>NW_027518695.1:45215000-46465000 GCF_043159265.1 Tasmannia lanceolata
ACTCAAGGAAATCGGATAAACCGTGAACCGAACCGAACCGATCCGGTCAAGATCGGTTTGGTTCGGTTCGGTTTGACCCCCAAACGGTTCGGTTACGGTTTGGAAATTTTCCAAACCAATGGCATCTGTTCGGTTCAAGAAATCCCCCAAACCCGAACCATGTGCAGCCCTACCAGAGAAGAGGAAGAGAGAAATTTTAAGATCAAGATGCCACTACAATCAATGGTCCTGATGAATTCCATTGCAATTAGGAGAGAGTCTTGAACTTTGCTTTTCCTAGGACATAAGTGCCCAACTTAAAAATTCTTTTGCTAGTTTAATAAGATTTTAGTAGTAGTTTGGTATTTAATTTGAATGCTTCTAGTCAAGAGGTCATTAGGATTATGCCTTAGTTTAGTAGTTCTCTAATTTCCAAAAAGCCTAAGGGAGAATGGAGTACCCTAAATTTGGACGTATCCTACAACTTGTAGTTGCTGATTTTCATGGGAAACCAAGATGTTGGCTGAAATATTCCTTCCTTGATTTTCGTTTGGATCATTTACTTGTGCTATTAGGAGAAGGTTTATAGATTTGGAAATTTAGGCATGCCACAAGTGTTGGCTTTTTTAGTGTGGCCACATTGGTGGGACCCACTTTAAGCAATGTGGGACCCACTTTAAGTGAGAAACGTTGGCTTTTCTATTCTTATTTACAAAGGGAGTTTTAGGGGTAAATCCCAAGTGTTAAATAACTCTAAAACACGTTGGTGTTTGAAGTATGGAAGGACACAAACTCTTGTAATCCGAAATCTATATTTATGTGTTGCCTTTGATGGGAACAAGACACATACATATAGCAAAAGTTCCATCTAAGGAGAGGGTCTCTAATCTGAGAGGAAAATATATGCCTGCGATTCCATCGATCGAGCCCTAAGGTCTTCTCAAGATTAGAAGATCTCTTTTCTCTTGTTTGTGTGCAGTGGTTCGAGTTCCTGTTCGTTGAGTGCAAAGCTTGAGGGATACATAATCTTCAAATCTAATCATCATGGCTGGAGGTATGTTCCGCATTAATTTAATTAAATAAAGTCTAACAGTTGGTATTAGAGCCGACCTTTGGCTTGTGTCGATTGATCTAGAAAGATCAATTCCTTTGGGTTAATTAATTCAAAAAAATTGTATCCATCGATTTTCTAAATTAAATCGGAAACGATTTATTGAGAATTTAGAAGATCAGTTGCTGTATAATTGCTTTGAATTATAGAAAATATGATTCTGCAATAAAGGAAAAGTTTCTAGTAAATAGATGGCAAAGACTCCATTAAAATTTGAAAGGAAAGATCAATTTTCAAGTTTATGGGATTTTTATAAATTGGCGATAAATGTTTGAACCTAGGATGGGATAGCACGGTTGTGTAGTAGGTGGTCCCACAATTCCAATGCCACCAACGGCGGGTCGATCCGACGGTTGGATCAAATTTTATAGAAATCCAAAGCTTTTCAGAAACTTATTTTCCACATGGGTTTCAAAGCTTGAAGATGAAGGGAGCGTCTGGCGCTATTTCAGTTGGTGACGACGTATGGGTCACCCTAAATAAAACAAAATGGTTTTGTGAATAAAACAAAACATAATAAAGTAATAATAAATAGGGAAAAATACACTTAGACCCCCTCTGGTTTCTGACTGGTTTCAATTTGTGTAAGGTAGACCCCCTCAGTTGACGGTTCGTCCACAGATTGAAGGGTTAGGATGATCCTATAGAGCTGATTTTTTGGGCACACTCTATCTATGTCAGGGCCCATCAAATGAACGCTTTGGATCATCCAAACCATAGGGGCCCACTTTGTTTTTGGTAGTGTTTGGTTTCGGGTATGGGGTTTGGGCCCACTACCAAAACCAGAGTGGGCCCACATCGTTTGGATGATCCAAAGTGTTCATTTGATGGGCCCTAACATAGATAAGGTGTGCCCAAAAAAATCAGCTCCATAGGATCATCCTAACCCTTCAATCTGTGGACGAAGCGTCAACTGAGGGGGTCTACCTTACACAAATTGAAACCACAGGGGGTCTACTTGTAACTTTTTAAAGATTAGGGGTTAAGTTGAATGTGTCAGAAACCACAGGGGTCTAAGTGTATTTTTCCCTAATAAATAAAGAAAAGGTGGAAAAGGTTTTTTCACGCTATCACCGTGATGCCGCATGCGTCACTTAATGAAATTATTTTTGTCTTTTCTCTATTTTGTCTTTTTCTCAGATTAGCTTTGGGCACTAATTCTCGGCGTTCCGGATGCAACGGTACTGGTTTCGTAACAATCTGAGACCTGTAGGTTACTTTTCTCCGAATCTCTACTTTTCTTGTGCACTGGATATTCCAACTTTTCTTGGATTTAGGATAAAAACAGAAAAAGTTCTGAACTATACCCTAAAGTGTTTTGGCGTTTCGGACGCAATGGTATAAATTTCAGAACAATCCAAGATCAGTAGATTGTTGTTCTCTTTATTCACACTATAAAAGGGCTTCGGATGTTGTCCCTAGGATTTGGGAAACACTCCCAAATTTTAATAGAATGTTACCAGCACCCTAAGGTACTATGGATATCGGTTTTGGACCGATTGGATTAATGGATTTCAGTTTTGAAGAGGTTTAAGCTGTTTATAGTCAATTTTACCTATAGCCCCAAGGCTCTTGAAAACTGATTTGGGTTCTCCATTAAAGCAATCTGATCAATCCAAAATTTTTACAATAAAGTTAATAATTGCCTAAAATTATACAATCTGAATTTATAGTGTTTTTTTTGCTTAAGTTCAATTTATATGCTTATTTCTTTAAATTCAGTTATGGTTGCTGTATGTAATTCTTTCAGTTGTATTGGATGTTTGCAATTATGTTAATCATACCCCATAAAGTAAAATTGTTGTAATATGACATAATTAAGACCAGTCATACACCCATATATACCATTATAAAAAGTTATTCGATTAGTCTGGGAGGGCCACAGCATCCTAGGCTATGAGGATACCGGTGACAACTAGTGCATTTACAGTGCCCATTGACACAGAAAGTGCGACCTTTCAGTTGGTTTGTTTTAATGGCATCTAAGATTGCAATGGATTTATAATGCATGGTCGCTTGGGCCACATGAAGGTGATTGTGTATTGTAAATCGATTGGAATCGTGTGATCAATTAGGTTAGATGAAGGCTCTTATCCTAGGCCCACAGGTATGGAGAACAGACTAAATTCTAATTTGATTGATTGGTGCGATTACTAAAGGCAAATCTACTGTGTGATGTAGCTCGGCACACAGGAGGGTTACAGTGAAGCGATGCATTTACAACCAGAAATGTCAATATGGGTTGGCATTCTGGTATTATGGCTTAATTGGAATTTATCACGTAATAAGCATGTGTTTGTCTTTTATATTTTGTAGCTAATAGTCAAAATTTTGTATTATGAATCTATTAGGATCCCTTTCCTTATTGGGAATAATTTTCTGAGTGGAAGGATAGGGTTATGCTCATTTTAGGCTGGATGGACATTAATCTTGCTCTCAGAGTGCATGAACCACCCACTCCTACAGATGAGAGTAAGCAAGATGAGAAGGACCTCCATAAAGAGGGGGAGAGATCGATCCACTTAAATTTGTTGCTCATTCAGAGCCGCATTGCTCAAAGCATCAGTACATCTCTCCCTAAGACCACCAATGCCAAAAATTTTATGGAAGTTGTTTAAGAACAGTTTGTTAGTTCAGATAAGGCATTGGCTGCTACCCTTATGAGCAAACTCATATTTCTGAAGCACACTGCAGATAAAGGAGTGAGAGAGCGCATCATTGAAAATGCGCAATTGTAGGCCCTGGAAGTCGAGATCTCCGAGTCATTCCTGGTATTCTTTATCCTCAACTCCCTCTCTGCTGAATACAACCAATTAAAGATTGGCTACAACATTCATAAGTGCAAATAGTCTCTCAATAAACTTCTGACCATGAGTGTATAGGAGGAAGGGAGGATGAGACAAGAGAATCTGGAAACAGCCAATCTTATCGTTCGAGGAAAGAATAAAGGAGATAACGGCAGAAGTGTTCCTATGAAGAAAAAAGAAAATAACTCGTCAGTTAACCAAATTGTTGTTAAGGATACTCAAGTAAAGTGCTTCTTCTATAGAAAGAAGGGACGCGTAAAGGAAGACTGCCTCAAGTACGTAAAGTGACTCAAAAGAGAGATAATCTCATTTCGTTTGTATGAATCTAATATAATTTATGTTCAAAATGACACGTGGTGGATTGACTTCGGTTTTTGAATCCATGTTACCAACACATTACAAGGATTAGTTAGTCGTTTGACACCGATGGAAAGTGAGTGGTTTATATTCTCAAGAAACTAGGAACGCTCCCAAGTGGAAGATATAGGGACCTACCAGCTTGAGCCATCTACATGATTTGTTTGACGGGACCTTTTACATACTTTTATCTGTTTTAGACTTTTGGACCATGATATGAACCGTAATTTCCATTCTTCTTCTCTTGATAAAATTAAGGATTCTGTTATTGATAATGGTGCCTTGATTGATGGCTTATATCATTTGAGCCTAAATATTTTTTCTCAAAATACCCTAACCTTGTAAGATTGTGTTGGCATTAAATGTAATCATGAGAGCATAGATTCCTCTACATATGGCACAGAAGATTGAGTCACATCTCCATAGAGCATATTGAAAGGTTAGTAAAAGACGGGGTCCTAGATACTCTTGATTTTGCTAATTTTGGAACTTGTGTGGGAAAGCAGACAAACAAGGACAAAAGGGGTGCCAAGAGGAGTTCAAAAAAGTTAGAGATCATACATATAGATATTTGTGAGTTGTTTTCGACTCCTTAAGTGAATGGTCAAAAGTATTTCATCTCTTTTATCCACAATCATACGAGATATATGTATCTCTAACTTAACTTTGAATAGAGTGAAGCATTAAGTGCCTTTAAGGTTTACAAAGCAGAAGTAGAGAGACAATCTAGAAAGAAAAAATAAAGATCATTAGATCAGATAGAGGAGGCGAAATTACGATAGATGCATTGAAATGGGATGAAGGACATGTTCATTTGCTAGATTTCTAAAGGAAGAGGGCATTATTGCCTAATATTCCATGCCGGAAACACCACAACAAAATGGTGTGGCTGAAAGGAGGAATCGTACACTAGTGGATATGGTTCGAAGTATGATTAGCCATTCAACCCTCTCATTAAATTTATGGAGCAAAGCCTTAAAGACAGTCGTATATGCTTTAAATAGAGTTCCCAGTAAAGCAACTCCTAAAACTCCATTCGAGTTGTGGAAACGTTCGAAACCCACTTTATAACACTTAAGGATATGGGGCTGTCCAACTGAGGTTAAAGTGTTCAATCCACATGAGAGGAAATTGGACCTAAAGACCATTAATGGCTATTTTATTGGCTACATTAAAGGGTCTAAAGGTTATAGCTTTTATTGTCCTAATCATACTACCAAGTTTATTGAAGGAAGGAATGTTGTCCTTCTTGAGGACGGTGACAACAGTGGGAGCAAACCACCTTGAAACTTGGTTTTCGAGGAAGTGCGAATTCTAGTTACTATTTTTGCACCTCAGGATTAATTGGTTGGAATTCATGACCCCCACAGGATGTGGTTATGGAGGACGAACCAATAGATGGTTTGCCACCCGAAGAGGATGTTGTCATTGAAAATGCCAACCAGAATCCACATGAAGTGAAGAATGTAGTGGCACTAAGGAGATTTTGAAGAATAATGAGACTGGCTATCTCTTCAGATTACATTGTGTATCTTCAGGAAGTTGACCAAGAGTGTGTGGATGATGGAGACCCTTTGATGGTTTCACAAGCTATGAGTGGTGAGGATTCTAATTTGTGGCATGAGGCCATGAAGGATGAATTAGAGTCTTGGCTAAGAACCAAGTCTAGGATTTTGTCGAATTGCCTAAAGGGGGTAAAGCCATTAGCTGTAAGTGGGTTTATAAGATTAAAAGAGACTCTGCCAGCAATATCGAAAGATATAAAGCAAGACTTGTAGCTGAAGGATTCACTCAAAACGAGGGCGTTAATTATCATGAGACTTCTTCGCCAGTTTTGAAAAAGGACTCATTAAGGATAATAATAGCTCTTGTAGCTCATTTTTATTTAGAGTTACATCAAATTAATGTGAAAACGGCTTTCCTCGATAGTAGTTTGGAGCAAGAGGTATACATGAATCAACTTGAGGGGTTGTAGTATAAAAGTGGTAGTCATAAAGTTTGCAAATTAAAGAAATCTATATATGGACTAAAGCAGGCCTCCTGTATTGGTACCTTAAGTTTTCTGACATGATTGAACAATCTTAAAGTCAGTGGGAGTGAATTTTATCTGTTGGTCCTATATGTAGATGATATTTTGTTGGCTACTAATGATTTGGTAATGCTAAATGAGGTGAAACAATTCCTAACTCAAAACTTTAATATGAAGGATATGGGTGAAGCCTCATATGTCATTGGCATTAAGATTCATAGAAATAGATCTCAAGACATCTTGGGACTGTAACGACCCGGATTCTCAGGCTAAATTTTGAGGCAATTCTGAGCCTAGCTCTTTATAAAACAGAGCAAACGAGCCCCAAAAATCCGGATTGCTACGCCTCTCAAAAAAAATAAAAGAGGCACAAAACACATTCATTCTTTCATACAGCGGAAGTCTTAGTTAAAAACAAATCATTTATTTAATGAAATAGAGACAAAAATAAGGGAAGAGAATTTTATTCCAATACTTTCAATAATAACTCCACAAATTTGCCAAATTAAATATCCATGCCCCAAAGGACTTTGGAAAGGAAACTAAAAGAAATAAATAACTGTCTAAACTATGCCATCTCTCCCCATCCCATTGCCTAGGTCATCTCATCAGCAAATGCTCCTTCGTTTTGATCGATTTGCTGGTTTTCTGGATTTTCGCCATTAAAGTCTGTTGAAAAGTTTTAAAGGTCAGGATGCAAGAATAACGGTTATGCAGAGTAATAAAACTTAACTTAGGCAATTGAAGATGTAAAGATATAATCATCTCATATTAGAGGCATATCAAAGAAATTTAGCATATCAAGAAAGACATGGTATTTGGTGCAACAATAAGCAATAATATAGAGGTTTTTCTAATAACACCTTTGAATTTGCAAAATAGGACTCTTTGTTCAATATGATTGTTCATTAGAGACTATTGCTCTAGTCATTAGAATCTAAGGTTCTAAAATCGTTTAGAGACTATGCTCTTCCCTTTCCTTCCCCATTAATTTCTATACACAATGATACCCATGTAGAATTATAACCTTCGAACTGTTTTTGTACGAGGATACCTTTCGCACTGTTTTTGTACGAGGAGTTCACGTAGTTCTTTTGACCTTCTCGCCCCTTTTTGGGTACGAGGGAAATGGTATCAAGGGTATATGAAACTATGGCCTTTAAATCATCTCCATCATAGGGTTGTGGGTTTTCAATGAAAGCCATGAATTGGATTCAAGAATCAAGAAACAAAAACATAAGAGGTTTTATCTAAATTTTCAAGAACTCTAGTTATAGTGTAGATTACAAAACATAATCCGAAATCTTGCCTTTGCCTTTGAATGGATTGGTTTGATTGATGTGATTGATTACTTGAATTGAGAGAATTGAATGAAGCTTGATGGATCTTGGAGTTGAAAGCCCTTCCTTCTTCTCCCTTTCCTTGAATTCTCCTTTTCTTACTCTCCTTAGGTTTTAGGGTTTTGATTTATGAAGAACATTAGGTTATGATAGTGTATATATATGGTCATGAATCTTTTTAGGGTTTGTTTGGGTGTTAACTCACCCAAAAAGGATGGAAATCGGCACTTCATAGAGAGTTTGGAAACTCTCGGATTCTCAATCCGCGACATTCTCGGAGTTCCGAGGCATTTTCTCGGAGTTCCGAGAATTCTCGGAGTTCCGAGAAATGCTCTCGGAGTTCCGAGAACCGGATTCCAAAACTACTGTCCGATTTCTCGGAATTCCGAGGTTATTTTCTCGGAGTTCCGAGATCTCTCCAGTAGTTCTCGGAGTTCCGAGAATTATTCTCGGAATTCCGAGTTTTAGTAGTTTTTTTTTTTTTTTTTTTTTTTTTTTTTTTTTTTTTTAGGGTTGTTACAGGGACTATCTCAGAACGCTTACATTAACAAAGTTTTAGAAAGTTTTAGGATGCAGAACTGTTCACCAAGTATAGCACCTAGCCTTAAAGGTGAAAAACTTAGCGAGTTGTAATCCCAAATGGAATGATTTGATAAGGGAACAGATGAATAATATTCCTATGCTTCAGCAATTGACAGTTGATGTGTGCAAATGTCTATGTTAGACCAGACATTAGATACGCTATAAGGATGCTAGGGACATACCAGAATAATTCTGGGATGGATCATTAGATAGTTGCTAATAAGGTTTTAAGGTACCTTCAGGGTACGAAGGTTTATATGCTTACATACAAACGGTCGGATCACTTAGTGGTGCTCGGATATTCAGTTTCTAACTTTGCCCGGTGTCTTAATACTAGGAAGTTGAAATTGGGGTATATGTTCCTACTTGAAGAAAGCACCATTTCATGGAAAAGCATAAAGCTAAATAGATAGCTTTTTCCACTATGGGGACAAAGTTTATTGCTTGCTATAAGGTAAATATGCAGGCGTTATGGTTGTGGAATTTAATCATATGGCTTGGAATTCTAGTTTCCATCTCCAAGCCATTAGTGATAATTCTGTCACGGTATTCTTATTTGACATGGAGTTTCTTAAAGTTAGATAGGATTTTCTGAATCATCCAGTGGCTATTAAGCACATTCTACTTTATAGTTGACAGTGGATCCCATGACTAAGGACTTCCGCCTAAGTTGTATGCGGAACATGTGGATCATATGGGTTTTGTAGTATCTAGTGCTTACTTACATTGATGTCACTTTTGGTTGCAACATAAAATTGATGATTTTGTTTATACGTTTTTACATATATTCTTTCTTATATAAAGTGTATATACATTAAGGTTTGATAAGACAGGACTGTCCATGAGGACTGATAAAGTTAGACCCGAATAAGCATTTGTAGGCTTATTCAATAAAGTTTTAAACCACACATAAAGTACACATTAGTGTGAATCGGTGTATGTGATACATAGAAGGTAACATTTCCGGTTGGAGGTGTATGCCATTATGATTCGTATATTTGAGACATGCTATAAGGGTGTATAATAAAGTGAGAGTTAAAGATATTTGGGATTGATGTTTTTCCAACATAATAGCCATAAAGTTTTTAAAGTAACCGTCTTAAGACTCCTAAGTTACTTTGTGGATATACCAATGTGGACCAAGTGGGAAAATGTTGGCGTTTTTAGTGTGGCCCACATTGGTAGGACCCACTTTAAGTGAGAAATGTTGGCTTTTCTATTTTACGTTTTGTTTTACTTACAAAGGTAGTTTTAGGGATAAATCCCAAGTGTTTAAGAACTCTAAAGCACGTTGGTGTTTGAAGTGTGGAAGGATACAAACTCTTGTGATCTAAAATCTATATTTATGTGTTGCGTTTGATGGGAACAACACACATACGTATAACAAAAGTTCCATCTAAGGAGAGGGTCCCTAATCTGACAGGAAATGTAAGCTCAAGGGTTCCCATGGGTTTAATCATTCACCTTACCTTCTTGTTTTGATGCTACAAACCAAATTGATTAGCATTTATGAACTAATGTGTTGTTTTGAGGTGTTGTGTTGTATACAGGAATTTCATGTCATTATCGCCATTAAACAACTCTTCACAACACATGGCTTGTGGATCAAGGAGCAAAGGAACCAAGAGCTTGTAGTTACAGTGAAGACATTCTCATTTGAAGATGTTTAAATCAAGAAGCTCACCATAAAGATTCCACAAGTTCCCAACAAGTGTCAAGAAGGAGCTTGGAGTTGAACATGCCATGGTGACACCTCATGTACTTCAACATGCATTGAAGATTGGAGGACAACTCACAAGAGCAAGACAAGTTGAAGGTGTTCACCTCAAGCTAAAGAAATCCAAGGAAGTGCAAATGAGCTGATAGATTCCAAGAAGACTCAAGGTTCTTATTTTTAGAATGTATTTAGCGTTCTCTTGATTTTATGTAAAATTGCACTTTCAAAAGGTTTTCAAATGGTTTTCATACTTAACCTTTTACATCTTTGAAAACCATCAACACACCCAAAAATATGTTTTGAAAACCTAGGACTTAAGCCCAAAGACCATGGCCCAAAGCCCCTGAATTTTAAAGTTAAAAATGGAATTTTACACAGGGCCGGTCGACCGGGCTATTCCGGGCAACCGCGGGATGGTACCTGGAATTCCAAGACATCTCAAAAATTATCGGGCCGATCGACCGGGTCAAGCCGGGCGACCACGGATATGTGTCTGTTTCAAATAGAACATTCTGACATGGGTTTGGGCGGGCGACCGCCATGGGTCAGTCTACCGCGGATTGGTTTTTGAGCTTAAATTTTGAGCGAACAGGTAGCCCTCGCCGAGCGACCGCCATGGGGTCGGTCGACCGTGACGGTAAGGAATTTGAAAATAAAAAAGGGACGCCCGATAGAGGCGGGAGACCGCGATGGCTCGGTAGACCGCTGCGGTCGATCAAACTAGCTGTTGGGGCGTTTTCTACTTGGCTTTTTCAAGCCAGTTATTTACAGTTTTACTCCAAACGGTCATATTTTCAAATACAATATATATACATGATTAAAACCTATCTCTACAAGCTTTTAAACATTTTACAAAGATCAAATCCCACTTTCCTTGAGCGAAAACTTTCTTATCAAAAGCTAAACTTCTTTGAACTTGATTTTTACATTCTATCAAGAGGAACTCCATAGGCTTTATATTTTATCTTCCTTGGAGTGTTTGTGAGCTACCAAATTTGTAATCCGCCTATCTAAGAGGCAAGAGAGTTTTTCTTTTATTTTCTTCATTGTATTTGAGGGTCTTCTCTTCGGCTCGGTAACAAAGGTGAAGACGTTGTGAGGGTCTACTCTCCGGCCCGTTAAGAAAGGAGAAGACGTTGTAAGAGGGTATGTCCCCTCATCAAGGCTTCGTACGAAAATGGTGTGTCTCATTTGAAGATTGGAGAAGTTGGGGGTAAGGCTTGGAGATTCACCCTTTGAAGAATCTCATTGTTTTAGTGAAGATCCCAAGAGGTAAACTTGGAAGAGTGGAGTAGGTCTTGTGATAGACCTAACCACTATAAATCATGTGTTCCTTGTGGTTGCTTCTCTTCTCCTTCTTCTTTTACACATTGTGGTGATTGGTAAACTCTACCCTTTACTTGTTTTTATGTTTCTTATTTATTGAACAAGGGTCAGGGCAAATAAGGTTAAAGTAATATCTAAACCCTAAATTTCATTATCTTGCATATATGAACAAGGGTTAGATTAATAAGTTCTTAATTAGTAAATTAATTTTAATAACCCATTTAATTAAGCCCAAAAATTTTAATTGACCAATTCACCCCTCCTCTTGGGTTGTCACACTTGTATTTCATTTGGTATCAAAGCTTAGGCTCTTAAAGAGATTTTTAAATTTAAAAATCTACAAGAAAAAGATCCATGACAATCCAAATGGATTTTGAGTTAGGCCAATCCGCTCTAATTCCTTCATGTTTTTATGGAACGAATTATAGAGCTTGGAAAGTAAAAATGCTTGCCTATCTCAAATCCATAGACTATGACATTTTAGTTGTCTTTGAAAGGGGATTTTCTTTATCAAGGAAATATAATAAAAGTGATTTAAAATTATTTTCCTTGAACTCAAAAGCATTGATTTTATTGTGTAGTGGTTTAAATTCAATTATTTTTGGAAAAATTTCAACATGTTTAAATGCAAAAGACATTTGGACCACTCTTGAAGATATTTATGAGAAAAATGGTTGTCCCCTTTCAAATGATAAAACTCTTGAGCAAAAAGAGACATTGCAAGAATCTTTTGCAAATAAAGAAAATGTTAAAAATTCAATTTCCAACTTCAAGAATCAAATTGATGTTAAAATGCAAAATGATAAAAAAAGGAATGAGAAATTAAGTCAATTAAGGAAAATCTTGACACACAAAAGTAATGACTTGATACAAAGATGTAATGTTTTTGAGAAAGAAAAAGAAGATCTAGCAAATGCCAAATTTGTCCTAGATAGAGTTAAAATATGGAGGAAATGGACTTGATAGATCAAGTTGAACTCATGGGCAATGGAGTGGTTGATTTTCATGAAAGCACACATATGGTTTTCCCAATGAATTTTCTATTGTGGATTTTTCTTTGTGAATGAATACTAAGTGTAAGAAGATATGAGACAAAGTGTGTGCACGTAGATAACATATTCTAGAATAATATTCATTAAAGCACCAAGATATAGTCTATAACCAGTATAACATTGTTTTACTTATAGATTATAGCATTGATATGATGTGATCATTAAAGCACAATGAGCAAAGATACATTCAATTAAATTATGTATAAAGATGAGTATCTAATGCTAAAAAATGAAATGATAAAATATTTAAGCGCATTTAAACTAGATGCAAAGAATGTAATATTGAAGTAAAGCATCTAGAAAAAATTCACATGATATGGTAATTAAAGCACAACCCCTTATATTTACATATTCAATGAATAGTTTGAGTGGGGGATTTTGGAATCCAAAATGCTTTGGTTCCACTTAAGTTTGTTAGCGAGAGTGTATCTCTTCTTATTCAAACAGACTTGTTTGACTTCACAAATCTAAGCTTGCACCTAGATTTGTGATGTCCTAATCTACCATAATATGAGCAAGAATAAGCATGGGTAGATGAAAAGCAAACAGAATCACAAGCATCTATCTTGCCAACATGCACGCGAGGTGGAGTGACTTATCTCAATCACTAGGGTCATATTGGTTTGTTGGCAAGTCTCTCATTCTTGGTTTATCTGACCGTGATTCTCTTAGAGTCACCAGAGGTCAGTATTGGGGTGTTGGACAAACCTTCGAGGTCAATAGTGATACCCGATATGAAATTCTCCACCAATTTTATAGGATAACATCTACAGTTTTGGTCAGAGCAGTAGGCCCTGGCCAGGTGGATTTGATAAAATATTTATCAAAAGATTTTAACAAAATAATTTTTGAAATTAGTTTAGCAAATGCATTTGCTGGCCGACATTGCTTGATTGAAAGGTATACCATGAGTGACCCAGGGATTAATTAATGTCCACCCCTGGTAGGACCCAACTCGGTAGATGTAGACTTTGAGAAAGGACTTGCACATTTGATGTGATTAGGGGTATGATGATTTTATGGTTATCTTCAGGGTTACGTCTCGATGGAGGCGACTGACTCAATGCGATTGTAGCGTTGGCTACAGAGCAATAATCGCGGTGGGGCCCATTTATGGGTTCTAGTTTTAGGAAAAAAGTCATAACTTACTCATCTCTTGGAAAAAATTAATATATAAGTACTTGTTTCGAAGAACTTTGAAAGATCTACAACTTTGTAGTTTATGATTTGATCTAATTCGGCCATTTACTTGTCCAAAAATGAAGTCAAAATTTGACCCACAACATTATAGCGAGAATGTAGAAAAAGGAAAGAGTGTAGGAGATATTTTAGGGATTGTTTTTATCTAATTAAACAACCCATATTTTTTACTTGGAAAAACTCAATTTATGGATTTCTAAAAGTCAAAGAATTTCTAGAAACATTCCCCAGATTGTTTGGTTTCTATTTTGAAAAAGCAAATTAGCTTGTTTCCACATTGGAGCTTTCAATTGTGGTTAGTTTCCATTATTTTTGGGATTTCTCTAGAAACTTTGGATTGTGCATATGAAAATTCAGAACGCTATAAATACAAGACAAATGAATAGACTTTTCAACGGCATTTCCATAATTCCATGTGCTGAAAATTGTTAGAGGCAACCCAAAGTCTTTCTCTTCTTCTTCTTCAATTCCATCAACTAGTTTTGTCTTTTCTAAGTCCAAGACAAACATCAAACCAAGCTCCATTCATGTAAATACATATTTTCATATTATAATTTGATGTAGAACATATTATAAAGTAAACAAAGAGTTGTTTACAAGATCCTTTGTGCAACAAATGGAATCCATCGGTTCAACTTTTGGTTCTCATCGATTGGATGATTGGCAGATTTTCGAGGAGTAGATCACGCAGACTTTTTTCTTCTCATCAACAAAATACGGTATTTATATTTGAGTTTATTAATTCAAAATAAAATCAATTAGTCCCTTAGAATCCTGGGTTAGAGCAAATTTTTTGTTCTACACAGTTTAATTTTCTGCCACAAGTAGGTATTTTGCTCGGGGTTTTTCTAACCTTTCTAACAAGAGTTCCCATTAATACCTAGCTATATCTAGTAGAATAAAGATTATTTCATATTTTGTACTTTTGAAAAATTTGTTTGTTGTTGATTAGTTATGTTTTTTATCTCTTTGTGGCACCCGATCCCGCGAGAGGGGCGGCGCGACCGCCTCCCTTTCTCTTGGTCTCTCATACCCACACGATTGGCGTGTGCTTTTTATTATTGATTTAATTCATCTTTTTCGTGAACTTGGGATAACTAATGCAATTTGAATTCCACGCAAAAGAGAATGATATAGTCGCCACCTAGATGAGAGATCTAGGACCCATAAGTGACCAGAAATCTAGATTCGTTACCTGATTACGAGAATGGAAGGTATGGGAAGTTACTGCCACATGCACCATTCTTGCCTGATAATCCGATCTTCAAGTTTAAAAGTTAACTCTCTTGAATTCCTTTTAAATGACTCCTTTAAATCTATATTAGTGTGCGAACTATGTGACATGCATCCTAAAATCTAATTTCAATGTAATCCCTAATGTGTATCTTGATTTTCTTAATTTATTTGGATTCAATCTAAGTGAATGTTCTCCTAAAATTCTAATTTATGAGAAATCCTATATATTTTAATTAATTAAATTAATTAAAGTTAACCTACAAAATCCCACAATTTGTGGTGGGCCGACTCGTGCTCGTAGTTCATTGCATCCAAAGCTACCTACGTATCAAAGCCTCACTGGAATCAGTCGATCGTAGTTCGGTGCCTAAACTAAGCTATTTGCCTAAACATCTAGGACACCAATCTAAATTGGACTAACTGTTTCAACAGTTTAAGAGAATTCATTTAATTCAAGTTGAGTAGCTTTTATTATCCTACGACTTCATCTAAGATGCTATATGGTCCTATCTAAGTGCAAGACGTTCCCTAAACGAATGCAGGTGAACCTACATCATAGGTTAACTAGGCTTGTCCTATAGGAAAATGGGTTAACTAGTGTAGCTAGACCTATGATTCGATTGCTAATAATAGCAATCGGTCGTGATGAGGCTGATTCAGGAAACGTCGTAAACTTGAAAGTTGTAGATCTTTTCGTGACGTTTGAAACCAGTATAATTATGAATTTTTTGGACGAAAAGGTATACAGCTATGGCCATTTTACTAACCTGACCATACTAGCCCTTTCTAATTATAATAACTCTTCATTCTTTTCATGCTTTTTTTTTTTCAAAACACATCAAATATGACATCACCATCCCACCTCATCCATGTTGGGCACCCAACTAAGTGGGCCACCCATGTGGGGTGTCCACTTAGGTGGCCGACCCACATGAGTGGGTCCACTTGGGCCCCTTCCTATGTGAGCTTTGCCCAATGGGCCTTCTCACATGTGTTTTGGGTTTTTTTCATAAAAATTTAATATAATTCTTTTAAATTCAATATTTTTTATATGGACCCAAACCAGTTGAAATTTATAGTGCACCCCTAACACGTGATCGAACCATCGATTTTGGGAAAATAACTTTTCGGACCAAAATGCCCCTATTTGACCATTACACATCCAAATGCGACTAAAATATCCTCAAATTGGTTCACCCTTAAAGGGGAAAGTTAAAAATGGAAAGTTTTTGTGGTCAAACTTACAAATAGAAACTTTTAAAGTTGGGTCCTTTTGGTGAGCAATATCAAACAAGATCATTTGGTATCCCTTGAAAATACACAAAATGCCCTTAACACATAAAATTTCCAAGTCAAGTAAAACCCTTGATAAATTCTAAATTTCCCAGGTTTTCCAAAATTTATGAAATCATCTAAGATTCCTTAGATACACCCTAGAGGTCAAATAAAACACATTGGAAATGACCAAATTACCCCTGAGGTGCAAAACTTGGTGAAACTAGGGAAAATCCTGAGAAATTCCAAAAAATAGCAGGTTTCCTAAAATTCATGAAATGACTCGAGATTTCTCAGATACGTTCTAGAGATCAAATGAATCACACAGGAAAAGACCAAAATACCTCTGAAGTGCAAGAGTAAGGGAAACTCTGAGAAATTTAAATTTAGCAGGTCTTCCAAAACTTATGAAATTACTTTTGATTCCTCAGCTATACCCTGAAGATGATTTTGGATATATTGGAAATGATCAAAATATCCATAAGATGATGAAAATGTGGAAGCCCTATGAGTTTCTAAAAATAGCAGGTGTTTTCACTTGTTTGAAAACTTGAACTTCCATCTTCCAGATACTGTTGGGAATACCCTAGAGACTTTTAGGATTGCGAACCAACTTCAAAACTCCTTAAAAACGTAAGAATACCTAATCTAATGCGGAAGACCGACTCAAGACTAGATGAAACTTCCGAATCTCTTATTTTTTAAAGCGTAGCAAAATGGGGGTGTCTACAGATGCCCCTCTTTGTTAGAGATGACCTAGTCATCGAATACCAAAACAAAAGTGACAGAGCCATTTTGCGCAGCTTTAATCAATAAAGGACTCTCTAGACAAAATGAAACCTAGACGCTAAATGTTTCCTAATGCAAAACCCTAGACGAAGTCCTAGAACATATTCAAGATCATTTATTCCAACCCCCATGAGCTGATAGTTCAGAATAATGGAGAACGAGATTCAATCTGGGTGCAAAAAATTGTGCAACTCAGAACAAAAGATTAACATGTCTGGGAGCGAGACGTGAGGCTAAAGGATTGACATGGCTGCGAGCGAGCCCGAGGGTCAAGAAGATCGATCTGTCTGCGAGCGAGACGGGAGATCAGCGAGATAGAAGGCTAACGGGTTGACCCGACTGTGAGCGAGCACAGGGGTCAAGAGAATTGACCCATCTGCGAGCGAGACGGGAGCTAAAGATAATTAGATTTGTCTGTAAAACTGACCTATCTACGAATGAGACGCGGCCAGCGGGACGGGAATCAAAGAGGATTGGCCTGGATGGCCGGATGAAAATATCTTGTCTGTGAAATTGACCTGTCTGCGAATGAGACAGGGTCAGCGGGACGGGAGCTAAAGATAATTTGATTTGTCTGTGAAATTGACCTATCTGCGAATGAGACGCGGTAGCGGGACGTGAATCAAAGAGGATTGGCCTGGATGGTGGGATGAAAATAGCTTGTTTGCGAAATTGACAGGTCTGCGAATGAGACAGGGTTAGCGGGATGGGACCTAAAGATAATTTGATTTTTTTACGAAATTGACCTATCTGCGAATGAGACGCGGCCAGTGGGACGGGAATCAAGGATGATTGGCCTGGATGATCGGATGAAAATAGCTTGTCTGCAAAATTGACCTGTCTGCGAATGAGACACGGTTAGCGGGATTGGAGCTAAAGATAATTTGATTTGTCTGTGAAATTGACCAATCTACGAATGAGACGCGGCCAGCGGGACTGGAATCAAAGAGGATTGGCCTTGATGGCCGGAAGAAAATAGCTTGTCCGCGAAATTGACCTGTCTATGAATGAGACAGGGTCAGCGAGACAGGAGCTAAAGATAATTTGATTTGTCTGCGAAATTGACGTATCTGCGAATGAGACACGGCTAGCGGGACAGGAATCAAAGAGGATTGACCTGTCTATGAGTGAGACAGAAGGTCAGAAAGAATTACCTGGTCTGTGAACGAGACGGAAAGCTAAGGGGTTGACCTGGCTGCAAACGAGCCTTGGTCAAGATGATTGACTTGTCTGCGAATGAGACGGGAGGTCAGAACGAATTAGCTTGTCTGCGAATGAGACGAAAAGCTAAAGGATTGACCTGACTGCGAGCGAGCCTGGGTCAAGATGATTGATCTGTCTGCGAATGAGACGGGAGATCAAAAGAAATTAGCTTGTCTGCGAACGAGACAGAAAGCTAAGGGATTGACCTGGCTGCGAGCGAGCCTGAGTCAAGATGATTTCCCTGCTGCCAATGAGACGGGAGGTCAGGAAGAATTAGCTTGTCTGCGAATGAGACAGAAAGCTAAAGGATTGACTTGACTGCGAGCGAGCCTGGGTCAAGATGATTGACCTGTCTGCGAATGAGATGGGAGGTCAGAACGAATTAGCTTGTCTGCGAATGAGACGGAAAGCTAAGGAATTGACCTGGCTGCGAGCGAGCCTAGGTCAAGATGGTTGACCTGTCTGCGAATGAGACGGGAGGTCAGAAGGAATTAGCTTGTCTGCGAATGAGACAGAAAGCTAAGGGATTGACCTGGCTGCGAGCGAGCCTGGGTCAAGATGATTGACCTGTCTGTGAATGAGATAGGAGGTTAGAAGGAATTAGCTTGTCTGCGAATGAGACGGAAAGCTAAGGGACTGACCTGGCTGCGAACGAGCCTTGGTCAAGATGATTGACCTGTGTGCGAATGAGACGGGAGGTCAGAAGTAATTAGCTTGTCTACGAATGAGACGGAAAGCTAAGGGACTGACCTGGTTGCGAGCGAGCCTGGGTCAAGATGATTGACCTGGCTGCGAATGAGACGGGAGGTCAGAAGGAATTAGCTTGTCTGTGAATGAGACGAAAAGCTAATGGATTCACCTGGCTGCGAGCGAGCCTCGGTCAAGATGATTGACCTGTCCGTGAGCTAGACGGGAGGTCAAATTCAGATTGCTTGATTGATCAATTGGTGATTGATTGAGATGACTTTGATTGAGACGAATTGATGACTTTGACGATGGAGAATTTGGAGATTTTTCATGAACTTGAATTCGATGTGAAGTTGAATTTGATGAACTTTAGTTTCTTGAAATCAATGAAGGATGAAATCGGGGACAATAGAGATTGTGCCCGATGAAGATATTGGCAACTAAGACTTTGACGAATGACAAGACGACAAACCTTAGGAAGAAAGAAGCATGACTAACAAGAATGGTTTAGGAACGCTTTCAGGAAGCTTGAACAAGATTTTTCGCAAAAAGATTGTTTCTCTTTTCTGCTGGGGATTTTGATAACTGAAACCTTGGTCTAAATACCTGGAACTGGTAATCTAGAACAACGGCTCTCTTGGATACTGAAATGAAAGTGGTATTTTTCCTTTGACAGGTGTTTAGACAAAATATTTCTTGACCAGGATAGTATTCAACTGTCTGGAAGGAAATTATGAATTTCAATAGTTCATCTTTCTAAGAAACTGACCCAACCATCATCACATACAGGACTCTCTCAAGCCTTAGGTGCCTTCATGGGACATGATTTTCTTATTGAAACTGCACTTTCCGATGTTTCTACTTCGGAATGCTTATAGGCTGATCTTCTTTAAAACGAAGCTCTTTGACTAGTTTCTCGAGATCTTTCCTTCAGGACTAACTTAGCTCTATTGCAAATACAGGAAGCTGATGACGCCGGGCATTTTTCACCGAGACGGTTGCATCATTTTGACACAAAGACGGCGGTTGACTCTTCTTAAAGAGGAAATTTGGGTAAAATACACTACTCAAAGGATTGATGAGCTCTGAAAGAGTGAACTTAGAATAACAAAGATTGACTGACTACACTGACAAACACAGTGATGCTTCTGACTTAGTTAATGTTTTGTTTGGTAAGTCTTAGCTTGTTTCTCAATTGGTAAACAACATTGGACTTTTTCCTTACAACAGTAATGCCTCAAGGACTTAATTCCTTAGTTTCAACACCCCCAGTGTCTAGGATGACATTTGAGCTTGCTTGAACTTCCTTTCGATCTTCAGTCTTGATTCTGGCTGTAACCTTCGTATAATGATTCTCTTACCGTGACCAAGTCACATCATCAGGGATTTAACTTGGCGGACCGTGCTAGCCTTAACTTTTGCCTGAACCGCCTTTCTAAGTTTTTGATCCAGCAGGCTATCCCCTTAGCTTTTGCCTAAGCCGCCCGTTTGGGTTTCCAACTTAGCAGGGGGATGATCTTAAATTTTGCCTAAACCGCCCTTTTAGGTTTTCAGTCTAGCAGATCTTCGAACTCCGTTCTTTTTTCTTTTTCATTTTTTAAGGCCTAGATCTTTGATTCTGTACATCTGAAGGATAGGTAGGATAGGGCTTTTCAAAGAATGGCTTAAGGTTCAACAAAGATTTTGACCGAACCTGTGAACAGGTTGCTTATGTATCCCAGGGTAGGAATCAGGTTGTGCGTAGTTTAGGGCGAATGCCCCTAGTTTGAAGGTAAATTGAATTTTTTTTTCGATTGACTTCTTTTTCTCTGTTTGATTGACTCTCTTCTTTTCTTTTTGAAACGATTGAATTTTTCCTTTTGAAGCGACCGAACTCGGTTTGACCGAGCTGCCTACGTACCCCAGTGTAGGGATCAGGCCTTGTGTAGTTCGGGGGGAATGCCTCTAGTATAATGGAATTTCGAAGGAATTTCATTAAGGCTCGAAGGGTTTGCAAACGGATATTCTTTTTGACATTGGATTATGATTCTGAGATTTGTTCGGCCAAATGAGGCCTTCCAATGTTTAGGTTTGGAATTGATCTAGGTTGATGAGTTCTCTTTATTATTATTTTTTTCGGAGTTTGACTTCATTTCCAGGTAAGAGATAATGGATCTTCTTCTTTCAAGATTTCGATAAGTGCTTTCGACTTTGATGGAGCGATACTTGTTCTTTGACATCCTCCATCTATGGATCTGTAAGTCTTGATATTTGATGATCGCTTTTCAATGCTTGCTCTTGAACTTCTTATCTTGAATTTGTTGGCTTCATATTATGAATTTGGGAACCAAGGTCATTGACTGGAGAGATGAAAGTTGTTTCCAATCCATGCCCCTTGTATATCATGTCTCTCACTTTCTTCATTCTCTTGAGCTTTCTATCTATGTCTTGCCCCTGGTATCTGTTGCAGCGCTTCTAGACAATCTTCTTATCCTCGAAATGGGTTTATCAATTCCTCACACTCTAATGTATTTCCAATAGGCATTCACTGCATCAAAGTTTCAGTGCCAATATTTATCATTTCAATTTTCTCTTTGAGAGGTTGGGATCTTTTTTGAACATATGCTGCCAACCAAGGGGACTTTCGTCGGTATCTTTTTTCTTATTTGAGCGGGAGTATTATTTTCATTTGAGTCAGAAGCATACACACTAGAACATAAGAAAAAGCAAACTTTATTGAATGAAAAAGATTACATCGTTATAACTCATCCTGAACATGCTCAGGATTCACAACTTTTAGAATGAGAAGAAAAGCAAAAGATAACTTGCCTAGATTGGGCATTGACCTTGAACTGTAGAACTGTAAGACTTGACTCAATACCTGAACTAACATGATGACTGACTCAAAATAAAACTGTTGCAACTGTCTGGCTCTGGAGGCTCGGTGAAGGCTTCCTCATAATTGTTAATCTCAACTTCTGATTCTTTTCATTGCAACTAGACATGAACTTAATTGAACCCTGAGTCGTTTAAGCATTATGATTTGTCGACGGCGGTGCTGCATGAGTCGGCAGAGGGTTATTGACAGTATTTGGCCTCTGTTGAAATGCTAATATTTTATCATCAATCAGATTTTGGATTACATACTTCAAAGCTATGCATCGATCAGTGATGTGGCCCGGGCTCCGGTAGTAATCACAATGGTCCTGTGCTCTCCAATTTTGAGCTAATGGATTGGGAGGAGGTTTAATGGGAGGTAGGGTGATACGACCTGAGGCTAGACATTCTTTTAATACTTCAGATGCTAGAAGAGGGAGATGAGTGAATTCCTTCATAGGCTTCTGTTGGGGTGCAGCCACGGGTTGGTCATAGTCCAAGACAATGGGGTTCTGAGGTTTGGGAGGTTTAGGATTGGAATGGGAAAGGTTACCAATCTCAGCTGAATGAGACTTCTTGAATTCTCTGGTATTCGGGTTACTACGGTTAAACACCCTTTGAGCCATGGCTTCCTCAATTTGTGTGCCTGCTACAATAAAGTATTTGAAGTCCGGATAATATTGAAGAGACATGTGATATTGGAGTTGAGGGGAGATATTCTTCATGATTATCTGGACTTGTTCTTCTTCAGAAGGGCACTCCATCATCTGCGCCGCTAACCTTCTCCATCTTTTCACAAGAGTTAGGAAAGACTCCTTCGTGTCTTGTTTGGTCTTCTTTAGATCTTTTCTGGTGATCTCTGTACCATCATCATACTTGAACTGTTTTATGAATTGTTCACCTATATCTATCCATATCCTATAACGAGTCTTGTCTAAGACCATGAACCACCTTCTAGCAACCTTGGTGAGTGAAACAGGGAACAGGTGAGCCATTTGCTCGGGAGATAGATCTTGGAGCTGATACATGATGGTGAACATTTGCAAGTGCATGATGGGACAACCAACGCCATCATATTTGTCAAAATCAAGCATTTGGAAGTTGGCTGGGAGACGGATTTCAGGAAACAACGTGAGATCACTCGGATTGAAACCTCCCTGTTCTTGAAGCTGAATATCCTGAACTTTCTTGGTAAGATTGTCTAATTTTTCCACAACTGTCTTATCAACCATTGTCTGAGAAGGTTTAATGTGATCATCACGGTACTGCTCTTTCTCAAACTCTTCTTCAGCCTTATCGGGAATATCAATAAACATAGGCTGGGCAGGTGCTTCAGAAGTAGCTGCATGGTGCATGGGTCCCTTATCCTTAGAATTGGAAGATGATGGTCCAAACTTCTCAGAAAGTTGGGCTTTGATGACTCGGTTCTCTTATTTGATCTCCTGAAGTTGTTTAAGAACCAAGGCCAGAGTATCAACAATGGTGATGGGTGAAGGATTATCTGAGTTTTCTGCCATTGGTGAGGACGGGTGAGAAGGTGAAGATGCTGGGATTATCACAGAAGATGGCGGAGAAATAGATTTCCTCTCCAACCGCGAAGAAACTCGAACCCAAGGAGTGGTAAGGTTATCTATGATGACAACTTCCTGAAATGGAAACAATGAACACGAGGTGTAAACTTGACATTCAAAGACTATTTTCTAATCAATGACTAAAAAATGATTGTGGGCTAAGCATGCTATGGGGATGATAAGATGAATCCTAAAAGACCAAGACATAACAATGATGACAGAACCGAGTAGAGGAATGCCCCTAGTATAAGGACCATGAGAACGAACTCTAAAGGGCTTAACAAAATAATCTTGAAAGAGGTTGCCCCTAAAGTAAGAAGAGACTAAAGATATAAGTATGATTAGATCATCTGGATTGCATAATTAAAGGATTGAGATTCTGTTTTTGCCAATTAAGAGAAGGAATAAAGATATGATCGAATAAGAAAGATAAGAGGCTCACGATCAAAAGATTGGGCGAGATCGCATAAGATTGCTTTTAAAGGATAGATCAAGAAGAGACTAACCTATGAGATCTTGGGAAAGATGGGATTTATATCCTAATCCCAAAGGAAAAACTTTCAATCTTCTTACATCTTATCTGGTGTTACCTGAAGGCATCAATCCTAACCATAATCTAGCGGAGTGGAGAGAGGATCTCGACTCATGACTTTGTTTGTGTACCTAAGGATCGATCGTAGCCATTGGAAGATGGACCACGGCATAATCTAGACATTCATGGGTATGATATCCTAATCTAGGCTCACACACTTGCTTCACGCATGTTTGTACTATATGCTTGTGTCGGGTAATCTAGGGGTAAGGCCAAGGGCTCCCTTAGCGCGAATCCGTGTTCGATATACTGTACCAGTGTCCGGCGTATCAGTACGTGAACAAGCAGATTCGTTTACGCACCATAAAGGTACTAGGCTAAGAGTGGAATGCTTCTCTAGCACAGAGGCACCAGGTGAAGAAATCTCAGTCAACCAATGTAGATAACACTCCGGGTTCCTAAATGAGATGTGTGTGCATGTGAGATGCAAGGGTTTGGATGCTAGGGATGTAAGTGTGTGAAATAAATTTGCACACTCTATGATTACTTCAAGTTTTGTTAGATGAAGTTTGCAGTATAATGTGATGAGAAAATAAAGCAAAACAAACAAACAAATCAAGCAAGCATATATGATAAAAGATAGAGTTTTTATGAGCCAATTAAATTAAATTCAAATGAGTCATCATTTGAAATTTTTATGAAGTTAGGTGGTCCCCAGCAGAGTCGCTAGTCTGTGGGACCCTATCCCAAGAGATGGGCGGCGCGACCGCCTCCCTTTCTCTTGGTCTCTCATACCCACGCGATTGGCGTGTGTAGACACCCCATCTTGACCTGACCCGAATTTCCCAAAAATTGAATAAATTCCGAAATCTGAGTCTCGGAACCAAATTCGAAGTCCCTAAGAATCAAAGTCAGTCTTAAGTTCTCGAAGTGTCTGAAACCGATTCACGAAAAGTCCAGGAGTTAAACCCAAGTGCGAAGAAAACCCGAATGGTTACTTACCCATTGTGCCCATTCTTGGGTGCAAAATTCCCAAGAGGTTGTTGATGTTCCCAAGAGGCCCCTCCAAATTTTTAGACAAGCTGGGCGAAAAATTGCCAAAAAGGACAAGCCGATCTTGTGCCATTACGAAAGCTAGGTTGAGCTAATATCAGTTGCAGGAAAAAGGGGTGTGAATTTAAATTTCAAAGGTGTGCCTATACCAACCCATGTGCATTGAAACCAAGATTCAAATGACATTCCCCTTCTACCCAGACCACCCTTTTGGATTAAAAAGAATAGTGAAATTGCACTAGATGGGGCTGTCCGGAGAAGAAATGGGGTCAAATATATCATTTCCTCTTATTCTATTTTACCCGAGCCACCCTCCCTATAGTGAAAGACAGTAGTAATAATGCACCATATAAGGGGTGTCCATGGAGCAAAAGGGGGTGGAATATATCATTTCCCTAACAAAAGGGATCGAACTAGGGTTTTCAAAAGGGGGATCTTCAGCCGCAAGGGAGGAGAAGGAGAGGGAGGAGCCTCTTCCACCATCGAATCTGGCCACCGGAATTCGGTACCATCATCCGGCACCACCATCACCATCACCTTACCCTAACCCATCTCAAATCCTCATCTAGATTCAAACCCATCTTCTTCTTGATAAAACCATTTCATCACCCTTACCACCACTAATTCCGGCCGGCCACCACCTCTTGCCCCCATCACCACCTACACCACCATTGAAAGAGAGAAAAGAGGGGAGCCCCATTTGGCAGCCACAAGAACAGCAGCAGCAGAGAGAGGGAGAGGAAGAAAGGGATTTGCAGCCACCTCCTATCTCCACCACCGACCACCATCACTCCCTTCACCTCCACCTCCACCAACAACAGCCACCAAAGAAGAGAGAGAGAGAGAGAGAGAGAGAGAGAGAGAGAGAGAGAGAGGGAGAGACCACCATCTCCATTGATTCCGGCAAGCTTGCCGGAATCCGACCGAACCAAACCCATTCCACACCTCACATCCACCATTTTAATTTATACCACCAAACCCACTTCTCCAAATCCCCATCCTCTACACCGAGACCACCATCTCCCTCAAACCCATTCAGCTAGGCCCCATTCCCACAAGCCCCATCACCAAAACCCTCTTCCTTCTTCTCCACAACCACTTCCAAACCCTTCCTTTTACTTCTCCATCACCGGAGCTCCGGCCTTACCACCTCCACCCACCCAAATCCGACCCATTTCTTCGACCCATCTCTAATCCAAACCCTCTCCATACCGCCATCCACCATCCTCTTTGCTCCAGTTCTCTACCTCCTGGGGTTAGGCATGTTGACTCTGTCAATCGTGCTTCCATCTCTCCGCCCACCCGATTGTGAAATCAAATATGGAAGAAGAATTTTGCCCCTCTCCTTCCCGGTTTCAAATCTTCTTCTTCTTCTTCTCTCTGTATATAGTTGAGCTTGCACAGGGTGGGCATAAGCCATGTGTGCAGGTTTTTGGAGCTGATCAGTTTGATGTACGAGATCCCAAAGAGTGCAAATCCCAGAGCTCATCCTTCAATTGGTGGTACTTTGGACTCTGTGGGGCATCTGCGATTTCTTTTTGCATTGTGAACTACATTCAAGATAATCTGAGTTGGGGTCTTGGATTCGGAATTCCATTCATTTTCATGGCAGTTGCACTTGCTGCTTTCTTACTTGGGACCAGGACATATCGCTTTAATCTTATGGAAGATGAAAGCCCATTTGTGAGAATTGCTCAAGTGTTCATTGTTGCAGCTCGGAATCGAAATCAGCCCGCTCCTTCGTCCATCAGGGAGAAAACCCATCTTTCCTCTGCAAAAGATGAAGCAAGAGAAACACCTCTTCTAGGTAGAAGCAGCCAATTCAACACCTACCCAATCTGAATTCAACGAGAAAAAGAGAAGGAGAGGTAGACAATTCGAATAAGATTTGCAGAGATAGGGGAACCGAGATCACCCGTATCAGGTAAAACATTTATTTTCCAATGATTTTCATTTGTTCGATTAAGGTGATATTCTTTTATTGTCAACTTCTAAGTGATTTTCATGCATCCGGTAATGTGTTCTCATCTTAACTCTCAGTCAGAGATTTTGTTTTAATTAGCCCCATTCTGATTTATCTTGTTGTTTGAAAATGGAAGTATAGCAAGGTATTCACTGTGTTTGGCTCACTAGATGCTATGACTACGTTAGGATAAGATCATTGAATGAAACAACCTTTGTTATTGAAATTATCCATCACTCTTCTTTACCTTAGTGAAGTTGTTCAACAAGAATGGTGTTTGGGCTCGGTTCAACTCTCGGCCCCATCGATTCCAATGGTATTCTCGTGACCCCGTTCAAAATTGGCCTTGTACTCTAAGAGGCGAGGGGCTATGATGAGGCTATTCGGAGCCCTCCTTTTCGGTTTTCTCTTCTTCCCCTCCACGCTGCGTATTAATATTCAGGTTTCGTTTGAGATTACCTGAGCATCCTCTCGTCATCGAGATTTTCATTAGAGTTCAGGGTTCTCACCGGCATTGGATCTTTCCATTGATTTTCGGAAACTTCTCCTCGGTCTGGGCGATGACGGAATGTTTCTTGAGCCAGCCCCTTGCCCTTCCTATCATTTTCCCTATCTTAGGGTCTTCACAGGGTTTGAGGGGTTTCCTTTCCTTTCGGGACTACTCTCTTCACGTTCTTTGGGATACTCTTCGCATTTCGGGATCCCATCGATTTTGGGAACATCTTGTCGGATTTTAGGCTATGACGGACGGCAACCTCTTGAGCCAAAAACCCCTTTCAATCAAAAGGGATAAAAATACATAAAAAAATACAAAGCAACAAAAACATAAAAAAACAACAAAAGCGTTCTTCAAAAAGCTGTTTCGAACTACGTTGGCTTGATCCCTTTGCACAGGGTACGTAGGCAGCTTGGGACCGTCATCCCAAGTTCAGTCAAACTTTTCAATAAAATCATTTAAACCCTTCAAAAAAAATCATTTCAGCATCCAAAAATATCTTTCAAGCTTTTCTCAAAAATACAAAAACCAAAATGGGCAAGGATGGTGATTGCCAGGTCACTCGGAGCCTTCTTTTCATTTCATTTCCGATTTTGATCGTGGTTTGCCGGTTTTATCGGTTTTTCGACGTTTTATCGGGTTTTGGGACGGGTGACGACGTAGCGTGGCCCCTTTACAGGGATTGTCCTCGCTGAGCCCAACGATGGGCTATGATGATCGAGAGACTTGTCCGATTTTTAGTGGATCAGGATCATTGAGCTCGATTCCTTTAGAATCGCTCCCTGAGTCTATCGTATGTCCCATTTTCTTTTCCCTGGCATTTTGGGTTTGCGCATACCGTCTATTTTCTGATTCCTTTCTTTCCTCGCATCTTTTTAGCTCATTGTGTGTTTATCTTTGACTTCTTATGTGCTACTGTTAGCTTGCTTACTTTCCTAGCATGAGATTGATTATTATTTTCTTAGCATTATCTCTTACATATGCTCGCATGCTAGTGTGTTTATTCTATTGCTTTGTGTAGACACCCCCATTTTTGCTCCGCTTTAGTCAACAAAGAAGTTAGTATTTTTCTATTGGTTTTCTAGTGTTTTCCATTCCCGTGTCCGTCTCTTATATTTCCTTAATCTTTCCAATCATTTCTGCCGTGTTTCGCATTTTTCCGCTAAGTGTTGAGAAACGTTATTCGCGAGAATCCGAGCAAGGGAGGAATTTGGACCCGGTTGGTGGGCCCGCATTGAACATTTGTTTAAATTTGGATGAACAGGGGGCCCGCATATTGTTTTAATGAAAAATGAGTGTTGACCCTACTTCGATCTAATGCATAAAGATGTCCATCAAGGGGGCGGTCAAGATCTCAGAGGCGTCGTTTTAACAACCAATTTTGTTGCGACCATCAAGTTGAGCAATTCAGATCAAACCAAGGAAATGATTTGGGGGATAACCCATTTTGGTTTTAGCCCAATCGAATAGCGGCTCGGATTATCCCATGAAAAATGATTTATGGGCCCAACCCATTTGTATTGCGGCCCACTAAGTGGGCGGATTAGATCATCCAATGGTTGATTTGTGGGGTATGACTATTCATGATGTGGCCCATTAATGGTCAGTTCGGATCGTCCTATGGTGGTCGGTTGCAGGGTGTAACTAATTGGGTGGTTAGGATGGTCCTATAGAATGGAATTTGGCGGTTCAACATACTTATATAGTGTCTCCATTAGATAAACAGTTTGAATCATTTCATGGATAAGAGGGACAACCACATATGTGTAACCCAGCAAATGGACGATTTGGATCATCTATTAAATAAAGAAAGTAGGGCCCACTATTGCCAAAATGGGAAGACATGGACGTTTATATAATTATGGGTCTTTGATCAAAACAGTTGGGTCCATCCAAGGTCATTCCAATATTAGTGTCAAGATGATGAATGTCTTTGCTAAAGATAGAGATCATGGAAACAGTAACTTCCCCAGCATGGCAGCAATTATCTTCATTATATATATATAATGGCAATTAGGATGTCCATTGATTGAGAAAAAACTGAAAAAAAGAAGCAGCAACCCAGCTCTTTCTTTATTTCCATATGGTTATTACTCTTTTTAGCACCCATGAGAAAAGAGCTAAAGAAAGAATAAAAGCATAGAAGAGGAGGATTTTTGGAAGGTTTGGCCCGGCTCTCCCTCTCTGATTCTCTGTTATATAAAGCAAAAAAAAAAAAGGATCGGCTGTTACGGTGGCTCTGTATTTTCCTCTCCCCATTCTCCCTCTGTGCCTTCACTCTCTCCCCCTTTTAATCACTCCTTATCTCTCCATCTTCCTCATCCCATCACTCTCTGTTTCTCCTCAACCTCTCACCCTCGGTTTTCACTCTCCCACTCACGGCCTCTGTTTCACGATCCCTCCTCACCATCTCTCGCTCACGGCCTCTGTTTCACGATCCTTCCTCACCATCTCTCGCTCACAGCCTCTGTATCATCATCTCTCTCAATCATTCAGGCATCTCTCACCCCCTCAAGCACAACAGTAGCCTCCCCAACAGCTCTCTCATCTCTCGGTGAAAAGGAAAAGATACGGTGGCTCTGTTTTATGGTGGCTCAACAGCAACTCCATAAAGAAAAAAAAAAGAAGGAAGAACGAAAAAAAAAAAAAAAACCTTGGTCTGTGGCGCTCACCTTCCTCGGTAGGACAATAGCTTGTGCTTCTTAAAAACAGAGTTTGATCTCTCTATCCACCAACCATCCATACCATACGAGCAGCCCATTGAAAAAAAAAATAATCGGATTCTGTTTTCATCGTGAGACCGATCCATCCTTCTGAGATATCTCCCAAGCTTTCTTATCTCTCCATTTATCTGAGTGAGGAAAACAAAGAAGGAAAAAACATAGAAATAAAGAGAATAAAGGGTACCGGATCGAGCGTCGACGGGAGTTTTTCGGATTCCTCAGTTCTTGGATTCAGCGAGGATCTCTATCACAGGTAGGTGCATTATTTTTCAGATTTTTCCAGGATTATTTGGTATTTTTTTAAAAATATTTTTTCATGATTTTTAACATTTAAATGAATTTAATTCAATATTAAATGTGTGTGCTCAAAATCATGATCTACATGAGTGTTTCAATTCCGATTCGTCTCGAAATTTAATGCACTGATCTATCTAAATAGAGTAAAATAACCATCGGATCGGATCAGACATTGGATAAAAGGATTTCGAAAATTTGAGTGAAGAGTGAAATTTCATTTAAAATAATAGCTGAGAAATTACAAAATTTGAAAAAATAGCTATCTCAGGATGATTGATTTTGCAGAATTTTAAAATTTTCTTGTGTTCATCACATCAGAACAAGATTAAAGGACATTTTCCGGAGTCGTAATTTTCTCAAAAATCATGTTTTAAAAATAGAAAACTCTTCAAAAATATCTTTTTGACGAAGAAAACTAAAATATATACTAAATAGATTCCAAAATTAATAAAAATTTTTGAGAAAATAACATGGTACTGATACATTCCACCATGAATTTTTAAGGATTTTTGGATTCATTTTAGTATGTTATTTGATGCTTTCTTTCAAAATTGTCAGATTTTGTGAGATTTTTTACGGACATCAGATCACAATTAAAATTCTCAAAATTTGTACATTAGTCTTAGATTTTATATTTCTTGCTTCTGTAAAATTTTCAATTAACTTGGATCTTGTTTCCTAAGGGATGTAGTGTAAATTCATAATCTGGTCTTAAACTTGAAAAATCCGAAATTGATAGCAAATAGTCTCTGAAATTCATGAAACTCTCACAGAATGTTATGTTTATTTATATCTTATTACTATAGAAATTTCAATGAATTTAGATTTCTATTTCTAGTAGTTTCTGAGTTATTTTTGAAATCTGGTCTCATTATTATTAAATCAAAATTAAATAGGTGCTTAATATAAAAATCTGCAAAAATCTTCCAGTAAGCTACATACATTCCCATCTTATTTCTGTAGAAATTTTAATTCATTTCGAATTCGTTTGCAATAACTTCACTTGTAAAATCATTCATATGGTTTAAAATTGATAAAATCCATTGAAAAATTGAAATTAATTAAAAATCATCATAAAGTTTCTAAAGAACCTTGAATTTTGTCACATGTTCATTCCTTAATCCATTGAAACAAAAATCTTAGGATCTTTAGATTTCCCTGGTAAAATGATCAGTGGATCCATAATCGTATCCCAATTGCAACCGATCTTTGACAATTTGAATATTTAAGCTATAGCATGTTATTGGCTCCGAGGTTACTGTCCACGGAAATCCTGAGATATGTCAGGCAATAAGGTGCTATAACCTAAGTATTAAATTGCACAAGGAAAGAGCGCACGATTTCCTTCCTTGGATGCCATTCGAGGCCGAAATTGGTGAACCCTAGAACCTTTGGTATTCCTTAAATGTCCAGAAACCGAAAATCCTTGAAATCTGAAATTAATTAACTTCAAGAATTTGAATCGATTTGTCTCGAGTCTTTCAGAACCATTGGATTATGGTTTCCGATATAAGAACCATTAGAGCCCAACTTAGGAACACTTATGTCAGGTCGTGTCCTAGGTTTTAGGGAGTCTTAGGTTTTAGGGAGTCCTAGAGTTAGGAGTCCAGCCTCATCACGGACGTTTGCTATGGATAGCAACCGTGCCATAGATCTAGTTGCACTAGTCACCCAATCTTTCCCTAGGACAAGCCTAGTTACCTAGGATGTAGGTTAACCTGCATTAGTCTAAGGGACAACTTGCACTTAGATAGGATCATATAGCATCTTAGATGAAATCCTAAGATAATAAAATCTTCGACTTGAATTAAATAACTTCTCTTAAAACTGTTGAAACAGTCAATCCAGTCTAGATCGGTGTCTTAGTTGAGTTAGGCATAAGTAGCTTAGCTTAGGTGCACCGAACTACGTCGACTCTGATCCCAGTGAGGCTTGGGTACTTAGGCAGCTTGGATGTCTGATGGCATACCAACCGTGAGTCGGCTCCACAACAAATTGTGAGGTTTTGTATATTAATTTTCTTGTAAATTCTTAATTAAATCACTTAGGACTTTCCATGAAATTAGAATTTTAGGAGAACCTTCACTTAGATTTAATCCAGACAAATTAATAAATCAAGATACACATTTAGGATTCACATTGAAATTAGATCATAGGATGCATGTCACATACTTCGCACATTAACAAAGAGTTGAATGAGCCATTTAAAATAAATTTAAAAGAGTTAACTTTTGGAATTGAAGACCGATTATCGGGCATGAATGGTGCATGTGGTGGATAACTCCCCATACCTTCCATTCTTGTAACCAGGTAACGAGTCTAGATTTCTGGTTAATTATGGGTCCTAGATCCCACATCTAGGTGGCGACTCTGTCACTCTCTTTTGCGTGGAATTCAGATTGCCTTAGTGATCCCAAGTTCACGGAAAAGATGAATTAAATCACACCTCGCTAGGCTCGGCGGCTTACCCCTGCCCTTGTGGGTACTGGGTTGCACGTTTGTTTGCACCCTATGGCTTGGTTGCTGCCTGCTTGGTTGGGTAATTAAAATCAATAATAAAAAACACACGCCATTCGCGTGGGTACGAGACACCAAGAGAGAGCGTGGCGGCTCGCGCCCCGCCCCTCTCACGGGATCTAGTCCCACAGTTTGGCGACTCTGCTGGGGATCACCTAACTTCATCAAAATTTCAAAGGATAACTCATTTGGATTTAATTTAACTGGCTCATAAAAACTCTATCTCTTATATACCTGTTAGATTAGTTTGTCTTATTTTATTTTCTCATCACATCATACTCAAACTTAATCTAACAAAACCTGAAGGCATCATAGATTGCGCGAACTTATTGCACACACTTACATCACTTGCATCTAAACCCTTGCATCTCACATGCACACACGTCCTATTTTAGGAACCCGGAGTGTTATCTAGCATGATTGACTGGGATTTCATCACCTGGTGCCTCTGTGCTAGAGAAGCATTCCACCCTTAGCCTAGCACCTTATGGTGCGTAAACGGATCTCTTATTCACGTACTGATACGCCGGACACTGGTACAGTATATCGAACACGCATTCGCGCTAAGGGAACTCTTGGCCTTACCCCTAGATTAACCCACACATGCATGTAGTATACGAACACATGTGCATCACGTGTGTGAGCCTAGCTTAGGATATCCTACCCATTTGTGTCTAGATTAGGCCGTGGTCCATCTTCCAATGGCTACGATCGGTCCTTAGGTGCACAAACAAAGTCATGAGTCGAGATCCTCTCTCCACTCTGTTAGATTAGGATTAGGGTTTGATGCCTTAAGGTAACACTGTTAAAATGTACGAAGATAAAAAAACTTGCCCTTTGGGGTTTGGATATAAATCCCATCATTTCCAAAGATCTCATAGGATTAGTCATTCATGATCTATCCGTTGAAAGCAATCTTATGCTATCTCATCTCATCTCTTGATCGTACGTCTTTCAATCTTCTATCATGTGATTCGATCATGTATTCATACTTTCTTTGTACTGGCAGGAACTTATCCCAATCTCGTGTTCATATAAATCTTGATCATTCTTGTATCCCTTCTCTTGGCTTACAGGCATCATGTCTACTCGTACAATTCTTGATTGGATCCGTGGTACATTAAGAGAATCTCACATCTATGCCATAAGTGAGCAAGAGAAAAATCTCTTCGGCTACGTGGCAACCATTAAGCTCGATTGAGGATTACTCTATGCCGCATCAGAGTGTTGGAATCCCGATCATCATGTCTTCCGTTTTGGCAACCAAGAAATGTGTCCCACCTTTGAAGAATGGTGTGTCTTATTGGAATTTTCTGTGGATGGCCCTCTAGTGAAGCCATCCTGTGTTCCAGATTATCGTCCTTTGTTCCTTCACTTAATGAATAATCCAGATGAATCCATGAACTCTTTCATGAAAGGCCAAGAGGTGTCCATGCAACAACTGATTGACATTTACCCTCCTGTTGGACACATTGGTGCTGTTGATATTCAGAAAGCCCGACGTCGTGCTCTGAGATTCTGCTCCTTTGCTAGGTTCCTCACTGTCCAGCCTCCTCGCTTTGCGTCAGCTGTTCTCTTGGACCTCATTGATCAAATGGATCGTGGAGCCAATCCAATTCCTACTATGCTTGCAGAAACCTTCAATGGATTGGATGATATGGCTCGTCTTCGTGCCAGCTCAGGTCCAGATTCTTATGTTCGCTCTTTCATTGGTTCTTTCTTAGGATGTCCTGCATTACTTCAGGTGTGGTTATGCCACAAGCTAAAAATTGCAGCTCCTGTCAATTTTAATCATACGTTATACACCTTTACTGAATGGCGTCATGATGTTTCTTTCGATCATAAAAGTGATTGGGTTGAATGGTTAAATTCTCGCCAACAAGATCAGATTTATTGGCAAATTCCTGGAATCCAAGAAGCCGTCTTCAACACTGGAGAAGCTAACTATATTCGCCTTCTTGGCCTCAAAAAGACTTCCTTCTATGTTCCTGCCAGGATTCAGCGTCAGTATGGAAGGGAGCAATCCATTATGCCTCCCCTTCGTCATTTCTACCCGCCTGAGGATCTCAAGCCCAAGATTGTCAAAGCCGTTTCATCTGGTTGGGATGTCAAAATCATCAAACCTTTAAAGGAGTCAGTTGAGGAAGATTGTCGTCCGAAGAAGAAGTCTAAAAAGAATGCTTAGTTCCATGTTTAATCTTATCCGTTTATCTTTGAAAGAATGAACCCTGTACTCAAGCTTTAATGATTGATAAATAAAGTTTATCTTTCTCTCTCATTATCTTGGTCTATGCGTGCATCAGTGTCTACTTCTATCTGATTTTAAAATATGTCTTTCAAATATTTCAGGGCAGTAAACACCATAGGTAACCCTACTACTCATTGGGTTCGGATCTCTTCACGATTGGAGAGGAATTCTGTCTCTCCACCACCCTCTCTTAGAACCCCAGCATCTCCTTCTTTCTCATCCTCACCAATGGCAGACAACCAAGATGGTGTGGGACCCGATCCCGCGAGAGGGGTGGGGCGCGTGCCGCCACGCTCTCTCTTGGTCTCTCGTACCCACGCGATTGGCGTGTGCATTTTTATTATTGATTTTAATTCATCTTTTATGTGAACTTGGGATCACTAAGGCAATCCGAATTCCACACAAAAGAGACTGACAGAGTCGCCACCTAGATGTGGGATCTAGGACCCATAATTAACTAGAAATCTAGACTCGTTACCTGGTTACAAGAATGGAAGGTATGGGGGTTATCCACCACATGCACCATTCCTGCCCGATAATCGGTCTTCAATTCCAAAAGTTAACTCTTTTGAATTTCTTTTAAATTGCTCATTCAACTCTCTGTTAATGTGCGAACTATGTGACATATATCCTAAAATCTAATTTCAATGTATATCCTAAGTGTGTATCTTGATTTCTTTATTTGTTTGAATTCAATCTAAGTGAAAGTTCTCCTAAAATTCTAATTTCATGGAAAATCCTAAGTGATTTAATTAAGCATTTACAAGAAAATTAATATACAAAACCCCACAATTTATTGTGGAGCCGACTCGCGGTTGGTATGCCATCAGACATCCAAGCTGCCTACGTACCCAAGCCTCACTGGGATCAGAGTCAACGTAGTTCGGTGCACCTAAGCTAAGCTACTTATGCCTAACTCATCTAAGACACCGATCTAGACTAGATTGACTGTTTCAACAGTTTTAAGAGAAGTTATTTAATTCAAGTTGAAGATTTTATTATCCTAGGACTTCATCTAAGATGCTATATGATCCTATCTAAGTGCAAGTTGTCCCTTAGACTAATGCAGGTTAACCTACATCCTAGATAACTAAGCTTGTCATAGGGAAAATTTGGGTGACTAGTGTAACTAGATCTATGGCACGGTTGCTATCTATAGCAAACACCCGTGATGTGGCTGGACTCCTAACTCTAGGGCTCCCTAACACCTAGGACTCCCTAAAACCTAGGACACGACATGACGTAAGTGTTCCTAAATAGGGCTCTAATGATTCTTATGACGGAAACCGTAATCCAACGGTTCCGAAAGACATGAGATGAATTGATTCAAGTTCTTGTAGTTAATGAATTTCAGATTTCAAGGATTTTCGATTCCTAAACATTTAAGGAATACCAAAGGCTCTATGGTTCACAAATTTCGACATCGAATCACAACCATGGAAGGGAATCGTGCTGTCAACCCTTGTATAATTTAGCACGTAAATTATAGTATCTTATTGCCTGGCATATTTCTCAGGATTTCCGTGGACAATGGACCTCGGAGCCAATATCATACTATAATTTACGCATTCCAATTATGCTGGATCGATCGCAATTAGTATACGATTATGGTTACGATCTCGGCAGTTAAATTGTCATAGCATAGCCAATTTACAAAGGCAATCTATGAATCCTAAGGTTTCTATTTCAAAAAGTTAGGGATTGAATTTATGATGAAAATTTAAGGTTTTTTGGAGATTTTTACTGACTTTTGTATTGATTTGCTATTAAATTGTGATTTAATATCATTAAGACCAGATTGTTAGGAATACACGGTAACCCTAAGCAATCGAACTCCAAATCAGTTAAAACTTTTCCCATAACAAGATATGGATAATTGTAGCTTACTGGAAAAATTTCATGAATTATCATTAAGATTTGATATCAATTTCTGATTTTCTAACATTTAAATCAGATTATATATTAACACATCAACTTGTAGCATATCAATTTCAAATTAATCCAAAATTTCACAGAATAAATATAATCATGAGATTAGACTACTGTATGACTTTCATGAACTTTTATTACAATTTGATGCCAATTGAAATTCATACAAATATCGGATGAAACCAAAGAATTACTTTAAAAGCAAATCTAATAGTATCCTAAAATAAAATAAAAATTCCAGTAGATATATAATAGATTATAAAATTTTCTATCAAAATTCCAAAAATTAAAAATTAAATCTCCTCCATAAAATCGATTTTTAAATAGAAAAGATGAATTTGTTTCCTAGAAATTAAAACCCATTTATTAAAATAAATTACACAACCATATTAAAACTTTGCAAGACCAATTCAAAATTTTTATCTAACATTCCAGTAACCTAAGTTACTGGTTTGTAAAGAAAAATTTCAAAAATTTACTAATTTAATAGGAAAAAGAATTACGGCACGTAAAAGGAAAAAGAGATTAGAAAACAAATAAAAAAACATTTTTTCAAAAACAAATCTCATGAAAAATTCAATTTATTATTGAAAATTAATTCTGGAGAGTTTCATTAATTTTTAAAATATTTTGATATTTATTAAAAATGACCGAAATTTAAAATAATTTAAAACTGGATTAAAAAAATTCAAAAAAATCCAAATTTTTTTTGTGTATTCTGAAAATCAAAACATTAGTTTGGAAATAAGATTTTATAAATTTTGGACATGGTTTGATATATTTTTGGAATCGTTCATCAAGAAATAACCCCTTTCGGAGTTATTGTTTGAAAATTAGAATGAAAATTAAAACGGCCAAACCGTGATTGAAAATTAAGTTTCCCATAGTATTTTATTTTATAGAAATCCCAAAAAATATCATTTTTTAAAGAAACCCACGTTTTCTAACACTTGCTTTGATAATCCGATTTAAATCCATATTGAATAAAAAACGAAAGAAAATCAGTATTACATGGAGGAAATTTAATTTTTGGATCAAATTTTGGATTTTGAAAACTCATAATCTATATTATAACATACTGGAATTTCAAGAAAAAATTCATTGATTTGATCTATCAAAAGTAAAACCCTAGCATGCTTTTCTACTTTTGATATTACAAAGATAAAGATCCTACCGTTGATCGCGCTCCTTGTCTGTAGGGTGCGTAGATCCGAGGTATACGCTTTGTCGCACCCTTTTATACGATGAAGAAGACCCAAAGAATACTCTAATAATTCTTGATTGTGTGATGCCTTGGAGAAGGAGAAGGAATTCAAGAATTCCTTTTGTGATGAGCACTTGAGAGAGAGATCACACTTCAAGAGAAAAAAGATTTTTTTTTTCTTCTTCTTGGGAGGAGAGAGAAAATAACGAATTTTGATCTTTTCCCCTCCTTTTTTAGGATTGTTTGCTTTGATTTTTATACAAAAAAGCTAGGGTTAAGAGAGAAATAGTAGTTCCCAATGTGAGAGCTCTCATTTTTGACTTGTTTCCAATTTTCCCCTCTTGCTTGCTTTTTTTCTTGTTTCCAAATTGGATTTGATTCCAATCTTAATTTATTGTCAATCAAGACACGCTATTCTTTATTCGACATTGCTTCTTTGGAAGAAAACCTTTTTTAAGCAATCATTCATCTTTTCCTTCTTTCCTTCTTTTCTTTTTTTTTATTCTTTTTATTTTTCTTTTAACAAATATGATGTCACCATTGTAACATCATCAAGGTTGGATGCTCAATTCATGTGGGTCAGCCATGTGGGGCGCCCACCATGGTGGTCGACCCATATGGGTGAACCCACATGAGCTCCATCTTTACGGGCTTTAGCCCAATGGGCCATTTCACACGGGTTTCGGGTTTTTCCGTAAAAATTCAATAAAATCTTTCTAAATTCAACATTCCATATATGAACCCAACCCATTTGACATTTATGGTGCATCCCTCACACATGATCGAACCATCTTTTTTGGGAAAATAATTTTTCGAACCAAAATGCCCCTATTTGACAATTACACATCCAAATGTGACCAAAATAACCTTAAATTGGTTCACCCCTAAAGGGAAATGTTAAAAATGGAAAGTCTTTGTGATCAAACTTCAAAAATAGAAACTTTTAAAGTTGGGTCCTTTTGATGAGCAATATCAAACAGGATCATTTGGTACGCCCTGAAAATACCCAAAATGCCCTCAACACTTAGAATTTCCAAATTAAGCGAAACTCCTGAGAAATTCTAAATTTAGCAGGTTTTTCAAAATTCAGGAAATCGTTCATAATCTCTCAGACATATTTCGGGGATCAAAGGAAATACACAGGAAAAGACCAAATTACCCCGAGGTGCTAGAATTTGGCGAGACTAGGGAAAACCCTGAGAAATTCTAAAAATAGCAGATTTTCAAAAATTTATGAACGGACTCAAGATTTCTTAGACACAACTTAGGGACCAAATATGATATGTTTGAAAATGTTTAAAATACCCCCGAAGTGCAAGACTAAGAGAAAATCTTGAGAGATCTAAATTTAGCAGGTTTCCCAAAACTTACGAAATTACTCATACTCCATCAGCCGTACCTCGAGATGGTTTTGGACATATGAGAAATAACTGAAATATCCATAAGATGATGAAAATGTGGAAGCCTTATGAGTTTCTAAAAATAGCAGCTTTTTCAGAAATTTGTAAAATCACTCAAGATTTCTCAAATATAACTCGGGGGTCAAACGAGATACATCGGGAATGACCAAAATACCCCAGCAGTGCAAAATAGGCAAAAATGAGGGAAACCCTGAAAATTCTAAAAATAGCAGGTTTTTTCATTTGCCTGGAAACTTGAACTTTCATCTTTCAGAGGCCAAAGGAACCCCCTAGAGACCTTCAGGATTGCGAATCAACTTCAAAACTCTCATAATGAAATGAAATCTACCCTAAAATGCATGGATGCCTAATCTAATGCTGAATACGGATTCAAAACTCGATGATACTACCGAATTTTTACTTTTTAAAGCGTAGCAAAATGGGGGTGTCTACAGATGGCCTTCCACCCGCTGCTATTACTGATACTGTTACCTTGATTCTCCAGCAGCTTCAAGAACTCAAATAAGAGAATCGAGTTATCAAGGCTCAGCTTTCTGAGAAATTGGGACCGTCGTTGTCCAAAGACAAAGGGCCCATGCACCAAGCAGCTACTTCAGCAGCACCTGCCCAACCAGTGTTCATCACTATCCCTGATAAAGCCGAAGATTTGGAAAAAGGGCAGTACAGCGAGGATCGCAATAGGCCTTCTCAGTCCGTGGTTGATAAGACAGTTATGAAGAAATTAGAAAGTCTTGCCAGGAAAGTTTAAGACATCCAGTTTCAAGACCAGGGTGGTTTCAATTCAAGTGATCTTACACTGTTTCCCGAAATCCCTCTCCCTGCCAATTTTCAAATGCCAGATTTCGACAAATATGATGGTGTGGGTTGTCCAATCACCCATTTGCAGATGTTTACCATCATGTGTCAACCTCAAGGCTTATCTCCTGAGCAAATGGCTCAATTGTTCCCAGTTTCCCTAACCAAGGTTGCTAGGAGATGGTTCATGGTCGTAGACAAGACTCGTTATAGGACATGGAAGGATATCGGTGAGCAATTCATCAGGCAATTCAAATATGATGATGGGACAGAAATCACTAGAAAGGATTTAGAGAGAACCAAGCAAGACTCGAGGGAATCCTTTCTGATTTTTGTGAAAAGATGGAGGAGACTAGCAGCTCAGATGATGGAGCGCCCGTCTGAGGAAGAGCAGGTTCAAATAATCATGAAAAATATTTCCCCCCAACTCCAGTATCACATGTCATTGCAATATTATCCAGACTTCAAGCACTTCATTGTGGCAGGCACCCAGATAGAGGAGGCTATGGCTCAAGGTGTATTCAACCGTAGCAACCCAAACCTCAGAGATTTCAAAAAATCCCCACCAGCCCAAGTCAGTAGTATCTCTCGTTCCAGTGCTCAGTCCTCTAAGTCCCAAGAACCTCTAGTAATGGACTATGCTCAACCCGCGACCGCACCTCGGCAACAAACCCGGGTAGAATTTACCCCTCTTCCCATTCCATCTTCAGAGGTGCTTAAGCAGTGTCTTACTTCAGGTCGCATAACCCTACCTGCCATCCGGCCTCCCCCCAATCCTCTACCTGCAAATTGGCGAGCTGACCTGCACTGTGAGTATCACAGGGGTCCTGGTCGTCTTACTGACAACTGCATTACCTTGAAATTTAGAATCCAGAAACTCATTGATGAGAAAGTCATTGCATTCCAGCCAAGACCCAATGTTACCCAAAACCCGCTACCTGGTCATGCTAACCCTCCTGCGGCCGTTAATGCCATAACCATAGGAGATTCTGAGTTTGACCCTCTCACCCTCATATGTGCCTTAGAACCCATTTCTGAACCCCAAATCATCTTCTGTGATGAGTCATACCTAAGAGAGTCGATACCTCCCTTGGTAATCACCTATGAGCCACAAGTCCCTCAAGTTATTACTTACGATGAGCCAGAATTGGATGAAGTCAGACATGTTACAGGGGGTGGAAGAATTTCAAACCTGCTAAATTGAGAGTCGAAAATCCAGGGGCATTGGCTCGAGGAGAGGAGCCGCAATATGTGAAAGACCCAGATGATGAAGTTGTACAACAACTGAAGAAAACTCAGGCCGTTATATCTGTTTGGGGATTGTTGATAGCATCAAAGAAACACAGAGAAGCCGTGTTAAAAGAATTGAATACCACACAGGTATCCTCAGAAATATCTCCAGAGCAACTAGCTGAAGTTGTTGCTCTAACCCAGGCCACCAGAGTCATTAGTTTCTCAGATCAGGAGCTGCCTCCTCAAGGTCGGAATCATGCTAGAGCTCTTCATGTCACTATTATCTGTGAAGGGAAGAAAGTACCATCCGTGTTGGTAGATAACGGATCTGCGTTGAATGTGTGTCCATTGAGAACTGCCATTACCTTGGGTTTCGGTCCCACTGATTTTGCCGAATCAACCCTTGGAATCCTCACATATGACAACACCCACAGAAATGTGGTCGGGGTCCTTACCACTAAGATTATTGTAGGCGGTCAAGAATTTGAGGTTGAGTTTCAAGTTATTGATATCAAGGCCTCGTTTAATATGCTTTTGGGACGTCCCTGGTTGCATAAGGAAGATGCTGTTGCTTCAACCCTTCACCAAAAATTGAAGTTCATCAAAGATGGGAAGTTGTTCACTGTCAGAGGTGATGAAGAGCCAGAAATAGGACAGATAACAGGAGAAACTCTTATCCTTCCAGTTGCAAAAGTAGAAGATTATAACTTGAATGGTTTCGCGTTCGACGTTGCTGCTATTTCCTATGAAGAGGCCTCTCGGGAGGAGTTGTGTTTACCTTTTGCTATCAGTCCTGTGGTTGCCAAAATAATGAGAAAAATGAATTACTTTCCTGGCATGAATTTGGGCCATGATCCAAGCAAGGCATCTCACTGACGCCCAATCAAAGCAAACCATGGAACTGTCGGTCTTGGATATGTACCTACTGAGGAAGAAATCCGCCGCACCGGAAAGGTACTCCCAATGGCTCCATATTCCTTATCGATGAATGGTCACTTTGTCAAAGAAGGCGAGACTTCTCCATACTATGGGTTCTCCGAACCATGGTATGACTCGGTGACAGGAATCATGATACCTGGTTTTGAAATATTTAGTGGCCTTGCTCTCCCAGAAATAGAACCGCCGGTATGTTATGTTGAGAAAACTGTTGAGGACTGGTTAGTCTACCTTGAGCTAGATGTGTTGGGGTCCTTGTTTGAAGAAGATGTGCCTGAGGTTGCTTGGCAAGAGTTGCCAGTTTTAGACTATTCTGAAGAGCAAGAAGAAACAGACTGTGAAGATGTGCTAGTAGCAGTTATTCAGAGCAATGATACCTTTACTGAACCTGAGAGTCAGATTGCACCTGCAACAGAAAATCTTTCAAACTGGAGTTTTGATGTTTTTCCTACTTATTTTATTGCTAAGGCCAGTCCAATCAAGTCGGTTAAATCCGTGTCAGTGCCTAGTCTAGGCGAGTCATTTTCTGATTTTATTTATAATGTGAATCCTGAGCCTGTTCAGGATGAGTCCAATGATAATGATGTAATTTCTTTCCAGTCAATGAAATCTGATTCTCAGTATGTCTCTGTGTTTGCTTCTGACTTTAATAATGATAACACTCCCTCCTCAGACGAGGAAGAAGGGATCAACGAAACTCCTCTTGAATTGCAGCATATGCTCAAACAAGAGGAGGAGCGCCGAGCCCAGCCTCTTAAAGATGAAATCAAAATTATAAACATCGGAACAGAAGATTTAATACAGGAAATGAGAATTGGAAATACTCTATCTCCTGAAGAGCGTGATGAATTAATAAACCTACTTAAAGAATATAAAGAAGTTTTTGCCTGGTCCTACAAAGATATGCCCGGGTTGAGTGAAGACATTGTTCAACACAAGCTACCTTTGTTACCGAGAGTTAAACCTAAAAAGCAGAACCTAAGGAGAATGAAGCCCGAGTGGGTCTTGAAAGTAGAAGAAGAGGTTACTAAGCAGTTGAATGCTGGATTTCTGCAAGTAGTGGAATATCCAGAATGGCTCGCAAATATTGTACCTGCACCGAAGAAAGATGAAAAGGTGAGAATGTGTGTAGATTTCAGGGATTTGAACAAGGCAAGTCCAAAAGATGATTTTCCTCTACCACATATCGATATCCTGGTAGACAATACGGCCGGGCATGAATTACTATCTTTCATGGATGGTTTCTCGGGCTACAATCAAATTAAGATGGCACCCGAGGACATGGCTAAAACCTTGTTCATTACACAATGGGGGACATATTGCTATTGGGTAATGCCATTTGGTCTTAAGAATGCCGGTGCGACATATCAAAGAGCAGCTACAGCCTTACTCCATGACATGATACATAGAGAAGTCGAAGTTTATGTCGATGATATGATTGTAAAAGCCAAGAAAATGAGAGATCTTATCCCAAACCTTAAGAAGTTCTTTGAAAGAATACTCAAATACCAGCTTCGCCTGAATCCTAGCAAGTGTGTATTTGGGGTTACCTCTGGTAAGTTGCTTGGATTCATGGTGAGTCAAAGGGGCATAGAAGTAGATCCTAAGAAGATTAAGGCTATCCAGGAGATGCTGCCGCCTAAAATCGAGAAGGAAATTTGGGGATTCCTAGGAAGGTTACAGTTCCTAAGACGATTCATTGCTCATCTTACATCAACTTGTGAACCTATCTTTAAGCTCCTAAAGAAAAATACTTCCAAAGAATGGACGAAGGAATGTCAACAGGCCATTGACAAAGTTTGGCTGAACCACCGATAGTAGCACCAGTAATACCGGAGCATCCATTGCTGCTTTACTTGTCAGTAACAGAAACCACCATGGGTTGTATGTTAACACAGCAAGATCCAGAAACCAAGCATAAAAATGCTGTATATTATCTTAGTAAGAAGATGTTGGAGTATGAACAGAAGTACACGGTCCTGGAAAAAACCTGCTTAGCCTTGGTTTGGGCTACTTAGCGACTCAGGCATTACCTCTTATCACATAAGGTCCTGCTTTTGTCAGAATGGATCCTCTGAAGTATCTCTTTGAAAAACCAGCCCTGACAGGCAGGACTGCCAGATGGTTATTATTGTTGTCGGAGTTCGACATCACCCATGTAACCCAAAAATTAGTAAAGGGCCGAGCCATTGCTGAGCAATTGGCGGAAGCACCCCAAGAAGAAAATCAGCCTTTCAAGCCGATGTTTCCAGATGAAGAGATCATGATGATAGAAGACGAATATCCAGAAACTGGTTGAACCCTCTATTTTGATGGAGCAGCAAACCAAACAGGGCAAGGAGTGGGGGCATTGCTTGTGTCACCTCGAAATGAGCATGTTCCCCTTGCCGTTAAGTTGCAATTTAATTGCACCAACAATATGGCAGAGTATGAAGCATGCATTGTTGGGCTTGAGGCCGCATTGGCCTTAGGCATAGAGAATCTTGACGTATATGGAGATTCGAAGCTAATCATTTGCCAAACTCAAGGAGAGTGGAGAACCAAAGAAGAAAAGCTACAGCCATATCATGAATACTTGGATGCTCTCGCTCAACAATTCCAGTGCATCACTTTCAGTTATTTACAAAGGTTGAAAAATAGATTCGCCGATGCCTTAGCAACATTAGCTTCCATGATTGACATACCTCACAATATGAAGATGAGGCCCATCACGGTTAAAGAGCAATGGGCTCCTGCATATGTTGATGCTATAGAGATAGCTGCAAGATGTCCCGATGGTAAGCCATGGTATACGGACATAAAGAACTACATCTCAGGCCAGGGGCATCCCAATGAGGCGTCGAATAAAGAAATAAGGACTTTGCAGAGATTGGCAACTAATTTTGTCATTTGTGGAGGGGAGTTATATCGACGGTCTTTCGACGGAATTCAACTCTTATGTGTCACTGAAGATCAGGCAGAAGAAATTCTCGCAGATATTCATGAAGGGGTGTGTGGGCCTCATATGAATGGGAAGCTGTTGGCAAGGAAGATCCTACGTCTGGGGTACTATTGGCCAACATTGGAAGCAGATTGTCACACATTTGTGAAGAAATGCTATAAATGTCAGACACATGCGAATCTCATCCATGTACCACCCACCGAATTGCATTCTCTTACCTCTCCTTGGCCGTTTTCGGTATGGGGAATTGACATCATTGGCAAGATTTCTCCTAGGTCGTCTAATGGTCACGAGTACATACTCGTTGCAATTGATTACTTCACCAAGTGGGTTGAGGCCGCTTCTTACGCAAAGCTTACATCCGCATCAGTTGCTAAATTCATAAGCACCAATATCATATGCAGATATGGAATTCCCCATGAACTTATCTCAGATAACGGATCTCATTTCAAGAAAGAAGTAATCACTCTTTGCGAAGAGTTCAAGATTAAGCATCATAAATCCTCACCTTATCGGCCGCAGACAAATGGAGCGGTAGAAGCTGCAAACAAAAATGTCAAGACTATCATTAGCAAAATGTCAGAAACTTATAAGGATTGGTCGAATAAGTTACCGTACGCCTTGTGGGCTTACAGAACATCAATTAGAGCTTCAACTGGGGCAACCCCTTACTCTCTTGTTTATGGGATGGAAGCAGTGCTACCTGTTGAGATCCGTGTACCTTCGCTCCGAATATTGACTGAAGTCAAGTTGCCAGAAAATGAATGGGCAGAGGCCAGATATAAAGAGCTGAACATGCTAGATGAGAAGAGGTTAAAGGCGCTTTACCATGTGCAGGGTTATCAGCGCAGAATAGCCAGGGCTTTTAATAAAAAGGTTAAAATCAGAGATCTAGAAGAAGGCAATCTTGTTTTGAAAGAGAACCGAACACCAGTGTTTGACCCAAGAGGCAAATTCAAGCCAAATTGGTCAGGACCATACATTGTGGACCAAATCTTACCCGGAAAAGCCGTCAAGCTCCGTAATTTAAATGGAGAAATATTGCCAGAACCAACAAATCTTGATCAACTCAAGAGGTTCTATGCTTGAACACCAGAAGGCCGTCTTTTGGCTGAATAAATCCCGAATTTATAACCCAAAATTAGAAAATATATAACCTTTTGCAAACCCTTTTGAGCCTAAATAAAATTTTCCTTCAAAAACCCAATATACTAGGGGCATTCGCCCTGAACTACGCATGACCTGATTCCTACACTGGGATACGTAGGCAAACTTGTTCACAGGTTCGGTCAAAATTCTTGTTGAACCTTAAGCCATTCTTTGAAAAGCCCTACTGTAGACACCCCCATTTTGTTCCGCTTTAATCAGCAAAGAAGTCAGTGTTTCGCTATCCGTTTTTCAGTATTTCCTATTTCCGTGTCCGCCTCTTATGTTTTCTCGATCTTTTCGATAATTTCTGTCGTGTTTCACATTTTCCCGCTAAGTGTTGAGAAGGGTTATTCACGAGAATCCGAGCAAAAGGGGAATTGGGACCCGTTTGGTGGGCCCGCATTGAGCATTTGAATTAAATTTGGATCGAGAAAGTGGGCTCATGTAAGAAATATTCAGGTCATCTGTGAAGTTTACCATGGATATTAACGATCAACTTTTTTAAGAGGAATAAGTGTGCCCAACATGGAGTGGAGTTCACTAAGTTGAAGCAAGCGAACCCGCCTAAAATTTCAATGAATGGATCTCATGGAAAATTCGGCCAAGGAATAGGCCTAGCATTTGGTTGAGGGATTTAAAATGGAGTGGCCCACTAAATATGCGTGGGGCCCACCCAAGGTAATTCAATCTTATTCTTCGGGGTCCGTATTGAAATCTAACAGAAAAGATTTGTGGGCCAACAATTAAACAATATGGAGTGATTTAAGAGGTGGTGTAACCTTTCCACATTACAGCCTATCAATTGGACGGCCAAGATCAGCTTGCGACAATGAATTAGAGGAGCGAATCATTTATTCGGTAGCCCTTTGAAATGGATGGTTCGGATCATCCTATGAATGATCTATAAGAAATGATTTATTGAGCATATCCCATTAATGACTTATTAATCGGGTGGTTCAGATTATCCTAGGGAGTGGGCCCCACCATTTTCTTAAAATGATAGTAATAACAAGGCAAGATGTAGGAATTAGCCATACAACATGGGACCCACTTGGGACAAGGCCGAATTGAATGGATCGGATCATCCCATCAAGACGATTTGTGGGTGTAGACCAATTTGTCGTGGGGTATTAAATAGATGGCCAGGATCAGTTTCCAAGGATGAGATAGGGAAATGCAGAGTATTTTGCAGCCCAGCAAATGGGTGGTTTGGATCATCTATTAAATAAAGAAAGTAGGGCCCACTATTGCCAAGATGGGAAGATATGGACGTTCATACAATTATGGGTTTTGTCGAAACAGGTAAGTCCATCCAAGGTCATTCCAATATTAGAGTCAAGAGGATGAATATCTATGCTAAAGATAGAGACAATGGAAACAGTAACTTCCCCAGCTATCTTTGATATATATATATATATATATATATATATATAATGGGAATTAGTGTCTCTATTGATGGAAAAAAATCGAAAAAAAGAAGCAATAACCCAGCTCTTTCTATATTGTGATACGATGACTGCTCTGAGGAGGATCGATGAAAAAAAAACTAGGAGGAGAGGGGATACAGAGAAGAAACCGATACTACAAGAGGGGATGATCCTCTTCCTCAGTGGAGACCTTTGAATGGCAGACTTGAAAGGGAAACAGCCCTCGTCTCTACAGAGAGGGTGATAAAGCTCGGGTTCCATCCCTCCCACGCTCGGTTTTTGTTTTTTTTCCCGAACCCAACGGCAGCAACCCTCCCTCTCCCTCATTCTGTTTTCTCACTCCCTTTCTCTCAATCCTCCCTCCTAACAATAGCCCATTCAATCTCAATCTCCCCCAATATCACTCGACACAGCAGTTTTTAAAAAATATATATATATAAAAAAAAAACATGAAAAAACAGAGCATCGCATGCTCTGTTTTTTCAGGTTCTCTCTCTCTCCCTCTCTCATTCTCTCACTCTCTCTCTACCCCTCTCATTCACTCACTCCCTCATTCATTCAGTCTCTCTATATCCCTCTCACCCTCTCTCTGTCACTCACGCCCACTCTCCCTTTCTGTTGCTCATACTTCTCTGTTAGTCTCCCTCACTCTTCCTCTCTGTTTTTCATCTTCCTCTCTCTCTCTCTCTCTCTCTCAGTTATCCTTCCTCGCTCTCACACTCTCGGTCCATCTCCATACTCCCATCTCACTCGCCACACTCTCTCTTGACCACTCTCGCTCTCACATTCAGCAGAGGAACGGTGGCAAAGAAAAACAAAAAAAAAAAAAAAAAGAAAAAGAAAGAAGAAAGCGGAGCGGATCGAGCGTCGGCGGGATTTTCGGATATTTCGGCCTTTGGATTCGGCGAGGAACTCTATCACAGGTCGGTACCCTATTCTCGGATTTTTCCCGAATCATCTGGTATTTTTTATGTATTTTGCATGGTTTTTTAGCATTTAAATGATTTTAACTCAATATTAAATGTGTGTGCTTAAAATCATGATCTGCACGAGTGTTTCAAATCCGTTTCGTCCCGAAATTTAATACAATGTTCTACTTAAATATACTAAAATAACTATCGGATCAGATCGGACATTGGATCAAAGGTTTTTAAAAATTTGAGTGAAGAGTGGTATTTTATTTAAAATATTGGCTGAGTAATTACGAAATTCGAAAAAATAGCCATCTCAGGATGACCTATTATTTGGAATTTTAAATTTTTTTTGTGTTCATCATATCAGAACAAGATTAAAGGATGTTTTCCGGAGTCGTAATTTTCTCGAAAATCGTGTTTTAAAAATAGAAAACTCTTCAAAAATATCTTTTCAACGAAGAAAAATAAAATATATACTAAATGAATTCCAAAATTAATGAAATTTCGTGAGAAAATAATCTGATACAGATACATTCTACCATGAATTTTTGAGAATTTTTAGAATCTGTTTGGTATATCATTTTATGCTTTCTTTGAAAATTATCAGATTTTGGGAGAATTTTTACAGACATGAGATCATAGATAATATTCCCAAAATTTTTACAGTAGTCTTATATTCCGTATTTCTAGTTTCTATAAAATGTTTAAGTGATTTAGATCTTGTTTCATATGGGATGTAGTGTTAATTCATAATCTGGTCTGAAAATTGAAAAATCCGAAACTGATAGTAAATAGTTTCCAAAATTCATGAAAATCTCACAGAAAGCTATTTTTACTCATATCTCACTACTGTGAAAATTTCATTGAATTTAGATTTCTATTTCTAGTAGTTTTTGTGTTATTTTTGCAATCTATTCTTATTGTTGTTAAATCAAAATTAAATATGAGCTTAATGTAAAAATCTGCAAAACTCTTTTAATAAGCTACATCTCATCATATCTTGCTGTTGTAGAAGTTTCAACTCATTTCGAAGTCGTTTGCAACAGTTTCACTTGTAAAATCACTCATATGTTTAAAATTGATAAAATTCATTGAAAATCCGAAATTAATTGAAAATCATCTGAAAATCTCTAAAGAACCTTAAATCTCGGTCACATATTAACTCCTTAATCCATTGAAACAGAAATCTTAGGATCTTTAGATTTCCCTGGAAAAATGGCTAGCGCATCCATAATCGTATCCCTATTGCACTCGATCTTTGACAATTTGAATATTTAAGCTATAGCACGTTGTTGGCTCCGAGGTTACTGTCCACGAAAATCCTGTGTAAGCCCAATGGTTTCCACCTTGGCATTCCCATCTTATTTTGATGATTCCAATACACAAGTGATTTATGATCACTAATGTGTTTGATTGTCTAAGTTGTAGATCACATTGGTGCTAAGACAACATTGCTTGGATTGAGGCCAAGAAGATCTCATTGGACCGATTATGAAGGCCAAAAACATCGGAGATCCAAGACAAATGAAGACTTGAAGAATCGCATTGAAGATCGAAGTCAATTTAGATTGTATAAAATCCAATCTTAGCTTTAGATTTTAAGAGGCATAATTAAGTAATTAAACACACACCCTAAATATATAAGTGATTGTATTTGTGGAGTTCCAACACATTGGAACCCTCATAGCAATCCCAACTTGGTGTTAAGTTGGAAGCCTAAAAACAGAAGTGAAAATCTGCTCTTCATAGGCTTCTCGGAACTCCGAGAATTCTCGGAGTCGGAACTCCGAGAATTATTCTCGGAACTCCGAGAAATGGTCCAGTAGACTTTTTTCCATCTTCTGTTAGTATTCCCGGAACTCCGAGATTTTTTCTCGGAACTCCGAGAACACTACAACGGTCTGAAAAAGAGCCGTTGGGAATTTTCGCAGGAATTACCACAATGCCACTGAACGGTCATATTTTGGTTTTCCTATATATATGGGCATTCCAAACATTCAAACCATCAATCCTAACACTCTTAAACTCCATTTGAACATCCAAAGAGTGAATCAAACTTGATTATGCCTCTCATCCTCTAAAGCTTAGGATTTTGGATCTATAGGCTCAATTTGTACATCTTCTACATTTTGTAAAACCTTGTGAGGGATTATTTTTAGTTCTTTCCTTCTTCATTCAAGATTGTATTTGGGCGAGTGTTCGGAGAAGCGTAGCCCACTCTCCGTGGTGAAGATCGCCACCAAGGTTAAAGGCGGTTGGAATTTTGTAATCGGCACCGATCTTCACCGAAGTTAAGAAGATCACATAGTGAAGCCATCAACGGGTTTTTGTTGGTGGAGTGAAGTAGGCCTCGCGTTTTGAGGACCGAACCACTTTAAATCTCGGGTGCACTCTCTCTTATCTTTTGCTCTATATTTGTATTTGCACCTTTAGATTTAACTTGTGTGCTTGAATTTATTTTCTTGATCTCTTAATTTCCAATTGGGTTTGAGTTTTTTCAAAGGATTAAAACTTGGTAGAAACCTAATATTCTCACTCCTCATAAGTTGCCGTACTCGGGACCACCCTTGGAATCTCATCCTGAGATATGCCAGGCAATAAGGTGCTATAACCTAAGTATTAAATTGCGCAAGGAAAGAGCGCAAGATTCCCTTCCTTGGATGCTATTCTGGGCCGAAATTGGTGAACCCTAGAACCATTGGTAATCCTTGAATGTCCAGAAACTGAAAATCCTTGAAATCTGAAATTCATTAACCTCGAGAATTTAAATCGATTTGTCTTGTGTCTTTCGGAACCGTTGGATCGCGGTTTCCGTCGTAAGAACCATTAGAGCCCAATTTAGGAACACTGGTGTCAGGTCGTGTCCTAGGTTTTAGGGAGTCTTAGGTTTTAGGGAGTCCTAGAGTTAGGAGTCCAGCCTCATCACGGACGCTTGCTATGAATAGCAACCGTGCCATAGGTCTAGTTACACTAGTCGCCCAATCTTTCCCTAAGACAAGCCTAGCTAACTAGGATGTAGGTTAACCTGCATTAATCTAAGGAACAATTTGCATTTAGATAGAATCATATAGCATCTTAAATGAAATCCTAGGATAATAAAATCCTCAACTTGAATTAAATAACTCCTCTTAAAACTGTTGAAACAGTCAAATCAGTCTAGATCGGTGTCTTAGTTGAGTTAGGCATAAGTAGCTTAGCTTAGGTGCACCGAACTACGTCGACTCTGATCCCAGTGAGGCTTGGGTACGTAGGCAGCTTGGATGTCTGATGGCATACCAACCGCGAGTCGGCTCCACAACAAATGTGGGGTTTTGTATATTAATTTTCTTGTAAATTCTTAATTAAATCACTTAGGATTTTTCATGAAATTAGAATTTTAGGAGAGCTTTCACCTAGATTGAATCCAGACAAATTAAGAAATCAAGATACACATTTAGGATTCACACTGAAATTAGATCATAGGATGCATGTCACATAGTTCGCACACTAACAAAGAGTTGAATGAGCCATTTAAAATAAATTTAAAAGAGTTAACTTTTGGAATTGAAGACCGATTATCGGGCAGGAATGGTGCATGTGGTGGATAACTCCCCATACCTTCCATTCTTGTAACCAGGTAGCGAGTCTAGATTTCTGGTTAATCATGGGTCCTAGATCCCACATCTAGGTGGCGACTCTGTCAATCTCTTTTGTGTGGAATTCGGATTGCCTTAGTGATCCCAAGTTCACATAAAAGATGAATTAAAATCAATACTAAAAGGCACACGCCAATCGCGTGGGTACGAGAGACCAAGAGAGAGCGTGGCGGCTCGCGCCCCACCCCTCTCGCGGGATCGGGTCCTACACCTACCTCCCCTATAAAGCCCTTTTGGTGTTCAAGTAAAAAAAAAAGAAGAGAAAAGAAAAAAAATGGAGCTTGAAGATCCACTAGATTGAAAACCTGAAAAGGCGATTTAGGCAAAATTTAGGATCATTCCTCTGCTAAGTCCAAAACCTGAAAGGGCGGCATAGGCAAAAGTTAAGGGGGTGGCCTGCTGAGTCGAAAACCGGAAAAAACGATTCAGGCAAAAGTTAAGGCCAAGCGGTCCGCCAAGTCTAAAATCCACTAACCCAAAAGAAAATACAGATAAGTCAGAAGCATCACGAGATTACTTGAGTAATCTTTCTTATTTTGTCTTTTTATTACAAATATCTGTGGTTCTATTTTAAAAAAAATTTACGAATGCTATTTTAAGAATTGTTGTAGGGTGCAATCACTCTGAAGGCAGGTTCATTAACAGGTTCCAAGAAACTTGGAAGAAGTGAGACTGTCACGAATGGCGAAAAATCTTTGAAAGAATGATCTCTCGTCAATGAATAGAAAAAAGGTTAGAATGCCTCAAACTGGGGCAGGTTGCTAATGAAGTGGCATCTCATATTCGAGCCTTGAAAGTCCTTGCTACATAGTGTTATTATCCAAAATTGTTAATTGAAGATTTCAATTTCCTTTTTCTGATAATTTTGTCAAAACTCAAATTATCATATCTCTCTGAATCCATTTGAAAATGATATTCCCTCTTTGAACATCATACGAATATGATGTCTCATTTCCTTGGAATTCGTATAAATACGATATTCCATTATCTCTGAGCTATCTTTGAGCATCATATGAATATGGTGTCTCATTTTCCTTGAAATCTGTATAAATACGGTATTTCATTATCTCTGATTCCATTCGAAAATTGTCTCTTATTCTCTTTGACCATCATACAAATGTGATGTCTCATTTCCTTAGAATCTGTATAAATACGATATTTCATTCTCTCTGAGTCCATTCAAAGATGGTCTCTTATTCTCTTTGAGCATCATACAAATGCGATGTCTCATGTTCCTTGAAAGCCGTATAAATACGATATTTCTTTCTCTCTGAGTCCATTCAAAGATGGTCTCTTATTCTCTTTGAGCATCATACGAATGTGAGGTCTCATTTTCTTGGAATCCGTATAAATATGGTATTCCATTCTCTCCGAGTTCATTCAAAAATGGTCTCTTAATTCTCTTTGAACGTCACACAAATGCGATGTCTCATTTCCATGGAATCCGTATAGATACGGTATTTCATTCTCTCTGAATTCATTCGAAAAATTTTCTCTGTATTCTCTTTGAGCATCATATAAATATGATGTTTCATTTCCTTGAGCTCCGTATAAATACGGTATCTCATTCTCTTCGAGTCTATACAATTATGGTCTTTTGTTCTCTTTTAGCATCATATAAATATGATGTCTCATTTCTTGGAATTCGTATAAATACGTTGACTCGTTCTCTCCAGATCCATTCGAAAATGGTCTCTCACTCTCTTTTGAGCACCGTACAAATACGGTATCTCATCCTTCCTCAATCTATTAAAAAATAGTCTTTTATTCCTCTTTGGGATCCGTACAAATATGGTTGCTCATTCTTTGGGAAACCGTACAACGACGGTGTCTCATTCTGTTATCTCATTCCTTGTGGGCCTGTACAACTACGGTGTCTCATTCCTATTGAGTCCGTACAAATACGGTCTCTTAGCCGTTAGACCCCGTACAAATGCGAGGCCTCATTCTTGTTGAATCCATTCGAAATGATATCTCATGTCCGTTGAACCCATACAAATATGGTATCACATTTTATCTGAGCCCGTTCAAAAATGATACTTCGTTTTCTTTAAAAATCTTTCGAAAGTCATCTGTCATTCTCTCTAAAGACCATTTGAGAATGGCGTCTCATTCCCTCTAAAACCGTTCAAAAACTGTATTCCTTTCCCTCCGAAAATCCGTTTGAAAATGGTATCCCTTTCATTCATTACCCGTTCGAAAGCGGTGCCGCATCATAATCATCTTTTGCTTTGGATTGCAAGATTTTTGCACCCAAAACAAATCTGATTCTCCGTTATTCTAAACTGCCATCTCAGGGTGTTTAGAGTAAATGATTTTGATATATGTTCAAATTCTAGGATTTCATCTAGGGTTTCATCTAGGGTCTTGCATTATGTTAGGTTGTGTTGTGTCTAGGGAGTCCTTTGTCGATCAAAGCTACGCAAAATGGCACTGTCACTTTTGCTTTGGTATTCGATGACTATGTCATCTCTACCAAAGAGGGGCATCTGTAGACACCCCCATTTTTGCTCCGCTTTAGTCAACAAAGAAGTTAGTGTTTTTCTATCGGTTTTCTAGTGTTTTCCATTCCCGTGTCCGTCTCTTATATTTCCTTCATCTTTCCAATCATTTCTGCCGTGTTTCGGATTTTTCCGCTAAGTGTTGAGAAAGGTTATTCGCGAGAATCCGAGCAAGGGAGGAATTTGGACCCGGTTGGTGGGCCCGCATTGAACATTTGTTTAAATTTGGATCAACAGGGGGCCCGCATATTGTTTTAATGAAAAATGAGTGTTGAGCCTACTTCGATCTAATGCATAAAGATGTCCATCAAGGGGGCGGTCAAGATCTCAGAGGCGTCGTTTTAACAACCAATTTTGTTGCGACCATCAAGTTGAGCAATTCAGATCAAACCAAGGAAATGATTTGGGGGATAACCCATTTTGGTTTTAGCCCAATCCAATAGCGGCTCGGATTATCCCATGAAAAATGATTTGTGGGCCCAACCCATTTGTATTGCGGCCCACTAAGTGGGCGGATTAGATCATCCAATGGTTGATTTGTGGGGTATGGCTATTCATGATGTGGCCCATTAATGGTCGGTTCGGATCGTCCTATGGTGGTCGGTTGCAGGGTGTAACTAATTGGGTGGTTAGGATGGTCCTATAGAATGGAATTTGGCGGTTCAACATACTTATATAGTGGCTCCATTAGATAAACAGTTTGAATCATTTCATGGATAAGAGGGACAACCACATATGTGTAACCCAGCAAATGGACGATTTGGATCATCTATTAAATAAAGAAAGTAGGGCCCACTATTGCCAAAATGGGAAGACATAGACGTTTATATAATTATGGGTCTTTGATCAAAACAGTTGGGTCCATCCAAGGTCATTCCAATATTAGTGTCAAGATGATGAATGTCTTTGCTAAAGATAGAGATCATGGAAACAGTAACTTCCCCAGCATGGCAGCAATTATCTTCATTATATATATATATATATATATATATATATATATATAATGGCAATTAGGATGTCCATTGATTGAAAAAAAACCGAAAAAAAGAAGCAGCAACCCAGCTCTTTCTTTATTTCCATATGGTTATTACTCTTTTTAGCACCCATGAGAAAAGTGCTAAAGAAAGAATAAAAGCATAGAAGAGGAGGATTTTTGGAAGGTTTGGCCCGGCTCTCCCTCTCGGGTTCTCTGTTATATAAAGCAAAAAAAAAAAAAAAAAAGGATCGGCTGTTACGGTGGCTCTGTATTTTCCTCTCCCCATTCTCCCTCTGTGCCTTCACTCTCTCCCCCTTTTAATCACTCCTTATCTCTCCATCTTCCTCATCCCATCACTCTCTGTTTCTCCTCAACCTCTCACCCTCGGTTTTCACTCTCCCACTCACGGCCTCTGTTTCACGATCCCTCCTCACCATCTCTCGCTCACGGCCTCTGTTTCACAATCCTTCCTCACCATCTCTCGCTCACAGCCTCTGTATCATCATCTCTCTCAATCATTCAGGCATCTCTCACCCCCTCAAGCACAGCAGCAGCCTCCCCAACAGCTCTCTCATCTCTCGGTGAAAAGGAAAAGATACGGTTGCTTTGTTTTACGGTGGCTCAACAGCGACTCCATAAAGAAAAAAAAAGAAGACCGAACGAAAAAAAAAAAACCTTGGTCTGTGGCGCTCACCTTCCTCGGTAGGACAATAGCTTGTGCTTCTTAGAAATAGAGTTTGATCTCTCTATCCACCAACCATCCATACCATACGAGCAGCCCATTGAAAAAAATATAATCGGATTCTGTTTTCATCGTGAGACCGAGCCCTCTTGTCTATCCATCCTTCTGAGATATCTCCCAAGCTTTCTTATCTCTCCATTTATCTGAGTGAGGAAAACAAAGAAGGAAAAAACAAAGAAATAAAGAGAATAAAGGGTACCGGATCGAGCGTCGGCGGGATTTTTTCGGATTCCTCAGTTCTTGGATTCAGCGAGGATCTCTATCACAGGTAGGTGCATTATTCTCAGATTTTTCCAGGATTATATCCAGACAAATTAATAAATCAAGATACACATTTAGGATTCACATTGAAATTAGATCATAGGATGCATGTCACATAGTTCGCACATTAACAAAGAGTTGAATGAGCCATTTAAAATAAATTTAAAAGAGTTAACTTTTGGAATTGAAGACCGATTATCGGGCAGGAATGGTGCATGTAGTGGATAACTCCCCATACCTTCCATTCTTGTAACCAGGTAACGAGTCTAGATTTCTGGTTAATTATGGGTCCTAGATCCCACATCTAGGTGGCGACTCTGTCACTCTCTTTTGAGAGAGACAAAGTTATTGTTCTCTTCTTGGAAACGGCTTTTTTTCTCTCTTAGAATTTCACTAATTATTGTCTCTTTCACTCATCGGCGGAGAAGGGAATCCGACCTCTACCTCTCATCTCTCCACAGCCCTCTACCTCCACAGCCTTCTCATTTCTCCATCTCTCTCACCCTCTTCAGCCCACCAAAGTAAAACAAAAAAAAAGACAAAAACAGAGCATCGTATTCTATCATGCAACACCCTCTGTTATCTCACTCCCTCTCGATCTCTCTGTTATCTCACTCCCTCTCTATCTCTCTGTCATCCCTCTCTGCTCTCTCTGATCCCTCCCCACTCTCTCACGCTCACTCCCTCTCTGTCTCTCTCACGCTCTGTCTCTCTCACACTCACTCCCTCTCTGTTTCTCCATCCATCTCTGTCTCTCTCACGCTCTGTCTCTCTCACGCTTTGTCTCTGTTGCTCCATCCCTCTCAATTCTCCCTCTGTCGTCTCATTCTCACTCTCCCTCTGTCTCTCTCACTCTCTCTCTATCTCTCTCAATTTCAATCTCTCTGTCACTGTCACTCTCAATCTCTCTGTCTTTCTCAATCTCAATCTTTCTGTTTTTGTCACTCCTACACTCTCTCTGTCACTCCCACGATCTCTCTTTCTCTTTCACTCTCCCACACTCTCTATATCCCTCTTACTATCACTCTCTATCGTCTGTCTCTTTCATTCTCCCACACTCTCTCTGTCTCTCCCACTCTCCTACACTCTCTCTGTCACTCCCACGATCTCTCTGTCTCTTTCACTCTCCTACACTCTCTGTCACTCCCGCAATCTCTCTGTCTCTTTCACTCTCCCACAATCTCTCCGTCTCTCTCACTCTCCCACACTCTCTCTGTCTGTCTCTCTCTCTCTCTCTCCATCTATCTGAGTGGTAGAAAAAGCAAAATATAAAAAAAAGAAGAAGAAAGGACATCGGATTGAGCGTCGGCGAATTTTCTCGGAATCTGAAATACTCAAGAGGGGGGGTGAATTGAATTTAACTCAATATTAGGCCTTTTGAAAATTATCTATAAACCCTAATTGGAATTTTTCTTCACTTAAATAAATATTTGGTTAGTGCAAATATAATTGAAAGAACAAAGTGAAATGCCAAACCAAAACAATAATGGAAATGCAAGAGTGAGAAATTGACACACCGATATATAGTGGTTCGGCCAACGGCCTACTCCACTCTACTCAAGGTCGCACTTGAGGGATTCCACTATTGGAGACCTCCACGATGCCCGGCTCCGAGGCGGTTACAATTCCAAGGGATATTAAACAAGGATGCCCTTACACCTTTACAAAGACTCTCCTTCTCCGCCGAGTTCTAAGCGGTTGCTCTCTAGGGAATTAAAAAAGGAATGCCCTAGTCACCTATACAAGATTTGAAAGAGAATAGCTTGGCTTCTTCTTGAAAGCTTGATGCTCTTTGTAGACCCTTGATTGCTCTTCAAAGATGGTGATTTGCAAGTGAAAGCACTACTATATCCAAACTCAAAAGATTCACAAGTGAAAGGCAAGTTTGGGATGAAAAACAAAAACTCAAGCTAAAATGGATTGCAAATGTTTTTTATGCTTAAGGATGTTTTTCAAAGATCAAGAGAGAGTGAAAAACTTCTCTACATGTTGTATATATAACCACACCAAAGAATATGACCGTTTGGGGGTGGACATATCAAAAACCAACAATTAATTTGAATCCCAACGGCTATTTTTTAGTCTGTCGCGAGGTTCTCGGAGTTCCGAGAACCATTCTCGGAGTTCCGAGAAATATTCTCGGAGTTCCGAGACAACGGCCAGAAGAAATAAAATTTCTACTGGACCATTTCTCGGAGTTCCGAGAAATTGTCTCGGAGTTCCGAGAAAGTGTCCAGATGCTACTGGACCTTTTCTCGGAGTTCCGAGCTCGGAGCTCCGAGAAAAATTCTCGGAGTTCCGAGAAGCCTAAAAATCCGCAGTTTTTGATTTTTATTGCAAATTTGATTTTTAGCTTTTGGAACTCAACTCCTATGGTTATTTTGGAATGTTTATGAGGGTCCCAACATGTTGGTCCACCACATAACCATTCACTAATGCATTTTAAGTTCTTAAGTGTTCTTTGAAAAACCAAGTTGAAAACACTTTGCCTTGACTTGGAAATCTAAAGAGAAAGGATGTACAATGATACCTATGCAATCTTCAACTTCTCTTTAGTCTTGGTCTTCAATTGATCTTCCATCTTGTGTATGCTTTGCTTGAGAGATGAGGTGAGCTTCACTTAGCTCCTTTGACTCTTGTATGGGATATCTCCAAGCATGACCATGTTGTGTGTTGGTTTCTTCAATGATCAATCATATCTCAAACACAACACTTCGAAGCAAATTGATTAGTATTCAAAAACACAATCAATTATGTTTAGAATCATCAAAACAAGATAGGAGAGTAGACCCTTGGGCTTACAATCTCCCCCTTTTTGATGATGACAAACAAAATTGATTATGAGGTGTGTGTGGAGTGACATAGTAGGCAAGTGAATACTAGAACTCCCCCTCAATATATGCACACATATAAATGATACAAGTTATAAGCAAGTGGTGCATATAGTCAATTGAATAGATAATCAATTTCAAACTTCTCCCCCTTTTGTCATCGACAGAAAGGGTGTAAAAAAAAATAGGAGTGGATAACTCCCCCTGAATCAATGCTTATGGTGTAAAATTATATAACCAAGTAATGCACATATACCTGTTCATGATCGAGATGTTGACATATGTCAAGATGTTAGGTATTTTAATTAAAGTGAAGATACCTCTCCAACTAAGAAAAACTAAGAAGGCTAAGAATATCAATTGAGTGATTTTTAAGATTAAAAATTTGACATCTCATTCATGCAGATACTACCAAACAAAGATTATATATATAAATACTATATAGATAGGCTGGTTAAAGGCACAAAGTATTTATTTGGCAATTTCTTTGATTTGATCCGCACTCCATATGTTTAAGGCACTTCGGATATAGCAAATTCTATCATCACTAAGGGGTTTTGTAAAGATATCCGCTAATTGTTCTTCAGTGTTGATATATTTTAAGCAAATATCCCCTTTTTGTGAGTGATCTCTGATGAAGTGGTGCCTAATCTCAATGTGTTTTGTTCTTGAGTGTTGTATGGGGTTCTTTGTTAAGCTTATAGCACTAGTATTGTCACATTGGATGAGAATATTTTCCATTTTGATTGCATAGTCCATCAATGTGCTTTTCATCCATAGGACTTGAGCACAGCAAGCTCCAGCTGCCACATATTCTGCTTCTGTTGTGGACAGAGCTACTGAATTTTGCTTCTTGCTAAACCATGAAACAAGTGATTTACCCAAGAATTGGCAAGTCCCACTAGTGCTTTTCCTATCTACTCTACATCCAGCAAAGTCTGCATCTGAATATCCGATGAGAGTGAAGGAAGATGATCTTTCATACCACAGTCCTAGACTTTGGGTTCCTTTTAAGTACTTGAAGATCTTCTTAACTGCCGATAGGTGAGATTCTTTTGGATCCGATTGAAATCGAGCACAGAGACAGACAGTAAACATAATGTCTGGTCTGCTGGCTGTCAAATAGAGCAAACTACCTATCATACCCCTATACAATTTCTGATCCACAGATTTGCCAAATTCATCTTTTTCTAGCTTAGCAGTAGTACTCATGGGAATTCTTGATGTCTTACTGCTATCCATGCCATACTTCTTTAATAACTCCTTTGTATATTTTTCTTGATTTAAAAATATTCCATTTTTGTATTGTTTAATTTGGAGTCCTAAGAAGTAGGTTAACTCTCCCATCATGCTCATTTCAAATTCATTTTTCATTAAGGTTGCAAATTCATCACACAATTTTTGATTAGTTGAGCCACAGATGGTATCATCCACATAGATTTGGACAAGGAGGATATCATGATTTTCTCTTTTGATAAATAAGGTTTTATCCACCTTTCCCATCTCGAATCCCTTTTCAACTAAGAAAGTGCAAAGCCTCTCATACCAAGCTCTAGGAGCTTGCTTTAATCCATATAAAGCTTTATCAAGCCTGAAGACATGATTTGGATGTTTGAAGTCTTCAAAACCTGGAGGTTGCTCAACATACACTTCCTCTTGGATATAGCCATTCAGGAAGGCACTTTTGACATCCATTTGATATAGTTTAAATCCTTTATGAGATGCATATGCCAAAAGTATCCTAATAGCCTCCATACGGGCAACAGGAGCAAATGTCTCATCATAATCTATCCCTTCCTCCTGATTGTACCCTTGGGCTACAAGCCTAGCTTTATTCCTAGTGATAATTCCATTTTCATCCAATTTATTTCTATACACCCATCTCGTGCCAATGACTGGATGATCACTAGGTCTAGGTACTAGCCTCCATACCTTGTTCCTTTCGAATTGACTCAACTCTTCTTGCATGGCCATCAACCAATATTCATCCTTTTCTGCTTCCTTGATGGATTTTGGTTCTAATTCGGATAGGAATGCCAAATTATTGCTCACACTACGATAGTATGATCTAGTTCTTACTGGCAATGTGGCATCACCTAAGATTTGGGATTCAGGATGATCAACCAATGTTCTCCTATCCCTAGGTAATGAGGCATCATCTTCATTTTCTACTTCCTCACTAGGTGGTGTATGACTAGTAGATGCATGAGGAGGAGCACTCAATTTTGGAAAAAGATGTTCAACGGGTTCATCCTCATCATGTGGCATTTCTTGAGGTGTTGGCTCTCTTTCATCAAATGTCACATGCATGGATTCTTCTACTACTAGGGTTCTCCTATTAAATACTCTATATGCTTTGCTATGAGAAGAATACCCTAAGAATATTCCATCATCCGACTTCTTATCAAATTTATGTAAATTATCTCTAATGTTCAAAATGAAGCATTTACATCCAAACACTCTAAAATAGCTTATATTTGGTTTCAAGTTTTTCCAAAGCTCATAAGGTGTTTTCTTAGAGATTGGCCTTAAGTATACCCTGTTTATGATATAGCAAGCGGTGCTAACCGCTTCCGCCCAAAAATATCTAGGGAGATCATTTTCATGCAACATTGTTCTAGCCATTTCTTGGAGAGTTCGATTCTTTCTTTCTACTACTCCATTTTGTTGAGGTGTTCTAGGTGCGGAAAAATTATGTTTAATGCCATGTTCATTACAGTAAGTGTCAAAGTGTACATTTTCAAATTCCGTTCCATGATCACTTCTAATGTGGGAGATGGCAACACCTTTTTCATTTTGAATTTGATTGCATAATGTTAGGAAGTTTTCATAAGTTTCATCTTTATGTCCTAGAAATATGACCCATGTGAATCGTGAGTAGTCATCAACAACTACAAACACGTACCTCTTTCCACCTAGGCTACTAGTCTTCATTGGTCCAAAAAGATCCATATGAAGTAGCTCCAAAGGGTAGGAAGTTGAAATCATATTTTTAGGTGCAAAAGAGCTTTTCAATTGTTTTCCTAATTGACAAGTTCTACAAATGTGATCCTTGATGAATTTGAACTTAGGCAATCCTCTAACACTTTCTTTTGAGGAGAGGGTCGAAATGAGATCCATTCCGGCATGACCCAACCTCCTATGCCATAGCCAAGAATCCTCACTAATAGCATTTAGACAAGTCACTTTTTGGAGTCTAAGATCATCTAGTCCAATTGTATAAATGTTATTGTCTCTAGACCCTATGAATTTTACTTCTCCATTTATCTTATTTTTAACAATGCATTTGTCGGGATTGAAGACAACTTCAAAACCATTATCACATAATTGACTAATGCTAATAAGATTATGGGACAAGCCATCAACAAAGAGTACATCATGTATGGGAGAGGTAGAGTTACCTATGGTGCCTTCACCTTTGACTTTTCCTTTCTTGTCATCTCCAAAGGTAACTTCTCCACCATCCTTGAGTGATAGGGATGCGAATTGAGTGAGATCTCCGGTCATGTGTCTAGAGCATCCACTATCAAGGTACCATGTGTTCCTCTTGTTGTGGCTTTTAAGGCATACCTACATAGGAATAGGCAAGTGAGATCCCTTAGGTACCCAAATCTTCCTAATCTTGCTATGTTCATTTGTTTTCACTTTAGAGTTCAATTTGATCTTATCTTATTTAGCATGCAAGCAAGCAACTTTATAATGACCTAACAATCCACAATAAAAGCAAATTTTGGTACTACTAGAGGAGGTCTTTTCAAGTTTGTTTTTATAGTTAGATATTGTGGTATTCCATCTATGTCCAAGTCCACTTTTGTCACTTGACATTCTTTGAAGATTTACAAGTTTATCCAATTTTAATGAACTATTTTCAAATTTTTCAAAGAGTTTCTTGAGTTCATCATATTCAAAAGATAGTTTACCGTTTTCATGCTTTAGTTTGTTATTTTCAATAGAAAGATTTTGTCGATTTTCATTCAAAGTCTTAATGGTAGCATTTAGCTCATGAATCTCTACTTTGCATTTTTCATTTTCATTATCTAAGAATTCATGATCCTTTTTTAACCAACCAAATTCTTTTGTCATGTTAGCAAGAGAATTTTCAAGTGATGCAATTTTATCAAATTGAATTTCAAGTTCATCATTTGCACTTTGTAAGGAATCTAAAACTTCTTGTAAGATAATGACATCATTTAAAGTGTTTACCTCATTGTTGTCATTTGTTGAGGCCATGAAGCACACATTTCTTGCTAATAGGCAATCTTCCCCATCATTTTGTTCGCCTTCGCTTTCAATCTCCTCATCCCATGTGGCGGACATTCCTTTCTTGCCTTCTCTTCTCTTGAAGCGGTTGTTTGAAGTAGGTTCATTGTTGAGTGGACAATCCGGGCGAATGTGTCCAAGCTTCTTGCAACCGTAACATCGGGGTTGAGAAGATCCATCACCAACTTCTTCTTTCTTCTTGAATGGAGGATTGGTCCTTCTATTTCTCATGCCTCCCATGTTTCTTTGCAAGAACTTGATCCTTCTTGTTAGGAGAGCTACTTCATCCTTGATGTCTTCCTTTGCATCTTCACTTTCACCTACATTACAAGCAAAAGCAATTCCTTTTCCTTTTTCGATTTTAGTTTCGATTTCGGGTGCTTTTGTTTTGAAAATCATTTCATGTGTGATCAAGGACCCTATAAGTTCATCTAGGTTCAAAGTGTTCATGTCCTTGGCTTCGGTGATTGCGGAGGTTTTGGATTCCCAAGACAAAGGTAGGGACCTAAGAATTTTAGTTACTAAATCTCTATTGGAAAATTGTTTTCCAAGTCCCCTTAATCCATTTACAAGGTTGGTGAATCTAGTGTACATGTCGGCAATTGTTTCATCCGGTGTCATTTGAAAAAGTTCGTATTGCCGAAAAATATGGTTCATTTTAGATTCTTTAACTTGATTGGTTCCTTCATGGGTGACTTCTAGAGTGTCCCAAATTTCCTTAGCCGAATTCAAATTTGATACTCTATTGAATTCTCCGGGAGATAGAGCACAAATGAGAGAATTCATGGCTTTGGCATTATAATTCGAAGCTTGTTGTTCGGCTTCGGTCCAATCATTTAGATTTCTTGTGGGTAGGATATATTCATTATTAATTGCTCTCCACATTTGATAGTCTTGAGTTAAAAAGATTTTCATTTTAGTTTTCCAAAAACCATAATTTGTACCATCAAAATAGGGTGGCCTAGTGTTTGAATAACCTTCATGATGTTGAGGGTAGTTTGCCATTTTTGAATCTTTACTCTAAACCGGTTAGGGTTTTCAAAAAAAATAGAGACAAGGCTCTGATACCAATTGAAATACTCAAGAGGGGGGGTGAATTGAATTTAACTCAATATTAGGCCTTTTGAAAATTATCTATAAACCCTAATTGGAATTTTTCTTCACTTAAATAAATATTTGGTTAGTGCAAATATAATTGAAAGAACAAAGTGAAATGCCAAACCAAAACAATAATGGAAATGCAAGAGTGAGAAATTGACACACCGATATATAGTGGTTCGGCCAACGGCCTACTCCACTCTACTCAAGGTCGCACTTGAGGGATTCCACTATTGGAGACCTCCACGATGCCCGGCTCCGAGGCGGTTACAATTCCAAGGGATATTAAACAAGGATGCCCTTACACCTTTACAAAGACTCTCCTTCTCCGCCGAGTTCTAAGCGGTTGCTCTCTAGGGAATTAAAAAAGGAATGCCCTAGTCACCTATACAAGATTTGAAAGAGAATAGCTTGGCTTCTTCTTGAAAGCTTGATGCTCTTTGTAGACCCTTGATTGCTCTTCAAAGATGGTGATTTGCAAGTGAAAGCACTACTATATCCAAACTCAAAAGATTCACAAGTGAAAGGCAAGTTTGGGATGAAAAACAAAAACTCAAGCTAAAATGGATTGCAAATGTTTTTGATGCTTAAGGATGTTTTTCAAAGATCAAGAGAGAGTGAAAAACTTCTCTACATGTTGTATATATAACCACACCAAAGAATATGACCGTTTGGGGGTGGACATATCAAAAACCAACAATTAATTTGAATCCCAACGGCTATTTTTTAGTCTGTCGCGAGGTTCTCGGAGTTCCGAGAACCATTCTCGGAGTTCCGAGAATTCTCGGAGTTCCGAGAAATATTCTCGGAGTTCCGAGACAACGGCCAGAAGAAATAAAATTTCTACTGGACCATTTCTCGGAGTTCCGAGAAATTGTCTCGGAGTTCCGAGAAATTGTCTCGGAGTTCCGAGAAAGTGTCCAGATGCTACTGGACCTTTTCTCGGAGTTCCGAGGGAACTCTCGGAGTTCCGAGCTCGGAGCTCCGAGAAAAATTCTCGGAGTTCCGAGAAGCCTAAAAATCCGCAGTTTTTGATTTTTATTGCAAATTTGATTTTTAGCTTTTGGAACTCAACTCCTATGGTTATTTTGGAATGTTTATGAGGGTCCCAACATGTTGGTCCACCACATAACCATTCACTAATGCATTTTAAGTTCTTAAGTGTTCTTTGAAAAACCAAGTTGAAAACACTTTGCCTTGACTTGGAAATCTAAAGAGAAAGGATGTACAATGATACCTATGCAATCTTCAACTTCTCTTTAGTCTTGGTCTTCAATTGATCTTCCATCTTGTGTATGCTTTGCTTGAGAGATGAGGTGAGCTTCACTTAGCTCCTTTGACTCTTGTATGGGATATCTCCAAGCATGACCATGTTGTGTGTTGGTTTCTTCAATGATCAATCCTATCTCAAACACAACACTTCGAAGCAAATTGATTAGTATTCAAAAACACAATCAATTATGTTTAGAATCATCAAAACAAGATAGGAGAGTAGACCCTTGGGCTTACAGAATCTTAGGCTCGTGGATTTGGCAAGGATCTCGACCAAAGGTAGGTGCACTCTTCTCAGATTTTTTTTAGAATTGTTCTATATTTTTTAATATATTTTTGCATGGTTTTAGCATTTAATCGTATTTAATTCAATATTATATGGGTGGGCTCAAAATGATGTTTTACATGTGTGTTTCAAGTCCGATTCGTCTCAAAATTTAATACACTGATCTGTTTAAATAGACTAAAAGAACTATCGGATCGGATCGGACATTGGATCAAAGGATTTTGAAAATTTGAGTGAAGAGTGGAATTTCATTTAAAATAATGACTGAGAAATTACAATATTTAAAAAAATAGCTATCTCGGGATGATCTATTTTTTGGAATTTTAAATTTTTTTTGTGTTCATCACATCAGAACAAGATTAAAGGACATCTTTCGGAGTCGTAATTTTCTTAAAAATCATGTTTTAAAAATAGAAAACTCTTCAAAAATATCTTTTTGACGAAGAAAAATAAAATATATACTAAACAGATTCCAAAATTAATGAAATTTCGTGGGAAAATAATATGGTACTGATACATTCTACCATGAATTTTTATGAATTTTTGGATTTTGTTTGGTATATTATTTGATGCTTTCTTTGAAAATAATCAGATTTTGTAAGATTTTTTACTGACATCAGATCGCAATTAAAATTCTCAAAATTTTTACAGTAGTCACATATTCCATATTTCTTACTGCTGTAAAATTTTCAATTGATTTGGATGTTTCCTAAGGGATGTAGTGTAAATTCATAATCTGGTCTTAAAATTCAAAAATCCGAAATTGATAGTAAATAGTCTTTAAAATTCATGAAAATCTCACAGCATGCTATGTTTACTCATATCTTATTACTATAGAAATTTTAATGAATTTAGATTTCTATTTCTAGTAGTTTCTGTGTTATTTTTATAATCTGGTCATATTGTAATTAAATCAAAAATAAATAGGATCTTATTATAAAAATCTGTAAAACTCTTCCAGTAAGCTACACACATTGACATCTTGTTGCTGTAGAAATTTCAATTCATTTCGAATTTTTTTGCAATAAGTTCACTTGTAAAATCACTCATGCAGTTTAAAATTGATAAAATTCACTAAAAATTGAACTTAATTAAAAATCATTGTGAAAATTTCTAAAGAACCTTAAATTTCTGTCACATGTTCACTCCTTAATCCATTGAAACAGAAATCTTAGGATCCTTAGATTTCCCTAGTAAAATGGCCAGTGCATCCATAATCGTATCTCAATTGCAATCGATCTTTGACAATTTGAATATTTAAGCTATAGCATGTTATTGGCTCCGAGATTTACTGTCCACGGAAATCCTGAGATATGCCAGGCAATAAGGTGCTATAACTTAAGTATTAAATTGCACAAGGAAAGAGCGCACAATTCCCTTCCGTGGATGCTATTCTAGGCCGAAATTTATGAACCGTAGAACCTTTCGTATTCCTTAAATGTTCAGAAACCAAAAATCCTTGAAGTTTGAAATTCATTAACTTCAAGAACTTAAATCGATTTGTCTCATGTCTTTCAGAACTGTTGGATTACAGTTTCCGTCATAAGAACCATTAGAGCCCAATTTAGGAACACTTACGTCATGTCGTGTCCTAGGTTTTAGGGAGTCCTAGGTTTTAGGGAGTCCTAGAGTTAGGAGTCCAGCCTCATCACGGGCGTTTGCTATAGATAGCAACCGTGCCATAGATTTAGTTATACTAGTCACCCAAATTTTCCCTAGGACAAGCCTAGTTATCTAGGATGTAGGTTAACCTGCTTTAGTCTAAGGGACAACTTGCACTTAGATAGGATCATATAGCATCTTAGATGAAGTCCTAGGATAATAAAATCTTCAACTTGAATTAAATAACTTCTCTTAAAACTGTTGAAACAGTCAATCCAGTCTAAATCGGTGTCTTAGATGAGTTAGGCATAAGTAGCTTAGCTTAGGTGCACTGAACTACGTCGACTCTGATCCTAGTGAGGCTTGGGTACGTAGGCAGCTTGGATGCTTGATGGCATACCAATCACGAGTCGGCTCCACACATAAGTGGGGTTTTGTACATTAATCCTTAAATTAAAAGTAATTAAATCACTTGGGACTTTCTATGAAATTAGAATTTTAGTAGAACTTTCACTTAGATTGAATTCAAACAAATTAAGAAAATTAAGATACACATTTAGGAATTACATTGAAATTATATCTTAGGATGCATGTCACATAGTTCGCACATTAATATAGAGTTAAATGAGCCATTTAAAAGAAATTTAAAAGTGTTAACTTTTGGAATTGAAGACGGATTATCGGGCAGGAATGTGTAGACACCCCCATTTTGACCGAACCCTTTTACGTTTTGTTTTAAGCAATTGCCCTAATAAACTAGTGTTCTAAGGTTCCAAATTGCACCCTAGGTTAGCTTAGGGTCCCACCAGGCTCCCTGTAAAATTTCGTCAAGATCCGAGCACGTTTGCCTAGTAAACGAGCCGAGGTAAGTGTCGTGGTACAAATTTACAAGGGTGGCGATTTAGCCAGAATTAGGGGTGCACTGGAACCTGGAAATCCAGTTCAAATTTCCCGTAATGGGTTGTCCAGGGAGATATAGGGGGTATACAGATTAGTGTGTAGCAAAATTAGTTAGGGAGAATCTTTAGAAGCTTCCTAGGTGGTTAGGCTTCCTTTGATCCCAGCCCTTAAACAAAAGTTGATTTGAAGGGCTAGGATCAAAGGGGTGAGAAGATATTTTCCATAATATTTTCCCCCCTTGCTATTGCCCAAGACCACCTCTGTTTTGGAAAACGGTAGTGATAAATACTACATAATGGCTGTCCACGGCAATGAAAGGGGGGGCTGAATATATCATTTTTCTTTATGCCCCTTTACCTACCTGGGGCACACCCTCACCCTGGTGCAATAGGTTGCATTTGAGATCATATTAGGAGGGCTGCCCATGGGATTAGGGGGGGGGTCGAATTTTGTTCTTGCATATAAACCCAATCGGATTAGAGGAAGAGAGGGATTTTTTATTTCGCAAAATCCCAGAGAGAGAACTCCATTTTCATCGTCTCCGATCCCCCAAACCCATCTTCCATCGCCGGTTCCTCCATTTTCACCTACACCACTTCCCCATTTTCTCATACCCCATTACCTCTACCCCAAATCCGAAACCTCATCTTCATTCCCTAGCCTCTCCTCCATCTTCTTCGATCAACCACCGACGGATTTTCCGGTGGGTTTGCCGGAATCCGGCAAGGTCCTCACAGCCACCACCATCCCCTACCACAAAACCCATTTTATTTCCCTCAAACCCATTCCCCTTTTTCTGCTTAAAACCCATTTCCTCCTCCACCAGATTTATAGAACCCTCGTCAATACCCAAATCTCCATTGCAACCACCATCAAGAGATCAGAGAGAGAGAGAGAGAGAGAGAGAGAGAGTGAGAGAGAGCAAAAGGGGTCGTAGGTCTTCTTCTCCGGCAACGTTGCCGGAGCTCCGACCACGCCATTTTCACCCCCAAACCCACTCCCATAACCCATATCTGCAAACCCTCTTATCAAGTTCCCCATTTCCTTCATCCCATCTCTGCAAACCAACTCCACCATCTTCTTCCCCTCCTGCAACCTCCACCATTAACTCCGGCCGTGCTCCGGTCAAACCTCGGTCAACCTTCCACCGTTTTCCACCACCGTAACCCCCATCTCCTTCATCCCTACAGGTATTCTCCACCCCAATCTCCCCCACTACCATCAACCCATTTCCGGCAAACCCCATTTCTCCAGCCATCTCCGTCCACCCTCAACTACTCCCATTTCAACCCCATTTCCCCATTAAAATCTCCACTAAACCCATTCTATTTCCACCATGTTTCTACCCACAAAACCCCCTGTTATCCCCTTCATCAGCCACTCCTCCCTTTATTTTAAAATCCAAAACTCATAGCTGCAACTCCGGTCAACACCCCCACCCCAAGCCCACTTCGTTTTCCCCCACTATCAACCCTTTTTATCCCCCATCAGACTATAGGTTCAAGTCATTTTTGGGTCAGACCTATTTCTAATCAAGCTAGATCCAGAAGTTGTTGAAGCAGAGCTCGATTCCTCGGATCTCATCGGCCGCGATATCTTTCCCTTCTTGATAATTTTGGTGGCAACTCAGGTGACATCCTTTACCCTTGAATTACAGAAATTTGCATGGCTAATTACCCTGTTTTCCGATATTATGGTATGAATCCGTGGATTTGATGTTAATTTGATTCTTTTGATATTACCTTAGTTTTGGTTTTGATCCTGAATTGAACTGCAGCGCTAACTGGTTTAATTGGTTTCGCCCCATGTCATGGGTATAAGAAGTATATGAATCATTTGGGGTATATATGTATATATTTCTATGCATCTGAAGCATCTATGGTCGTCATGAGATGGATGTTTCTGCATTTATTGATTTGTTTCTTTGATAAGTAAACTGCTTGTCCTCATCTTTTGATTGGAAAATGATATGTGGTGAATAGACGGAGAGGCTCAAAATCCGAGGTCTTTCAAGTTTGTTATTTTGCTCATCTCTATAAATCTGATCGCATTTCCCTTGTCAATTGCATATGGCGAGCATCTGGCTGATGGTTTGAATTACAGGGTATTGTTTAACGTGATTCAGAGCCTTTGGTCCGCATTCTGATCTTCTTGTTTGGGCATCTGAATGAAAGTTTAGATCAGGAAATGAGTTTCATTCTGCTGAATGGGATTTATTCATCTGAAAATGCATAACTTGGTAAATTCTTCTTTTGAAGGAGGTAGTCGTTGAGGCGTTTGATGGAACATGATTGTTGTTATGTGACGCATGTTCAAGTTACTTTCTCTGATTTAAAAAATATTTGGAACCCATGCAATGCTTCTATCATCTCCAAAATATTCCTTGCTCAGCAATCTACTGTGAGGCATGTTAAATATATTGTAAAATACAAATGCCTGAGCCACAGTTCTTGAATCCTTTAATATGATTTGCTTTTAAAGTAATACATATTTTGCTTTAGTACCTCATATTGTTTCTTTTGAGATACTTAAGAGGAAGAACATTGGTCTCATCTCCCTTGATTCTTAATCATAGACGTGTTTGCCTTCTAATCGATGTTAACACCCTGTGTGTGGATCACATGTGTATTATTCTAAAGCATGATCTCCATTACCAAAGCCTGATTTTCTATATTGGCAGACATGTTGGGTTTCAATGTAGGCCAACCTTTTCCTTTTCAATTTGCCTCTCATATATAGTTCAATGTTTTTTTTTTTTTTTTTAGTGGAATATTAGAGGGCTTGCTTGCGTAACTTCTTTCGGGGAATCATTTTTGCTCAAAGAAAATTGCTATAGTATTGTAGAGTAATGTGGGGAACTTGAAATCTGTGTCCAATTATGCTTGTTTGCTAAGTAAGGAGCTTCTAAATATCTTTTGGTCTAGAACAGGGTAAGCATTAAAATAGTTCCTTGACATCCTTGGATTCATACATGTTGTGAAGCATTTAGCTGGAATTAGGGCTGCTCGAAGGATGATTGTTTAATCCTTTAGATGATCAATTGAAAGCTATGCATATTTGACTTGCTAGCTTTAATCTATCCCATGTGTGTTGCACCATGTAAGCAGTTTAAAGTGATAATCTGTTCATAATGGTACTTCTCTTATTTCTTTCAGCTTGATTGTCAATATCAAGAAACGCGGATAATGAGTCTTTGCTTTATGACCTTTAATCTTGAGTGGGCCCTTTCATTGAAGGAGTAGGGTCGGTACAACCACAGCACTGTTTTACCCGGCTTCTATTTGTTCTAGGGCGGATAATGTTAAGCGGGTTTTGGTGCGCTAATGTCATATAAAGGGTTGTTGGTGTCAGGCCTCTATTCTTCGATCCTATTCTAATGTTTTCTTAGCATGGTTCGGACGAGCATGATCATTCTTTTCTTCATAATTCCGGGGTGATGAAGGCACTAGCCCAAGCCCATCCTTAGGGGACTTGCTCAGTCCAAATAGCATACCCCTCCTTTGTATATAGGATACTTGCCCAGTCTCATCAGAACCTTTGTTTACGTCATTTGTGTCTCAGAGACAAGCCTTGTCTCATATAGAGAGTTTTCCCTTTAGGAGGCTTACCTAGCCTCATGTTAGAGTGGCCTCCTCTTTTAGAGCGAGTCTTAGACTTGGTAGTGTTATTAGAGAGTCTCTGACTCATTTGTACTCCTTCATTAGTGTTATTAGTTTGGAGTTTTTCCATTAGAGACTAACTCAGTCATATAGAGCCTTTCCTGCTTGGGATCTTAGATTGTTTTCTCTGTTCTTGGGGCGCTATCTTTCTTGTTGTGGTTTGTCTCTTTGAGACGTTAGTTACTTGTTCGGGGTTTCCCCTTTAGATTTAGGGCTTTGCCCTAGTTTGCGGTGTTACTTGCGTGTTCTCTTTAAGATTGAAAACATTTAAAGGTTCAGAGCGTTGGAAAAGCTTTAAAATCCAAAAAACATTAGAAATTTGAAACTCAAAAACATTTGAAAACTTTAAAAATATCAAAAACATTTGAAAAATATTAAAAAACCCATAAATCATTTGGAGTGTTAGGTTTTAGTAGGAGAGTTCGATATTCGAACTACGTTGGCTTGATCCTCTTCCACGAGGTACGTAGTGCAGCTTGGGATTTTCATCCCAAGTCCAGCCAAACTTTGTAAATAAATATTTTACCCTTTTTTCTTCAAAACCTTGTTTTCAACAAAATCTTCCTCTATAGTTAGGAGTTTGTCCTAGATAGAGAGTTTTAGAGTCAGGAGTTTGTCTTTGATTTGTTGTGTGCTTTGTTTGTGTTTGTGTTAGAGGTAGGAGTTTGTCCTAGTAAGGAGCGCCTCCGTCCGGTCAGTTGGCGATTCACATCGCCGACTGATGGCTAGAATAGGATGCGTCAGCGATCCCATTGTTTTCCTTATGACGCACAGCCTAGTTACACATAGGTTGTAGGAACCACCTGCATTAGTGTAAGCCCAAGGGTTCCCCATGGGTACATTCAATCATCTTGTTTTGATGATTAACAAACGCAAATTGATTAGTTGTTTATGGACTGATCATTTGCCTTGAGTGTTGTGCTTTAGACAGGTCCTACACAAGTCAAATCGTACTAGCACGCACCTTGTTGGCCTATGCTTGAAGATGAACCAAACACAATGGCAAATGAGCTTGGAACATACTTGGACCAATCACACCTTGGAAGTACCAAGGAGAAGCTCATCATCAACCATCTCAAAGCATTGAACAAACAAAGGAAGTTCATGAAGGCCAAAGGTGGAGGATCAAGAACCTAATGCAAAGGACCAAGGAGCTTGTACCACAACTTGAAGATGTCAAGTATGGAAGCTCAACCATAGAAGATCCCAGCTCAAAAGAAGAGTTCAAGAGAGTGATAGAAAGGGTAGAATGTATTCCTATCTCTCTTGCATATTCTCTTGTCAAGGCACATTGTTATTGTTTAAACCCCTAAAAATATGTTTCTCAAAGAGACTAACACACCCTTTAAGGACTTAAATGGATAAGTGAATGGCCATGGTGGTGTACCAACATGTTGGGACCCATATGGCATTCAACACAAGAATGAACAAAACAGAGTTCCGAAGCAACAACCTGGACCAGCAACTAAATCCTATCAAAAATTATTTAAAACATTTTCAAATATTTTTGAAAATATTTTTAGCAGATAGCTCTCATTTTTCTCATATCCGTAGAGTATAGAAATGTCAAAATCCGACGAGAAATGAGGGAGATATGAATTTTACAAGTTCGACACTGTTTGTTGGAAACCAGTCTCGGAACTCCGAGAATTATTCTCGGAGCTCCGAGCTCGGAACTCCGAGAACATTCTCGGAGCTCCGAGAAATGCACCAGATTCTAAACTTAAAGGCTCTGTTTGAATTCTCGGAACTCCGAGAATTTGCTCGGAACTCCGAGAAATGTTTTTCTTCAAAAAAATATAGCCGTTGGGGTGCAACGGCTAGTTGATTTTTTGACCCAGTTTTGACTGTTTTACCCCCCAAACGGTCACATGGAGTTGGGACTTTATATATACCCATTCAAGGGTCCAAAACACTATATGAACATTGTCCAACTTCTACAAACCCTAGAAAATCACTTGTGAACTATTTTTGGGTTAAATTCTCTCACCAACCAAACTCTTTGTGTCTTGATTTGAGAAAATCTTTTGAGATTGGTTTAGGCTTAAACTTGTTTATTCTTGAGAGCATCCTTGGAGCTTCAACTTGCATTGTAGCCTACATAGAGGCAAAGCTTTTATCTTCTTCTTTATTCGATCGGTGGCAAGGGCATCCGTTGTTTTTAATTCCCTTGGGTGAACCGCTTAGAACTCGGCGGAGAAGGAGAGTCATTGTAAAGGTGAAAGGGCATCCTTATTTAATTCCCTTGGAGTGTAAAAGCCTCGGAGCCGGGCGTCGTGGAGGTCTCAATAGTGGAAATCCTCAAGTGCGACCTTGAGAAGAGTGGAGTAGGCCGTTTGCCGAACCACTATAAATCTTTGTGTCACTTGTGTGATTGGTATTTCTCTCACTCCCTCTCACTCTCTTATTTGATTATTTGTGCTTAGAATTGAGTGAGTAGTTAGCATTGATAATCAACCTAAATATCTTAACCTTGCTATCTAGGCTATTAAAATTACCTAATTAAGTTTGCTAATCAACAAGGGTTTTGAACGTATATTAATTTGTAATATTGTTTAAGTTCAACTATTTCAAACTTAATTAAACAAGGGATAAGTCTTGGGTGAAATCTTAGAAAAAGTTTTTAAAAGGTAAAGATTTTATAAACATCCTATTCACCCCCCCTCTAGGTTGCCAAACCAAGTCACCACTTGGATTTCAATTGGTATCAGAGCTTGGGCTCTTGATTAAGACCCTAACCGGTTAAGAGTTAAAAGATCAAACTTTTTGGCAACTCAAAAGATGGGATCTAGACTACCTATTTTGGATGGTTCGGATTATGGATCATGGTTGATCCATATGAAGACATACTTAAAAGGTCTAGATAAAGATATGGTAAAGATAATTGAAAATGGATTTATGTTAAATGCTAAATCTAAAGGATTAAATGAATATAATAAAAAATTATCTTTACTAAATAAAAAAGCCCTAATTGCAACATGTTGTGCATTACCACCACACATTTATGAGAAAGTATCCTCTTGTAAAAATGCTAAAAATGTTTTGGACTCTATTGAAAATCTTCAAAATCAAAACATGTGCTTAATGGGATTATCTAATGAAGACCCCTTGGATAATGCCGAATTCACACTTGAAGAACTTGTTGAAAATGTCCAAGAATTACATAAGAAACTTGAGGATCAACTAGCTAAGAATTCAAACTTGAAAAATAATTTAGCTAGTATTCACAAGGAGTTTAGGTCACTAGAAATAGATCATGCACATCTTAGTGAAGAAAATGAAATTTTTAAAAAAGATTTTATTGAACTAAGTAATACCATTGCTTCACTAAGAGAGGAAAATCAACTCCTTAAAGAAGAAGAGAAAATCAAAATGCTTTCATCTCTTGAATTAATAAATTTTAAAACGGAAATCAATGACTTAAACATCAAGAATGAAATATTAAGGTTGGAAAATCATAAGTTACAAGAGAATGTAAAATTCAATTACCATCATGATCACTCTTGTAATTCATCATGTTCATCCCGTCCATCTACCTACTCTTATGCATCTTGTGACTATTGTGGTAGATTTGGACATTACAAGTTTAAATGTACTTTTAAACTTGTAAAAAGTAGTAAGTTTGTTTGGGTTAAAAAGGACTTATCACCTAAGACAAACTTGCTTGGAACCAAGATAGTTTGGGTTCCAAAATCCCTAACATGATCTATATTGTGTTTATTTTAGATTAGGGGATGTGCTTTAATTGAATATCATTTGAAAATATATTTGTTGATACAATGTGCTTGTTCTTGTTTAATTTTTTTTGTATCAATACATGTTGTGCCTAAAATTGAAATTCATTTCAAAAACATGTGTATATAGATATCATATGCTCATATTTGATTAACATATATCTATATATACCACCTTAAAATTCAAACTCTATATGATTAAATGTAATTAATTTGAGACTTTGATATGATGAGCCTAATTGAATATCATTTTGAGTTTCCTAGTTTAAGTGCCCACATATACTTAAAAATCATCATGCACTTAAAATATGTCATTCATCCACATGACAACCACAATAGAGCATTCAATGTGAAAACCATAAATTGATCCTTATAGAATATACAACAACATCTCTTGCCCATGTGTTCAAATTAAAAGCTTCAAGTACATCTTTAAAATTTGAACCCGTTTTGGTAATTGCTATGAGGTAGGCTAATTGATCACATCATTCTAGAAAAACCAAAAGAAAAGAAACCCATAGGTTTTAAGGCTTGAACTTAAATGAAATTATTTTTGGCAATCAAATAGTATTTGAGCAAAAATTGAGAAAATGCCAAAGTACTATTCTTTGAACTTTATTTTAGACAAACATGGAACTTGCTAGACAATTGAGTATTTAATTGTTTTAATATATCATTTCTAGCAAAACTAAGGTATTAGATGCTATGTCTGAGAATTCACTTCAAATCCCTTCTTAGACAACTTTTTGTGCCCTAGGTGAACGAACATGCACCTAGTTGTCCTATCAAAATCCATTCTATTACATGCTTAATGATTTTCATCAAATCTAATAAGAATCATAGATGGGTTAAAAATTAGTGTATTTCCAAAGAGCTTTAATTGGATAATCTCATGATTAAGATGAACCTTAATATGTATAGATATGTTATATGTATTTTGTTCAAGTAGTCATGAAAGTTCATAAATGGAATACATGTGTCCAAGGTAGTTTGCATCATTTGATACATATATATTATAAAATCCTTGGATCTTTCCCTAAGTTCATAAAAGGATATATATTATATAGGAAAGTTATATCATGAATCTAGATTCAATGTATGACTTCAAATGAAAATATCATAGAAATCTAGAATCATATTTGGGCATTTACTCACTTGAGTAAAATTAAAATTCACTAAGGTGGTTGTATACATTAGATTGTGATGGGAACATGTGCCTCCCACACATTTTTGGTTTTCAATGGGCTTATGCACTTTTGTGCCTAATGCCTTGTCATTTTACATGTGGTTGTGGATGTAGATGTAATGTTTGGACCTTGTACTTCATTTGTCATGTTCACTTTGTCCAAACATAGTAGACTATCCATGAAGGCCTTGATATGGATCATATCCTTCCTGTAAGGTATACTCTCACCTTCATGATTCATGGATGTCTCTCTAAGACATGGTACTTTATTGACCATTCTCATTATGTCTTAATCCTATAGAATTGAACTCAAATTGGTTTATATATATTCTATAGGTATCACCCCTTGTTTGATAATATCTACACGTATGAGATGTTAAACTTTAATCTTAAAAGTCACTCAATTGGTGCCCTTAGCCTTCTTAGATTCTAAGAGGGAGATGGTACATTCACATTAATTAAAATATCTAACAAATTGGCCTTGTGCCAACATCTCAAACATGAATAGGTATACATATATATGTGATCTCCCTAGCTAGTAATGTACGTTACATACTTAAGGAAGTAACGCGTGAATTTGAAAATATGATATCACATTTAGGGGGAGCATGAGCCAAAGATTGAAAATCTTTTGTGCTATTCTTATTCATCATGATGAGCTAAACTATGGCTATCATTTTATCATGATAAACCGACACTTGGAGAGTAAGTGTCATTGTAGCCCAAGGGTTGAGTCTAACATGTCATCTTTTGGAAAATATATCCAAAAACCTTTGGAGTCTATGCAAGGACATTCCTTTGGATTCATGCATTGCATGATTCATTTTCAAAGGGGGAGCTTAAAGGTAAATTTGTCCTTAGTTACTTATCATATGATTCCTAATGTGGTTATCACCTCACATATGATAAGTTCACTCATTTGGAGCATGATTGCTCCATATGGGGTGTTCGGGCTTGTCTTGTGCTTTTATTTGTGTTTTAGAATTTAAGACAAGAAGCCCATACCCTAGGTCTTAGTGACATATTCTTCTAGGCTTTTTGACTTATCTTGGATGGTCTAATATGATATCATCTATTCCAAGAATAAGTTTTGATGGCCAAGTATTCCATTGTCATATCTTTGGCCTATTAGGTCATGTCATGCCTTAAATCTTAGGTTTATCTAAGGCCAATGACAAATACTAAGGGGGAGAGCTAATTATTGCTATCCTTATGTTTATATGGATCATTGTAAGATGCTTACACTATCCATTCAAGCATTTTCCCACTAATTATGCTAAAAATTGCATATCATTAAATTTAAAAAAGAAAAGAAAAGGGGGCTTATCATACTAAACTTTAAACTTGCTTGTTTTCTTTCATGATAAGTAAAATATAAGCTTTAACTTGCTAATCTATTATTATATTATGGGTCATAGGGTAAAATTATATTGGATATATATATACTAAGATACACCCTAAAAATTTGTGCTAAAATTGAAATGTCTCTTTGTTTTGCCAACATAGGCTTGATTTATTTTGTGATTATTCATTTCCTATGTTGATTGTCTCTTATCATGCCATATATACTTTGGATTACACTTTGATTTTAATTGCTAACTCATGATAAGAAGTTAGGGGGAGCATCATATTTTCATTCAATATCTTTGATGCTTTATGTAATTGTGCTTAAATGCTTAATCCTTCCTTTTTGCTAATGCCAAAAGGGGGAGAATTTGTATAATTGATTAGATCCATTACCATATGCATTCTTGTATTATAACTTGTTAAATATAACTCATGCATATGTTGAGGGGGAGTAGTAATGATTAATTTGTCTATCTTATCCTCATAAGAGGTTCCTCCCACCTATCTAATCAATTTGGTTTGTCATCATCAAAAATGGGGAGATTGTAAGCCCAAGGGTTCCCCATGGGTACATTCAATCATCTTGTTTTGATGATTAACAAACGCAAATTGATTAGTTGTTTATGGACTGATCATTTGCCTTGAGTGTTGTGCTTTAGACAGGTCCTACACAAGTCAAATCGTACTAGCACGCACCTTGTTGGCCTATGCTTGAAGATGAACCAAACACAATGGCAAATGAGCTTGGAACATACTTGGACCAATCACACCTTGGAAGTACCAAGGAGAAGCTCATCATCAACCATCTCAAAGCATTGAACAAACAAAGGAAGTTCATGAAGGCCAAAGGTGGAGGATCAAGAACCTAATGCAAAGGACCAAGGAGCTTGTACCACAACTTGAAGATGTCAAGCATGGAAGCTCAACCATAGAAGATCCCAGCTCAAAAGAAGAGTTCAAGAGAGTGATAGAAAGGGTAGAATGTATTCCTATCTCTCTTGCATATTCTCTTGTCAAGGCACATTGTTATTGTTTAAACCCCTAAAAATATGTTTTTCAAAGAGACTAACACACCCTTTAAGGACTTAAATGGATAAGTGAATGGCCATGGTGGTGTACCAACATGTTGGTACCCATATGGCATTCAACACAAGAATGAACAAAACAGAGTTCCGAAGCAACAACCTGGACCAGCAACTAAATCCTATCAAAACTTATTTAAAACATTTTCAAATATTTTTTAAAATATTTTTAACAGATAGCTCTCATTTTTCTCATATCCGTAGAGTATAGAAACGTCAAAATCCGATGAGAAATGAGGGAGATATGAATTTTACAAGTTCGACACTGTTTGTTGGAAACCAGTCTCGGAACTCCGAGAATTATTCTCGGAGCTCCGAGCTCGGAACTCCGAGAACATTCTCGGAGCTCCGAGAAATGCACCAGATTCTAAACTTAAAGGCTCTGTTTGAATTCTCGGAACTCCGAGAATTTCGCTCGGAACTCCGAGAAATATTTTTCTTCAAAAAAATATAGCCGTTGGGGTGCAACGGCTAGTTGATTTTTTGACCCAGTTTTGACTGTTTTACCCCCCAAACGGTCACATGGAGTTGGGACTTTATATATACCCATTCAAGGGTCCAAAACACTATATGAACATTGTCCAACTTCTACAAACCCTAGAAAATCACTTGTGAACTATTTTTGGGTTAAATTCTCTCACCAACCAAACTCTTTGTGTCTTGATTTGAGAAAATCTTTTGAGATTGGTTTAGGCTTAAACTTGTTTATTCTTGAGAGCATCCTTGGAGCTTCAACTTGCATTGTAGCCTACATAGAGGCAAAGCTTTTATCTTCTTCTTTATTCGATCGGTGGCAAGGGCATCCGTTGTTTTTAATTCCCTTGGGTGAACCGCTTAGAACTCGGCGGAGAAGGAGAGTCATTGTAAAGGTGGAAGGGCATCCTTATTTAATTCCCTTGGAGTGTAAAAGCCTCGGAGCCGGGCATCGTGGAGGTCTCAATAGTGGAAATCCTCAAGTGCGACCTTGAGAAGAGTGGAGTAGGCCGTTTGCCGAACCACTATAAATCTTTGTGTCACTTGTGTGATTGGTATTTCTCTCACTCCCTCTCACTCTCTTATTTGATTATTTGTGCTTAGAATTGAGTGAGTAGTTAGCATTGATAATCAACCTAAATATCTTAACCTTGCTATCTAGGCTATTAAAATTACCTAATTAAGTTTGCTAATCAACAAGGGTTTTGAACGTATATTAATTTGTAATATTGTTTAAGTTCAACTATTTCAAACTTAATTAAACAAGGGATAAGTCTTGGGTGAAATCTTAGGAAAAGTTTTTAAAAGGTAAAGATTTTATAAACATCCTATTCACCCCCCCTCTAGGTTGCCAAACCAAGTCACCACTTGGATTTCAATTAGCTTAGGGCTAACTAGCATTTAGTTAGGGCATATAGGGTGTCCTAAAATTCACAATTCACTGGAATTTAAATAATCGTAAAAGAAGCTTTTAATAACTAGTCCGGTATTTTAGATCGAGTCTAAGATAGAGGTCTAGGTGTCTTAGGCATCCTAGCTTAGAATAGGCGCGAAGAACTACGTTGCCTTGATTCTCGTGGAGGCGGGGATACGTAGGCTTCTTTGGATGAACATCAGACCATCCAAGGACTCGGGCTAAATCGTTTAGAGTCTTAGGATTTGTTATTGTATGATGTGTTTTCTTACTTTCTTGTATTGATCCTATACCTTTAGCTGTAGCTTGCATGTGTATGTCCACCAGAACTTAGACACCAGTTAGGTATGTCACTCATAACCTAGAAATATTTAGGTGACACCTCTTCCATTTATTTTTTTGTGTGCTTATTATTTCTATTCTCAGGAAATGCATGCTTAGATAGACGACTCCTGAGGATTGTTCCCATTTCACTTGATTTTTGCCCAAAACTCTTCGAGGTTAATAATAAATGGCATAAGAGACCAAGTGTTCGCACTCGGGCGAATTGGGGGCGCTCTTCGGACCTTCTCCATTCGTCATCAGGCACGGACCTTTTGTATCTCTGGTTATCCATTGCAAACAGAGCATTTGTTTTGGTTCCATGGCGCATCCATGGATGGCGACTCTGAGTTATTTTTAGATATATCTTGGTTTCGAGCCCTGGCTCCGGATCAGGATGTATCTCTTTCTTTTTATGTAGCCACTCATGCTATGCTGTGAGGGTGGCATCAGTTTCGAGAGTTCCTTGGCAGAGCTCTCCTTCACGTCGTGGATGATCTAGAGGATGTCAGGGACCCGTTCCCCCACCGTCCTCGGATCGGGGTCCACAGGCTGGCGACTTTGCTGGGGATGTCTTGAAACATTGCCTAACTCTTTAAAAATGCAATTTTTACTAACTTTGGAGAAATTTGAGCTAAAATCATTTTAAATGGGAACTCTATCGTTAGAATCCAGGGGCACCAGATAGGTGCGTAACTAAAACGAAGGATTCACACACTGCACATCATATGTTATCATATTGTTTATTCTTTAATTTTTTTTCATTGCTTTTCATTATTCTTGGCTCTACGAAAATAGATACAGTGCGTGCCAGACTGGGATGTCAATACCCTGACGGGACTGCTGGATCTATTTTCAAGCTATGCGCCGGTGCTGCAGCCGTAGACATTGGGCGTACTTTTGTCTACAGCAGCCGATGAGCAATGAAGCATACTATGTATAACATGGGGCGTACTTGTGTTATACGTATTAAGTATGTTTCATACGCATAGTACCCGATAGATTGAGTCTGGAGCCCTACTTTATTTTATATATTATGTATATACTTACTGACTTAGTGAAACCCAACTAGGAAGTACCTGTGTTTATATAAGTATATTGCATTCATATAGGGTCGAACATGTGTTGCCCACACATGTGGAGCCTAGAGTTAGGAGCCTTGTCCCCTTTGTAGATTAGGGTAGTTCATTTTATATGGCTACAACACGGTCCTAGAGCACTCATCGGTCTGTTTTGAGTCAAGACTTTCTCGACTCCGTTAGATTAGATCAGGGCTGGTGCCCCTGGTTAGGATGTATATATATATATATGTATACGTATATGTACTGATTATATATATTAGGGTTCTCCTCTTAGTTAGAGTTCCTTATTCTTTTCAATCAGTTCTATCCTTTCGTTATTTAGATCTAGACCTAGTCAGTGGTTTTTTATCGCCATTACCTTGGCCATGATCTGTCCTTCGATCTGTTGGTTATAGGATTTGACCCACTGTCATATGTTCTCACCTATGGTCAGTTCTTCATTTGCTTACCTTTCTTTGGTAACCAGATTTCGTTTACCGATCATGAGTTGATTTTACCACCGTTATTCATATACCTTGGGTTGAGTTATGGGAATCCTTTCTAGCGTCGTTATGCTGTCGGATTTTACCCAGAATATTTCGAGCATGACCGCTATTCTTTAGAGTTAGTTAAACCATGAGTTTACCTTACCTTGACTTTCTTGCCTAGCCGTTATGCTTTCAAATTTTTCGCAGAACTCGTTAAGCATGACCGCTATTCTTTAGAGTTAGTTAAACCATGAGTTTACCTTACCTTGACTTTCTTGCGTAGCCGTTATGCTGTTGAATTTTTCGTAGCACATTTTGAGCATGACGGCTATTCTTTAGAGTCAGTTTCCTTGTCTCGATTCCCGTGTATAGCCTTGATTTAGCTTAGAACCCATTTTTGGTGAGAACTCCTGGTTTGATTAGTTGTATTTACATCCTTTTAGTCTCACTAGGTTAGTGGCATGTACGTGTCGCTCTTGTGGTCACAATTTATTCGTTACCCTCTGATTGTATATCTATTCTTTTGTTGTGTCATAGATTCAATTTGTATATCTATTATTTATTAGGATATATGTTTATCTGTATACCTGTTTCGCCTTGAGATCTGGCCGATAGCTCATTCGCTATCCTTATGGCCATGGTCTACCATTCTGATCTTCTTGATCGTACAATTGTTGGTATTCATCACCAGATTTAGATCCGGTTTATGACCTACTTCTGTCATCTTATGGCCGTGGTCTATTTTTCTGATCTATTGGTTACCTCTCATCTTTGATGAAAAATTCATTATCATAGAGTTTATCCTTTTCATGAAATTGATTTTCAGATTACCCTGGTCATTTGTCTATGCAAGGTTATCCCCATTCTCTCCTGATCTTTGTCCTATCTGAATTTTAGATCTGATCATGGCGAATAATTTGTTAGACAAATGGATAGCTGAGACTGTTAAATCTTTTCCGTTAAGATGTGCAGAAAAGAGTGTGGCTGAGCGTTTCATCAGTTCTTTCACCCATCTGAATAGTTGCGGTATAAATTGGAAGCTTCTTCAAGCAGCTGCTGGATTTTGGGACCCCGTTTTCCATGTCTTTCGATTTGGGTCTTTTGAACTTTGTCCTGTATTTGAAGATTGGTGCGCCTTGCTAGAGCTTCCTCCTGAGGGACTTTGGATCCGACCTTCGAGCATAGACTCCCCTCATGATCTTTTTTGCAGATTATTCGAAAATAAGGTTGTGTAGACACCCCATTTTGCTCTGCTGTAATCAACAAAGAAGTTAGTGTTTCGCTATCCGTTTGTCAGTGTTTCCTATTTCTGTGTCCGCCTCTTATATTTTCTCAATCTTTTCAATCATTTCTGCCGTGTTTCGCGTTTTTCCGCTAAATGTTGAGAAGGGTTGTTCGGAAGAATCCCAAACCAGAGAGAGTTTGGACCCATTTGGTGGGGCCGCATTGTGCATTTTGATTAAATTTGGATCGAGGAAATTGGCCCATATAAGAAATTTTCAAGTTATCTGCGGAGTTTATCATGGATGTTAACGATCAAATTTTATATGAACAAGTGTGCCCAACATGGAGTGGAGTTCCCTAAGTTGAAGCAAGCAGACCTGCTTAAAATTTCGATGCATGGATCTCATGGAAAATTCGGCCAAGGAATAGGCCTAGCATTTGGTTGAGGGATTTAAAATGGAGTGGCCCACTAAATATGCGTGGGGCCAACCCAAGGTAATTCAATCTTATTCTTTGGGGTCCGTATTGAAACCTAACGGAAAAGATTTGTGGGCCACCAATTAAACAATCCGGAGCGATTTAAGAGGTGGTGTAACCGATCCACATGGCAGCCTATCAATTGGACGGCCAAGATCAGCTTGCGGCAATGAATTAGAAGAGCGAATCATTTATATGACAGCCCATTGAAATGGATGGTTCAGATCATCTTATGAATGATCTATAAAATTATCAACTTATACTATGGCCCAATCATTTGGACAGCGGGGATCGCTTCGAAGAAACCAATTCGAGAAGGCCTTGGTCGAATGTGGCATGAGGGGTAGTTTCGCCATTTAAGGTAAATAAGGTTTTTAATCACGTGAATATGCTCTTGGTTCGGTTCCTTTCTATACCCAGGTTGATCTCCATATCATTTTTTTTTAGAATATAATGGAAAGAAGAAGAAGAGTGTATATGAATATAAGGAAGGTTGCTGGGAAAGAGGTTGGTTTTTCTCTTGTTGGATTTTAGCAAGGTTCTATAATAAAAAGATAAGAATAGCAACGATCGGCTGGCAGGACCTAAAAAAAGAAAAAGAAAAAAACAAGCAATATATACGATACAAAGAAAGTTGCTAAAAGGGGGGTTGGGATTTCTTTTTTTGGATTTTTCAGGAAGGTTACAGTGGCTCTTTTGGTTTTTAGAGCAAGAGAAGAAGAGAAAAACGGGGGGAAAAAAAGAAAAAAGAGGGGCTGAACAGATTCGGCTCCCCATTAGAAGAGATAAAAAAAATAAAAACAGAAAAGAGGGGGACGAGTGGAGATTCTTGCTGAATTCTCTATCACCCTCAACTATTCTCTCTCCATCTCACACTCTATACACCCAAAACAGAGCAGCCTTTCAAGCTCTCTTTCTCACTCCATACATCCAACAGCAACCTTTCTATAGCCATCCCTCTGCATCTCACGCTCGATCCCTCCAAAAACAGAGTACGGATTTTGCCATCCCACTCCCTCTCTATCTTACCCTCTGTCTCTCTCAACCTTCTGTGTTTTCATCCTCACCACCACTCTCTGTGTCATCTCCCTCTCCCCGTTTGCTTCCCGACGGATCTTCTCCTCAACTGGATCCCTCCCTCTTCATCTACCATTCCCCAACAGCAGTTTTTTTTTTAAAAAAAATAAAAGAAAAAAAAAACGTGAAACAAACAAACAGAGCATCGCATGCTCTGTTTTTTGTTTCTACGTTTATTCTCTCTCTCTCTCTCTCTCTCTCTCTCTCTCTCTATTCCTCACTCTCCCTTAGCCTCTCTCTCTCTTTTTCCTCTCATTCTCTCCCTCTCTCATTCTCTCATTCTCGCCTACTCTTTGTCTCTCTCAAAAATAGAGTCTCTCATTGTCTCTCACACTCTCCATCTCTCAACGGCTTGTCACTCTCCATCCCTCAGCGGCTCTCTCCCTCTCCTCTCTACAGCAGCTCCCGCCCTCTCCATCTCCACAAGTTCTCATCTCTACGTCCCTCTCCATCTCCACTAGTTCTTGTCTCTACAGCTCTCATTCTCACCCTCCCTATCTCTCAATATCTTCCTCTCAACAGTTCTCTATCTCTCTCACAAACTCTCTTTTCACACTCATTCTCTCACTCCCCTCTAGACCTCTCATAGGTCTCACACTCAACAAAGGAGCGACACTCTCACAGCAGTAAGAAAAAGAAAGAAAAAAAAAGGAGAAAAGAGAAGAAGGAAGCGGGTCGGATCGCAGCATCTGCGGACTTTCTCGGACTTTTCGACTCTCGAATTCGGCAAAAATCTCGCCTACAGGTTAGTACACTATTCTCAGATTTTTCCCAGATAATTTGGCATTTTTTATGAATTTTGCATGGTTTTTAGCATTTAATTAAATTTAATCCAATATTAAATGTGTGAACTAAAAATCATGATCTGCATGAGTGTTTCAAATCCGTTTCGTTCCAAAATTTAATACGATGTTCTACTTAAATAGAGTAGAAAAACTATCGGATCGGATCGGACATTGGATCAACGGTTTTTTAGAATTTGAGTGAAGAGTAGAATTTTATTTAAAATATTGGCTGAGTAATTACGAAATTCGAAAAAATAGCCATCTCAGGATGACCTATTTTTTGGAATTTTAAAATTTTCTTGTGTTCATCATATCAGAACAAGATTAAAGGATGTTTTCCAGAGTCGTAATTTTCTCGAAAATCGTGTTTTAAAAATAGAAAACTCGTCAAAAATATCTTTTCGACAAAGAAAAATAAATTATATACTAAACGGATTTGAAAATTAATGAAATTTCGCGGGAAAATAATATGATACTACTACATTTTACCACGGATTTTTGAGAATTTTTGGATTTGGTTTGGTATATTATTTTATGCTTTCTTTGAAAATTATCAGATTTTGGGAGAATTTTTACAGACATCAGATCATAGATAAAATTCCCAAAATTTTTACAGTAGTCTTATATTTCATATTCCTAGTTTCTGTAAACTTTTCGAGTGATTTAGATCTTGTTTCATATGGGATGTAGTGTTAATTCATAATCTTGTCTGAAAATTGAAAAATCCGAAACTGATAGTAAATAGTTTTCAAAATTCATGAAAATCTCACAGCATGCAATATTTACTCATATATTATTTCTTTAGAAATTTCATTGAATTTAGATTTCTATTTCTAGTAGTTTCTGTGTTATTTTTGCAATCTGGTCAATTAATTGTTAAATCAAAATTAAATATGAGCTTATTGTAAAAATCTTCCAGTAAGCTACATCTCATCATATCTTACTGCTGTAGAAGTTTCAACTCATTTCGAATTCGTTTGCAACGGTTTCACTTGTAAAATCACTCATATGGTTTAAAATTGATAAAATCCATTAAAATATTGAAATTAATTGAAATTCATCTAAAAATCTCTAAAGAACCTTAAATCTCTGTCACATATTAGCTCCTTAATCCATTTGAACAAAAATCTTAGGATCTTTAGATTTCCGTGGAAAAATGGCCAGTGCATCCATAATCGTATCTCAATTGCAACCGATCTTTGACAATTTGAATACTTAAGCTATAGCATGTTGTTGGCTCCGAGGTTCACTGTCCACGGAAATCCTGAGATATGCCAGGCAATAAGATGCTATAACCTAAGTATTAAATTGCGCAAGGAAAGAGCGCACGATTTCCTTCCTTGGATGCCATTCGAGGCCGAAATTGGTGAACCCTAGAACCATTGGTATTCCTTAAATATCCAGAAACCGAAAATCCTTGAAATCTGAAATTAATTAACCTCAAGAACTTGAATCGATTTGCTTCGTGTCTTTCGGAACCGTTGGATCACGGTTTCCGTCATAAGAACCATTAGAGCCCAATTTAGGAACACTGGTGTCAGGTCGTGTCCTAGGTTTTAGGGAATCTTAGGTTTTAGTGAGTCCTAGAGTTAGGAGTCCAGCCTCATCACGGACGCTTGCTATGGATAGCAACCGTGCCATAGGTCTAGTTACACTAGTCACCTCACTCTTCCCTAGGACAAGCCTAGTGAACTAGGATGTAGGCTAACCTGCATTAGTCTAAGGAACAACTTGCATTAAGATAAGAATCATATAGCATCTTAGATGAAATCCTAGGATAATAAAATCCTCAACTTAAATTAAATAACTCCTCTTAAAACTGTTGAAACAGTCAAATCGGTCTAGATCGGTGTCTTAGTTGAGTTAGGCATTAGTAGCTTAGCTTAGGTGCACCGAACTACGTCGACTCTGATCCCAGTGAGGCTTGGGTACGTAGGCAGCTTGGATGTCTGATGGCATACCAACCGCGAGTCGGCACCACAACAAATTGTGGTGTTTTGTATATTAATTTTCTTGTAAATGCTTAATCAAATCACTTAGGATTTTCCATGAAATTAGAATTTTAGGAGAACTGTCACTTAGATTGAATCCAGACAAATAAAGAAATCAAGATACACATTTAGGATTCACATTGAAATTAGATCATAGGATGCATGTCCCGTAGTTAGCACATTAACATAGAGTTGAATGAGCCATTTAAAATAAATTTAAAAGAGTTAGCTTTTGGAATCGAAGACCGATTATCGGGCAGGAATGGTGCATGTGGTGGATAACTCCCCATACCTTCCATTCTCGTAACCAGGTAGGGAGTCTAGATTTCTGGTTCATTATGGGTCCTAGATCTCACATCTAGGTGGCGACTCTGTCAGTCTCTTTTGTGTGGAATTCGGATTGCCTTAGTGATCCCAAGTTCACATAAAAGATGAATTAAAATCAATAATAAAAATGTACACGCCAATCGCGTGGGTACGAGAGATCAAGAGAGAGAGCGTGGCGGCTCGCGTCCCACCCCTCTCGCGGGATCGGGCCCCACAGGTTGTGAAAACTCCGCATTGTTTATGAAATTAACAAGAGGGGGGGTGAATTGAATTTTAACACTAAATTACCCCTTTTGAAAATTACTTGTGAACCTAGTTAGAATTTTTCTTCTTTAAATTAGGTTTTTCGTTAGTGCAAGTAAGATTGAAAACAAAAGATATACCAAACCAAAAACAAGAATGAAAGTACAAGAATGAGAGATGACACACCGATATATAGTGGTTCGAGCAAAGCCCTACTCCACTCTTCTTAAGATCGTCCTTAAGGATTTCCACTATTGGAGACCTCCACGATGCCCGGCTCCGAGGCGGTTACACTTCCGAGGGATATTAAATAAGGATGCCCTTACACCTTTACAAGAGACTCTCCTTCTCCGCCGAGTTCTAAGCGGTGCTCCCTAGGGTATTAAGGTAGGATGCCCTAGTCACCTTTGCAAGAAATGAAGATTGAATAGCTTGGCTTCTTCTTGAAAGCTTGATGCTCTTTGTAGACCCTTGATTGCTCTTCAATGATGGTAGTTGCAACTGAAAGCTCTAAATATCCCAACTCAAGAAATTTGCAAGTGCAAGGCAAGTTTGAGAAGAAAACAAAATCTTAAGCACAAATGGATTGCAAGTTTTCTTTAATGCTCAAGGAGGTTTTCAAATCATCAAGAGAGAGGAGATGAATCCTCTACATGTTGTATATATAGCCTTTCCAAAGAATATGACCGTTTGGGGGTGGGAATATCAAAAACCACAAAATAATTCAAATCCCAGCGGCTATTTTTTGAGTTGTCGCGAGGTTCTCGGAGTTCCGAGAACCATTCTCGGAGCTCCGAGAATTCTCGGAGTTCCGAGAAATATTCTCGGAGTTCCGAGAGAACGGCCAGAAGAAATAAAATTTCTACTGGACCATTTCTCAGAGTTCCGAGAAAATTTCTCGGAGTTCCGAGAAAATGTCCAGAAGCTACTGGACCTTTTCTCGGAGTTCCGAGAAAAATCTCGGAGTTCCGAGAAGCCTAAAAATCAGCATATTTTGAGTTTTTATTGCTTGTTTGATTTTTGGCTTTTGGAACTCAACTCCTATGATAATTTTGGAATGTTTATGAGGGTCCCAACATGTTGGTCCACCACATAATCATTCACTAAGCCTTTAAAGTTCTTTAAGTGTTTTTGAAAACTATTTTTAAAACACTTTGCCTTGACTTGAAAATCTAAAGAGAAGGGATGCACAATGATACCTATGCAACCTTCAATTTCTCTTTAGTCTTGGTCTTCAATTGATCTTCCATTTTGTGTATGCTTGCTTGAGAGATGAGGTGAGCTTCACTTAGCTCCTTTGACTCTTGTATGGGACATCTCCAAGCATGACCATGTAGTGTGTTGGTTTCTTCAATGATCAATCCTATCTTAAACACAACACTTCAAAGCAAATTGATTAGTATTAAAAAAAAACACAATCAATTATGTTTAGAATCATCAAAACAAGATTGGAGAGTAGACCCTTGGGCTTACAATCTCCCCCTTTTTTATGATGACAAACAAAATTGATTATGAGGTGTGTGTGGAGTGACAAAGTAGGCAAGTGAATGCTGAAACTTCCCCTCAATATATGCACACAGAAAAATGATAGCAATTATAAGCATATGGTGCATATAGTCAATTGAATAGATAATCAATTTCAAACTTCTCCCCCTTTTGTCATCGACAGAAAGGGTGTAAAAAAAATAAAGCAATTTAGGAGTAGATAAAGATTGAGTTAGGTACTCCCCCTAAATCAATGCTTATGGTATAAAAATATATAACCAAGTAATGCACATATACCTGTTCATGATCGAGATGTTGACATATGTTAAAAAGTTAGGTATTTTAATTAAAGTGAAGGTACTTCTCCAACTTAGAAAACTAAGAAGGCTAAGAGTACCAATTGAGTGGTTTTTAAGATTAATATTTGACATCTCATTCATGCAGATACTACCAAACAAAGATGATATATATAAATACTATATAGATAAGCTAGTGAAAGGCACAAAGTATTTATTTGGCAATTTCTTTGACTTGATCCGCACTCCAAATGTTTAAGGCACTTCGGATATAGCAAATTCTATCATCACTAAGGGGTTTTGTAAAGATATCCGCTAATTGATCTTCAGTGTTGATATATTTTAAGCAAATATTCCCTTTTTGTGAGTGATCTCTAATGAAGTGGTGCCTAATCTCAATATGTTTTGTTCTTGAGTGTTGTATGGGGTTCTTTGTTAAGCTTATAGCACTGGTGTTGTCACATTGGATGAGAATATTTTCCATTTTAATTACATAGTCCATCAATGTGCTTTTCATCCATAGGACTTGTGCACAGCAAGCTCCAGCTGCCACATATTCTGCTTCTGTTGTGGACAGAGCTACTGAATTTTGCTTCTTGCTAAACCATGAAATAAGTGATTTACCCAAGAATTGGCAAGTCCCACTAGTGCTTTTCCTATCCACTCTACATCCAGCGAAGTCTGCATCTGAATATCCGATGAGAGTAAAGGAAGATGATCTTTCATACCATAGTCCTAGACTTTGGGTTCCTCTTAAGTACTTGAAGATCTTCTTGACTGCCGATAGGTGAGACTCTTTTGGATCAGATTGAAATCGAGCACAGAGACAGAAGTAAACATAATGTCTGGTCTGCTGGCTGTCAAATAGAGTAAGCTACCTATCATACCCCTATACATCTTCTGATCCACAGATTTGCCAAATTCATCATTTTCTAGCTTAGCAGTAGTACTCATGGGAATTCTTGATGTCTTACTGCTATCCATGCCATAATTCTTTAATAACTCCTTTGTATATTTTTCTTGATTTAAAAATATTTCATTTTTGTATTGTTTAATTTGGAGTCCTAAGAAGTAGGTTAACTCACCCATCATGCTCATTTCAAATTCATTTTTCATTAGAGTTGCAAATTCATCACACAATTTTTGATTAGTTGAGCCACAGATGGTATCATCCACATAGATCTGGACAAGGAGGATATCTTGATTTTCTCTTTTGATAAATAATGTTTTATCCACCTTTCCCATCTCAAAACCTTTTTCAACTAAGAAAGTGCGAAGCCTCTCATACCAAGCTCTAGGAGCTTGCTTTAATCCATATAAAGCTTTATCAAGCCTGAAGACATGATTTGGGTGTTTGAAGTCTTCAAACCCTGGAGGTTGCTCAACATACACTTTCTCTTGGATATAACCATTTAGGAAGGCACTTTTGACATCCATTTGATATAATTTAAATCCTTTATGAGATGCATATGCCAAGAGTATCCTAATAGCCTCCATACGGGCAACAGGAGCAAATGTCTCATCATAGTCTATTCCCTCCTCCTGATTGTACCCTTGGGCTACAAGCCTAGCTTTATTTCTAGTGATAATTTCATTTTCATCCAATTTGTTTCTATATACCCATCTCGTGCCAATGACTGGATGATCACTAGGTCTAGGCACTAGCCTCCACACTTTGTTCCTTTCGAATTGACTTAACTCTTCTTGCATAGCCATCAACCAATATTCATCCTTTTCAGCTTCTTTGATGGATTTAGGTTCTAATTCGGATAGGAACGCCAAATTGTTACTCACACTACGATAGTATGATCTAGTTCTCACTGGCGATGTGGCATCACCTAAAATTTGGGATTCAGGATGATCTACCAATGTTCTCCTATCCCTAGGTAATGAGTTATCATTTTCATTTTCTACTTCCTCACTAGGTAATGTATAACTTGTAGATGCATGAGGAGGAGCACTTAATTTAGGTAAAAGATGTTCAATGGGTTCATCCTCATCATGTGGCATTTCGTGAGGTGTTGGCTCTCTCTCATCAAATGTCACATGCATGGATTCTTCGACAACTAGGGTTCTTCTATTAAATACTCTATATGCCTTGCTATGTGAAGAATACCCTAAGAATATTCCATCATCCGACTTCTTATCAAATTTGTGTAAATTATCTTTAATGTTTAAAATGAAGCATTTACATCCAAACACTCTAAAATAGCTTATATTTGGTTTCAAGTTTTTCCAAAGCTCATAAGGTGTTTTCTTAGAAATTGGCCTTAAATATACCCTGTTTATGATATAGCAAGCGGTGCTAACCGCTTCCGCCCAAAAATATCTAGGGAGATCATTTTCATGCAACATAGTTCTAGCCATTTCTTGGAGAGTTCGATTCTTTCTTTCTACAACTCCATTTTGTTGAGGTGTTCTAGGTGCGGAAAAATTATGTTTTATGCCATGTTCATTACAGTAAGTGTCAAAATGTACATTTTCAAATTCCGTTCCATGATCACTTCTAATGTAAGAGATAGCAATACCTTTTTCATTTTGTATTTGATTGCACAATATAAGGAAGTTTTCATAAGTTTCATCTTTGTGTGCTAGAAATATGACCCATGTAAATCGTGAGTAGTCATCCACAACTACAAACACGTACCTCTTTCCACCTAGGCTACTTGTCTTCATTGGTCCAAAAAGATCCATATGAAGTAGTTCCAAGGGGTAGGAAGTTGAAATCATATTTTTAGGTGCAAATGAGCTCTTCAATTGTTTTCCTAATTGACAAGTTCTACAAATGTGATCTTTGGTGTATTTGAACTTAGGCAATCCTCTAACAATTTCTTTTGAGGAGAAGGTCGAAATGAGTTCCATTCCGACATGACCCAACCTCCTATGCCATAGCCAAGAATCCTCACTAATGGCATTAAGACAAGTCACATTTTGGAGTCTACGATCATCTAGCCCAATTGTGTAAATGTTATTGTCTCTAGAACCTATGAATTTTACTTTTCCGTCTATCTTATTTTTAACAATGCATTTGTCGGGATTGAAGACTACTTCAAACCCATTATCACATAATTGACTAATGCTAATAAGATTATGGGACAAGCCATCAACAAATAGTACATCATGTATGGGAGAGGTAGAGTTACCTATGGTGCCTTCACCTTTGACTTTTCCTTTCTTATCATCTCCAAAGGTAACGTCTCCACCATCCCTGAGTGATAGGGATGCGAATTGAGTAAGGTCTCCTGTCATGTGTCTAGAGCATCCACTATCAAGGTACCATGTGTTCTTCTTGTTATGGCTTTTAAGGCATACCTACATATGAATAGGCAAGTGAGATCCCTTAGGTACCCAAATCTTCCTAATCTTGCTATATTCATTTATTTTCACTTTAGAGTTCAATTTGATTTTATCTTGTTTAGCATGCAAGCAAGAAACATTGTAATGACCTTCTAGACCACAATAAAAACAAATTTTGGTACTACTAGAAGAAGCCTTTTCAAGTTTGTTTTTATAGTTAGATATTGTAGTATTCCATTTATGTCCAAGTCCACTTTTGTCACTTGACATTCTTTGTATATTAACTAGCTTATCCAATTTCAATGAACTATTTTCAAATTTTTTAAAAAGTTTCTTTAGTTCATCATACTCAAAAGATAGTTTACCATTTTCATGCTTTAGCTTGTTGTTTTCATTAGAAAGTTTTTGTCAGTTTTCATTTAAGATTTTGATAGAAGCATTTAACTCTTGAATTTCTACTTTGAATTTTTCATTTTTATCATCTAAAAATTCATTATCTTTCTTTAACCAACCAAATTCTTTTGTCATGTTAGCAAAAGAATTTTCAAGTGATGCAATTTTATCAAATTGAATTTCAAGTTCATCATTTGCATTTTGTAAGGAATCTAGAACTTCTTTTAAGACAATGACATCATTTAAAGTGTTTACCTCGTTATTGTCGTTTGTTGAGGCCATGAAGCACACGTTCCTTGCTATCAAGCAATCTTCGCCATCATTTTGTTCGCCTTCGCTTTCAATTTCCTCATCCCAAGTGGCGGTCATTCCTTTCTTGCCTTCTCTTCTCTTGAAGCGGTTGGTTGAAGAAGGCTCATTGTTGAGTGGACAATCCGGGCGAATGTGTCCAAGCTTCTTGCAACCGTAGCATCGGGGTTGAGAAGATCCATCACCAAGTTCTTCTTTCTTCTTGAATGGAGGATTGGTCCTTCTATTTCTCATGCCTCCCATATTCCTTTGCAAGAATTTGATCCTTCTTGTTAGGAGGGCAACTTCATCTTCCATGTCTTCCTTTGCATCTTCATTTTCACCTACATTACAAGCAAAAGCAATTCCTTTTTCTTTTTCAATTTTAGTTTCAATTTCGGGTGCTTTTGTTTTGAAAATCATCTCATGGGTGATCAAGGACCCTATTAGTTCATCTAGGTTTAATGTATTCATGTCCTTGGCTTCCGTGATTGCGGAGGTTTTGGATTCCCATGACAAAGGTAGGGACCTAAGGATTTTGGTCACTAAATCTCTATTAGAAAATTGTTTTCCAAGACCCCTTAGTCCATTTACAAGATTGGTGAATCTAGTGTACATGTCGACAATTGTTTCATTGGATGTCATTTGAAAGAGTTCATATTGCCGAAAAAGATGATTCATTTTAGATTCTTTGACTTGATTGGTTCCTTCATGGGTGACCTCTAAGGTATCCCAAATTTCCTTAGCCGAATTCAAATTTGATACTCTATTGAATTCTCCGGGAGATAGAGCACAAATAAGGGAATTCATAGCTTTGGCATTATAATTTGAAGCTTGTTGTTCGGCTTCGGTCCAATCATTTAGATTTCTTGTGGGTAATGTGTATTCATTGTTAATTGCTCTCCACATTTGATAATCTTGGGTTAAAAAGATTTTCATCTTAGTTTTCCAAAAACCATAGTTTGTTCCATCAAAATAGGGTGGCCTAGTGTTTGAGTAACCTTCATGGTGTTGAGGATGGTTTGCCATTTTTAGAATCTTTACTCTAGACCGGTTAGGGTTTTAAAAATTAGAGACGAGGCTTTGATACCAATTGAAATTAACAAGAGGGGGGGTGAATTGAATTTTAACACTAAATTACCCCTTTGAAAATTACTTGTGAACCTAGTTAGAATTTTTCTTCTTTAAATTAGGTTTTTGGTTAGTGCAAGTAAGATTGAAAACAAAAGATATACCAAACCAAAAACAAGAATGAAAGTACAAGAATGAGAGATGACACACCGATATATAGTGGTTCGGGCAAAGCCCTACTCCACTCTTCTTAAGATCGTCCTTAAGGATTTCCACTATTGGAGACCTCCACGATGCCCGGCTCCGAGGCGGTTACACTTCCAAGGGATATTAAATAAGGATGCCCTTACACCTTTACAAGAGACTCTCCTTCTCCGCCGAGTTCTAAGCGGTGCTCCCTAGGGTATTAAGGTAGGATGCCCTAGTCACCTTTGCAAGAAATGAAGATTGAATAGCTTGGCTTCTTCTTGAAAGCTTGATGCTCTTTGTAGACCCTTGATTGCTCTTCAATGATGGTAGTTGCAAGTGAAAGCTCTAAATATCCCAACTCAAGAAATTTGCAAGTGCAAGGCAAGTTTGGGAAGAAAACAAAATCTTAAGCACAAATGGATTGCAAGTTTTCTTTAATGCTCAAGGAGGTTTTCAAATCATCAAGAGAGAGGAGATGAATCCTCTACATGTTGTATATATAGCCTTTCCAAAAAATATGACCGTTTGGGGGTGGGAATATCAAAAAGCACAAAATAATTCAAATCCCAGCGGCTATTTTTTGAGTTGTCGCGAGGTTCTCGGAGTTCCGAGAACCATTCTCGGAGCTCCGAGAAATATTCTCGGAGTTCCGAGAAATATTCTCGGAGTTCCGAGAGAACGGCCAGAAGAAATAAAATTTCTACTGGACCATTTCTCAGAGTTCCGAGAAAATTTCTCGGAGTTCCGAGAAAATGTCCAGAAGCTACTGGACCTTTTCTCGGAGTTCCGAGAAAAATCTCGGAGTTCCGAGAAGCCTAAAAATCAGCATATTTTGAGTTTTTATTGCTTGTTTGATTTTTGGCTTTTGGAACTCAACTCCTATGATAATTTTGGAATGTTTATGAGGGTCCCAACATGTTGGTCCACCACATAATCATTCACTAAGCCTTTAAAGTTCTTTAAGTGTTTTTGAAAACTATTTTTAAAACACTTTGCCTTGACTTGAAAATCTAAAGAGAAGGGATGCACAATGATACCTATGCAACCTTCAATTTCTCTTTAGTCTTGGTCTTCAATTGATCTTCCATTTTGTGTATGCTTGCTTGAGAGATGAGGTGAGCTTCACTTAGCTCCTTTGACTCTTATATGGGACATCTCCAAGCATGACCATGTAGTGTGTTGGTTTCTTCAATGATCAATCCTATCTTAAACACAACACTTCAAAGCAAATTGATTAGTATTAAAAAAAAACACAGTCAATTATGTTTAGAATCATCAAAACAAGATTGGAGAGTAGACCCTTGGCCTTACAATTTAACAGAGAAAAATGTGCAATTTCAGACCCTCATTGAGTTGTTTTCCAAAAACGTCGATCCTACTGACTCCCGTTTTCGGGAATGTCGACGTAATACCTTAGTCTTTGCTGTCTTTGCACGCCATGTCCTTTGCAGAGACTCTAGTGCTGCCCCTTTCACTTTGTTGACGATAGTAGATCAGATAAATGAGGGGAGAAATCCTGTCCCTACAATGCTAGCTGAAACCTTTTATGGCTTAGACCTTATTGCTAGTAAAAAGGTGCAGAATAATTTTTTCGGATGTGCTAAGCTGTTATATGTGTGGCTATGTGAGAAACTCACTATCCTTCAGCCACAAAACAACATTGAGTACACTCTTAAGAGTTTTCATTCTTCGAAGACAAAGGTCAAGCAACCTCAGCTTAATGAATGGCACCATTGGCTGCAGAATGTAAGGGAAGACTAATTTCATTGGGTGAGTCAATCTTGTCCACAAATTATCACCAGCACCTACCCATACTCATTTGTTTATCTTATGGGTTTAGAAAAATCATCTTTCTATGCACCTTTGTGTTTCCCTCGTCAGATTACTGCAAACTCTTCTACTCCTAAGGTTATCACACCACCTAGCTGTGAAAACCTTGCTCCTGATCTCATTGCATCCATAGTAGCTGCTTGGAGAGACAAAATCACGGAGAGGAGATCTGCTTTCGCGTCTAAACTTCGGAAGGGAGAAATACTGGAGGAGCCTGCAAACCGGAGAGCTCGAATCGGAGAGCTTTGAAGATTCCTTTTCACGAAGTTATCATTTTAATTTCTTCAAATTTCATTGTAAATAGTTAGTTTCATCCAATTGTTAGCAAAGATTAATGTTTTGATTGTAACTACAATTTGACTATTGATCAATGGAATAGTATTCATGATTTTCTCTTATCTTTATTGGTTCAGAATACTTTATCTCAAATGTTACCGTTTTAATCTAGTATGTTAATTTTCAGCACAGGATTCTAAAATTGAGCAAACATCGCTCCCTCAAGTGTCAGTAAACCTGCGTGGTCTAGACAGTCAACCACGTCTAGACTCATTCGTCAATTTGAGCCGCTAACCTTACCTGAGCAATCTGCACCCTCTTTATCTGAATCATCTGAATCCCTAGAATCTGTCCAAATGGCTGAACCCAATGATGAGTTAGCTAAAATTCAAGAGATGATGGTGAATCTTACCCGGGATATGGCCTCTATGAAAGAAGAGATGGCCCAAATGAAAGCCCAGTCTAATGAAAAGGTCTCTACTTCTAGAGCAGCTGCGGTTCAACCCCCTCCCGTTATACCTGCAAATCTGAGCCCTGCAAATTTGAACCGTCCTTTCATTTCACCAGTAGATGTCGACCTGGAAGAAGAGCAGTACGCTGAAGAATATTGCATTCCAGATATGGCCCGGTGTAATAAAGAGAAGCAGGTAGCTGATCAATTAGAGAAGCTGACGAAGGAAATGGAAAGCTTGAAGCATCAAGGCCCAAAGCAGTTCGATATATCCAAGCTGATAATGTCTCCGGGAGTCACCTTGCCCCCTAAATTCAAAACCCCCGATTATGACAAATATGATGGAACTGGGTGTCCCCGGAATCATATGAGGTAGTTTATTGAGATGTCACGGCAGTATGGGCTAGCTGCTGAACAAATGGCCAGGGTCTTTCTAATGGCTCTTCTGGGGTGGCGAAGAAGTGGTTTCTGCGTCGAAAGCCCGAAGAGGTGAAGACCTTGCAAAGCATCTCCAACAAATTTGTAGAGCAGTTTTCAATGGAAGAAGGAATAGAGGTTACCAAGAGGGACCTCAAGCAGTTAAAGCAAGGTCCAATGGAGACCTTTACATTTTTTATCCGCCGTTGGCGTCGAAAGTCTGCTCAACTGAGCGAGTGGCTATCAGAAGAAGATCAGATCAAGCTGGTGATTAAGGGCTTGTCGCCGTAGTATTTCCATTCTATGTCCCCTCAGCATTACACCGATTTTGACCATTTGATTAAAACTGGGACAAGGACTGAGGATGCAATAGCTAAGGGTTTGAGGGCCAGACTTCCATCAGACATCAGGGAAGGAAAGAGACCCGTGGTCGTACAGAAAGAAGTTGACCACGTAAACTATGTTCGCCCAGCGGCCAGGACTGTAACAGAGGTGGCGAGACCAGCGCCAGCACCAGTAGAGCAGAAACCTCAGAGGCACTTTGATCCACTCCCATACCCTTTACCTATGATTCTGAAAAAGTTGATAAGGGATAATAAAATCAGACTACCTGATATTAGGCCAGTACCCAACCCGTTGCCCACATATTGGAGATTAGACCAATATTGTGAATACCACAGAAATTCGGGTCACCTCACTGAAAGATGTTTGGCCTTAAAGCATGCGCTCCAGACTATGTTAGAGAAGGGAAAGCTTGAGGTGGAAAGGCCCAATGTAACTCAGAATCCCCTTCCTAATCATCGTACAATTCCTCCTCCTGCGACGAATGCTATTTTTGTCGAGGAGCCAGTTCTTGATCCATCCATTCTCATTTGTGCAATCACTCCAGATGAGCCTTATATTCTAAGGTTTGATCCTGAAGAGATCGAAGAGATGGAAAGAGAAAGGTCTTATGCCCTCTGGAGGGGCAGTACCAGTTTGGCTGAGTCATCCTCTCCATATGTCCTTCGCTGTGAGGATGTTGAGGCAGAAAAGGAAACTCCTTATGTTCTAAGGATGGATGAGTTCGAGGAAGAAGAGATGAATGAAGCTCCGTATGTTCTAAGAATGGATGCAGATGATTTACTTCTATTAGAAGATCAGTGTGACGAGCTTCGTCATGTTACCCGGGGTGGCCGTGTGTTCAAGCCCGCGAAATTGAGAGCAGAAAACCCTGCAGAAGCAATAGGCCGAGTGCAGATGAAGAAGAGGATAATTTGTTGAAGCAGCTGAAGAAGACCCAAGCAAACGTTTCTATTTGGGGTCTACTTATGTCTTCGTCTAGGCACATGAAGGTTGTACTCAAGGAGTTGAATGTTGCTCAGGTGCCAACTGAGATCACTCCCGATGAGTTAGTAAGCCTAGTCGCTGTAACTAGGACTTCCAAGGTAATATCTTTCACAGACGATGATTTACCTCCTGAAGGGAGTGACCTTGCTCGTTCACTCAAAATTACTGTGATCTGCAACAAGAAAAGGGTACCCGAAGTACTAGTCGACAATGGGTCCGCTTTGAATATCTGTCCTCTGAGTATTGCTGCAACTTTGGGTTTTGGGCCTGGAGATTTTATTCCCTCAGAGCAGGGTATATTAGCGTATGATGGCACCCGGCGAGATGTCATCGGAACCCTGGCCACTGAAATTCAGATTGGGGGAGAAGATTTTGACATAGAATTTCAAGTATTGGACATCAAAGCTTCTTTCTTGCTGTTTTGGGTCGACCTTGGCTGGATAAGGTCGGAGTTATCCCTTCTACCCTTCATCAAAAGTTGAAGTTTGTTCATAACGGCAGGGTAGTGACTGTAAAGGGTGACCCGGACTTAGAGATTGGGCAGATTTCACAAGAGCTTGTAGCTGGAAAGGAAGCCGATGTCAGTTTGACAGGTTTTTCACTAGAGGTGTCGGTCATATCCATGGAAGAGGCCATGGGAGAAGAAGTTTTCTTCTTGACTAGCACCAATTCGAATGTAGTCAGGATGATCAGCAAGCAAGGCTATATTCCAGGAGCAGGGCTGGGCAAGTATCACCAGGGCCCCGCTGAGTGGCCTGTGTTCAGGACTTTCAATGGTCTCTTTGGCCTGGGATATGAGCCGACCGAGCAAGAGGTCAAGGAAATGAAAAGATACATGCTGAAATGGGCCGAGTGCCGCCGCCGGGGACTAGAATTGCCTATGGGGCCAATCAGTCTGATCAGAAACGGCGTTTTCAGAAAGGAGGGAGCAGATTTTCCATTTTGCGGGTTTGCTGAGCCATGGACCGATGATGTGACAGGGCAGAGGTTTTCGGGTTTCGAAATTTTCTTTAACCTAGAGTTATCAGAAGCGCCAATGAGTGCTCGGATTACTGAGGAAGCATCGGAAACTGATTGGGCCGATGTTTTAGAGCCGGGCTGTCTGAATGGCATGTTTCAGATTGAATATCTAGTGGCAGCAGTGGTTGGCAGTGAGACCGAAGCGTCAGAGGTGGCAGTGATAGGCAGAGATGCATTCATTCTGAACCTCGCAGAGTTAATCACTCCAGCCGAGGGACCCTTGACCAACTGGACCTCCCAGGTTTTACCTCGAGTAGTCTTTCAGTATAGTCCCATTTCCTCAAAAGAGTCAGTAGTCTCTAAGTATACGTCTACTTCCCAGTCCGATATTGAGTTTGTTTATTCTAACGATTCTTTTGATGCAGGTACCGTAGAATTTGGATCTGGTTCCGGAGTCGGTGACAAGTCTCTTTCTAATAAGGTCGAGTCCAAGAGTACTTTAGATGATGAGTTTATTTCTTCAACTGCACATATGCCAGAGTTGGCTGAGTTCAATGTTGAGTTGTCTGCTGAGTCTGTGAATACATCGTTAGAGTCCAATACAATGCCTGCTGTGGGCTATTCCATTCTTGATGTAACCAATACTATGAATGAAATGAAAGACTCTTTTACATACATTCCTGTTTCTGTTTCTTCTGTTTCCATTTCAAGTACTGAATCTGCTCTTAAAACTGATAATATTAATAATGATAATCAAGATTCCCCCTCTGATGAGGATGCCGACGAAACTCCCCTTGAAATCAAACATATGATTCAACAAGAGGAGAGTCGCCGAGCAAGACCGCTTGAAGAGGAAATTGAAACCGTAAATATTGGTGACGAAACCTTAATTCGGGAAATACGAATTGGCAAAACTTTATCTCCCGAAGAGCGTGAGGAATTAATCACTTTACTTAAGGAGTTCAAGGAGGTTTTTGCTTGGTCTTATGATGACATGCCGGGATTGAGCGAAGACATTGTCCAGCATCGGTTGCCTTTAATTCCTGGCGCGAAGCCAAAGAAGCAAAAACTCCGAAAACTTAAAACAGAATGGGAGTTAAAAGTTCATGACGAAGTTAAAAAGCTGTTAGAAGTAAAATTTATTCAAGTTGTTGAATATCCAGAATGGCTAGCGAATATAGTGCCGGTGCCCAAAAAGGACGGAAAGGTCAGGATGTGTGTGGACTTCAGGGACCTCAACAAGGCAAGTCCGAAGGACGATTTCTCGCTTCCAAGCATTGATCTTCTGGTGGACAATACAGCTGGTCATGCTCTGTTATCTTTCATGGATGGGTTTTCGGGATACAATCAGATTAAGATGGCACCGGAAGATACGATCAAGACAGCGTTTACTACTCAGTGGGGAACTTACTGTTATAGAGTAATGCCTTTTGGGTTGAAGAATACAGGTGCCACTTATCAGAGAGCTGCGACTGCTCTTCTTCATGATATGATCCACAAAGAAGTCGAGGTCTATGTAGATGATATGATCGTCAAGGGAAAGACTCGACCGGAGCATACTATCGCTTTAAGAAAATTCTTTGAAAGAATCAGAAAGTATCAGCTTCGTCTGAACCCCAGCAAGTGTGTATTTGGGGTTACTTCAGGAAAGCTACTTGGATTCATGGTGAGCGAAAGGGGAATCGAAGTAGATCCTCAAAAAATCAAAGCGATTCAAGAGATGAAACCGCCGAAGACCGAAAAGCAGATCCGAGGTTTTCTCGGAAAAGTTCAGTATCTGAGACGGTTTATAGCCCATCTGACTATGACCTGTGAACCTATTTTCAAGCTTCTGAAGAAGAATTCATCGAAGAAATGGACCGAAGAATGCCAGGTGGCTTTTGAAAAGAACAAGCAGTGTTTGTCCTTACCTCCTGTTTTATCCCCTGTCATCCTGAGTCAGCCATTGTTGTTGTATTTATCCATCACGGATACAGCGATGGGTTGTATGCTTGCTCAGCAAGATTCAGGGTCTAAGAAGGAGAGGCCTGTATACTACATCAGCAAGAAGATGCTAGAATACGAGGTGAAGCATACAATCTTGGAGAAGACCTGTCTAGCACTAGTTTGGGCAACTCAGAGACTCAGACATTATTTGTTATCAAGCAAGGTACTTCTGCTTTCACGGATGGATCCGTTGAAGTATTTGTTTGAGAAGCCTGCTCTTACTGGAAGAACCGCAAGGTGGTTATTATTGTTATCTGAGTTCGACATTACTCATGTCACTCAAAAGTCTGTTAAAGGGCGGGTCATCGCAGAACATTTAGCTGATTCCCCTATAGAAGAGAACGCATTCCTTAAGGCTGAATTTTCTGATGAAGAGATTATGGACATTGAAGAAGATACTCCAAATACCAGATGGACAATGTATTTTGATGGTGCAGTCAATAACCAGGGTCAGGGAGTAGGAGCAGTACTCGTATCCCCTCAGAAAGAGTATATTCCTATATCTATCAAGTTGCAGTTTGAGTGCACCAACAACATGGCAGAGTATGAGGCTTGTATTGCAGGACTGGAGGCTGCCTTAGCTTTGCAGATTCAAGACATTGATGTGTTTGGAGATTCCATCTTGATCATTTGCCAGACTAATGGGAAATGGAAGACTCGGGAAGATAGATTGATCCCGTATAATGCATATCTGGAATCTTTGGTCAAGAAGTTCAGGAGTATTACATTTACTCACTTGTACAGAACAAAGAATCATTTTGCTGATGCTTTGGCTACACTGGCTTCTATGTTAGACATTTCAGCAACAATGGAGGTCCAGCCGCTTACAGTGCGATTGCAATGGGAGCCAGCGCATGTGAACATTATTGAAATAGCAGCCAGGTGTCCAGATGGAAAGCCCTGGTATACAGACATCATGAATCTCATATCTGGTGAAGGGCATCCACCTGAGGCTTCTGGAAAAGTGCGAAGAACCCTTCAAAAATTAGCTGCCAATTTTGTTATTTGTGGTGGTCAGTTATATCGCAGATCTTTCAATGGGATCCAGCTTTTGTGTGTTGATGAAGACAAAGCAGCCGAGCTTATCGAACAGACTCATGAAGGTGTTTGTGGACCTCATATGAACGGAAAGATGTTATCTAGAAAGATCCTTAGACTTGGATTCTATTGGCCTACAATGGAAGCAGATTGTTTTGCTTTTGTAAAGAAGTGCCATAAATGTCAAGTTTACGCAAATCTTATTCATGTGCCTCCCTCAGAGTTGCATTCTCTCACTTCGCCGTGGCCGTTTTCAGTGTGGGGAATAGATATCATTGGGAAAGTATTTCCGAAGTCATCCAGCGGACATGAGTATATTTTGGTTGCCATCGACTACTTTACGAAGTGGATTGAAGCTGCTTCTTATACTTCTTTGACTTCTACCTCTGTTGCGAAGTTTATTCGTACAAACATTATTTGCAGATATGGAGTACCTCATGAGTTAATCTCAGATAATGGTTCTCACTTCAAGAAGGAAGTAGCACACTTGTGTGAAGAGTTTAAAATAAAGCATCACAAGTCGTCTCCTTATAGGCCGCAGACGAATGGAGCCGTTGAAGCAGCAAACAAGAACATCAAGGTAATCATCAGCAAGATGGCAGAAACTTACAAAGACTGGTCAAACAAGCTTCCTTACGCTTTGTGGGCTTACAGGACGTCGATCAGATCTTCTACAGGTGTCGCTCCGTATTCTTTAGTGTATGGAATGGAAGCAGTTTTGCCTGTTGAACTGAGAATCCCATCTCTAAGAGTGATGATAGAGGCAAGCTTGCCGGAATCTGAATGGGCGAAGGCCAGGCATCAAGAACTGCAGATGATAGATGAGAAGAGGCTACGAGCCCTGTATCATATCCAGGGGTATCAAAGGCGGATTGAAAGGGCGTTCAATAGGAAAGTTCGTGTCCGAGATTTGAAACCAGGGGATCTTGTCTTGAAGTCCTATAGGGCACCGGTATTTGATCCGAGAGGGAAGTTTCATCCAAATTGGTCTGGTCCTTATATTGTCAATGAAGTCCTGCCGGGAAAAGCCGTAAGACTCCTCAATGAAAATAGAGAAAAATTAACTGAGCCTACAAACCTGGATCAGTTAAAGAAATATTACGCCTAAAACACTAGAAGGCCATCCTTGGACGACTTGAGCTTTTTAAGCCAATAGCCCAGATTTCAAAAAATGAAAACCCTTTTTGCTAAACTCCTTTGAGCCAAAAGCAAAACCTCTTTATCAAACTTAAACCAGGGGCATCTTTTATAACTTTCGTCATAAAAGATATTAACCTCGAACTACGCGAGACCTGATTCCCATTTTCTTTGGGGATACGTAGGCAGTCTGGAGGATCCAGATTCGGTCTAATTGCTCAAAACTTACCAAATGTTAACCTGTTTGAACCCAAGCCTACCTAAAAGTCCTTCTGGTATTATTGGCCCGGGTATGTAAAAAAAAAAAAGGAAAAGAAAAATGATGGAGTCTTGGACCCGCTAGACTGAAAACCTGCAAGGCCGGTCTAGGCAAAAGTTAGGGTCATTCACCCGCTAAGTTGAAAACCCGAAAGGGCGGCTTAGGCAAAAATCAGGGTGCTGAGCCTGCTGGATGGAAAAGCTGCAAGGGCAGACAGTCCAGGCAAAAATTAAGGCGTGCGGTCCGCTGAATCGAAACCCTAAAAGGGGCAATTCAGTATGATAGTGATTTCACAAAGGACAAAGCTTTTGAAAGCCGATTGTGCTTCCGTTTTGGCATTACTTCAGAGTCTGAGTAGGCGCCGGCATAATTTCTCTCGATACTTCTTCAAGTTAAAGTGGTTAAAACTAAGTAATCCAAAGGAGGTAATAACCATGACTGAAATATCGAAAAGAGGAATGAAACACTTTTAGATACGGTATTCAAAAGATCCTAAGAGCGGTAGACTGTTACCACCTTAAACTTTGATCAAATTAAGAAGCAGATTCAGTCTCTTTTAGAGTCTATGTTGTGCATTTGTCAAAGTTTTCGTCTGTCATTTGTCAAAGTCTCGTTTATCGTGTGTCAAAATCTTTCATTGTCAGGTCAAAGTCATGTCTTTAAGGTCAAGTTTAGTCTTTACTTCTCTTGAGGCTGGGGCGATAAACTTTAAAAGCAAGAAGTTGCATCTCCTGCGGACAGAGCCGAACAGAGCAGAGTTCAGAAGGGGCAGCTTTTCAAGTTTATTTGGAATGTTATCGCGAAGTGCAGGAGGAAGAATGCTTTGAGCAGAACCCATTTTCCTGTATTTGTAAAAGCTTTGTAACCTCAAGCATTTCTTTGAAATGAAGCCTTCAGTTGAACCCTTGCGTTTGGCTCTCTTATGAATCTTGTAATGGAAATAAAATCATACTAGGGGCATCTTTTATGACTTGGTTTCCCAAGTCATAAAAGACGTCGAACAAAACTTTAGGGTTTAGATGGCTATTCTTGTCAAATAAAGATAAGAGAAGCTCGAACATCCCCTTTCGAGCTAGGCTCCTTGATCAGTTTTTTTCAGAAAAATCCAATCCTCGTGGAATTTAAAATTGAGTTTTGCATTCTTTCAAAATATAGGCAGAGTTTTGGTTTATTTGTTTAAAGGGGCCAATGCCCGCAAGATTTCATCAAGTACCTTTGAGTTATACCTGTGGTAAAGGTTATGATTTCCAGATCTATTCCAGCTGTGCTATGTTTTAACTAGCTTTCCTCCTCTCTGACCTCTAGGAGGTTGTGTTAGGAGCGACCTGGCCGTCATTTTCAGAATAAAAAGCTTGAGATATCATCATCCTCTCCGGTATTGAAAGTTTGAGTCTTCTCAAACATTCTTTACCCGTTTTGAAATTCGATATTGAAAATTTGGGTCTTCTCAAATATTCTCTACCCGTCTTGTATTCCGGTATTGAAAGTTTGAGTCTTCTCAAACATTCTTTACCCGTTTTGAAATCCGGTATTAAAAATTTGGGTCTTCTCAAATATTCTCTACCCGTCTTGTATTCCGGTATTGAAAGTTTAAGCCTTCTCAAACATTCTTTACCCGTTTTGAAATCCAGTATTGAAAATTTGGGTCTTCTCAAATATTCTCTACCCGTCTTGTATTCCAGTATTGAAAATTTGAGTCTTCTCAAATAATCTTTACCCGTTTTGAATGATCTGGCTCTCGATTCCAGGATAAAAACTCGATGTATCATCATCCTCTCCGGTATTGAAAGTTTGAGTCTTCTCAAACATTCTTTACCCGTTTTGAAATTCGGTATTGAAAATTTGGGTCTTCTCAAATATTCTCTACCCGTCTTGTATTTCGGTATTAAAAGTTTGAGTCTTCTCAAACATTCTTTACCCGTTTTGAAATCCGGTATTGAAAATTTGGGTCTTCTCAAATATTCTCTACCCGTCTTGTATTCCGGTATTGAAAGTTTGAGTCTTCTCAAACATTCCTTACCCGTTTTGAAATCCGGTATTGAAAATTTGAGTCTTCTCAAATAATCTTTACCCGTTTTGAATGATCTGGCTCTCGATTCCAGGATAAAAACTCGATGTATCATCACCCCTTCCGGTATTGAAAGTTTGGGTCTTCTCAAACATTCTTTACCCGTTTTGTAATCCGGTATCGAAAGTTGGAGTCTTCTCAAACATTCTTTACCCGTTTTGAATGATCTGGCTCTCGATTCCAGGATAAAAACTCGATGTATCATCCTCCTATCCGGTATTGATAGTTTGGGTCTTCTCAAACACTCTCTACCCATTTTGTATTCCGGTATTGATAGTTTGAGTCTTCTCGAACATTCTCTACCCGTATTGTATTCCGATATTGACAGTTTGAGTCTTCTCAAACATTCTCTACCCGTTTTGGTAATTCCGTAATCCGGTTTTGGGTCCTCTCAGATAATCTTTACCCGTTTTTGCATCCGATAATTAGTCAAGTGATTCTTTGTTTAATTTTGTCAATCAAAAGCTTCAATCTTTGATGCAAGCACCGAGTTAAGGGTCGGAGAGAAGCTATCTCACCAATGCATGCAAGTCTTGAGTCTTTTGAAAAGTCTTTTTGCCGGTTTACCTTTGTGTTTCAAAATCAAAACCCAAAAATTTGCTTTACTTTGTTTTCGGGTCGATCAAAATGTGTTGTCTTGTCAGCTTTGCCATTCTTGTGATAAGCACACGCTGCCAAAGAGGGGCATCTGTAGACACCCTCATTTTGACCGAACCCTTTTACGTTTTGTTTTAAGCAATTGCCCTAATAAACTAGTGTTCTAAGGTTTCAAATTGCACCCTAGGTTAGCTTAGGGTCCCACCAGGCTCCCTGTAAAATTTTGTCAAGATCCGAGCACGTTTGCCTAGTAAACGAGCCGAGGTAAGTGTCGTGGTACAAATTTACAAGGGTGGCGATTTAGCCAGAATTAGGGGTGCACTAGAACCTGGAAATCCAGTTCAAATTTCCCGTAATGGGTTGTCCAGGGAGATATAGGGGGTATACAGATTAGTGTGTAGCAAAATTAGTTAGGGAGAATCTTTAGAAGCTTCCTAGGTGGTTAGGCTTCCTTTGATCCCAGCCCTTAAACAAAAGTTGATTTGAAGGGCTAGGATCAAAGGGGTGAGAAGATATTTTCCATAATATTTTCCCCCCTTGCTATTGCCCAAGACCACCTCTGTTTTGGAAAACGGTAGTGATAAATACTACATAATGGCTGTAAGCCCAAGGGTCTACTCTCCAATCTTGTTTTGATGATTCTAAACATAATTGATTGTGTTTTTGAATACTAATCAATTTGCTTTGAAGTGTTGTGTTTAAGATAGGATTGATCGTTGAAGAAACCAACACAAACTTGGTCATGCTTGAAGATGTACCAAACAAGAGCCAAATGAGCTAAGTGTAGCTCACATCATCACTCAAGCAAGCATCCAAAGATGGAAGATCATTTGAAGACCAAAGCTAAAAAGGGATCGAAGATTGCATAGGTATCATTGTACATCCTTTCTCTTTAGAGTTTCAAGTCAAGGCAAAGTATTTTCAAAGTGTTTTCAAAATTGTTTTTCAAATAACACTTAAAGAACTTCAACGGTTTAGTGAATGCTTATGTGGTGGACCAACATGTTGGGACCCTCATAAACATTTCAAATTATCATAGGAGTCAAGTTCCAAAAGCCAAAAATCACACATCAAAATATCAGATTTTTTAGGCTTCTCGGAACTCCGAGATTTTTCTCGGAGCTCCGAGACTGGAGCTCGGAACTCCGAGAAAATTTCTCGGAACTCCGAGAAATGGTCCAGTAGAAATTTTATTTCGTCTGGCCGTTGTCTCGGAACTCCGAGAATATTTCTCGGAACTCCGAGAATTCTCGGAACTCCGAGAACCTTGCGACAGCTCAAAAAAGAGCCGTTGGGTTTTGATTTAAAAGTTAATTTTTGTTATCTACACCCCCAAACGGTCATATTTTGAGGAGAGACTATTTATACAACATCTAGAGGATTATTTCCTCTCTCTTGATTTTTGAAAAACCCTCTTAAGCACTCAAGCAAACTTGCAACCCTTTTAAGCTTAAGATTTTTGGTTTTTCCCAAACTTGCCTTTCACTTGTGAACCTATTGAGTTTGGATATTTTAGAGCTATCACTTGCAAATCCTTGTTGAAGAGCAATCAAGGAACTACAAAGGGCATCAAGCTTTCAAGAAGAAGCCAATCTATCAATCTTTCATATCTTGTATAGGTGGCTAGGGCATTCCGTTTTTAATTCCCTAGAGAGCAACCGCTTAGAACTCGGCGGAGAAGGAGAGTCTTTGTAAAGGTGTAAGGGCATCCTTGTTTAATATCCCTTGGAATTGTAACCGCCTCGGAGCCGGGCATCGTGGAGGTCTCTAATAGTGGAATCCCTCAAGTGCGACCTTGAGTAGAGTGGAGTAGGCCGTTGGCCGAACCACTATATATCGGTGTGTCATTTCTCACTCTTGCATTTCCATTATTGTTTGGTTTGGCATTTCATTTTGTTTTTCAATTACATTTGCACTAACCAAATATTTAATTAAGTGAAGAAAAATTCCAATTAGGATTCATAGGAAATATTCAAAAGGCCTAATATTGAGTTAAATTCAATTCACCCCCACTCTTGTTTATTTCAATTGGTATCGGAGCCTCGTCTCTAATTTTTAGAAAATCCTAACCGGTCTAGAGTAAAGATTCTAAAATGGCAAACTACCCTCAACACCATGAAGGTTATTCAAACACTAGGCCACCCTATTTTGATGGAACAAACTATGGTTTTTGGAAAACCAAAATGAAAATCTTTTTAACCCAAGACTATCAAATGTGGAGAGCAATTAATAATGAATACATCTTACCCACAAGAAATTTAAATGATTGGACCGAAGCCGAACAACAAGCTTCGAATGATAATGCCAAAGCCATGAATTCTCTTATTTGTGCTCTATCTCCCGGAGAATTCAATAGAGTATCAAATTTGAATTCGGCTAAGAAAATTTGGGACACTTTAGAAGTCACCCATGAGGGAACCAATCAAGTAAAAGAATCTAAAATGAACCATCTTTTTTGGCAATACGAACTCTTTCAAATGACACCCGATGAAACAATTGCCGACATGTACACTAGATTCACCAATCTTGTAAATGGATTAAGGGGTCTTGGAAAACAATTTTCCAATAGAGATTTAGTGACTAAAATCCTTAGGTCCTTACCTTTGTCTTGGGAATCCAAAACCTCCGCAATCACCGAAGCCAAGGACATGAACACATTGAACCTAGATGAACTAATAGGGTCCTTGATCACCCATGAAATGATTTTCAAAACAAAAGCACCCGAAATCGAAACTAAAATCGAAAAAGGAAAAGGAATTGCTTTTGCTTGTAATGTAGGTGAAAATGAAGATGCAAAAGAATACATGGAAGATGAAGTTGCCCTCCTAACAAGAAGGATCAAATTCTTGCAAAGGAACATGGGAGGGATGAGAAATAGAAGGACAAACCCTCCATTCAAGAAGAAAGAAGAACTCGGTGATGGATCTTCTCAACCACGATGTTACGGTTGCAAGAAGCTTGGACACATTCACCCGGATTGTCCACTCAACAATGAACCCACTTCAAACAACCGCTTCAAGAGAAGAGAAGGCAAGAAAGGAATGACCGCCACGTGGGATGAAGAAATTGAAAGCGAAGGCGAACAAAATGATGGCGAAGATTGCTTGATAGCAAGGAACGTATGCTTCATGGCCTCAACAAACGACAACAATGAGGTAAACACTTTAAATGATGTTATTGTCTTAAAAGAAGTTCTAGATTCCTTACAAAATGCAAATGATGAACTTGAAATTCAATTTGATAAAATTGCATCACTTGAAAATTCTCTTGCTAACATGACAAAAGAATTTGGTTGGTTAAAAAAGGATCATGAATTTTTAGATGATGAAAATGAAAAATGCAAAGTAAAAATTCATGAGCTAAATGCTACCATTAAGACTTTGAATGAAAATCGACAAAATCTTTCTATTGAAAATAACAAACTAAATCATGAAAACGGTAAACTATCTTTTGAGTATGATGAACTCAAGAAACTCTTTGAAAAATTTGAAAATAGTTCATTAAAATTGGATAGGCTTGTTAATATTCAAAGAATGTCAAGTGATAAAAGTGGACTTAGACACAAATGGAATACTACCATATCTAACTATAAAAACAAACTTGAAAAGGCTTCTTCTAGTGGTACCAAAATTTGTTTTTATTGTAGTCTAGAAGGTCATTACAAGGTTGCTTGCTTACATGCTAAACAAGATAAAATCAAATTGAACTCTAAAGTAAAAACAAATGAACATAGCAAGATTAGGAGGATTTGGGTACCTAAGGGATCTCACTTGCCTATTCATATGTAGGTATGCCTTAAAAGCCATAACAAGAGGAACACATGGTACCTTGATAGTGGATGCTCTAGACACATGACTGGAGACCTCACTCAATTCGCATCACTATCACTCAAGGATGGTGGAGAAGTTACCTTTGGAGATGACAAGAAAGGAAAAGTCAAAGGTGAAGGCACCATAGGTAACTCTACCTCTCCCATACATGATGTACTCTTTGTTGATGGTTTGTCCCATAATCTTATTAGCATTAGTCAATTATGTGATAATGGTTTTGAAGTTGTCTTCAATCCCGATAAATGCATTGTTAAAAATAAGATAGATGGAGTAGTCAAATTCATAGGTTCTAGAGACAATAACATTTACACAATTGGATTAGATAATCTTAGACTCCAAAATGTGACTTGTCTTAATGCCATTAGTGAGGATTCTTGGCTATGGCATAGGAGGTTGGGTCATGCCGGAATGGATCTCATTTCGACCCTCTCCTCAAAAGAAAGTGTTAGAGGATTGCCTAAGTTCAAATTCATCAAGGATCACATTTGTAGAACTTGTCAATTAGGAAAACAATTGAAAAGCTCATTTGCACCTAAAAATATGATTTCAACTTCCTACCCCTTGGAGCTACTTCATATGGATCTTTTTGGACCAATGAAGACTAGTAGCCTAGGTGGAAAGAGGTACGTGTTTGTAGTTGTGGATGACTACTCACGATTCACATGGGTCATATTTCTAGGACATAAAGATGAAACTTATGAAAACTTTCTTACATTGTGCAATCAAATTCAAAATGAAAAAGGTATTGCCATCTCCCACATTAGAAGTGATCATGGAACGGAATTTGAAAATGTACATTTTGACACTTATTGTAATGAACATGGCATAAAACATAATTTTTCCGCACCTAGAACACCTCAACAAAATGGAGTAGTTGAAAGAAAGAATCGAACTCTCCAAGAAATGGCTAGAACTATATTGCATGAAAATGATCTCCCTAGATATTTTTGGGCGGAAGCGGTTAGCACCGCTTGCTATATTATAAACAGGGTATATTTAAGGCCAATTTCTAAGAAAACACCTTATGAGCTTTTGAAAAACTTGAAACCAAATATAAGCTATTTTAGAGTGTTTGGATGTAAATGCTTTATTTTAAACATCAAAGATAATCTACACAAATTTGATAGGAAATCGGATGATGGAATATTCTTAGGGTATTCTTCTCATAGCAAGGCATATAGAGTATTTAATAGGAGAACCCTAGTAGTAGAAGAATCCATGCATGTGACATTTGATTAAAGAGAGCCAACACCACAAGAAATGCCACATGATGAGGATGAACCCATTGAACATCTTTTTCCAAAATTGAGTGCTCCCCCTCATGCATCAACAAGTCATACATTACCTAGTGAGGAAGTAGAAAATGAAAATGATGACTCATTGCCTAGGGATAGGAGAACATTGGTAGATCATCCTGAATCCCAAATTTTAGGTGATGCCACATTGCCAGTAAGAACTAGATCATACTATCGTAGTGTGAGTAACAATTTGGCGTTCCTATCCGAATTAGAACCAAAATCCATCAAGGAAGCTGAAAAGGATGAATATTGGTTGATGGCCATGCAAGAAGAGCTAAGTCAATTCGAAAGGAACAAAGTGTGGAGGCTAGTGCCTAGACCTAGTGATCATTCAGTCATTGGCACGAGATGGGTGTATAGAAATAAATTGGATGAAAATGGAATTATCACTAGGAATAAAGCTAGGCTTGTAGCCCAAGGGTACAATCAGGAGGAAGGAATAGATTATGATGAGACATTTGCTCCTGTTGCCCGTATGGAGGCTATTAGGATACTTTTGGCATATGCATCTCATAAAGGATTTAAACTATATCAAATGGATGTCAAAAGTGCCTTCCTAAATGGCTATATCCAAGAGGAAGTGTATGTTGAGCAACCTACAGGTTTTGAAGACTTCAAACATCCAAATCATGTCTTCAGGCTTGATAAAGCTTTATATGGATTAAAGCAAGCTCCTAGAGCTTGGTATGAGAGGCTTTGCACTTTCTTAGTTGAAAAAGGATTCGAGATGGGAAAGGTGGATAAAACCTTGTTTATCAAAAGAGAAAATCATGATATCCTCCTTGTCCAAATCTATGTGGATGATACCATCTGTGGCTCAACTAATCAAAAATTGTGTGATGAATTTGCAACCTTAATGAAAAATGAATTTGAAATGAGCATGATGGGAGAGTTAACCTACTTCTTAGGACTCCAAATTAAACAATACAAAAATGGAATATTTTTAAATCAAGAAAAATATACAAAGGAGTTATTAAAGAAGTATGGCATGGATAGCAGTAAGACATCAAGAATTCCCATGAGTACTACTGCTAAGCTAGAAAAAGATGAATTTGGCAAATCTGTGAATCAGAAATTGTATAGGGGTATGATAGGTAGTTTGCTCTATTTGACAGCCAGCAGACCAGACATTATGTTTACTGTCTGTCTCTGTGCTCGATTTCAATCGGATCCTAAAGAATCTCACCTATCAGCAGTTAAGAAGATCTTCAAGTACTTAAGAGGAACCCAAAGTCTAGGACTGTGGTATGAAAGATCATCTTCCTTCACTCTCATCGGATATTCAGATGCAGACTTTGCTGGATGTAGAGTAGATAGGAAAAGCACTAGTGGGACTTGCCAATTCTTGGGTAAATCACTTGTTTCATGGTTTAGCAAGAAGCAAAATTCAGTAGCTCTGTCCACAACAGAAGCAGAATATGTGGCAGCTGGAGCTTGCTGTGCTCAAGTCCTATGGATGAAAAGCACATTGATGGACTATGCAATCAAAATGGAAAATATTCTCATCCAATGTGACAATACTAGTGCTATAAGCTTAACAAAGAACCCCATACAACACTCAAGAACAAAATACATTGAGATTAGGCACCACTTCATCAGAGATCACTCACAAAAAGGGGATATTTGCTTAAAATATATCAACACTGAAGATCAATTAGCGGATATCTTTACAAAACCCCTTAGTGATGATAGAATTTGTTATATCCGAAGTGCCTTAAACATTTGGAGTGCGGATCAAATTAAAGAAATTGCCAAATAAATACTTTGTGCCTTTAACCAGCTTATCTATATAGTATTTATATATATAGTCTTTGTTTGGTAGTATCTGCATGAATGAGATGTCAAATTTTTAATCTTAAAAATCACTCAATTGATATTCTTAGCCTTCTTAGTTTTCTAAGTTTGAGAGGTATCTTCACTTTAATTAAAATACCTAACATTTTGACATATGTCAACATCTCGATCATGAACAGGTATATGTGCATTACTTGGTTATATATATTTTTTATACCATAAGCATTGATTTAGGGGGAGTTATCTACTCCTAAATTTGTTTTTACACCCTTTCTGTTGATGACAAAAGGGGGAGAAGGTTTGAAATTGATTATCTATTCAAATTTACTATATGCACCACATGCTTATAACTTGTATCATTTATATGTGTGCATATATTGAGGGGGAGTTCTAGTATTCACTTGCCTACTATGTCACTCCACACACACCTCATAATCAATTTTGTTTGTCATCATCAAAAAGGGGGAGATTGTAAGCCCAAGGGTCTACTCTCCAATCTTGTTTTGATGATTCTAAACATAATTGATTGTGTTTTTGAATACTAATCAATTTGCTTTGAAGTGTTGTGTTTAAGATAGGATTGATCCTTGAAGAAACCAACACTCAACTTGGTCATGCTTGAAGATGTACCAAACAAGAGCCAAATGAGCTAAGTGTAGGTCACATCATCACTCAAGCAAGCATCCAAAGATGGAAGATCATTTGAAGACCAAAGCTAAAAAGGGATCGAAGATTGCATAGGTATCATTGTACATCCTTTCTCTTTAGAGTTTCAAGTCAAGGCAAAGTATTTTCAAAGTGTTTTCAAAATTGTTTTTCAAATAACACTTAAAGAACTTCAACGGTTTAGTGAATGCTTATGTGGTGGACCAACATGTTGGGACCCTCATAAACATTCCAAAATTATCATAGGAGTCAAGTTCCAAAAACCAAAAATCACACATCAAAATATAAGATTTTTTAGGCTTCTCGGAACTCCGAGGTTTTTCTCGGAGCTCCGAGACTAGAGCTCGGAACTCCGAGAAAATTTCTCGGAACTCCGAGAAATGGTCCAGTAGAAATTTTATTTCGTCTGGCCGTTGTCTCGGAACTCCGAGAATATTTCTCGGAACTCCGAGAATTCTCGGAACTCCGAGAACCTTGCGACAGCTCAAAAAAGAGCCGTTGGGTTTTGATTTAAAAGTTAATTTTTGTTATCTACACCCCCAAACGGTCATATTTTGAGGAGAGACTATTTATACAACATCTAGAGGATTATTTCCTCTCTCTTGATTTTTGAAAAACCCTCTTAAGCACTCAAGCAAACTTGCAACCCTTTTAAGCTTAAGATTTTTGGTTTTTCCCAAACTTGCCTTTCACTTGTGAACCTATTGAGTTTGGATATTTTAGAGCTATCACTTGCAAATCCTTGTTGAAGAGCAATCAAGGAACTACAAAGGGCATCAAGCTTTCAAGAAGAAGCCAAGCTATCAATCTTTCATATCTTGTATAGGTGGCTAGGGCATTCCGTTTTTAATTCCCTAGAGAGCAACCGCTTGGAACTCGGCGGAGAAGGAGAGTCTTTGTAAAGGTGTAAGGGCATCCTTGTTTAATATCCCTTGGAATTGTAACCGCCTCGGAGCCGGGCATCGTGGAGGTCTCCAATAGTGGAATCCCTCAAGTGCGACCTTGAGTAGAGTGGAGTAGGCCGTTGGCCGAACCACTATATATCGGTGTGTCATTTCTCACTCTTGCATTTCCATTATTGTTTGGTTTGGCATTTCATTTTGTTTTTCAATTACATTTGCACTAACCAAATATTTAATTAAGTGAAGAAAAATTCCAATTAGGATTCATAGGAAATATTCAAAAGGCCTAATATTTAGTTAAATTCAATTCACCCCCCCTCTTGTTTATTTCAATGGCTGTCCACGGCAATGAAAGGGGGGCTGAATATATCATTTTTCTTTATGCCCCTTTACCTACCTGGGGCACACCCTGGTGCAATAGGTTGCATTTGAGATCATATTAGGAGGGCTGCCTATGGGATTAGGGGGGGGGGGTCGAATTTTGTTCTTGCATATAAACCCAATCGGATTAGAGGAAGAGAGGGATTTTTTATTTCGCAAAATCCCAAAGAGAGAACTCCATTTTCATCGTCTCCGATCCCCCAAACCCATCTTCCATCGCCGGTTCCTCCATTTTCACCTACACCACTTCCCCATTTTCTCATACCCCATTACCTCTACCCCAAATCCGAAACCTCATCTTCATTCCCTAGCCTCTCCTCCATCTTCTTCGATCAACCACCGACGGATTTTCCGGTGGGTTTGCCGGAATCCGGCAAGGTCCTCACAGCCACCACCATCCCCTACCACAAAACCCATTTTATTTCCCTCAAACCCATTCCCCTTTTTCTGCTTAAAACCCATTTCCTCCTCCACCAGATTTATAGAACCCTCGTCAATACCCAAATCTCCATTGCAACCACCATCAAGAGATCACAGAGAGAGAGAGAGAGAGAGAGTGAGAGAGAGCAAAAGGGGTCGTAGGTCTTCTTCTCCGGCAACGTTGCCGGAGCTCCGACCACGCCATTTTCACCCCCAAACCCACTCCCATAACCCATATCTGCAAACCCTCTTATCAAGTTCCCCATTTCCTTCATCCCATCTCTGCAAACCAACTCCTCCATCTTCTTCCCCTCCTGCAACCTCCACCATTAACTCCGGCCGTGCTCTGGTCAAACCTCGGTCAACCTCCAAAACCTTCCACCGTTTTCCACCACCGTAACCCCCATCTCCTTCATCCCTATAGGTATTCTCCACCCCAATCTCCCCCACTACCATCAACCCATTTCCGGCAAACCCCATTTCTGCAGCCATCTCCGTCCACCCTCAACTACTCCCATTTCAACCCCATTTCCCCATTAAAATCTCCACTAAACCCATTCTATTTCCACCATTTTTCTACCCACAAAACCCCCTGTTATCCCCTTCATCAGCCACTCCTCCCTTTATTTTAAAATCCAAAACTCATAGCTGCAACTCCGGTCAACACCCCCACCCCAAGCCCACTTCGTTTTCCCCCACTATCAACCCTTTTTATCCCCCATCAGACTATAGGTTCAAGTCATTTTTGGGTCAGACCTATTTCTAATCAAGCTAGATCCAGAAGTTGTTGAAGCAGAGCTCGATTCCTCGGATCTCATCGGCCGCGATATCTTTCCCTTCTTGATAATTTTGGTGGCAACTCAGGTGACATCCTTAACCCTTGAATTACAGAAATTTGCATGGCTAATTGCCCTGTTTTCCGATATTATGGTACGAATCCGTGGATTTGATGTTAATTTGATTCTTTTGATATTACCTTAGTTTTGGTTTTGATCCTGAATTGAACTCCAGCGCTAACTGGTTTAATTGGTTTCGCCCCATGTCATGGGTATAAGAAGTATATGAATCATTTGGGGTATATATGTATATATTTCTATGCATCTGAAGCATCTATGGTCGTCATGAGATGGATGTTTCTGCATTTGTTGATTTGTTTCTTTGATAAGTAAACTGCTTGTCCTCATCTTTTGATTGGAAAATGATATGTGGTGAATAGACGGAGAGGCTCAAAATCCGAGGTCTTTCAAGTTTGTTATTTTACTCATCTCTATAAATCTGATCGCATTTCCCTTGTCAATTCCATATGGCGAGCATCTGGCTGATGGTTTGAATTACAGGGTATTGTTTAACATGATTCACTAGCCATTGGTCCGCATTCTGATCTTCTTGTTTGGGCATCTGAATGAAAGTTTAGATCAGGAAATGAGTTTCATTCCGCTGAATGGGATTTATTCATCTGAAAATGCATAACTTGGTAAATTCTTCTTTTGAAGGAGGTAGTCGTTTAGGCGTTTGATGGAACATGATTGTTGTTATGTGACGCATGTTCAAGTTACTTTCTCTGATTAAAAAAATATTTGGAACCCATGCAATGCTTCTATCATCTCCAAAATATTCCTTGCTCAGCAATCTACTGTGAGGCATGTTAAATATATTGTAAAATACAAATGCCTGAGCCACAGTTCTTGAATCCTTTAATATGATTTGCTTTTAAAGTAATACATATTTTGCTTTAGTACCTCATATTGTTTCTTTTGAGATACTTAAGAGGAAGAACATTGGCCTCATCTCCCTTGATTCTTAATCATAGACGTGTTTGCCTTCTAATCGATGTTAATACCCTGTGTGTGGATCACATGTGTATTATTCTAAAGCATGATCTCCATTACCAAAGCCTGATTTTCTATATTGGCAGACATGTTGGGTTTCAATGTAGGCCAACCTTTTCCTTTTCAATTTGCCTCTCATATATAGTTCAATGTTTTTTTTTGTTTTTTTTGTTTTTTTTTTAGTGGAATATTAGAGGGCTTGCGTGCGTAACTTCTTTCGGGGAAGCATTTTTGTTCAAAGAAAATTGCTATAGTATTGTAGAGTAATGTGGAGAACTTGAAATCTGTGTCCAATTACGCTTGTTTGCTAAGTAAGGAGCTTCTAAATATCTTTTGGTCTAGAACAGGGTAAGCATTAAAATAGTTCCTTGACATCCTTGGATTCATACATGTTGTGAAGCATTTAGCTGGAATTAGGGCTGCTCGAAGGATGATTGTTTAATCCTTTAGATGATCAATTGAAAGCTATGCATATTTGACTTGCTAGCTTTAATCTATCCCACTGTGTTGCACCATGTAAGCAGTTTAAAGTGATAATCTGTTCACAATGGTACTTCTATTATTTCTTTCAGCTTGATTGTCAATATCAAGAAAACGCGGATAATGAGTCTTTGCTTTATGACCTTTAATCTTGAGTGGGCCCTTTCATTGAAGGAGTAGGGTCAGTACAACCACAGCACTGTTTTACCCGGCTTCTATTTGTTCTAGGGCGGATAATGTTAAGCGGGTTTTGGTGCGCTAATGTCATATAAAGGGTTGTTGGTGTCAGGCCTCTATTCTTCGATCCTATTCTAATGTTTTCTTAGCATGGTTCGGATGAGCATGATCATTCTTTTCTTCATAATTCCGGGGCGATGAAGGCGCTAGCCCAAGCCCATCCTTAGGGGACTTGCTCAGTCCAAATAGCATACCCCTCCTTTGTATATAGGAGACTTGCCCAGTCTCATCAGAACCTTTGTTTACGTCATTTGTGTCTCAGAGACAAGCCTTGTCTCATATAGAGAGTTTCCCCTTTAGGAGGCTTACCTAGCCTCATGTTAGAGTGGCCTCCTCTTTTAGAGCGAGTCTTAGACTTGGTAGTGTTATTAGAGAGTCTCTGACTCATTTGTACTCCTTCCTTAGTGTTATTAGTTTGGAGTTTTTCCATTAGAGACTAACTCAGTCATATAGAGCCTTCCCTGCTTGAGATCTTAGATTGTTTTCTCTGTTCTTGGGGCGCTATCTTTCTTGTTGTGGTTTGTCTCTTTGAGACGTTAGTTGCTTGTTCGGGGTTTCCCCTTTAGATTTAGGGCTTTGCCCTAGTTTGCGGTGTTACTTGCGTGTTCCCTTTAAGATTGAAAACATTTAAAGGTTCAGAGCATTGGAAAAGCTTTAAAATCCAAAAAACATTAGAAATTTGAAACTCAAAAACATTTGAAAACTTTAAAAATATCAAAAACATTTGAAAAATATTAAAAAACCCTTAAATCATTTGGAGTGTTAGGTTTTAGTAGGAGAGTTTGATATTCGAACTACGTTGGCTTGATCCTCTTCCACGAGGTAAGTAGTGCAGCTTGGGATCTTCATCCCAAGTCCAGCCAAACTTTGTAAATAAATGTTTTACCCTTTTTTCTTCAAAACCTTGTTTTCAACAAGATCTTCCTCTAGAGTTAGGAGTTTGTCCTAGATAGAGAGTTTTAGAGTCAGGAGTTTGTCTTTGATTTGTTGTGTGCTTTGTTTGTGTTTGTGTTAGAGTTAGGAGTTTGTCCTAGCTAGGAGCGCCTCCGTCCGGTCAATTGGCGATTCACATCGCCGACTGATGGCTAGAATAGGATGCGTCAGCGATCCCATTGTTTTTCTTAGGACGCACATCCTAGTTACACATAGGTTATAGGAACCACCTGCATTAGCTTAGGGCTAACTAGCATTTAGTTAGGGCATATAGGGTGTCCTAAAATTCACAATTCACTGGAATTTAAATAATCGTAAAAGAAGCTTTTAATAACTAGTCCGGTCTTTTAGATCGAGTCTAAGATAGAGGTCTAGGTGTCTTATGCATCCTAGCTTAGAATAGGCGCGAAGAACTACGTTGCCTTGATTCTCGTGGAGGCGGGGATACGTAGGCTTCTTTGGATGAACATCAGACCATCCAAGGACTCGGGCTAAATCATTTAGAGTCTTAGGATTTGTTATTGTATGATGTGTTTTCTTACTTTCTTATATTGATCCTATACCTTTAGCTGTAGCTTGCATGTGTATGTCCACCAGAACTTAGACACCAGTTAGGTATGTCACTCATAACCTAGCAATATTTAGGTGACACCTCTTCCATTTATTTTTTTGTGTGCTTATTATTTCTATTCTCAGGAAATGCATGCTTAGATAGACGACTCCTGAGGATTGTTCCCATTTCGCTTGATTTTTGCCCAAAACTCTTCGAGGTTAATAATAAATGGCATAAGAGACCAAGTGTTCGCACTCGGGCGAATTGGGGGCGCTCTTCGGACCTTCTCCATTCGTCATCAGGCACGGACCTTTTGTATCTCTGGTTATCCATTGCAAACAGAGCATTTGTTTTGGTTCCATGGCGCATCCATGGATGGCGACTCTGAGTTATTTTCAGATATATCTTGGTTTCGAGCCCTGGCTCCGGATCAAGATGTATCTCTTTCTTTTTATGTCGCCACTCATGCTATGCTGTGAGGGTGGCATCAGTTTCGAGAGTTCCTTGGCAGAGCTCTCCTTCACGTCGTGGATGATCTAGAGGATGTCAGGGACCCGTTCCCCCACCGTCCTCGGATCGGGGTCCACAGAATGGTGCATGTGGTGGTAACTCCCCATACCGTCCATTCTCGTAACCAGGTAACGAGTCTAGATTTCTGGTCAATTATGGGTCCTAGATCCCTCATCTAGGTGGCGACTCTGTCACTCTCTTTTGCGTAGAATTCAGATTGCCTTAGTGATTCCAAGTTCACGGAAAAGATGAATTAAATCACACATCGCTAGGCTCGGCGGCTTACGCCTGCCCTTATGGGTACTGGGTTGCACGTTTGTTTGCACCCTATGGCTTGGTTGCTGCCTGCTTGGTTGGGTAATTAAAATCAATAATAAAAAACACACGCCATTCGCGTGGTTACGAGAGACCAAGAGAGAGCATGGCGGCACGCGCCCCACCCCTCTCGCGGGATCGGGTCCCACACCCTTCTATATATTGCATGGTCCTTTTGTTTGCATTTATGAGCGAACATGTGTTGCTTACACATGTGGAGCCTAGGTTTAAGAGCCTTGTCCTACTTATAGATTATTGTAGTTCACTTTAAGTGGCTACAACGCAGTCCTAGTATACTCACATGTCTGTCTTGAGTCAAGTGTCTTGACTCTGCGAGATTCTATTTAGGGCTGGTGCCCCTGGTTAGGATGTATATGTATGTATATATATTTATTATTAGATTAGGGCCTGCTTCTTAGTTAGGTTTTCCTCCTTAATCTTACCATTTTTTTCCCATCTATCCGTCTTTTGGATTATGATTAGATCATTAGTTTCACATCATTATCTCTCTAGCCATGATCTATCTTCCATGAGCCTGATCCTTTGATCGATCCTGATCAGATCGCATTCCACATGTCGATTGTGAGTCTATCTTGCCATTATCATTACCAGAGTGTGTACTCTTACTGAGAGCATTATTTCATCTTGACCTTGTCGGTGTATTCTTTATGCATAGTTGCCGAGACCCTCCTAGTATAGCCGTCATGCTGTCGAATTTTCTCTAAATACCTTGAGTGTGGTCATCATCCTTTTAGGCTTGTTGACAAACCATATGCTTACCTTACCACATCTCCATGTACTGCTGTTATGCTGCTGGATTTTAGCCAAGAGAAAGATGTGCTTGTGTTACCTTTTGTTTCAATTTGCATTACATTGCCATGTGATTACTTCTCATTAAGCCTAATGTTTGTGATGTCCATGACAAGAGACTTGCCCAGTTGCCTATCATATCTCCCAAAAGAACCTCTCCATCTCTAAACTTTCCTGGTCCAGCCAGTCTGCTGTACCTATTTCCCTCACCTTGCCCAGATGGTTGAGTCTACTGAGAGTATCGTCCTGGCCGAAATGAGGGAAATGATAATAAAATCCAGGACCTGATAGATGGGGATCCCTTCAGTCTTTTCAAACTCAAATGCTTCCAAGATCCCTACACCAAATCATATTGCACCCTTTTCATCCACTGTGGGAACCATTCAGCCCTTCACAGGTCCCATCACCTTTACCTGTACCACCCCAGGGCTGAAAAATGAATAGGAAGGAAAATGAAAGATGTTAGAGCTTGAGCTCCTTGAAAACATCATGCCAGAGAAAGCCTTGCCATTATCAGGTGTTGAAAATCAGTTTGAGCCAGGTCTACAGAAACCAAAGAGGCCGCCCCTTCCGAGATTCCTATTCCAGGGTCGAACTCCATAGTCATCAACATCATGGAGGAAGGCATGATGTCCATGAACTTCCAGCGCTAGTCTATTGCCTCAAAAAAAAAAAAACCAAGTCTCTCATCTTTGAAATTCGTTCTTTGTCGTCTGCATACCAACTCTCTTGTCAAAGTGGGTATGTCTAAATAATTGCGTCAATGTCAAGCCTGAGTATGTTGTGTCCATTGATTTTTCTTATTATGAGTCAGTGTCCAGTCCTCTGTTGAGTTTGGCGTAGAGCCCATCGTGGCGTGTCAAATATCACTGATGTACTTGAAATCTTGTATGAATTGAACATATGATTCCAGTGTTGTCCATATTCTTGTGTATTCGCTCTTTGATCTAATGTTAATAAACAAACTAAGACACCCTTTTCGGAAGAGGATGCAGACGAAATTCCCCTCGAGATCTGAAAGATGGTCAAACGAGAAGAAGAGCGTCGAGCAAAGCCACTTGAAGACGAAATCAAAACTGTCGATGGTGGTATCGAAATCTGAAACTCGGGAAATACGGATTGGCAAAACTTTATCTCCCGAAGAGCGTGAAGAATCGAAAAACCTATTTAGAGGGTTCAAAGTAGTTCTACTTGGTCCTACGAGGATAAACCGATATCGTGCCCTTGCACTGTTCAATGTAAGTCTCCATCAACTTTTGACATCAGGTCAACAAAGCCAAAATTTCAAAGGAGGAACATCAAATACCAAGTGAAGATAGTAAAAAGATTGAGAAAAAAACTTTCGGTCAATAAAGTCACAATCATAGAACATGGGGTCCCAACAGAATACTTGGGCCGTGCATTCCGATAGAATTTCTAGTTAGAGCATTCAAGGAGTAAGGGCATCCCCCGATATCCAAGCAGAAAAACAAAAAGAAAAAGATAGAATCCAGAACAAAAAAGGAGAAGGGAACATACCCCTACGTCAACTCCTTAGAAATATCTGAATCCCAAGAAGTGGAGTCAGTCCCAAATCATCTTTAGCATTCAAATAAGACCCCAAGTCTTAAGAATACCGAGCATCAATTCAAGATCCCAGAGACAAGTGAGAATTCTTTCAGACAAGCTTGCGCAGTACAGATGAAGTCTTGACAGGAAATGCAGCCAGACTCCTCAAAAAAGAAGAAGGAAAGATTCAAAGCTATTGAACCTCAATCATTTGAGAAAATCTCATGCCAGAACACCAGAAAGCCATCCTTGACCGTTTGAACTTTCAAAACGAAAAAATTCAAGTTTGAAAAATCCTTTTGCAAACACCTTTGAGCCTCAACAAAATCAAACATTCTTTTCAAGCGCCCACAAACCAGGGGCATTTTAACTCTAAACTACGCAGACCTGATCCCCAGTTCTTCAGGGGTACGTAGGCAACCTGGTCTTCCAGGTTCGGTCAACCTTTGAATTAAAAGCTAAATCATTCTTTTCCAAACCCCAAGCGAACTACACGGACCTGATCCCCCATTTTTGGGGTATGTAAGCAATCTGGTTAGACTAAATTCGGTCGAAATCGTTTGAACCAAAGAAATATCCAACCCTTTTGAACCCACACCCACCTAGAAAGTTCTTCTGGTGAATAAGGAAAGGTTCGAGGCAAAAGCAGAAAGAAAAGAGAAAAAAGATAGAGTCTGAAGACCCGCTAGGCTGAAAACCCGAAAGAGCGGCTTAGGCAAAAGTTAGGGTCATTCACCAGCTAAGTTGGCAACAAAAAAGTCGGCTTAGGCAAAAGTCAGGGTACTCAAGCCCGCTGGACCGAAAACCCGAAAGGGCGATCCAGGCAAAAGATAGGGCAAGCGGTCCGCCGGATTGAAAACCTGGAAAGGCAATCTGGTCAATGGCAGTGATTTCTCACAAGGAGCGAATCAATGAGGTGAAGAAAGAACCTTCAACCGGAGCAAAATCTCAAAGTCCAAGGAGTTCCAGCAAGCTTACTTTGACGCTCCTCTAAACTAGGGCATTGCAACCGAGCAATCTGAAAGGGATAATAACCATGAAGGAAATACCGAAGGAGGAGAGTAGTGTCCCTTGACTCGGTATTCGAAATACTCTTAGAGTGGCTGGGCCATACCCTAAAACATATAACACATAAGATCCAAGAGTGAGTAAAAAAAAAAGAGTCGAGTCTCTAGGGTAATAGTTTTCTTTGAATGAGTCATTTGAAATTTGTTTCTCCTATCTATTTGTTGTCATTTCCCTTTGAAGTCGAAGTCGCTAGCATTGGAAGAATGGCAGCATGCCCTAAAAAAAAATTTAGAGTAAATCCTGGTTTAGGTATCAGAAGGGGCAAGAGTCATCTTATTCAAACCTACCAGAGACCTTAAGCCTCCAGAAGTGAGCAATGCAAGAAAGAGATTCTTAGACTCAGCCGTCACGGTGATAGTCCTACTCTCTCCATCCGAAAAAAAATCCTATGCAACTTCAAGCCTTCACAGAAAGAAGCATCTTTTCTTCAACCATCATTGGTCCGCCTCCTTAAGACTCTTGTCATGGAAGCACAATACACCAGGGGCATCTTTTATGACTTGCGTCATAAAAGATGTCCAGGTGTAGACACCCCATTTTGCTCTGCCTTAATCAACAAAGAAGTTAGTGTTCTTGTTATTAGTCTTTTTCAGTGTTTTCCATTCCCGTGTCTGTCCCTTATGCTTTCTCAATCTTTCCGATCATTTCTGCTCTGTTTCGCCTTTTTCCGCTAAGTGTTGAGAAGGGTTATTCATGAGAATCCGAGCAAGAGAGAATTTGGATCCGTTTGGTGGGCCCGCCTTGAGCATTTGTTTAGATTTGGATCAAACAGGGGGGCCCGCGCATTGTTTTAGTGAAAAATGAGTTTTGAACCTACTTCGATCCAACGCCTAAAGATGACCATCAAGAGAACGGTCAAGATCTCAAAGAAGTCGTTTTAACAACCAATTTTGTAATGATCATCAAGTTGAGTTGTTCGGATAAGCCTACAGAAATGATTTAGAGGGGCGCAACCAATCTACATTATGTTGCATCAAATGGATAGTTCAGACCATTCTATCGAAATAATTTGGGTCCACATCCATTCCATATTTAGGCCCACCAAACGATCCGAACCATTCTTGAAAATGATTTTTGAAGCTGTGGATCGTCAAATTGATGGTTGAGATTATTCTAATTAGAATTAATTTTGTGGCACAACTAATTTGCAATATGGATCATCCAAATGAACGGTTTGGATCATCTCAAGGGAATGATTAAAGGAGTGCATCCCATTTAAAACATGATAGCCCATCAAATGAATGGTTTAGATCGTCCTATGAAGTAGGGCCTGCTATGGTGTTTTTTTAATTCTAGTCACAATAAGAGATTTGGCTAGGGCATGTGTGGGGCCCATCAAAAGCAATGTAGTCTTATTTTGTTATTATTGTATTCACACTCAAAAGTGGAATTCCGAGTGATTGCAATAGCATAAAATTCGGTTGCTATGATGGGGCCCACTTGGGTTACTTCTCACCATTATACAAAAGGATTTTAAAAATATATACGGTTGAGTCTTCCCCCATATTTTTATAAAGAGCATGTTATGTTGAAAAATATCTCTCCTTCCTTGCATGGAGCCATACGTTTTTTTAATATGGGAAAGAATGTGGTGTTATTTGTATTCTTAAAATAATAATTTATAAAAGGCATGCTTATAAAGGTAGCATCTCTTTCTTTCCTTAGGTGGGTGTGCCACACGGTTTTTGTTTTTTGGAAAGAATGTGGTGTTATTTGAATTCTTAAAATAATAATTTATAAAAGGCATGCTTATAAAGGGAGCATCTCTTTCTTTCCTTAGAGAGGGGGTGCCACACGGTTTTTGTTTTTAACGTGGGAAGAGGTGTGGTGTTAAAAGAGGATAGCAATTTTTAAAACAAAAGAAAAAAGAAAAAGAAAGAAACAACTCTTTTTGGCTGCCATCTCTTCTTTTATTTAAGGGGACACCACCTCTTGAGAAGAGGGACGGGGTAACCTTCTCACACATGGGGACCGAACAGCCCTCTCACCCTTTTTAGCTCTCACTCTTTCCCTCAAACTCCCACTCTCATCCTCTCTTACCATTCATATATCTCGTTATAACTGGGTGACGAAAGTTGCTGTTTATACAATCCACTTGGAGACCGAAGGATTTATGATTAAAATCTTGTTTGAACTAAAATATTGGTGTCTAAAATTCATTGGGCCGATTTGCCTAAGCTTTAGAGGCATATTCTTGGGGCTGAACTACATTAGTGGATCCTTGTGAGAGTGAAGACATGGAGACTGAGCATCCCTTCCTTGTCCGCACCCCTCCATCTTCTCAACAAAGGTAAGTTCCATATCATATTACTCTATGCCATGCTTATTTCTTTTGTTTTTGTTTAATGCCGTACTGATCATCCCTTGTTTAGGCGTATATTTTTTGTCTTTACCATATTAAGTTTCTTGTCAGTTTTATCTTTCCCATGGTTGATTCTATGTTTATGCATACGATTTTTGCTTTTTGTAATGTATTCACTCATGCTAAATATGTATTCACTCATGCTAAATATAACTAATGCTTTAGGGTCATTAGAACCTATTTAGAGTGGGATCTTAAAATGATTAGCTTTTTAGGAATTTCGGATTTGTTTTGGAAAAACAATTCATTAAAAATTTTAAACATTTACAGGAAAGAAAACTTGAATTTTACAGGAATTATCAAAACCTATCTAATTTGGATTACAAAACCCCACTCCCAATTGATATTCGCAGCCAAAAACCCAATTAAATTCTCCACTCAAAATCAACTTTTACAGCTAAAATCAGCCAACCCAATTCTCAATACATTTTGAGAGCCAGCCCCTTACATAAAACCCACATTCACAATTCATTTAACACAGTCCAAGAACCCAATTTTGCAACCCTCACTCAATCTTAGAACCAACTTTTGTAACCCCCAACAGTCCACCAAATTCCACTTTTGATAACGCCACACCCCTCCAATTCGAATACACATAAAATCCACTAACAAACCCTCTTTGGAAATTAAAATCCACCAATAAACAGTAAATTGAATTACAAATTCCATTCCCAAACAGCCCCTAGAATATATTTTCCATTCCCAAATAGCCCTTAAAACATAAAATCCAATTGCAACATTAGCCCATTCGAGCATCCTTTGATAACAATACCCCTCCCTTTTCCAAATTGATAAACAAAACAACCTACCTTCCCAAGTGATAATCACAGCCCATTATTCGACAAGAAATGATAAGACAAAAATATGGCGGTGCCAATATCATTCCCGCCATAGTGCTGGCTGCCCATCTTGGGACCCAATTTCGAACCTCTAAATCACAAATTCACAAACAATGCTGAACGACAAAGTTGTAGCCATATAAATGATCTTTCCAACGCATGTTCGCACATTCAATTTGGCCAAGCGGTTAAAGAGTTATGACAGTTTTAGTGGGCTGCGTTTGTTAGATCTTTTAATGGTCAATGTTTCGTCGAATATGTGGAATTGTCAAAACATGGTTGTGTTAACGTCCTTTTCCAAACAAAAATCAAAAGGCATTAATCTAAAATACACTCAACCTAAAAGCCACAAACCCAAAATTCACTCATTAAAATTACCAATTTAAATCTATTAAAAACCATCAACCAAAAGACCACTAAAAGTCACAAGTGAAACTAAAAACTTCTAATCAAACAACTTAAAAGACACCACACACACACTAAAGGCCTCAAGATAATTAAAAGTTTAAACAAAATTCTAAAAATTTCTACAAACCCAAAAGAATTCGAGATTCCTAAAGAGCCTGTGGATTCAAAATTCCTTTAGGAACCTTTAGGCCCCCCTTAGGAACACTTACGTCATGTCGTAGGTTTTAGGGAGTCCTAGAGTTAGGAGTCCAGCCTCATCACGGACGTTTGCTATGTATAGCAACCGTGCCATAGGTCTAGTTACACTAGTCACCCAATCTTTCCCTAGGACAAGCCTAGTAAACTAGGATGTAGGCTAACCTGCATTAGTCTAAGGCACAACTTGCATTTAGATAAGAATCATATAGCATCTTAGATGAAATCCTAAGATAATAAAATCTTCAACTTGAATTAAATAACTTCTCTTAAAACTGTTGAAACAGTCAATCCCGTCTAGGTCGGTGTCTTAGTTGAGTTAGGCATAAGTAGCTTAGCTTAGGTGCACCGAACTACGTCGACTCTGATCCCAGTGAGGCTTGGGTACGTAGGCAGCTTGGATGTCTGATGGCATACCAACTGCGAGTCGGCACTACAACAAATTGTGGTGTTTTGTATATTAATTTTCTTGTAAATGCTTAATTAAATCACTTAGGATTTTCCATGAAATTAGAATTTTAGGAGAACTTTCACTTAGATTGAATCCAGATAAATTAAGAAATCAAGATACACATTTAGGATTCACATTGAAATTAGAACATAGGATGCATGTCACATAGTTCGCACATTAACATAGAGTTGAATGAGCCATTTAAAATAAATTTAAAAGAGTTAGCTTTTGGAATCGAAGACCGACTATCGGGCAGGAATGGTGCATGTGGTGGATAACTCCCCATACCTTTCATTCTCGTAACCAGGTAGCGAGTCTAGATTTCTGGTTAATTACGAGTCCTAGATCTCACATCTAGGTGGCGACTCTGTCAGTCTCTTTTGTGTGGAATTCGGATTGCCTTAGTGATCCCAAGTTCACATAAAAGATGAATTAAAATCAATAATTAAAATGCACACGCCAATCGCGTGGGTACGAGAGACCAAGAGAGAGTGTGGCGGCTCGCGCCCAACCCCTCTTGCGGGATCGGGTCCCACAGTTTGGCGACTCTGCTGGGCACCACCTAACTTCATTACAATTCAAAAGGCTAATTCATTTGAATTTAATTTAACTGGCTCATAAAAACTCTATACTTGTTAGATTAGTTTGTCTTGTTTTATCTTCTCATCACATTTTACTTGAACTTAATCTAACAAAACCTGAAGGCATCATAGATTGCACGAACTTATTGCACACACTTACATCACTTGCATCTAAACCCTGCATCTCACATGCACACACGTCCTATTTTAGGAACCCGGAGTGTTATCTAGCATGGTTGACTGGGATTTCATCACCTGGTGCCTCTGTGGTAGAGAAGCATTCCACCCTTAGCCTAGCACCTTATGGTGCGTAAACGGATCTCTTGTTCATGTACTGATACGCCGGACACTGGTACAGTATATCGAACATGGATTCGCGCTAAGGGAACTCTTGACCTTACCCCTAGATTAACCCACACATGCATGTAGTATACGAACACATGTGCATCACGTGTGTGAGCTTAGTTTAGGATATCTTACCCATTTATGTCTAGATTAGGCCGTAGTCCATCTTCCAATGGCTACGATCGGTCCTTAGATACACGAACAAAGTCATGAGTCGAGAATCTCTCTCCACTCCGATAGATTAGGATTAGGGTTGATGCCTTCAGGTAACACTGTTAAAATGTACGAAGATTAAAAAACTTTCCCTCTGGGGTTAGGATATAAATCCCATCATTTCCAAAGATCTCATAGGATTAGTCATTCATGATCTATCCATTGAAAGCAATCTTATGCTATCTCATCTAATCTTTTGATCGTGCGTCTTTTGTTCTTCTGTCATACGATTCGATCGTATTTTCATGCCATCCCCTAACTGGCAGGAGCAGAATCTCACAATCTTTCGATTATGCAATCTCATGATCTGATCATGCCTGGTCCAGATGATCCAATCTTGCTTGTACCCTTAGTCTCTTCCTCCTCTAGGGGCTACCTTTTTCAAGATTATTTTGCTAAGTCCTTCGGAGTTCACTCTCATAATCCTTGAACTAGGGGCATTCCCCGCGTGCTATCATGTCATCATTGTTGTGTTTATTTGTTTTGAGGAACCATCACTTTAGTTCCCATTCCTTATCTAGTCGTATCATAATTATCATGTCAATCATAGAAAGGAAAAATTTCCTGAATGTCAAGCTTACATCTCGTGTTTATTGTTTCTATGTCAGGATTGTTCACTGCTGAAAATCCGGGAAACCTTCTTGGGTTTGAATCTATTCGTGGCCAGTGAAGAAGTTAATTTCCCATTTTCTTTGGAAGTCTCTCTATCCACTTTTTCCTACCTATGGCAGATTCTATGGAAAATTTTCAACTCTTTCATGTCACAGAAATCCTGGCCCAGCTCGTCCAACAGATGAAGGAATTGAAGGAAGAAAATCAATTCGTCAAAGATCAACTTACTGAGAAATTTGGTCCAACCATTGTTGTTTCTAAGGGTGAAAATCCGAGCCTCTCCATGGTTATGGGTTCGGAAGAGCTAATTGTGAACCTCTCTAGACAAATGGCGGCGCTAACAGAAGAAGTTCATCAGATGAAGCAACAAATGCAAACCTGGTATTGTCAGTCCCAAGGTTCTGAACATTTCGCTGGCAAAAATACCAAAGTCCAAGATGTTGTTACCGGAAACTCTGTCTCCCAGCACCAGCAAGATTCTGTTGGGCCCTTAGTTCTTGAATATGACCAAGAGTCACCATCTGAAACTCTTAAAAAAATTCACTGATTTGCCTACCCCACGATCTGGTATCCTGAAAGGGTTTAGGGAAAAGGAAAAGGGAGTTAACTGGTCACAGGAGCCTATGGTAATCGAATATGATCAACCAAGACCTATACCTCAGCAAAAGCCAGGTAGGCAATTCGCCCCCCTCCTGCTTCCACCATCTGTTATATTGCAACAAGGGTTGGCTTCAGGTGATGTCTATTTACCTCGCATTAGGGATCCTCCCAATCCACTCCCCAGGACGTGGAAGGCAGATGAACACTGCGACTTTCACTAAGGATCAGGGCACACCACCGATCGGTGTATAACTTTGAGGCATGTGATCCAAAAATTGATTGATGAGCGCAAGCTATCATTCCAGCAAATGCCAAATGTTGTGTGGAACCATACCGCACCATCGCCGGATAAGGCTTAGGCGCATCGAAGTTTGAGAAGCTTAGGTCTAGCTGCATGTAGAACAAGAAGAATCCAAAATTGAAAGTATCAGCCATAATGATGATTCAGAACGAACCAGCCTTCGTCGAGCCCCCGAAACCAGACAGTTGCAGCAGTTAAAGTTTTAGTCACTTACTATTTTATGTTGAGTCAGTCAACATGGTCAGTACAATTATTGAGTCCGGTCTTACAGTTCAAGGTCAATACCTAGTCCAGGCAAGTTATCTTTTGCTTTTCTCTTTATTCAGAGTTGTGAATCCTGAGCATGTTCAGGATAGGTCGTCAGATGTAATAGCTTTTTCTTTAAATAAAAAATTTCAGTTCCAATAGTTCACTTGTGTCTATTTCTTAAGTATGCTTCTGATCTTAAAATAAGACTCCCTCCTCAAATGAGGACAAAATTGACGAAACTCCACTTGAGTCACAACAATTACTTGAACAAGAGGAGGAGCGCCAATCCCAGCCTTTCAAAGATGAAATTGAAGTGATAAACACTGGCACTGAAACTTTGATTCAGTGAATGCCGATGAGAAGTACATTACCCTCTGAAGAGTGTGAAGAATTGATAAACTTATTTCAAGAATAAGAAGATTGTCCAGAAAAGCTACAACCGATACCAGGGGCAAGACATAGATCGAAAGCTCAAGAGAATGAAGAAAGTGAGAGACATATGCTGTACAAGGGGCATAGAGTGGAAACAACTTTCATATTTCCAATCAATGACCTTGGTTCTCAAATTCATAACATAAAGCGAATATATTCAAGATAAGAAGTTCGAGAGCAAGCATGGAAAAGTGATCATCAGATATCAAGAGTTATAAATCCATAGATGGAGGATGTCAAAAGAACAAGTTTCGTTCTATGAAAGTCGAAAGCACATAGTAGAATCTTGAAAGAAGAAGATCAATTATCTCTTACCTGGAAATGTCGTCAAACTCCGTGAAAAAAAAAAAAAGAAATAAAAATAAATAAATAATCAGTACCAGAGAAACAAAAATATGGCGGTGCCAATATCATTCCCGCCATAGTGCTGGCTGCCCATCTTGTGACCCAATTTCGAACCTCTAAATTACAAATTCACAAACAATGCTGAACTACAAAGTTGTAGCCATATAAATGATCTTTCCAACGCATGTTTGCACATTCAATTTGGCCAAGCGGTTAAAGAGTTATGACAGGTTTAGTGGGCTGCGTTTGTTAGATCTTTTAATGGTCAAAACATGGTTGTGTTAACGTCCTTTTCCAAACAAAAATCAAAAGGCATTAATCTAAATACACTCAACCTAAAAGCCACAAACCCAAAATTCACTCATTAAAATTACCAATTTAAATCTATTAAAAACCATCAACCAAAAGACCACTAAAAGTCACAAGTGAAACTAAAAACTTCTAATCAAACAACTTAAAAGACACCACACACACACTAAAGGCCTCAAGATAATTAAAAGTTTAAAGAAAATTCTAAAAATTTCTACAAACCCAAAAGAATTCGAGATTCCTAAAGAGCCTGTGGATTCAAAATTCCTTTAGGAACCTTTAGGCCCCCTCTTAGGAACACTTACGTCATGTCGTAGGTTTTAGGGAGTCCTAGAGTTAGGAGTCCAGCCTCATCACGGACGTTTGCTATGTATAGCAACCGTGCCATAGGTCTAGTTACACTAGTCACCCAATCTTTCCCTAGGACAAGCCTAGTAAACTAGGATGTAGGCTAACCTGCATTAGTCTAAGGGACAACTTGCATTTAGATAAGAATCATATAACATCTTAGATGAAATCCTAAGATAATAAAATCCTCAACTTGAATTAAATAACTTCTCTTAAAACTGTTGAAACAGTCAATCCCGTCTAGGTCGGTGTCTTAGTTGAGTTAGGCATAAGTAGCTTAGCTTAGGTGCACCGAACTACGTCGACTCTGATCCCAGTGAGGCTTGGGTACGTAGGCATCTTGGATGTCTGATGGCATACCAACCGCGAGTCGGCACTACAACAAATTGTGGTGTTTTGTATATTAATTTTCTTGTAAATGCTTAATTAAATCACTTAGGATTTTCCATGAAATTAGAATTTTAGGAGAACTTTCACTTAGATTGAATCCAGATAAATTAAGAAATAAAGATACACATTTAGGATTCACATTGAAATTAGAACATAGGATGCATGTCACATAGTTCGCACATTAACATAGAGTTGAATGAGCCATTTAAAATAAATTTAAAAGAGTTAGCTTTTGGAATCGAAGACCGACTATCGGGCAGGAATGGTGCATGTGGTGGATAACTCCCCATACCTTCCATTCTCGTAACCACGTAGCGAGTCTAGATTTCTGGTTAATTACGAGTCCTAGATCTCACATCTAAGTGGCGACTCTGTCAGTCTCTTTTGTGTGGAATTCGGATTGCCTTAGTGATCCCAAGTTCACATAAAAGATGAATTAAAATCAATAATTAAAATGCACACGCCAATCGCGTGGGTACGAGAGACCAAGAGAGAGTGTGGCGGCTCGCGCCTCACCCCTCTCGCGGGATCGGGTCCCACACGAGGACACAAAGGCAATCAGTGCCAATGTCTCCAGCAAATTGAGATAAGAGGGGTACGAGCGCATCTCGAGTCAAACCTCCAATCTCCCCAGCTGAGCTTACTCTACAACAGAGTCAACTCATCAGCAAAATCAGTCCCCAGTGGAGTCTAGAATCTACTTCCCTGAGAGTCCGCTGTCGACTGTTCAAAGCATTCAATTCCCAGCAAAATCCAATTCTTTCAAAAAGGGTCAATACCAAAAATTCCAGCAAAAAAGAAATCATTTGAGTCCGGTCCTCAGTAAGGAACTCGTACTCCCATTTTCTCAGCAAGAGACAAAGCAATTCCCAAATGGATCAATCTAAATCCATCAATCCAAATCAGTCAATTCAAATCAATCAATCAATCAAAAGCAGGAGAGTATCAATCTTTTCATAAGAGTTTCACTCCTCGATCAAATTTCCATTGCTTGTTATTGCGTGAGGGTTCCGCATAACAAAGCTTTTCCTTTTGATTAGTGCGTGAGGGTTCCACATAACAACGCTTTCCCTTTGGATTAGTGCGTGAGGGTTCTGCCTAATTAAATTTCACCTTTTGTTACTGTGTGAGGGTTCCACATAATAAATTTCCATCGCTTGTTACTGCGTGAGGGTTCCGCATAACATCGCTTTCCCTTTTGATTAGTGCGTGAGGGTTCCGTCTAATTAAATTCCACCTTTTGTTACTGTGTGAGGGTTCCACATAACAAATTTCCATCGCTTGTTACTGCGTGAGGGTTCCGCATAACAACGCTTTCCCTTTTGATTAGTGCGTGAGGGTTCCGCCTAATTAAATTTCACCTTTTGTTACTGTGTGAGGGTTCCACATAACAAATTTCCATCGCTTGTTACTGCGTGAGGGTTCCGCATAACAATGCTTTCCCTTTTGATTAGTGCGTGAGGGTTCCGCCTAATTAAATTTCATCTTTTGTTACTGTGTGAGGGTTCCACATAACATATTTCCATCGCTTGTTACTGCGTGAGGGTTCCGCATAATAACGATTTCCCTTTTGATTAGTGCGTGAGGGTTCCGCCTAATTAAATTTCACCTTTTGTTACTGTGTGAGGGTTCCACATAACAAATTTCCATTGCTTGTTACTGCGTGAGGGTTCCGCATAACAACGCTTTCCCTTTTGATTATTGCGTGAGGGTCCCGCCTAATTAAATTCCACCTTTTGTTACTATGAGAGCATCCAAGCCCGTTTATACACGGCATCTAAGCTCGTTCTCACACGGCATCTAAGCTCGTTCTCACACGGCATCCAAGCCCGTTTCTACACGGCATCTAAGCCCGTTCACACACGGCATCAAGCCCGTTTCTACACGGCATCTAAGCCCGTTCTCATACGGCATCTAAGCCCGTTCCCACACGGCATCCAAGCCCGTTTCTACACGGCATCTAAGCCCGTTCTCACACGGCATCCAAGCCCGTTCTTACACGGCATCCAAGCCCGTTCTCGCACGGCATCCGCCATCCTGAGGCATTCTTTCCAAAGTCTCCTGAGACTTTCCTTCCAAAGTCCCTTGCGGCATCCTTTCCAAAGTCCCCTGAGGCATCCACTCTGAGTAAGACCCTTGTGGCATCTGACCCTACAAGAATTCAATATTCACAAAATCATTTTCTTTACGTTTTCCTTCTTTAACCAAGTTTTTGGGGCATGTCAAAATGCGTCGTCCTTTTGGTTTTGGCATTCGTGCGACAAGCACCCTTTGCCAAAGAGGGGCATCTGTAGACACCCCATTTTGACCTGACCCAAATTTCCCAAAAATTGAATAAATCCCGAAATCTGAGTCTCGGAACCAAATTCGAAGTCCCTAAGAATCAAAGTCAGTCTCAAGTTTCTCGAAGTGTCTGAAACCAATTCCCTAAAAGTCCAAGAGTTAAACCCAAGTGCGAAGAAAACCCGAATGATTACTTACCCAATGTGCCCATTCTTGGGTGCAAAATTCCCAAGAGGTTGTTGATGTTCCCAAGAGGCCCCTGCAAATTTTTAGATAAGCTGGGCGAAAAATTGCCAAAAATGACAAGCCGAGCTTGTGCCATTACCAAAGCTAGGTTGAGCTAATATCAGTTGCAAGAAAAAGGGGTGTGAAATTAAATTTCAAAGGTGTGCCTATACCAACCCATGTGCATTGAAATCAAGATTCAAATGACATTCCCCTTCTACCCAGACCACCCTTTTGGATTAAAAAGAATAGTGAAATTGCACTAGACGGGGCTGTCCGGAGAAGAAATGGGGTCAAATATATCATTTCCTCTTATTCTATTTTACCCGAGCCACCCTCCCTATAGTGCAAGATAGTAGTAATAATGCACCATATAAGGGGTGTCCATGGAGCAAAAGGGGGTGGAATATATCATTTCCCTAACAAAAGGGATCGAACTAGGGTTTTCAAAAGGGGGATCTTCAGCCGCAAGGGAGGAGAAGGAGAGGGAGGAGCCTCTTCCACCATCGAATCCGGCCACCGGAATCCGATACCATCATCCGGCACCACCATCACCATCACCTTACCCTAACCCATGTCAAATCCTCATCTAGATCCAAACCCATCTTCTTCTTGATAAAACCATTTCATCACCCTTACCACCACTAATTCCGACCGGCCACCACCTCTTGCCCCCATCACCACCTACACCACCATTGAAAGAGAGAAAAGAGGGGAGCCCCATTTGGCAGCCACAAGAACAGCAGCAGCAGAGAGAGGGAGAGGAAGAAAGGGATTTGCAGCCACCTCCTATCTCCACCACCGACCACCATCCTCCACCATCACCATCACTCCCTTCACCTCCACCTCCACCTCCACCAACAGCAGCCACCAAAGAAAACAGAGAGAGAGAGAGAGAGAGAGAGGGGAGAGACCACCATCTCCATTGATTCCGGCAAGCTTGCCGGAATCCGACCGAACCAAACCCATTCCACACCTCACATCCACCATTTTAATTTCTACCATCAAACCCACTTCTCCAAATCCCCATCCTCTACACCGAGACCACATCTCCCTCAAACCCATTCAGCTAGGCCCCATTCCCACAAGCCCCATCACCAAAACCCTCTTCCTTCTTCTCCACAACCACTTCCAAACCCTTCCTTTTACTTCTCCATCACCGGAGCTCCGGCCGTACCACCTCCACCCACCCAAATCCGACCCATTTCTTCGACCCATCTCTAATCCAAACCCTCTCCATACCGCCATCCACCATCCTCTTTGCTCCAGTTCTCTACCTCCTGGGGTTAGGCATGTTGACTCTGTCAATCGTGCTTCCATCTCTCCGCCCACCCGATTGTGAAATCAAATATGGAAGAAGAATTTTGCCCCTCTCCTTCCCGGTTTCAAATCTTCTTCTTCTTCTTCTCTCTGTATATAGTTGCGCTTGCACAGGGTGGGCATAAGCCATGTGTGCAGGTTTTTGGAGCTGATCAGTTTGATGTACGAGATCCCAAAGAGTGCAAATCCCAGAGCTCATCCTTCAATTGGTGGTACTTTGGACTCTGTGGGGCATCTGCGATTTCTTTCTGCATTGTGAACTACATTCAAGATAATCTGAGTTGGGGTCTTGGATTCGGAATTCCATTCATTTTCATGGCAGTTGCACTTGCTGTTTTCTTACTTGGGACCAGTACATATCGCTTTAATCTTATGGAGGATGAAAGGCCATTTGTGAGAATTGCTCAAGTGTTCATTGTTGCAGCTCGGAATCGAAATCAGCCCGCTCCTTCGTCCATCAGGGAGAAAACCCATCTTTCCTCTGCAAAAGATGAAGCAAGAGAAACACCTCTTCTAGGTAGAAGCAGCCAATTCAACACCTACCCAATCTGAATTCAACGAGAAAAAGAGAAGGAGAGGTAGACAATTCGAATAAGATTTGCAGAGATAGGGGAACCGAGATCACCCGTATCAGGTAATACATTTATTTTCCAATGATTTTCATTTGTTCGATTAAGGTGATATTCTTTTATTGTCAACTTCTAAGTGATTTTTATGCATCCGGTAATGTGTTCTCATCTTAACTCTCAGTCAGAGATTTTGTTTTAATTAGCCCCATTCTGATTTATCTTGTTGTTTGAAAATGGAAGTATAGCAAGGCATTCACTGTGTTTGGCTCACTAGATGCTATGACTACGTTAGGATAAGATCATTGAATGAAACAACCTTTGTTATTGAAATTATCCATCACTCTTCTTTACCTTAGTGAAGTTGTTCAACAAGAATGGTGTTTGGTCTCGGTTCAACTCTCGGCCCCATCGATTCCAATGGTATTCTTGTGACCCCGTTCAAAATTGGCCTTGTGCTTTAAGAGGCGAGGGGCTATGATGAGGCTATTCGGAGCCCTCCTTTTCAGTTTTCTCTTCTTCCCCTCCACGCTGCGTATTAATATTCAGGTTTCGTTTTGAGATTACCTGAGCATCCTCTCGTCATCGAGATTTTCATTAGAGTTCAGGGTTCTCACCGGCATTGGATCTTTCCATTGATTTTCGGAAACTTCTCCTCCGGTCTGGGCGATGACGGAATGTTTCTTGAGCCAACCCCTTGCCCTTCCTATCATTTTCCCTATCTTAGGGTCTTCACAGGGTTTGAGGGGTTTCCTTTCCTTTCGGGACTACTCTCTTCATGTTCTTTGGGATACTCTTCGCATTTCGGGATCCCATCGATTTTGGGAACATCTTGTCGGGTTTTAGGCTATGACGGACGCCAACCTCTTGAGCCAAAAACCCCTTTCAATCAAAAGGGATAAAAATACATAAAAAAATACAAAGCAACAAAAACATAAAAAAACAACAAAAGCGTTTTTCGAAAAGCTGTTTCGAACTACGTTGGCTTGATCCCTTTGCACAGGGTACGTAGGCAGCTTGGGACCGTCATCCCAAGTTCATTCAAACTTTTCAATAAAATCATTTAAACCCTTAAAAAAAATCATTTCAGCATCCAAAAATATCTTTTAAGCTTTTCTCAAAAATACAAAAACCAAAATGGGCAAGGATGGTGATTGCCGGTTCACTCGGAGCCTTTACAGGGATTGTCCTCGCTGAGCCCAACGATAGGCTATGACGATCGCGAGACTTGTCCGATTTTTAGTGGATCAGGATCACTGAGCTCGATTCCTTTAGAATCGCTCCCTGAGTCTATCGTATGTCCCATTTTCTTTTCCCTGGCATTTTGGGTTTGCGCATACCGTCTATTTTCTGATTCCTTTCTTTCCTCGCATCTTTTTAGCTCATTGTGTGTTTATCTTTGACTTCTTATGTGCTACTGTTAGCTTGCTTACTTTCCTAGCATGAGATTGATTATTATTTTCTTCGCATTATCTCTTACATAGGCTCGCATGCTAGTGTGTTTATTCTATTGCTTTGGTATTTTACTGCTGTGCTTATCTGTCCTCTCACCTGCTTAGTTGTAGCATTTATTCATCTTATCTTGATTATCTGCTTAGCTGTAGCTGTGCGTGTGGATGTTACTGCTTTCCTAGATGAGATGGGTTAGGATTAGATGCGGTGAGTTAGGATTTGGATGTTTATTTTCTTTTGCCCATCCCCGGGTCATGCATGCTTAGATAGACGGTTTCTCGGGGATACTCGTTCCCATTTCACATGATTTTAGCCCAAAACTCTTCAAAATTAATTAAAAATGGCCTAAGAGACCGGGTGCTTGCACTTGGGCGAATTGGGGGCGCTTAACACCTTTTCCATTCGTCATCAGGCACAGACTTTTGTATCTCTGGTTATTCGTTGTAACAGAGTATTTCATGGGATCCAGGGCCTACTTCCTTGGATGGCGACTCTTCTTTGTTATAGGTATATCTCGGATCCGGGCTAGTCCTTGAATCGAGAGGTATCTCATTTACATCGCCACCCATGCTGTGAGTGGCATCATTTCGAGAGTTCCTTGGTAGAGCTCTCCTTCACATTGTGGAGATCTTAGAGGACTGACGGGGGATCTCGTGTCCCTCGCCCAACCGTCATCGGGATCGGGGTCAACAGCGTGTGCTTTTTATTATTGATTTAATTCATCTTTTTCATGAACTTGAGATCACTAATGCAATCTGAATTGCACGCAAAAGAGAATGACAGAGTCACCACCTAGATGAGAGATCTAGGACCCATAAGTGACTAGAAATCTAGATTCGTTACTTGATTACGAGAATGGAAGGTATGGGGAGTTACTACCACATGCACCATTCTTGCCCGATAATCCGGTCTTCAATTTTAAAAGTTAACTCTCTTGAACTCCTTTTAAATGGCTCATTTAACTCTATATTAGTGTGCGAACTATGTGACATACATCATAAAATCTAATTTCAATGTAATCCCTAATTTGTATCTTGATTTTCTTAATTTGTTTAGATTCAATCTAAGTGAATGTTCTTCTAAAATTCTAATTTGTGGGAAATCCTATATATTTTAATTAATTAATTTAATGAAAATTAACCTACAAAATCTCACCATTTGTGGTGGGCCGACTCGTGATTGTAGTTCGGTGCATCCAAAGTTGCCTATGTATCCAAGCCTCATTGGAATCAGAGTTGATCGTAGTTCGGTGCCTAAACTAAGCTATATGCCTAAACATCTAGGACACCAATCTAAATTGAACTAACTGTTTCAAAAGTTTAAGGGAATTCATTTAATTCAAGTTGAGTAGCTTTTATTATCCTACGACTTTATCTAAGATGCTATATGGTCATATCCAAGTGCAAGACGTTTCTTAAACTAATGCAGGTGAACCTACATCCTAGTTTAACTAGGCCTGTCCTATAGGGAAATAGGTTAACTAGGGTACCTAGACCTATGATTCGATTGCTAATAATAGCAATCGGTCGTGATGAGGCTGATTCAGGAAACGTCACAAACTAGAAAGTTGTAGATCTTTTCGAGACGTTCGAAACAAGAATAATTGCAAATTTTTTGGACGAGAAGGTAAAAAGTTATGGCAATTTTACTAACCTGACCAAACTAGCACTTTCTAATTATAACTCTTCATTCTTTTCATTCTTTTTTTTTTCAAAACACATCAAATTTGACATCACCATCCCACCTCATCCATGTTGGGCACCCATGTGGAGCGCCCACTTATGTGGCTGACCCACATGGGTGGGTCCACTTGGGCTTCTTCCTATGTGGGCTTTGCCCAATGGGCCTTCTCACATGGGTTTTGGGTTTTGGGTTTTTTTCATAAAAAGTTAATAAAATTCTTTTAAATTCAATATTTTATATATGGACTCAACCCATATGACATTTATGGTGCACCCCTAACACGTGATCGAACCATATTTTTTGGGAAAATAACTTTTCGAACCAAAATGCCCCTATTTGACCATTACACATCCAAATGCGACCAAAATACCCTCAAATTGGTTCACCCATAAAGGGGAAAGTTAAAAATGGAAAGTCTTTGTGGTCAAACTTCTAAAATAGAAACTTTTAAAGTTGAGTCCTTTTGGTGAGCAAAATCAAACAGGATCATTTGGTATCCCCTAAAAATACCCAAAATGCCCTTGACACATAAAATTTCCAAGTCAAGTAAAACCCCTGAGAAATTCTAAATTTCGTAGGTTTTCCAAAATTCATGAAATCGTCTAAGATTCCTTAGATACATCCTAGAGGTCAAATGAAACACATTGGAAATGACCAAATTTCTCTGAAGGTGCAAAACTTGGTGAAACTAGGGAAAACCCTGAGAAATTTCAAAAATAGCAGGTTTCCTAAAATTCACGAAATGACTCGAGATTTCTCAGATACGGTCCAGGAATCAAATGAATCACACAGAAAATGACCAAAATACCCCTGAATTGCAAGAATAAGAGAAAGTCAGAGAAATCTAAATTTAGTAGGTCTCCCAAAACTTATGAAATTACTCATGATTCCTCAGCCATACCCTCAAGATGATTTTGGATATATTGGAAATGATCAAAATATCCATAAGATGATGAAAATGTGAAAGCCCAATGAGTTTATAAAAATAGCAGGCTTTTTCACTTGTTTGGAAACTTGAACTTCCATCTTCCAGTTACTGTTGGGAACACCCTAGAGACTTTTAGGATTGCGAACCAACTTCAAAACTCTTTAAAACGCAAGAAGGACCTAATCTAATGCGGAAGACAGACTCAAGACTCAATGAAACTTCTTGATGGTGTCGGAATCCGGGTCTGCGATCGCGCGGTCGGTAGAGGGCCTCCGCGGGGTCTGCAATCACAAACAAAGGGGGTCAGGGGGTCCCGGGTGGGTCCCGGAATACCACTTCGACACCAAAGTCAGATCCTTCGACCAATCATTATAAAGGACAGCGAGAAGAGGAAGGGGTTTGATCAGGGTTACCAGGACCAAGGCGCGGGTTCTTTCTTGGGTGCGGAGATGAGGGGGTCAGAGGGAACTAGTAGGGAGAGTAGGATTGAGTTTCTAGTCTCCTCTGTTGTTGCCTCGCCTCTTTTTCCGGTTGTTTTGTGGGAGCTGAGAATGGGGGAAGTCTTTCCAAAAACGTGGATCCCCTCTCTTCTTCCTTTCCCTCCCTTTTAAAGGGAGGTGCGGCCTTTTCATCATTATGGAGAGAAATCCTTCCTTTGCGGGATTGGGCCGTCCCCCTGCTCCGCCGGCGCGCGTGACTTTGCCGGATATTTCCTTCCATAACTTGTGATGATGAGGCCTGGACGGTGAAAGGGCGAGACGTGTCATGATCGTATGGTCTTTGCCGTTTTCCAACGCCTTTCTTCATGATGGTTAGGCTCTACTTGTGCATGGACGACACGTGACGATATCTGAGAGCGACGCCATATTTGTGTCCCATCACTTCTGAATCTCTTGCTTTTCAAAGCATATCAAAATGGGGGTGTCTACACTCTTATATGATTATACCTCAGTACATTGCTTGTTCATTATCTGAGAAGTTTTATTCTCTCATTTTGGTGACCGTGATTTATTCGTGAGGTACTTGATCAGATCTTGCATAGAATCCTTGAATCACGTATTCAGTGTAAATCACACATTCCACGCCGTCTTTTACTTTTATAGATGTCGAAGAGCAGCTTTCGGATTGTGTGAATGTGATGAGCAGATTTATGTGTGAATGGTAGGTAGGAAAATCATGCATACTTCACATTTAAAGCGGTGCTACTAAGGTATGTCCTTTGTTTTTTATGTGCAGGGCTAATTATGGAATTTTCCAGAAAATGAAGCTGAGAAATGAAATATCAAAGAATATTCAAGTGTGAGAACAACTTTGGGGTCAAATTGGAATCACCAATCAATTTACAGGGTGGATTATAAGTTGGATGGTTAACATCTGTCCATGAAAATGATTTACAGTGCACAGCCCATTCATATTGGCGCATACCATTCGGATCATCTATGGGATATAATTTGGTGGCTCAATAATTAGAAGGTCCGGATCGTCCTATAGAGATAGTCTTACGGGAGATGGTCAATTATGCAGCAGTTCATGGGCCATCCAATGGACAATTTGGATCGTAAGGTGGAAGGGCTACTTGTTTTGATGGTCATTGAATTGAATGGTTTGATCATCATACATATATCATATGATGGGCTAACAATTGGACAGATTCATTCTTTTATAGGAAGGTCTGCACATGTGCATCTACTTGTACCCATCAAAACTTGGACGGTTTGGATCGTTCCAAGGAGATGATCTGTGGGTTGTGGCACTATGGTTGCATGTTTCTAAATAGCAAGCTTACTAATCTGGATGATGTGGATGGCTCTATACATGAATGGGATGGGCAACACTCAACAGCCCATTTGTTGGGATTATCAATAATTTATACGGCTCAGATTTTCCACCCATTGAAAATAATTTTTGGAAAGTCTACTTTACATCAGGGCCCATCAGTTTGTGGCCCAACAATTGAATGGTCTGGATCATCTTATGGGGAATGATTACGGAAATGGTTTGAAAGCTCTATCTATTGTATGAATTGCCCATAGAATGGATGGTTGGATCATTTGATGATGTTACCAATTTCTCTTCTAGACATACAGTCAATCCACCGACCTCATTCCTTCTTGCCTAATTGGTTATATTCAAAGTTTCTTTTTCTTTATTACGTGTAAAACAAAATAGGAAAGTGATTTGCTGCTAATGGAATTGGTCAACAGTAATGGGAAAGAAGGAGCACGCATGGTATGCTTGTGGAAAGGTTTTTTTTTTTTTGGGATGTTGTCATGGACATTCAGGGAAAGCAAGTTGGTAGAAGCATCAGTAAAGGTGGAAATACCATTTGGACGGTTTGGATAAGAGAGGTGGATGTTGATTTTAATGAGAGATGCTATTAATAACACTTGTTTTTCTTTGTTGAGAGGAAACAACTTACTCACAAGATCAAGTGGACGTGGCCATGATTTTTTTACTGGACTTTCTCTTTGGATGGCTGCTGGAAATAGCAACTTCTAATCAATTCATCCTATAGCAACCCGCTGATGTGGATGGCTCATTCAAGTGGACGTTTGGATCATCATGCAAGGAAAAGCAACAATCCAAGATTAGCAAGTATGAAGGGAAGGTTGCTCTTATTTTTGGTAAACAAACTACCTTTAGCAACTATGCTTTTTGTCTACCATGCATACTATATTGTGTAGTCAATGTTTATATAAGATGGTTGTCGTCCAAGGCAAGGGAAGAAGTGGGGATGCTTGTATTTTTTTTTTCTTTACTCTTGCTCTTAAGATATTTGGACAGTAATTTTTTTCTTTACTCTTTCTTCATTCTCTTCACTACTTTCGTTCTCTCTTGCTTGCTCTCTTGAATTCCCTCTTCAACCAAGGATCAACCATCCAAGGCTTCAACCCGGGGTAGTGTCAATGCTAGAAGGAGGACGATTTGGACTTCCCTAGAAGAAGAAAAGACTAAGTTCTTCTTTATTTGTTATTTATTTCCATTTCAATTTGATGTACCCTTGCAATTAATTTTCAATTAAGGAAGAGTGTATTGTTTTCTTTTTCTTTTCTTTAGATGACCATGGTTTATATTAATTTCTTGATTCATTTTCCTTTCTCCATGAGCAACTAAACTCCCTTGCTTGGGGTTTAGATGAAACCATTAGGAAGGGGAAAGAGTTCTGGTAAAAAAAATTATGATGCAAATATAACGTACGTATATATAGGTTGTATAATTGCTCTTTCCAATCATTTATGTCATCGGCTTTCCTCGTTCGTATGATTGATTATTTGTAAGCCCAATGGTTCTCACCTTGGCAATCTTCTATGTTTTGATGATTCCAAACACAAGTTGTAATGTGTTGTATTTCTAACGTGTTTGATGTTTAAGTGCATGTATTGAAGATTCAAGCATTTCAAACACTTAGATCAAGGAAAACGGCATGGATCGAGGTTTGTACATCCTTGAACACCATTTGAAGCCAAATGATGATGAAAGCTTGGAGCATTCAATGAGAGATCTTGAAGAGCCAAAGAAATGGAGGTGATCCATGCAAGAGTTCAAGACTTGAAGATGTGCTTCAAAAGTAGAAGATTTGAAGGCTTAAGTCTTGTGTTAGATTGTACATCTAATCCCTATTAGGAACCCCACCTTGAGGCATAATGGAGTCACCAAACAACTGACCCTAATTGGAATAACAATCCCATCTATGTGTAATTTGGAAGCCCATGAAGCCCAAAAATTATCAGCGTAGAAAATCTGGAAAATCTGCTGATTTAGGCTTCTCGGACCTCCGAGCTCGGAACTCAGAGAAATTCCTCGGAGCTCCGAGAATTTCCTCGGAGCTCCGAGATTTGGTCCAGGGACTATTTTCCAACTTCTGTTTCTATTCCCGGAACTCCGAGAAAATATCTCGGAACTCCGAGAACACTGTGTCGACAAAAAAAATTATAGCCGTTGGGGAAATTCACAGAATTACGACTATGTCCCTGTAAGGGTCATATTTGGATTTTCTCTATATATATGTGTTCTCTATGCCTTAGAACAGATCTCTCTCATTCATAAACATGTTCTAAACATATTAGAGAGTAGTAACCACCCTTGTGCCTCAATTTGGGATATCTAAAGGGATTAGACCTAGGCTTGAATTTGTACATCATTTCAAGAGTGGAATTTGTGTGAGCTTGAGAGCTATCTACCCTTGAAGAGGGAAGTTGTAATTTTTTATTTTCTTTCATTGTATTTGAGCAAGTGTTCGGAGAAGCGTAGCCCTCTCTCCGTGGTGTGGATTGCCACCAAGATTAAAGCGATTGTAATTGGTACCGGTCTTCACCAAGGTTAAGAAGATCAACATAGTGAAGCCATCAACGGATTTGGTTGGTGGAGTGGAGTAGGCCTTGTGTGTTTGATGACCGAACCACTTTAAATCTTGGGTGCACCCTTTCTTGTCTCTTGCTCCTTTCTTGCATTGCACTTTAGATTTAACTTACTTGCTTAAATTATTTTATTTTTTGATCTCTTAATCCTTCATTAGAGAGTTTAAATAATTGGGTTAAAATTTCAAAAGGTAAATTTTATTTTTATAAACCTAATCTCCTTTTAGGTTGCCACTTGGGCCTATCATTGGAATTTCACTTGGTATCAGAGCTAGGACTCTTGTTTGAAAAGCCTTAACTCGTAAGAGTTAAAGATCATTTTTGGCAAAATCCATGGATTTTAAAATTGGTCATGACATCTCTATCCCTCCATCATTTGATGGAACTAACTATGAGAAATGGAAAACCCGTATGAGGTTCTTTTTAGGATCTTTGGATTTAGAGATCTTAAATCTTGTAGAAAATGGTATTTCTAAAAAGGAAAAAATAGGATCCAAATTGCATGCATTAAATAGTAAAGCTTTGATTGCAATTTGTTGCTCGTTGTCTCCCCATGTTTTTGAGAAAATTTCAACATGTAAAGATGTACATGAGATTTGGATTAAACTTGAAGAAATCTCTAAAAATCATACTTGTCATCTTTCATTAGAAGATTCTAAGGTTTCTCATTTACATGGTAGTGTTGTGAATCATTGTTTAAACACTTTTGATATTAAAAAGGATTTCAACTCCTCAATTTCCAAACTACAAAATGAGATTGATTCCTTGCACTTGGAAATTGATAATTTCTCGCTCAAGAATGAAGCTTTGAATCAAATAAACAATGATTTGATTAATATAAACAAAGACTTGATTCAAAGATGTAAGTCATTTGCAAAAGAAAATGAAAAATTAATTTTTGAAAACCAAAATTTGCGAGAAGAGAAGAAAAATGTTGAAAATCTTAAATCTTCTTGTATTGTTACATGTTCATCTACTTGTTGCACAAAATCTCATTTTTGTGGTAGGTTTAGGACATTTTAAAAATGAATGTGTGCTTAAAACTTTACCTAAGACTAAGATGATTTGGGTTGAAAAGAACACTTTAGGTAAATCTAAACCTTTTGGAACCAAATGGATGTGGGTTCCAAAGGCCCCAACCTAGTTTTCTATGCTTTTGCATTAGATTAGGGGCATATGATTAATTTGAATATCTCTATGAGTTTTGGTTCTTTGTGCCTAAGACTTTTACTTAGATTGTTATATCTTTATCTTGGGAATTTGATTTAGATGATCCCCATTTATTGATGATTGTATTTTGTTTAAGGGGGACATTTGATTTAGGGGGAGCTAGAAAATGAGTTACCTTTCAAAACCCCATATGAGTTTTCAAATCCCTCCTTGTTTTGAATTTTACTTTTATTAAGGGGGAGTTTTGATTTGATTTATTCCTTCACAAAGGGAGAGCTACACATTGCATAATTTTTCCCTTATGTTTAAAACTTGCATCCCTTCTTTTTGTGATGACAAAGGGGGAGAAGTTTTATGGCAGTGTGCTTAAATGTGGCAATCACCTTGTGTGTTGTCATCATAAAAAAGGGGGAGATTGTAAGCCCAATGGTTCTCACCTTGGCAATCTTCTATGTTTTGATGATTCCAAACACAAGTTGTAATGTGTTGTATTTCTAACGTGTTTGATGTTTAAGTGCATATATTGAAGATTCAAGCATTTCAAACACCTCGATCAAGGAAAACGGCATGGATCAAGGCTTGTACATCCTTGAACACCATTTGAAGCCAAATGATGATGAAGGCTTGGAGCATTAAAGGAGAGATCGTGAAGAGCCAAAGAAATGGAGGTGATCCATGCAAGAGTTCAAGACTTGAAGATGTGCTTCAAAAGTAGAAGATTTGAAGGCTTAAGTCTTGTGTTAGATTGTACATCTAATCCCTATTAGGTACCCCACCTTGAGGCATAATGGAGTCACCAAACAACTGACCCTAATTGGAATAACAATCCCATCTATGTGTAATTTGGAAGCCCATGAAGCCCAAAAATTATCAGCATAGAAAATCTGGAAAATCTGCTGATTTAGGCTTCTCAGACCTCCGAGCTCGGAACTCCGAGAAATTCCTCGGAGCTCCGAGATTTGGTCCAGGGACTATTTTCCAACTTCTGTTTCTATTCCCGGAACTCTGAGAACACTGTGTCGGCAAAAAAAAATATAGCCGTTGGGAAAATTCACAGAATTACGACTATGTCCCTGTAACGGTCATATTTGGGTTTTCTCTATATATATGTGTTCTCTATGCCTTATAACAGATCTCTCTCATTCATAAACATGTTCTAAACATATTAGAGAGTAGCAATCACCCTTGTGCCTCAATTTGGGATATCTAAAGGGATTAGACCTGGGCTTGAATTTGTACATCATTTCAAGAGTGAAATTTGTGTGAGCTTGAGAGCTATCTACCCTTGAAGAGGGAAGTTGTAATTTTTTATTTTCTTTCATTGTATTTGGGCAAGTGTTCAAAGAAGCGTAGCCCTCTCTCCGTGGTGAGGATTGCCACCGATTAAAGCGATTGTAATTGGCACCGGTCTTCGCCAAGGTTAAGAAGATCAACATAGTGAAGCCATCAACGGATTTGGTTGGTGGAGTGGAGTAGGCCTTGTGTGTTTGAGGACCGAACCACTTTAAATCTCGGGTGCACTCTTTCTTGTCTCTTGCTCCTTTCTTGCATTGCACTTTAGATTTAACTTACTTGCTTAAATTGTTTTATTTTTTGATCTCTTAATCCTTCATTAGAGAGTTTAAATAATTGAGTTAAAATTTCAAAAGGTAAATTTTATTTTTATAAACCTAATCTCCCTTTAGGTTGCCACTTGGGCCTATCATTAGAATTTCATTATTGATGAAGTAGATTATATACTCAATATATATAACTTTACAATTTGATTATATAATCGATAAACTCTCATGAAAAATGACATCCTTTCATCTTATCCTCCATAGACCTTGTTTATTGATTATATACCAAGTCGACTCAAAATTTTGATTTAATCATAAATCTAACCCAACCCTATGGTGGATTCTTGCCCCAAGTAGTTTTCCATATTGAATCAAATCTTTTTCATTAGTTTCAAAATTAATTTCTTTTGCAAATTAGTTTCATTAGTTTAGTTTTCTAATTAGATTAGAGATAGTTAATCAAATTATTATAACTTTGGTGCACTTTGCCTAAATTAAGATTTTCAAATCGCAATCTTATTTGTGTTCGATTCTTAGAGTGTTTAGAATACAAACTTATATATATTGTTGGCTCTGAGGTACGTCCACTGAAATCCTGAGTAAATGCCAGGCAACATATATCATAGTTTATATTCTAAGTGATACAAGAATATGATTCACAAACAAGATTTCTCTTTCCTGACTTCGACTCGTATTTACAAGATCCGTGCACTTGCGGTTATTTAATATCTCAATTAGAATGCTGTCATAAGGAAAGGAATAGATTGTATCAGAGGGTTTAGATTTCATAGTTCAATAGTTGCTTAGGGATTTATTTTATTAGAGGACTTTTACTTATGCAGTCGGTAGGAGTTTCTTTTATAATTGTGGAACGTGAGCATTTTGACTCATAGGTTAATAATTATGGATATTTATGGATTTCTTTGGAGTATTAAATTTGTCTTCCGCAAGTTGCTTTAAAAATGGAATTTGTTTTGGCATTGCATGCCCAAGTTGTCAATTTTGTTGGAGGGCATGCGGCACTGTTACAGGTACCCTGACTTGGGGCGTGACAGAAAGTGGTAACAGAGAATAAGTTCAGTTCAAGAACCTTTAGGCTGCCATAACCTAGCCAAAACTTTAGGATTAAACATGTAGGATGCGTGTTGGGTAGATGCAGGCAAGGGGCGCATAGGAAACGACACAATAAATTTGTGTATATCGGAGACGCTTGGTTAGCACAAGAGTTAATTGTGTTGTAGGAAACCACGTAACAAACTCACGTGCATCAGGGACGCCTGGTTGACATGTGAGCGAGAGCTATTCGGGTACAAGATGAACAATTTAGTTGGTAGCCCCAAGGGCGATGTAGGTGAACCGGGAACGGTTGATTACGTAAGGGTTGGCTATGCTGGTATGGGACAGTGTAGTGATCTTGCACATACTAAGAGTTTGGTTACGTGAAGGTTGGATAAGCTCGTATGGGACGGTATAGTGAACTCAAACTCACTGACAGTGCCTGGTTCATTTAGAAAATAAACCATCCCTTCACCTAGATTGGGAGATCTGAGTTTTGCATATGGGTTGACTATACTGGTATGGATGGTATAGTGAACTTTGATGCACCAGAAGTACTTAGTCTAGCAACTGAGTTAGTTTTAATGGTATGAGGAAGCAAGATAGACCCTTGTAAACTAGGAGCATTTGGGTTATCATGCGAGTAGGCTATGCTGGTATGGAACGGTGTGGTGGGCTCGTGTGCCCCATAAGAACTTGGTTTAGCAAGAGAGCTAATTGTTTCAGTGGGAAGTGAAAGTAAGTAATTCATGAGTTCAAGGGACGAAACTTGGGATTTGAAAGTGGGTTTTCTTGGAGATGAGAGTTGTTTTAAATTTGGGAAAAATACAGTTACACCCCCTCAACATTCTGACATTTTTAAGTCTAACCCCGACTTTTAAAAGTCATGAACTATACCCCATGAGGTTTCAATTTGTATAAGGTAGACCCCCTCTTTTGAAACACTATCAATGCTAATAAAGACCCCATACTCCCTACCAAAACCGATACCCGAATCCAAACACTACCAAAAACACTGTGGGCCCACATTATTTGGATGAACCAAATCATTCATTTGATGGGCCCTGACATAGATAGGGTGTGCCCAAAAACTCTGCTCCATAGGATCATCCTAACCCTCGATTTGTGGACGAACCGTCAACTGAGGGAGTCTACCTTCTACAAATTGAAACCTAAGGGGTGGTAGTTGGTGACTTTTAAAAGTCGGGGTTATAGTTGAAAATTTCAGAAAGTTGATGGGTTGTATCTGTATTTTTCCTTTAAATTTTGTGTTATCTTCTTATATTCTTTTGATCAGAGTGTGCATCAGAAGTTTGGTGGCGTTGGATTCTTATGCTCGATGTCGATTTTGCTTGTAAATTAGTTAGTACACATGGCGGTCGGGAGAAATCTAGTTTGAGTTGGTGTTGTAAGGCCAAGGACTTCTCATACTCTCACCCATGTTTTGATGAATAACAATCACAAATTGATTAGTTTCGGAGGCCTAATATGTTGCCTTGAGTGTTATGTTGGAATAGGATAAGTTTAGCACATTACATGACACAACACAATGCATGACTTGGAGATCTACGTGCACACTACTTGAAGCAACTCAATCTTGATGGGAGCAAGCTCAAAATGTCATTTGATAAAAGTTCCTACAAGATAGAGTGAAGATTTGAAGACCTCAACCAAGTTAAGCATCGATCGGAGCGTATTGAAGATCATATGCAAGAGAAGACTCACGAGATATAATTTTTCGAATATAGTTTGAATCTCTAAAACTCTTGATGTTTTCTCTATCAAGTCACACTCTCTTGGACCTACCAAATTTATGTTTTTAATGTCCAAGAGAGAACCTAAAAGGATTGCAAAAGAACTCTTGAAAAGTAATTGAAAACTCAGTTTTTGCAATCGACAATCGACCGACCCTACCACCTCGGTCGACCGGCCCTTTGAAAGAGGTGAAAATAAAAAAGGTCAAAAACTAAGAGGGGGGCGACCGACCCCCTTGAGGGTGACCGACCCCGGTCGACCGACACACCTCGGTCGACCGCGACACTTTGAATTTCGTTTTTAAAAATCTGACTAGCGCATTGCTAGCTGGCGACCGCCACACTTCGGTCGACTGTGACCATGCGAACCTAAAAGGATTGCAAAAGAACTCTTGAAAAGTAATTGAAAACTCAGTTTTTGCAATCGACAATCGACCGACCCTACCACCCCGGTTGACCGGCCCTTTGAAAGAGGTGAAAATAAAAAAGGTCAGAAACTAAGAGGGGGGCGACCGACCCCCTTGAGGGTGACCGACCCCGGTCGACCGGCACACCTCGGTCGACCGCGACGCTTTGAATTTCTTTTTTAAAATCTGACTAGCGCATTGCTAGCGGGCGACCACCACACTTCGGTCGATTGTGACCATGCGAAAATAGATTCATTGGGGCTTCGTGTATGCTTTTAAAAAAGACACAGTTTTTACTCTTTTGCCCCCCAATAGCTATATTCTTTCAAGGGCTATATAAAGGAGGTTCTAACTCCGTTTTGACTTGAGGAAATCATTGTTAAATAGCCTTATCCTCCTATATATAGAGTTCGGGAGAAATTTCGCAAGTTGCAAAATTAGATTCGCAAGTTGCGAAATTGATTCGGAAATTACGAACTGATTTCGCAAGTTGCAAAATGGTTTGACAAATGTCAGATGTTAGATCAGCAAGGATTTCACAAATTGTGAATTTCCTTAGTGAATTTCAAAATTAGGTTTTTGAATATGGGGGTATTTTGGTCCAAAACTTAGTTTTTCGGGGTTTTTTGGAACTTCGAAAGATCGTATTTTGTTCGTTTGGACTCCAAATTGCATGCTGTCAGATCCGTTGGATACATTATTTCAAGGAGAATCTAACAAGTCTAGTCTCGCGGGTTGGTTTGGGTGTGAAGTGTTTTTGGGTAAAAACGTATGTTTTTTACTCAAAGTTAACTTCTGGTTGAAATGCCATGTGAAAACGGGCTTTTTGGCTATACCATAAAAGGCGGGTGCCATGAAAAGCTGGCTTTTGTTGTAACCTTGGGATAAACTCATTTTTGAGAAATCTTTCCCTTTTTCATGAACCAAAGAGAGAGATCGGGAGAAAAATAACAGAGGCTCTGGGACTCGTCATGAGACTCTTCCTCGCGACAACCTATTATTAGTGCCAACTTGAAAACATTTGGTGTCTACAAATGCCCCTCTTTGGTAGGGTTACAAGACTCACGTCAGGTTCTTAGGCGTGCAGCCTTCACTGAGGGATCTTGCTGTCAGGTTCTTGAGTGGAAACCTCTCGCTGACGGTTTTGAGTTTTGAAATTCGACTGTTAGAACGAGCCTTGGGTGCAAGTCGTTTCTAACAGCAGTGCGAGTCATCTGAAGTCATTTTGGCGCCTGACTTGGGGAGGGACCTTGAGGGATGTCGTTCTGACATTCAGTGCACTGTTTTTAGGAGAGATGCTTGCGCAGCATCTCGTGCTTGATACTGAAATTCGATAAGTGACTCAGTTTGAAAACCTAGAGGGGGGTGAATAGGATGTTTATAAAACCTTTGCCTTTTAAAAACTTTTCGTAAGATTTCACCCAAGAATTATCCCCTGTTAAATTAAGTTTAAAATAGTTGAACTTAAACAATATTATAAATTTATATAAGTTCAAAAACCCTTTTGATTAGCAAACTTAATTGGGTGATTTATAGCCTAGTTAGCAAGGTATACTTTTTCAATTAAAACCAAAATGCTAACTACTCACTCAATTCTAAATATGTAGAAAAAAATGCAAGCACAAATAATAGAGTGAAAGGGTGAGAGAGAAAGGGAAATACCAATACAAGTGACACAAGGATTTATAGTGCTTCGGCAAACGACCTACTCCACTCTTCTCAAGGTCGCACTTGAGGATTTCCACTATTGAGACCTCCACGACACCCGGCTCCGAGACTTTTACAACCCAAGAGAATTAAACGAGGATGCCATTGCCACCTTTACAATGTCTCTCCTACACGGCCGAGAACTAAGCCCTTCACCCAAAGGAATTAACACAGGATGCCCTTTCACTTTTCTTGTCTCTCCTACACCGCCGAGATCTAAGCGCTTTCCGAAGAAGAAGATAGCTTTGCCTCTAAGTAGGCTACAATGCACAATGAAGCTCCCACAAGGTTCTCTAATTACAATTCAAAGCCTAAACCAACCTCAAATGATTTTCACAAATTAAGGCACAAAGGATTGGTGAGAGAAATTAATCCAAAAATGGTTGCAAGTGAGTTTCTAGGGTTTGTTAAGGTTGGAACATGCTCATCAAGTCTTTTGGACCCTTTGAATGGGTATATATGAAGTCCCAACTCGATATGACCGTCTCAGGGGCAAAACAGTCATTTTTGAGTCAAACAGTCAACTAGCCGTTGGGCCACAACGGCTATATTTTTTTTTGTCCCTGGTTGTTTTCTCGGAGCTCCGAGAAATGTCTCAAAGTTCCGAGAAAAATTCTCGAAGCTCCGAGACTACATTTTCAGCAATCTCCTTCCAACTTGTAAAATTCATATCTCCCTAATTTCTCGTCGGATTTTGACGTTCTTGTACTCTACAGATATGAGCAAAATGAGAGCTATCTGTTAAAAATATTTTAAAATATGTTAAATAACTTTTGATAGGATTTAGTTGCTGGTCCAGGTTGTTTCTTCGGAACTTTATTTTGTTCAATGTTGTGTTGAATGTCATATGGGTCCCAACATGTTGGTACACCACGATGGCCATTCATTTATCCATTTAAGTCCTTAAAGGGTGTGTTAGTCTATTTGAAAATATATTTTTAGGGCTTTTAAGATGTGCCTTGATCAAGAGAAAATACAAGAGAGAAAGGTGATACATACTACCATTCTAAGTACTCTCTTGAACTTCGCTTGAGCCAATCTTCATTTGATCTTCAATGTGGTGCTTGGCTTGCTTTGGGATCTTCAAAGTTGAGCTTCTTTCTTTGACACCTTCCAAGGATAATGCCACCATTTGGTTCAAGCTCCTTTGTCCTTTTCATTGCTTGTTGATCCTATAGCTTTGGCCTTCATTGATTTTTTATGATTGTCCAAATGCTTGATGTGGATGATGTTTAGCTTCTCCTTGGTTGATCATCCAAGGTGTGATTGGTCCAAGTATGTTCCGAGCTCCTTTGCCATTGTGTTTGGTTCATCTTCAAGCATAGGCCAATAAGGTGTGTGCTAGTACGATTTGACTTGTGTAGGACCTGTCTACAACACAACACTCAAGGGAAACGATTAGCCCATAAAGAACTACTCAATTTGGGTTTGTTGATCATCAAAACAAGGTAAGAGGATGAGCCCTTGGGCTTACAGATACGATGGATCGTATAGGAGATTTGATTAGATAGAGCAGATGCATGATCGTCATTTGCTCTTGGATTTGGATGTGTTGTTTGATTGGAGATGATACCATGTTTTAATGGATTTTCTATTTGGGAAGATGCCTTATCGGCATCTAGGGTTGATTGTCTTGAGCGTTCGTAAGGATACAAACACCTACAAGGGCAGGATGATTTTCTAGCATCCACTCAGTGGCTTCTTGAGGTTTATCTTGATGTTGGGGAGCTACTGCGTAGAAACGGACTTGCTCTGGTTTCGAGGGTTAACTTAAAGAGTTACCGTGTGGAAATAGACTCATTTTAAAGTGCTACCACGTAAAAAAAGACGTACTCAGATTTTGGGGATAACCGTGTAGCAACGGACTTATCCTGAATAGCTGTCGTGTAGTAACAGACTCATTTTGAAGAGCTACGGTGTAGAGAAAGACTTGCTCTGATTTTAGGGATTACCGTGTGGTAACAGACTTATCCTGAAGAGCTACCGTGTGGTAACAGACTCATTTTGAAGAGCTACCTCGTAGAAACAGACTTACTCCGATTTTGATGACTACCGTGTAGTAACAGACTTATCCTGAAGAGCTACCGTGTGGTAATGGACTTATTTTGAAGAGCTAGAGTGTAGAAACGGACTTACTCAGATTTTGAGGATTATCGTGTAGTAATGAACTTATCCTGAAGAGCTACCGTGTGGTAACAAATTCATTTTGAAGAGCTACTGCGTAGAAACAGACTTACACGGATTTTGAGGATCACCGTGTAGAAACGGACTTATCCTGATGTTGGAGAGCTACCGTCTAGAAACTGACATACTCTGATTCTTAGGGCTACTGCGTAGAAACGGACTTACCCTGACGTTTGAGAGTTACTGCATAGAAACAAACTTACTCTGATTTTATACACCTCAGGGTAAGTCCTCTTAGGGAGACTTTTGTTTGCCTGCTTAGGGTAGGTGCTCTCAGGGTGACTTTTGTTTGGTTGATCAACGCTGGTGCTCTCAGGTAGACTTTTGTTTGATTTCTTAGGGCAGGTGCTCTCAAGTAGACCTTCATTTGGTTGCTCAGGGTTAGGTGATTTCGATTGACTCCACTGAGGATTGATCAATTTTTGTTGGGGAAACCAAGAGCACATGTTCGAACATAGATGACTGGTTGGGCATATGGGTGTTGTTAGAAGCCTGATAAAAGGAACCATGGTTTGTAAGGTGGGACCTGTGACGACAGGATTTGTTTGAATGATAGGGGAGGAGTCCTTGACAAGGGATCCGAGAGATTTTAGGAGCTGATTGACGGGGTATCTTTGTTGGAGACCCAGTTTCGAGAACTAGGCTATAAACAAAGATTTAAGGAAGCGGGGACGGGCCCCTGATTTTCCAAGAACGGGTGATATAATCAGTGGTCTAGTAACCTTTCGTGGAGATAGTATGTTTCCTCGAGTCTAATGGGGAAGAACATAGAAGTTGTCATAGCTAAAAGGGTCTTTTTTATTGCCTTGATTCGGCTGAGAGTCAACCGGAGTTGATTTCATTGACGAGGGTTCACTCTGCTGGGGAGTCGACATTCTGTCGATTGCGCAAGCATGTAATTGGCTCTGATAGAGACGGTGGATAGCTACCGACCGTGTTGACTTTGTTAGGCATGAACCAAGATTGATTGGTTCATTGTACTCAGTATCGGGGGATGATTGAAAGGCATTTGTCTACCTTGACACTACTGGGGAGGATTGTCAATCATAGGTTGTGTTGACTTTGTCAAGGATAAACTAGAGGCCTTGGAGTGACTTTATTGGGAGCTCAGGACACTTCTAGAGACCTTTTGGAGTGGCCAGGGGTACTAAGAGGTTGATTGAGGCCAACAAGGAGGTTGGCCCCTGAAGTATTCTGCTAGGAACTTGAATTTGATCAGGTTAAGCTTGGCGGAGATTGGCCGGCTATGTGATCTGCTAAGGATGGAAGATCTTTGGTCGTAGATTTAGTATGTGAAAACCAAAATCTAAGCAAAGGTCCTAGGGACAAGGAGCACGGGCCTCATGATTCGTTCTTTAAGAATGAATTTGAAGAATTGAATTGGGCGAACTCGATGGGAAAGCAAGTCAGCCGTCAGGTAGGTTTGTCGTGATCGGTTGGAAAGTACTTGGTGTTCCGCTGGAGATTTAGACGGTTGGAAGGCATCTAAAGTGCCTTGCTTTGACTCTTCAGGGGAGGATTTTGATTGATTGCTTTTAATTAGTTTTGAATTCTGCCATGATGGGTAATCCGTTTTGGGAAGTCGGGATTCTGCTAGGAAATTTTGAGAAGGTATTGACTGCCTTCGAGGTGATGGGAGGCATTGGATTGCCTCAGGCATTTTGCCAGGAAAAATCTAGGGCTGATCGGATGCCTTGGATCGATTTTGCTATGAGGTATAGCTTATTTGGGAAAGTTTGGGCTCCGCTCTGGATGATTAGAAAGGCAATGAGTTGCCTTAGAGGCTCTGCTGGAGAGGCTTTTGAAAAGGCATTAACTGTCTTAAAGATGATCAGGTGGATGCCGCGCGGACTTCCCCAGGAAGGTTAGACAATCCTTTGCGAACCAGGGTTTAAAAGGGTTTGACTCTGCGGGGAGGAAACTGACATCAGGATCAAAGGGATGATGTCCCTAAGCATTTTAATGGAGCCAACTTGCTATCATTAAGGTTTGCCTTATTCCCCGATCCCTGACGAAGCATGAAGTGAAGATGAGGGCCCCTCTTTGAACGGTCTTGATGTATCTTCGTTGGGGGCTGGGAGCAACACTGGTTTGGATCTCGTCCGGAGGTCGTCGCCTTCCTTGATCCACGAGGGTGTGTATTACGATAGTGCCTTTGTCCATTGATTTTGAATATGATTGCTTTTCTCGCAAATTTGAGATGAAAATCCTAACTTACGAAAGAAGCCAAGACTAGAGTCGCCAACTAGGATAAGGCCTAGGACCCGTGATTAACTCTGTATGTTTTGGTCTACGTTCCCGAATTGGGTAAGTTACCTGGTTACAAGAACGGAATGTGTTAGGCACCCTTCTTGCCCGACGAAAGTCGGTCTTTACCTTTTAAAAGCTTTAATTGTCTAAATTCTAACTAAAGGAGGTAAATGTGAATATTTATTTGAACTAACGTAAGCCGTTCACAGTTTAGACTCATGCGAGCCAGGATTGCATCCTACATGCCTATGTGCCTATGTGATTGTTTTGACATTTTATGAGATTGAGGATATTTGGTTTGAGTTGAATTAGATTAATTGATTTGATGTGAAGTGACAAATTCTATATGAACCTAGAACTAATGCAATGTCCCTAAGTTGCATTTTTAGTATTTTTGTGAAATTTGGGCTCTAAGAGTTTTATTAGGAAACCTAGAGTACAACTTCTAAGTTTTTCTAATCTTGGAATTCATGATTTTGAATTGCAATTTTCCAATTTGAATAATTTGAGTTCTTTAGATCTTTAAGATTTTTTGAATCCTTTTAAAGTCCAATTTTAACAAAACAACTAAGCATGCAAAGAAGATAATCAAACAAGTAAAGAGAGGCCATTGAACATGCAAACAAAGCAACTAACTATCATGTGAGGAAAGTAAATAGCATGCAAATTATAAGTATATCCTAAACAAGCGACTTCTAACATAAAAACAAACATGCAAAGATAGCAACTATTTATCCAAGAAAAGTAACTAAATTAACAACTAATCATGCAAGAAACGATTTTAGGAAAGGGAAGGGGGTAGAAGAGGGAATGGGAAGGATGAAGAAGGGTGCAGGAGAACGAAAATGATGAAGAAATGTGCGACTGAACTTGGAGGTGCTAAGTTGCCTACGTACCCCATGATGGGGATCAAGCCACACGTAGTTCCGTCGGGTTTGAGATTTGAGATTGAGGTGAAAACTTGGATTAGGAACTCAAGTTTAGATTTCAAAATTGGACACTTGGATTTCGATTTTAAAATTGGATTTGGGATAGAGGGTGTAGCTTGGTTGAATTAAAAGAGGATGTAACTCGGTTTGGGTGATGGAAATGTGCAACACTTTTATGACTCGGTTTGGCTTTAGGTTTGTAGGGGTCATTAGTTTCTTGATTTATTAGGATTTTATTTCCCAAGTGTATTAGGATTACCCTTCTAAGTAGAGGTGTTTTAATTTAGTTCTTTCTTTATGAGTTAGGATTCTAGATTTTTCTTTTAAGAGAAGTTTACTTCTTTAGAGATTGCTTTTCTATTATATAAAGGCTGTAATATATGAGTTAGAATCAATCAATGGAATAATAACAAAGACTTTTGTCTCTCTATCTCTCTTCTTCGTCTTCTTCTTCTTCCTAGTTTGAGGAAACAAAGAAAGTGACTTTCATTTTTTTTTTGTGGTGGATGGTGGTAGAGATGAAATATGATATTGAAGAACAGAACCTGGGTAAAGATTAGGAAAACTTGCTTGTGCGGGAAATCCGCATCATCATAAATCCAAGCCTCCTTGATTGGTGGTGTTTGCCGTTGAAGCAAGATGGTCCAACGAGGAGAGACCTCGCTTTGATACCAACTAACACAGCGGATCAAATAGGAATCGCACCCGAAGCGTACGACTCACATATTACGGCCTTTATATAATAGAAAAGCAGTCTTTAAAGAAGTAAACTTCTCTTAAAAGAAAAATCTAGAATCCTAACTCATAAAGAAAGAACTAAATTAAAACACCTATACTTAGAGGGTAATCCTAATACACTTAGGATATAAAATCCTAATAAATTAAGAAACTAATGACCTACTTTCTAAAATGATAAAATCCAAAGAATTAGTAACCAGTGTCCTATATCAGGTTTGCATCATCCCATGGAATTGATTTTGGGGGCACAACCCATTTATGGGGTGGCCCACCAAATGGACGGTTATGATCATCCTATGGAGGAGATTTTTGGAACACAACCCATTTGTGCCGCAGCCCATCAATTGAATGATTTGGATCATTGTGATTGTTGGCAATGTAAAAAGCCCAGCCAAATGAACGGTTTGGATCATCCCATGGAAATGATTTGAGGGGCACAACCAATTTTGTGTTGTGGCCTATCAATTGGACAATGTGTATCATCTCATGGAAATGATTTAAGGGGTGCGACCACGCATGTTGGGACCCATCAATTGGATGGTCTGGATCATCCCATGGAAGTGATCCTGGGAGCATGCCAATTCATGCCATGGCCCATCAAACAAACAGCTTGGACCATCCCGTGGAAGCAATTTAGGGGACGTGACAAATTTACATTTTACCCCGCCAAATGGACAGTTCATATCACCCTATAGAAATGGTTTCGGGGCGCTACCAATTTACGTTGGGGCCCATTGATTGGACGGTCAGGATCATCCTTTTTCATGCAAATGATTTGGGGATATAACCCATTCACATTGTGGTCCGTCAATTGGACGATTTGGATCACCCTACAAAGACAATTTACGGGGTGCAAGCCATGTAGGTGGTGCCCACCATTTGGACAGTTCGGATTATCCAATGGAAGTAATTTGCGGGGCGCAACCAATTCCGCATTGTGGCTCGTCAATTGGCCGGTTTAGATAATCCTACGGAAATGATTCATATGGAAGGTTTAGATCACTCCACATAGTACTCACTCCCTTCGCTTCCCCCCCCCCCCCCCCCCCCCAAAATAACCAAACCAATAGCCTTTTCTCAAGTTTGCAATCTTGTTCCTTGATTCTTTTGAAATGGAAAAACTACTCTCCCATGTCATGTGACATGTGGAGATTTGTCGGTACCACTCCCGGTTCACACTCGGCCTCAAATAGCAGCACTCAAAGAAGAGGGATCGACCAATAGAGTCAAACTAACGAAAAAGGAAACGTCCATGCTAGTGGGGCCCACTCTTGTTATCCAAACTTGCCTTTCTTAAAGGTGGACTTTTCTCAACCCATTCGGTTCTCTAATACAACCCAACCCGTCCTATTTAATGGAAACCAACACGAAGCCCCCTATGGCCCATGACTAACTCTAGTGGCCGCACCACCCAACCGAGTTCTAAGCTTCACCGCAATTCGAGTCCAACTTGGGCCAGAGACAAACCCGAGTCTCAACCCGGGCCCAAGCTAAGCCAACCCGAGTCAATCTGAGTCAACCCAAGCCAACCCAGGTCCAACTCGAGTCAGCCCGAGTCAACCCAAGCCAATCCGGATCCAACCCGATTCCAAAACCGAGTCTTAACCAAAGCTCGAGTCTAACCGGAGTACAATCCGAACCCCGAACCTGACCCCGAACCCGGGATACCATATCCTGATTCCCGAACAAACCCGGGATACCATATCCCGATTCCTAGGACGCAAAACCTCTGACATCTCACTCCAGGATACCTTATCCTCAGAACCTAAAACCTCGTACATCTTATCCTAGGATACCTTATCCTCATGGTCCCCAAACCTCGGATATTATATCCTAGGATAACTTATCCTCGAAACCTGAAACCTAGGATACCTCAACCTAGAACTGTAAACCTAGGACACCCAGTGGTAGACTCCATACCTCAAACCCAAGCCTTAGCTTAAGCTCATTAGTCCCTGCACTAGTTCTAGGATCGTATAGAACCAACATTCTAGGCATGTAGAAATTAGCTTCACTAGCATCTAGTACGCAGAACATCCAATCAATCTTCAATTCTCAGGTTCAGTCAAACCACACTCAGACACATAGGACCCATGCTAGGCAGTTAGGTATTCTAGCTAGGCATTTAGGAATGAAACTCCTGGCCCCTGTGAACGGCTAAAATAACTCAATAAAACATTAGGTCGAGTAATTTCCTTCGAATAAATCACCTCAATAAACACTCTAACCCCATTTAGTTAACTTTTAAATAAATCAAGTTGTCGAATATGAAGACTGGCTTTTAACCGGGCGAGAACGGGTCCTAACACCTTCTATTCTCATAACCAGGCAACTACTCCAATCTCAATGGAACGCGGACTTGGTTCTCAGAGTCATTCACGGGTCCTAAGCCCTAACCTAGGTGGCGACTCTGGTCAATAACTTTTTCGTGAAATTCGGATCCCCTTATCCCTAATTCACAGAAAAGAGTGAAAACACAAATGTAACACATCTGGATCGAGCAAATGCCAACAAACGAGCAAAGCCTACAAAACAACACACCCATGGGTGCGCAACCGGATCCTAACCGGGATCTTGGGCAGGGCTCCACAAGTGGGATCCGCCCGATCAGATTCCTCAGGCCTCCAGACCGATGGTACGCGTGAGTCTATTCGCGCACTGGACGGTGATGCGGCAGTCTTGGACGACACCTACTATTGCCGGGTGGCGATGAGTTTCGTGATGTCCCTCCCGGGACAGAGCTTGTTCAGCGGGATAGGAAAAACAGTCAGCCAGGACTTTTTGAGCATTGCTCACCACATAGACTGGTTGGAGAATTATGATTGTGGAGGGGCCGCTTACGCCTTCCTCATTATAGAGATGGACCTGATTTCTCAAGGGGAGTCGACGTCCATCTGCGGGCTTTGATACATCTGGGCGGTATGCTCCTTTGCTTGCCTCTTTACTTTTGAGTTGTTTGTTTCTTTTTGTTTCTTGCATATGATATGATTATTATGGATCATTTTCATTTGTTGTGGACTCCTGTGTAGGCATGGGCCTTCTAGTCTTTCGGCCTTCTGGCCCCCACTCTCAGGGATCCGGCCAGAGTCCACTGGCCAGGGCAAGCTCTATGGGGACCAGACCAAATGGGGACACGCTCCTTGTCGTCGGTGGACGAGAACAGCCGAGCTATTGAACGTATTCAGTCAGACGCTGTGAGTTTTTGTTCGTTTTTATTTCGATACAGTACTCTTTCGTCTGCTTTGAATTTGTTCATGTCTTTGACAAAAGATCCCCTGACATGACAGGTCCGGTGGAGACCTTTGGATGATCATCTAGAGGTTCACGGGAGGAGTTCGCACACTCCTGGTTCATCTCCCGGGGGATGGCAGTGTTCCATTGGCATATGGGGCCAATGCTTTACTTGCCGGACCAGATAGCCCATCAGGCCATGGGGCACGAGGTCCAGTGGATCCCTCCTCATTCTTTCGGCAGTGTGAGGGTCTTGGAGTAGGTCGAGGAGTCTAGTCGCAGGTCTTACAGACTACGGGCTACGTGATCCCAGACGAGCACTTCTTCCCCGGGGACTATGGTGCCTGGGCCGCACGGGTGCTGATGCCTCCCTTGACATTAGAACATGTATTCTTCTTTTCCCTTCCCTTTTACATTCAGTTCAGATTTGATCATCTTGTATTTGTTTATTAATTTGAATTGTTCTACATTCTTCAGGAGGATCCTTATGCAAAGACTGGTGACAGGGCAGAGGCGGACGCTGCTCCTGAGGCTCCTGCCTTTGCAGGCGAGTCATCTGCGGTTGCAGCAGGGCAGCCGCATGACGAGAGGCATGCCTTTGAAGAGGCATTCGCCTTTCAATCGCTGGCATTGCTAGGGCGAGAGGCAGTCCGGTGATTAGGGAGCAACGAGCAAGGGAGAGAAAGGGAGGGGGACATCTCTTGCCTGCGGCCATGGCAAGAGGGTGGCAGTCGTCGAGCAATCATCCAGCTCTCCTTCTCCTGTGGGAAGGGAGAGTGTGCCGCTGGTTCAGATGCGGTCGTCGGCTTGGGAGCAGAGCAGACATTGACCTCCACCTGTTCTGTCAGCAGCCGCTCCGTCGACCATTCCGGAGCACCGTCCGGTGCCGGGTTGGGGTGTTCTGATCGCAGATGGGGCAAAGGCGAGAGAGATCCCTCTCGTCAAGCGATCAGAGGTGTTGGGGTTCCCGCTCCCTATTGATTCTCCTGGCGTGAGTGATTTATTTTGATTTTATGCATTTATTCATTTCGATTTTGAATGTACACACATTTGATTTGGATTTGTTTGATATTGCAGCTTCCTCGCCATCAGGCGAACGACTTGCTGCTGATGGTGGGGAGCCTGAAGCTCCTGGTTGCCCACCAGGTGAGGGTCATTAAGGTGCAGACCGTGGATGCTGCGTCCAGGATCGCTGAGCTGGAGCAGGCCTGGCGCTAGGCGGACCAGATGCTCCTAGCATACCAGTAGGAGAACCAGGCGCTGAGGCAGAGGCTGGAGGCTTATGAGGGTGTACCAGCCAGCATGTATGAAAATGAATCATTCTCCCGTTTTCATTAATTTTGCATGCATGTTTTCGATATACCTTTAATATCATAACATGCTTTTGGATGCAGGAGGAGGTGTACAGGCCGAGGATGTCTAAGGGAGGGTTTCCTTCGACTTCTGCTGGGCCTCAGCGGCAGGGAGGAGCTGACATTGATGACAACGATGATACCTTCAACGAGGATTATGTAGAGGAGGCAGAGGAGGCCGACGCAGAGGACACTACCCCGCCTGCTCGCCGGGCAGGCAAGAGGCCAATGAGGCAGAGATTCCCTCCGGTGAAGAGGGCGAGGGTTGGGACAGGCCTTGCTGGACTGTTTGCTCCTCATCCCTCTGATCCAATGGGTGAGACAGCAGAGGGTGCAGTTGCTGCCGCAGCAGGGGTGGCTCCAGGGTTAGTTCTAGAGTTCTTTGCTGGGGACATGACGGTGAGCTCTCTGCTATGTCACCTTGGAGAGGGATAAGCTGCTGGGTCACGAGAGCCAGGGGAGTCCTCCGTTTCCCAGGCTCAGGTAGACGCGTTGTCCGCTCCACCCGCAGTCCAGGATCCTCAGGGACAAGGCCCCACAGACCGTCCGGCTGATTAGATTTTTTATTTTTCTTTTAATGTACCTCGACTTGGGAGGAGAGTTTTCTTTTTACTTAATCAGACACGTATTCATTTGATATATGAAATATATGGATCATTGCCTTTTGCTTGCACTTGTTTGTGTTGTTGTTGGTTTGAACTAAAAATGCATCTAGTGTAAATGGACGCCGTTCTAGTTGGGTATTTACACAAAATGCCCCTAGTTTAATTCTTTGACAACTTGATTTGAGCATTTTGCATTGTTAGTGACGACGAACAATGCAAAATGCCCCTAGTATGGTTTCTTTAAAGATTTGATCGAACATTTTGCATTATTAGTCATATCTTTCTATGACTAAAAAATGCAAAATGCCCCCGGTGTATATATTCCCATAGACAAGAGAAATTTAACACAAGATAAAAAAGCAAGGGCAATTTCATTGCAATGAAAAGATGGTACATTATGAGCGTCCCTGATAATGAAGTTAAATCCTTCTGAACATCCACCTTTTATAGATGGGTACTGAGCTGTATCTTGATTCCTTCTAATATGGGAGAGATCTGACGTGTTTTTCCTTCAAGATATGATTACCTTTGTTGGGTATTGGCTTGCTGAGGAAAAGTTGATCTTTCTCTGGGTTTCCCTGTGAGGTTTAGAATAAAGAAAGAAGACTTGACTCTTACTGAAACAAATTCTTTCTGATTTATTTTAGGTGGCTCAAACCTTAGTAGATGAGTTTGGATGTATTTGTACATGGGCAGTTTTCCCTGCCCCTGACCTTTCAATCATAGTCTAAAGACCCTTTAGATTTTTTGGAGTTTTAACGCATTTTGTTTTAGACCAAAGAGTGTCTCGTCTAGCTTTTATGAAGACATGGCTTGCCAATGACTAAGTTGCCCTTTGTAGGTTTTCAACTTAGTGGACCGTTTGTGCCCTAAGTTTTGCTAGAAACGTTTTTTCAATTTTTTCGTTTTTACGGCACGATGACCCTAAATTTTGCCTAAGTCTCCCTTTCAGGTTTTTGACCTAGCAGGTCTTCAGACCTTCCTGTTTTTCTCTTTTCTTTTGTCCAATGAATATCTCGAGTTGAATATTGGCAAGACTTCAGGGTAGAGTTTTGATGATTTCTGGTTGTTCCGTAGAACGTGACTGAATCTGAATTCACCAAGCTTCCTATGTACCCTAAGAAAAGGGTGGGATCAAGTCCGCATAGTTCGACGCTCTTTTGTTGGGGAATTGAAGAAAAGGATGTTGGTTTTGCGAACGGTGACTGAACCTGAGATTGTTAGGCTGCCTACGTACCCTAAAGAGGTTGGGATCAGGTCTGCATAGTTCAAGGCTTTTTCTGTTGAAAAATGAGCAGAGGATTTTACTGGCTTCGAAAAAAGGTGACCGAACCCAAATCTGTCAGGTTGCCTACGTACCCCAAAGAGGTTGGGATCAGGTCCGCGTAGTTCGAGGCCTTGGAGGCATTTTCAAAAGGGTTATGAATTTATAGGTGAGTGATTTTAGGCTCTTATCGACACATGGAGGCCTTCGATATTTATGTGTAATATCTTTTGAGTTCATCGAAGTTGGTAGGCTCTGACATTCTATCTCCATTTTGGTCAAGAAGTTTGACGGCTTTTTGGGACAGGATTTCATCAACAATGTAAAGACCAGACTAGGTAGGTCTAAACTTTCCCCTATAATCGAAGACAGGAGCTCGGTATTCTCCAACCACCCTATCCCCCTCTCTGAGATCTCTGTCTCGAATCTTCTTGTTGAAAACTATGTATAGTTTGTGCTGGTAGCCTTGTACGTGCTACGCTACTCTCGGTCTTTTCTCATCCATCATGCATAATTCTTGATGACGAATGTGGGCCCATTTAGATTCTGGTAGATTACTTTCTATCAGGATTCTGAGTGTAGGAATTTTTAGCTCGATTTGCAGTACGGCATCCATACCATATGTAAGCAAGTATGGGGTGGCTCCTATAGATGTGCGAACTATCGTTCTGGAGAAGGATCTTCATAATGGTGAAAGACTAGCAGGTAAGGGAGTGAATTCCCTTAGAGGTTTGTTTGTGATGGCAGGCCCTTGGGGTGCATCGCTGGGTTGCTAGATAACAGGTGGTTCGGAAGTTTCTACAACTTCCTTCGTTGTGTTAACTTCTTTGGACACAGGTGGCTTCTTAGATAGGGCATTCTTTGACTCCAAGGCGGCTTTGCTAAGCCAACCATTATCTAGGGAATCCTCAATCTTGTTCCCGGTATCAATGAAGTGTTTAAGACTAGTGGAGCTCTGGATGGCCATAGGGTGCTGGAATGACAGGCTCAGGTTCTGTTGCATCATGTCAATCTGCTCTTCTTCTGACAAACATTTGAGCATCTGAGCTTTTTTCTTACGCCAACATTTCACAAAGTCTGAGAAAGCTTCTAGGGGTTCCTGTCTGGTGATCTGAAGATCTCGACGAGAGGTCTCTATGCCATCCTCATAGGAGAACTGCTGGATGAACTCATTCATTATGCGGTCCCAACCCTTAGTCAGTAACTAAGGCAAACTCAGAAGCCATTTCTGTGCCACACCTTTCAGAGACATCTGAAAAACTAAGGCCAACTGATCTGGGGACAGACTTTGTGATCGCAACATACTTTCGAACACAGCGAGGTGCATGCGAGGACAACTGGTTCCATCGTATTTACCCATATCTGGCCATTTGAAGCTGGCTGGAAGTTGTACATCTAGAAATAAGGAGACCTCTGGCAAAGACAGTCCTGATGACCCTTGAAGTTTGATGACTTTGAGGTCTTGACTGACCTTGGAAAACTTATCTTCCCACTGTTTCAGAATTTGGGCAAAGGGATGATTCTCATCTGCGTATGGTTCTCCTTAAAATAGGTTCGGAGGCTGTGCGGTGGACTGATTAGTAGGCTGAGGAGGTAAGGTTTCCTGGATAGGAGGAAGGGGTTCTTGAGGTACACTAGGCCTAACAACAGCCTATGGAAGTGATCTCAGTACGGCGTTTACTTCAGATACTTGATGTAACCTTTGTGTGAGATCTGCTACTACCTGTTGCAGCTCTGGGATAACTTGGGAATGATCCGTAGGTTTTGCCATAATGGCGAGAGGAATCGAAGGATTGGATGGTTCTGAAATTCTTACCGAATGAGCAAGAACCGGGGAACTAGGTAGTTCTGATGTTCTCACCAAACGAGCATCGGTTTGGGACCAGGCTTTCTCTTTTCTAGGTGCAATGGTTTCGAGTGTGTGAATTTTCTATCTCAAATGGGAATATCCATACACTAGTTTCAGAGCATTTTTATGGAATTAGAAAGAAACATTCAAGCATGTATGATAAATAAATAAGATTTTTTATTCTATACTTTTCAGTTATTTACATGTTTGATCAACTTTTACAATTTGTACAAGAGGCCTGTGCTTGCCTGATTTCAAAAGCATTTTTACAAAATTTTGCAAAAAGGAACGAAGCTTGATATCTTCTGTGTCAATGGAGTCTCTGAATTTTCAGATCTAAGCCGTGTATATGATGGTTGAAAGCTGAGCAGCTCCTTTGTCTTTGAATCGGTGGAGACATATGAAGGCTCGGCACCAGAGGGAAGTAGCATACGGAGTGCTGAGTAGTACTCTGGATGTATTTTGTCTTCACGAGAGACGAAAATGTTGTAGATAGAGACTACTATGAGCTTTGCCATGTTGGGTACATAGTTTTGGCTACATTTGCATCGAATTCCTCTAGTGGATGGAAGCGGGGGAGAGGTTCCCATGGCCTTTGTTTACCTTCGAACTGACGCATGATTCGGTGAGGGATGTAAAAAGAAGTGTCCTGAAGACTGAGGATGTGAACATAATTGGCTTTAAAAGTAGTAATGGTGGCAGTATCGGGACCTAGGAGTCTCCAGTGTATGTCATCATTTGTACGGGTTCCTAGCCATTCATGATTCGAATTTCTGATACGGGGGATTGTTCGAGGTCGAGGGGTTGCTATTAAAACCTTCAGACACAACCAAATGTAAAGTAGGGTTCGACACCCTATAAATGGGAGGTGAGGATCCTGGGAGATATCATCAAGTCCATTAAAAGTTTTCGCAAGCATGGTTGGTATGGGGTTGGCATCTAATGGCAACTGATCAACCACACTAAGGAGGGAAAAAGAGGCTGCATTGGACCTCTGACATAGAAGATGCCTTACACACAGAATACATAGGCTTCATGACGATGCTGTTGAAATGGCAGGTCTCCTAAGTCTGCAACTGGAGAGTAGGCTTCGATAAGCTTATCGTTGTAGATACCTTCTATTGTCATAAAGTCGTTGGGGTCTTGTCATTGCATACAGAGTAGCCGAAGACGCACGAACTTGTTTGATCCATACCTAAGCTCAGGGTGGATGATAGATCTGTCATCTAGGAACTGCAACAGAGTGCAAGACTCCTCGAAGGTGGGACACAATTCCTCTAGACCAATGTGAAAGACATGATGCCGGGGATCCCAGTATTTTTTCGCTGCTTTGATGAGGTTCCATTCCGACATCATTTCCGCAGTCATAGCTTGCTTCATACAGAAGATAAGAACGAAATTTTTAGAGAAAAAAGATAAGTACAAAACTTATGCACATAATTTATATATTCACACTCCTTTCTTTTACATGGCCTGTAGTAGGATGAAAAATAAACACGCTCGAAGTGGTAAAAGAAAGGAAGAAAATAGTGTCCTCTATCTCCCGTGAGGACTGGCTCAGGGATCGAGACCGACGGTCATTTGAAGGACATCCATTTCGAGTAGCGGGTACTAGTTGGTTGCTACTTCATTTCCACATGACGTAACTATCTCGAGTACATGGACTGGTTTCCTCTTTTTCCATTTAGAAGCGATGGTTTGAGCAATCTCGTTCGCAAATTCTTGCGGAGGGAGGAAATGACTGACTGGCTCAATAACCTCCTGCTTAGCTCCATATTGGCGCATCATGCACCTTGGGATGTAGAAAGAGGTGACCTTTAAACCGAGAAGCTGGACATAGATGGCTCCGGGCGTTGACATAATAGTGGAACTGTACTCGCGCAACCTTCAATACATGTGTTCAGACTTAAGACTAGTCAACCAATCACCCAGTTGGGTACAGTCTCAAGGTGCTTAAAGTGAAGCAAAGCATGGTAGTTGTAGATAGAGACATCTATTCGAGAACCCAGGGTGGAGATGTAAAGCTTCAGACAAAGCCAAACGTAGAGAAGAAGAGGACAGCCTGCAAAATGATGACCGGGATTATCACTGACCTTACCCAGTCCGTACAAAGTCTCTACTAAGATGACGGGTACGGGGCTGACTCCGTCAGGGATTTGATCCGATAGACTGAGAATGCCGAAAGAGGCTTCATCGGAGCTCTGCCTCGTTAGGTACTTGGTGTATATGCAAAATATGAAGGCCCTATGTCGGACTATCTGATAAGAGACATCCTCTATATCTTGCACAGGAGAGTCGCTTCACTCTTCGTATGTAGCCTGACTTGACAATGGGTCTGACGGTAGGTGCTTCGTGGGGAACTCCAAGTAAGGTGTAGAATTCTTCGTAGGTGGGACAGATTTCTTCTGACCCAAATCGAAAGACATGGTTGAAGTCGAGATTCCAAGTAAGGAGATTCCAGTCGATCTGAACAGAAGGTAACAATGGGAAGAACAGCTCAAATGGACTGGTGAACCACTGGTTGCAGTCGAGACTTTAGACAGAGTAGAAATTATGGATCCCATCAGCCAACGTACCCGGGTCCATGATCTACCTACAGAAGAGATAAACAACAATCTGGGTGATGAAATTCCAAACGCCACCCATCCGGACCAAGCGCTCGTAACTTCTAAGGGTAGTAGGTATGCAAAACATGGTGTGTGCAGTATTTGAAATAAATTAAATAGGTAAGCCTAAGTGCCTCCCGAGCCATTTTCAGGCGATTGGCGGCAATTTTGAGCATTGGCTTCAGCAATCCTGGAAGAATGAAGCACATATATGGTACTGAAAGTAAACCTAACACTTGTTTTATTTTGCTCATGAGGAGTCGCCGTAACTTGCGAGAGATTCGCAACCTACGATTACCCCTGAGCGCATCTCAGGTTTAAGATTGATATTTTTCTGAAAATCTTCCAAGTCAAATCACACTAGAGTTATAACCATGGATCCCCAGCAGAGTCGCCAGTCTATGGGAGCCGATTTTTTCCCGTCGCTGATGACGGGATCACCACATCGGGTTTTGGGAGTAGAGACTTGGTTTGGCAACCTAGAGGGGGGTGAATAGGATGTTTATAAAACTTTTGCCTTTTGAAAACTTTTACTTATTTCACCCTAGTTTTATCCCTTGGTTAATTAAGTTGAATTAGTTAAGCTTAACCAATTTTCACAAATGCATATAAGCTTAAAAACCCTTGTTTAAACAACCAACTTAATTAGGAGATTTAGTGGGCTAATTAGCAATGTAAAGATATTCACGTTGGATGGCAATGCTAACTCACTCAATTCTAAATAATAAGACAAGCACAAATAAGAGAGTGAGAGAGGGAGTGAGAAATCGAGAAATACCAACGCAAGTGACACAAGGATTTATAGTGGTTCGGTCAAAGGCCTACTCCACTCTACTCAAGGTTGTACTTGAGGATTTGCCCTATTGAGACCTCCACGATGCCCGACTCCGAGGCGATTACACTCCCAAGGGAATTAAATGAGGATGCCCTTCCACCTTTACAATGACTCTCCTTCTCCGCCGAGTTCTAAGCGCTTCACCCAAGGGAATTAAACACGGATGCCTTTGCCACCGATTGAATGAAGAAGAAGAAGAAGAAGTATTAGCCTCTTACTAGGCTTGATTACAAGTTGTAGCTCACACACTTTCTCTCAAGAATAATTTTCAAATGAAAGCCTAAACCAATCTCAAATGATTTTTCCAAAATCAAGGCACAATGAGTTTGGTGAGAGCTTTTACCCAAAAATGATTCACAAATGATTTTCTAGGGTTTGTTAAAGTTGGAAAATGTTCCTCAAGTGTTTTAGACCTATTAGATGGGTATATATGGTGTCCCAACTCAATATGACCATTTTAGGGGTAAAACGATTATTTTCGGGTCAAACAGTCAACTAGTTGTTGGGCCTCCAACGGCTATAATTTTTTGAACAAATACACTGCTCGGAGTTCCGAGCTCGGAGCTCCAAGGGTTTTCTCGGAGTTCTGAGAAACCAAACAGAGATTTAATTTTAAGAACCTGGAGCATTTCTCGGAGCTCCGAGAATTTTCTCGGAGTTCCGAGACTGGATTTCCAGCAAACAGTGTCTCATTTGAAAAATTCATATCTCCTTCGTTTCTCATCGGATTTCGATGTTCTTAGACTCTATGGGTATGAGAAAAATGAGAGCTATCTGCTAAAAGTATTTTCAAAAATATTTGAAAATGTGTTAAACAAGTTTTGATAAGATTTAGTTGCTGGTCCAGGTTGTTGCTTAGGAACTCTGTTTTGTTCATTCTTGTGCTGAATGCCATGGCTCCCAACATGTTGGTACACCACCATGGCATTCACTTATCCATTTAAGTCCTTAAATGGTGTGTTAGTCTCTTTGAAAAATATAATTTTTAGGGGTTTTAAGATGTGCCTTGATAAGAGAAAACACAAGAGAGAAAGGTGATAGATACTACCATTCTAAGTACTCTCTTGTTCTCTTGAGGCAATCTTCATTTGATCTTCAAGGTTGAGCTTCTTTGCTTGACACCTTCCAAGGATGATGCCACCATTTGGTTCAAGCTCCTTTGAAAGTTGTTGATCCACAAGCTTTGGCCTTCATTGATCTTCCTTTGTTTGTTCAATGCTTTGAGATGGTTGTGTGGAACTTCTCCTTGGTTGATTCTCTAAGGTATAGTTTGTCCAAGTATGCTCTAGCTCCTCTGTCCTTTGTTTGGTTCATCTTCAAGCTTAGGCCATCTGTGTGTGTGCTAGCATGGATTGACCTGTGAATTACCTGTCTATAGCACAACACTCAAGGCAAACAATTAGTCCATAAATGACTAATCAATTTGCATTTGTTAATCATTAAAACAAGGTGATTAAGTGAACCCATGGGGAACCCTTGGGCTAACAATCTCGCCCTTTTTTATGATGACAAACCAAATTGATTAGAGAGGTGAGAGGATCCTCTTATGAGGATTAGATAAGCAAGATGCGTGCGACTACTCCCTCTCAACATATGCATAAGTTATATTTAACAAATTATTGTACAAGAATGCATATGATTATGGATCTAATCAATTACACAAATTCTCTCCCTTTTGGCATTAGCAAAAAGGAAGGATTAAGCATTTAAGCACAATTACATAAAGCATCAAAGATATTCAATGAGAATATGATGCTCCCCTAACTTCTTATCATAAGTTACCAATTAAAATCAAAGTATAATCCGAAGTATATATGGCATGATAAGAGACAATCAACATAGGAAATGAATAATCACTACACAAATCAAGCATATGTTGCAAAACAAAGAGACATTTCAATTTTAGCACAAATTTTTAGGGTGTATCTTAGTATATACATATAAATCCAATATAAATCTACCCTATGACCCGTAATATAATAATAGATTAGCAAGTTAAAGCTTATATTTTACTTATAATGAAAGAAAACAAGCAAGTGTATAGTTTAGCATGACAAGCCCCCTTTTGTTTTTGAAATTCCTATTAGAATCTTATCATGAGGTGATGTGTAGTTATTCATTATGATATGCAAGAATATATATATTTTTCAAGTTAAAAATATTCTCTTAAATTGTCATACATAGAAATGGACATTTGATCATAATATGGCAAACTATTATGATATATGGCATGACAGTGAGCTCTATCGTGTATATGTGGATTGCCAAGAGGAAATACACATGATAAGTACTCAAATTCATAGAGATTAAGATTAGCAAGAATAATTTTCTCCTACGAATGTAGATCTAAAAAGATATGCAAATTTTAGCTTTTGTTTAAAATGATAGATAAGCTACCTCTTTTTTTTTAATATAATTATATGCAATTTTTAGCATAATTAGTGGGAAAATGCTTGAATGGATAGTGTAAGCGTCTTACAATGATCCATATAAACATAAAGATAGCAACAATTAGCTCTCCCCCTTATTATTTGTCATTGGCCATAGATAAACCTCAGATTTAAGGCATGACATGACATAATAGGCCAAAGATATGACAATGGAATACTTGGCAACCAAAACTTATTCTTGGAATAAATGATATCATATTAGACCATCCAAGATAAGTCAAAAAGCCTAAAGGATATGACACTAACACCTAGGCTATGGGCTTCTTGTCTTCAACTACACTTGAAAACACAAGACAAGCTCGGTCATAACCCATATGGAGCAACAATGCTCCAAATGAGTGTACTTATCATATGCATAATGATATACACTTTTAATATCATATGATAAGCCATTTATGACAAAATCTTATCCTACTAAGCACCCCCTTTGAAAATGACTCATGCAATGCATGAATCCAAAGGAATGTCCTTGCATAGACTCTAAAGGTTTTTGGATATATTTTTCAAAAGATACCAAGTTAAACTCAACCATTGGGCTACAATGACACTTACTCTCCAAGTGTCAGTTTATCATGATAAAATGATAGTCATAGTCTAGCTCATCATGATAAACAAGCATAGCACAAAAGATTTTCAATCTTTGGGCTCATGCTCCCCCTAAATGTGATTTAATATTTTTTAAATTGACGCTTTACTTCCTTAAGTATGTAACATACATAACTAGCTAGGGAGATCACAGATAAATGTATACCTATTCATGTTTGAGATGTTGGCACAAGACCATTTGTTAGTTATTTTAATTAATGTGATGTACCATCTCTCTCTTAGAATCTAAGAAGGCTAAAGGCAATAATTGAGTGACTTTTAAGATTAAGGTTTAACATCTCATATGTGTAGATATTATAAAACAAGGGGTGATAATTATAGAATATGTATATACCAATTTGAGTTCAATTCTATAGGACTCAGACATAGTGAGAATGGTCAATAAAATACCATGTCTTAGAGAGACATCCATGATTCATAAAGGTGAGAGTATACCTTATGAGAAGATATGATCATCAAGGTTTTCATGGATAATCTACCATGTTTGGACACAAAGGGGATGACACATAATGTGCATTGTCCAAACATTACATCTACATCCACAACCACATGTAAAATGACAAGGCATTAGGCTCAAGGTGCATAAGCCCTATTGAAAAACCAAAAATGTGTGGGAGACACATGTTCCCATCACAATCTAATGTATGCAACCACCTTAGTGAATTTTAATTTTACTCAAGTGAGTAAATGCCCAAATATGATTCTAGATTCCTATGATATTTTCATTTCAAGTCATACATTGAATCTAGATTCATGTTTCAACTTCCCTACATATTATATCCTTTTGTGTTTCTAGGGAAAGATCCAAGGATTTTAGAGTATATAAATATATATATCACATGATAAAATCCACCTTGGATACACACATTCCAACATGACCTTTCATGACTATTTGAACAAAATACATATAACATTACTTATACATTTCAAGGTTCATCTAAGTCATGAGAAGATAATCAATCAAAGCTCTTTTGAAAATACATAAGATTTGACCCATCTATGATTCTTCTAGTATTTGATGAAAATCATTAAGCATGTATAGAATGGGTTTGATAGGACAACTAGGTGCAAAGCAATAAACATGCTTGTTCACATAGGGCACAAAAAGATGTCTAAGAAGGGATTTAAGTTATTTTCTTAGACATGGAATCTAATATCTTAGTGTTAGCCCAAGGGTTCCCCATGGGTTCACTCAATCACCTTGTTTTGATGATTAACAAACACAAATTGATTAGTCATTTATGGACTAATTATTTGCCTTGAGTGTTGTGCTATAGACAGGTAATTCACAGGTCAATCCATGCTAGCACACACACAGATTGCCTAAGCATGAAGATGAACCAAACAAAGGACAAAGGAGCTAGAGCATACTTGGACAAACCATACCTTGGAGGATCAACCAAGGAGAAGTTCCACACAACCATCTCAAAGCATTGAACAAACAAAGGAAGGTCAATGAAGGCCAAAGCTTGTGGATCAACAACTTTCAAAGGAGCTTGAACCAAATGGTGGCATCATCCTTGGAAGGTGTCAAGGAAAGAAGCTTGACCTTGAAGATCCCAAAGCAAGCCATGCACTCAAAGAGAAGATCAAGCAATGGCTACCTCAAGAGTTAATTCAAGAGAGTGGTAAAAATGGTAGATTGTATCACCTATCTCTCTTGTGTTTTCTCTTATCAAGGCACATCTTAAAACCCCTAAAAATATGTTTTTCAAAGAGACTAACACACCCTTTAAGGACTTAAATGGATAAGTGAATGGCCATGATGGTGTACTGAAATTCTAAGCGTAGGCCCGAGTACTTACTCAAATGGCAACTTATGAGGAGTTAAAATTTAGGTTACTAACAAGTTTTAATCTTTTGAAAACTCTAACCCAAATTTGAAGATTAAGAGATCAAAAATGAAAATTAAGCACACAAGTTAAATCCTAATTGCAATGCAAATATAGAGCAAGAGATAAGAGAGAATGCACCCGAGATTTAAAGTGGTTCGGTCCTCCAACGCGAGGCCTACTCCACTCCACCAACCAAACTCGTTGATGGCTTCACTATTTGATCTTCTTAACTTCGGCGAAGATCGGTGCCGATTACAATTCCAATTGCCTTTAAGCTTGGTGGCAATCCTCACCACGGAGAGTGAGCTCCGCTTCTCCGAACACTCACCCAAACACAATCTTTTGAAACAAGAAAGAAAGAACAAAAAATCCCTCACAAGGGTTCACAATGTTTGTAGAAGATGTACAAATTGAGCCTAATGATCAAAATCCTAATTCTAGAGGATGAGAGGCATAAACAAGTTTGAGTCACTCTTAGGATGTTCAAGTAGAGTTTTTGAGTGTTAGGATTGATGATTTGGAAGTTTAGAATACCCATATATATAGAAAAACCAAATATGACCGTTTGAGGGGCATAGTGGTAAATCTGGCAAAATCCCAACGGCTATAATTTCTTACCGTTATAGTGGTCTCGGAGTTCCGAGAGATTTTCTCGGAGTTCCGAGCATTTCTCTCGGAGTTCCGGGAATACAAACAGAAGTTGAAAAAAACTACTGGACCAAATCTCGGAGCTCCGAGAATTCTCTCGGAGTTCCGAGAAGCCTATTTCCAGGCAGATTTTTAATTCTGTTTCTTATTTGTTTGGGCTTCCAACTCTACACCAAGTTGGGATTGTTATGAGGGTTCCAAAGTGTTGGAACACCACAAGGACAATCTCTTAAAATTTTTAGGGTGTGTGAGATTACTTTATTTATGCCTTTTAAAATCTAAACTAGGATTGGATCTTATACATTCTAAAAAGACTTCGATCTTCAATTGCGATGCTTTAAGTCTTCATGCGTCTTGGATCTCCAATGTCTTTGGCCTTCCTAATGTGGTCCAAAGAGAGCTTCTTGGCCTCAATCCAAGCAATCTTGTCATAGCACAATTATGATCTACAACTTAGACAATCAAACATATTAGTGATATAAAATCACTTATGTATTGGAATCATTAAAAGAAGATGGGAATGCCAAAGTGGGAACCATTGGGCTTACAATCTCCCCCTTTTTTATGATGACAAGCACAAGAGATTGTCCAATAAAAGCATACATATATTTCCCTACACTAGATTTCTCTCCCCCTTGGGCATCAATAAAAAAGATGGGGTAAAAGAAAATCAAAGGGATAAAATTTTCAATTTTAAGCTCCCCCTTTTTCAAGAAAAAAGACAAACCTAGAACTCCCCCTTTTTGGAAAACAAATTTAATACAAGAGGGGATTTTAAAATTCAAAGATAAAGATATACAAATTATTAAATGCAAGCCCCTAATCTAAAAACACATTTGAAGAGAATCATATGAGGGCTTTGGGAATCCAAGATTTATTGGTTCCACCACAATCCCTAATCTTAGATGTACATTGGAATTGGTAGTGACCATTGATTCCACAATAATGGCATCTAACATGAGGGTTAGATAGACTAGTCCTATCATAAAATACATGATTAGGTCTATGACTAGCCTTCTTCAAGATTATGTCAATAATTTTATCACCATTTAAGAATCCATGGAGACATAATCTTAACCTTTCATTTTCATTATGAAGATGGGTTATTTGATTTAGAAAATCATTAGTGTCATCTTCATAGGATTTGGAAGAGCTTGCCACATTTTGGAGTTTAGCAATTTGGCAAGATTTCTCATCCAAACAATTCTTAAGGGTTTCAATCTCAAGTTTAAAATTTTCAATTTTTACTTGAGATTTAGATATAGAAGAAGATGACTCATTTTTCAAAACATCAAGTTCATTTTCTAATTTTGAAATAGATTTTTTAAGAACTTTATTTTTTGAAATTTGAGAATGCAAGGTAATGCACAATTCATCATAAGATATGTTTCCACTATCACTACTTGATGAATTACAAGACGGGTTAGAATTTACCTCATCTTCATGGGTGAGTGCAATGAAGCAAAGATCATCTTTATTAGCTTCCCCTTCACTTGAACTTTTGCCCGACGTGCTTGATGCATCCCGAACGGCGACGCGACCCTTGTTCTTCTTCCAATCCTTCTTCTTTCCCTTGTACTTTGAGGAAGATGACTTGAGAAGTGGACACTCCGGTCTTTTGTGTCCAGTCTTCTTGCAATTGTAACACCTTATTCCTCCTTCTACTTCACTTTCTTCTTTTTTCTTCTTTCTATCCTTTTTGTGTTTCTTTCTCCATAAGCTTTTAAATTTTCTTAACGCTTCTTCCTCATCACTATCCGCTTCATTTGAGGATGAGTCCGTCTTGGAGGCCTTTAGAGCTAGAGATCGACTTTCTTTTCTTTCTCTTTCGGCTTCTTCTCTTCTTGACGGCTAGTGAGGAGCATCTCATGAGTGATAAGAGATCCTACAAGTTCCTCCATAGTTAGTGTCTTGAGATCCTTTGATTCTTGTATAGCGGTGACTTTTGGATCCCAATAAGGAGGAAGTGACCTAAGCAACTTACTCACAAGCTCATCAGTAGGATAAGATTTATCAAGATTAGCTAATTCATTTGATATTTTAGAAAATCGGGTATGCATTTCGGAAATACTTTCATTTTGACCCATTCTAAACATTTCATATTTGCTCTTTAACAAGTTTATTTTGGAATCCTTGACTTGTGATGTTCCCTCATGGGTAACGGCAAGAATATCTCAAATAACCTTGGCGGAATAAAAAAGAGCTACTCTATTAAACTCCTCCATAGATAAGGCGCAAAACAAAGAGTTTATAGCTTTGTAATTTAAATTTGCATGCCTTTTCTCTACAACATTCAATTATTCAAATGGCTTGGAAGGCAAAGTGTATCCATTTTCAACAATATGCAAAAGCTCCACATCTATCGAAAGAGATAGATGCGCATCCTTGTCTTCCAATGTCCATAGTTGGACCCATCAAAGAAAGGAGGTCTAGTTGTAGAATGGCCTTCCGGAAGTCCGGTTCCATTTATGTTTGCCATTTCATAATTAGAAAGTTGCCAATGATCTTATGATCTTTCCCTTGTTAAAATTTTAAAAAAATTTACTAAAGATTTTAAGAAAAGAAAATCTTTTAAGAGCCAAGACTCTAATACCAAGTGAAATTTCAAGGGTAGGCCCGAGTACTTACTCTAACAGCAACTTATAAGGAGTTAAAATTTAGGTTACTAACAAGTTTTAATCGTTTGAAAACTCTAACCCAAATTTGAAGATTAAGAGATCACAAATGAAAATTAAGCACACAAGTTAAATCCTAAGTGCAATGCAAATATCTCAAGAGATAAGAGAGAATGCACCCGAGATTTAAAGTGGTTCGGTCCTCCAACGGGAGGCCTACTCCACTCCACCAACCAAACCCGTTGATGGCTTTACTATTTGATCTTCTTAACTTCAGCGAAGATTGGTGCCGATTACAATTCCAATTGCCTTTAACCTTGGTGGCAATCCTCACCACGGAGAGTGGGCTCCGCTTCTCCGAACACTCGCCCAAATACAATCTTTTGAAACAAGAAAGAAAGAACAAAAAATCCCTCACAAGGGTTCACAATGTTTGTAGAAGATGTACAAATTGAGCCTAATGATCAAAATCCTAATTCTAGAGGATGAGAGACATAAACAAGTTTGATTCACTCTTAGGATGTTCAAATAGAGTTTTTGAGTGTTAGGATTGATGATTTGGAAGTTTAGAATACCCATATATATAGAAAAATCAAATATGACCGTTTGAGGGGCATAGTGGTAAATCTGGCAAAATCCCAACGGCTAAAATTTCTTACCGTTATAGTGGTCTCGGAGTTCCGAGAGATTTTCTCGGAGTTCCGAGAGATTTTCTCGGAGTTCCGAGAAATTCTTAGAGTTCCGAGCATTTCTCTCGGAGTTCCGGGAATACAAACAGAAGTTGGAAAAAAGCTACTGGACCAAATCTCGGAGCTCCGAGGAATCTCTCGGAGTTCCGAGCTCGGAGCTCCGAGAAACCTATTTCCAGGCAGATTTTCAATTCTGTTTCTTATTTGTTTGTGCTTTCAACTCTACACCAAGTTGGGATTGTTATGAGGGTTCCAAAGTGTTGGAACACCACAATGACAATCTCTTAAACATTTTAGGGTGTGTGAGATTACTTTATTTATGCCTTTTAAAATCTAACTAGGATTGGATCTTATACATTCTAAAAAGACTTCGATCTTCAATTGTGATGCTTTAAGTCTTCATGCGTCTTGGATCTCCAATGTCTTTGGCCTTCCGAATGTGGTCCAATGAGAGCTTCTTGGCCTCAATCCAAGCAATCTTGTCTTAGCACAATTATGATCTACAACTTAGACAATCAAACATATTACTGATATAAAATCACTTGTGTATTGGAATCATTAAAAGAAGATGGGAATGCCAAGGTGGGAACCATTGGGCTTACATGTACCAACATGTTGGGACCCATATGGCATTCAGCACAAAAATGAACAAAACAGAGTTCCGAAGCAACAACCTGGACCAGCAACTAAATCCTATCAAAACTTGTTTAAAAGATTTTCAAATATTTTTAAAAATATTTTTAACAAATAGCTCTCATTTTTCTCATATCCGTAGAGTTTAAGAACATCGAAATCCGATGATAAACGAAGGACATATGAATTTTTCAAATGGTACACTGTTTGCTGAAAATCCAATCTCGGAACTCCGAGAATTATTCTCGGAGCTCCAAGAAATGCTCCAAGTTCTAAAATTAAAACCTCTGTTTGAATTCTCAGAACTTCGAGAATTTGCTCGGAACTCCGAAAAATTTCTCAGAACTCCGAGAAGTGTTTTTGTTCAAAAAAATATAACCGTTGTGGTCCAACGGCTAGTTGACTATTTGACCCAGTTTTGACTGTTTTGCCCCCAAACGGTCACATGGAGTTGAGACTTCATATATACCCATTCAAAGGGTCCAAAACACTAGATGAACGTTGTCCAACTCTAATAAACCCTAGAAATTCATTTGTGAATCATTTTTGGGTTAATCTCTCACCAATCCTTCATTGTGCCTTGACTTTGGGAAAATTCACTTGAGATTGGTTAGGTTTAAACTTGTTTATCTTTGAGAGCATCCTTGGAGCTACAACTTGTAATCAAGCCTAGTAAGAGGCTAATACTTCTTCTTCTTTATTCGATCGGTGGCAAGGGCATCCGTTGTTTTTAATTCCCTTGGGTGAAGCGCTTAGAACTCGGCGGAGAAGGAGAGTCATTGTAAAGGTGGAAGGGCATCCTTATTTAATTCCCTTGGAGTATAAAAGCCTTGGAGCCGGGCGTCGTGGAGGTCTCAATAGTGGAAATCCTCAAGTGCGACCTTGAGTAGAGTGGAGTAGGCCGTTTGCCGAACCACTATAAATCTTTGTGTCACTTGTGTTGGTATTTCTCTATCTCTCTCTCTCTCACTCTCTTATTTATTTGTGCTTACATTTTTACATATTTGGAATTGAGTGAGTAGTTAGCATTTTGGTTTTGATTGAATATTTGTACCTTGCTAACTAGGCTATAAATCACCTAATTAAGTTTGCTAATCAACAAGGGTTTTTGGACTAATATTATTTTGTAATATTGTTTAAAGTTCAAATATTTCAAACTTAATTAAACAAGGGATAAGTCATGAGTGAAATTTTAGAAAAAGTTTCTAAAAGACAAAAGTTTTATAAACATCCTATTCACCCCCCCTCTAGGTTGCCAAACCAAGTACTCCTTGGATTTCAATTGGTATCAGAGCTTTGGCTCTTGATTAAGACCCTAACCGGTTAAGAGTTAAACGATCTAATTTTTGACAACTATAAAATATGGGATCTAGACTACCTATTTTGGATGGTTCGGATTATGGATCATGGTTGATCCATATGAAGACATATTTAAAATGTCTAGATAAATATATGGTAAAGATAATTGAAAATGGTTTTGTTTTAAATGTTAAATCTACAAGATTAAATGATTATGATAAAAAATTATCTTTACTAAATACAAAAGCCCTAATTGCAATGTGTTGTGCATTACCACATAACATTTATGAAGAAGTATCCTCTTGTAAAAATGCTAAAAATGTTTTGGACTCTATTGAAAATCTTCAAAATCAAAACATGTGCTTAATGGGATTATCTAATGAAGACCCCTTGGATAATGCCGAATTCACATTTGAAGAACTTGTTGAAAATGTCCAAGAATTACATAAGAAACTTGAGGATCAACTAGCTAAGAATTTAAACTTGAAAACTAATTTAGCTAGTATTCACAAGGAGTTTAGGTAACTAGAAATAGATCATGCACATCTTAGTGAAGAAAATAAAATTTTTAAAAAAGATTTTATTGAACTAAGTGCTTCACTAAGAGAGGAAAATCAATTCCTTAAAGAAGAAGAAGAGAAAATCAAAATGCTTTCATCTCTTGAATTAATAAATTTTAAAACGGAAATCAATGACTTAAACATCAAGAATGAAACATTAATGTTGGAAAATCATTATTTACAAGAAAGTGCAAAACATAGTTTTCATCATAGTCATTCTTGTAAATCATCTTGTTCATCCCGTCCATCTACCTACTCATATATGTCTTGTGATTTTTGTGGTAGATTTGGACATTACAAATCTAAATGTATGTTTAGATTTGTAAAAAGTAGTAAGTTTGTTTGGGTTAGAAAAGATACATCAACTAGAACAAACTTGCTTGGAACCAACATGGTTTGGGTTCTAAAATCCCCTACTTGAATCACATCATATGATTAGTAAATTTAGGGGTAATGAGCTTAAAATGAAATATCATTTGAAAATGAATTTTTGATACAATATGCTTATAGTTGGTTAACCTTTTTGTATCAATATCTAATGTGCTTAATTTGAAAATCTTTTAAAAAAAAAGAGTGTATAGATACTATATGCCTATCTCTGTTTGAATAACATGTATCTATATATCTTCTTGTAATTCAAAGTCTAGATGCTTAAATGTAGTTAATATGAGACTTTGATATATTGAGCTTAATTGAATATCATAATTAGAAACATCTCTCTAAGTGCATACATTATGATTTAGATCTTCTTGCACTTAATGATCATCCACAAAAGAAAGCCACTCTAGAGAACATTAATGTGAAAATCATAAATTGTGCTTACAGGATATTCAACCACACCTTTGTGCCATTGTGTTCAAATTGTACTCACAAGTATATAATCATATTTGAACATTATTTTGGTAGTTGTTAGAAGCTAGGTTGTACGATCTATCACATCTCTCTAGCAAAACCAAAAAGAGAAGAAACCCATAGGTTTAAAGACTTGAACTTAAATAAAAAAATTTGGCAATCAAATAATACTTACAAAAATTTGAGAAAATGCCAAAGTATCATTCTTTAAACTCTATTTTGGACAAATACAGCACTTGCTAGATAATTATGTACTTGAATTGTTCTAATATATCATTTCTAGCAAAACTAAAGTATTAAATGTCATGTCAAAGAAAACAACTCAAATCCCTTCTTAGACATCTTTTTGTACTATAGGTGAACAAACATGTTTATTACTTTGCACCTAGTTGTCCTATCAAAATCCATTCTATTGCATGCTTAATAATTTTCATCAAATCTAATAAGAATCATAGATGAGTTAAAAATTAGTGTATTTCCAAAGAGCTTTAATTGGATAATCTCGTGACTAAGATGAACCTTAATATGTATAGATATGTTATATGTATTTTGGTCAAGTAGTCATGAAAGTTCATAAATGGAATACATGTGTCCAAGGTAGTTTGCATCATTTGATACATATATATTATAAAATCCTTGCATCTTTCCCTAAATTCATAAAATGATATATATTATATAGGAAAGTTAAATCATGAATCTAGATTCAATGTATGACTTGAAATGAAAATATCATAGAAATTTAGATTCATATTTGGGCATTTACTCACTTGAGTAAAATTAAAATTCACTAAGGTGGTTGTATACATTAGATTGTGATGGGAACATGTGCCTCCCAAACATTTTTGGTTTTCAATAGGCTTATGCACTTTGTGCCTAATGCCTTGTCATTTTACATGTGGTTATGGATGTAGATGTAATGTTTGGACCATGCACATTATGTGTCATGTCCTTTGTGTCTAAACATGGTGGATTATCCATGGAAACCTTGATGATCATATCTTTCTCATAAGGTATACTCTCACCTTCATGAATCATGGATGTCTCTCTAAGACATGGTATTTTATTGACCATTCTCACTATATCTTAGTCCTATAGAATTGAATTCAAGTTGGTATATACATATTCTATAGTTATCACCCCTTGTTTGATTATATTTACACATATGAGATGTTAAATCTTAATCTTAAAAGTCACTCAATTGGTGCCCTTAGCCTTCTTAGATTCTAAGAGGAATATGGTACATTCACCTTAATTAAAATATCTAACAAATTGGCCTTGTGCCAACATCTCAAACATGAATAGGTATACATTTATATGTGATCTCCCTAGTAGTTATGTATGTTACATACTTAGGGAAGTAAAGCTTGAATTTAAAAAATTATTATATCACATTTAGGGGGAACATGAGCAAAAGATTGAAAATATTTTGTGCTATGCTTATTTATCATGATGAGCTAGACTATGGCTATCATTTTATCATGATAAACCAACACTTGGAAAGTAAGTGTCATTGTAGCCCAAGGGTTGAGTTTAACTTGGTATCTTTTGGAAAATGTATCCAAAAACCTTTGGAGTCTATGCAAGGACATCCCTTTGGATTCATGCATTGCATGATTCATTTTCAAAGGGGGAGCTTAAAGGTAAATTTGTCCTTAGTTACTTATCATATGATTTCTAGTGTGGTTATCACCTCACATATGATAAGTACACTCATTTGGAGCATGATCGCTCCACATGGGTTGTTCGGGCTTGTCTTGTGCTTTTATGTGTGTTTTAGAGTTTAAGACAAGAAGCCCATAGCCTAGGTCTTAGTGACATATTCTTCTAGGCTTTTTGACTTATCTTGGATGATCTAATATGATGTCATCTATTCCGAGAATAATTTTTGGTGGCTAAGTATTCCATTATCATATCTTTGACCTATTATGTCATGTCATGCCTTAAATCTTAAGTTTATCTAAGGCCAATGACAAATACTAAGGGGGAGAGCTAATCTTTGCTATTTTTATGTTCACATGGATCATTGTGAGATGCTCACATTGTCCAATCAAATATATCCCAACTAATAGTGCTAAAAATTGCATATCCTTCTAGATATACATTCATAGGAGTAAACTAAAATTGCTAATCTTAGTTTCTATGAATTTGAGTGCTTATCATGTGTATTTCTACTTGGCTATCCTTGTGTCCATGATAGAGCTAGCCGTCATGCCATATATCCTAATAGTTAACTATATTATGATCAAATGTCCATTTATATGCATGACAATTTAAGAAAATATTTTTAACTTGAAAACATATATTCTTGCTTATCATGATGAGTCTATAACTCTACATCACCTCATAATAAGATTCTAATAGGAATTTCAAAAACAAAAGGGGGCTTATCATGCTAAACTATACACTTCCTTGTTTTCTTTCATGATAAATAAAATATAAGCTTTAACTTTCTAATCTATTATTATATTACGGGTCATAGGGTAGATTTATATTTGATTTATATATATACTAAGATACACCCTAACAATTTGTGCTAAAATTGAAATGTCTCTTTGTTTTGCCAACATAGGCTTGATTTGTTTTGTGATTATTCATTTCCTATGTTTATTGTCTCTTATCATGCCAAATATACTTTGGATTATACTTTGATTTTAATTGGTAACTCATGATAAGAAGTTAGGGGGAGCAGCATATTCTCATTAAATATCTTTGATGCTTTATGTAATTGTGCTTAAATGTTTAATCTTTCATTTTTGCTAATACCAAAAGGGGGAGAATTTGTGTAATTGATTAGATCCATAATCATATGCATTCTTGTACAATAATTTGTTAAATATAACTAATGCATATGTTGAGGGGGAGTAGTCGAACTCATCTTGCTTATCTAATCCTCATAAGAAGATCCTCCCACCTCTCTAATCAATTTGGTTTGTCATCATAAAAAATGGGGAGATTGTTAGCCCAAGGGTTCTCCATGGGTTCACTCAATCACCTTGTTTTGATGATTAACAAGAGCAAATTGATTAGTCATTTATGGACTAATTATTTGCCTTGAGTGTTGTGCTATAGACAGGTAATTCACAGGTCAATCCATGCTACCACACACACAGATGGCCTAAGCTTGAAGATGAACCAAACAAAGGACAAAGGAGCTAGAGCATACTTGGACAAAATATACCTTGAAGGATCAACCAAGGAGAAGTTCCACACAACCATCTCAAAGCATTGAACAAACAAAGGAAAATCAATGAAGGCCAAAGCTTGTGGATCAAAAACTTTCAAAGGAGCTTCAACCAAATGGTGGCATCATCCTTAGAAGGTGTCAAGCAGAGAAGCTCAACCTTGAAGATCCCAAAGCAAGCCATGAACTCAAAGAGAAGATCAAGCAGTGGCTACCTCAAGAGTTCATTCAAGAGAGTGGTAAAAATGGTAGATTGTATCACCTATCTCTCTTGTGTTTTCTCTTATTAAGGCACATATTAAAACCCCTAAAAATATGTTTTTCAAAGAGACTAACACACCCTTTAAGTACTTAAATGGATAAGTAAATGGCCATGGTGGTGTACCAACATGTTGGGACCCATATGGCATTCAGCACAAGAATGAACAAAACAGAGTTCCGAAGCAACAATCTAGACCAGCAACTAAATCCTATCAAAACTTATTTGAAAGATTTTCAAATATTTTTAAAAATATTTTTAACAAATAGCTCTCATTTTTCTCATATCCGTAGAGTATAAGGACATCGAAATTCGATCAGAAACGAAGGAGATATAAATTTTGCAAATGGTACACTATTTGCTGAAAATCCAGTCTCGGAACTCCGAGAAAATTCTCGGAGCTCCGAGAAATGCTCAATGTTCTAAAATTAAAAGCTCTGTTTGAATTCTCGAAACTCCGAGAATTTGGTCGGAACTCCGAGAAGTGTTTTTGTTCAAAAAAATATAGCCGTTGTGGTCCAACGGCTAGTTCACTATTTGACCCAGTTTTGACTGTTTTGCCCCCCAAACGGTCACATGGAGTTGGGACTTCATATATACCCATTCAAAGGGTTCAAAACAGTAGATGAACATTGTCCAACTCTAATAAACCCTAGAAATTCATTTGTGAATCATTTTTGGGTTAATCTCTCACCAATCCTTCATTGTGCCTTGACTTTGGGAAAATCCACTTGAGATTGGTTAGGTTTAAACTTGTTTATCTTTGAGAGCATCCTTGGAGCTACAACTTGTAATCAAGCCTAGTAAGAGGCTAATACTTCTTCTTTATTCGATCAGTAGCAAGGGCATCCATTGTTTTTAATTTCCTTGGGTGAAGCGCTTAGAACTCGGCGGAGAAGGAGAGTCATTGTAAAGGTGGAAGGGCATCCTCATTTAATTCCCTTGGAGTGTAAAAGCCTTGGAGCCGGGTGTCGTGGAGGTCTCAATAGTGGAAATCCTCAAGTGCGACCTCGAGTAGAGTGGAGTAGGCCGTTTGCCGAACCACTATAAATCTTTGTGTCACTTGTGTTGGTATTTCTCTATCTCTTTCGCTCTCGCTCTCTTATTTATTTGTGCTTGCATTTTTACATATTTGGAATTGAGTGAGTAGTTAGCATTTTGGTTTTGATTGAATATTTGTACCTTACTAACTAGGTTATAAATCACCTAATTAAGTTTGCTAATCAACAAGGGTTTTTGAACTAATATTAATTTGTAATATTGTTTGAAGTTCAAATATTTCAAACTTACTTAAACAATGGATAAGTCTTGGGTGAAATTTTAGAAAAAGTTTCTAAAAGACAAAACTTTTATAAACATCTTATTCACCCCCCCTCTAGGTTGCCAAACCAAGTCACTCCTCGGATTTCACTTAGTTTTACTAGAAATGTTATTTTAAAATAATTTAAGTACATAATTATCTAGCAAGTGCCATATTTGTCCAAAAATAGAGTTTAAAGAATGATACTTTGGCATTTTCTCAAATTTTTGTTCAAGTATTATTTGATTGCCAAAAATTTCCATTTAAGTTCAAGTCTTTAAACCTAAGGGTTTCTTTTCTTTTGGTTTTGCTAGAATGATGTGATCATTTAACCTAACTCCTAGCAACTGCCAAAATGGGTTCAAATTTTAAAGATGTACTTGAAACTTTAATTTGAACACATGGGCACAAAGGTGTGGTTGAATATCCTGTAAGCACAATTTATGGTTTTCACATTAATGTTCTCTAGAGTGGCTTTCTTTTGTGGATGATCACTAAGTGCAAGAAGATCTAAATCATAATGTATGAACTTAGAGAGATGTTTCTAATTATGATATTCGATTAAGCTCAATATATCAAAGTCTCATATTAACTACATTTAAGCATCTAGACTTTGAATTACAAGAAGATATATATATACATGTTATTCGAACAGAGATAGGCATATAGTATCTACACACTCATTTTTATTTTTATTTTTGAAAAGATTTTCAAATTAAGCACATTGAATATTGATACAAAAAGGTTAACCAACTATAAGCATATGGTATCAAAAATTCATTTTCAAATGATATTTCATTTTAAGCTCATTACCCCTAAATCTACTAATCATATGATGTGATTCAAGTAAGGGGATTTTGGAACCCAAACCATGTTGGTTCCAAGCAAGTTTGTTCTAGTTGATGTATCTTTTCTAACCCAAACAAACTTATTACATTTTATAAATCTAAACATATATTTAGATTTGTAATGTCCAAATCTACCACAAAAATCACAAGACATATATGAGTAGGTAGATGGACGGGATGAACAAGATAATTTACAAGAATGACTATGATGAAAACTATGTTTTACACTTTCTTGTGAATAATGATTTTCCAACATTAATGTTTCATTCTTGATGTTTAAGTCATTGATTTTCGTTTTAAAATTTATTAATTCAAGAGATGAAAGCATTTTGATTTTCTCTTCTTCTTTCTTAAGGAGTTGATTTTCCTCTCTTAGTGAAGCAATGGTATCACTTAGTTCAATAAAAAAAAATTTAAAAATTTCATTTTCTTCACTAAGATGTGCATGATCTATTTCTAGTGACCTAAACTCCTTGTGAATACTAGCTAAATTGTTTTCAAGTTTGAATTCTTAGCTAGTTGATCCTCAAGTTTCTTATGTAATTCTTGGACATTTTCAACAAGTTCTTCAAATGTGAATTCGGCATTATCTAATGGGTCTTCATTAGATAATCCCATTAAGCACATGTTCTGATTTTGAAGATTTTCAATAGAGTCCAAAAAATTTTAACATTTTTACAAGAAGATACTTTTTCATAAATGTTAGGTGGTAATGCACAACATATTGCAATTAGGGTTTTTGTATTTAGTAAAGATAATTTTTTATCATAATCATTTAATCTCTTAGATTTAACATTTAAAACAAAACCATTTTTAATTATCTTTATCATATCTTTATCTAGACCTTTTAAGTATGTCTTCATATGGATCAACCATGATCCATAATCCGAACCATCCAAAATAGATAGTCTAGATCCCATCTTTTAAGTTGCCAAAAAATTAGATCGTTTAACTCTTAACCGATTAGGGTCTTAATCAAGAGTTCAAGCTTTGATACCAATTGAAATCCAAGTAGAGACTTGGTTTGGCAACCTAGAGGGGAGGTGAATAGGATATTTATAAAACTTTTGCCTTTTGAAAACTTTTACTAATTTCACCATAGTTTTATCCCTTGGTTAATTAAGTTGAATTAGTTAAGCTTAACCAATTTTGACAAATGCATATAAGCTTAAAAACCCTTCTTTAAACAACCAACTTAATTAGGAGATTTAGTGGGCTAATTAGCAATGTAAAGATATTCACGTTGGATGGCAATGCTAACTCACTCAATTCTAAATAATAAGACAAGCACAAATAAGAGAGTGAGAGAGGGAGTGAGAAATCGAGAAATACCAACGCAAGCGACACAAGGATTTATAGTGGTTCGGCCAAAGGCCTACTCCACTCTACTCAAGGTCGCACTTGAGGATTTCCACTATTGAGACCTCCACGACGCCCGGCTCCGAGGCGATTACACTCTTAAGGGAATTAAATGAGGATGCCCTTCCACCTTTACAATGACTCTCCTTCTCCGCCGAGTTCTAAGTGCTTCACCCAAGAGAATTAAACACGGATGCCCTTGCCACCGATCGAATGAAGAAGAAGAAGAAGTATTAGCCTCTTACTAGGCTTGATTACAAGTTGTAGCTCACACACTTTCTCTCAAGAATAATTTGCAAATGAAAGCCTAAACCAATCTCAAATGATTTTTCCAAAATCAAGGCACAATGAGTTTGGTGAGAGTTTTTACCCAAAAATGATTCACAAATGATTTTCTAGGGTTTGTTAGAGTTGGACAATGTTCCTCAAGTGTTTTAGACCCATTAGATGGGTATATATGGTGTCCCAACTCAATATGACCGTTTTAGGGGCAAAACAGTTATTTTCGGGTCAAACAGTCAACTAGCCGTTGGGCCTCCAACGGCTATAATTTTTTGAACAAATACACTGCTCGGAGTTCCGAGGGTTTTCTCCGAGTTCCGAGAAACCAAACAGAGATTTAATTTTAAGAACCTGGAGCATTTCTCGGAGTTCCGAGACTGGATTTTCAGCAAACAGTGTCCCATTTGAAAAATTCATATCCCCTTCGTTTCTCATCGGATTTTGATATTCTTATACTCTACGGATATGAGAAAAATGAGAGCTATCTGTTAAAAATATTTTCAAAAATATGTGAAAATATTTTAAACAAGTTTTGATAGGATTTAGTTGCTGGTCCAGGTTGTTGCTTCGGAACTCTGTTTTGTTCATTTTTGTGTTGAATGCCATATGGGTCCCAACATGTTGGTACACCACCATGGTCATTCACTTATCCATTTAAGTCCTTAAAGGGTGTGTTAGTCTCTTTGAAAAACATATTTTTAGGGGTTTTAAGATGTGCCTTGATAAGAGAAAACACAAGAGAGAAATGTGATACATACTACCATTCTAAGTACTCTCTTGTTCTCTTGAGCCAATCTTCATTTGATCTTCAATAGTGTGCTTTGCTTGCTTTGGGATCTTCAAGGTTGAGCTTCTTTGCTTGACACCTTCCAAGGATGATACCGCAATTTGGTTCAAGCTCCTTTGAAAGTTGTTGATCCACAAGCTTTGGCCTTCATTGATCTTCCTTTGTTTGTTCAATGCTTTGAGATGGTTGTGTGAAACTTCTCCTTGGTTGATCCTCCAAGGTATGATTTTTTCAAGTATGCTCTAGCTCCTTTGTCCTTTGTTTGGTTCATCTTCAAGCTTAGGCCATCTGTGTGTGTGCTAGCATGGATTGACCTGTGAATTGCCTGTCTATAGCACAACACTCAAGGCAAATAATTAGTCCATAAATGACTAATCAATTTACGTTTGTTAATCATCAAAACAAGGTGATTGAGTGAACCCATGGGGAACCCTTGGGCTAACCGTTAGTTTGTCTGCGTTTCTTGTGAACTCAGGAACGAGGTTCAGATTTCACAAGAAAGAGAGTCTTAAAGTCGCCACCTAGGTTAGGGCCTTGGACCCGTGTCTTCTTTTCCAACGAAGCGAGGATAGAGATCTGGGTTTCGTAGAAAAAGCAGTAACCGAAGTTGTACTCTAGGATTGGGGCCCAGAACCCGTAATTTTGATCTGTTTTTCAATGCTTGGTCCTTACAGAAATCTGAGTAAGGGTTATGGTTACATTCGAAGAAGGTGTTAGCCACCCCTCATGCCCGAGTAAACCTGGTCTCTTGACTTGATTTGGCTTTTTTAAAGGAATTTATCCGAAATCTTTACTTTTTATCCTTTATTACGATTAGGATTAATTCCTGTGAACAAATGAAGTGGATTTACAAAGAAAAGAGGAAAATCGATTAAGGCATTATCAGGATTGAGGCCATGTACTGCATATTTCGAGTCCCAGAAGGATCTCGCAGTTGACCTTAATCAAGATAACTAGAAATAAATGGAAAAGACAGGACGTAAAGGAAAGAAAAAGGTGGGTTCTTAATTCCCTCTGTTTGTCCGACACCGTTGGAGTACCAGGGCTCTCGTCTTTGTCTCTTTTGTCTATGGTAGGATTGGAGACAGAGTGGCAGGATAAGGAGAGGGAACATACCCTTATTTACGAAGATAGGTGAGGGATTTACATTACAGAACCCAGGGCAAGAGGAGCCCTAGATCTCATAACTACCCTGCACCGGGTTTTATAATAGAAATGCAGAAAGCAGGGAAATAAATGAAATTTTACCAAGGCGCCTTCCAAAAAGTCGGCGGTGTAACAACGCTAGTTGGATGTCATAGCTTGCGTTCTCCGAAGAATTCGGCAGAACAATGGCCCTATTTGAACGACGACGCTAGGGTTTTTTTTGCACAGAGTTTCCTTTGAAGGGGGTTGAAAATCAAAGAGTCAGAGGTCTTTTATTTGAAAACTAACTCCTGAATCAGTAAAATCTAAATAATAAAAACCTTCTCTAGTTAAAATCTGAATTCTAAACACTAAATTTTGATTTTACTCTTAGCCCCATATATATAGAGTTCGAGAGAAATTTCGCAACTTGGGGAATTGGATTCGCAAGTTACGAAATGGTCTGACAAATGTCAGATCTGACAGATGTCAGATGTCAAGTCAGCAAGGATTTCATAATTTGAGAATTTCCCTAGTGAATTTCACAATTTGAGAAATTGGGTTTATTTTGGTCCAAAACTTGGTTTTTCGGGGTAATATTACAATCAAATTAGCAAGTATAAATCTAACCCTTGTTCATATGAGCATATTAATAAAAATAGGGTTTAGATATTACCAATCACCCAAATATGAAGGAGAAAGAAGATAGGAGACGACGCAATCATTTAGAGTGGTTCGCTCACAAACGGACCTACTTCACGACCCAATTACTTAGTCTTTCCTTGGGATTTTGTTCACTATTTGAGATTCTGCACGCCGAATCTCCGTGCTTTACAACTTGACTACTTCAAGGGAACAAACCCTCTTTTACAAACCGCCTCCAAGGAACATTCCCTCTTCGCAAAACCGCCTCGAAGGAAATTACTCCTCTTCGCAAAACCGACTCTAAGAAACAATCCCTCTTCGCAAAACTGCCTCCAAGGGAATAGCTCCTCTTCACGTGTACAATGAAAATAATGAAGAAGTTTAAGCTCTCTCAAGCCTCTAGATAGGCAAATAAAACACTCAAAGCTCACTATTGTACACCTAATTTTGTCAAGGTGGTACTAATGATAGGTTGTCGTGAGGAAGAGTTTCATGATGAGTCCCAGAGTCCCTATTCTCTTTCTCTCGGTCTCTCTTGGTTCATGAAACGAGAAAGATTTCTCAAAAATGAGTTTATCCCAAGGTTACAACAAAAGCCTGTCTTTTCACGGCACCCGCCTTTTACGGCACAACCAAAAAGCCCGTTTTCTCACCGCATTTCAACCGAAAGTTAACTTTCAGTCAAAAACATACTTTTTTACCCAAAAACACTTCACACCCAAACCAACCGGCGAGACTAGACTTGCTGGATTCTCCTTGAAGTTTGCCACACACCAAACTCTAGACTCTTAATATATGTCATCATACTAATCGACCATGATCCATAATCCGAACCATCAAACATAGGTAATCTAGATGCCATTGGTTGCCTTGGATCTTTTACTCAAGAAGATTTTCAAATGAAAGTTTATGTAAGAGTCATTTTCCCTAATACTACAAAGTTCACTCAAAAATACACCAAACAATTCTATTTTATCAAAAGCATTAGGACATAGTCCACAACATATTATAATAATAGCTTTTGAATTTAATGAAAATAATTTTGCATCATTTTTTGTGCATTTCTTTGGAATAGAAAATCCCCTTTCAATGACATCTAAGATGTCAATGTCTATGGATTTGAGATAGGCAAATATTTTTACTTTCAAAGTTCTATAATTTGTTCCATCAAAAAATTGAGGAATTATAGCGGATTGGCCTACCTCAAAATCCATTGCATTGTCACGGATCTTTATCTTTTGTAGATTTTGAATTTAAAAATCTCTTTAAGATCCTATGCTCTGATACCAAATGAAATACAAGGTGACAACCCAAGAGAGGGGGTGAATTGGCTAAATAAAAATTTGGGGCTTAATTGAGTGGATTATTAAAATCAATTTACCAACTAAGCCTAAACAAGTCTAACCCTTAATCAATCAATAAAAATAATGTATGCTAGAGATTAGATTCTACTCTATGCATATATACTTTAACCCTTGTTCAATCAAGCATAAACATAAGTAAAGGGAAAGATTACCAAACACCCAAGTGCAAAGAGAAGGAGAAGAGAAAGCATCCACAAGGCACAAGATTTATAGTGGTTTGGTTACGACTTGACCTACTCCACTCTTCCAAGTTTTCCTCCTTGGGATTCTTCACTAATCAATAAGATTCTTCAACGGGCGAATCTTAAAGCCGTACACCAACTCCTTCAACTTCCAAGGGATCACACCCTTTCGCACGAAGCCTTTTCGAGGACACCTTCCTCTTACAAATGATTTACCTTTCTTTCCGGGCCAAATCGAAGACCCTCAATTATAGAATGAAGAAATAAAAAGAAAGAACTATCAATGCCTCCTGATAGGCTGAGTACAACTTTTAAAGCTCACAAACTCTTCAAGGAATAGATACAAATGTAAAGCGTATGGAGATCCTCTTGATAGAATGTAAAAATACAAGTTCAAAGAGGTTTAACCTTTCATATAAAAGTTTATATTGAAGAAGATGTGATTTGATCTTGCAAAAGGTTATTTAGAAATGTTTAGATAGTGTATATATAGCCCACAAGGAAATATGACCGTTTGGGGGTAAAACTGTAAATTACAAGGTTGAAAAAGTCAACCTGCGAAAGCCCCAACGGATCTATTTTCTTGTCGCGGCAGTCGCCCGCCCTTATCAGGCTCTCAATTTGAATTTCTAATTTCATACCGGCGTGGTCAACCGACCCTATGGCGGTCGCCCGGCGAGGGCAATCTGTTTGAATAAAAATTCGGCTCAGAAACACTATCGCGGTCGACTGGACCCATGGAGGTCGACCGCCCAAACCATACTGGATTGTTTCTGTCTGAGACAGAAACGTATCCGCGGTCGCCCGGCTTACCCCGTTCGACCGGCCCAATAAATTTCGAGATGCACTGGAATTCCAGTTAGCATCCCGCGGTTTCATTTTTAACTTTAAAAACCAGGGACTTTAAGTCCAAGATTTTCAAACACATTTCTAGGTGTGTGTTGATGGTTTTCAAAGATGTAAAATGTTAAGTATGAAAATTATTTTGAAAACCTTTTGAGAGTGCATTTAAACATAAAATCAAGAGGACTCCAAATACGTTCTAAAAATAAGAACCTTGAGTCTTCTTGGAATGTCTTGGCTCCTTTGTACTTTCTTGGACTTCTTCAGCTTGGGTGAACATCCTGACCTTGTCTTGGCTCTTGTGACTTATCATCCAATCTTCAATGCATGTTGAGGTACATGAGGAGTCATCAAGGCATGCTCATCCCCAAGCTTCTTCTAGACACTTGTTGGGAACTTGTAGGATCTTCATGATGAGCTTCATGACTTGATCATCTTCAAATGAGAATGTCTCAATTGTAGGTCCAAGCTTTTGATCAATGTGAGTGTAGATCCACAAGCCATGTGTTGTGTTGAGTTGTGTAATGGCAATATAATATATCAAATTCCTGTGTAGAACACAACATCTCAAAGCAACACATTAGTCTGACAATGATAATCAATTTGTGTTTGCTAACATCAAAACAAGAAGGTAAGGTTAATGATTGAACTCATGGGAACCCTTGGGCTTACATTGAGCTATGCCTAGACATAGCTCGTATGGACTCCAAGTGAGAGTCAAGGTTGGTGTCTCCTCTTCATGGGCCTGGAGGGGGAGATTGTTGGTTGGTCCAGCCCATGTTTAGGCCCCACATCCACCCACAATAGTATCCTATTATTATTAGAAAGCCAAATTAAGAGAGGCAAGTGAGAGAGTCGGTGGATGTGACCGAGTGTTTGTGAAAACGGCAACAAAGAAAGTGTGTGCGTGTGTGAAGTTTTGCAAAAAAACGTGAATAGAGAAAAAGAAAGAGAGAGAGAGAGAGAACAAGAAGAAGAAGAATAGGGTTTTCTTGGTGGCTCTTTTTGGGGGGTTTGATTGGGATCAAAACGTAGATTTTGGAGCGTTCTTCTTGGAGATTTTCACCGTGCCGTTGGATCCTCTCGTCATACGGAGACATCGTGAGGATTTGGGTTTCTTCGACTTGAAGATCGAAGTAGGTATTTCTTTGTGAGAGTGGATTTTTTTGTTCGCAACGAGGTAACCCTTTATCTCTCTCGTTTCTTGTATTGGCTCAAGTTTCGGGTGAAAACTTGAGAGAAAGGCGTTACTTATTTTGATTAGTGGATATTTCGTCGGATTCGTCCCGTGGTTTTTCCCTCTTCGTTGGAGGGTTTTCCACGTAAATCTTGGTCTTCTCTTATGTAATTGCTCTCTTGATTGTTTGGTTTCTTTTATCCACATATTTATTTGCTTCGTAATTTTAGCGGATTTTCTTCGGCGAAAAACCCAACACCAATGAGGGTGCCAGAGGGATATAATTTAGAGGGCATGAGTGAGGAGAGAATGCCAAGTGGCTGAAAAATAAGGAATACAACACTATTTTTTTTCAAATGAGTATAAGCACTTTATTTTGAATATGGTTTTATCTTTTCCCTCTTTTAAGTCACTTCTCACCCTCTCTTCACTCATGCCATATCATTTCTCTCCTTCTCCCATGTAAGCCCAATGGCTCATCCTCTTACCTTGTTTTGATGATTAACAAACCCAAATTGATTAGTTCTTTATGGGCTAATCATTTGCCTTGAGTGTTATGCTGTGGATGGGAAAGTCACAGGTCAATCCAGGCTAGCACACACAGATGGCCTATGCTTGAAGATCAACCAACCAATGAACAAAGGCGCTAGAGCACACTTGGACAAATCATGCCTTGGAGGTCTACCAATGAGAAGCTCAACATCATCCACATCAAGCATTTGGACAATCAGGAAAAATCAATGAAGGCCAAAGTTGGAGGATCAACAAGCAATGCAAAGGACCAAGGAGCTTGAACCAAATGGTGGCATCATCCTTGGAAGGTGTCAAGCAAAGAAGCTCAACCTTGAAGATCCCAAAGCAAGTCATGCACTCAAAGAGAAGATCAAGCAATAGTTACCTCAAGAGTTTATTCAAGAGAGTGGTAAAAAAAAGGGTAGATTGTATCACCTATCTCTCTTGTGTTTTCTCTAGCCAAGGCACATCTTAAAACCCCTTAAAAATATATTTTTCAAAGAGACTAACACACCGTTTAAGGACTTAAATGAATAAGTGAATGGCCATAGTGGTGTACCAACATGTTGGGACCCATATGGCATTCAACACAACATTGAATAAAACAGAGTTCCGAAGAAACAACTTGGAATAGCAATGAAATCCTATCAAAACTTATTTAAAAACTTTTCAAATATTTTTGAAAATATTTTTAGCAGATAGCTCTCATTTTTCTGATATCCGTAGAGTACACGAACGTCAAAATCCGACGAGAAATGAGGGAGATATGAATTTTACAAGTTGGAACCACATTGCTGGAAAACCAGTCTCGAAATTCCGAGAATTTTTCTCGAAACTCCGAGACATTTCTCGGAGCTAGTTATTTTTTTGACCTAAAAATGACCAAATACCCCCAAAACGGTCATATTATGTTGGGACTCTATATATACCCACTGTATGGGTTCAAACCAATATGATGAACATGTTCCAACCTTAAAGAACCCTTGAAAATTACTTGCAACCATTTTTGGGTAAAATCTCTCACCAACCTCATTGTGCCTTGATTAGGAAAAATCTTTTGGGATTGGTTTAGGCATCACTTGTATTCATCTTTGAGAGTTTATTAGGAGCTTCATTGTGCATTGTAGCCTACATTGAGGCAAAGCTTTATCTTCTTCTTCGTTCAATCGGTGGCAAGGGCGTCCGGTGTTAATTACCTTGGGAGAAGGGCTTAGTTCTCGATCGTGTAGGAGAGACATTGTAAAGGTGGCAAGGGTATCCTTATTTAATTCCCTTGGGAGTGTAATCGCCTTGGAGCCGGGCGTCGTGGAGGTCTCAATAGTGGATATCCTAAAGTACGACCTTGAGTAGAGTGGAGTAGGCCGTTGGCCGAACCACTATAAATCTTTGTGTCGCTTGTGTTGGTATTTCTCTATCTCTCACTCCCTTTTACTCTTTTATTTGTACTTTTATTTTTTATCTTGTGTTGAGTGAGTAGTTAGCATTTTAATTTTGATTGAATAATTGTACCTTGCTAATTAGGCCACTAAATCTTCTAAGTAAGTTTGCTAATCAACAAGGGTTTTGAACTTATATTAACTTTGTAGTATTGTTTTAAGTTCAACTATTTCAAACTTAATTAAACAAGGGATAAAACTATGGTGATTTTAGAAAAAGTTTTTAATAGGCAAAAGTTTTATAAACATCATATCCACCTCCCCTCTAGGTTGCCAAACCGGGTTACTCTTTGGATTTCAGTTGGTATCAAAGCTTGAGCTCTTGATTAAGACCCTAACCGGTTAAGAGTTAAATGATCTAATATTTGACAACTATAAAAGATGGGATCTAGACTACCTATTTTGGATGGTTCAGATTATGGATCATGGTTGATCCATATGAAGACATACTTAAAAGGTCTAGATAAAGATATGGTAAAGATAATTGAAAATGGTTTTGTTTTAAATGTTAAATCTAAAAGATTAAATGATTATGATAAAAAATTATCTTTACTAAATACAAAAGCCCTAATTACAATATGTTGTGCATTACCACCTAACATTTATGAAAAAATATCCTCTTGCAAAAATGCTAAAAATGTTTTGGATTCTATTGAAAATCTTCAAAATCAAAACATGTGCTTAATGGGATTATCTAATGAAAACCCATTGGATAATGCTGAATTCACATTTGAAGAACTAATTGAAAATGTCCAAAAATTACATATGAAACTTGAGGATCAACTAGCTAAGAATTCAAACTTAAAAAATAATTTAGCTAGTATTAATAAGGAGTTTAGGTCACTAGAAATAGATCATGTACATCTTAGTGAAGAAAATAAAAATTTTAAAAATAATTTTATTGAACTAAGTGATACCACTGCTTCACTAAGAGAAGAAAATCAACTCCTTAAAGAAGAAGAAGATAAAATCAAGAATTCATCATCTCTTGAAACAAATAACTTCAAAATAGAAGTCAATGATTTGAAAATCAAGAATGAGAAACTTGAGTTGAAAAATTACAAACTACAAGAAAGTGTAAAACATAATTGCCATCATGACCATTCTTGTAAATCATCATGTTCATCTCTTCCATCTACCTACTCATATATGTCTTGTGATTTTTGTGGTAGATTTGGACATTACAAATCTAAATGCAAGTTTAGGTTTGTAAAAAGTAGTAAGTTTGTTTGGATTAGAAAAGATACATCAACTAGAACAAACTTGCTTGGAAACAACATCGTTTGGGTTCCAAAATTTCCTACTTGAATCACATCATATGATTAGTAGATTTAGGGGTATGAGCTTTAATTTAAATATCATTTGATAAATTTGATTGTATAAATACAATGTGCTTATTCTTGTTTTGATTCCATGTATCTATGCATGCTTGATGCTTAAATGATAAATCTATTTTTTAGAATTCAAAGTCTATGTACTTAAACTTATTTACAATAAGACTTTGATATGTTATACTTAATTGTAATATCCATTGAAAAAGGTGGTTCCCTAGATATCCCATGTTGATATCTAGTTTATGTTTGTGCTTCATGATTACATCTTTTTTTTAAAGAAGTAATTTATAGATACAATAGGCTTGTATTGTTTGATTCTCATGTATCTATATGTTCTACTCTAAGTGCACATACTAAGACTTAGATCATTTTGCACTTAGTGATCATCCACAAAAGAAAGCCACTCTAGAGAACTTAAAGTGAAAACCATAAATTGTGCTTATAGAATATTCAACCAAAACTCTTGCACATGTGTTCAAATTAAATCTTCAAGTACATCTTTAAAATTTGAACCCATTTTTTGTAGTTGCTAGGAGTGAGGTTAAATGATATCATAGGTTTAAAGTCTTGAACTTAAATAAAAAATTTTGGCAATCAAATAACACTTGAACAAAAATTTGAGAAAACGCCTAAGTATCATTCTGTAAACTCTATTTTTGGACAAATATGGCTCTTGCTAGATAATTATGAACTAAAATTGTTTTAAAATATCATTTCTAGAAAAACTAAGGTATTAGATGCTATGTCTAAGAAATCACTTCAAATCTCTTTTTAGACATCTTTTTGTGCCCTAGGTGAACAAACATGTTGTTTACCTTGCACCTACTTGTCCTATCACACCCATTATACTACATGCTTAATGTTTGTCACCATATGTGACAAGAATCATAGATGGGTTGAAAGTAATGTACTTTCAAAAGCTTTAATTGAATAATCTCATGACCAAGTTGAACCTTGAAATGTATAGGTATTCTATATGTATTTTGTTCAAGTACTCATGAAAGCTTATATTGGAATACATGTGTCCAAGGTGGTTTCTATCATGTGATAAATATATTCTAAAAATCCTTGGTCTATTCCATAATCATATAAGGATATATTATATAGGGAAGTTAAATCATGAATCTAGATTCAATGTATGACACTCACTTAGTTAAAAATTGAAACTTTTGTAAGAATCTGGTATCATATTTGGGCATATTTACTCACTTGAGTAAAATTGAAACTCTTATAGTGGTTGCACACAATACATTGTAATGGAAACATGTCTCCCACACACTTTTTGTTTTCATTGGGCTTATGCACGATGTGCTTAATGCCTTATCTTTACATATGTGGTATGTGGATGTAGGAAGTAGATGTTTGGACTTTGTAATTCATTTGTCATGTTCACCTTGTCCAAACATGATTGAATATCCATGAAGGCCTTGATATGGATTATATCTTTCTCATGAGATATACTCTCACCTTCATGAATCATGGATTTCTCTCTAAGATATGGTATTTTATTGACCATTCTCAATATGTTTTATTCCTATAGAATTGAACTAAAATTGGTTTATACATATTCTATAGTTATCACCCCTTGTTTGATAATATCTACATGTATGAGATGTTAAACCTTAATCATAAAATTCACTCAATTGGTACCCTTAGCCTTCTTAGATACTAAGAGGGAGATGGTACATTCACCTTAATTAAAATATCTAACAAATTAGCCTTGTGCCAACATCTCAAACATGAATAGGTATACAAATATATGTGATCTCCCTAACTAGTTATGTATGTTACATACTTAAGGAAGTAAAGCTTGAATTTAAAAAATTATTATATCACATTTAGGGGGAGCATGAGCCAAAGATTAAAAATCTTTTGTGCTATGCTTGTTTATCATGATGAGCTAGACTATGGCTATCATTTTGTCATGATAAACCGACACTTTGAGAGTAAGTGTCATTGTAGCCCATGGTTAAGTTTAACTTGGTATCTTTTAAAAAATATATCCAACAACCTTTGGAGTCTATGCAAGGACATCCCTTTGGATTCATGCATTGCATGATTCATTTTCAAAGGGGGAGCGTAAAGGTAAATTTGTCCTTAGTTACTTATCATATGATTCCTAATGTGGTTATCACGTCATATATGATAAGTACACTCATTTGGAGCATGGTTACTCTATATGGGTTGTTCGGGCTTGTCTTGTGCTTTTATGTGTGTTTTTTAGTTTAAGACAAGAAGCCCACAGCCTAGGTCTTAATGCCATATTCTTATAGGCTTTTTGACTTATCTTGGATAGTCTAATATGATATCATCTATTCTAAGAATAAGTTTTGGTAGCCAAGTATTCCATTGTCATATCTTTGGCCTATTATGTCATATCATGCTTTAAATTTTAGGTTTAACTATGGCTAATGACAAATACTAAGGGGGAGAGCTAATTGTTGGTATCTTTATGTTTATATGGATCATTGTAAGATGCTTACACTATCCATTCAAATATTTTCCCACTAATTATGCTAAAAATTGCTTATCATTGGATTTAAAAAAGAAAGAAAAGGGGAAGCTTAAATGATCTATCCTTTTAAACAAGAGCCAAAACTTGCCTATCTTTCTAGATGAACATTCATAGGATTGAACTAAACTTGCTAATCATAGTTCCTATGAATTTTAGTGCTTATCATGTGTATTCTCACTTGGCTATCAATATATCCATGATAGAGCTCACTGTCATGCCACACTAGGATCAAATGCTCATTTCTTTATGCATGACAAATTTAGAAAAGGTTCTTAACTTGATATACATCTATTCTTGCTTATCATGATAGGTTTAACATTATATTCATTCATCAAAGAAAAATGGGGGCTTATCATGCTAAACTTTAAACTTGCTTGTTTTCTTTCATGATAAGTAAAATATAAGCTTTAACTTGCTAATATATTATTCTATTACGGGTCATAGGGTAGATTTATATTGGTTATATACATATACTAAGATATACCCTAAAAATTTGTGCTAAAATTGGAATGTCTCTTTATTTTTCCAACATAGGCTTGCTTTATTTTGTATTATTTCTTTCCTATGTTGATTGTCTCTTATCATGCCATATATACTTTGATTTTAATTGGCTAATCCTGATAAGAAGATAGGGGGAGCATCTAGTTTCATTGAATATATTTGATGTTTTATGTTATATGCTTAAATGTTTAATCCTATATTTTTGCTAATGCCAAAAGGGGGAGAATTTGTGTATTGATTAGATCCATAATCATATGCATTCTTACACTACAACTTGTTAAATATAACTCATGCATATGTTGAGGGGGAGTAGTAATGATTAAATTATTTATCTAATCCTCACAAGAGGTTCCTCTCACCTATCTAATCAATTTGGTTTGTCATCATCGAAAAGGGGGAGATTGTAAGCCCAAGGGCTTATCCTCTTACCTTGTTTTGATGATTAACAAACCCAAATTGATTAGTTCTTTTTGGGCTAATCGTTTGCCTTGAGTGTTATGCTGTGGATAGGAAAGTCACAGGTCAATCCAGACTAGCACACACAGATGGCCTATGCTTGAAGATGAACCAACCAATGAACAAATGCACTAGAGCACACTTGGACAAACCATGCCTTGGAGGTCTACCAATGAGAAGCTCAACATCATCCACATCAAGCATTTGGACAATCAGGAAAAATCAATGAAGGCCAAAGTTGGAGGATCAACAAGCAATGCAAAGGACGAAGGAGCTTGAACCAAATGGTGGCACCATCCTTGGAAGGTGTCAAGCAAAGAAGCTCAACCTTGAAGATTCCAAAGCAAGCCATGCACTCAAAGAGAAGATCAAGCAATGGTTACCTCAAGAGTTTATTCAAGAGAGTAGTAAAAAAAAGGGTAGATTGTATCACCTATCTTTCTTGTGTTTTCTCTAGCCAAGGCACATCTTAAAACCCATTAAAATATATTTTTCAAAGAGACTAACACACCCTTTAAGGACTTAAATGGATAAGTGAATGGCCATGGTGGTGTACCAACATGTTGGGACCCATATGGCATTCAACACAATATTGAACAAAACAGAGTTCCAAAGAAACAACCTGGACCAGCAACTAAATCCTATCAAAACTTATTTAAAATATTTTCAGATATTTTTGATAATATTTTTAACAGATAGCTCTCATTTTTCTGATATCCGTAGAGTACAAGAACGTCAAAATCCGACGTGAAATGAGGGAGATATGAATTTTACAAGTTGGAACCACATTGCTGGAAAACCAGTCTCGGAATTCCGAGAATTTTTATCAGAACTCCAAGACATTTCTCGGAGCTCCGAGAAAACAACCTGGAACACAAAAACTGTTTTTTGACCCGAAAATGGCGGAAATACCCCCAAAACGGTCATATTATGTTGGGACTTTATATATACCTATTGTATGGGTTCAAACCAATATGATGAACATGTTCCAACCTTAAAGAACCCTTGAAAATCACTTGCAACCATTTTTAGGTAAAATCTCTCACCAACCTCATTGTGCCTTGATTAGGGAAAATCTTTTGGGATTGGTTTAGGCATCACTTGTATTCATCTTTGAGAGTATATTAGGAGCTTCATTGTGCATTGTAGCCTACATAGAGGCAAAGCTTTTATCTTCTTCTTCGTTCAATCGGTGGCAAGGGCATCCGGTGTTAATTACCTTGGGAGAAGGGCTTAGTTCTCGGCCGTGTAGGAGAGACATTGTAAAGGTGGCAAGGGCATCCTTATTTAATTCCCTTGGGAGTGTAATCGCCTCGGATCCGGGCGTCTTGGAGGTCTCAATAGTGGATATCCTCAAGTACGACCATGAGTAGAGTGGAGTAGGCCGTTGGCCGAACCACTATAAATCTGTGTGTCGCTTGTGTTGGTATTTCTCTATCTCTCACTCACTTTCACTCTTTTATTTGTACTTGCATTTTTTATCTTGTGTTGAGTGAGTAGTTAGCATTTTGATTTTGATTGAATAATTGTACCTTGCTAATTAGGCCACTAAATCTTCTAAGTAAGTTTGCTACTCAACAAGGGTTTTGAACTTATATTAACTTTGCAATATTGTTTTAAGTTCAACTATTTCAAACTTAATTAAACAAGGGATAAAACTAGGGTGATTTTAGAAAAAAATTTTAATAGGCAAAAGTTTTATAAACATCCTATTCACCCCCCCTCTAGGTTGCCAAACCGGGTTACTCTTTGGATTTCATCCCACCATGTGATAAACTACTATTCGATGGAAAAAACTTTCTTGGCTTCCAAGTATGGCCTATATCTTTTATGTTAAGGGATTTGCTAGGGTCCATCATCAAAGGCATTTCGCAGAATGTCTGTTGCATGAGAGAGCTGCCACATAGGCTTACTTTCCAACAGATTTCTTCATTATTCATGAGGTGGCTGTTCTCTCATGCAACGGCCCGAAATGCCTTTTGCAATGGACCCTAGCAAATTCCTTATTACAATGAGACATGATGTATGCTTGAGACCACCCACTCATTCTCTTTTTTGTTTTGCTTTCGCTACATGAAAATCAGGTTGGAAAGGGAGTAGTGTTGGAAGAGGGAAGTAGGGTGGCAATTTTAGGTTATGGGACAAACTTCCAGAGCTGCATTGCTGCTGGGGAGCGCCTTCAAAAGCTAGGAATATCCGTGACAGCCTTTGGATGGGGAGTTCATTTAAAGGGTCACTGAAGAGCATGAGATACTAATCACGGTTGAGGGAAAGATCCATCGGAGGCTTCAGTTCTTATGTTTCTCTTGTAATGTATACATAATATTTATTCGCGGATGGCCTGTTGCATGTGAGAGCAGCCACACAGGCTCACTTTTCAGCAGATTGTCTTCATTTATGAGGTGGCTGCTTTCACATGCAAGAGGCCATCAACGAAATGCCTTCTGCCATGGAAGCTAGCAAATCCCTTTATTTCATTCTAATTGTAATGAATTCATTGGAAAGTTGTATGCGATGTATATCTTTGTGCAGAGAATTTATATGATGGCCGACCGTGAAAATTACAAGGGCAGGGTGCCAAAACCCAGCCCCTTTGATTTTTATCTAAGTGGGAAGTCAAAAAAGGTGGTTTTGACCAGATCAAAAATCAAGGGGCAGGGTTTCATTTTGACACCCTGCCCTTGTAATTTTCACGGTCGAGCATCATATAAAAACTCCTTTGTGCAAATGCGAGTGAATGTAAGTTGTGGATGAAACAGGTGTATAGTGCAGATGAAACAAGTGTGCCCAAATGTTTGTGTTTTTAAAATTTTAAAATAATTTTTTTAATAAAATAAAATTTACCGGCGGTCATAAGTGCTAGTATATATTTTAAGAGAAAAACATCGTATGAGTTTTACCGGCAATTAGGACCGCCGATAAAGTGCCTAGCTTGGTATTACGGTGGTATATGCAGACGGATAATTAGCCATGGTCTAGACTGTCGTTGTGGTTATTTTAGTGGCGGCCTGTTCAGCTGCTATAAAACATTTCAATGGTGGGCACTTGACCATATGTAATACTTATACCGGCGGTTTCTATCCCTATCATTGACCGCCATTAAAGTCCTTTCTTGTCGTAGTGTATGTAAAGTTCCTTCCTGGGAAGTGCCTGAGAAGCTTCATCTGGGCTGACTCGCTTGATATTTGTATGCTCGGCGGTTGCTACTTGATTCCACAGTAATCCATTGAGGACCCAAAATTATGCAGTAAACACCCCTATTCAGGTAATACTAATCAATTACTTCATTTCTTTTTAAATAAAGACAAGTTTAATTATAATAAAGGCAAAAAAGTTAAGGTTTTTGCTAAACGTTTTTTAAAACTGTCAAGTCGAGTCCACAGATCTGGTTTACCCAGGCATGAACGGTGCCTAACACTTTCCTCGAATGTACCATGCCTAAAAACATAGTAAATTACGGGTTCTAGGCCCTAACCTAGACGGTGACTCTGATTCTCTTTTCTTTGCAAATTCGGATTCCGGTCCCTAGTTCACAGAAAACGCATACATTCATAAACACTCCCAACACACCGACGCACACGGCGTGCGCAAGGGATATGGCAGGCCAGGAACGGGCTCCACACCCGCCCTTGCCATGCTGGATGAATTCTGGAATTTCTAGAACCCCATCCACAGTCGACCAGACTTATCCCGGTCGCCCGCCCCAAGCTTTTTTATTAGGTGCTGGGTTTGAAGCACCCTTCCCGCGGTCGCCCAGGTTGCCCCTATCGACCGGCCCTATTTTGAAAAATGGTTTTAATTTTGAAAAAATCAAGTATTTGGACCATAGTCTTTGGGCTCTTGTCGAAGGTTTCAAAATATATTTTGATATTTGTGAGTGATGTTTTCCATTAAATACAAATGGGTATCAAGGATGGTTTTGAAAACAATTTGGAAGACACTTTGAAATGCAAAATCACTTTGAAAAGATTTCCAATACAATCTAGAAAATGAAATACTTGAACTCCCTGATTGCATTGGCTTCAAAGGTCTTCCTTGGGCTCTGAAGACTTGATGTAGCTTTGGTTCATGTGACTTCTCTTCTTGAATGTTCTTCACTTTGATTGCTTGAGAAGGTCACCAACACTTGTTCATCTTCAAGCTCCTCTTGGCATTGTGCAAGGCATGGTTGGAGGATCTTTAAGTTGAGCTCTTGACTTGAACACCTTCCAAGGATGATGTCTTTAATGTAAGTACAGGCTCATTCGGTTTTTTGTGCATGTTGATCAGCAAGCCATGTGTTGTTTTGCATTGTGCTAGACGTGCTAACTTTGGATTGACATGTGACTTTCCTGTCTAAGGCACAATACTACAAGGCAACACATTAGTCCATAAAAACTAATCAATTTGGGTTTACTAGCATCAAAACAACAAGAAAAAGGTGATTAGTTGAACCGATGAGGAATCTTGGGCTAAAAGGATGTCATCAAATTCAATGTGAAAAATTATAACTACTCCTTTCTCTACCCTAAAATTTTTATTTTTATATTATGGGGACTGTAAAATTTTAGTCTACCCCCATGATAAGTTTTTAGAATGAAGTAGTTGCATTTTATGTCCATATGTCATTTCTGCTTAGCTAAAGTAACTATGATATTAAAATGTAAAATCTCAAAGTCCAATATGGTAGCATAAGAGTAGTTAACCATATCGCCTCAAAATTACCCAATTTAAAAGCATGGTTACAAAAGATAATATATGAATAATTCATTTGATATTTATAGGATTCCCCTTAATTAGATAAATATATTACACATTTACTTTTTTTTATTGCCCCATGCACCACAGGGGCTTTTCTACCGGTATGTGTATATAATTTGCCACTAGCTTACTATTCTTCCTAAAAAAGTGAGCCACGAAATGGCTTTCTATAATTGCCTTAGAAAATCCCAAATAACCATACACACTCATACATGCATGCATTCATGCATACATATGGTTGCATATATGCATGCATGCATGTATGTATGTATGTGGTTGTATGTATAAGGATCCCCTTGCTTGGACAATACCTCTTTGGCTCTTTCAACTAACCATGAAATCACACACCAAATGTGAATCCTTCTCGTAAAGTCTATGTTTTATTAACGGTCATCCCAAATAACTATAAAACATACAAAAACTGTGGCGAGTAAATAAAATCATTATTTTAACGTGATTCTGATCTTATAATCCTTCTCATAAAGTTTATGTTTTATTAGTTGGTGATCCACTCATCCCGTATAACCATAAAACATACACCAAGTGTGGTGAGTACATCAATTCATTATTCCAGCGTGACTCCATCTTATAAGGCTCTATATATTCTACTTGAATATAGACAATAATGGGAAGTTGGATGGCACTTAATAAAAGAAGAGAATTTGAGTAAGTTATTTAGTTTAAGCTTTTTTTATTAGTCTCAGAAACAACTTATCATCAAATTTATTATTTTAAACTAACATTTAGTGATAAAAAAGAGTCTTTCTAAATACATCAATGGTTTAAACTAACATCAATGGTTTAAATCATGTTTATGACTTAACATTTCTATACTTTTTTTGCATTAAATAATCTAAGCATTGTATTTGTTTACTTACAGGTTATTATTATTATTTTTAAATATGATTGCAATATTGGAGGAAACCAATCAAAAAGGTTAGTAAATTTGCATTGATGTCCCTTAGTTTGTCATATATTATTAAATTCATCGTTGAAATTTTCTTATTACATCAAAAGCTAACATTTAAAAGAATAATTTCCAAATTCACCCTAAAAATATTTTTTTAATTGACGATTTTATTGAAATTTTACTCTCACTAATTCACAACCTTCACCCTTTACCCCTTCTTCATTTTCTCAGTCGCAACAAGACAGAAGTATGGTTGCACAGTGAGCAATTAGTGCAACTTTGACAAAAATTGTAAATAACAGCTACTGTGTGTGCACATAGTATTCCTGCCTATGCTATGTATGGGCGTAAAATGGTGGAGTCCACTTCATAAAAAAGGCATGACTGCTTCATAAAGTAGAGCTCGTCTTTGAATTATCTGAACCGTTCATTTTATAAGCATTGGTGTGGATCCCGTGTGGCTTAAAAACTCTAGCCATTCATATCAAACATAACATAAGTGTTTTTATAGCCGTCGGCTATGAGCTATTGTAGTTTTTGACAGCAGATCTAATCCAATCTTTCAAATGGACGGTTCAGATGAGCTCATGGTGGGACTGACAATGTCAGGTGTGCCTTTTAAACTACTCAAATACCTGGCAAAAAGTGAGCCGGACCTGGGGGTCCACCTGGCCCGCCCGTAATTTACGGTTTTAGGTCACTAAATTAGAGACCAGTTGAAATTTGACCCGGCCTAGTCCAACCCGTCAAAACTGGGCCGGGCTGCCGCGGGTGCCCGTAAAAACCCAAATGATCGAGATTTTTTACGGTGTAAGGTCTTATAGTCCCGTATTTTTCAGAAAGCCGGGCTGTGGTAAACCCGCGGGTGCCTGTAAAAACCCAAATGACCGAGATTTTATATGGTGTAAGTCCTTATAGTCCCGTATTTTTCAGAAAGTACTGTACGACCAACATCATAGGATGATCTAAACCATGCAAGTGATGGAACACAACGTAAATAGGTTTTGCCCCAAAAATCATTTCCATATGATGATCCTAGCCCTCCAATCTATAGAGGTTTCCATAAATAATAATATTTAATTCCTCCATAGATCAGAAGCTAGGATCATCCTATGGAAATGATATTCTGGGCACAACCTATTTTCTTTATGGCCCATCACATGGATGGTTTGGATCATCCTATAGTGTGGGAATAAAAACAGCCTAAAAAAAAAAAATTAGGTGACCCGCGGGTCCACATGGCTCATATGGTTGGGGTCTAGGTTTACAAAATATTGACCCGTAAGATTCCGGTTCATTTGTGACCCGGCCTTGTACCACCCGTACCTGTACGGGTTGGGTGAAACCCGGCCCAGCCCACCCGTTTGCCAGGTCTATTCAAATGAGGTTGAAATATAGAAAATTAGAAATATAATGGCACTCGTCATTTTAGCATTTTGTACAATGATTGTTAACATTGAGAAAATTTTAACATATTTATAACAATTTAAGATGGGACATTGTGGAACGTTTAGATAATGCACTTGCCATCTAGGTATGCCACATGGCACATGCTACAAAAGATCCAAACGTTATGTGTATTGTGTTGGACAAGGAGCTAATAGAATCCTTCATGTATTGTATCTCTATGTAATATGGAGAAACCATAAACGCAAATAATAGAAAGGAAAAAAAAAAAGACAAAGAAAAAGGAGAACCCTTCTCAACCTATCACTACCAAAACGTCATATAGATTTCGGAGCTTCTGTTTAAAGAGAGAATCCAAGTTTTCATCAAAGGAGAACAAATACGAGGATATGGTGGCATCATCAGCGGTGGATGGATTCAATCTTTAGCGACACCCCAGTCTCTTGAGAGAAATCAGATCCGTTGATCTGCTAGAGGATCATGAGGCAACCTCACTTTTAGAAATAGACATCTCACCCATAGGATCAAGGCCTAGAAAAAACTGAGGGTGCCCAAAGAAGTAGACATTTGAATGCAAAGGAAATGAAAATTAGTAAATCATAGACAAAATCCATTATTCTAATCAGGGATTTGCTAGGAGCCATTGCAGAAGGCATTTCGCGGAAGCTCAGATTTTGTCTTATTCATTTAATTCATCTGAGGTGGCTGCACTATCAGATTTTGTCTTATTCATTTGCAGAGACTGAGGAATGTCCGCAGGTTTGTGTTTTATTTTCCAATCTATATATGAGGCTTGTCTATTGGCAAAACCAAATTCGTAGTGTGGTAGATAGATAGATGGGGTTACCGAAAACTAGTATTAGTTGTGCGAAAACCGAAAATTAGAAAACATGATATTAGCAGGAAAACAGGAAGCGGCAAAACTCAAATTAGCAGCAAATTCAATTTCATAGATAGCGGAAAATCCAAATTGATAGAGGCAAAAAGCAAATTGGTGGGAGAAAAACCTTAAAAAAAAAAGAAAAAGAAACTTGTATTAGAAAAGAAGAATGACACAAGGAAAGAATCATGCTCAATATATATTATAGATAGATATATGATAATGATAAACTGATGGGAGGCCTTGTAGAAAACAGCAGCAAGAGCACTACCATTGGTCCATGTTATATATTGTAAATAAGTAAACCTCATTATCTCATTTCTACCTTTTGCCCATTTTAAATGGGTTTGTTTTCATTTTTAATAATACCATTAACTTCCACTTACCAGTTTTAGCTGGCAAACAGTTCCTTATTTTTTGACATTTCCTTGCTATTAAATCACCAATAAAAGGAGAAGAGAGATTGAAAGAGGAGAGAAAAGGAAGACTCCGAGATCATTAATGGTAGGAATCTAGCAACACGGATCATAGATGTGATCTACCTCACTAAATTCCTTCCCAAATAAAATGAAGATCTACTACGGAGAATTTTTAAATATGGAACAAGTTACTCGATTTAAACTAATAAGTTGATCAATCTAAATTAACAAGATCACCCAACATTATCTCGTGGAGAACTCTGTGGGGGTTTAAAGTTTGCAACCAAACCCTAAAACCTCTTGACCTCCCCTTCAAATAAACCTTTTAAACCTAGCATGCTTCTATGTTATTCTAATTCAATTATAAATTGAACGGAAAGAGAAGAATATACTTCATTGCGGTCCTTAGTGGTGGATCTAGGAAGGTTGCTCGATTCCTCAACATTTCCTCTTAATCTTAATTTTTTAGGGGGCAGAAGACCCTTTTAGGGGGTTTCGAGGCTCTTTTATCTAGAACATTGGTCAGGGGTCATAATAGAATTGTCCTCCTCGAATGACTAGGCCCTTGGACCATTTATAGATACTAAGGTTTTGGGCACTCTCGACGAAGTGAGATCTCCCAAAGAAGAGAGAATGGTGGCTCTAGAGTTTATTGTTTATCGGGTAGTTTGCAATCGTAAAATGAGTTTACGATTGTAACAAAACCCAAACTTCTCGCATGCTGGGATTGTTATTTTAAAGCATTACTTAACGATCCCTTTGGATCTTCGGCAATGAAAAATAAAGAAAAAACTTGATTTTAACGATATGAGTTTGATGTGCCTTTCACCATGGCCACTATTTAGATGCTTGAAATCCGACGAGTGTTCGATCTTTTCTAAGCACAATGAAGGCCTAGAAACGCCCCTTTGCTCTTCTCTTCCTTTGCACACTACTCGGTCTGTGGGAAACCTCTCTTTCAGCAAACTCTAAATCTCTCGATTACTCTCAAGTTTGTAGTGGTAGGAAGAGGGACCAAGGGTCTCTTTTATAGGCAAAAAGCTCCCATAGAGCTTTCCTAAAAGTGTCCAATTTGTTTGGCCTCATAGGAGTAAATTTGGCAACTATCTTTAGCCACAATTTCCTCTTCCAAACGTTTCTAAACTTCAGGATTGCAATAATATGTTGAAAGGTTGCTTAGAATGCAAATCCACACTTATTTAACAACTCTAGAACATGGAAAACCATGTTCTAGAATGCTCCATTAAAAAGGAAACTTTAACTTTGGAAACCCAAAGTTAGGAAACGTCCAACAAGAATTTGCAAAGGTAAATGGCCCACGACCAAGATATTCTAATATAAGGAAATAAAAGCCGTCAAATAAATAAGTTCATAAATAACACCAACTTCTTCGTTCATGCTTGAATTCCAAAAAAGAGCCACAAAATCACCTAAAACGACCAACAGTGATACCAAAGGCATTTTAGAATGTTGTTTTGCTTCCATTTATGTTCTTTGATGGCCGTAAAATATTTAAGTTGGATTTTTCTTGGGAAATGATATCAGCACAACCATGTTTTTATAGTTGCATAGTCCCAACTTGTCTTTTCTTTTTAAATTGGCATGTGAGAGCTTTTTGGAAACTGTAATAACCTTTTGACAGCTCTTTAAGAGAAATTATATGATGCCCGACCGTCAAAATGTAAAGAGCGGAAGGAGACAAAACCTGCTCCCTTAGTTTTTGAACCAAGGAAAAGTAAAAAACGGTGCTTTCCCTTGGATTAAAAATCAAGGGAGAGAGGGTTTGTCTCTCTCTGCCCTTTATTTTGACGGTCGGGCATCATATAATTTCTCGCTCTTTAAATACAAAAAGACAAGATGGTTTGTGGAAATATAGAAACATGGTAGTGCTGATATCATTTCCCTTCTCATTTGAATATTTATTTCTGATTTACTACGGTTTTGTTTTGTTATATGGTATTGTGGTGGGCTTTTTAAAACAGTTTTAACCGTCCTTTTTTGAACAATTCAGTTTTTTTGTCTCCGCGGGGTATCTTACTAATATCTATTAGTACTAAAGAAAGTCTTATATTATCTGCGATCTATACCCTGCGCAACAATGTATTTTGGCCAATTCATCTCATTGGTAATTAAATCAACTAGGACTCACTATTGAAAATTAAAGCCCTCCCACATTTGTGCCCTACATTTGCGAATATTCAATATTGTAGGCATTCATCTAGCACCTCGGCATTGGATTCAGAGAGATCGGCGAGATTCAGAGAGGTCTGAATCCCTACAATACCGGGATTCAGAGAGATCGGCCAGATGTGTTTGGTTAGGGCCAACCACTTTCGCACACAATTATCCAATGATAAGGAACTTTATCAGTACCATGTGAGATTTCTTATATCTTTATCTCTTTTATTTTTCTCCTTTCTAGTTTATTCATTTTTCTTTTAATGCATGTATGTTATATAAATTAGCAATTCGTCTGTTTTTTAGAATTTCTCTATTATTTGGATGTTGCATATCCCTCTGTCTGTTCTCTTAAACAACCTTCTTACAATGTATTTTGATTTTTTGTCCTATTATTATTTTTTTTGACATTTTAGTTTTTTTTTGTCATTTCCTCTGTTTTTCGCATGTTGAATTTCTTTTTTCCTTTTTCTCTTTTTTTGTAGCATGATTTTTCTGTCTTTTAATGCAATTCTCTATCTTTTTATGCATTTAGCTATCAATTTCTTCTAAAGTTTCTTTCACCCGTGTCAAAAGTGGAGTGATTCGCCATCTTTTGGAGCTCTTTGAAAATTTTCAATTGGTGAATCGAAAAATTATATTTAATGGAATGCGCAACCATAGGGATGTGTCAATATCCTTCCAGTGGAAAATCTTGAGAGTAAAAGAGATATATAGAGAAGAGAAGATTAGTCAAAGGTGGTTTGGCTTTTTATATACTGGCATCTGCTCATAATAGGTCAATTTTATTATTTTGGGTTTGATGGTTACTGTCAAGGTGGTTTTGGTGTTGCAGAGAGAGTGCTTACAATGTAAAGATGAAGTTCTAAGCTCCTTTTGATCTTCATCATCTTAACCAGCTCTTAGCTGGTGGGCAGATGGATCAACTAACAACTACCATACAAAAGTAATCATTCTTGTCCATCTTATAAATTAATTACTTCACTTTGATGGGTGTGTGTACTTCTATCTCTGCAGTCACCTGGAACACGAGTAACCTCCCAATCAATAATTATGTTGCCAGGTTTATTCTCTTAGTTGTTCTAGATTTGTGTGTTTTCAGGGGACCAGCAAGCTTGCACACTATTGCATCCTTCTTAATCAGAACAACTTGATCTACAAATTGTGATACATGTAATTTCATCTTACACTTTTTTAGATATGGATTTTTTTATTGCTTTTGTTGGAGAGACCATCAATTTACGCCCTCTTTGCCTCTTTTTGGTATTTATATGAGTGTATGTTCCTTCATTTGCTTTCATGTACGCTCGGAGCACCAACTCAGTGTATATAGGTTCATTCATGTACGCTCGGAGCACCAACTCAGTGTGTATAGGTTCATTCTTAATCTATTTATAATTTTGAATATGTTGATTGAGTTTTGGGGAATCTAATTGGATGATAATTGGAAAAATTGTAGTTGTTCCGGCATGTTAGGCTCATCTATCAGACACGGTATTATTTTCTGGAGAGGGAATCTGATGCTGGACTGTCTTATAATTTTAGGACAGTCAAAGAAAACTTGAAAGAGTTAATGTTTTAAATTTAAATTTGACTCAAAATTACTTTTAAATTTGAGTCAGAATAATCAGTGGACGGTTAACTCTCTTAACTCTTAGTTCATTCTGGCAAATATTATTAATCCAAGATGCACAGTTCCACTTGACTAGCCAGAATTTAATTTATCATGAAAACAATTCTTGGTTGCTAAACATGGCCTTCGATTTTTTTTTCTTCTTTTTTCGAGCTTTTAAGGAATATGATATGAAGAGAAACTTGTGTCAAAGTAGTTCCAAGCAGCCTCGTAGGATGTCTAAGGCATCGATCACAATGAAATAGTGGCCGTTATATTTTGAGCAAAGTGTTTAAGTATGTGAGGCAGACTTAAAAAACTTTTTTATTTTTGATAGGCGACTCAAAACTTTCAACCATGCAACAAGGAAGAAAGCTCTTTCCAACTTAGAAGAACAAACTTCCTATATTGTGGGGGCCACAATATTGGATGATCCGAACCTTTCATTTGTTGGACTCTAACTTAAATAGGCTGTGCTACAAAAATCATCTTCATAGGGTGATACAGGTTCTTCGATCTGTATTGCTCTTTATACCATGAAATCTTAAAAAAAATGACAGAACTTTTTCTTGGTAGGCTACTCAAGACTTCAAACCATTAAAGAAGGAAGAAAGCTCCTTCCAACTTAGAAGAAAAAATATCTTACACTTTCGGACCCACATTATTGGATGACACAAACCGTTCATTTTGTTGGTTCATAGGGTGATACTAATTCTCCGATCTGCAGTACTTTTTATACCATGCCATCGTTTAAACCTCTACAGATCGGACGATTAGGATCATCCTATGCTGTTGAATTTGGGTCTAACTTATTATTAGTTGGGTCCTAGCAAATGAATGGTCGGATCATCTGAATATGTGGGCCCCCGTGAGTTTTATACTTACGTGTAGGGGTGCAGCTCACGTTGATTTTAAGAATTTTACCACAAAATCGGGTCGGGACCTGGTTGACTCCAATTCATTTTTTAGCAAAGGCTCAAATCGACCCGACCGACCCGAATTGCACCCCTACTTAGTAAGTTCAAATAAAGAATCAAACTACGACTCGTCTTATCATCTAATGCATGCAAGTGCGTCCCTCCCTTCCTAATTGTTTGATTAATGGTCTTAAAATATATACAAACCAAATAAGAAAGGCATAAATTTGAATTATACATAAAAATAGTTCATCAGGGGATAGTTTGGGTGAACTACATTAGGTACTGAGTGGGACCAAGACCATGTGAGTCGCTACATGAGGTTCTGTAGGAACAACATCTTGCTTGCACATACATGTCCCTAAGCAACTAGGTTTGCTCCACTTGTTTGATGATCCAAACCGTTCATTTCCATGGGCTTATTATAGAAGGATCATGCCCCAATAAATCTCCCCTCATCCCACAATTCTACCCTTTTATATATTTCGAGCTTTTAGAGGTCTTCCTAAAAAGTATAAACCATTTTGCAGTCCACAAATCAAATTATCAAGATCTTCCCGACCAGAAGATAAATGGTATGTGATGGGGCACAAATACGGCTGCACGAGCAGATATCGCCACGTGTCATCCATGCACGAGCAGAGACCAACCATCATGAAGAAGGGTGTTGGAAAAGGGCAAAGACCACACATTCATGCCACGTGTCGCCCTCTCACCACCCAGGCCTCATCATCACAAATTAAGGAAGAAAATGGCCGCCAAAGCCACGCGCGCCGGCGAGGCAGAGGGACGGCCCAATCCTGCAAAGGAAGTTTTTCCCTCCATAATGATGAAAAGGGCACTCTCACCACCCAGGCCTCATCATCACAAATTAGGGAAGGAAAGGGCCGCCAAAGCCACGTGCGCCGGCGAGGCAGAGGGACGGTCCAATCCTGCAAAGGAAGTTTTTTCCTCCATAATGATGAAAAGGGCCGCACACCCCCCTTTAAAAGGGGAGGGAAAGGAAGAAGAGAAGGATCTTTTTTCTCTTTGCCTTCAGACCTCGGAAAGCCGGGAATTCACCCATCCTCCACCCCGCAATACCGGAAAAAGAGGCGAGGCAACAACAGAGGAGGCCAGGAACCCCATCCTGCCCTCCCTGCTAGTCCCCTCCGACTCACTCATTTATGCACCCAGAAATGTCCCCGCGCACCGGCCCTGGTAATCCTGGTCAAAACCCCCTCCCCTTCTAGCTGTTCTTTATATTGACTGGTCGAAAGATCTGACTTGGGTGTCGAAGTGGTCGTCCGGGACCCACCCCGGACCCCCTAACCCCCTTTTGTTTGTGATTGCAGACCCCACGGAGGCCCTCTACCGACCGCGCGATCGCGGACCCGGATCCAGACGCCACCATATTGGCGCCATCCGTGGGACTCGTCGAGTAACTGAACGCCTTATGGCGATGAGAAACCACACCCAACAGCCGGAAACAGGGGTAATAACCAGGAGTCAGGCCCAGCGCGCACAAGCCAGCTCCTCAAGCTCCCAAGAGCGAAACTCACCGCCTTCGGACCGACCCCGACCCTCCTCTAGCACGCCGCAGATGGTCCCCACCATGGAGATGTTCAACGAACTTCGCAACGAACTACTCCAACGTTTGCCTCTCCCGGCTTCGAAAAAGCCCGGGACAACACAGGACCGGACAGAAGCCTACGACGAAGGCAACGAGGAACAGTCAGGGGAACGACAACCCCGTCGAAAGCGAGCACCGACTCGCAGAACGCCGTCCCCATCAACAAATAGCCCCTTGCCCCACACCGCCGGGGGACATCAGCGAGGCAGCAGGAGACAGGTTACTAACAGCCGCGCCCCCCCCTGTCCAAGACACCCGTCTCCGGGAACCGCCCTTGGCTCGGGCAGAAGAAGTTGCAACCTCGGCACAACCGCCCAGCTTGGATCCAATAGCGGACCTACAAAGGCAGATCCGAGAGGTAAAACTAGAAATGAAAAAAACCTTACGCCCACGGCATCCTCAACGAGTGGGAAAGGGAAACGGCGTCCCCGTTCACCTCAGAGGTCCTAAAGACCCCCGCAGAAGCAGGCATAGACCTCTCCCGTTTCGGTCTATACGACGGGAGCACGGACCCCCTCGAGTTCCTCCAGACTTTCAAGAGAGTAATGACGCTTCGAGGCGCGTCGGATGGATTCATGTGCAGAGCCTTTGCATCCCTACTAAGAAAAACCGCCAACGACTGGTACATGAGATTGGAGCCCGACTCCATCGCATCCTTCCACGAATTCGGACGAAAGTTCAGCACAAGGTTCGCGAACAACCGCCTCCGCCATGATCCTGCGGACGCCCTCCTAGCCCTCCGCCAAGGTAGAAACGAGACCCTAAGAGACTTCATGTTGAAGTTCAACGCCGAATTGGCCCAACTCTCCAACATGGACGTCCAGATAGCGGTCGCCACACTAAAGCATGCCACCACCGATCCGAATCTTAAGCTGCACCTCACCCTCAAGCCCCCACGGGACCTACAGGAGCTTGAATCAAAGGCTGATAAGTTCGTCCGAGCAGAAGAAGCCTGCGCTCGAGAACAGAATCGGCCCGGCCCCGATGGGAGAAAAAGCGACGGCCGAAGGGCCATAAGGCCACGAACTGATGAAAGACAGATGGGCCGTAACCCTATCCCCGTCTTTGAAAGGCTGGGAACCGCCCCGCTAAAGTTCCCCCTCTCCCATGTTCTATCAGCTATTAGGGATCAGGGTCTCCTGACCCCCCCCCCCCCCCCCAGGAAAATGGCCACAGACCCAAAGAAGAGGTCCGCCAGGAAATTCTGCAAATTCCACGGGGACCACGGCCACGAAACTGACCACTGCTTCCACCTCCGCCTCCAGCTGGAAAGACTGGCCGAAGAAGGACACCTAAACCAGTACCTCGGGAGTCCTGACAAAAGCCCACGCGAGGCCCAACGCCCGCTCGACGAACCCAGAGGTAGGCACCGGTCACCGAACCGCCGTCGGTCCACAAGCCAACGCCGATCCCCCAGTAGGCATCACCCTCGAAGCCGACGTCGATCCCCCAGCAGACACGATACGAGCCGCCACCAGCGCCCCCGAAAAGGCGAGCCCCCCGAACAGCCACAGGATCGCGAGCAACCGCCTACCATCATAGGAAAAATCAATATCATCGCAGGCGGACCCGCAGCTGGAGGGCCGACAACAGCCGGTCGGCGGGCATACGCGGAACGGGTATTCTCCATGGACATACCTTCCAAGAAGGCCCGAACAAATCCGCCCCATGAAAACCAGATCATCACTTTTTCCAACAAAGACCTCGACGGGCTACAAGTCCCGCATGACGATGCACTGGTCATCAGGCTAGTCGTCGCCAACTTCGACATAGGAAAAATCTTGGTGGACACAGGGAGCTCCGTCAATGTGCTACACCTCGAAACTTTCGAAGAAATGAAACTGGGCAGGGAAAGGCTGGGACCCGCGGAATACTCCATCTACGGTTTCTCCGGGGCATCCGTACGGGGTAGACGGCAAGATCGACTTGCCCGTGACTTTCGGGGCGTACCCCTTGCAGAAAACCATCCTAACCACCTTCCTGGTCGTAGACATACCGTTCACCTACAGCGCCATCATTGGGCGCCCTGCTCTCAGAGACTTGGGAGCCGTAGTCTCCACCCCCCATCTCAAGATGAAATTCCCCACTCCGGACGGAGTAGGAGAGGTCAAGGGACAGCAAATGATAGCACGCCAGTGCTACGCGGCAAGCCTAAGAGGAACCAACGCCCCAGCCGAAAACTTCACAATCGGCAGTGAAGACCCTCGGCAGCGGGCTCGCGCAATCAGAGGAGAGCCCGCCGAGGAGCTAGACTCCATCTCCCTGACCCCCTTTTGTTTGTGATTGCAGACCCCGCGGAGGCCCTCTACCGACCGCGCGATCGCGGACCCGGATCCAGACGCCACCATATTGGCGCCATCAGCCGGAGAGACAAGTACGGGTAAGCTCCATGTTAACAGGCCCTCTGCGGGACCGGATGATCAACTTCCTCAGAATAAACAAAGACATGTTCGCATGGTCCGCCAAGGACATGCCCGGGATACCCAAGGAAATGGCCGTCCACAAGTTGAATGTGAACCCCGCCCTTAAACCCGTCCGGCAGAAAAAGAGGAACTTCGCAGTAGAGCGCCAAACTCACATAAAGGCCGAAGTGGAAAAACTGCTACAAGCCGGATTCGTCAGGGAAATCTGGTATCCCGAGTGGCTGTCAAACGTCGTGATGGTCAAGAAAGCTAGCGGAGGTGGCGGGCCTGTATAGACTTCACCGACCTCAACCGGGCCTGCCCAAAAGACCCCTATCCCCTTCCGCGCATAGACCAACTCATCGACGCCACCTCCGGACACGAACTCCTCACTTTCTTAGACGCGTTCTCAGGCTACAATCAGATCAAAATGCACGAGCCAGACATCCTGAAAACAGCGTTTATCACCGATCAGGGCGTCTACTGCTACACTGTCATGCCCTTCGGGTTAAAAAACGCAGGTGCCACCTACCAGCGGCTCGTGAATAAGCTATTCCAAACGCAGATTGGAAGGAACGTGGAGGTATATGTCGACGATATGCTGGTAAAAAGCCTGGAAGCCGCCAGACACATCTCCGACCTTCAGGAAACTTTCGACACCCTACGGCGAGCTCGAATGAAGCTGAACCCCGCGAAATGCGCCTTTGGGGTAACTCCCGGAAAGTTCTTGGGGTTCATGGTCAGGCAAAGAGGGATCGAGGCCAACCCAGAAAAAATCCAGGCCATCCTAGACATGGAACCCCCGACGACAGCAGTAGAAGTACAGAGGCTCGCAGGGCGAATCACGGCCCTCGGCCGATTCATGCCCAAATCAGCAGAGTAGTGCCAACCCTTCTTCAAACAATTAAAAAACATACGGGAATTCGAATGGACCCCGGCCTGCCAAGAGGCCTTCGACTCTCTGAAGCAATACCTCCAGACACCGCCCGTACTCGCCAAACCCGAGCCGGGGGAAGAGCTATTTTTATATCTGGCCGTCAGCCCCACGGCAGTAAGCGCGGTGTTGGCCAAACAAAGCGACAAAAAGGAACACCCTGTGTACTACGTGAGCAAGACTCTCCACGGTGCGGAAATCCGATATTCGAACATAGAGAAATTCGCCCTCGCAGTCGTCAGTGCCGCTCGAAAGCTCCGCCCCTACTTCCAGGCCCACCCCATAGTCCTGCTAACCGATCAGCCCCTCAGGAAGATTCTCCAGAAACCAGAGACCTCGGGTAGGATGGTAAGTTGGGCCGTCGAGCTGGGCGAGTTCGACATACAAGTCCGCCCAAGGCCGGCTATCAAATCTCAAGCCCTCGCTGACTTCATAGTGGAATTCACGGCCCCGGCCGAAGAGCCAGCAACAATGGAGAGCAGCGAGGGCCTCACTGCGCACACGGTTTGCGACGACGGGATGCAAGACCCCTCGGCACAGAACAACGAAACCCCTTGGATCCTGCACGTTGATGGATCCGCCGGCAATAAAGGACACGGAGCGGGAGTGGTCCTCCACGGCCCGGAAGAGTTCACACTGGAATATGCCCTCAGGTTGGATTTCAAAGCCTCCAATAACGAGGCCGAATACGAAGCCTTACTAGCAGGACTAAGTCTAGCCGCGGAGCTCGGCGCAGGCAAGTTGAAAGTCTATAGCGACTCACAGCTTGTCGTTAACCAGGTAAACGGAACATACGAAGCCAAGGGCTCCAGAATGAAAAGATACCTCCACAAGGTAAAGGAAAAACTACAGGGGATGGGAGAGGTAGAGATCCTCCAGGTGCCGCGAGACATGAACAACCGAGCGGATGCATTATCAAGAATGGCTGCCGAAGAAACCCATGACTTCGGCACCATGCTCACAGAAATCCTGCCCCACCCCAGCATCGACGAGATGCAAGTTCTGGAGATTCCACCGGGGCCAAACTGGATGGACCCCATCATACAATACCTGAAAAACGGTATACTACCCGCAGATAAGCTGGAAGCCCGGCGCCTAACCGCCAGAGCCGCCCATTACGTGGTCCACGGCCACAGGCTCTACAAACGGTCATACACATGGCCGTACCTCCGGTGCCTGGTGCCCTCCGAATCAGACTACGCGCTACGAGAAGTACATGAAGGGATCTGCGGAGATCATGGAGGTGGCAGGACCCTAGCCCAGAAAATCGTAAGGCACGGCTACTTCTGGCCCACGGTCCTTAGGGACTCCAAGGAATTCGTCAAAAAATGCAGCCCATGCCAAAGGTACGCAACCACCCCCCACCAACCGGCTACACCGTACACCGCGATAGCAGGACCCCTGCCTTTCGCCATGTGGGGCATGGATCTACTCGGACCATTCCCCAAGGCTCCCGGGGGGCATACGATGTTATACGTCGCCATCGACTACTTCACCAAATGGGTTGAGGTCAAAGCCGTGGTCAAACCCAATTCCAAAGCGACGGAGAAATTCTTCTATCACGACGTCGTTTGCCGTTTCGGCATTCCAAAGACCCTTGTAACAGACAACGGTCCCCAGTTCGCAAGCGCCGAATTTGGCAGATTCTGCGATAGCCTAAGCATCGAACACCGTTTCGCCTCCGTAGCACACCCGCAGGCCAACGGGCAGGTCGAGGTAACCAACAGGATTTTGCTACAAAGTCTCAAGAAGAGATTGGGAGAAGCCGGAAAAAACTGGCTGGACGCACTCCCTAGCGTCCTCTGGGCCTATCGAACAACACCACGGACCGCAACTGGGGAATCCCCTTTTAGCTTAACCTTTGGGACCGAAGCGGTCATTCCGCTAGAAATTGGCCTCCCCAGCTTCCGCACCGCGAATTACGACGAGCAGGGAAATTCCGAACTCCTCCGGAACAACCTCGATCTCGTGCTCGAGAAAAGAGAGCAAGCCCTCCTCCGAACCGCCTCCTACCAGCAAAAGGTGGCACGATACTACAATGCCCGGGTAAAAAAGCGCTCGGTAAAGCCCGGAGATCTGGTGCTACGGCGTGCAGAGGTATCAGACCCCCGCAACACGGGTAGGCTCGCACCCAAATGGGAAGGACCGTACAAAGTCGTTCGAGCACTTCGACCCGGGGCCTACCAACTAGAACGCCTCGATGGGACCCCGGTCCCTCGCAGTTGGAGCATGGACAACCTCCGAAAGTTCTATCAGTAAAACGACAGGGTAAGTTCCGTGCCTTTCTTTTAAAAAATATGACAAGTGTTTTGGTTTCCTTTTTGTGTTCCAGAAGCAAAGATGTATTCTTGTCAACAAATTAATGGAAAAGCACTTCTACAAAAGCAGCGTACATCTCCACTTTCCGGCCCACGATAAGTGAGGGACCCGAAAGAAAACAGGGAGTGAGACAGAGGTAACATCGGGGCCGATCCCCCCGAGAATACCCTAAAACGCTCCCCATGAAAAAAAGACCTCCCCCTTTAAGGGCAGGCGGGACCCATTAACCCCGAACTGATCATTCGAGGGGAAGATAGTCCTCCCATAAACAGACGCCCTACGGGGTGCACTAAGAATACTCTCACCAACACAATTCGCAAAGGCCTGAGGACCTCGAAAAACCTCGCGGCACATCGTGTATATGCAGAGATGTCAATACGGTTACACAACAAACAACAAAAAATAGGTAGTTCAAAAGTTATTACAGACCAAATAACCAGGAACATTGAAAGAAAAGAGCAAGCCCCCCGAGGCATTCACAACATCCCTGGGCCCCCCTCGGAAGTCTCGGCAACTACGCGATCCACCGGGGCGGCCACCTCCTCTCCTACCGGCTCCGCCACCTCCGCCGGTGCCGGCAAAGGATCGACCTCAGACTCATGCATCAGCTTATCGAGAGGGAAGGAGGGATCGACCTCTTGAACGCGCCGCCGGCATTCAGCAAACGCATCAATCTCAATATCCACACTGAATGCAGCCGCAGCCTTAAAAAACTCCGCAGAGTCGCGCCATTCCTCCCGTGCCTTCGCCAATTCCCGGGCATGAGTTCGCCGGGCCAGCGCCAACTTGTCCGACGCACGACTCCTCCCCTCCACAGTTACCCGGAGATCTTCCCGGAGTTGAGCAACAATGTCATCAAAGGTCGCTCTCTCCGCCCGGGCTCTGCCCAATTCCTCGCGTAACTGCCGGTTCAGCTCCCCCACAGCACTTATCTCAGCCTCATCCTCAAGAAGGCACTGCACCATCCTCCTAGCATAACTTTGGGACTGCAAAAGGCAAGTTATCAGGAAAATTCCAACATGCAATCTCGAAGACAGCGAGGAGAGAAAATACCATCAACCCATTACTTACGCAGGAAGTTGATTGAAAATACTGAGCCCCCAGGGCCCTACGATCATAGCCCTTCAGCTCAGCCTCGTCACAAGGAAGGGCAGTTGTCACCCCTAGCTCCACCCCAACCCGAGGATTCGCAAGAACGCTGTCCTCAACACCTATCCTCCAGCCAGGCCTAAACAGTTCCCCTCGCATCTGGAAACTTTGCGGGGGAAGCTCCGCCCGCTCCAGAAGAAGCTTGGTCATTACTGCCCCTTCCATCCGACTTGGCACGTCCTCCGTAAAGATTGAAGGACGCGCCACGCGGCTGGCGACCCTCCTGGCAGGATGCTCAGACCCCGGGGGTGAGGAACTAACCGGCCCCTTTTCTCCGACCGCTCGACCAGAGGGGCTGGAAGGCATAGATGTTGCGAGCCTCGCTTGCGACCGACCCAGCCTGGCCGCGGCCATAAAGTCAGAAGGAATTTTCTTCCGGCTCGACAAGCCCGTTGTCACCGCCGCAACCTCTTTCCCCTTACCAACGTCACCAGAAGAAGACATCTCTCCTGCCGCAAACAAGAGAATAACAATCGCTCAAAACAATGGAAAACCAAAAAAAAAAAAAGAGAAAAGAAAAAAAAAAAAAAAAAGAGAGAGAGAGGAAGAGAGGAGGGGCTCACCACGATAGCTGGCTGAACTCTCCCCCGTTCCCTCGCCCGTACAATGGACCCTCCTCTCCACAGCTCCCACCAAGCAAAACCTCTTCAGGCTCCTCTCCCATCTAAACTCGGAGACGTCAATAGCCTCCCCAGAAGCGAGCTTCCCCAAGTCAAACTTGCTATAGTCGGACTCGTCGGGAAGGGACTTCCTCCGCCACTCAACAGAGCGCCTCCAAGAACGAGGAAAATCCCAGCCAGCGTCCGATGGAGGGGTAACAAACACATACTCCTCCTTCCACTTCTTGATGGATGAAGGCAAGTTCGCTGCAATCTTCACCTGAGGACGCTGGGTCAGATAGAGCCAGCTGTCCTCCCCCTTCACCAACGGACTGAGGGCCACGCAGGCCCGGAGCAGCGGAAGGGTGGGCTGAACCTTATGAAGCCCCGCCTTGGCCACAAAGGCCAGGAGTGTGCGCCAACTATTAGGCGCCAGTTGGGAAGGAGCCACCTGGTAGAACTCGAGGGCCTCTATTATAATGTCCAAGAGCGGAAACCTAACCCCCGCCCGGAAAGCTTCCACGTAGAAAGCTACCTCTTCCTCCGTGGTACCCCCACACACCCCTTCTACAAAGGAGGGGACTCTAATCCCATAATCGTCGGGGATATGGAACTCCCTCCTAATTTTCTCCGCCGCCCCTTTTTCCAAAGTATTCCTGAAACACGCCACCCGGCCGGGACGAATAACGGCGCCGGGCCGAATGTCCCCAATCTCCACCCCACGAGCATAAGAAACTCGAGCCGGAGATTCCGAAGTAGCGGCCCCCACCGACGACCCGGAGGTCCCGGAACTATCCCTCAACTCCGTCGGCTGCCGCACATCCTCAGCGACGCCGCTCCCACCCTCTACAGACAACCGCCTCCTCTTTCTCACCGGAGCCCTCTCCACCACCTCTACCGACGCGGAAGAGGGGCTCTGAGGCACAGTCGCAACAGACATCTTAAGCAATGAAACAAAGACACAGAACTCACCGAGCGAAGCGTGGACGACAAACAACACGTAGAAGAATCGCCGCAGAGAAAAATCCGTCCTAATCGAGGAAGACGAAGGAATAAAGTAAAAAATGAAATCCCCAAAAAGGCTTTAAAAGGGGCTAGGGTTTTGACACCTGTCGTTCGAACTCCCGCCTTTTCTAAGTTGATGGGACGCGCACGCGTGGCGCCGATTGAGAAACCCAAGGCAACCGCCATACGGAAAAGACGTCTCTACCCCTACCCACGACATAACTTCCCCAGCAAGCCACCCACACACCTCCACCAGACGGACAAAACTGCGTTCGTAAAGAAAGGGCTCGGACCCCGTCACAAGGGCCCGACATACCCTTCCACAAGATGAAAAAAGGTACCCACACACCTCCACCAGATGGACAAAACTGTGTTCGTAAAGAAAGGGCTCGGACCCCGTCACAAGGGCCCGACATACCCTTCCACAGGATGAAAAAAGGTATAACTAGATATCCCATACAAAATACCACCGGGCCAAAAATATCGAACGCAGCGACAAGGGCTCAGAAATGCGCGAGAAAGCAAGCATGTAAAAGAAAAGCAAACACGAAAGGAGAAAACACACATCAGAAACAGGAAAAAGAAAGGCGCCATTCATAAACCATTTCCTCCTGGCCCATAGGCCTACAAAAAGGGAAGTAAGGACAGTGGGCACGCAGGCCCGAAGCCCCCAAGATCCCTAAGACAAAAAAATAAAAAAGGAGAAAGCGCAAAGACAAGAGGCTTCCTCCAAACATCCCGAACCCCCACCGCAATCAGCTCAGAGGGACTGGCCGGTGAAAGAGTTCTCCGCATCAGAAATCTCCCTATCACTCTGTTCCCCGTCCGAAGAGCTTCCCCAACGCCGATTCCCAGCCAAACGGGCCTGGTCATTTAACCAATGCACCCGGTTCCTCAGCAGATCGTTCTCCGCGCGCAAAGCAGCAATCTCCCGATCCATGTCCCTCATCCGGCTAAAAACCTCCATTCCCCTACGATGGACGTACGAAAAGAAGGAACGGTTGCGGTGAATAAACGCTTCATGAGACTCCCTCTCGTGCAGGGAAGGAGGATGATCCACGTCCCCCTCCGGAACCTCTCGCTGAGGCCCCAACCCGCCAGAATTTGCCTCGGGGTTATTCGGACGACTCCCATCGCGATCAGACCTGCGATCGCCGCCCGCAAAAGGACCCTGGAAAGGCGACGACATCTCGGACAAAGCCTGAAGAAAGGCTGGAAGATATCAAATAGGCGAACAAGAGACAAAGGGCGATATTCCTGACTTCAGGAAAGCTCACCCCTTTATAGAACCCTTATAGGACACCCGGTGTGGAGGAATGAAGCACTTACTACCCGCGTGTCCGTTTCCCACTGAACAACCAAGCGGCGCCTCGGGAAGGAGCCGCCGGACGGAGCAGAATCTCCGCTCGCACCCCAATGCTCCCATAAACGCCTTCACCACATTATCCTTTAACTATGCCAACGGGCCCGCCCCCCCGAGGCCAATCCATGGATTAAAGGTCACATCACGATAACATGCAAAGACGGCGCTATCACCAGAGCACGCCACGTGTCGCCCCCAGACCTACATAAAGCCTAACCTTCATAAAGGAAGTAGAGCGTAAAGGGCGAAATCATACGAATTCGACAAGCCTCGCTATCCCGACCCCACGCAGGTTCGAGCCCCCCCCCCCCCCCCCGCCAAAAAAAAAAAAAAAAAACAGAGATAGCGCCCGGAAAGGTCGGAGCATCGCAAATTCTTGCAAACACAGAGATTCTCCATCATAAGCCAACAACAACATTAAGAGATATGGCCCAAATACACATAAGCTACCCATTAACATCCTCCTGGCCCATAGGCCTACAAAATAAAGAGAAACCAAAAAACAGCACAGGGCACGCAGGCCTCAGAGATCCCCACCAGAGAAGGATAGACACACAGGAAAACATAAAAAGCCAAAGCTTAATCGGAGAGCGACTCCTCCCCAGAAGAGCTCCCCTCCTCCTCCCAAGAGGTCTCCAGCAAGGGGTCCACCTCATATTCCAACAGCTGCTCGTTGAGAAGATGAACTTTCTTCTGAAGAACCTCGTTTTCCCGCTTCAAGTCCTCGATCTCCCGACCCATCTTCGAAACACGCCCACGCAGTTCCGTTCCCTGACGATAGGCTCGAGAGAAAAACGACCACTCCCGGGCAACGCGGGACCTGGACAATCTGTCCTTCTTAGGCAGAGAAGAAAGGCGAAGGGGGGGGAAGCCCGACGAAGCGCCTTGGCCCCCCTTAGCCTTCTTCCGACGAGCCACAAGATCCTCCCCCGGATCGGAGGACAAGTCAGGGTCGCTCGACGACTCCGGGAGAAAGCAGGTCTTGCCCCTAACCCGTGAAGAAGAGCCAGACATGTTACTAGAAAATATACAAAAAAAAAAAAAAAAAACCCTACCGCAAAGGAAAGAAGAAGAGCGACTAAGAGCCACAAAAAGACACCAGGGTAATTCCCCTCTTTTAAACTCGGAAAAGAGATCCTGGTGCCTCGAGACAACGCAGCCTCCCTAACGACGCTGCCGCTCTCCAAGGACAGCCGCCAGATAAAACGGCACGTCTCCTCGCACCCCGGAGCCCTCGTAAATACCCTCATCGTGACTTACCTCGAACATAACGTTACTTCCTTGGCCCATTCAATGAACCAAAGGAGTAAGGGGGAGTTATGATGGGGCACAAATACGGCTGCACGAGCAAATATCGCCACGTGTCATCCATGCACGAGCAGAGACCAACCATCATGAAGAAGGGTGTTGGAAAAGGGCAAAGACCACACATTCATGCCACGTGTCGCCCTCTCACCACCCAGGCCTCATCATCACAAATTAGGAAAGAAAATGGCCGCCAAAGCCACGCGCGCCGGCGAGGCAGAGGGACGGCCCAATCCTGCAAAGGAAGTTTTCCCCTCCATAATGATGAAAAGGGCACTCTCACCACCCAGGCCTCATCATCACAAATTAGGGAAGGAAAGGGCCGCCAAAGCCACGCGCGCCGGCGAGGCAGAGGGACGGTCCAATCCTGCAAAGGAAGTTTTTCCCTCCATAATGATGAAAAGGGCCGCACACCCCCCTTTAAAAGGGGAGGGAAAGGAAGAAGAGAAGGATCTTTTTTCTCTTTGCCTTCAGACCTCGGAAAGCCGGGAATTCACCCATCCTCCACCCCGCAATACCTGAAAAAGAGGCGAGGCAACAACAGAGGAGGCCAGGAACCCCATCCTGCCCTCCCTGCTAGTCCCCTCCGACTCACTCATTTATGCACCCAGAAATGTCCCCGCGCACCGGCCCTGGTAATCCTGGTCAAAACCCCCTCCCCTTCTAGCTGTTCTTTATATTGATTGGTCGAAGGATCTGACTTGGGTGTCGAAGTGGTCATCCGGGACCCACCCCGGACCCCCTGACCCCCTTTTGTTTGTGATTGCAGACCCCGCAGAGGCCCTCTACCGACCGCGCGATCGCGGACCCGGATCCAGACGCCACCAGTCTGGATTGTTAAAGAGTTGGACCCTACCCATTTACCATTCTTATCTAATGGTAATTTATCCTCTTTTCTGCTTTTCTAATTAGCTTCTAAAGACTTGATCATTTCCAAGATGGACATGAGAACCCATCATGAAGCACGAGTCAATGAACTATAAAGTGCCATTCACATAAAAAGAAGGGGTGTGAATATCATCCTACCCTTAAAAGATGTCTTTTAATCGAGTTTTTAAATGGTGTAAGCCCGCCTAGTCCAATATTTTTCAAAAAGTATTGTATGTCTTACACCATAGGATGATCCAAACCATTCATTTAATGGGCCACAACATAAATACTATATGCCCAAAAAATCATTCCCATAGGATGATCCCAATCCTCTGATCTATAGAGGTTTCCTTAGTATGCAGCTCCTCTATGGATCGTAGGGCTAGGATCATTCCATGGAAATGATTTTTCGGGCACAACCTATTTACATTGTGGCCCATCAAATGAACAGTTTGGATCATCCTATGATGTAAATCCTTTTTTGGCTCTCTCTTCAGCCCTATGTCTCTTATCCCTAGGAGGTCTTCCTCCACTAGCAGGTTTTTTCGTAAAGTACTTTTTGAAAAATAATGGACTATATGAGTTTACACCATACAAAATATGCTAGGGAATTGATATCAGCACAACAATGATTTAATAATTGCACCAATCTAGCTTGTCTTTTCATTCTTAACTGGCTTGTGAAATCTTTTCGGGAACTGTAATGACCTTTGATTGCTTTTTTTTTTTTTTTCACACCCCAACCAGAATAAATATAAAACAAAGAAGAGAAAAGACTTAACCGGGGATACAAAGTGCCAGAGGCATCATTACAAATGATAGCAGACAAATCATTTGGGAAGCTCCCATAATGTTCTCCCTTTAAGGGCAGTCCCATTTTGACAAGTAATCAGCCGCCCCCATTTCCTTCCCTCCAGATGTGGGTTATCTTCCATTCTACACATCTAGATAGGAGTTCTCTAATGTTTTCCACCACCGCAGCTCTCTTCCACAGACGAGGGAATTCTCATCTACAACTTTAACTGCTACCATCGAATCGGCCTCAACCCAAATATGCCTGAAATTTTTTGCAGCAGCCAGCTGAACACCATATAAAATGGCATCAATCTCAAGATTATGAATAACTCCTTTGTTGACACTCTTGAGAGAAGGTGACAATAACTGATCAATAATAGAAGATTCTATTGACAGTAGATACTTACAATCAACCCTAACTAGTGCTTGTATAGAGCACTTTAGGAGATATACAAAGAAAGTAAAAGATCACACCGAAAAGAGATTTCCTAAACTTAGCAACTATCCTAATCTTAGTTGCCTAATCTAATCCAATTACCAAATCCACCCCCAATCACTCCCACAGTCAAATCTTAGAAGATCAGATCTGATCTTATTCTCTAATACTAACTTATAATTTAAAGCAAGCCAGGCATTGAAACTGATGGGGTATGAAAAACGGCAGCCAATTAGCTGTCGACACGTGGCCCCAGGGTGGCCCACCACAAATCCAGCATCAGCCCAGGGGTAGTCTGGTAATTACCTAAGAGTAGATAAACTTAAACCTATAACAGGTCGACACCTGTCCTGGGGTAAGTAATGCAACCACCCCAGGTTTCCCTCTATAAAAGGCCTTTCAGGGCTCAGATCAAGGGTAATAACTTCACAACTAAAAACTTACAAACTAGCTCTGCACTCCTGCTCGTACTGACTTGAGTGTCAAAGGGCCTGTCCGGAGTAACTACTCCGGGTTGGTCTTCTGACCTCGTGTGCTCTTGTGCAAGACTCACCTCTTTCACTTCAGCTCCTCGGGTCCTCCAATTCAGCTCTTACGTCACTACCGTATCTGTTACCGATTTTAGGCCTAACAGAAACCATGTTTGGGAATGTGCCCCTTGAACCAAGTTGTCTTAGCCCAAGGGATTTTTGGATATTTTTTCCTCACCTGATTCCAAGCAGATTTCATTGTGAGGATACCATCAGAGCAGGGTTTCCACACTGGAATATTTTCTGATTTGCCGGAGAAAGATGTTGTTTCCACTATCTTCTTAAGTTCAATTAGCCAAGGGTTTTGGAAACAATCATCCCATTTTCCATTTGAACAGAGGAATTTGACAGTTGCATTCTGCAGTATGAAGGTAATTATAGTTCCAATGGAGGTCTGTTTGTTTATGGGTTCATTGGGGTGCCATGGGTCCTTCGAAAAGTTCATACCATCCCCATCCCCAATATTGTAGCAAATATGCTCCACCGCAGTGTCTCTACATTTGAAGATTCCCCTAGCAGGTACTGAACATCTTGCAGGCATTTTAACACTCCATAAGGTTTTCCTTTTTAGATATTTTCTGCTAAACCAATCTGTCCATGGGCTCAGAGATGGATTTAGGATTCTCCATAGACATTTGATTTGGGCAGCCTTGTTTAGGTTATGAGGAGTCCTCAGACCAGCCCCTCCCTCCTCCTTTTGTCTGCAAAGGTAGTTACAAGCAATCTGATGGTATTTTTTGGTCAAGGATGGGCCACTCCAAACAAAGTTTCTGATGATGCTATCAATTTCATTCAGAATTCCTTGAGGTAAGGAAAAAGCAAGAGACCAATAAATTTGGAAGCTATTCAGAACCGTTTTATACAACTCCACCCTACCAGCCCTGGATAGGTGTCTGTTAGTCCAGCCAGCGATTCTGTTTCTGATTTTATTGACAAGAGGTCTGCACATTGAAGATACCAATCTCCTCGAAGAAATAGGGAGACCCAAGTATTTGAAAGGCATCTCCCCTTCTCCCATGGCCATAATTTCACAGATCCTATCTTTTGGCAGGTTTTCACATTTTGAGAACATGATTTCTGATTTACTTAGGTTGGCTTCTAGCCCAGTGCAATCCTGGAATCTCTTGAGACACTCCCTCATATAACTGGCATTCTCTGGAGTTGCGGACATGAAGAACAGAGCATCATCAGCAAAAACTAAGTGCAAAATAGATAGATTACCTCTTTTAAAAGGAGTCTCGAGTTTGTTTTGACCTATTCCTTCCTGAATGATGCAAGAGAGCATCTCCATAATGATGCAGAATAGTAGAGGAGACAGTGGATCTCCTTGCCTAATCCCATTTGAGGTCGTGAAAAATTCGTTAGGCTCCCATTCAGAAGAATCGAGAATGCAGGGGTTGTAATGCACTGTTGAAACCAATTTTCCCAAGTTGAGTTAAATCCCTGTTGTTCCATAAATCCTAGGAGAGATTCATGAGAAACATTGTCATAAGCTTTTCTCAAGTCAATTTTGATACACATGGCAGCTTTGGCATTTTTCCTATGGAAATTGTGGAGAATATCATGAGATAGGAGTATATTATCCTGCATGGACCTCCCTTTCATGAAGGCTGATTGGAAAGGCCCAATAATGCTGTTCATAACCCTTTGATTGCTCTTTAAATGATAAAAGACATGATGGGTTAGTGGTAATATCAAAATATGGTTGTGCTGATATCATTTTCTAATATGTAATCTAGAATTTAGTTCCACAAGCAGGGGCCCACCAGAATATTGCTAGTAGGTCAAGGTCCAAGAAACATAATTTCCAAATCAGAAGCCGCCTACATCAAACCAGGAGGTTTTGGATGGTGGTGCCCACCATCCTCCATCAAACTACAAAGAACAAAATTAAAAATACGAACTCCACAAAACTATGAAAGCTCCAATGCAAAAAAAAAAAAATTTGTTGAATCCCTTAGTTAGGGATTTCTCTTAATAATGGCGTCTTAGGAGCCTAAAACGAGGCCCGTAAAAGCTCAATCAACAGCTGATTCGTTTTTGAAGAGGAGGAGGAAGAAGAGGCGTTATATCTCGAGAATCGGATGTTTTGTGTCGGACCCAAATCCATTGAAATTCTGGAACATAATCAGATCGTGGAAATGGAGGCAAACAGTGAAGGGGATTGTAGGGTTACGATTCACTAGGTTGTCTTCATTAATGGCATCATAGGTAGGTTCGATTTTCTATGGAAACAAAAATTTCATTTAGGTCCTGTTTGGATTGCTTGCAATGCATTTCTTGAGGCTCAGTTCACTTGTCGGGAAAGGAAAGGGAAGGAAACTGTCGTGGCAAAATGGAAAGGAGAGGAAAAGAAACTTGACAGAAAACCTCTCAGATGAGCGTTTTGTTGCCAGAAAACCTATGAAATTCCACTTAGCAACCCAAGAGGGGAGTGAATTGAGTGTCTTTTTAAAATTTAAGGATTTAAAAACTTTGTTTGCACTAGTTTTAGTTTGATTAGAAAATTAAAAATAAGATTCAGAGATAGTGAAGCACTTACCACAAGAGAAGATAAGAAGAGACAAGAAGCTTGACACAAGGGTTTCTATAGTAGTTCGATCTTAAACCCAAGACCTACTCCACTCTTCTCAAGTTTGTCTCCTTGAGGTATCTACTATCTTCTTCCAAGGAACTTAAATACGGCATTCCTTCCGCCAAGTACAATCCGAGCGTCCAAGCTCCAAGGGTCTTAACTACGGCGCCCTTTGTTGCCAAGTGCAATGAAGAGAAGAAGGATGTAGCACACTTGCCTCTTAGTAGGCTGATTACAAGTACATAACACTCACTCTCACTTAAGAAAATAATGAACAAGTAAAAGCCCTAAGGTCTCTCAAGAACAATATAAAGTCGAGGCACAAGAGAGAAGGGGAGAGTGGTTCCTTGTTAGAATGTAGTAAATACCCTTATAAATGCTCAAGGAATGTTAGGTTTAATCATTAAAGGTCTTCTTTAAGCGCCAAGAGGTGATATATATAGGGGAGTCAAAGATATGCCTTTTTAAGACTCCCCAACGGTCGTCTCGGAGTTCTCGCACAGAATTCCGAGATGACCGTTACAGTTTTTTATTTCCAAACAGGGGCTTTCTCGGAGTTCCGAGAAAATGTCTCAGAATTCCTCGGAATTCCGAGAAGGCCATTTTCCGCAGATTTTCAGGTTTTGTTGCTGAATTGTTTTTGGGTCTTCGGAATTCACTTATATCTTCTTAAATGGAATGTCATGTGGGACCAAATATGTGAGGACACCACCATGATCATTCACTCTCCAATTAGGTTTAATTATGGGTTGGTTTTAACTCTCTTTTGTGCCTTTAACCTAGACTATTCATGATTGACCGAATACAGTCTAATTATAACTTGATCTTCAATCTTGTTGGCATATTGGAGAAGCTTTAACTTGTCTTTTATCAACTCCCTTGATGCTTGAGCATAGCTTTAGCCTTTGAGTTGATTTCTGTCTTTTGGGCTTGAATTCGATCTCGCCTTTGAATGATCTTGTCTTACTTTGAAGATGCTTTGATTTGCCATTGTATTGATGATGCTTTCTTCATGTCTTTGATTTCACTTTGAACTTCAATGAATTGATCCTTGATTGTGCAATCTTAAAGGTACTAATGCCATTCACTTAGACATAGAAGATCATTAGCACTTAAAATCATTTTATGACAAATTGGGTTTGTTAATCATCAAAACATATCAATATAAATACTTGTTGAACCCTTGGGCTAACAATCTCCCCCTTTTTTATGATGACAAACACAATTTGCCTTACGGTAGGAGCTCCCCCTTATGGGATGAATAGAACAATTAATGTTCCCCCTAAGAGTATGATTTAATCGACCATTTCAAACATTAATTTCAATGATGAAAAATGATAGCAAAATTATAAACATGGAGCTTTGCTCCTCCTCAATATATGCATATGGTTATGACTTGGGAGCTCAAATATTCACCCCCTTTTGTCATCACAAAAAAGGTGGAACAAAAGAAAAGAAGGTATAAGAGAACCAAGAAATCAACTTAGGAGCAATGCAAGAGAGATTATAAGCACAACACAATGCATATCAAAAAGGAGAAAGACAGAGAACACAAGCTCATAAGCAAACCATAGTCTATATATATATAAAGTGAAAGGCCATACATAGAGTCTACCTATGAGGTGCTTGGCCAGACACTCTCATATGAACATACAAAATATTGTCCAAGTGCATAGAATGCATACAAGAAAACAACCAACATCAGACCAATCCAAACCAAACTATATAGATAATCCTAATACAGCAGAGATCCTAGGACTAGATAACTAAGTAGCCTAATCAGCACAAAGATGCCCATAACCATCAGAGAATAGACTCAAGCTACTACTCTAGAGGAGGTGATGGAGGATAGGATGAACTGCCAGGATGCTGACTCCACTGACTACAGGAGAGGTACTGGTAAAGGGCAGTGAACTGGTCATCAACATGAGTAGTAAGCGTCTGGAATCGAGTAGACATCTCCGTGTCAACATGAGTAGTGAGCCGCTTAAACTGTGTAGCCATGGATTGCTCAAGTGCCTCCTGCATGGCTGCGAAATCCTGAGATGCCCGTGGTGCCTCAGGTGCCTGAGTATCCTGATCTGCCTCTTCTTCTTCATCATCATCTTCGTCTTCTTCTTCATCAGACGCAACTTCAACAACTTCTTTGTCTAGTCCCATGCGCCGGAATGTCCTATCATCAAATGGAGCGGTGGGAGTGCTAGTCGCCTCACCATCCAGAAGGATGCCAAAGTGGCAGAATATGCGTGTAAGAAGCATGTCATATGGCAGTGAAGATCGGTATCGGCTAAGAGTCTGGAACATGAAGCAAAAGATGATGTAGGGTAGAAAAATCCTGCGACGCTCAAGTATACAATATATGATGTAGGCCTCTAAGGGCCTTAGAGCATCGGTCATGCCACCGCGAGGGGTGAAGTTGTTTAACATGAAGTGCTGAAGCATTTTGGCAATATGAATGAGGTTGGAAGCTTTCACAAATATGTTGGGTCTATATCGCTTGGTAATCCGTCCATACACAATGTCGTGATCAAGATCATTAAGGGAATGGATCCCATTTTCAGGCCAAAAGTAATGGTCAAAACCCTCGAAACTAATCTCATGAATCTTGGCAAGTTGATGATAATTGAGTTTAATTGATGTTTTCTTGACGCGAGACTCAATTTGGTACTATGAAGAGGTAATAGTGAAATTGGCATAGAAAAGAAGTACCAATCTAGGGTAGACAAGCTCATTGAGATGAAGAAATTGTGTCCACCCAAGGGCATCAAATTGAGCTTGAAGATCGAAGTGTTTAAGAATGTCGGGCCCGATGTAGCGATCGGTGAGGATGTTACGATTTGACATCGCCGGCCATACCTTCTTGGCTTGTGCAGAGAAGTACGAATTGGGAATAACCTCCGGTTTCGGAGTGGACCCTGGCTTTGGCTTTCTTCCTCAATGGCCCTTCATCGTCTCGGCCTTGCGAAAAACCCCCAATGTTGAGATTTTTGGTCCTTGGCATGATTGCAAAGTTAGGGTTTGGAAGAAAAATGGAAGAAAGAGGAAGAAACAGGGGTTTGGAGCCCTAGATGGAGAGGAAATGAAGAATATGGAAGGAGAAGGAGCTCTAATGGAAGAAAAGGAATAAAAACCGAGAGAATGAGTAGAAAGGAAGAGAGAATCGTGAGAAAAGGAGGGTTTGTGGAGGAAAAAAGAGAATTGTAGGGGTTGGAAGAAGAAATTAGGAATTTGAGAGCTAAAGTGAGTGATGGAGAAGAAGAAATTGAGGGAAAAGAGGTGTGAAGGGTTGGATTGAAGATGGAGATGAGAGATTTGGGAAAATAGGAAGAAATGACACCCAAAAAAGGAAAAATTCATGAAAAAGGAAAGTGTTCTAAGAAAAAATGGAATGTGCAGGTTTTAGGAGGAAAATCTAGGGTTTCTAAAGAAGAAGATGATGGAGGGTGGGTGTATATGGGAGGAAAATGTGAGAAAAAAGAGGTAGGAGAGTTAGGGCTTTAAAATGGAGGAGTGAAAGAAGAAGGAGAAGGAAAGAAAAGGAAAAAAAATGAAAACAGATTTCGTCGATCTAGGGTTTTAAACGCCCTGGAACGATTCTCGGAGTTCCGAGAATAATTTTTTTGTTTCTGTTTGTTTTCTCGGAGTTCCAAGAGTTAATTTTTTTTTGCTTCTGTTCCTACTGCAGAATTCCGAGAATTTTCTCGAAGTTCCGAGCACGAAATACCAAGATAATTTTTGGAGTTTCGAGCAGTTTTTTTATTTTTTATTTTTTTGCATATGAGTTTTGCAATGTGAAGCTTCGCAATGTAAAGCTCATTCAATATCCATATAACAATAATACATTTAATCAACACATTCAAAGCATGAATCTCACATATGACTAACCCATGGTTTAGATGATGGCACAAGACCAAGAGCTTAAGTGTCTGAATTAAAAAGTGACGGTACCGACTCCCCCTTTGAACAAAGTGGGCTATGGGCACCAAGTGAGTGAGTTTTAAATTTAAGGTTTGATAATCTTGAACCATGTAGTCACTATCAAATCAAGGGTGATAACGATTCATATACATACATGGAGAGAACATTATCACCTCCTCATGCATCATTTTCAAATTCTTTGACTTGATCTAAACTCCAAATGTTGAGTCCACTCCTAATGTCACAAAATCTATCCTCATTTAGGGGTTTAGTGAAGATATCCGCCAATTGATCATTTGTGTGGATATACTTAATGGAAATATCTCTATTTTTAGAATGATTTCTAAGGAAATGATGCCTTACCTCTATGTACTTGGTTCAAGAATGTTGGATTGGATTCTTAGTCTAGTTAATGCAACTTGTGTTATCACAATGGATTGGAACATTACTAAATTTAAGATTATAGTCCATGAGAGTGTTATTGAAATCCAAGTAGAGACTTGGTTTGGTAACCTAGAGGGGGGTGAATAGGATGTTTATAAAACTTTTACTTTTTGAAAATTTTTACTAATTTTACCCTAGTTTTATCCCTTGTTTATTAAGTTTGAAATGGTTGAACTTAAAATAATATTACAAATTAATGTAAGTTCAAAACGCTTGTTGACTAGCAAACTTAATTAGGTAATTTTAATAGCCTAGTTAGCAAGGTTAAGATATTAAGGTTGATTATCAATGCTAACTACTCACTCAATTCTATGAACAAATAATCAAATAAGAGAGTGAGAGGGAGTGAGAGAAATACCAATCACACAAGTGACACAGAGATTTATAGTGGTTCGGCAAACGGCCTACTCCACTCTTCTCAAGGTCGCACTTGAGGATTTCCACTATTGAGACCTCCACGACGCCCGGCTCCAAGGCTTTTACAATCCAAGGGAATTAAATAAGGATGCTCTTCCATCTTTACAATGAATCTCCTTCTCTGCCGAGTTCTAAGCGCTTCACTCAAGAGAATTAAAAACAACGGATACCCTTGCCACCGATCGAATAAAGAAGAAGATGAAAGCTTTGCCTCTATGTAGGCTACAATGCAAGTTGAAGCTCCAAGGATGCTCTCAAGAATAAACAAGTTTAAGCCTAAACCAATCTCAAATGATTTTCTCAAATCAAGGCACAATGGATTGGTGAGAGAAAATTAACCCAAAAATGGTTGCAAATAAGTTTCTAGGGTTTGTTAAGGTTGGAAGATGTTCATCAAGTCTTTTGAACCCATACAATGGGTATATATAAGTTCCCAACACCATATTACCGTTTTAGGGGCAAAACAGTAATTTTCAGGTCAAACAGTCAACTAGCCGTTGGTCCTCCAACGGCTATAATTTTTTGAGTTCGTAGTGTTCTCGGAGTTCCGAGAACATTTCTCGAAATTCCGAGCAGATTCTCGGAGTTCCGAGCAAAATTCTCGGAGTTCCGAGAATCCAAACAGAGCTTTTAATTTTAGAACCTGGACCATTTCTCGGAACTCCGAGAATGTTCTTGGAGTTCCGAGACTGGATTTCCAGCAAACAATGTCCCATTTGAAAAATTCATATCTCCTTCGTTTCTCATCGGATTTCGATGTTCTTATACTCTACGGATATGAGACAAATGAGAGCTATCTGTTAAAACTATTTTCAAAAATATTTGAAAATGTTTTAAATAAGTTTTGATGGGATTTAGTTGCTGGTCCAGGTTGTTGCTTCGAAACTCTGTTTTGTTCATTCTTGTGTTGAATGCCATATAGGTCCCAACATGTTGGTACACCACCATGGCCATTTACTTATCCATTTAAGTCCTTAAACGGTGTGCTAGTCTCTTTAAAAAATATATTTTTAGGGGTTTTAAGATGTGCCTTGATAAGAGAAAACACAAGAGAGATAGGTGATACAATCTACCATTTTTACCACTCTCTTGAATGAACTCTTGAGGTAGCCATTGCTTGATCTTCTCTTTGAGCGCATGGCTTGCTTTGGGATCTTCAAGGTTGAGCTTCTTTGCTTGACACCTTCCAAGGATGATGCCACTATTTGGTTCCAGCTCCTTTGCAAGTTGTTGATCCACAAGCTTTGGCCTTCATTGATCTTCCTTTGTTTGTTAAATGCTTTGAGATGGTTGATGGTGAGCTTCTCCTTGGTACCTCTAAGGTATGATTGGTCCAAGTATGTTCCAAGCTCCTTTGCCATTGTGTTTGGTTCATCTTCAAGCATAGGCCAACAAGGTGCGTGCTAGTATGATTTGACTTGTGAATTACCTGTCTATAGCTGTAGACACCCCCATTTTGCTCCGCTCTAATCAACAAAGAAATTAATGTTTTGCTATCAGTATTTTCAGTGTTTTATATTCCCGTGTCCACTCCCTATGTTTTCTCGATCTTTTTAATTATTTCTGCCGTGTTTTGCATTTTTCCGTCAAGTGTCGAGAAGAGTTATTTAGAAAAATCCAAACCAGAGAGAATTAGGATCCGTTTGGTGGGGCTGCATTGAGCATTTGAATTAAATTTAGATCGAGAAAGTTGGCCCATATAAGAAATATCCAAGTTATCTGTGGAGTTTATCATGGATGTTAACAATCAAATTTTATAGGAATAAGTGTGCCCAATATGGAGTGGAGTTCACTAAGTTGAAGCAAGCGGACCCGCCTAAATTTTCGATGAATGGATCTCATGGAAAATTCGGCCAAGGAATAGGCCTGGCGTTTGGTTGAGGGATTTAAAATGGAGTAGCCCACTAAATATGCGTGGGGCCCACCCCAGGTAATTCAATCTTATTCTTCGGGGTCCGTATTGAAATCTAACAGAAAAGATTTGTGGGCCACCAATTAAACAATATGGAGTGATTTAAGAGGTGGTGTAACCGATCCACATTGCAGCCTATCAATTGGACGGCCAAGATCAGCTTGCGACAATGAATTAGAAGAACGAATCATTTATTCGGTAGCCCATTGAAATGGATGGTTCGGATCATCCTATGAACGATCTATAAGGAATGATTTATTGAGCATATCCCATTAATGACTTGTTAATCAGGTGGTTCAGATTGTCCTATGGAGTGGGCTCACCATTTTCTTAAAATGATAGTGATAACAAGGCAAGATGTAGGAATTAGCCATACAATGTGGGACCCACTTGGGATAATGCTTGAATTCCCATTAAGTGTTGATTTCTATCTAAAGGGGATGGAAAGAAGGCATATATATAAGGTATTTTTTTTAAAGATGCCACGATTGGAATCTTTGCATGAGGCAACCCATGAAATTTCTTTTTGGGGGAGGTGGCAGCATAAGGAAAGAAAAAAAAAGGCAATATATGTTATATACAAGGAGAGTTGCTGTGGGGGGGGGGGGGGAAGAGTTTCTATAATAGAAGAAAGAAGAAAGGCAAGCTTGGAGGCCAAAAAAAAAGGAGGTTACGGTGGCTCTGTTTTTTTTTTTTTGAGAAGAAGAAGAGCAGCTCTAAGAAAGAAAAAAAGAAAAAAAGCTCTTGTCTGTGGGTGGGAGGAGCAATCACGGTTTCTTTTTCTCTCAAGAACAGCAGTTCTGATAGAAGGAAGGGAGGAACGGCTCTGTTTCGGTTTTTTTTTATCCCTCTCATCTCTCTCGACTCCCCACCCATCCCAAACAGCAGCCACCTCTCGATCATTCTCCCAGACTCCCTCACTTTCTGTTTCTCTCAACTCTCTCTCGAACTCTCTCATCTCTTATATTTGATTGGCTAAAAAAAAAAAACAACCTCTCTCTCGTTCTACCTCTGAACAGCAGCTTGTCTCACCTCCTGGGTTGGAGCAGCAAGTTCTCGATCTCTGAGGTATCCCCATAATCCGAGGTTCTACATCTTTCAAAGCAGAATCTCAAGATTTATAAAAAAAAAGAAAAAAAAAGGAAAAAAACAGAGCAATCGGATCTGTCTTTCTTTGAGATATCTTCGCAGCCTTTTCGTCTCTCCATCCCTCTGAGATATCTTCACAGCCTTTTCGTCTCTCCATCTCTCTGAGGTATCCCCATAAGCCCAAGCTCCATTTTAAGAAAAAAACAGAGTCTTGTCCTTTCCATTTCACAAAAACGAAAAACAGAGCCTCTTTGCTATCCCAAAAAAGAAAGAAAAACTCTTATCTCTCTCTTGTCTCTCGCTCTCTTTCTCTCTGTTATCTCACTCTCTCTACCACTCTATCTCTCTCTCTATCTCTCTATCTCTCTATCTCTCTCACTCTCACTCTCTCTCTATCTCACTCTCTATCACTTTCTCTCTGTTATCTCACTCTCTCTACCACTTTATCTCTCTCACTCACACTCTCTATATCTCACTCACACTCTCACTATATCTCTCACTCATCTATCTCATTCATCTATTTCACTCATCTCTCTCTCTCTCTCTATCTCTCTCTCTCTCTCCACAGTGAGAAAAGCAAAGAAAAAAGAAGAATAAAAGCGGAGCGGATTGCACTTCGGCGAGATTTTTTCAGAATTTTCGGCTCTTGGATTCGGCGAGGAACTCTATCACAGGTAGGTACACTGTTCTCGGATTTTTTTCAGAATTATTTGGTATTTTTTTATATTTTTGCATGATTTTTAAGCATTTAAATGAATTTAATTCAATATTAAATGTGTGTGCTCAAAATCATGATCTGCGTGAGTGTTTCAATTCCGTTTCGTCTCGAAATTCAATACATTGATCTATTTAAATAGACTAAAATAATCATCGGATCGGATGGGACATTGGATCAAAAGATTTCGAAAATTTGAGTGAAGAGTGGAATTTTGTTTAAAATAATGGCTGAGAAATTACAAAATTCGAAAAAATAGCTATCTCAGGATGATTGATTTTGCGGAATTTTAAATTTTTCTTGTGTTCATCACATCAGAACAAGATTAAGGGACATTTTCCGAAGTCGTAATTTTCTCAAAAATCATGTTTTAAAAATAGAAAACTCTTCAAAATATCTTTTTGACGAAGAAAAATAAAATATATAATAAATAGATTCCAAAATTAATGAAATTTCGTGGGAAAATAATATGATACTGATACATTCTACCATGAAATTTTAAAGATTTTTGGATTTTTTTTGGTATATTATTTGATGCTTTCTTTGAAAATTATCAGATTTTGTGAGAATTTTTACTGATATCAGACCACAATTAAAATTCTCAAAATTTTTACAGTTGTCTTATATTTCATATTTCTTGCTGTTGTACAATTTTCAATTGATTTGGTTCTTGTTTCCTTAGGGATGTAGTGTAAATTCATAATCTGGTCATAAAATTGAAAATTCCGAAATTGGTAGTAAATAGTCTTTAAAATTCATACAAATCTCACAACATGCTATGTTTACTCATATCTTATTTCTGTCGAAATTTCAATGAATGTAGATTTTTATTTCTAGTAGTTATTGTGTTATTTTTGCAATCTGGTCTCATTATCGTTAAATCAAAATTAAATATGAGCTTAATATAAAAATCTATAGAACTCTGCCAGTAAGCTACATACATTCCTATCTTGCTGCTGTAGAAGTTTTAATTTGTTTCGAAGTCGTTTGCAATAATTTCACTTGTAAAATCACTCGTATGTTTAAAATTGATAAATTCCATTGAAAATTCGAAATTAATTAAAAATCATCATAAAGCTTCTAAAAGAACCTTAAAATTCTGTCACATGTTCACTCCTCAATCCATTGAAACAGAAATTTTAGGATCTTTAGATTTCCCTGCAAAAATGGCCAGTACATCCATAATCGTATCCCAATTGCACTCGATCTTTGACAATTTGAATATTTAAGCTATAGCATGTTGTTGGCTCCGAGGTTACTGTCCACAGAAATCCTGAGATATGCCAGGCAATAAGGTGCTATAACCTAAGTATTAAATTGCACAAAGAAAGAGCGCACGATTCCCTTCCTTGGATGCCATTCGAGGCCGAAATTGGTGAATCCTAGAACCTTTGGTATTCCTTAAATGTTCAGAAACTGAAAATCCTTGAAATCTGAAGTTAATTAACTTCAAGAGCCTGAATCGATTTGTCTCGAGTCTTTCGGAACCATTGGATTATGGTTTCCGATATAAGAACCATTAGAGCCCAATTTAGGAACACTTACGTCGTGTCGTGTCCTAAGTTTTAGGGAGTCTTAGGTTTTAGGGAGTACTAGAGTTAGGAGTCCAGCCTCATCACAGATGCTTTCTTAGATAGCAGCCGTGCCATAGGTCTAGTTACACTAGTCACCCAATCTTTTCCTAGGACAAGCCTAGTTACCTAGGATGTAGGTTAACCTGCATTAGTCTAAGGAACAACCTGCACTTAGATAGGATTATATAACATCTTAAATGAAATCCTAGGATAATAAAATCCTCAACTTGAATTAAATAACTTCTCTTAAAACTATTGAAACAGTCAATCCCGTCTAGGTCGGTGTCTTAGTTGAGTTAGGCATAAGTAGTTTAAAACGGAAAAAACGGAGCTGAAAAACTCCAAGTATTTTGAGAGTTATGATAGAAATATTTAGACTCGCGCTTTGGTCTAGCAGTTTACAGACATACCTCCGATTGATTGACCGTAACTCACTCAATTCAACTCAGAATTAATTCAAATTCATCCCAATTCAGAGATGTCGAAGTGTAGTTAAAAACGGAAGAAACAGAGATGAAAAAGTTCAAGTATTTTAAGAGTTATGATGGAAATAGTTAGACTCGTGCTTTCGCCTTACAGTTTACAGAACTAACTCCGATTGAATGACCATAACTCACTCAATTCAACTCGGAATTGATTGAAATTTGTTCAATTTCAAAGGAGTCGAAGTTTAGTTTAAAACAGAAGAAACGGAGATGAAAAAAGCCAAGTCTTTTAAGAGTTCTGGTGGAAATAGTTAGACTTGCACTTTGGTCTAGCAGTATACAGACGTAGCTCCGATTGATTGACCATAACTCACTCAATTCAACTCGGAATTGATTCAAATTCATGCCATTTCAAAGATGTCGAAGTGTAGTTGAAAGCAGAAGAAACGGAGATGAAAAACTCCAAGTATTTTAAGAGTTATGATGGAAATAGTTATACTCAAGCTTTCGCCTAGCAGTTTACAGACCTACCTCCGATTGAATGACCATAAATCACTCAATTCAACTCGGGATTCATTAAAATTTCATCCATTTCGAAGGAGTCGAAGTGTAGTTTAAAACGGAAGAAACGGAGATGAAAAAAGTCAAGTATTTTGAGAGTTATGGTGCAAATAGTTAGACTCGCGCTTTGGTCTAGAAGTTTACAGACCTACATCCGATTGATTGACCATAACTCACTTAATTCAACTCTGAATTGATTGAAATCTGTTCCATTTCGAAGGTATCGAAGTGTAGATTACAACGGAGGAAACGGAGATGAAAAACTCCATGTATTTTGAAAACTATGGTGGAAATAGTTAGACTCGCGCTTTGGTCCAGCAGTTTACATACCTACCTCCGATTGAATGACCATAACTCACTCAATTCAACTAGTAATTAATTCAAATTTGTTCCATTTTGAAGGAGTCAAAGTTTAGTTTAAAACGGAAGAAACGAAGATGAAAAAAGCCAAGTATTTTGAGAGTTATTTTGGAAATAGTTAGACTCGCACTTTGGTCTAGCAGTTTACAGACCTACATCCGATTGATTGACCATAACTCACTTAATTCAACTCGGAATTGATTGAAATTTGTTCCATTTCGAAGGTATCGAAGTGTAGATTACAACGGAAGAATCAGAGATGAAAAAAGCCAAGTATTGTGAGAGTCATTGTGGAAATAGTTAGACTCGCGCTTTGGTCTAGAAGTTTAGAGACCTACCTCCGATTGAATGACCATAACTCACTCAATTCAACTCGGGATTCATTGAAATTTGATCAATTTCGAAGGAGTCGAAGTGTAGTTCAAAACGGAAGAAACGGAGATGAAAAAAGCCAAGTATTTTGAGAGTTATGGTGGAAATACTTAGACTCGCGCTTTGGTCTAGCAGTTTACAGACCTACATCCGATTGATTGACCATAACTCACTTAATTCAACTCGGAATTGATTGAAATCTGTTACATTTCGAAGGTATCGAAGTGTAGATTACAACTGAGGAAACGGAGATGAAAAACTCCATGCATTTTGAAAACTATGGTGGAAATAGTTAGACTCGCGCTTTGGTCCAACAGTTTACATACCTACCTCCGATTGAATGACCATAACTCACTCAATTCAACTAGTAATTAATTGAAATTTGTTCTATTTTGAAGGACTCAAAGTGTAGTTTAAAACGGAAGAAACGAAGATGAAAAAACCAAGTATTTTGAGAGTTATGGTGGAAATAGTTAGACTCGCGCTTTGGTCTAGCAGTTTACAGACCTACATCCGATTGATTGACCATAACTCACTTAATTCAACTCGGAATTGATTGAAATTAGTTCCATTTCGAAGGTATCGAAGTGCAGATTACAACGGAAGAATCGGAGATGAAAAAAGCCAAGTATTTTGAGAGTCATTGTGGAAATAGTTAGACTCGCGCTTTGGTCTAGAAGTTTAGAGACCTACCTCCGATTGATTGACCATAACTCACTTAATTCAACTCGGAATTCATTGAAATTTGTTCCATTTCGAACGTATCAAAGTTTAGTTTCCAACGGAAGAAACGAAGATGAAAAACACAATGTATTTTGAAAGTTATGGTGGAAATAGTTAGACTCGCGCTATGGTCTAGCAGTTTACATACCTACCTGTGGAATTCGGATTGCCTAGTGATCCCAAGTTCACATAAAAGATGAATTAAAATCAATAATAAGAATGCACACGCCAATCGCGTGGGTATGAGAGACCAAGAGAGAGTGCGGCGGCTCGCGCCCCACCCCTCTCGCGGGATCGGGTCCCACAATAGCACAACACTCAAGGAAAATAATTAGTCCATAAATGACTAATCAATTTGCGTTTGTTAATCATCAAAATAAGGTGATTGAGTGAACCCATGGGGAACCCTTGGGCTAACAGTTATTCATCCATAGCATTTGTTCACAACAAGCTCCGGCCGCAATGTATTCGGCTTCGGTAGTGGATAGGGCTACAGAGTTTTGTTTCTTGCTAAACCAAGACACGAGAGACCTACCTAGGAATTGACATGTGTCACTTGTGCTTTTTCTATCAATCTCACATCCGGCAAAGTTGCTTCCGAATACCCTACTAGGTTAAATTCATTTGATCTTTCATACCACAACCCTAGAGAAGGAGTTCCTTTGAGATACTTGAATATCCTCTTGACCGCACTCAAATGGGACTCTTTTGGAGCCGATTGGAATCTAGCACAAATACACATACTAAACATTATATCCGACCTACTAGCGGTCAAATATAATAGGATACCTATCATTCCTCTAAACTTCTTTTCATCAACCGGTTTTCTAACTTCATCATTTTCTAATTTGGTGGATGTGATCATGGGAGTTGGCTTGATTTGAGAGCTATCAATTCCAAATTTCTTTAGGAGTTCTCTAGGGTATTTCTCTTCGTTGATGAAAATTCTATTCTTACATTGTTTGATTTGAAGTCCAAGGAAATAAGTGGGCTCTCCCATCATACTCATCTTTAACTCTTTTTGCATTGATTGAGCAAAGTCTTCACACATCTTATCATTAGCAGCTCCAAATATGGTATCATCCACATATATTTGAACAATAAGCATATTTTTTGCCTTTCTCTTAATGAAAAAGGTTTTGTCAACCTTGCCCATTTGAAAGCCACTCTCTAATATGAAGGAGCTAAGCCTCTCATAGCAAGCTCTAGGGCTTGCTTTAGACCATACAAGGCTTTATCCAACCTATAGACATGATTAGGGTATTTGAAATCTTCAAAACCGGAAGGTTGTTCAATATAAACCTCCTCCACAATATACCCATTAAGGAATGCACTCTTCAAATCCATTTGATATAACTTGAAGTTCATATGGCATGCGAATGCGAGAAGCATCCTTATAGCTTCTGAAATCCCAATAGGCAAACCAAGAGGGGGGTGAATTGGGTCTAATAAAAAATCTCTATAATTTGCAATTTGTTTAAACCCTAGAAATTTAAAGTACGAGTAGCCCTTGTTGATTAATGAATAAACAAGTAAAAGATATTACCACAATCTTGCACAAAGGAGAGAAGAGAGAAAGAGACAATGTACACAAGATTTATACTGGTTCGGTCTATCACAAGACCTACTCCACTCTTCACGTCCACGCGCGAGTTCCACTATCTTGATCCTCCTTCAAATGGCAGGATCAATGAGCCAATTACAATGATCAAGCTTCTTCTTTCGTGGGCCGAAGCGTAGAACCCTTTACAACCAAGTTTCTCCTTTCTCAAGGGCCAAAGCGTAGAACCCTTTACAACCAAGTTTCTCCTTTCTCAAGGGCCAAAGCGTAAAATTCCTCTCAGAAGCTTCTCCTTTCTCAAGGGCTAAAGCGTAAAACCCCTCTCACAAGCTTCAAATTTCTCAAGGGCCGAAGCGTAAAACCCTCTTCTCAAACAAGCTTCTTCTTCTATAGGGTTGAAGCGTAGAAACCCTCTTTACAAAAAATGGAAGGAAGAAAGAATTAAAAGCTCTCAAGCCTCTTAAAGGAAAATACAACTCTCAAGCTCACTAAATCTCCAAATGATAGAAACTAGATGCTCTTGGAGACCCTCTTGACAAGTAATGGATGCAAGTTCAAATGCACAAGAGGTAGAAGATGATTCCTTTTGATTTTGAAAGATAAAGCTCAAAGATTTGACAAAATGATGTTTCAAAAGGTTAGAATGAATGTCTTTAATGGTGTTTAAATAGCCCTAAAGGATTTATGACCGTTTGGGGGCAATACTGTAATTTCTGGGTTAGGTAATGTAAGCCCAAGGGTTTCCTAGGGTTAGTCATTCATCTTACCTTCTTGTTTTGATGCTAGAAAACTAAATTGATTAGCATTGATGGACTGATGTATTGCTTTGAGGTATTGTGTTGTATACAGGAATTTCATGTCATAATCGTCATTACACAACTCTTCACAACACATGACTTGTGGATCAAGGATCAAAGGAACCAAGAGCTTGGACCTACATTGGAGTCATCCTCATTTGAAGATGCTCAAGTAAAGAAGCTCATCATGAAGATCCCACAAGTTCCTAAACAAGTGTCAAGAAGAAGCTTGGAGTTTAATAAGTCATTGGTGACACCTCATGCACCTTCCAACATGCATTGAAGATTGGAGGAGTCACAAGAGTCAAACGAACGTTCAAGAAGTTCACTCTCAAGCCAAAGAAGTCCGAGGAAGTGCAAAGGAGCCAAGGCATTCCAAGAAAACTCAATAGTATTGTGGGACCCGATCCCGCGAGAGGGGTGGGGCGCGAGCCGCCACGCTCTCTCTTGGTCTCTCGTACCCACGCGATTGGCGTGTGCTCTTTTATTATTAATTTTAATTCGTCTTTTATGTGAACTTGGGATCACTAAGATAATCCGAATTCCACACAAAAGAGAGTGACAGAGTCGCCACCTAGATGTTGGATCTAGGACCCGAAATTAACCAGAAATCTAGACTCGCTACCTGGTTACGAGAATGGAAGGTATGGGGAGTTATCCACCACATGCACCATTCCTGCCCGATAATCGGTCTTCGATTCCAAAAGCTAACTCTTTTAAATTTATTTTAAATGGCTCATTCAACTCTCTGTTAAAGTGCGAACTAAGTGACATGCATCCTAAAATCTAATTCCAATGTGAATCCTAGATGTGTATCTTGATTTCTTAATTTGTCTGGATTCAATCTAAGTGACAGTTCTCCTAAAATTCTAATTTCATGGAAAATCCTAAGTGATTTAATTAAGCATTTACAAGAAAATTAATATACAAAGCCCCACAATTTGTTGTGGAGCCGACTCGCGGTTGGTATGCCATCAGACATCCAAGCTGCCTACGTACCCAAGCCTCACTGGGATCAAAGTCGACGTAGTTCGATGCACCTAAACTAAACTACTTATGCCTAACTCAACTAAGACACCGACCTAGACGGGATTGACTGTTTCAACAGTTTTAAGAGAAGTTATTTAATTCAAGTTGAGGATTTTCTTATCCTAGGATTTCATCTAAGATGTTATATGATTCTTATCTAAATGCAAGTTGTCCCTTAGACTAATGCAGGTTAGCCTACATCCTAGTTTACTAGGCTTGTCCTAGGGAAAGATTGGGTGACTAGTGTAACTAGACCTATGGCACGGTTGCTATCCATAGCAAACGTCCGTGATGAGGCTAGCCTCCTAACTCTATGACTCCCTAAAACCTAGGACACGACCTGACTTAAGTGTTCCTAAATTGGGCTCTAATGGTTCTTATGACGAAAACCATAATCCAAATGGTTCCGAAAGACACAAGATAAATCGATTTAAGTTCTTGAAGTTTATGAATTTCAGATTTCAAGAATTTTCGGTTTCTGGACATTTAAGGAATACCAAAGGTTATATAGGGTTCACCAATTTCGGCCTAGAATGGCATCCAAGGAAGGAAATCATGCGCTCTTTCCTTGTGCAATTTAATACTTAGGTTATAGCATCTTATTGCCTGGCATATCTCAGGATTTCCGTGGACAGTAACCTCGGAGCCAATAACATGCTATAGCTTAAATATCCAAATTGTCAAAGATCGGTTGCAATTGGGATGCGATTATGGATGCACTGGCCATTTTACCAGGAAAATATAAGGATCCTAAGTTTTCTGTTTCAATGGATTAAGGAATTAATATGTGACAAAAATTCAAGGTTCGTTATAAACTTTATGATGATTTTTAATTAATTTCGAATTTTCAATGGATTTTATCAATTTTAAACCATATGAGTGATTTTACAAGTGAAATTATTGCGAACGAATTAGAAATGAATTAAAAATTCTACAGCAATAAGATATGATGGGATGTAGCTTATTGAAAGAGTTTTGCAGATTTTTATATTAAGCTCATATTTAATTTTGATTTAACAATAATGAGACCAGATTGCAAAAATAACACAAAAACTACTAGAAATAGAAATCTAAATTCATTGAAATTTCTACAGTAGTAATATATAAGTAAAAATAGGGTGCTGTGAGATTTTCATGAATTTTAGAGACTATTTACTATCAATTTCGGATTTTTCAATTTTTAGACCAGATTCTGAATTTACACTACAACCCTTAGGAAACAAGATCCAAATCAATTGAAAATTTTAAAGCAGCAATCAATATAAAATATAAGACTACTGTAAAAATGTTGAGAATTTTAATTATGATCTGATGTCAGTAAAAATACTCACAAAATCTGATAATTTTCAAAGAAAGCATCAAATAATATACCAAACAAAATCCAAAAATCTATAAAATTTCATGGTAGAATGTATCAGTATCATATTATTTTCTCACAAAATGTTATTAATTTTGGAATCTATTTAGTATATATTTTATTTTTCTTCGTCAAAAAGATATTTTTGAAGAGTTTTCTATTTTTAAAACATGATTTTTGAGAAAATTACGACTTCGGAAAACGTCCCTTAATCTTGTTCTGATGTGATGAACACAAGAAAAATTTTAAATTCCGCAAAATCAATCATCCTGAGATAGCTATTTTTTCGAATTTTGTAATTTCTCAGCCATTATTTTAAACAAAATTCCACTCTTCACTCAAATTTTCAAAATCTTTTGATCCAATGTCCCATCCGATCCGATGATTATTTTAGTCTATTTAAATAGATCAATGTATTAAATTTCGAGACGAAACGGAATTGAAACACTCATGCAGATCAAGATTTTGAGCACACACATTTAATATTGAATTAAATTCATTTAAATGCTTAAAAATCATACAAAAATATAAAAAAATACTAAATAATTCTAAAAAAAGTCGAGAACAGTGCACCTGCCTTAGATTGAGATCCTCGCCGAATCCAAAAGCCGAAAAATCCGGAAAATCTCGCCGACGCTCGATCCGATGTCCGCTTTCTTTCTTTTCTTTCTCTTTTTTCTTTTTAGAATTTCTCACTGTGGAGAGAGAGAGAGAGAGAGAGAGAGAGAGAGAGAGAGAGAGAGAGAGATGGCTTGCCATTCCAACAAAGGAGATGAGAACTTGAGAGGGTGAGAAGTTGTTGTTGAGCGGGTGAGATTGAGAGCTTGAGATAGTGAGAGTGAGATGCTCTTCTTTTTTTTCTTTAATGGGCTAGAGAGGGTGAGAGTGAGAGTTTGAGGGAAAGAGTGAGAGCTAGAGAGGGTGAGAGGGCTGTTCGGTCTCCAAGTGTGAGAAGGTTACTCCGTATCCCCCCTCAAGAGGTGGTGTTCCCTTGAATAAAAGAAGAGATGGCAGCCCCAAAAGAGTTGCTTCTTTTTTTTTATAAATTGCTATCTTCCTCTCCACCACACCCTTTCCCACGTTAAAAAAAAACCGTGTGGCCCCCCCTCTAAGGAAAGAGAGAGATGCTACCTTTATAAACATGCTTTTTATAAATTATTATTTTAAGAATACAAATAACACCACATTCTTTCTCATATTAAAACCCGTGTGGCTCTATGCAAGGAAAGAGAGATATTTTTCAACATAACATGCTCTTTATAAAAATATGGGGGAAGACTCAACCGTACATATTTTTAGAATACTTTTGTATAATGGTGAGAAGTAACCCAAGTGGGCCCCATCATAGCAACCGAATTTTATGCTATTGCAATCACTCGGAATTCCACTTTTGAGTGTGAATACAATAATAACAAAATAAGACTACATTGCTTTTGATGGGCCCCACACATGCCCTAGCCGAATCTCTTATTGTGACTAGAATTAAAAAAATGCCATAGCAGGCCCTACTTCATAGGATGATCTAAACCATTCATTTGATGGGCTATCATGTTTTAAATGGGATGCACTCCTTTAATCATTCCCTTGAGATGATCCAAACCGTTCATTTGATGGGCGACAATTTGTAAATATGTCGCGCTGCCAAAATCAATTCCATAGGACCATCCAAACCATCCAATTAGTTACACCCCACAACCGACCACCATAGGACGATCCAAGCTGTCCATTAACAGGCCATGGTGCAAACAGGTTGTGCCTCCAAACCTCTTCCGTAGGATGATTCAAACGGTCCAAATGGTGGGTTGCGGCATAAATGGATTGTGCTCCACCAAATCATTTTTGTGGGCTGATCCGAGCCATCCAACTGATGAGACCTCAGCGTAAATTGGACGCGCCTCGCAATCTTCGTAGAATGATCCGATCCGTCCAATTGATGAGTCACGACTTGAAGTTATCGTCTCTTGCACATTTCCTAGGTAAAATGAACCGAACGTTCCGTTTTATTAGCCGTGACTTAAACGGGTTGTGCTCCCCCAAATGGAATAATCCAAACCGGCAATTAGCGAACCCCCTTGCAAATTTGACCAAAACATATATGGGTCCTTCATAAAAATGATTTTATTCATTGGATCGAAATATGTTCGAAACTCATGCTTTTCATAAAAAAACAAGGCGGGGCACATTTGCTTGATCCCATTCCAATCGACATGCTCAATGTGGGCCCACCCAATGGGTCCAAATTCTCTCTTGTGTAAGCTTTGTAAACAACCCTCCTCAACACTTGGCGGGAAAATGCGAAACACGGCGGAATTGATTGAAAAGCTTGAGAAAGCATAAGGAATGGACACGGGAATAGAAAGCACTGAAAAAGACTGATAACAAAACATTAATTTCTTTGTTGATTAGAGCGGAGCAAAATGGGGGTGTCTACAGGTATACACTATTAGAATGTATTTGGAGTCCTCTTGATTTTATGTTAAATGCATTTTCAAAAGGTTTTCAAATGGTTTTTATACTTAACATTTTACATCTTTGAAAACCATCAACACACCCAAACATGTGTTTGAAAACCTTGGACTTAAGCCCAAAGACCATTGCCCAAAAGCCCCTGGATTTTAAAGTTAAAATGGAATTTCACTCAGGGCCGGTCGACCGGGCTATGCCGGGGAACCGCGGGATGGAACCCGGAAATTCAGGCCATCTCGAATTTTATCTGGCCGGTCGCCGGGTTAAGCCGGGCGACCGCGGATGCGCTTCTGTTTCAAACAGAATAATCCAATTTGGTCTAGGGCGGGCGACCGCCGTGGGTCGGTCGACCGGGATAGGTTTTATGAGCCAAATTTTTTAGCAAACAGTTAGCCCTCGTAGGGCGACCGCCATGTGGCCGGTCGACCGCGAAGGTAAGAAATTTGAAAATTGAATAGGGCGCCGGATAGGGACGGGCGACCGTTGTAGCCCCGTCGACCGCCACGGTTGAACAAACTAGCCGTTGGGGCATTTTCTGCTTGACTTTTTCAAACCAAACATTTACAGTTTTACCCCAAACGGTCATATTTTCAAATACACTATATATACATCATTAAAATCTATCTCTACAGCTTTTGAACATTTGAGAAAGATCAAATCCCATTTCTCTTTGAGCTTCAACCTTCTATTTTAAAAGCTAAAAATCTCTTTGATCTTCCATTTCTACATGTTATCAAGAGGCACTCCATAGGGCTTTACATTTGTATATTCTTGAAGTGATTGTGAGCTTTCAATATTGTAATCCGCCTATTAAGAGGCAAGAGAATTTTTATTTTTATTTGTTCTTCATGTGAGGGTCTCCTCTTCAGCCCGTAAAGAAAGGTGAAGAAAAGGGTCTCCGATTCGGGCCATAAAGAAAGGTGAATCATGTGCAAGGGTGTGTAAGCCCAATGGTTTCCACCTTGGCATTCCCATCTTATTTTGATGATTCCAATACACAAGTGATTTATGATCACTAATGTGTTTGATTGTCTAAGTTGTAGATCACATTGATGCTAAGATAACATTGCTTGGATTGAGGCCAAGAAGATCTCATTGGATCACATCATGAAGGCCAAAGACATCGAAGTCCAAGACAAATGAAGACTTGAAGAATCCATTGAAGACCAAAGTCTTATTTAGATTGTAAAAGGTCCAATCTTAGTTTTAGATTTTAAAGGCATAATTAAGCAAATAAACAAACACCCTAAATAACTAAGTGATTGTTCTTGTGGAGTTCCAACACCTTGGAACCCTCATAGCAATCCCAACTTGGTGTTATGTTTGAAGCCTAAAAACATGAAGTGAAAATCTGCTCAGCATAGGCTTCTCGGAACTCCGAGAGAAATTCTCGGAACTCCGAGAAATGGTCCAGTAGACTTTTTTCCAACTTCTGTTTGTATTCCCGGAACTCCGAGATTTTTTCTCAGAACTTTGAGAAATATTCTCGGAACTCCGAGAACACTACAACGGTCGGATTTTTAGCCGTTGCGATTTTCCTGGAATTACAACAATGCCATTGAACGGTCATATTTGGTTTTTCCTATATATATGGGCATTCCAAACATTCAAACCAACAATCCTAACACTCTTAAACTCCATTTGAACATTCAAAGAGTGAATCAAACTTGATTATGCCTCTCATCCTCTAAAGCTTAGGATTTGGATCATAGGCTAAATTTGTACATCTTCTACACTTTGTAAACCCTTGTGAGGGATTGTTTTTGTTCTTTCTTTCTTATCAAGAACTTGTATTGGGCGAGTGTTCGGAGAAGCGTAGCCCACTCTCCGTGGTGAAGATTGCCACCAAGGTTAAAGGTAATCAGAATTTGTAATCGGCACCGATCTTCGCCGAAGTTAAGAAGATCACATAGTGAAGCCATCAACGCGTTTGGTTGGTGGAGTGGAGTAGGCCTCGCGTTTGGAGGACCGAACCACTTTAAATCTCGGCTGCAATCTCTCTTACTCTTGCTCTTTATTTGCATTTGCACTTTAGATTTAACTTGTGTGCTTGAATTTTATTGTTGATCTCTTAATTTCCAAAATTGGGTTTGAGTTTTCAAAAGAATTAAAACTCGGTAGAAACCTAATTTCTCACTCCTCATTTGTTGCCAATTCCGGACCACCCTTGGAATTTCACTTGGTATCAAAGCAAAGGCTCTTAAAAGATTTTCTTTTCTATAAATCTTTGGAAAATTTTTCTTTAAAAATTTCAACAAGGGAAAGATCATAAGATTTTTGGCAACTTTCTAATTGTGAAATGGCGGATAGAAATGGAATCGGACTTCCGGAGGGCCATTCCACAACTAGACCTCCCTTCTTTAATAGGTCCAACTATGGACATTGGAAGACAAGGATGCGCATCTATCTTCTTTCGATAGATGTGAAACTTTGGCACATTGTTGAAAATGGATACATGTTGCCTTCCAAACCATTTGAAGAATGGAATGTCGTAGAAAAAAGGCATGCAAACTTAAATTATAAAGCCATAAATTATTTGTTTTGCGCCCTATCTACAGAGGAGTTTAATCGAGTTGCTCTTTTTGATTCCGCCAAGGTTATTTGGGATACACTTGCCGTTACCCATGAGGGAACATCTCAAGTTAAGGATTCCAAAATAAAGCTAACCATGGAGGAGCTCGTAGGATCTCTCATCACCCATGAGATGCTCCTCACTAGCCGACAAGAGGAGAAGAAGCCGAAAGAGAAAGAAAAAGAGAGTCGATCTCTAGCTCTAAAAGCCTCCAAAGCGAACTCATCATCCTCTAGCGAGGCGGATAGCGATGAAGAAGAAGCTTTAAGGAAATTCAAAAGCTTATAGAGAAAGAAGCACAAAAAGGATAAAAAGAAGAAGAAAGTGATGTTGAGGGAGCCTTAAGATGCTTCAATTGCAAGAAGATTGGACACAAAAGACCGGATTGTCCACTTCTAAAGTCATCTTCCTCAAAATACAAGGGAAAGAAGGAATGGAAGAAGCACAAGGCTCTTGCCGCCGGTTGGGATGCTTTGAGCACCTCGGGCAAAAGCTCAAGGGAAGGGGAAGAAAATAAATAGGATGATCTTTGCTTCATGGCACTCACCCATGAAGATGAGGTAAGTTTAAACCCCTTTTGTAATTCATCAAGTAGTGATAGTGAAAAAATATCTTATGATGAATTGTGCAATACCTTGCATTGTCAAATTTCAAAAAATAAAGTTCTTAAAAAATCTATTTCAAAATTAGAAAATGAACTTGACTTTTTGAAAAATGAATCATCCTCTTCCATATCCAAATCTCAAGCACAAATTGAAAATTTTAAACTTGAGATTAAAACCCTTAAGGGTTGTTTGGATGAGAAAACTTGCCAAATTCAAAATGTGGCAAGCTCTTCCAAATCTTATGAAGATGAATTTAATGATTTTTCAAATCAAATAACCCATCTTCATAATGAAAATGAAAAGTTAAGATTATATCTCCATGGATTCTTAAATGGTGACAAAATTATTGACATAATCTTAAAGAAGACTAGTCAAAGACCTAAACATGCATATGATAGGACTAGCGTATCTAACTCTCATGTTAGATGCCATTATTGTGGAATAAATGGTCATTACCAATTCCAATGTGCATCTAAGATTAGGGATAGTGTTTGAACCAAGAAATCTTGGGTTCTCAAAGCCCCCATATGATTTTCATCATATGTGCTTAGATTAGGGGCTAATGCTTTAAAATTGAATATCTTTTTCAAAGTTAATTAAATATCCCCTCTTATATTGAATAAAAATTCTAAATAGGATGAGTTCTAGGTGTGTCTTTCTCCTTAAAAAAGGGGGAGCTTTAAATTGAAAATTTCATCCCTTTGTTTCTCTTTTACCCCAATCTTTTTTATTGATGCCAAAGGGGGAGAGAATTCTAGTGTAAGTAATATATGTATGCTTTTATTGGAAAATCTCTTGTGCTTATCATCATAAAAAATGGAGAGATTGTAAGCCCAATGGTTTCCACCTTGGCATTCCCATCTTATTTTGATGATTTCAATACACAAGTGATTTATGATCACTAATGTGTTTGATTGTCTAAGTTGTAGATCACATTGGTGCTAAGACAACATTGCTTGGATTGAGGCCAAGAAGATCTCATTGGACCACATTATGAAGGCCAAAGACATCGAAGTCCAAGACAAATGAAGACTTGAAGAATCCATTGAAGACCAAAGTCTTATTTAGATTGTAAAAGATCCAATCTTAGTTTTAGATTTTAGAGGCATAATTAAGCAAATAAACAAACACCCTAAATAACTAAGTGATTGTCCTTGTGGAGTTCCAACACCTTAGAACCCTCATATCAATCCCAACTTGGTGTTAAGTTTGAAGCCTAAAAACATGAAGTGAAAATCTGCTCAGCATAGGCTTCTCGGAACTCCGAGAGAAATTCTCAGAACTCCGAGAGAAATTCTCGGAACTCCGAGAAATGGTCCAGTAGACTTTTTTCCAACTTCTGTATGTATTCCCGGAACTCCGAGATTTTTTCTCGAAACTCCGAGAACACTGCAACGGTCGGATTTTTAGCCGTTGCGATTTTTCCTGAAATTACAACAATGCCATTGAACGGTCATATTTGGTTTTTCCTATATATATGGGCATTCCAAACATTCAAACCAACAATCCTAACACTCTTAAACTTCATTTGAACATTCAAAGAGTGAATCAAACTTGATTATGCCTCTCATCCTCTAAAGCTTAGGATTTGGATCGTAGGCTAAATTTGTACATCTTCTACACTTTGTAAACCCTTGTGAGGGATTGTTTTTGTTCTTTCTTTCTTATCAAGAACTTGTATTGGGCGAGTGTTCGGAGAAGCGTAGCCCACTCTCCGTGGTGAAGATTGCCACCAAGGTTGAAGGTAATCGGAATTTGTAATCGGCACCGATCTTCGCCGAAGTTAAGAAGATCACATAGCGAAGCCATCAACGCGTTTGGTTGGTGGAGTGGAGTAGGCCTCGCGTTTGGAGGACCGAACCACTTTAAATCTCGGGTGCAATCTCTCTTACTCTTGCTCTTTATTTGCATTTGCACTTTAGATTTAACTTGTGTGCTTGAATTTTATTGTTGATCTCTTAATTTCTAAAATTGGGTTTGAGTTTTCAAAAGAATTAAAACTCGGTAGAAACCTAATTTCTCACTCCTCATTTGTTGCCAATTCAGGACCACCCTTGGAATTTCAGTTTGACTCCCTTGTCAAGGCTTCGTGCGAGGGGCTTCACTTTGGCCCTTGAGAATGAAAAAGTAAGGGTTTGTTCCCTTTGGAGATGAAGGAGTTGGGTGTACGGCTTCATCATTTTAGTGGAGATCCCAAGGAGGTAAACTTAGAAGAGTGGAGTAGGTCAAGTTGTGACCGAACCACTATAAATCTTGTACCTTGTGGATGCTTGCTCTTTTCTCTCTCTCTCTCTCTCTCGCACGTGTGGTAATTGGTAATCTCTAACTTTGTCTATGTTTATGCTTTAATCGAACAAGGGTTAGTGAATACACTTAAGTTAAAAGTCTAAACCCTAAATTGCATTATAATATCTATTTGAACAAGGGTTAGCTTAATGTTCATGATTAGAAAGTCTAAACCCTAGATTTACCTATTTACAAGGGTTAGACTAATGAGTGCTTAATTAAATGGATTAATGTTTAATCTCCCTTAATTAAGCCTAAAATTTCTAATTGACCAATTCACCCCCCATCTTGGATTGTCATACCTGTATTTCAGGTAAACCTAGCCTGCACAGGCCCCAACGGCTCTTTTGCCAGACTGGGGCGGTCGACCGGGATACGGCAGTCGCCCGCCCTTATCAGGAGCTCTTTTTTATTTTTGAATTTTGAGCATCCGCAGTCGACCGGGATGGCAGCGGTCGCCCGCGAGGGCTACCTGTTCGATAAACATTTTGGCTCAAAACATGGCGCGGTCGACCGAGCTCACGCGGCCGCCCGGGTCATCTCGATCGCCTGCCAAGACCTTCCTGGATGGTTTCTGACTTTTCAGAAACTCCATCCGCGGTCGACCGGCCCACTTAAATTCGGTTGATCCTGGGATTCCAGGTATCCTCCCGTGGTCGCCCGGACTATCCCGGTCGACCGGCCCTGTGTTAAACACTTGATTTAAAAAGGTTATTCCAAGGGACTTTGGGTCATGGTCTTTGGGCTTTAAATATGTGTTTTCAAATACCTTTTGTGAGTTGTAAAGATAGATCAAAATGAGTTTTGAAAACACTATGTCATGCAAACACTAAATGCCAAGAGGACTCCAATGGATTCTAAAAACTGAAGAACCTTGAGTCTTCTCTTGCTTCGATCTTCTTGATTGCTTGCATGGCTTTCTTCTTGTCTTGAGATAGTCTTCAAACTTGATCTCACACTTGTGGTTCCCTTGAATATTCGATATACAATACGGCTTGAAGGATGACCACCAAGACTCGACTTTCTCCAAGACTAGCCCTTATTCTTCTTGCTCCAAGTGTTGATATGAATGCAACACTAGCGAGAACATTAGCATCATATAATCAATTTGAGTTTGTAGATCATCAAAACATACGTAGGGTTGAACCCTTGGGTTTACAGCTTCCAACCTAGCAACCGGAGCAAAGGTCTTATCATAATCGATGCCTTCCTCTTGGTTGTAACCTAAGGCTACTAATCTAGCTTTATTTCTTTGGATGTCTCCATGCTCATCGAGTTTGTTTCTAAACACCCATTTTGTCCCAATAACCGGGTGAACACTAGGCCTAGGAACTAATCTCCACACTTTGTTTCTCTCAAATTGGTTTAGTTCATCTTGCATAGCAACCATCCAAAACTCATCATTTTCTGCTTCTTTTATGGACTTGGGTTCTATTTGGGAGATAAATGCCATGTTGGCACAAACATTCCTATAACGAGATTTTATCTTGACTCCTTGAGAGGTTTCACCTATGATTTGAGTAGAAGGTTGACTAGACATGATTCTACTATATTTAGGAGGACCTTCTACTTCAACTTCTTCTATTGGTTGACCTTCTAGATCAAGATTTTCTAATGGTTGAACTAGTGAATCTACTTGACTAGGAGGCTCTAAAAGATTGGCATCATCATCATCTTCATCAATGACTTAAGGAGGTTCAAATGACTCATCAAATTTAACATGGACGGACTCTTCAACAATTTGAGTTCTCTTGTTATACACCCTAAAGCTTTGCTATGTGTTGAATAACCTGAGAAGATACCTTCATCGGATTTGAAATCAAACTTGTGCAAAGTATCTTTCATGTTCAAGATAAAACATTTACATCCAAAAACTTTGAAATAGCTAATTTTAGGGGGTGTTCCACTCCATAGTTCATATGATGTTTTGTTAAGGTGAGGTCTAATGAGCACTCTATTTAGAATATAGCAAGCCGTGTGAACGACTTCCGCCCAAAAATTTCTTTGACCATTGTGCTCATTTAACATTGTTCTAGCCATTTCAATAAGTGATCTATTTTTTCTTTCAACTACCTCATTTTGTTGGGGAGTTCTTGGAGCCGAGAAATTTTGTTTGATTCCATTTTCATTACAAAATATTTCAAACTCAATATTTTCAAACTCGGTTCCATGATCATTTCTTATCTCATTTATGAAAACCCCTTGTTCATTTTGAATTCTTTTGCACAATTTGACAAACTTTTTTGAAGGTTTCATCTTTACTAGTTAAAAATAACACCAAAGTAAATCTAGAGTAATCATTAACAATCACATACACATATCTGCTTCCTCCTCTACTACGAGTCTTCATGGGACCAAATAGGTCCATATGAAGAAGTTGTAGTAGACAAGATGTAGATATCATACTTATGGGTTAGAAAGAGTCTTTGGTGTATTTTCCATGCAAGCAAGCACTACAAACTTTATCTTTAACATACTTGAGCTTAGGTAGCTCTCTCAATAGACTCTTAGATGACAATCTTGAGATCAAATCCATATGAGCATGACCAAGTCTTCTATGCTATAACCAAGGGTTATCTTTCATGGCGGAGAGACATTGGATGTTTTGATTCTCAAAGTCCTCTAAGGCCAATGAGTACATGTTACCATCTCTATATGCAACAAATTCTACCTCATTGTTCTTAGCATTCAAAACCTTACATCTATCTTTTTCAAAAAGAACTTTGTGACCAAGATCACATAGTTGACTAATGCTTATCAAATTAAAGGAAAGACAATCAATAAGCAAAATATGTTCAACTTTAATATCTTTAATTTTAATGGTACCTTCACCATTGATTTTGCTTCTTGTGTCATCCCCAAATGTGGCATTTTCTTGGTGGCTCATGGTGATGAAGGCGAACTTGGTAATGTCTCATGTCATATGCCTTGAGCAACAACTGTCCAAGAACCATTTGTCTTTTGAGGGCTTGCCTTTCAAGCACACCTACAAGAATCAAAATTGTAAGCCCAAATGAAAGCCCAAGGGTTCCCATGGATTCAATCATTCACCTTACCTTCTTGTTTTGATGTTAGCAAACGCAAATTGATTAGCATTGTCAGACTAATGTGTTGCTTTGAGATGTTGTGCTCTACACAGGAATTTGATATATTATATCGCCATTACACAACTCAACACAACACATGGCTTGTGGATCCACACTCACATTGATCAAGAGCTTGCACCTACAATTGAGACATCCTCATTTGAAAATGTTCAAGTCTGAAGGTCATCATTGAGATCCTACAAGTTCCCAACAAGTGTCAAGAAGAAGCTTAGAGTTGAACATGCCATAATGACTGCTCATGCACCTCTCAACATGATTTGAAGATTGGAGGAAGTCACAAGAGCTAAGACAAAGTTCAAGATGTTCACTCTCAAGATGAAGAAGTCTGAGGAGGTGCAAAGGAGCCAAGACATTCCAAGAAGACTCAATGGTATACACTATTAGAATGTATTTGGAGTCCTCTTGATTTTATGTTTAAATGCACTCTCCAAAGGTTTTCAAAATGGTTTTCATACTTAACATTTTACATCTTTGAAAACCATCAACACACACCTAGAAATGTGTTTGAAAACCTTGGACTTAAGCCCCAAGACCATAGCCCAAAAGCCCCTGGTTTTTAAAGTTAAAAATGAAATTTTACTCAGGGTCGGTCGACCGGGCTACGCCGGGCGACCGTGGGATGCTAACTAGAATTCCAGGGCATCTCGAAATTTATAGGTCTGGTCGACTGGAGTAAAACGGGTGACTGCAGATACGTTTCTGTTTTAGACAGAAACAATCCGGTATGGTGTGGGCGGTCAACCTCCATGGGTCCGGTCGACCGCGATAGTGTTTTTCAGCCGAATTTTTATTCAAACAGATTGCCCTCGTCGGGCGACCACCATAGGGCCGGTCGACCGCGCCGGTATGAAATTTGAATTTCAAAATAAGAGCCCGATAAGGGCAGGCGACCACCGCGACATGGAAATAGATCCGTTGGGGCTTTCGCAGGTTGACTTTTTCAACTCTGTATTTAACAGTTTTACTCCCAAACGGTCATATTTTCTTGTGGGCTATATATACACTATCAAAACATTTCTAAACAACGTTTTGCAAGATCAAATCACATCTTCTTGAACATAAACTTTTATATGAAAGGTTAAACCTCATTGAACTTGTATCTTTACATTCTATCAAGAGGATCTCCATAGGCTTTACATTTGTATCTATTCCTTGGAGTGTTTGTGAGCTATCAAGTTTGTAATCAGCCTATCAAGAGGCATTTAGAGTTCTTTCTTTTTATTTCTTCATTCTATAATTGAGGGTCTCCATTTGGCCCAGAAAGAAAGGTAAATCATTTGTAAGAGGAAGATGTCATCGAAAAGGCTTCGTGCGAAAGGGTGTGATCCCTTGGAAGTTGAAGGAGTTGGTGTACGGTTTTAAGATTCGTCCGTTGAAGAATCTTATTGGTTAGTAAAGAATCCCAAGGAGGAAAACTTGAAAGAGTGGAGTAGGTCAAGTTGTGACCGAACCACTATAAAACTTGTGCCTTGTGGATGCTTTCTTCTTCTCCTTCTCATTTGCACATTGTGGTAATTGGTAATCTCTAACCCAACTTGTGTCTATGTTTTAATCGAACAAGGGTTAGTGAATGCATGCTTAAAGTAACATCCAAACCCTAGCTCTTAATATCTTTATTGATTGATCAAGGGTTAAACATGTTAAGGCTTAGTTGGTAAATTGATTTTAGTAATCTAATTAATTAAACCCCAAATTTTTAAGTAGCCAATTCACCCCCCTCTTGGGTTGTCACCTTGTATTTCATTTGGTATCAAAACGTAGGCTCTTAAAGAGATTTTTAAATCTACAAATCTACAAAAGAAAGATCCGTGACAATCAAAATAGATTTCGAGCTAGGCCAATCCGCTAAAAGTCCTCCATTTTTTTATGGAATAAATTTTTGAGGTTGGAGAATAAAAATGCTTGCCTATCTCAAATCCAGACTTTGACATCTTAGATGTCATTGAAAGGGGATTTTCTATTCCAAGGAAATGCACAAAAAATAATGTAAAATTATTTTCATTAAAGTCAAAAGCTATTATTATAATATGTTGTGGACTATGTCCTATTGCTTTTGATAAAATATCATCATGTACAAATGCAAAAGATATTTGGACTAATCTTGAAAAATTTTATGAGAAAAATGATGGCCTCTCTTCAAAAGATAAAAATATTGTTTTTGAACAAAAAGAGACTTTACAAAAATCTTTTGAAAAGGAAAATTCTTTTAAACATTCAATTTACGATTTAGAAAAACAAATTTAAAATTTAAAATTGGAAGTTAATGAATGTTTGACAAGAAATGAAAAATTAAGTCATTTGAGCAAAATCTTAATAAAAAAAATGATGACTTAATTAAACAATGTGTTGTCCTTAGAAAAGAAAAGGAAAGCCTTGATAACACAAACAATGATTTAAATGAAAAATATAAACTTGTTTGTAAGAATGAAGAAAAACTAAAAGCTAATTTATCTCAACAAACAAATTGCTTTGAAAGTCAATTAAATGAGATTAAATTAGTTAATAAAGAACTCTCATTAAAGAACCAAAGATTACAAGAAGATAAAGACAAACATATATGTTCACATATGTATTCTTGTGGTTCTGCTTGCACCTCATCTACCCACTCATATTCATGATCATATTGTAGTAAATTAGGGCATTACAAATTTAGGTGCAAGCTTATATTTGTGAAATCAAACAAGTTTGTGTGGATAAGAAAAGATACACTTCCACACACAAACTTGGTTGGAGCCAAAGTAATTTGGGTTCCAAAATCACCCATTCAAATTATTCATTGAAAACTTAGATTAAATGGGTTGTGCTTTAATTGTTATATCATATGAATTCTATTTAGATATTATTTCAATGTTACATTCAATGTATCTAGATCACTTGTGCTTTAATGACATATCATTTGATAATTAAGCATAGATACATATCATCAGTCATGTTGTTAATAGAATGTATCCTTGCTTATTGAGCTTCATGATCACATCATATATCTCTTACAGTATATAAAGAAAATAAGAAATTACCTCTGTAGACTATATGTTGTGCTTTATTGAGAATCCTTTTGAAAAATCTATCTAAGTGCAAGAACACACACATATGCACTTAGTATCCACAACTAGATGAACCAATATGCCAAATATTGCTAGACATTGATCAAACATATATATTTTGATATCTAGCAAAATTCATCAAATACACATCTACAAAGAACTCCATTGAAAACATATGTCCAATCATCCATTTGAGCTTAAATGTTAGAAAATTAGAAAAAATGAATTTTAAATGTCCTCACATAACGCCTAGGGATCAAGTTTACATATTTATTAGAATCCCATAAATGCGAGAAAAAAAGGAGAAAATTGATTTGTCCACAAAATCCCTTGAAAAATATCAAGAAATTGAAAACAATGGTGTGGTGGTCGACCGAGCCTTTGCGAGCGACCGCGATAGGCTTAAAAAAGTTAGTCTCGGCGGACGACCGCGTGAACCCGGTCGACCGTGGATGGTCGAAATGACAAAAATAAAAAGAGTCAATCGTGTCAAGGCGGGCGACCGCGATAGCCCGGTCGATCGCGATGATCGAAAACTGCTTTTTAAAGGGCTTCCGCGAATCATTTTCTACTTCCGCCGTTTCGTTCTTCTCCTAGGGTTTTCTCTCCCCTTTGCTCCCAAGCATTTTTTGTTCAAGATCTTGAAGATTAAGGGCTATTAGGTAGCCTTAATCCATCCCTCTTCCTCCATTTCCAATTTTCTCTCTTCCTTCTACATTTGTCTCCTTTAAATCACCCCATTGCTCATTCTCTCCACATTTCTCCTCATATCTTCCACAACCCCCTTGTTTTCTTTTTGTTTCCATTCTCTTCTTACATCCTCCATCATCATTTACCAATCCCTCATCCTTCAACTCGTTTTCTCTCAAAACCCTAGAATCTAAAATGTCAAGAAAAACCATCGCACATAAGGGCAAGCGAACGAGAACCGAACCCGAAGAACAAGTGTTCCCCACCGAGCGCTTCTTCAATAAAAAGGCAATGGACCGTTACTAAGAATATTCAAAGCGTGTTCTCATTTATGGAAAAAGGTGATATTTAAGGACTTCAAGAAATTTCAACTTAGGCCGCTCTTCGCTCATCAAGGTTGGCAATTCTTTCTTGAATATGGTGCTATAATCTATCCCGAATTGATCAAATACTTCTATGCTAATCTTGATATTTCTCAAAACGGTGTTGTGATGAACACATATCTTCAAAAAGCAGTTGGGCTAAATATAGCTGAATTCTGTAAAATTATTGAGGTACCCAATGATGGTCAAAGAATTTTCTTCTGGAATAAGAATGAGAATGACAAGCACTTCAACATGGCAGATGTATATAGAACCTTAGGAACTATACCTCCTCAGGAAGAAAAGATAAATATAGTTGCCAGCTTCATGAAGGATACTGCTAGATTGATTCACAAAATAGTAGCCTACAATATCACGCTAAGGGCTGGAAATTTTGATGCTGTGAAGCCCTTTGAAGCCTTAGTAATCCACTGCATTATGCAGAAAATTAAATTGAATTTGGGATATATTATTTTTGGATACATGGATGAGGCGGTTAAGAGATGACAGGGAGGGCTACCCTTTGGGATGCTCATTACTAAGCTTGTAAGGCATTGGAAAATTAATCTATCAAATGAGCCCTACAAAAACCCTGATCCCATGCTCAACCAAACCACCATTACGCTTATGAAGATCCCTATACCTGGTGAAGAAGGTCCTAGTGCGATTACACCAAATGAGATTGATGAGGCTGCAGATGAAGCTGAACGAGTGACCCAGGTGCAGCAGCAGAGTAGAGCACATGAACGATCACAGGCTCAGCAACATCAAGCTCCTGCTGCTGGCTCATATGAAGATTTCGCCAGAGATATCACATCCTTGAGGACTGGCTTAGATACCGTCACATCTAGATTGGAGACTCTCACAACCGGGTTTGATACCCTATCTACTGCCTTTACGACTACAGAGAATCAGAGAGCCTCTGATCATGAGAGACTTATGTAGCTTATGGCGAGGCAGCATAGGGAGATGATGCAGGCTTATCAGAGGAGTCAGACCACCAGATACTACGCCTCCCGGTCTCCATCTTGTGGCATCGGCCTCCTCCTCCTCAGGAGTGACAGATGTCCAGCACCCTCTCGGCAGCAATTGTAGTTGACTACATCTTTTTGCTGCTTGATCATCTTTTTATTACCTCTTCTTGCCCAGTTTGGGCTTTTGGACATTGTATTTTCATTTTCTTCATGGATGATGTTTATGCCCGATGTGGGCTTTTATTTTGGTTTGTACATGCCCAGTATGGGCTCTTATGACGGTGTAGGTGTTGCCCTAGATGGGCTTGAGAATATTATGGCTGGATGCCCAGTGTGGGCTTGATATTTTGGTTGATAAATGGTTGTATATAGATGTGGATGGATATGCCTTGTTTGGTATGATTATGGATGTACAGAATGGTTGCCCAGAGGGGCATTATGCTTTATGGTTCATTTTGTTTTTTATGTTCAGAGATTATGTGATTTTACCTATTGTAATGGTGATGAGCTCTTGTTCCTCACACCCATTATTTGTGTATTTCTGTCATGTAGTTTCGATGTGAAGAGGGTATGTCTCTTCCATCATTTATTCATATATGTGGGATCTCTTCTTGTCTCATCTTTATATATACATGAGTTCTTCTTTTTGCCATGGATGTGCACTTCTCTTGACTGCCAGTGTTTTCTATAGTCCATGTGTTTATTAGACTGTATTTGCTTCAACTCTATAATCCTATGTCTAATAAATATCCATATAATTCAAAGTGTACTTCTCATTTGAATGGAACAAATATTGGAATGGTTAAGATAATTAAAATCAAGGACTTGTGTGCTTGAACTATTACAATTAGACTAGATGCACATAGTCAAGGGGAGCTTTCACTTGTAAATGTACAATTACTTAAGGTCAAACAACTTAAACTCAAAAGTTATTTTATAGTTCTGAGCATGTTCATGCTCAGGAAGAGACTTGTCTGCCCTATAACAAGAAAATCCCCTATATGACATGTGAACTTAAACATTATATTATAGTTCTGAGCATATTCATGCTCAGGAAGAGACTTGTCTACTTCATGATTGGAAATGTAACCCAAGTATTAAAATCACTCACCCTTCCACCATTATACCTTGTCATGCCCTACAACATAGGTTTCACCTAGGGCCAATGACAAATTCATAGGGGGAGAGCTAAATGGTTATATTCATACTTATATGGACCAATGTGCTATGCTCATATGGTTTATTACCCTCATTCTTATGCTTAACTTGCAAATCATTCGATCAAAAATTTAAAAAAAAAAACTGCTTATCATGCATTATACTTAATTTTTCTTATTATTTCTTTTTTATAAGCATTCTAAGAGCTTAAATGTATTATCATGTACAAGGCACATAGCTTAGCAAAGCTATTATTCCTCTTTACACCCCACTTGCACTTTCACTTATTTATCCCTACCTTTTTGCTGTTGCCAAAAGGAGAAGAATTTTGGAAATTGATTAGGTAGTCCAATTGTATATGCACCATATGTTTTACAGTCATTAATTATATTTGTGCATATAGTGAGGGACAGCTATGCTCTATTGTGTATATCATATCATGCTTATTCATCTATTGGTTCATATCTCCTTCTTCCCTAATCAATTTGTTTGCCATCATAAAAAAAATGAGGAGAATGTAAGCCCAAGGGTTCCCATGGGTTCAATCATTCACCTTACCTTCTTATTTTGATGCTAGCAAACACAAATTGATTAGCATTGTCAGACTAATGTATTGCTTTGAGATGTTGTGCACTGCACAGGAATTTGATATGTTATATCGTCATTATACAACACAACACAACACATGGCTTGTGGATCCACACTCACATTGATCAAGAGCTTGCACCTACAATTGAGACATCCTCATTTGAAAATGTTCAAGTCATGAAGCTCATCATGAAGATCCTACAAGTTCCCAACAAGTGTCAAAAAGAAGCTTGGAGTTGAACATGCCATGATGACTCCTCATGCACCTCTCAACATGATTTGAAGATTGGAGGAAGTCACAAGAGCCAAGACAAAGTTCAAGATGTTCACTCTCAAGATGAAGAAGTCCGAGGAAGTGCAAAGGAGCCAAGACATTCCAAGAAGACTCAATGGTATACACTATTAGAATGTATTTGGAGTCATCTTGATTTTATGTTTAAATGCTCTCTCAAAAGGTTTTCAAAATGATTTTCATACTTAACATTTTACATCTTTGAAAACCATCAACACACACCTAGATATGTGTTTGAAAACCTTGGACTTAAGCCCAAAGACCATAGCCCAAAAGCCCCTGGTTTTTAAAGTTAAAAATAGAATTTTACTCAGGGCCGATCGACCGCGGGATGCTAACTTGAATTCCAGGGCATCTCAAAATTTATAGGGCCGGTCGACCGGGGTAAGCCGGGCGACCGCGGATACGTTTCTGTTTTAGACAGGATCAATCCAGTATGGTGTGGGCGGTCGCCCTCCATGGGTCCGGTCGACCGCAATAGTGTTTTTGAGCAAAATTTTTATTCAAACAGATTGACCTCGCCGGGGGACTGCCATAGGGCCGGTCGACCGTGCCGGTATGAAATTTGAATTTCAAAATAAGAGCCCGAAAGGGCGGGCGACCGTCGTGCCTCGGTCGACCGCCGCGACATGGAAATAGATCCATTGGGGCTTGCGCAAGTTGACTTTTTCAACTCTATATTTTACAGTTTTACCCCCAAACGGTAAGAGGAAGGTGTCCTCGGAAAGCCTTCGTGTGAAAGGGTGTGATCCCTTGGAAGTTGAAGGAGTTGGTATACGGCTTTAAGATTCGCCCGTTGAAGAATCTCATTGGTTAGTGAAGAATCCCAAGGAGGAAAACTTGGAAGAGTGGAGTAGGTCAAGTTGTGAACGAACCACTATAAAACTTGTGCCTTGTTGATACTTTCTTCTTCTCCTTCTCATTTGCACATTGTGGTGATTGGTAATCTCTAACCCAACTTGTGTCTATGTTTTAATCGAACAAGGGTTAGTGAATGCATGCTTAAAGTAACATCCAAACCCTAGGTCTTAATATCTTTATTGATTCATCAAGGGTTAAACATGTTAAGGCTTAATTGGTAAATTAATTTTAGTAATCCAATTAATTAAGCCCCAAATTTTTAAGTAGCCAATTCAACCCCTCCCCTTGGGTTGTCACCTTGTATTTCAAAAACTCATGTTGAAGCTTTAGGTACCCATCTTTTCTTTGGTCTTCAAGGTTAGGAATATCATAAAGTTCATCTTTTCAAACCCAAACAAAGTTAGATGCTTTTGATTTCTTAACATTACATGCAAATCTTAAGTGTCATACTCTAGCACAATAGTGACAAGTAGGAACAAATGAGCTAGAGCTAGCATGCATGTGAGAAGAATATTTTACAAACTTATTCTTGAATGAGGCTTTTCCTTTGGAAAATGGTTGGTATCCAAGACCAACTTTTTCTAAGGAGACAAGCTTGTTTTCAAGAATTTCATCCAACTTGTTCTTTTCACTTGAAAACTTTCTAAAAGATAGATCTAGTTCCTTGCATTTCAAAGCAAGTTTTTCATTTTCCTCTTTCAAGCTCATGTTTTTAAAAATTAATTTATCAACTTCTTCATTCAAGGATTTGTTTTCCAAAATCAATTTTTCACTTGTATTGGTTTGCAAATTAAGTTCCTTTTTTAAATAACAAAAATCTCTAGTTATGTCTTGCAAAGATTTTTTTATTGTTTTGTTTTTAGCAATTAGTAAATCTAAGTTTTCATAGAGTTTTTCACAAGCAACAATCAATTCATCATTAGAGAATTCATGACAAATATCATCAAGATCATTTACCTCGAAAATGGATATTTCATTTGTCACCTCAGCAAGTCCCATGAAGCAAAGGTCATCTTCATCTTTTCCATTTGATTCATTTCTAGATGAAGCACTCCCTTCATCCCAAGCCGCCACACACAAAGCCTTCTTGCCATTTCTTCTATTCTTCTTGTTTTTTGTCATTTTTTATGTTGAGTGGGCAATTTGGCCTTATGTGATCAACCTTCTTGCAATTGTAGCATCTCATCTCTTCTTTGCTTGAAGCTCTATTTCTTCCTTGGCTTGAGTTGCCTCCTTTCTTATACTCGAGAAATTTCTTGAATCTCTTGGTGAAGAGAGCAAGATCATCCATCTTCACTCTCAACTCTTGCTTTGAAAGTTATCCCTTTCTTTTTAGTATCTTCCTTTTGTTTGTTTAAAGTTTCTCTTCCTTTTAAAACCATTTCAAAAGTTATCAAAAGATCCTATTAGGTCCTCTAGGCCCATTTTTTATTCATCTTTTGCTTCTTCAATGGCGGTGACCTTCGGATCTCAATCTTTTGGTAGTGACTTAAGTATTTTAGTAACTAATTCCTTCTTGGACATTTGTTTACCTAAAGATTTCAAACCATTGGTTATGTTTATGAACCTAGTGTGCATTCCAGCAATGGTTTTATTAGGGTCCATCATGAGATTTCATACTCTCTAAAGAGACGATTCATCTTGTACTCTTTCACTTGATTTGTCCCTTTCATGAGCTACCTCTAGCATGTCCCAAATCTCCTTAGCGGTTTCAATAGTAGAAACTCGATTGAACTCTTCGGGAGATAAGGCACAAATCAAGGCATTCATTGCTTTTGCATTATTAGTGGATTCTTTCTTCTCATTATCATCCCATAGGTTCATGTCAATACTAGATTCTTTATATCTATTTTGGATGCTTCTCCAAACATCAAAATCTAAAGATTTTAAAAACACTTTCATCCTAGTTTTCCAATATGGATAATTTGAGCCATTGAAAAAGGGATGTCTAGTAGTGGATTGTCTCTCACTACTTTGAGAAAAGGTTGCTATTCGGATCTTTCCCTTGTAGGTTTTCAAGAGAAATCCTATGTAAGAGCCCAAGCTCTGATACTAAGTGAAATTCCACTTAGCAACCCAAGAGGGGGTGAATTTGGTGTCTTTTTTAAATTTATGGATTTAAAAACTTTGTTTGCAGTAGTTTTAGTTTGATTAGAAAATTAAAAATAAGATTCAAAGATAAGAGTGAAGCACTTACCACAAGAGAAGAGAAGAAGAGACAAGAAGCTTGACACAAGGATTTTTATAGTGGTTCGGTCTTAAACCCAAGACCTACTCTACTCTTCTCAAGTTTGTCTCCTTGAGGTATCCACTATCTTCTTCCAAGGAACTTAAATACGGCGTTCCTTCCGCCAAGTACAATCCGAGCGTCCAAGCTCCAAGGGTCTTAACTACGGCGCCCTTTGTTGCCAAGTACAATGAAGAGAAGAAGAAGAAAAAACTTAGAGATCGATTCACCTGCTAAAACTGTGTTCCCGGCTCTTTATTCATGAACTATTTAAGCTTGTTTTGGAGATGGTGATGTTAAAGAAGCAACTCACATTCATGAAGTATTGAAGCTTGTTTAGTTTCATGAATATCTCAGCACATCTATCAAATTGGTGTCTGTTTAATATGGGATTGCTTCATTTCACAAGCATCGATGTCTTATTCTTCAATTTTTTTGTGTCTTATTCTTCAATTTTTTGTTTGAATTGGAAGGCATGTTGTGATGTGCTTGCAATTTCATCTTTCATGAACTGATTTGATCTGCCTCTCTGTTAGGTACCTTAACGATACGCCAAAAGCTCCAGAGCTGATGGAACGAGTTAGGCAAGGCCCCTTAAACCTGTCCCACTAAGATCCTTTAGATGTTGCATGACAGTCATTTGATAGAATGCCTGTGAAAGATGTGGTGTTACGCCATTATAAATTAGACATGTGAATCACTATTTGTTGGTCTTTGGAACATATGCATCACTATACTCAAAGGGCTCGTCATTGATGGGATAAATGATGCAGGTGTTTGAAATATATCACATCCGAATACTTCTGGACATTATCTCTCTTTGACCTATGTCTAATTCGTCACTTGAAGCTCTGTTTTACTAGTATCTACAACACATCAAGAGGATTACTGAGAGCTCTTCTAGATCTCCTTTTTTTAAAGGCTTTAATCTTCAATTCTAGTTTCGATCGCTTGTTCATGTGTGTGTGAAGCCTGCTTCCAATGTCCACGAGATCTACATTTAGGTCTCTCTTGAGCTACTCAATCTTAGAAGATCTCCAAATGGAGCTGAAGCTGTTTATCTAAAGTTGTGTAAACGAGAAGAAGAACTAAATGTATGCCTCTTGATATTATGAGGAATCAGTTTTGTCACAGAAATTCCGGTGCAAGGGAATGTGCTTGCTATCCTGTCCTGAGAAGTGCTCATGTTTTCAAAAAAGAAGTGCTCATGTTTTCTGAACTCTTGTCAAGAGAATTCATTTGTGATGATCAACTGCCACTGAAATTAACTACATACAAAGACGTGCATGTAATTACATTTTGTGGTCTTGGTTTGTTTTAAAACTCAAATTTATCAAGTAATATTTCTACATGTGCTTTATTAGCCTTTCCCAATCACAAGCCTGAAACATCACCAAGGAGGATCAAGTTTGGATTGTGGTTCTGAGCTAATTAGAACAGCCATTGGTGGGCCTGAGTTAAACTTCCATTGCTATTAAAAATCTTCTTTGAACAGTTTTGCAACCGTGCTTACAACGTAACGTTGAACTGCACAAAATCAGAACTTTATTAAGTTGCAGTTAGCTAGGACTACAGAGTCACTCTTTGAATATTTGTTTAAATAATGATGGTGGCATAAGAGGCTTAGACTTGCATGGGGTGATGCCTCTCTTCTATATGGTCTTGAATAGTCGATCAAGGCACCGGTATCATATGCACGTGTGAAGCTGAATATTTGGATTTGAAAGAGTTCTGAGTTTATTGGAGGGAGAGGTCATTAATCCTGTAGTAGGAGTTAATACTTAAGTATCTTGTAATGACCATGAAGCTTGGAATTTAGCTCACTAAATTCAGAATTTATGAACTGACTTTCAGCTACCTTCCCTTGGAATTGTTTTTGAAAACTTCTTACTCAATTAGTTTATGAGAACGGCCCCCTTCAATTTGATTCAGCCTTCCATATACTTCATACATTTGCTGTGCTCGTGATTGTATTCTATTTTTAGGTTCAACTGCTTAAATTCCAGTCACTACTTCCGATCAGTGGAAACCAATTAAACATTCACCAGTGTGTGCAACAAATGTTTTAAAGGCAAACATGGATGAATAATTCCAAGGCAGAAATGATGCTAGCACATTTGTCGAGTCTCATGTTAAAAGATTTGGAACTTACTTGACAAAATTCCACAATTGAAAACTAATCCAACTGAATTAGAACTTGAGAGCCATCTTAACACAAGCACTCCAATCTAGCTATAAACTAAATTGTAAGGACTTTGGTTCAGAATGTTATTACTAAACCATGTTTTGGTAAAAAGATGTATCAAACAAATCACCAATTTGACTATAAAACATGTGTCTTATATCTTTAGAAAAAGAATCCCAGTCAAGACTCCCTCCCAATCACAACCTCTAATTATTGACAAGGAGGAGCTGAATTCTGTCATACATTGGTGATGCTTTGGCTTCCAAGACTAAGCCAAATACTAAAATCATACAAGAGCTTCCAAAAGAAGCTTCCATTGGACTGAATTGGGGTACAAATTCAGTTACCTTCACATCCTTGTTTTCGTAGCATTCATAAAGGGAACAAAATGCATATGTGTAGCAGTATGTGTAGCAGAATTCTGCTACACCAATTACAATTTCTGGAATTTAAATTGCCATTACACAAACTGTAATATCACTCTCACACAGAGCACACCCATGACAGTGCTAGTTTCCAAACGTCATCACCAACCATTGCAAAATCCATTACCTCACAGAGTATGAGAAACTGAAAAATCCCTTGTTGCAATATCAGATACGAACCACCAAACTCTTGAGAAAAGTGATTAACGATCTTGGTGGATTCGAACCACCATACTCTTGAGAAACATATGTTGGGCCACGTTTCCCAAGTGCTCTTCCATTTGAGCTAAAGATCCAGAAGAAGATTGTTGCAAGCAAGAGACTCTCAAAGCGGATCAATGAAAATGTGCTTGGTGCACAAGAAAGAAAAAAAACTTGTGCTCGGAGAAAGATCTCTCGAGCAGGAAAAATACATGTGCTCGGTGCATTACTACAGAGAAACTGATATTATGGTGAAAGTAAACCCAAGAACCCTCAAAAGTCCATCAAACTAGATCAATGAACAAGAAATTAGTAGGGAAACCAACAGGGACCTAGTTCTCTGTTTCTAAACCAATAGCAGAAATCTCCTTCCATACATACCCAATTGCAGAGAACTAACCCTAGTTCTCTGTTTGTACTTTATTAGCCTATTCCATATTTTTTTTCTTCATTTGGGGTATTTTATCAATTCTTCATCATAATACAGTGTGTGCATATTGCAAAGGTGGCCCTCCTATGGATCCAGACAACCACTTGGTAGGACCCATTATGAACCACAAATTGCCTAAAATTTGGATTACCCTCTAGATTCTAGAACAATCTTAATAAAGAACCATAAAAATAGAAAATCGAGTAAGGCCTTCAAATGTGCTATCAAAAATTCAAATCAGCAAAATACTAATTGAACGGACAGTTAAATAAAATCAGTCCATGCTTCAAGAAAACCTAATCGAAGGCCACTAGTGGAGAAAAATAGAGAACTAGGGATTGGAAAACAGAGAAGTAGGGTTAGATATAAAATCACTGCAGCAATAAATTTCTTCAGCACTTCAACTAGATAAAAGAACAAAAAAATCAACAAATCTTTAGCAGGAAGCACAAAATAAAAAGGAAAAACCCAAGCTAATCATGGTGGGAATCTAACCTTAACATCTTCAAAAAACACAAAACCCAAGCTAATAAAAATCCCAAACCCTAGCTAATCAAGAACCACACGAACAAGAAAGGAAAAAAATTACATACGTGGAGCTAAGGTTTTTTCTGCCAAATGGCCTCTCGAGCTAGGTTTTTTTTTTCACACAGAAGATGAGAAGTGGCCAGCTCTAGAAGTCGACTTGCGACTTAGGGTTTCTCTATGGGTTCTCTCTCTATGCACAGAAGATGGGAAATGGCCCCTCGATTTAGGGTTTCTCTGTCGGTGGCTCTCTCTTCACACAGAAGATGGGAAATGGCCCCTTGATTTAGGGTTTCTCTGTCAGGGGCTTTCTTCTTTGCCCGCGGGACCCATTTCGAACAACTAATGGGGGGGTCTTTGTAAAGTCGAGCGCAGAAACCTTTTCTTCATATACTAGTAAGAAGTTAAGAACCCCGTGCGATGCACGGGACGATACATGGGATTAGAAGATATAAGGAGTAGATAATGGCAAAAATGGAGTTCCATCTAATGAAGTGTAGCAGATTTGATAAATAAATTTGATGGGAATGATGGGAAACGAAGCAATTGGATTTAATGGGTAGGATAGAAAACGAATCAAAGCAGATTAACGGCGCTGTCACTTCCATGTTTTGATTAGTTGCACTAAAAAGCTGTCAAAAAGCTCCTAGAAGCCAATTTAAGAAGAAAAGATAACCTGTGTTTGTGCAATTATTATAACATAATAGTGCCAACATCAGTTAACGGTAGAATCGGAAATAGAGTTTACAAGGAAGAGGACGAAGAGTTAACTGTGCATTGTCAGATTAGTTGTGAGATGGTGGACTTGACGGCTGATCTCATATCCTTTACTACTAAAAGGAAAAGTCCCTGAAAAATCGTCTGCTTCTTTCCTGCTATTGCCTTATGCATCCCGCCTTAATTTCCGTAAAACTCCCACGTATGTCTTTTTTCACTACTTCTTTTCCGTCATTTCTGCTTCTCATATGCCTTTGCACATGAGTTAAAAAAAGACGCCAGCTGTCTCCTTTTATGCCTTTTTTGTTCAGTAATTGTCATAACTTTTCAATTTTATTTGCAGTTTTGGCCGTAATTGTCATATTTTAGTACCTTCGTTCAGTATTTTTTTTGTAATTTTTCTACTTTGCTTCCATTTTCCCGTAATTTTTCATTTAAAACTTAGTACCCGCATGATTATTATTTATTGCTATTATGTATTGAAAAAAAAAAATCTTAAAAACATAGGCCAAAAATCCGGTTGACCCGCGGGCTGGGTGCGGGTCCAAGCCCAATGACCAGTAAAATTTTCTGCGTCACTTTGACTCGGCTCGTTTGACCCGTTTCTCCATGATTTAGAGGGAAATGATGTGATTATGAAAGTTTTTATCTATAGTGTAAGTCCTTATAGTGAGTATTGTTTTTCAAAAAATACTATATGGCTTATCGTAGGATGATCCAAACCATATATATATAGTATTGTCACAAAATTCTTGTTAGTGTAAGCTCATGTAGTGAACTATTTTTGAATAAGCCGGTAGGGGTCCCCACAAAACCCCAACTTACCTATAAAAAATTGGAGTGAATATTTTACGGCCTACACCATAAGATGATCCAAACCGTCCATTTGATCATTCCCAAAGGATGATCACATCCCTACAATCTATAGATAAATGACATATTTTGGAAACCCCGTAACTGTGTTGGGATCATCCTATGGAAATGATTTTTGGCATACAACCTATGGTGTAAGTCCGTACAATCAAGTATTTTTCAAAAGAATCGTACGCCCTGTACCATAGGATGATCCAAACCGTCCATTTAATGGGCCACAATATAAATTGATTGTTCCCAAAAATTAATGTACATATGATAATTCCATGCCCTTCTTTTAGAAAAACTTCCTAATGTATCCTATTAGTTGGGGGCATTTACGTCATTTTGATGCTAGAAGCTTGTCTGAATCAAAAATAATTTGAGGGTACAATCGTCAATTGCATACGAAAAGTACCGACATATGGTACCTGTCTATGACAATTACAGAAAAAAACTACGAAAAAGAGGTATAGACATATGCCAATAACAAAAAAACTACGTTATATGATGCATTCGGGACAAGTTACAAAATATTGACGGATGCCGAGCACCTGAAGAGGAACAACAATTATGGAAACCTCTATCGATTGGAGGGCTACGATCAGCCTATGGAAATGATTTTACGGGCACAACCGATTGATGTTGTGTTCCATCACAGGGACAGTTTGGATCAACCTATAACCCTCTATAGATCGGAGGGTTAGGATCAACCTATGAAAATTATTTTTAGGGCACAACCTATTTAGGCAGTGGCCCATCTAATGGACAGTTTGGATCATCCTATGGTACAAGCCATACCGTAAATTTTAATAAAGTGAGGAGTGCGATCATCAAAATACGGTGAGTAGTGCCATTATAAAATATGGCAGTGAGGAATTAGCACTATATATAATTTGCAACCATCGTTGTTACTTGGATGTTCCCACGCAGGTCGGGTTCAACCCGAATTTAGGTTGGGTCGGGTTAAGATTTTTCACAAATCGGGTTGGGTTGGGTTGGGAAAAATCAACCCGAATTGGAAATCGGGTTGGGTCGGGTTGCCCAACCCGACCCGACCCGAAACCCGAATTTGGGTTCCATCTGAAAAAGTTCTGTATATGTGTTTTTCTTTTTCAACATTGAAATAGTCTCCACAGTCCACAATGGACGGTTTGGATAATCCTATGGTGCGGGCCATACGGTACTTTAATCAAGTGAGGACTGTGATCATCAACATATAGTAGTGCGGATAACATTTCCCTTTGTTAAGTCCCTGTTTGTTTTGGATTTTGAGAACCGATTGTGAGTTAAAAACTGATTATTGGTGACTCACTATTGGTTCCCAAAATCCAAAACAACCCGGCTTGAGTTGAAGTGGTTAACAATTGGTACCATATCAAATCGGGTCAACCCGACCCAACCCAGCCCGAATTGGAAATCTGGTTGGGTTGGGTTGAGGAAAGTGCAAATCGGGTTGGGTAGGGTTGAACCCAGCCGGGTTTGGTCGGGTTGGGTTGGAAAAATGGGTTCCTCGGGTTGGGTCGGGTTGCCAACCCGACCCGACCCGAGTTACACCCCTAACGATGACGAGAAAACTACTTTTCCTTATTCACCATGTGAGGGTCAAATTACGGAAAGTTTGATATTACGAAAGATAACTTTTTTTTTCCAAACAACGAAAAAAACTGATCATAAAAGTAATGGAATAGAGTAGGTCAGCCCTTACGAAACAACAAAAGAAACTTAGGAGCCAAGAGGAATGATCTTCCCTCTAAGAAGATCAATCACGTTAGGACCCAATTCGGGCTCGTATAAATATGTGGGATACAATTTGAGACATAACTATAACAATTTTATCCTAAACATTGCCACTGTTTAAATTTTCTAAGCTTTTCTAAGCCACCGTTTATTTGATTTCCTTGATATTTTGTGTTTTCATTCAATATTGACAAAGGCTTAGTTGAGTTGAATTGAGTTGTGTATTGAACTCGAGATTGACATTTTTCACAACATTTTGCTTTATTTTACATTATTTTGTGGGGTTTCCATTCTCTAGCACCCAAATTGTAATCATATATTAGAAATTAAACACGTAATTTGGAATGCTTGATGATTGGAAAGAAGGAAGAGTAGTTGTTACTTCTTGGCTATTGAAGAATTTGGATAGAGCAAAGCCCCAAAATGCAATGTCTGAAACCATTTATAATCCCACATGCATACGATACCAACAAAAAAAATTTATTACTCACCACTTCACATTTTGTAAGGGATGACCTACTCTATTCCATTACTTTTCATGGAGGAGTTACAAGGACAAAAAAAATTAATTGCCAAAGTGCCTGTCGAATAGAAAATTGATTCCGAAGTTTTTGTACAAACTTCTTGTTTTACCTTAAAATTCACAACAATCTCTCATATTCTAGACAAGTAGATTCAATCCCCTATAGTTGAAAGCTTTGAAGACTATGTGGCTCTCCACCTTGTGATTTGTTTTCTGCGTTCGGACCATCTCGTCCCCTTTTTTTTTGCAATAAAGTTGGCTACCATTTAAAAAAAAATGAACTGCCAAAGTGCTCGTCGAATAAAAAATGGATTCCAAAGTCTTTGTACAAACTTCTTGTTAATACACATGTTGAAATAAACAAATTGAAATAAACAACGAAAAACACTTTTTTTTCATGAAAAGGTCAAATTACTTTTCCTTATTCACTATGCTTTTTTTAACCAAACTGATCATAAAGAAACTTTTATCTTTTTACCTTTTCTTTCCACGCAAAATTGTACGTAAAACAAATTTTATGCCCATTTTTAAGGTTTGTAAAACAAATTTTATGCTCATTTTATTTTTACGCCCATTTTAGGGAGCCTGGCTATTAGTAGGGCTGCAACTCGGGTCGGGCGGGTCGGGTTTTGGAGAACCCAACCCTACCCGAGAAATATCTCGGGTCAGGTCGGGTCGGCTTTTTTTTCGGAAAACCCACGATTCCCAAACCCGGCCCTACCCATGATAAATCTCGGGTCGGGTCGGGTCGGATTTTTTCACGTTGACGCAATTTTTTAAGGAAAACTCTTGTTTGGCAAAGCAACTCAACTCATAGAAGCAGAAAGTACACTCACATTACACTTGAATCAAACAATGATGTAATTACACTCACATTACACTTGAATCAAACAATGATGTAATTACCCTCACATTACAGTTGAATCAAACAATGCTGTAATCAAACAATGTTGTAATTACAATCAAACAATGCTGAATCAAACACTTGAATCAGCTCAAGTCATAGAAGCATAAATTACACTCACATACTATAACAGTGAGTGCGTGGGTTTTCACTTTTAACTTTTAACTAACAATAGAAAAAAAAAGTACATACTATAACTTATGTAACTCGGGTCGGGTCGGGTTGGGCCCCTTCAAACCCGGCTCGACCAGAGATTCATGCGGGCTTTTGGATGCTCAACCCGGCTCGACCCGACACCCATGAAACCTGAACCCAACCCAGGTTATTTTCGGGTCGGGTCGATGTGGGTCGGGTTTTACCCGGCTCGAGTTGCAGCCCTAGCTATTAGTCATTGCTCTTCTACCACTTCATCAATCAATTGATATGCCACTACGCATTTGTGGTACCTCATGCTCGGAGTATCTTCATCTTAGGCTTCTTTCTGTCTTGCTTTTCAGAAGTTGCCAAGTGGGCTCCATAACGATTGTTATGTTAGCATAGTATGAATTAAAATTCATATGCAGTATTATCTTGTTTGCTAAGACTCTTAGTCGCACGTGCAAATGCACGTGCCTTTTTTACTAGTTATAAAAAATACCATTATCTTTTTTTAGGAAATAAAATCTCACACATGCTTGGCTGCATCCTCATCCATTTCATATCATCCACATAGCATCGATTACTGATATCACTGATATCACGAATTCATCAACATCACATTTAATTCATCAACATCACATTTAATTCATCAATTTTGAAACATTTGTAAATCCTGTCATATTCTAAATATGAAAATTGATAGATTAAATACCACAACTGAATGAACTTGTTACAGCTCCTATACAAACACATAACCCAACAGAGAGATAATATTGGGTATATGTAGGAAACTTTTCAACATGAAAAGAATAATCAACAAAATGAATGAAGAGGAAAACATATTACTTGTATTACCAGTATATTTTGGATATATCAAACCATATGAGGATGCCATATACCTTGGAAATTAGTATGATCACAATTCAGGTCAGTGGCATGTGTTTCCTTTATCAGCTGTACTATGGCTTGCCTCACACACCCTTCGAATCCCTTCCAATTGTGTCCGTTTGAACAAAGAAATATAGCAGCAAACATATAAAGAAATAAGCTACTTAAGGTCTAAACTCAAAAAGATTGAGGACTATGAGATAGCAAAAGCAGAAAAAATGATAAAACTGAGAGAAAATCTCATGATGACTTTGGCCTAGATGAGAAAACTAATATAAAGGTACATGTAGCAAAGGCCATGTGGAGATTTGGGGGCCTGTTGGCAGAGAAAACACAGATATTATCTATCTCAAATTTAAAACTAATATATGATATGTTTGACCCCTTCCTACTCCCACCGCATATATTAGCTCAAATTTTATAATGCAAGAAATCAGCACTAAACAGAAGAAAAAATAATGGGACAAAGGGAAGAAAAAGTTTAGTGGGAATTAACTGATTCTTGGGTATCTTGGTAACTAAATCTTCTAATGACCAAGCCAGCAGTTGGAGCCACCAACTCTCATGTATCAAAAGAAGAGTGCACTACCTTTCTATCAAAAGAATGCAGTTCCATTGTTCGATGACTCTTGATGAGTCGGGCAACATTTTTTATTCATGAGAACATGGTTTCCTACCATCTTGAAACAATGATCTTTCCAATTGCCAAGAAGTGATAAAACCTCAAAAAAAAATCAGGGAAAAACCGAGCACTGTAACCTTCTATAGCCCAAAGCCTCAAAAGGACACAAAAGCCAATCAATGAAAAGAATAACCTTCCAACAGCATTTTTTTTAAAGAGATGGATGTGAAAACCATTGTTTTAACCTTCCAAGAGCAGTTTTTAAAAAATAGACGCAAAGAGCATTGTTTCCCATATTCTCAAGAAGTCAAAAAACTTCAATAACTGGGAAACAAAATGGAGACATCAAATGACATGAGGATGGCATATACGTTGTGAATCAGCATGTTGGCAGTTAGGTCAAAGCCATGTGTGTCCTTTATCAACAGCAATATGGCTTGCCTCTCAGACCCAGTAGGAGATGTCTTCCAAATGTGTCTATTTAAAGAAAAATATACGAAGAAAGAATGTACTTAAGTTATCAAGTCAAAAACATTCACCCGCAATTCTCACAACAACCAAATGCCTAAAATAAATGGGTTCTGAATCCATCATTGTTGAGTCCATTAACCCCAACCAATTGTCAGAGTTGCAAGCAACAAATTCCTCCTGAAAGCATTTTTTCACCAAAATTTAAGGAAAAATGCAGAAATACATACCCAAGAGATGCAAAGATTGACAAAAAGAGAGTTGGAATAACTTTCCTCATTATTTTATTGATGCCAACGTATTCTTATATAGATATACAAGAGTCCCAATAAAGGGAAAGAATAAATTACAGTCAATTACAATATCTATACTTGTACAGTATATATTTAGATACAATGATATTGCTATTCCTTTGGTAACGTTGCCATGATTCTGGTGATTGTGATTTTGGTAACATTGGTAACGTTGCATTGACTTGCCTAAAGAGTGTGTCCGTTTCCTAATACTCCCCCTCAAGTTGAGCATGGATGTTGTGAATGCCCAACTTGCGAATAAGATAATGAAACTTGGATGCACCGAGTGGTTTAGTAAACACATCTGCAGGTTGGTGAGCTGTAGAGATATAGGCGGTACGGATCGAGCCTTGTCGGATTTTCTCACGAATAATATGACAGTCAATTTCGATATGTTTCGTTCGCTCATGATGAACGGGATTGGTTGCTATGTGTAAGGCCGCTTTATTATCACAAAAAAGAATAACTGGCTTTGAGTGAGGGATTTGAAGATCTCATAATAAATGGAGCAGCCATGTAATCTCACAGCAAGTGCTAGCCATGGCTCTATATTCGGCTTCGGCAGATGAGCGTGAAACGGTAGATTGCTTTTTGGACTTCCAAGAAATGGGAGAAGTACCAAGCAAAACGCAATATTCTGTAATTGAGCATCGAGATTCTTTGCAACTACCCCAATTTGAGTCCCAGAAAGCAGAGAGTTGGAGAGAGCTAGAGGATGACAGTAGGATGCCCTGTCCGGGTGTTTGTTTGATATAACGAAGAATTCGATGGGCAGCATCAAGATGCGATTGGCGTGGTCTATCCATGAACTGACTGAGAATTTGCACGGAGTAGACAATATCTGGCCGTGTGATAGTGAGATAAATGAGGCGACCGATGAGACGTCGATAGCAAGATGGATCAACAAGAAGAGGACCCTTGTCCTTGGTGAGCTGAAAGTTTTGCTCCATGGGGAATGCCGCAGGGCGCGATCCAAGAAAACCAACATCATCAAGAATTTCCAAAGCATATTTCCGTTGTGAGAGATATATACCTTGGCGAGAGCGAGCAACTTCAATACCCAGAAAAAATTTAAGTTGACCAAGATCCTTGATCTTAAAGCGAGTATGAAGAAAGCTTTTGAGAGCAGTTATGCAACTTAAATCATTTCCAGCAAGGATGATGTCGTCTACATAAACGAGAACTACAGTAAAGGATGAGCCAACAGATCGAGTGAACAATGAGTAGTCCGCCATCGATTGTTTGTAACCAGCAGCAAGAAGGGCAGTTGAAAATTTAGAAAACCATTGTCTAGATGCTTGTTTCAGCCCAGATAAAGATTTATTGAGCCGACAAACTCGAGTCTCCCCCTTTCGGGCAAACCAGGAGGAATCTGCATGTATACTTCCTCATCAAGGTCTCCACGTAAGAAGGCGTTGTTAACATCTAGTTGATGGAGATGCCAATTATTGATTGCGGCAATGGACAGTAAGCACCTAACGGTGACGAGTTTAGCAACTGGGCCAAAAGTTTCGTGATAATCCAATCCTTCTTTTTTATTATATCCCTTTGCTACCAAGCGAGCCTTGTAGCGTTCAACAGATCCATCTGAATTGTATTTGACCTTGTAAACCCATTTGCATCCAATGGGTTTCTTGTGCGATGGTAAGGAAGCAAGAGTCCAAGTGTTATTTGCGTCCAAGGCATGGATTTCGATAGCCATGGCCTCACACCATTTTGGATCCTTGACAGCTTGCCGGAAAGACTTTGGTTCTACAACGGAGGATATAGCTACAGAGAATGCTCGGTGAGATGGAGAGAGTCTATCATAAGAAAGAAAATGAGAAAGTGGGTGAGAAGTACTTACTAGAGGCCTTGCCGATGAGGAGAGTGACGGATTGGGAGAGGAATGAACGGCAAGCTCACAATGATAATCCTGCAAGTAACTAGGACGATGTCGGTCCCGAGTTGGTCATCCAGGATTATGGGGTGCAAGAGTTGTAGATGCCAGTGGCCCCGGAGATGACAAATGAGGGTCATGGGAAATCCTTGGTGAATGAGAAAGACATTCAGAATGATCAACATGGTCCGATGATGGGAGAGGTAAAACCAGGGAGGGAGGATCTGACTTTTGAGACTCAAAAGGAAAAATATCTTCACGGAACGCAACATCTCTAGAGGTGAAAAGGGTTTGAGTGTCAAGATCAAACACTTTGTACCTTTTTTGACCATGTGGATATCCAAGAAAGACGCATTTCCGTGCACGGGGGTCAAATTTTGAGCGACTGGAAGCAAGGGTGCTAGCATAACAAAGACACCCAAAGACTCGTAAGTGAGAATATGAAGGCTTGGCATTGAAGAGAACCTCGTATGGGGTCCTACCAGACAGGATAGGTGTAGGGGTACGATTAATGAGGTAAGTTGCTGTGAGAATACATTCTCCCCAAAAACGAAGTGGCAAATTTGCTTGAAATCGTAAGGCTCTAGCAACTTCTAAGAGGTGTCTATGCTTTCGTTCGACAACTCCATTTTGCTGTGGAGTAGCAACGCAACTTCGTTGATGAACAACGCCTTTCTCTTTATAGAAAGATCTCATATCAAACTCAAGCCCATTATCACTTTGGATCTGCTTGATTTTGCAACCAAATTGAGTTTCAATCAAGGCAAAAAAGGATTGAAGTAAATGGCGAGTTTCAGTTTTGTGTCGCATTAGAAAAACCCATGTGCATCGGGTAAAATCATCAACTATTGTTAAGAAGTAATGTGCACCATTAAGAGAAGCCGTATGATAACCACCCCAAATATCACAATGGACCAATTGGAAAGGTTCAACAGTTGAAATAGTGCTCAAAGGAAAAACAAGTCGAGTTTGTTTAGCAATAGGACAAACATTGCAGTGTGCAGGAAATGAAATAGAAATATCTGAAAAAAAATTAGCTAAAAAATTCAAACGATTATTGGAAAGATGTCCCATCCTCTTGTGCCGTAAATCAAAAGAAGAAACAACAGCTGCTGAATGTGACTCCATTCGTCTGGGAAGGAAAAAATGATAAAAGCCGTTCATCTCCTTACCCGCTCCAATCATCATCCTCGAGGACCGGTCCTGAATAACACAAGAATCAGATAAGAAAGTTATGGAGCAGTTGGAATGTTGGGTAAGCTTGCTGACAGATATTAGATTAAAATTGAAGGACGGAACACAAAACACATTTTTTAATACTAACGATGGTGACAATGACACAGATCCAAGATGTGAAACTGAAGCAAGATTGCCATTAGGCAGTTTAACAGACGTGGTTCCAATACACGTGATAGAAGAGAGGAGCGAAACAGAGCTAACCATATGGTCAGTGGCTCCTGTATCAAGTATCCATGGTGTAGAGTTATTAAATGATGCCAGGGTGAGGGAGGTACCTGAAAGAGTTGTTCCTGGTTGTGGAGTACCTGCTTGGTGAGCCATGGGCTGATGAGTATGAAGCATACCCCGAAGTTGGCGGCATTCTTCAGTGGTAAAAGGAAATGCGGAGGGAGACTTGTTGTCATGAGACACATTTGCCGCATGTTGGGATGAAGTTGAGTTGCTTTCCTTGTGAAGGCGATGGCCTGGTGGATACCCATATATCTTGTAACATTTATCAATTGTATGTCCGACCCAACCACAATGATCACAAGTAGGCCGGTCACGTTTGGATCCTTGGTACTTCTTTCGTGTATCCCGATTGTCACGATCTTCATATCGAGTGGCTTTGTTGAATTTTCCTTTTACGAGTAAGGCCGCGGCTTCTATGGATTGAGGAATAATTGCTGCAACTTCACGTTGTCGTTCTTCTTAGAGTACAAGAGAAAGTGCTCGATTAAGCGAAGGTAGGGGATCCATAAGAAGTATTTGTCCTCGAATGGCAGCATAGGGATCGTTAAGCCCCATTAAGAAACGCATTGTTTTATCTTCTTGTTGGTAATCCATCAACTTCTTCATTGCACCACATGAACAAGTTGGTGGTGTCCTATAAGTCGATAACTCATCCCAATATCCCTTTAATTTGGTAAAGTAGTTTGCCACTGACAGTTGTTCTTGAGAAGTAGATGAGATATCTCGTTGTAATTGAAATATTCTTGGTGCATTGACTTGGGAGAATCGCTCCTTAAGGTTTTGCCATACTTCTTGAGCCGAATCAGTGTAAATAACACTTGTGGCAATTTCTTTGGATAATGAATTCAGAAGCCATGACAAAACAATATTATTGCACCAATTCCATTGGGCATAATCCGGATCGGTGGTCTTAGACGGCTTTGGAAGTGAACCATCAACAAAACCGGTTTTGTTTTTGGCATTTAGGGCCATAATCATGGCTCTGTTCCAAGTGTTGTAATTCTCACCCGTCAAGGGCTGAGATACAAACACCGTTCCCGGATTATCAGAGTGATGTAGGTACAAAGGGTTAATGGGATCCTCGATCTTACCCATTCCGTTCGTAGTCTTCTGATTGGTCTCTTCAGCCATTGGTGTTGATGTAGATCTGATTGGCACGGATCGACGTAGAAAGCGAATTACGACTTGCAATAGCAAAATTAATGGCTGAACCGAACTGGGTAGCCACGCTCTGTAGACAAAGAGAAGAAGGGTGACTGCACCAAACTGAGTTGAACGAGTGATTGCACCGAACTGGATTAAAACACTCCTCAAGTCAAGAGAAGGAGAAAATAAGGTGGTTGCACTGAAGTGGGTTACAACACTGCAGAAGCGAGGAAGAGAAAATAAGGGTGATTGCACCAAAGTGGGTTACAAAACACTAGAAGGATGAGTGCACCGAACTGGGTTAAAACACTCCAGAAATCAAGAAAGGAGAAAATATCAAGCACTGTCAAGAGCTTGTTTGCTTTGATACCATGACAAAAAGAGAGTTGGAATAACTTTCCTCATTATTTTATTGATGCCAACGTATTCTTATATAGATATACAAGAGTCCCAATAAAGGGAAAGAATACAGTCAATTACAATATCTATACTTGTACAGTATATATTTAGATACAATGATATTGCTATTCCTTTGGTAACGTTGCCATGATTCTGGTGATTGTGATTTTGGTAACATTGGTAACGTTGCCATGATTATGGTAATTGTGGTGTGCCACATACACAGTAGCATTGACTTGCCTAAAGAGTATGTCCGTTTCCTAATAAAGATGGAAAAGAAGCTAGGGTAAGACAGAACCCTATGCTCCTTTCCTTGTCCCTGGGCCCTGCAGAGAGAGAATTCAAAAGCCCCAAAAATTAAAAAGTTACCGGAAACATAATAAAAAGAAGGTCGTTCATTCTTTCCTCTTTCCATCTCCAAAAGGTGTGCCATAGAATTTATCCAAATGCATGGGTATACATAAATTAGAAATAATTATAAGCTAAAACCCAAAAAAAAAAACATATGTGAGGAGACTATACCTGCTCAGTGCGATGATTGTAACAATAAATGGGGAAAGGGAGGGCGGAAAAGAAGGACGAATGAAAATCAGTTTTAATATACAATAGTAACTGTGTTAGTTGGTAATTGCTGCATCATAAGGAGAAATGGAAATAACTAAAGCAAGGAACTTAATAGCCTCAAAGCCCCCTCAAATACTTGTGGAATTTATGGAGGCATCAACAACCCATCCTAACATAAGTGTTGTCAGATGTAAAGTAAAATAGATCAACCCATATGTAAGATTCACTTTTAATGATACCAAACTTTCCACAGCCCAACACCTCAAAAGTCTCATTAAAAAAAAAAAAAAAACCCCAAACCCCCAGAAATCGTTAGAACAAAATATTTTTCACTGTAAGAGAGAAACACTCTTTAACCATCAAAATTTCAGACCTCCAAATCTAATATCCACTGTATTGGCACATCCATTCTCGGACACAACACACCAGCTGGGAGATTGCACAGCTATAAACCAATGAATTTGAGTCCAAAAGTAAGTATTGAACTCGGAATAGTGTTTAATTTTTGGTCTAATATTCAGTTTTGGATTGGGAATCAATTCTCAAAATATCTTAAGCTCCACCCATAATTTCTTAAGATTTTGATTTCCTCAAGCATATTAGCATACATTATCAGAAAATGTTATCCACACTCCCCTGTTTCGTTAATGACATGACCATATGACATGGTAAAAGAGTAGGACCCTTAATCAAACCATGTGAAAATCCCAGCCTTTCCATCCTAACAGAGAAGCTAAAACAGAATCGAAAGTACATAGGAAAGATTGTGGGGAACAAAATGGCCATACAGACACCATTATCCACCAATAGCACATACGAAAGATATAGGACAAATGCATTGATATGTGCACGAAAATACATTTATAAGAATTCTGATCTGAAGTTGGTTATGAATCTGCTCTATAGAACTGTCCGACTTTGATCTATGCTTCATCGGCTCTAGAGTACCGATGGTCTCTTCATTCTCAAATTCGAAAAAGCTTTTTTTACATCACGATTTGCATCAAAGAGACCACTCCCCTCGAGTTTCATCTTCTAAATTAAGTCCCTAATTTGAATCTTACGCCAACCATTAGCTCAAACCCTCAAGTTACCTGACCTTGCTAATGCATCTCCTTCCATCTAACATATCTGCAATTTCTTCTCCTTTTTAGAGTTGCCCAAACAACAACAAATTCCCCAATTTCTTTCCCATTCTTCAATTCATACAAAACAAATCATAAAATACAGAATTTACAAACCATAGAAAAAAGACTAAAGGAGTGGTTGAATATATGATTCGCTCGTTCTCAGCTCCAAGAAACGACCAGGCTGATTTCATCCCTGAAACGCTTCCTGATATCAACATACTATATCAGCATACTATCAAATAAACTTCCCCATACCTTATATTTCCCACAACTCTCCACGCAGACACACCCCACATGTCCCCATTGCAATTCTCCTGATTCCCGTTAAAATAAAGTTAAAACCTAAATCTGACCTCCCAAAAAACCTACTTACCTTCCTCCCAAAGCTGCCCTTCTTCTTTCTGGAAAAGCTCTTCTCCTTCATGTCAAGTTCAGAATAGCACAAAATTTTAAGTATATAAGATTTTCTCTCTCTTTAAACTGAAAATCGAATTGAACAAAAGGCTTGAAAGCTCAGGTCAGCCACACATTCACTACTAATGCACACTAATCATGTTTCTTTAATCTACACATTCAGATTAAAGAACTATGAGATTAAAGAACAATAAAATCTCTAATCTGCATATGCACCAACCAAACAATGCTAGATAAAAACCAACACCAAAATGGAAAACAATGCAATCACCCCAAAAACCCAGGTGAAAACCAACCCACAAATCTCAGATTTTTGTTAGGAAAACAACCGAAAAAATCTTAGGAAAAATTAACATGACGAAGTCCAATAATCAGTTTTGGACACACAATTGGTAAAACCAAAAACAAAGAGGGTCTATATGAGCGTTAGATTTTTTAGTCCAATACAATTTCCAATCAACAAGGCTCCATACAATTTCCAATATCAAAGCAAAGTACATAAAATGAGGAATGACAACAACAGATTTATCAAGGAAAAACTAAGTGGAAAGATGACATAAATGAAACAGTAATAAGAAGGAATAGAAAAATGTTAAAGGGGACAAAGAAGACCTGAGAAGAAGAAGGAAGGGAAAGAAAAAGGGGGAAAGTACCTTTGATTCCTGGGCCGTTTCTCCTCGATCGTGCATGGGAAGCAGAGCAGGGCTTGAGGAGAGAGAGCTGGTGGGGGAATATGGCTGTAAAGAGATGGAAAAATCCAGAACATTTCGGTGGTGATGTGAAGCTTCTGGATGGCGGTTCCAGCGTGCGTTTCGAGGCGGGCCTCGAAGGGGGAGACGCTGAGATGGGGAAAATCTGCCAAAATACCGGGGAGAGAGAGAGAGAGAGAGAGAGAGAGAGAGAGAGGGGGAGAGATGCCCGTCGCGTTTGATTGGGATTATACCAAAATCCTGCAAAAAAATCGCGATGGCTTCTCCTTATCGTGAGAACTTGGGAGCCTCGGAGGCCGTTCCTAACCTTTGTTTATAGGATTTTCCGGGGTTTTCGTGGTCCGCAGGCTTCGTTTGGTTTGTGGAAAAAAGAAGGACCCAGGGGAGGGGACAAGCATTTATTAGACAAATGTGTCATTATTAGTAGAGAGAGAGGGAAGAAAGAGAAAGAGAGAACATCATTCCCTAGAAAATTACATGAGAGACTTCCAAGATAAAGCTGATGTCACCTCCCTTTTTCCACAAAAATCCAATGGAATATTTCTATTTACGTTGCTCGTGTACGCTTTACCTTTAAAAAAAATGCATAAAAAAGAGCAAAATATAGCGAAGGAGGAAACGAAGTCTGACACGTAAGAGTGAACAGTAAAACTCCCTTTCCTCTTTATAATATAACTAGTTGCAGACCCGTGCGTTGCATGGGGCGACTAAAGAAGAAAATGATTCACTCTTTTTTTTTTTGCACAGAAGCATAATAAGAACATCATTCAAATCAAATTTGCTAATGTCACTTGAGAAACAAAAACAAAAACAAAAAAGCAAAAATGAAGGAACAAAATAATGTTTATCCATGTTTTATATTTTAAAAGGATGTTGTTTGTATTTTTTTACTTGTTTACTTACGATCTTATATAGTATCATCATAAGTTGATGACCCGTGTGTTGCACGGAAACGACAAAAAAAGAAAAGAAAAATGAGAGTAGAGTTTCTATCAGCCACTCAAGGACAATATTTGAACATATTCTACCATAAAGAACTGCTTCCAAGGTAAAATGAAAATTGACACTAAACTCTTTTTGAACTACATCTACAGAGTAACAATTGGCATGTAGATAAAGGAAATCAATAGAGGAAATCTCTTGGAAAGAAACACCAATATTTACGATATAATTGTAGATGAACAAAACAGAACTGCTTACAATTTTTTAAGATGCAAGGTGCTTCTTAGATAAGCAAAATGCTTCTGTAAGAAGTAATGCCTATCAAAGGTAAGTGAGCTTCTGGAAAAGTGTGTAGGCGTATTTATGATGTTTCAACAGCGCTAGACATGGGTTATAATGTCAAACCATTATCTCCTTTTTAAACCACAAAAACATCCTCAATGGTTACACCCATAAACATAAACCACCATACAAAAATTCAAAAAATTAGTATTGAATCCGACATAACAATGAAATGAAATTGAGGCCAATATTTTTCAGAATTATTTGGGATAAAGCACATATTTTTATTTTCTTCCAAGAAAAAAAAATCAGATGAAAATAAATAAAAAATAAACTGAAAAAACACTGACCTTCATAGAATCGAGTAAAGAGAGACTGCTAACAGCCATGGCCATGGAAGCTCCTTTGCAACCTGTCTGATCATAAGTCTCTGAAACTATGAATAAAATAATACAGTACAATGAAGTCTCTGCAACTATGGGTAAATATTTAAAAATATTTATAAAATCTATAATCGCAGTGTTGGAGAACATGATCAAGAATAATCATTTTGATTCAGCTGAGGTATGTAGAAAGACTAAATTGCAATTCAATTCCTTTTGTTTTCAATTTATTTGTTATGTTTGCATTTCTGTTAGATTTCTATACTTCTGTCTAGTGTGTATCTTGATTCCTACTCTATAGTGGAATAGATATGTATCTAGTAGCTTTGATTAAGTTATTCTCGATTATTTATCCATTCATTTAATTTATGTCATTTTCTTGGTTTATATGTAGTTTTTCTCTGGAGATCTAGGCCTTTTATGTAATCTGTGTCTGAACTGGATTTGTCTTTAATTGATCTATGGAGATTGTGGAAGACAGAGAGCATCAATAGCATAAAATTGATCTAAAATTAAATTAACCCAAGAACTCTTGGGAGAAAAAAGGATATTGATAAGTAGAAAAGAAGTAACAAAGAGAAGAATTACAGTACCTTATGTGAAGAGATATAAGCAAGACACAGATATGGAAGATTGAGACGAACGCCAAAAGGAGTCCTATATGACTCTATGAGAGGGAGAGGGAGAGGGAGAGGGAGAGAGAGGGAGAGATGTGTTTTTGAAGGGGTTGAATGGGCCTGATTGCAATTCTTAGATAAATGAGGATTTTTGTAGTGTGGAAGTGAAACGACTGGACTGAAACGGAATGGTTTAATGGAAATTGTGGTTTTGTTTTGAGTAAATATTGAATTAAATGGAATCAAGTTAAATGGTACTGTTTGGTTTTGACCAAATAAATGGAGATGGTTAATGGAAATTGTGGGAGGTGGAAGAGTTTAATAACAATGGGTTTTTCTTTTTGCAGATCTTGGAAATGGTGGGAGTTGCAGAGTTATTAATAGAAAATGGCTATTTTTTATCACATATACATCAGTCGATTCATAGTTTTGTCATTTACTATTTCTTAAATGGAATTAACCGGTTCTTTCTGAGTAATTAACGATGCAAATGGTAATGGTGTGTTTAAAGCAATTAACGTTATGAGTAGAAAGGTTTTGGTTTTCTCATTTCTAAATTTTCAATGACACGTTGGAGAGAATTCGAAACGAATCGTTAAGAATAATTTAATTGTTGATTTAAGGGATATTCCAGTAATGAGGAGGGTAATAACGCCCCAATTAATAGTGAGAAAGGGGAGGTTTTTAGGGGAGAAAGAGTTGCGTGAATGGGTTTTTATAATATACAAGATAGAGGAGGGGCTGCCACATGGAAACAGCTTATAGGATTCCGCTTTACATATATACTAGTTCCAAACCTGTGCGATGCACGGGGCGAGGAAAAAAGATGCTTTAAAACTGTTTTAAAGCACCCTTAAAATATGAAAATTCGATATATATGTATATATATATATATATATATGTATACTAGTTCCAAACCTGTGCGATGCACGGGGCGAGGAAAAAAGATGCTTTAAAACTATTTTAAAGCACCCTTAAAATATGAAAATTTGATATATATATATATATATATATATATATATATATATATATATATATATATAGAGAGAGAGAGAGAGAGAGAGAGAGAGAGAGAGAGGGGGGGGAAAGGATTGTACGCTCGAGTGCCCCAATCACATGGGTCCCACATTTTTTGTGGTAATCCAAAGCATTCATTTGCAAGGCCCTATCATAGATAGGGTGTGTACCAAAAATCGGCTCCATTGAATCATCCTAACCCCTCCAAAAGTGGAGGGCAAAAATGAGCAGATTTGTGGTCTGTCCATTTTTCCCTCCACAAATGGATGGGTTAGGATGATCCTATGGAGCTGATTTTTGGTACTCACCCTATCTATGATAGTGCCTTTCAAATGAATGCTTTGGATCATCCTAACAAGGTGGGCCCATATGTGATTGGGCACTCGAGCGTACCATAAGCTTGGTACGCTCGAGCGTACAATCCTTTTCCTCATATATATATATATATATATATATATATATATATATATAGAGAGAGAGAGAGAGCACAAAATTATGATCTTCTGGGTATCTCCAGTTGACCAAAGGAAATCAACATAAAATACGATTTATAAAACCCGATGTAGATGTTCATCTTGAGATTTTATATGGTGTAAGCCCATATACTCATGTATGTTTCTAAATAAATACATATTTCCACTTTAGATCGAAGCGCTATGATCATCATCTGAAAATAATTTTTTGGTCACAACCTATTTACACTGTGGCCCATCAACTGAACGGTTTAGATCATCCTATGGTGCAGGCCATACAATACTTTTAGAAAAGAACGGGACTATAAGGGCTTACACCATATAATTTCTCATGTTTTTGATACAATAGGTTATACATTTGTTGAGGCATGTTTTAGGACAGAGCATGCAATATACCACTTGCAAATGTGTATCAAAATGGATATGTGGATAAACCACATATCCACAATCCCATTCCGAGGCAATCACTAACAAATAGAAAAATAAATCATTCAGAAAAAAACAAATAGAAAAATAAACATCCAATATCCCAACTAATGAAGGTATTACATGAATCAAGGAAGGAAATTCGAAGAGGAAAAAATCCCATTCTCGTTCTTTCACAAGTTGAAGTGGAAATGTTAACATGAAATGGAAACCATAATTCCATCCTTTTTCATAGATGAAGTAAGAAATCGGTTTAGAAAACCAGTAATTAAGGAAATATGTTCACTAATGAGGGAGAGATCGATTTGCTAAAAGGTAAAAAACTTTAAAAAATTCATTTAATTTTAACATAGCAGAACCAGCAGATTTCTTCATCATCTCAGTAGAAGGAAAATGTATAAAAAAAGAAAGGAAAAAAAAAACTGTTTGTTGAAACTGAAATTATTGCTTGGAAGCACACCCCACGTTCCAGCCACAATCCACGGCAATCGACATGTCCCACTTTACCAAACATGCACCAATATAAAAGGCCCCATGGCAAACATAAATGGGCAAAAGAATTCAAAATAACCAAGAAATAAAGATACAAAGCACCTGTATGCTAAACATAAATGAGAAAAAAATAGGGGCTTGTTTCTTAATGTGGTGGACACAAAGAGAGCAAAGAATCTGCAGATAAAATAAAGGCCACCCAATATGTTTCTTTTTGTTTTGTGTATTTCACTTTACATTATTTAGAGAGAAAAAAAAGATATTTGTGTCTTATTGGACGGTCCCTCGTTGCCAGTTTATTTTGACATGAAGAGTCCTAGATCCCGTTTTATATAAACATGGGCTGCATCTCATCTTACCCACCATCAGCCAAGGAGGTGATGAGAGACCAGGATCCCAACACTTTAAGAACAGTAACGTCCCCATTGTAGCTCCATCTGTAAATCAGAGCTCCCTGTCGGTAAAAGCACCATGCCATTTGCAATCTGTAGAGATTAACCTTAGAAGAAACCGAAGGAAGAATAAGCGGGCGATGGTGGAATGTGAATGAGAAATCTTCAGCAGACCCCAACTTGAACACGCCCATACGAAAGTCTCTGTGGAAGAACCTCCATCGTCCCTAGCTTCTACCACGGGAGCTCCACTTGACACAATGACAACTGTGACTGCCGAGATATGCTTGGAAGAACACCAAGAGAGAACCACTATATAAGAAACGATTTCGTTTCAATTCCTAGATTAAGAAACGGCATGCGTTTGGAATGGAATCGGCAGGTTTATATTTTGCAAGAGTATTATTGAGAAAGTTCAACAATTAGTGGGATTATTTATTAAAATTGAATGGGGTTATTTTGGAAACGTTACTTTCTTCCATTTTGTGATCAGAAAAAGGAAAGAAGACGTTACACCTTGCAAGAATGGGTTTTGGGAATGAATTGTTAGGCAAGATAAATCTATCATTCCTCATATAATAAAGGCAAGGTATTATCGTGTTTTTAGGAAACCTAATCATTTCCTTAATTTCATTCTATTTTAGGAGTCGTTGGAATAAATGGCAATAAAAAGGTTTTCAAATGTTAATGCTTTTGGGAGAGAAGTAATAAAAACGGAACTGACTCTTGGAATGAAAGTCTGAAGGCTTTAAATAGAAAGAGTGTAAAATGGGATAAATTTAAAAGGAAATAAATATATATGAAGTAGAGTTTTATAACTTGCGGAATAGAGGAAGAGCTGACATGTTTTATCTTGAAGATTTAATAGGAGATTTAATAGCTTTCTTATTGGAGACTATACGAAGAAGTTGGTTGTATAGGAGGGTGCCACGTGGCACCACCACAGCTTAGAGGATTCCGCTTTATATATAAAATATATAGGACTAGTATACAACCATGTGCCATGCACAGAAGAAGAAAATAGAGAAGAAACGGGGGAGAGAGAGAGAGCGCGAAAGAGTGGTGCACATACCATTTTTGCAACCCATGGGTAAAATAGTGGGTCTATTCTATATCAAAACATGAGGTGTAAAATAGTAGGCACCACCCTATTAATGGGTTGGGGTGGAGATGGTGGAACCCATCCATCCAAACATGAAGTGTAAAATGGTGGGCCCCAACTATTAGTGTAAAATGGTGGCCAATGCACCAATCAGAACATGAACTGTTAAATGGTGAACCCTATGCATGCATGGGTATGGGTGGAGATGATGGACCCCACCTCTTCAAAACATGAGGTGTAAATGGCGAGTCCCATTTAACTTTCTGTTTAGTCTATTTTCCTACACATTAGGGCATACGCTATTTACATCAGGTGGCCCAAGTCCCAACAGACGATCTGTTTGGATCAACCAAATAATGTGGGCCATACTGTTTTTCGGGGCTCTGGGCATGCATGGCGTCCACCACATAAATTCTCCAATATATATATTCGAACATTGTAGAAAGATTGAACAACCTGCAGATAAATTATTGCAGAAGAATATTGGCTAACAAAAATAAATCTTTGGAAATCATAAATCAAAACCCAAAACACAAAATTTGTAGAGGAATTGGAAAAAAAATTAAAAGGGCAACTAAAAAGGTAATAATAATAAGAAAAAGATGCATTTCAATAGAAATCAAATCAAATTCATTGAAAGCATAAAAAACACATTCACTGCTACGCTGGGTTGTCGGAATTTTTTTGGTTCTTGGGATTTTTATGGAACAAAAAACTCCTTAGGAGATTAGTGGAAAAAAAACTCCCTGGAAGTATCCTAGTAAAATAAAAATCCCATGTTTGGTTGACAGGACTATGGTGGGAAAAAAAAATGCTTTGTTTGGTTGCTTGAATTGTTGGGAAGAAAAAAAATCTTCTACACGCTTATTTTTTGTTCCTGGGAGTATCTTTTTCCAAGGTAGGGTTTCGTGCAGGGTTATTTTGGTTCCTGGGATTATTTTGGGCTCAGCAACCAAACGTGGGTTTCCTGCGGATGTAGACACCCCCATTTTGCTACACTTTAAAAATTCAAAAGATTCGGTAGTTTGTCAAGTTTCGAGTTCGTATTCCACCTAGGATTGGGCATGTGTGCATTTTAGGGTAGATTTCGCCTCGTTAAAGAAATTCTGAAGTTGATTCGCGATCCTAAAGGTTTATAGGGTGTTCCAATGGTATCTAGAAGATGAAAATTCAAGTTTCCAAGCAAATGAAAAAACCTGCTATTTTTAGAAATTGTAAGCCCAATGGTTTCCACCTTGGCATTCCCATCTTATTTTGATGATTCCAATACACAAGTGATTTATGATCACTAATGTGTTTAATTGTCTAAGTTGTAGATCACATTGGTGCTAAGACAACATTGCTTGGATTGAGGCCAAGAAGCACTCATTGGACCACATCATGAAGGCCAAAGACAACGAAGTCCAAGACAAATGAAGACTTGAAGAATCTATTGAAGATCAAGTTATATTAGATTGTATTAAGATCCAATCCTAGTTTAGGATTTTGAAAGGCATAATTAAGCAAATAAACAAACACCCTAAATATATAAGAGATTGTCTTTGTGGAGTTCCAACACCTTGGAACCCTCATAGCAATCCCAACTTGGTGTTAAGTTGGAAGCCTAAAAACAGAAATGAAAATCTGCTCAACATAGGCTTCTCGGAACTCCGAGAGTTATTCTCGGAACTCCGAGAATTATTCTCGGAACTCCGAGAAATGGTCCAGTAGACTTTTTTCATCTTCTGTTTGAATTCCCGGAACTCCGAGATTTTTTCTCGGAACTCCGAGAACACTACAACGGTCGGAAAAATGGCCGCTGGGAATTTTGCTGGAATTACCACAATGCCATTGAACGGTCATATTTTGGTTTTCCTATATATATGGGCTTTCTAAACTTCAAGACAATCAATCCTAACACTCTAAAACTTCATTTGAACATCCAAAGAGTGAATCAAACTTGATTATGCCTCTCATCCTCTAAAGCTTAGGATTTGGATCATAGGCCCAATTTGTACATCTTTTCCACTTTGTAAACCCTTGTGAGGGATTGTTTTTGTTCTTTCTTTCATATCAAGAACTTGTATCGGGCGAGTGTTTGGAGAAGCGTAGCCTACTCTCCGTGGTGAAGATTGCCACCAAGGTTAAAGGTAATCGGAATTGTAATCGGCACCGATCTTCGCCGAAGTTAAGAAGATCACATAGTGAAGCCATCAACGGGTTTGGTTGGTGGAGTGGAGTAGGCCTCGCGTTTTGAGGACCGAACCACTTTAAAATCTCGGGTGCAATCTCTCTTACTCTTGCTCTTTATTTGCATTTGCACTTTTGATTTAACTTGTGTGCTTGAAATTTCTTATTGATCTCTTAATCTTCAATTCAGGTTTGAGTTTTCAAAAGATTAAAACTTGTTAGAAACCTAATTAATTTTCACTCCTCATAAGTTGCCGTACTAGGGACCACCCTTGGATTTTCACTTGGTATCAGAGCAAAGGCTCTTAAAAGATTTTCTTTTCTATAAATCTTTGGTAAATCTTTCTTTAAAAATTTCAAACAAGGGAAAGATCATAAGATCTTTGGCAACTTTCTAATTGTGAAATGGCGGATAGAAATGGAACCGGACTTCCGGAGGGCCATTCCACAACTAGACCTCCTTTCTTTAATGGGTCCAATTATGGACATTGGAAGACAAGGATGCGCATCTATCTTCTTTCGATAGATGTGGAACTTTGGCACATTGTTGAAAATGGATACATGTTGCTTTCCAAACCATTTGAAGAATGGAATGTCGTAGAAAAAAGGCATGCAAATTTAAATTACAAAGCTATAAATTCTTTGTTTTGCGCCCTATCTACGGAGGAGTTTAATCGAGTTGCTCTCCGCCAAGGTTATTTGGGATACACTTGCCGTTTACCCATGAGGGAACATCTCAAGTTAAGGATTCCAAAATAAACTTGTTAAAGAGCAAATATGAAATGTTTAGAATTGATCAAAACGAAAGCATTTCCGAAATGTATACCCGTTTTTCTAAAATTTCTAATGAATTAGCAAATCTTGGTAAATCTTATCCTACTGATGAGCTTGTGAGTAAGTTGCTTAGGTCTCTTCCTCCACATTGGGATCCAAAGGTCACCGCAATACAAGAATCAAAGAATCTCAAGACGCTAACCATGGAGGAGCTCGGAGGATCTCTCATCACCCATGAGATGCTCCTCACTAGCCGACAAGAGGAGAAGAAGCCGAAAGAAAAAGAGAGTCGTTCTCTAGCTCTAAAAGCCTTCAAAGCAAACTCATCATCCTCTAGCGAGGCGGATAGCGATGAAGAAGAAGCTTTGAGAAAGTTTAAAAGCTTATGGAGAAAGAAACATAAGAAGGATAAAATGAAGAAGAAAGAAGAAAGTGAAGTAGATGGAGTTATAAGGTGCTACAATTGCAAGAAGACCGGACACAAAAGACCGGATTGTCCTCTTCTCAAGACATCTTCCTCAAAACACAAGGGAAAGAAGGAATGGAAGAAACATAAAGCTCTTGCCGCCGGATGGGATGCTACTAGCACCTCGGGAAAGAGTTCAAGTGAAGGGGAAGAAAAGAAAGATGATCTTTGCTTCATGGCACTCACCCATGAAGATGAGCTAAGTTCAAACCCCTCTTGTAATTCATCAAGTAGTGATAGTGAACAAATATCATATGATGAATTGTGCTCAACCCTGCACTCTCAAATTTCTAAAAATAAAGTTCAAAAGAAATCCATTTCAAAATTAGAAAATAAACTTAATTTTTTGAAAAATTAATCTTCTTCCAAATCTCAAGCTCAATTTGAAAATTTTAAACTTGAGATTAAAACCCTTAAGGGTTGTTTGGATGAGAAAACTTGCCAAATTGTAAAACTTCAAGCTATGGCAAGCTCTTCCAAATCTTATGAAGATGAATTTAATGATTTTCTAAATCAAATAACCAATCTTCATAATGAAAATGAAAGGTTAAGATTATGTCTCTATGGTTTCCTAAATGGTGATAAAATTATTGAAATAATCTTGAGAAAGACTAGTCAAAGGCCTAAACATGCATATGATAGGACTAGCGTATCTAACCCTCATGTTAGATGCCATTATTGTGGAATAAATGATCATTTCCAATTCCAATGTGCATCTAAGATTAGAGATAATGGTGGAACCAAGAAATCTTGGGTTCCCAAAGCCCCCACATGATTATCTTCATATGTGCTTAGATTAGGGGTTAATGCTTAAAATTGAATATTTTCTATTGGTAGTTAAATATCCCCTCTTATATTGAATAAAAATTCTAAATAGGGGGAGTTCTAGGTTTGTCTTTTTCCTTGAAAAAGGGGGAGCTTTAAATTGAATATTTCATCCATTTGTTTCTCTTTTACCCCAATCTTTTTGATTGATGCCAAAGGGGGAGAGAATTCTAGTGTAAGGAAAATATGTGCTTTTTATTTGAAAATTTCTTGTGCTTGTCATCATCAAAAAGGGGGAGATTGTAAGCCCAATGGTTTCCACCTTGGCATTCCCATCTTATTTTGATGATTCCAATACACAAGTGATTTATGATCACTAATGTGTTTAATTGTCTAAGTTGTAGATCACATTGGTGCTAAGACAACATTGCTTGGATTGAGGCCAAGAAGCACTCATTGGACCACATCATGAAGGCCAAAGACAACGAAGTCCAAGACAAATGAAGACTTGAAGAATCCATTGAAGATCAAGTTATATTAGATTGTATTAAGATCCAATCCTAGTTTAGGATTTTGAAAGGCATAATTAAGCAAATAAACAAACACCCTAAATATATAAGAGATTGTCTTTGTGGAGTTCCAACACCTTGGAACCCTCATAGCAATCCCAACTTGGTGTTAAGTTGGAAGCCTAAAAACAGAAATGAAAATCTGCTCAACATAGGCTTCTCGGAACTCCGAGAGTTTTTCTCGGAACTCCGAGAATTATTCTCGGAACTCCGCGAAATGGTCCAGTAGACTTTTTTCATCTTCTGTTTGAATTCCCGGAACTCCGAGAACACTACAACGGTCGGAAAAATGGCCGTTGGGAATTTTGCTGGAATTACCACAATGCCATTGAACAGTCATATTTTGGTTTTCCTATATATATGGGCTTTCTAAACTTCAAGACAATCAATCCTAACACTCTAAAACTTCATTTGAACATCCAAAGAGTGAATCAAACTTGATTATGCCTCTCATCCTCTAAAGCTTAGGATTTGGATCATAGGCCCAATTTGTACATCTTTTCCACTTTGTAAACCCTTGTGAGGGATTGTTTTTGTTCTTTCTTTCATATCAAGAACTTGTATCGGGCGAGTGTTCGGAGAAGCGTAGCCCACTCTCCGTGGTTAAAGGTAATCAGAATTGTAATCGGCACCGATCTTCGCCGAAGTTAAGAAGATCACATAGTGAAGCCATCAACGGGTTTGGTTGGTGGAGTGGAGTAGGCCTCGCGTTTTGAGGACCGAACCACTTTAAAATCTCGGGTGCAATCTCTCTTACTCTTGCTCTTTATTTGCATTTGCACTTTAGATTTAACTTGTGTGCTTGAAATTTCTTATTGATCTCTTAATCTTCAATTTAGGTTTGAGTTTTCAAAAAATTAAAACTTGTTAGAAACCTAATTAATTTTCACTCCTCATAAGTTGCCGTACTAGGGACCACCCTTGGATTTTCAGAAATTTTGGGGTTTCCCTGATTTTTGCCCATTTTTTCACTACAGGGGTATTTTGGTCATTCCTGATGTGTCCCGTCTGACCCCCGAGTTATATTTGAGAAATCTTAAGTGATTTTACAAATTTTGAAAAAGCTGCTGTTTTTAGAAACTCATGGGGCTTCCACATTTTCATCATCTTATGGATATTTCAATCATTTCTCATATATCCAAAACCATCTTGAGGGTACGGCTGATGAATTAGGAGTAATTTCGTAAGATTTTGGAAACCTGCAAAATTTAGATCTCTCAAGGTTTTCTCTTAGTCTTGCACTTCGGGGGTATTTTAGACATTTCCAACATGTCATATTTGGTCCCTAAGTTGTGTCTAAGAAATCTTGAGTCCGTTCATAAATTTTCGAAAATCTGCTATTTTTAGAATTTCTCAGGGATTTCCCTAGTCTCGCCAAATTATTGCACCTCTGGGTAATCTGGTCTTTCCTTGTGTAATTCTTTTGATCCCCGAAAGGTGTCTGAGAGATTATGAATGATTTCCTGAATTTTAGAAAACCTGCTAAATTTAGAATTTCTCAGGGGTTTCGCTTAATTTGGAAATTCTGAGTGTTGAGGGCATTTTGGGTATTTTCAGGGGATACCAAATGATCCTGTTTGATATTGCTCACCGAAATGACCCAACTTTAAAAGTTTCTATTTTTGAAGTTTGACCACAAAGACTTTCCATTTTTTTTATTTTTCCGTTTAGGGGTGAACCAATTTGAGGGTATTTTGGTCGCATTTGGATGTGTAATGGTCAAATAGGGGCATTTTGGTCCGAAAAGTTATTTTCCCAAAAAAAAGATGGTTCGATCACATGTTAGGGGTGCACTATAAATATCATATGGGTTGGATTCATCAATAAAAATTTTGAATTTAAAGGATTTTATTGAATTTTCATTGAAAAAAACCCAAAATACATGTCATAAGGCCTATTGGGCTAAAGCCCACAAGGTGGGGTCCATGTGGGTCGGCCACATAAGTGGGCGCCCCCGCATGAGGAGGCCACATGCAAAAACGTCCAACATGGGATGAGGTGGTTGATGACATCATATTTGTTTTAGAAAAATAATAAAAAAAGGAAGAGTTATAATTAGAAAGGGCTTGTATGGTCAGGTTACTAAAATTACCATAACTTTTTACTTTTTTGTCTAAAAACTTTGTAACTATACTTGTTTCGAACGTCTCAAAAAGATCTACAACTTTCTAGTTTATGACTTTTCCTGAATCGGCCTCTAAATAAGTTAAAAATATGCTCAAACGTCGGGCAGCCCTTTTTGGACGAAATTCATTCATAAAAGCTAGTTTCCTATGTGAGAAGACTTCTAAATTGATCTTGAAATATTTCCATTGTGTAATTTAGCATTGCTTGGCTTGCAAGAAATCAATATTAGAAGTAAATACAATTTAGAAGGTAAGGAAAAAGCAAGCCATAGGTGAGAATTAGAAACTAACTAGAGTTAGGAGTCCAGCCTCATCACGGCCGTTTGCTATGGATAGCAACCGTGCCATAGATCTTGTTACACTAGTCACCCAATTTTTTTCTAGGACAAACCTAGTTACCTAGGATGTAGGTTAACCTGCATTAGTCTAAGGGACAACTTGCACTTAGATAGGATCATATAACATCTTAGATGAAGTCCTAGAATAATAAAATCTTCAACTTGAATTGAATAATTTCTCTTAAACTGTTAAAACAGTCAATCCAGTCTAGATCGGTGTCCTTGATGAGTTAGGCATAAGTAGCTTAGTTCAGGTGCACCGAACTACGATCGACTCTGATTCCAGTGAGGCTGAGATACGTAGGCAACTTGGATACTTGAGTGGCATACAAAGCCCGAGTCGACTCCACACATAAGTGGTGGAGTTTTGTATATTAATCCTTAAATTAAATCACTTAGAACATTTCATGAAATTAGAATTTTAGGAGAACTTTCACATAGATTGAATTCAAACAAATTAAGAAAATCAAGATACACATTTAGGAATTACATTAAAATTTGATTTTAGGATGCATGTCACGTAATTCGCACTTCAATAGAGTTAAATGAGCCATTTAAAAGAAATTCAAGAGAGTTAACTTTTGGAATCGAAGACCAGATTATCGGGCGATGATGGTGCATGTGGTGGTAACTCCCCATACCTTCCATCGTCGTAACCAGGTAACGAGTCTAGATTTCTGGTTATTTATAGGTCCTAGATCCCTCATCTAGGTGGCGACTCTGTCATTCTCCTTTGTGTGAAATTCATATTCTTTTAGTGATCCCAAGTTCACAAAAAGGATGAATTAATTCACACCTTGCTAGGCTCGGCGGCTTACCCCTGCCCTTGTGGGTCATAGGTTGCATGTTTGTTTGCACCCTATGGATTGGTTGTTGCCGGCTTGGTTGGGTAATCAATAATGAAAAATAAAAGACACGCGCCAATCGCGTGGGTACGAGAGAGTATGGTGCCTTGCGGGTCATTCTCCTCTCGCGGGATCGGGTCCCACAGCAGAAATTCCACAAAAGTCCCAAGAACCAAAAAAATTCCGGCAATCAAATTAAATGTGATCAACAATGATCCAGAGAAGGATTCCTTATTCCAAAATCCCTCAATTTCTTAGGAAAAAAGGAAGTGTTTTTACCATAAAAAGTCAAATCAACTACTGCGAAATTGATGGCAAAATTCAAAGGGAGATTATCTCCTTCACTGTACATTACTTCCCATTGGAAATTAATGCCTGGGAACCTATCTTGAAAGGATGGCCGACCTGCAAGTTCTCCATTGATCTTGAAAACGAAGTACTGGAGTTGCCTGAACAATGATCAAAACAACAAAGATTAATCAATTAAAAAGAAAGAAAACCCAATGCGCCAAGAAAGATGAAAATTGTAAAAAAAAATACTAACGAATTCTAGGAAAAAACTGAAAAAAAACGTATGAAGAGAAATCGACAATTTAAGAGAGTGTCACACATGGAATAGAATTTGACAATTTAGGCCCAAGTTATAGGAAAGCTTTTATGAAAAGAGGTAGATTTCTAAGGAAGGAATCCTTATAAAATGTTTAACGTATCTTGATTAGTTGTATGTGACCTTTTTGGTAGGTGAAACGTCTAGAATTGTGGAAATTAATTAAATCTATATATAACAAAAAGAGGAAAAAGCCACGTAGATTTGTGGAGGAAGGGGAGGCTGCCACATCAGCGGTGAACAGTAAACTCCCCTTCCTCTTTATTATATATAGATAATAGATATATATTCTCCTGCACTCTCTCTCATATGCTTTTACAATTTAGCCCCTAAATAATTTATATCTATATGGTTTTTAATGACACCTATGTATTATTCCTCTGCCTCTCTCCAATACTCCAGCTTACCCATCAGAAACAAAAATATGTGTCCCATCTCCCCTCTCCTCTCTCTCCAATACGTTTCCTCCGTTGCTCTCTAATGTCAGAGATTTTTTTATACAATCCTTCTCCTTTCTCAACCACGAAACCTTCTCTCTCTTCCATCTGTCCCAAGAAGCCTAATACCCACTCAGTCCTTCCTTTTCAATTAGGACGTTCTTCTCGAAACCCTAATACCCACTCTGTTTCTCATCCCTTGCAGTCAAATAGAAGACTCTTCCTTACAGTCAGACTCTTCTTCTACAAACCCCAAAAGTTCTCTCTCCATTTCTTTCTTCATTTGCAGGAATCTTCCAAGTTGACGTCGATTCCCCAATTTCCCTCCTCTATGGCGACCAGAATCCGAAGTTTCAGGTCTCTAGGCCAAAAACCCCACTTTCATTGTTTTATTTGAAACATAGCAAAAATTAGTTCTAGGGTTTTCCCTATTTACTATGGAAGGATGAACACAAAAAGAGAAACGTCTGTCTCATTCTTTATATTTTAGCGCAATTTTTTAGCAATATTTTTTATAAATTTGTTGTGAAATTCCTTACAACATGAACTCCCTTTGGAAACACATGTTAGAGATTTTCAAAATGCAAAGTGATATTTGAAAATTTAAATGGTTTTACAATTTTAATTTTAAATATAAAAAACAATATTCAGATAGGGCCGGTAGACCGAGGTATCCCGGGCAACCGCGGATAGATTACTGGAATCGTAATTGATTTCCAGGGAGGTGTCGGAGGTCGACCGCGGTTCTTTGGATCGTGAAAAAATAAATGGACAGAAGCATGCCCGAGGGCGACCACGGATATTCGAAAAACTATCCGTTGGGAGAAAACAGGCATGGCTTTTCACTTCCGTTTTTCAACTTTTCTTCATGTCTTTTTATGCCCTAGAGTCATGGATAATTTCAAACACAAAGGACACTTTGTGGGTGATCCAAGACACTTAAATCACAAAGAGTTATGATCGAATGGTCATTATTCAAACCAATCAAAGGGATGTCTTGAAGAGATGTTTCTCTTGGACAATAGACATCTAGTGCTCTATAATAAGAGCAGAAATCTGTCTTTTCATTAATTATAAAAACAGTTATTGCAATATTTTCTCTCTCTCTCAAGCAATCTCTCAATTAATAGTTTTTTGTTCACAAAACAGAGTACTAAAATCTGTTTTCTGCAAAAACAGTTTCAGTGAGTTTCTCTAAGGTTTGAAGTTCTTGAAAGGTGTTTTGGGTTTGATTCCGCCTGTGCAAAGCGTCATCAAACATTTGTAGGATTGTCCTGCAAGGCTTCATTGTATCTTGGAGGCAATTTGCGGATCCCCTTGGCACACAACTGGTGGGGGCGAATATTGTCTTAAGGAAAGCGATTACGCGCCTTGAAGCATCTTATTCTTATTCTATCTTTCCGTGACAGAGGACTATAACTCTTCAACAATCTTAAGACAATATTTGAGAGATCTTCATGGCGCAATCAATGAAGCAAATGATGCAAGACTTTGTGAAGTTGGAACGATTCAACAAAGAGAACTTCAAAAGATGACAGAAGAAGGTTCATTTCATTCTAACCACTCTCAAAGTGGTGTATGAACTGACTACACCAAAACCAGAGATAATTGAAGATGAGACGACTGTTCAAGCCCGTAAAAGAAGAAAGTGGGAACAAGATGATTTCTTGTGCAAGGGCCACATCCTTAATGCCATGACCCATGAACTGTTTGACATCTACAATAACATGGAGTCGGCGGGAGCAATTTGGACGGCCTTAGAAGCAAAGTATCTATCTGAAAACGCCGGAGCCAAAAAGTTTGTAGTAAGTTATTTTTTAAATTTTAAGATGACTGATGATAAGTTGGTAGTGGATCAAATCCATGAGATCCAACATATCATTAGTCAAGTTCATTAACAAGGGGTAAATCTTGATGATACTGTCATCATACCTTCAATTATTGACAAGTTACCACCATCTTGGAAAGACTTCAGAAAAAGTCTTAAACATAAAAAAGAGGAGATGTCTCTTAAAGACTTGATTCAAACTCTCAAAGTTGAGGAAGAATCAAGGCTTCGAGATATAAGAGAAGATCTTGAACCAATAACTTCTAAAGTCCATATGGTGAAAAATGTCAATATGATTGATACAAAACCCCCTACTCAACCTTGGAAAGGTAATCAGAAGAGAAAGCATCAAAATGGCAAAGGTTCTGATAAGAACAAAAAGCGCAAAGGTGCTTGTTTCCAATGTGGCAAAATGGGTCACTACAAGAAGGAGTGTCGATCTAAAAAGTCAAACACTCAAGGAAACAATGAAAAGTTTGTTACCGTGATATCCAAGGTCAATTACCTTGAAGCAGAAGATGCTTGGTGGATCGATTCGTGCGCTACAAAAAATGTTTACAAAGACAAAAGCGCATTTTTGACTTATGCATCAGTCAAAGATGGAAGTGTTATGTATATCCGGAACCTTGCTGTCTTGACTATAATGATAGTCAGGACGGATCGAGACCCGAAAAGTAGTAGAGCCGGACGAGGCTGAGACCAAGATGGTCTGGATAAGGAGGATGATTGAGGGATTGTAAAATGTTTGAAAGATGGGACCAGAATGAGGGGTCTTTTGGTTAAGCGTATTAACCGTAAGACAGACATTTTTCCAGGGTACAATGGTTGCTTATCTAAGGAATTCGACAGTATGGGTTTTCAAACATGTCTCTGGACAAGACTAATAAAGGTTAAAAGTAACCTCTGATCTTGGGTAAAAATAATCTGCGACCGCTTGCGCATCGGGCTAGGGTAATGACATCCCTAGCAAGAATTGAGACAACCAGGGGACACCTTTCTAGACTCGCTCAACATGCCCGCAGTGGGCTGGGGGTTTAGTGCATCCCGATTTAGATGACGCTCACATCTCTTGAGAGTAACTGGTAGGCTTGCTTAACTCTAAGCTCAGCATGCCCTTACACAGGGCATGGTAACATCTAAGTGCACAATATGATGGGCTATGCATGGGATGAAGGCTTCAAAATCCCTCTTGCCAATGTGTATACGCAATTCCTTGTTCAGTGTGCCCAAACGCAACAGAAAGTTAGTACAACATTGTTTTAACGCCACCACAAGGGTGCCGTGCAAAGAGTTGGTGCTTTCACCTAAAATGGATGCGAGACCAGCAGATTCGGGTGATGAAATCCCAAATACAACCGAATCCGTTCCAAGGGCTAGTCACTCCCGGGTAAATAGGTATGTGAAATCCAGGGTTGATGGCAACCCAAGAGGGGGGTGAATTGGGTTTTTAAAAACTTTTACCAAATAAGAGTGCGGAAGCTAAAAATAATGGCAAATTAAAACCTTAAGCACACAAGAAGTAAAAATCAAAATGCACACCACAAAATAAAGAGTAAGGGTAAAGAGAGAGTGCACCGAGATTTTTAAGTATTTCGGTCCCAACCTCGGACCTACTTCACTCCACCAACACAATCCGTTGATGGCTTCACTACGCCTCGCAAGACTCGCCACGAACCGAAGAAAGCTCCGCGTCTCTAACACTCGCTCTTGGGATGGCTACGCGTCCCTTCGCACTGGCGAAATTACAAAGATATTCTTTGAAAAAAGAAAACAAAAATCCCTTCAAGAGGGTTACAAAAGATGGATAGAAGATGTACAAATATAAGCCTAATCCACTTCCTTGCTTAGAGATGAGAGAGACACTCAAACAAGTTTGATTTTCTCTTTTGGATCTTCAAGTTATTGCAAAGAGATGGTTTAGAAAGGTTTAGATAGTGTATATATAGCCCATTTGAAAATATGACCATTTGGGGGTAAAACCGTAAAAACCTAGGTTGAAAAAGTCAAGCCCCGCAGTCCCCAACGGCTCTATTGCCAGACTGGCGCGGTTGAACGAGCCACAGTGGTCGCCGGCCCCTATCGGGCGCTCTTTCTTATTTCCAAAATATCTACCATCGCGGTCGACCGAGCCAGTGGCGGTCGCCCGACGAGGGCTACCTGTTCGCTCAAAAAAATTGGCTCAAAACCTTTCCGCGGTCGACCGGACCTATGGGGGTCGACCGGCCAGACCATGCTGGAGTGTTTCTGGATTTCTAGAAACACCTCCGCGGTCGCCCGAGAAGCTCCGGTCGACCGGTCCGCTATTGAAAGCCAGGTGCTGGATTTCCAGCACGGCTTCCGCGGTCGCCCGGCTAACCCCGATTGATCGGCCCTGTATAAAATTCCATTTTTACTTATAAAAAATAAGGGTCTTGGGCCATGGCCTTTGGGCTTTAATCCTAAGTTTTCAAATACATTTTTCTAAGCTTTCAAATAGATTTTCAAGTTCATTTTAGAATATTGTTGAGTGCCTTTGTCATCTCTAAAACAAGGTTGAGGAGTACAACCTAAAAAGACTTGATCTTCAAGACTTCAAATCTTCAAGTCTTCATTGTCATCATGGATCATCTCTTTACTTCACAAGGTCTTTATGGAATGCTCCAAGCCTTCATCTTCCTTTGGCTTCAAATGATCTTCTCCATTTGGTTCATGCCACAATCCATGCAATGTCCTTGACTTTTGTGTTTGATTGCTTGAATCTCTAATACATGCACTTAAACATCAAACACATTAGTAATACAACACAAATCACCTTGTGTTTGGAATCATCAAAACATAGAAGGTAATGCCAAGGTGGGAACCATTGGGCTGGAACCTGGTAGCATACCACGAACTCGTGCCCCTTATAGAATTGCTTCTCCCGCGTTAACAAAACTCAGGTGGCAACTGGACGAACTTCTTGAATCAGGATTTCTTCGACCCTCAAAAGCACCCTATGGTGCCCCTATGCTATTTTAAAAGAAGCAAGCCGTCTCAGGCTGTGCCTCGACAACCGAGCCCTCAAAAAGCTAACCATCAACAACAAATATCATATCCCCCTGATTGTAGATCTATTGGACCAATTGGGAGGAGCAAAGTGGTTTTCTAAGCTAGACCTGTGGTCTGGATATTACCAAGTGCGGATCGCCGTGGAAGACGAGCCTAAAACAACCTGTGTGACAAGATACAGTGCTTTTGAATTTTTGGTGATGCCGTTCGGCCTTACCAATGCCCCTACAACTTTTTTCACTTTGATTAATGGGTTGTTCCATGACTTTCTAGACAAGTTTGTGGTGGTGTATCTTGATGACATCGTGGTGTACAACACCACCTTTGAAGAACATGTTGGACACTTGAAAAATGTCCTTGATGTACTCTGAAGCAACCAGCTCTATGTGAAACTAGAGAAATGATCCTTTGCTCAAGAACGCATCATGTTTCTCGGTCATGAAGTTTGTGGGGGGAAATTTTCATGGACAACAAGAAAGTTCGTGCTATTGAAGACTGGCAAGTCCCAACCAACGTGGGTGAATTTAGATATTTTCTTGGTCTTGTGAACTACTATTGGAGATTCATATTGGGATATTCTAGTCGAGCCTCGCCCTTGACAGATCTACTGAAGAAGAACCACCCTTGGTCATGGTCTGAGAAGTGCGACAAAGCCTTTAAAGACTTGAAGAGTGTTGTGATGGAGGAACCTTTATTGTAGTTGCCAAATCGTGCCTTACCCTTTGAAGTCCAGACTGATGCCTTCGATTATGTTATTGGGGCGTACTTATGCAGGATGGGAACCCCATTGCTTATGAAAGCCGCAAACTCAGTGATACTGAACGAAGGTACACAGTGCAGGAAAAGGAGACGACATCTATAGTACTGCTTGCGGGTCTGGAGGCACTACCTCCTTGGCTCCAAGTTTGTGGTGAAGACGGACAATGTAGCCACAAGTTACTTCCATACTAAAAAAAAACTATCATCAAAACAGGCCCATTGACAAGACTTCTCGGCAGAATTCGACATGGTACTTGAGTACAAACCGGGCCGATCTAACTTAGCGGCAGACGCCCTAAGTCGAAAGGCAGAGTTGGCAACAATAAAACTAGAAGAACAAACCTCCATGTGCCAACTAAAAAGCAACCTACATGACCGCATTCGTGAAGGTCTTGAGAAAGACTCCTTTGCCCAAGCCCTAATGCCACTTCTGAAGGAAGGAAAAGCACGACGTTTCTGGGTCCAAGAGGGCCTCCTAGTCACAAAGCGAAGTCGATTGTACATCCCACGCACGGGGGACCTAAGGAAGGAGCTTCTTAAGGAATGCCATGATACGCTATGGGCCGGACACCCTGATTCACCGCACCCTCGCCTTGTTGGAACGCAACTATTACTGGCCCAGAATGACGGACGATGTGGAAGAATACGTCCGAACATGCCTCACATGCCAACAAGATAAGCTGGAAAGAGATAAGCCAATAGGACTCTTGGATCCATTGCCAGTGCCGAAGGGACCTTGGGAGAGTGTCTCCCTTGACTTTATTGTTAATTTATCTAAGGTGGGAGTCCTTGGATCCATCTTAGTAGTTGTGGATAGATTCTCCAAGTATGCAAGTTTCATTCCAGCACCCCAACATTGCAATGCGGAAGAAGCAGCTAGGTTATTCTTCAGTCATGTCATGAAATATTGGGGAGTGCCTCAAAACATTGTCAGTGATAGAGATCCAAGGTTTACGGGCCGCTTATGGACTGAACTTTTTAAGTTGCTGGGGACAAAACTTAACTTCTCTACTAGTCTCCACCCTCCACCCTCAAGCCGATGGACAGATGGAAAGAATCAATGCCCTCATTGAAGAGTATCTGAGACACTTTGTTAGTGCCAATCAAAGAAATTGGATCCACTTACTTGATGTGGCCCAGTTTTGCTAAAATTTACAAGAGAGTTCTGCATCCAACCAGAGCCATTCGAGCTAGCTACCGGTCGTCAACCTTCCATGCCTCATTCCATCACGACCGGCTATCCTGGGAGCAATTCCCCTGCCTATCATATGACTAAAGAGTGGAACACAAATCTAGATATCACCAGAGCTTACTTGGAGAAAGCATCTAGAAGGAAATCAAAACAGAAGGCCAGAGAACTTCAAAGTTGGAGACGTAGTGTTGCTCAAGCTCAACCCAAGGCAACTCAAATTCACCCGCAAAGTGCACAAAGGCGTGGTTCGTAAGTATGAGGGCCCCCTTCCTATCCTTGAACGAGTTGAAAAAGTCTCCTTCCGAGCCCAACTTGTTAGAGTTGGCGCCCTAAAATCCAGTATATTTCACATGTTAATCAATAAAAGTTTCTTTTCATAACAATTAATGGGTAACTAAAAGATTAAATATGTGTGGCATACTACTTGTTATTGACACATATTTGTCCTTAGGTAGCAAAGTATGAAACCCATGCTCGTGGATTCACAGATCCTAGGGAGCATGAAGATATGAGATTCCAGTTCTTTGCAGACCTTAATAGTTTATAGTTGGGGTTTAGGTTGGACACCTCCTCACAGCCACCTCTTGAACGAAATTTGCTTCTATTTTCTCTCACTTTCTACCATATTCTTGTTTATTCTAGTGTCTTCTCATTAATTCTATCATTTCCATTAGTTTAAATTAGTGGTTGTTAATATTAAACTAATTAAGGTCATTAGTATCAATAAGGGTGAGGTGGAGTGCTTTGGGTTAACCAAAGGGTGCTGGGATTCTCTTGGTATGGACACATATTCATGCATAGCTAAGGCTCATGTCTCATGGACATGTGTAAAAGAGACCATTAAGTAGACTTTTGCCCCCCGTTTTGCACACAATTTTATAACTTTGCCATCACACATAGAAAAGTTTATTCTATCATTCCCTTAATTAAAATTTACACAACTTGTAAATTACATTCCTAGCCTCATTTAAAGTTTAAGTCACTCTCTAATCCATGTCGAATAAGTTAAGGTCTTGGATTTGTAGGTATCTATCAAAACAATGTCCAATACAATTTCTAAATGCAGTGTAATTAAGAGTCCTAATAAGGGTTCTAATCTATCTTTCTTACTTCCAACCATCCATTAATCCAATCATTTATTAAGTTTCTAAACACTCTAAGAGTTATAAAAATATATACAATAATACTACAAATAGTATGATATAAGCTATGCCATTCAAGTGAGGCTATTTTATCATAAAGGAATAATCCATAAGTGTATACTTAATTAAAAGTATTCACAAAAGACTTAATCCAGGTTCTCATAGTAATAAAGATAGAATTCTATAGAGTTGCTTCAAGGCGAGTAATCACTTTCCTTAAGATAAATTTCACCCCCACCAGTTGTGTGCAAAGGAGATATGCGAATTGCCTCCAAGATACAATGAAGCTTTGTAGGAAGATCCTACAAATGTTTGATGACTCTTCGCACAAGCGGAATCAAACCCAAAACGGCTTTTCTAGAATTTCAAGCCTTAGAGAATTCACTAAAACTGTTTATGCAGAAAACCGTATTTAGTACTGCAAGCCTAGGGTACATCCCATCTATGTTTTGATGATCAACAAACTCAAATTGATGGTAGTTAGCTAAAAGCTTCTCTAGTGTTGTGATTTAGACAGGATTCATCAACATCAACACTTGAAGCTAAACGATCAATGGCTAGTGTTGGAGAAAGTCAAGTCTTGTTGGTCAACCTTCAAGCCGCATAGTCTATCGAAGAATCAAGGGAACCACAAGCGCAAGAGCAAGTTTGAAGACTATCTCAAGACAAGGAATGGCTCATGCAAGCGATCAAGAAGATTGAAGCTCAAGAAGACTCAAGGTTCATATGTTTTAGAGTGCATTAGAGTCCTCTAGGCATTTAGTGTTTGCATGTTTCAGTGTTTTCAAAATGCATTGAAAATTGTCTTTACACCTCCTAAAAGATATTTGAAAACACATAACTAAAGCCCAAAGACTATAGCCTAAAGTCCCTTGAATTCAACTTTTAAAACCGAGTTTTTAAATCAGGGCCAGTCGACCGGGCTAGGCCGGGCGACCGCGGGATGATGGCTGGAAATCAAACATCAACCCAACTAAGGCGGGTCAGTCGACCGAGGTCACACGGTCGACTGCGGATAGGTTTTCTGAAAATCCATAAACCGTCGAGGAAGGTCTTGGCGGGCGACCGAGGATACCCCGGTCGGCCGCGGAACATTTTGAGCGAATTTTTAAATTCAAACAGAAAGCCCTTTGCGGGCAACCGCGGACATCCCAGTCGACCATGCCATGTTTTTTAGCCAAATTTTTTATCGGACAGATAGCCTTCGGCGGGCGACCGCATCAACCCCGGTCGACCGTAGCTGTTTCAAATTTGAAATTAAAAAGAAACGCCCGATAAGGGCGGGCGACCGCTGTACCTCGGTCGACCGCCCCGGTCTAAAAAACTAGCCGTTGGGACCATGCACAGTTTACTTTTTCTTAAACCTGAATTTACCAAAATGCCCCAAACGGTCTTAAATCTATTAGGGCTATATAAACCCCATTAAAGACCTTCATTATAACCTTTTGAAAGATTTTCTATCAAACCCTAGAGCTTTCACTTTCTCAAATCAAAAGGAATCTTCTTCTACCTCTTGTGCATTTACTTTTGCATTCATTTCTTGTTAAGAGGATCTCTAAGAGCATTTAGTTTCAATCATTTGGAGAGTTAGTGAGCTTGAGAGTTGTATTTGCCTTTAAGAGGCTTGAGAGCATTCATTCTCTTCTTCCTTATCATTTGTATTGCAAAGAGGAGTCTCTTTCTTCAAGGCGGTGTGCAACGAAGAAGAACGTCATCGGAGACGGATTGTATACAAGGGTTTGTTCCCTTTGTAGAGGTGGAGTTGTTTGTAACGCTTAGTGAGGCAGCGTTGTGGAGTCTCACCATAGGGGAGAAAATCCAAGGAAAGACAAAGTACTTAGGTAGTGGAGTAGGTCAAGTTGTGACCGAACCATTATACATCGCGGTGTGGTCTCTTCACTTTCTCTTTTCTTTTGTGGTGTTGTGGTGTCCTTTTTTTATTATAATTTGAACAAGGGTTAGAACTAATTAGGTTAATTTCATATACCCTTTGCAATTTAAGAAGAAAATTTTAAAACACCCAATTCACCCCCTCTTGTGTGTTGCCCTTAGGGATTTCATTTGGTATCAGAGCACTAGGCTCTTATAGAGATTTTTAATCCAAAAATCTACAAATGAAAGATCCATGGCAACAAATAGTCCCTCTCCATCGAACCCCTTTTCGGTAGCTCCCTCCGGGTATGCCGAAGGTCAAGCTTCAAATAGGCCTCCATATTTCAATGGATTAAACTATGGATATTGGAAAATTAGAATGGATTTTTATCTTAAATCCATTGACTTTGAAATGTGGGAACTAATAGAAGAAGGATTTGTTGAACCTACCACAGAAAGGAAAACTTGGAGTGCCACGGATAAGAAGAAAGCCACATTGGATGCTAAGGGAGTGACACAACTGTTTTGTGCACTATCTGCCGAGGAATTCAATAGGGTCTCTAATTGTAAGACAGTAAAAGAAATATGGACCACCCTTGAGACAACCCATGAAGGGACAACTCAAGTCAAAAAGTCTAGAGTAAATATGTTAATTAGTGATTTTGAGGCATTTGAAATGCATGAAGGAGAATCTATCTCCGACATGTTCACTAGGTTTACTAACATTGTTAATGAGTTGAATGTCTTAGGAAAAACTTACACAAATTATGAGTTGGTCCAAAAGACTTCTTAGATGCTTCCTAAACTCTTGGGATCCAATGAGCACGGCAATTGAACAATCAAAGACTTGGATACCCTACAACTTGATGACCTCATGGGAAACCTCATCACCCATGAGATGAATATAAAGAAGAGGGAAAGCAAATGGAAGATGAAGAAGGAAGAATCAAGGAAGAAAGACGTAGCCGTCAAGGCTAAGGTTGAGATTGTAGCTGTCAAGGCTAAGGTTGAGACTGAAGAAGAAGATAGTGATAGAGTTAAGTATTGAAATTTTGACTTTGGAAATGGCTCTCCTCACCAAACGGATTAGCAAATTTGGGAGATTTAATCGGAAGAATAGAAATTCAAGAAGGAGAAAATCCCCAAAAAGAGACAAGGATAGAAGAAGAAAAGACCAAGATGATGATCCGGTCAGGTGTTATGAATGCGGGAAAGAATGACACATTCGTCCCAAATGCCCTTTGCTAAAGAAGGACACATTCGTCCCAAATGCCCTTTGCTAAAGAAGGACACATTCGTCCCAAATGCCCTTTGCTACAGAAGGACTCGGACAGAAGAAGAAGAAAAGATGACAAGAAGAAGAAGAGCTTTAGCGCCAATTGGGATGGCTTGAGTGACTCATCCGAGAGCAACTCAAGTGGAGATGAAAAATTAAATTTTGTATGCTACATGGCAAGCGATCCCTCAAACCTCAATGTAAGTCAAATTTTAGATTATTTTATTCAAAATAGTGATAGTGATAGTAGTAGTGGTAGTGAAAGTGATGATGAAAATGAAAAACCTACCATGAAAGAACTAATAAAAACATGTCAAGAAGTTAAGGAAGCACTACTTCATGAAGTCTCCAGAAATCAAAAATTAAAGAAGTCTCTTGAAAATATAACCAAGGACTTTGGAAACTTGAAGAATGAGCTTGATGAAAAATCTTCCTTAAATGATAAATTTGTCAAGGATAACACTCTATTAAGTGGAAAATATGATAATCTTAGTTGTAAATTCACTCACTGAAAAGAGGAAAATGAAAAACTTTGTATTGACATTGAAAAACTATGTAATGAGAACAAGAGTTTCAAAATTGATTATGATAAACATGTTCTCAAGCATTCATGTGGAAAGAACAAACTTGATGAGATCTTAGAAACCAAGATTTCTATTGGGAAACAAGGTCTTGGTTACCAAGATTCCCAAAAGAAGATTGCTTACAAAAACAGGTCTGTTAAGTCCAAAACCCCTTACAATAGTTTCAAATCTTATTCTCCTACATGTCACTATTGTGAAAAAACTTGGACATTATAACTATGCATGTAGATTGAGAAAATCTTCACACCTTGTTTGGGTGAAAAAGAACAAGTCTTGTGATACTAACATTGAAGTACCCAACATAGCTTGGGTACCTAAAACCATGACTTGAATCTTATTTTTGTAGGGATGCTTGAGCTCAAGATCCACAACGGACAAATGGTACTTGGATAGCAGATTGTAAGCCCAAGGGTTCCCATGGGTTAATTATTCACCTTACCTTCCTGTTTTGATGCTAGCAAACCAAATTGATTAGCATTTATGGACTAATGTGTTGCTTTGAGGTGTTGTGTTATATACAGGATTTTCATGTCATAATCGCCATTATACAATCTCATTTCAACACATGACTTGGGGATCAAGAAGCAAAGAAACCAAGAGGCTGCACCTACAGTGAAGACATCCTCATTTGAAGATGTTCAAGTCAAGAAGCTCGAATATGAAGATCCCACAAGTTCCTAACAAGTGTCAAGAAGGAGCTTGGAGTTGAACATGCCATGGTGACTCCTCATGCACCTCTTAACATGATTTGAAGATTGGAGGAAGTCACAAGAGCCAAGACAAAGTTTAAGATGTTCACTCAAGCCGAAGTTGTCCAAGGAAGTGCAAAGGAGCTGATGCAATCCAAGAAGACTCATGGTATACACTTTTAAATTGTATTTAGAGTCCTCCTGATTTATGTAAAATGCACTTTCAAAAAGTTTTCACATGGTTTTCATACTTGACTTTTTATATCTTGGGAAATCATTAACACACCCAAAAATGTGTTTGAAAACCTAAGACTAATGGAATTTTACATAGGACCGGTCGACCGGGGGTATCCCGGGCGACCGCGGTAAGGTAGCTGAAAATCCAGCACTTACAGAAATTTAGCGAGCCAGTCGACCAGGGGAAGCCGGGCGACCGCGAAAATGGTTCTGTCGAAACAAAACCATTTCAGCTTGGTCTGGGCGGGCGACTGCCATGGTCCGGTCAACCGAGATAGGTTTTTGAGCCTAAACGTTAAGCGGACAGGTAGCCCTCACCGGTCAACCGTCATGGGCCGGTCAACCATGATGGTAAGAAATTTGAAAATTAAAAAAAGGGCACCCGATAGGGGCGGGGACCACTGTGACCCGGTCGACCGTGACGGTCGGGCAAAAGAGCCTTTGGGGCTTGCACAGGTTGACTTTTTCAACCATGTTTGTTACAGTTTTACCCCCAAATTGTCATATTTTCAAATGGGCTATATATACATCATCTAAACCTATCTAAATTAGCTGTTGAACATTTTAGAAAGATCAAATCCTATTTTCCTTGTGCCAAAAACTTTTCTATCAAAAGCTAAACCTCTTTGAACTTAATTTTTACATTCTATCAAGAGGATCTCCATTAAGCTCTTACATTTTTATTCCTTTGAGAGTTTGTGAGCTTTAAAAGTTGTAATCTGCCTATCTAAGAGGCATTGAGAGAGTTCTATTTTTATTTTCTTCATTTGTTCTTGAGGGTCTTCGATTCGGCCCGTTAACAATGGTGAATCATTGTAAGAGGGTGTGTCCCCTTGGCAAGGCTTCGTGCAGAAAGGGTGTGTCCCCTTTGAAGTTGAAGGAGTCTGCGTACGGCTTGGAGATTCGCCTATTGAAGAATCTCAACTTTAGTGGAGTTCCCAAGGAGGTGAAACTTGAAAGAGTAGAATAGGTCTTGTGATAGACCGAACCACTATAAGTCGTGTGTTCCTTGTGGTTGCTTCTCTTCTCCTTCTTCTCTTGCACGTGTGGTGATTGGTAATCTCTAACCTAACTTGTGTTTATGCATTAATCGAACAAGGGTTAGTGAATGCATGCTTAAAGTAACAACTAATCCCTAGCTTTCATCATCTTGAATATTTGAACAAGGGTTAGAGTATATAAGCATAAAGTAATATCTAAACCCTTACTTTCATTATATTGATTATTTGAACAAGGGTTAGGCTAATTAATGCTTAATTAGAAAATTAATTTTAACAATCCACCTAATTAAGCCAAGAATTTTTAATTAACCAATTCACCCCCCTCTTGGATTGTCACACCTACATTTCACGGATGCTCAAGGCACATGACGGGAGACCCCACAAAGTTCTCTAGTATTGTTATGGGAGGCAAAGGACATGTCACATTGGGAGACAATGGTAAAGGGAAGATCATCGGGGAAGGTACTATAAAATTTAAAGGCCTTAGTATTAAAAATGCTTTTCTTGTTGAAGGTCTCTACTTAAATTTGCTTAGGATTAGCAATCTATGCGATGTTGATTGTGAGGTTTTATTTAAAAACAACATATTTACAGTTAAGAAAGAAAATGAAAGCAAAGTTAAGTTTGTAGCGGCTAGAGACGAAAGTCTATATTCGTTGGTCCTAGAAGAACTTGATGACCAATAAGTGAAATATCTTTCTACCTTGGAAGACAATTCATGGATTTGGCACAAAATGCTAGGCAATGCTAATATGGACCTGTGGACCCCGATCCCGAGATTGGTGAGGGACGAGCCCTCAACAGCCTCTAAGATCTCCACATCTGAAGGAGAGCTATACCAAGGAACTCTCGAAAGAGTGCCCCCGCAGCATGAGTGGCGATGTATATGAGATATCTCTTGATTCAGGGACTAGCCTGGAACCAAGACGTACCTAAAATAAGAAAGAGTTGACATCCAAGGAAGTCGGCCTTGAACCCAAAAGATACTCTGTCGCAACAAATAATAAGAGAAAACAAAGGTCTGTGCCTGGTGGTGAATGAGGAAGGTTCGAAGAGCACCCCTGTAAGCCCAAGGGTTCCCATGGGTTTAATCATTCACATTACCTTCTTGTTTTGATGCTAGCAAACTCAAATTGATTAGCATTGATGGACTAATGTGTTGCTTTGAGATGTTGTGTTCTATACAGGAAGTTCATATGTCAATCACCATTACACAACTCTTTTCAACACATGACTTGTGGATTAAGATGCAAAGGAACCAAGAGCTTGCACTCACAGTGAAGACATCATCATTTGAAGGATGTTCAAGTTACGAAGCTCGAGATAAAGATCCCACAAGTGGCCTACTCAAGTGTCAAGAAGAAGCTTGGAGATGAACCAACATGATGACACCTCATGCACCTTTCAACATGCATTGAAGATTGGAGGAAGTCACAAGATCCAAATCAAGTTGAAGATGTTCACTCTCAAGTTGAAGAAGTCCAAGGAAGTGCGAAGAAGCCGATACATTTCAAGAAGACTCAATGGTATCATTTTTAGAATGTATTTCGAATCCTCTTGATTTTATGTTAAATGCACTGTCAAAAGGTTTTCAAATGGTTTTCATACTTAACTTTTTATATCTTTGGAAACCATTAACGTACCCAAAAAAGGGTTTGAAAACCTAGGACTAAAGCCCAAAGACCATGGCCCAAATTCCTTGAATTTCAAAGGTTAAAATGGAATTTTATACAGGGCCGGTCGACCAGGGTTTCCTGGGCGACCGCGGAAGCAAGGCTGGAAATCCAGCACTTGGCTTATGTTGAAACAGAACCATTACAGCATGGTTTGGGCGGGCGACCACCATGGTCCGGTTGACCGCAATAATGTTTTGAGCCAAATTTTTATTCAAATAGATTGCCCTCGCCGGGCGACCGCCATAGGGCAGGTCGACCATGCCGGTATGAAATTTGAAAATAAAAAAGAGAGCCCGATAAGGGCGAACGACCGTCGTACCTCAGTCGACCGCCGCAGCCTTGAAAACTAGCCGTTGGGGCTTGCGCAAGTTGACATTTTCAACCCAGTTTATTACAATTTTACCCCCAAACAGTTATATTTTCTTGTGGGCTATATATACACTATCAAAACCTTTCTAAATAAGCTTTTGAACATTTTGAAAGATCAAATCCCATAGTTTTGAGCTAAAACCTTTACATCAAAACCTAAACCTCTTTGAACTTGTATTTTTACATTCTACCAAGAGGATCTCCATAGGCGTTACATTTGTATCTTTCTTTGGAGTGTTTGTGAGCTTAAGAGTTTGTAATCCGTTGTAAGAGGGAGTGTCCCCTCGCAAGGCTTTGTGCAGAAATGGTTTGTCCCCTTTGAAGTTGGAGGAGTTGGATGTACGGCTTGGAGACTCGCCATTGAAGAATCTCATCTTTTAGTGGAGTCCCCAAGGAGGTAAAACTTGGAAGAGTGGAGTAGGTCATGTGATAAACCGAACCACTATGGATCTTGTGCCTTGTGGTTGCCTCTTCTTCTCCTTCTTCTCTTACATGTGTGGTGATTGGTAATCTCTATCCTTTACTTGTATTTATATTTTATTGAACAAATGTTAGAGCATATAAGCATAAAGGAATATCCAAACCCTAGCTTTCACTATATTGATTATTTGAACAAGGGTTAGACTAATTAATGCTTAATTAGAAAATTAATTTTAATAATCCACCTAATTAAGCCAATAATTTTTAATTGACCAATTCACCCCCCCTCTTGGGTTGTCACACTTGCATTTTATTTGGTATCAAAGCTAAGGCTTTTAAAGAGATTTTTTAATTTCAAAATCTTCAAGAGAAAAGATCCGTGGCAATCCAAATGGATTTTGAGAGAGGATGATCCGCTCTAATTCCTCCTTTCTTTGATGGAACGAATTATAGAGCTTGGAAAGTAAAAATGCTTGTCTGTCTCAAATTCATAGATTTTGACATTTTAGATGTCATTGAAAGGGAATTTTCTTTTCCAAGAAAATGTAATAAAAATGATGCAAAATTATTTTCATTAAACTCAAAAGATATTATTATAATATGTTGTAGACTATGTCCTAATGCTTTTAAGAAATTTCATCATGTACAAATGCAAAAGATATTTGGACTAATCTTAAAAATTTCTATGAGAAAAATGTTTGTCTATTTACAAATGATAAAAATATTGTTCTAGAACAAAAAGAGACTTCACAAAAATCTTTTGGAAATGAAAATGCTTTCAAACATTCATTTTTCGATTTGGAAAGTCAAATTAAAGATTTGAAGTTAGAAGTTAGTGAAAGCTTAAAAAGAATTAAAAAATTAAGTCAACTAAGTAAAGCTTTAGTAAATAAAAATGATGACTTAACTAAAAGATGTAATATCCTTGGAAAAGAAAATGAAAGCCTTGCAAACACAAACATGAAACTAAATGAAAAATATAAACATGTTTGTGAAAATGAAGAACAACTAAAAATTAATTCTTCTCATCAAAAAGATCATCTTAAGAATTAAATAAATGAGATTGAATTAATAAATAAAGAACAGATTTATAGAATCAAAGACTTCAAAAAGATAAAGATAATCATGTGTGTTTACATTCAAAGTCTTTTGATTCAATTTGCATGCCATCTACCAATTGTTTTTCATGTACTTATTGTGGTAGATTAGGGCATCACAAATCTAGCTGTAGGCTTAGATTTGTGAAATCAAGCAAGTTTGTTTAGATAAGAAAAGACACACTCCCACAAACAAACTTGAGTGGAACCAAAGTGATTTGGGTTCCAAAGTCCCCCATTCAAACTATTCATTGAATATGTTAGAATAAGGGGTTGTGCTTAATTGTTACATCATATACAATTTCTTCTAGATACTTCACATCATGATTAATATCTTGTATCTAGATCTCATGAGCTTTATTGATATGTCATTTTATACTTGAATATAGATACTCATCATCATTGTTTTTAATAGAATATATCTATAATCATAGAGCTTAATGATCACATCATATACCACCCATATTCTATGAAGAAAACAAGAAAACACTTCTCCAGAGTATACTTGTGGTTAATTGTTATATCATATTAAATCATACTAGATATCATATGCTTGATATGTATCTAGTTATCTTGTGCTTAAAGATCATATCTTTTTTTTAAATGTATTATAGATACACTTATACATATCGTGACTTATTTATATGTATCTATATATAGTAGTGTTCATTCTAATAACAACATGATATAGTGTGTTGATATATACGATCTCATGTTATGGTGCATAATAGAGTATACTATCTTGTAATGGTATGACCATGTACTTTGGTCTAAATGTTTGATATATCACTTGAAATTTATTCATTCACTTAGTACTCTCTTTGACACATAGGAATAGCTTAGGTTGGTTCAAGCTAGATTCCTAAGTATTAGTTTGTTATTGCTAGTCTTTTCTATTTTAAGAGTTGATGATGTGATTCTAGCAAACATAGAAGAAATTGAGCACGAATTGAAAATCAAGAAAAATGCATAAAAATGTAGGTCTCAGCAAAATCATTGTAAATCAAATCTTAGACATCTCTAAACAAACAATGTTGGGTCAAAATACAAAACTTAATTAATCTCGATACATTTTGTAAAAATCTTAAGGAGTTCATAAGTGAAAATGATTGCATTTGCCCAAGGTATCTCTCTTCCATGATTATTCATGAAAATCCTTGGCTCTTAATAACATTCCCTATATCCTAAAGTCTCGTTATTGATAAGGGAAGTTGCAAATGCAACTTAGTTCAATGAAAGAATCATGATTCATCTTGATTGAACTAAGTCAGATGTAGCATGTCCATAACCGTAACTTTTCATCTTTGACATGCAAACCATATGAGAAAATCACTTGTTAAAAAGAACTCTAAGTTGAACCTCAAATAAATAAACAAGTGAAATTTAACTGGAGGAAGAAAAGTGTTAAGATTATCTTAAACCCTTCACACCAAACCTATGTGCACTAGAAAAATAAAAATTTAGGTAAAATCTACATAAGATTGCACATGGGAGTACATTGTCACTATGAAGTATGGTTCATGTTTGAACATCTACATCATCCATATGACATTGATTTGTTCACAAAATAATTGAACTTGAAACATTCTATCTTGTGAACTTCAAATTTAAGTGGAATCTCCAAATGTTATAAGTATTAAAATCCACTTAATGAGAAGCATGTGACATAAAGTGAGATATACACACATTATGCCTATATATGTGATCTATGTATAATATAGTGAAATACTCCCAAGCTAGATCACTATAAGTTGGAGTTATTTAAATATATTTCCATCATACACTCAAACTTGTATCTCATGAATCTCATTGATTATGAACATCTTCAAAATTATGAGATTATGACCAAAAAGCCAAAAGTATGCTTAAAATTGAGATATGTACATATTTAGCTTTAAAAGAGAAAAATTGAAGTAAAATGTGTTTTGAAAATCACTTAATCATTTAATTGAACTTAATCCATCAAAATACATGTAACGAGCAAATAGGTAACATGAACATAAAATTGAAAATGAAACATTCTCTAAAGTTGAAAACTAGTTTGTTCTTATATGAAAACTTAAAAGAACTAGTTGTCTTCATAATAGGATAGAGTTGCTTGTCCTAGGATAATTTCTAAATCCTTGTCATATTTAGCCATCCTTGGTGTGCTTATATTTTCTTATTTATAGCACTCTATATATAAGAGATATTCTCCTTGTGTGGTATTAGCTACATGGTAAGATGTTAAACCTTAAAGTTAAAAGCTACTCAATTGGTACTTTTAGCCTTCTTACTAGTTAAGAGGGAGACTGTACCTTCACCTTAAATTAATACATCTAATCACTTTGACTTCTTGCCAACATCTTCACCATGATAAGTCATATGTGCCTTGATTGTTATTGTATATATATAAAGTATATGTGTAGACACCCCCATTTTGCTACGCTTTGAAAAGCGAGAAATTCAGAAGTTTCATCTAGTCTTGAGTCGGTCTTCCGCATTAGATTGGGTGTTTTTGCATTTTTAAGACTTGAAGTTGATTCGCAATCGTAAAAGTCTCTAGGGGTTTTCATTGGCCTCTGGAACATGAAAATTTAAGTTTCCGATCAAGTAGGAAAACCTGCTATTTTTATAATTTCTCAGGATTTTCCATATTTTTCATCAATTTTTGCTTTCCAGTGTGTCCCATTTGACCCCCAAGTTATGTCTGAGAAATCTCGAGTGATTTCATGAATTTTTAAAAACCTTCTAAATTTAAAACTTCTTAGGGATTTCACTTGATTAGAAAATGTTGTGAGAAGAGGGCATTTTGGGTATTTTCAGGGGATTCCAAGTGATCCTGTTTGATATCACCCACTAAAAGGAGCCGACTTAAAAACCTTATATTTTAGAAGTTTGACCATGAAGACTTTCCATTTTTAACTTTCTCCTTTAAGGGCAATTCAGTTTAAGGGGATTTTAGTCACTTTTTGATATGTGTTGATCAAACAAGGTCATTTGGGCAAAAATAATTTTCCCAATGGGTGAATGAGGTTAGGCAATGTGTGCAGGACCCTCCATGTGCATCACATGGTGTGGGCCCACCATTGAAAATTTTGAATTATTCTTTGAAATGGATTGGATTTCATAAAAGATGAGAAAGAGAAAATGGCTAATATGGTCAGGCTACTAAAATGGCCATAACTTTTTAACCACTCGTTCAAAAAATTCATAGCTGCACTGGTTGAAAACGTCTCGAGAAGCATTATAACTTTCTAGTTTACAACTTCTCGTGATTCTTTCACAAAACAAGTCAAAAAAACGAGCTTTAAAATCAGGCAATGCCATTTGGATGGGAATTCTAGCCCACTAAAGTTATCATAAATCTTCAACCGATTGGCCAAATTTAACATATAAATATGCGTTGGAAAGGTATTTCAAAGGGCTACAACTTTGTAGTTTATAACTTTTTCTAATTCTGCCTCTAAATAGGTCAAAAATGAGTTCCAACGTTGGAGAATCCTTTTTGGACGGGAATATTTCATAAAAGGGTGTGTTTCTCATATGTGAAAGCTTCTAGGATAATCTTGAAAGATCTCTTTTAGTATAATTAGAATGGAATTTTTGCTTAGCAAGGAATCCTAATTAGAAAATAACTCTATTTTAGAAAGTAAAGGAAAGAAAGAAAGAAAAATATTGGAAACTTACTAAATATGGAGTCCTCACAAAGGAAACTTCTTATTCAATTCAAACTCTTGATTTTCTATATAAACAACACACCAAACCCTAGATGGGAGCTTGCAAAAATGTCTAACTTGGCCTCCTTCTTGGATAAACGTCACATCTTGATTGGGGTGTGGAGATCATCTTCCACACTTCATCTTCTTCAATGTTCCTTATTATTTCTTCCATCCTTCAAAATTCAAGATATTGGAGATTATTAGATTTTTCTTCGGAGTTCTTCTAGCGTTTATAAGGGTATGACAAAGAGAATATCCCGAATTTACAAACCCTAGAGACAAGGATTTACGATCAACGGTATGTGTTCTTTCTCTTTTTCAATCTTAGGTTTAGAAAAGCATGCTAGATTAGATTTTTTGTTTTCTTTGGTTTCATGATGCATATAGATGTATTTCAAATCGAATTTTTGATATGACATAATATGAATTATATTCTTTTTAAATCCAAATTATTGTTGAGAAATTAGTTTTTCTTGATTTAAAATCAATTTGCTTTCAAATCTCTTTCGATATGGGTTTAAACTCGATTTTCAAAGCAAGTGGTTTGAATCAATGGTTTTCTTCAAACCCGTTTTTTCTGAGATTAAAACATAATTAAAAACTTCTGGAAACTAAAATTTTCAGCCAAGTTTGATTCATTTTGACGCCGAAGTCGCTCTTCGAGCAATTGCCCAGAAAATGGGGATTTTTCGAAGAGAAAAATCAACTACATAGGAAAACAAGTTGGAATTGGCTGAAATTTCTTCATGATTTTCTATTCGAAGCATCATTCTACGTGCGATTATGGTTTTCCTTGTAAAACAGAGATTTTTAAAAAAATTTCTTTTCAAACCAGTTACTTATGTCACTGGGATGATTTAGAAAAATTTTAATTAATTTTCTCAAAGTTCTGATTTAAATTTCGAATTTTTATGGTGTTTTGAGTTTAAAGTTTCTAGGAAATTACTAATTTTTCATTGAAAATTGAGTTTTAAAAAATATACTGATCTTCAAAGGCTGAAATTTAGAGAAAAAATAATATTATTCATATTTGGATCATCTGTAAATTTTTCATGATTTTAGGATTATAGTAATTATTTGTTTTTTATTTTTCTTTCAAAACAGCCAGATTTTGTTAGATTTTAAATTAGTAGCAAATCAAAGTAAAATTTGATGAAATTTTTACATTAATTTTTAAATATTAACATTAAGTTACTATAAAATTTGGAACTGATTTTGTTTGCGTTTGCCATGTGATGTTCAGTAATGTTAACAACTTGGCCTGATTTTGATTAAATCATTAAAAAATGAATTTAATTCCAAAAATCGTAAACAAAATTCAGAATATCTTAGCTTTTCAGTATATATGTAATGCTTAAGCCATTTAAATAGAAACCATAAAAATCAATAACTTCCTTCATAAAGTGCTAATTTGGCCTAAATTTTGAGAAAATCATTAAAAATTGAATTTAATGCTAAATACCATGAAAATTTTCAGAATATCATAATTTTCTAGAAAACATGTAATTCTTAAGTGGCTGAAACAGAAACCTTATGAATCATTAATCTTCTTTGTAAACTTGCTATTCTAGATGCAAAGATTGTATTCATAATCGTATCCTAATTGCGATCAATCCTTAACAGTTTAAGCATTTAAATTATAATATGTTTTGGCTCCGAGGTCGTTGTCCACGGAAATCCTGAGAATATGCCAGGCAATAATATATTATAACTTATGTGCCAAATTGTATAAGAATGAAAAGCACGATTTCCTTCCATGAATGCAATCTAAGCACGGATCTTGTCAACTCTTAGAGCCTTAGCTTTTTTTCAAATTCTAGGTATTAGGAACCCTTAAAGAACTGAAAAATCATCAACTTAATGAATTGAGTTGAATTAATCCATGTTTAAGCTGTTTTTTGAACTGTTAGATTGTGGTATTACCTCATAGGAACCCTTAGAGCTGATTAGGAACACTTACGTCATGTTATGTTCTAGGTTTTAGGGTGTTTTAGAGTTAGGAGTCCCGCCTCATCACAGCCGGTTGTTATTGATAGCAACCGAGTCTTAGACTAGTTTCACTAGTTAACCCTTTCCCTACAGGACAAGCCTAGTTAATCTAGAATGTAAGACCCACTTGCATTAGTTCAGGGAAAGTTTTGCACATTAGATAGGACCATATAGCATCTTAGATAGAGTCATATGATAATAAAAGTCATCCAACTTGAATTAAATAAATTTTCTTAAACTGTTGAAACAGTCATTTCCAGTCTAGATCGGTGTCTTAGATGTCTTAGGCACAAAGCTTAGTCTAGGCCACCGAACTACGTCGACTCTGATCCCAGTGAGACTTGGGTACGTAGGCAACTTGGATGCTTGGATGGGATACCAAGCACGAGTCGGCCCTACACACTTTAGTAGGGTTTTTAGGTTTTTATTTTGTTTATTTCTTTCACATTTTTTGAACTCTAAATTAAATTGATTAAATCACTTAGGATTTTTCATGAAATTAGATTTTAGGAGAACTTTCACATAGATCGAATCAAACCAATTTAAGATAATCAAAAGACGCATCTAGGAATCACATCGAGATTAGATTATTTAAGATGCATGCCCTTTAGTTCGAACATCAATAGAGTTGAAATGACCCTTTAAAAGAAATTTAAATGAGTAATCTATGGAACTGAACACCGGATTATCGGGCAAGAATTGTGCATATGGCAGCAATCCACCATACCTTCCATTCTCGTAATCATGTAACGAATCTAGACTTCTGGGATCGCAGATCATTGCAGTGTCACTTATGGGTCCTAGGTCCCTTACCTAGGTGGCGACTCTGGTCATTCTCTTTTGCGTGAAATTCAAATTTCTTTTGTTATCCCAAGTTCACCGAAATGATGATTTATATCAATAATAAAAAGCACACGCCATTCGCGTGGGTTCGAGAAACCAAGAAGGGGAGGCGGGCCGCGCCTGTAGACACCCTCATTTTGCTACGCTTTAAAAAGCAAAACAGTTTTAGTTGGTCAGTTGAATTCTAAAATAGTCATATGCATTAGGGTAAATTTTTCATTTTAGGGTTTTTAAAGTTGATTCGCAATCCTAAAAGTCTCTAGGGAGTTCCATTGGTCTTCGGAAGATGAAAAATCAAGTTTCCAATCAAGTAGGAAAAACTGTTATTTTTGGGTTTCTCAGGGTTTCCCTTATTTTTACCTAGTTTTGCACATCGGGGATAATTTGGTCATTTCCAGTGTGTTTCATTTGATCCCCGGGGTATGTCTAAGAAGTTATGGATTGTCCCATTAATTTTGGAAAACCTGCTATTTTTAAAATTTCTCAGGGTTTTTCTTATTTTTCATCGATTTTTACACTATTGAGGTATTTTGGTCATTTCCAATGTGTCACAATTGACCCCCAAGTTGTGTCTGAGAAATCTTAAGTGATTCCATTAATTTTGAAAACCTGCTAAATTTAGAATTTCTCAGGGGTTTCACTTGATTTGAAAATTTTGAGTGTCGAGTGCATTTTGGGCATTTTCAAGGAATGCCAAATAATCATGTTTGATATTACCCACCAAAAGAAGCAAACTTAAAAACTTACTATTTTTTAGGTTTGACCATGAAGACTTTCTATTTTTAACTTTCCCCTTCGGGGGCAACCCAATTTAAAGTCATTTTTAGTCGCCTTTGGGTGCTTAATGATCAAGCAGGGGATTTTGGCCTGAAAAATTATTTTTTCTAAACAAAATGGTTCGACCATATGTTGAGGGTGCACCATAAATGTCATATGGGTTGGGTTCATCAATAAAAATTTTGAATTTAAAGGATTTTATTGAATTTTCATTGAAAAAAACCCAAAATACATGTCATAAGGCCCATTGGGCTAAAGCCCACAAGGTGGGGGCCTATATGGGTCGGCCACATAAGTGGACGGCACACATGGGTGGCCCACATGCTTGGGCGCCCAACCTTGATGAGGTGAGATGGATGATGACGTCATATTTGGTTGCTAAAAATAAAAGAAATGGCTAATATAGTCAGGTTAGTAAAATGGCCATAACTTTTTACCTTCTCATCCAAAAAAATTAACATTATACTAGTTTCTAACGTCTCAAAAAGATCTACAACTTTCTAGTTTACCACTTTTCTTAATTCTGCCCCTAAATAGGTCAAATATGAGCTCCAACATTGCGCAATCCTTTTTGGACGAAAATCTTTAATATATATATATATATATATATATATATATATATATATATATATATATGTTATTTCCATTGTGTGAGAGCTTCTAAAAGAGTCTTGAAATATCTATCTTATGCAAAATAGCATATCTTGCTTTGCAAGTAATCCTATTTAAAAGCTAATCTAATTTAGAAAGTAAAAACAAAAGAAAGCGAGAGAAAAAATTAGGAAACTAGCTAAAGTCTTGTCCTCACATTGGAAACTCCTTATGCCTTGCTAACCCTAATCACTTTCTATTTAAACAACACCATTCAACCATAAGGAGGAGAGGCAAAAACGCCTAACCTTGCTCTCTCCCTTCAGAAAACGTCACCCTAATTGGGTGAGTTGGATCATCTTCCAACTTCATCTTCTCCAAAGTTCCATCATATCTTCCTTTCTTCTTCTATATTCGATATATTGGATCATTCTTCGGGGTTTTTCAGCGTTATAAGGGTGGGACAAAGCGAATATCCAGGAATTACATACCCTAGAGACAAGGATTCGCGATCAACGGTAAGTGTTCTTCCATTTTTCAATTTTTTTGTTTAGAAAGCATGTCTAAGATGTTTTTTAAGGTTTGATTTTTGAATCTGGTCTAAACGGATGAATTTTTCAACGAAAATTTAGTATGTTGTAATATGAATCATAATATCAATAATTTCAGAATTTCAATAAAAAAATATTTTTTCTCCATTAAATATTAATTTTCTTTTGTTTTTCATTCGGGATGGGTTTCAAACTTGGTTTTCAAAGCAAGTCATTCAAATCTTGATGTTTTTCTCAAACACATATTTTCTAAGATTAAAATAAATTCTAAAACCATTAGAAAACATAATTTTCACCCATGGTTGGCTCGTCTTATTTTTTGTTTTATTTTTTGAACGGTAACCCATAAAAGGGTTATTTCTCAACGAATAAAATCGAAAACGTAGAAAATCAAGTTGAATTGAGGTGAAATTTTGTTTCCAACCCTATTTTGATATTTTTCAGATCACCCAAAAATTTTCAAAAGTTTTAAAATTTATTTGACTCAATTTTAAATTATTTTAAAATTGGCTTATTTTTAATAAATATCAAATGGATTTAAAAACTCCTGAAATTTCCCAGATCATAATTTTAGACACAAATTGAATATTCTATGAAATAAAATTTGGAAAAATCTATTTTCTTTATGGTTTACTAATCAATGCTTCGTTTTGCGTGTTGTAATTCTTTTTCATATTAAAATTGATAATTTTCTAAATTTTACTTTACAAACCACTAACATATGTTACTGGTATATCATATGAAACTTTTCATGGATTTGTGTAAAGTTTTGATATGGTTTTTGAATTATTTATGTCAAAACGGGTTTGGATTTCAAGAAAATGCTTAATCTCTTTCCTTAAAAATTGAGTTTCTGGAGAAATATTAACTTTCAATTTCTAAAAATTGGATATAAAATATTATAATTTATATTCAGTTTACCTTAATTTTATCATGATTTTAGGATTCCATTATGCATGCTTTTTTATTTCTTCTTCCGAAATATCCATTATTTGTTAAATCTGGAATGCATAACAAATCATAATATTATCTGATTAAATTTTATAATAGGCTTTATTTATAATCAATATATCACTGAAAACTTTGGTTTGAATTGGAATTCATTTGCTGCAAGTTTCTTTGTAATGTCATGATTCGGGTCCGATTCTGGAAAAATCACTAAAAATGGAATTTAATCTCTAAAATCATGAAAAATTTAAGAAAGTCATAATTTTATATAATACATCATATCCCAAAGTTTCGAAAACACGGAACTTATTTTACTATAGGATGCTTTGTAAAATTGTGATTCTGTTCCGATTCTAATAAATTCACTTAAAAAATTGAAATCAATTCAAAACCTCGTCAAAATTTTCAGAATACTTTAATTTTTCATCATATATTCAATCCTTAAGCCACTTAAACAGAAACCCTAAATGTCACATACTTCCTTTGTAAAATTGCTATTTTAGGTTAGTTTAAGTGCTAGGTTTGAGTTCATGATTGATTATTCATTGCGATCGATTATTGGATGGTTTAGCGTCTAAATTATAATATGTTATTAGCTCCGAGGTCTTTGTCCATGAAAATCCTAAGAATATGCCAGGTAATAATATATTATAACTTATATGATGAATTGTTTAAGGGTTAAAGGCATAATTCTCTGTCATGATTGAAACACAAGCACGAGAATGGTGGAACCTTAGAGACATAGGTTTTAGATGTTAGGAAACCTTAAAAGAACTGAAAATCATTCACTTAATAAATTTGGGTTGGCCAAACCCAAGTTCCAATTGATTTTGGAACTGTTGGATTACGGTCCCACCTCGTAAGAGTCCTAGAGTTATGAGTCTAGCCTCATCACGACCGGTTGCTATTATTAGCAATCGACGCTTAGACTAGTTACACTAGTTGATCCATTTTCCCTATAGGACAAACCTAGTTAACCTAGGTTGTAGGGCCCACCAGCATTAGTCTAAGGGTTGTCTTGCACTTTGATAGGACCATATAGCATCTTAGATGAAGCCCTAAGATAATAAAACTTAAACAACTTGAATTAAATAATCTCTTTAAAACTGTTAAAACAATCAGTCCAGTTTAGATCCGTATCTTAAACGTCTTAAGCATATAGCTTAGTTTAAGCCACCGAACTACGTCAACTCTGATCCCAGTGAGGCTTGGGTACGTAGGCAGCTTGGATGCTGCGATGGCATTCCATGCACGAGTCGGCCCTACATACCTCAGTAGGGTTTTTAGGATTTTATTTTGTTTATTCATTAATCATTTTTCAAACCCTAAATCAAATTGATCAAATCACTTAAGATTTTTCCTAAAATTAGATTCTATGAGATCGAATCAAACCAATTTAAGAGAATCAAAAGACACATCTAGGAATCACATCGAGATTAGATTTTAGGATGCGTGTCACATTGATCACATTAAAAGAGTTTAAATGAGCCTTTTAAAAGAAATTTAAATGAGTTAATCTTTGGAATTTATGATCGGATTATCGGGCAAGAATGGTGCATATGATGGTAATCCTCTATACCTTCCATTCTCGTAATCAGGTAACGAATCTAGACTCCTAGGATCGCAAATCATTGCAGTGTCACTTATGGGTCTTAGGTCTCTTACCTAGGTGGCGACTCTGATTATTCTCTTTTGTGTGAAATTCGGATTGCTTTAGTGATCCCAAGTTCACTGAAAAGATGACTTATATTAATAATAAAAAGATACACGCCATTCGCGTGGGTACGAGAGACAAAGATAGGGAGGAGGGTCACGCCCCTCTCACGGGATCGGGACCCACAGCGCCCCTCTCGCGGGATCGGGCCCCACAATATGCACATAGTTAGGGGGAGCATGATCTGCTAGGTAATTCTATCGCTTTACTTGGTATCATTTGATTACTCCTAGCAAACATGCATTAGTAGCCCAAGGGTTGTTTGTCAATCATTTACCTCTAAATCCCTTGGTGCCTGTGTGTTTGGACAGCCCTTTGGATTCATACCTTGTATGAATCTGTAACAAATGGGGAGCTATACATTTGAAATATATGTCCTTTTTTATCTTATCATATGTTGTTTGATATGCATTCCATATGATAAGAGCACTCATTTGGAGCCCCATTTCTTCATTTGTGTGTGTTTAGGACTTGTCTCATGCTTTCATTTTGAGATTATCTTTCATTTATGACAAGTACCTTAGCCTAAGCTTCAGTGTTATATCCTTCTTGGACTGGAAACTTATCTTGTATAGCCTCATAATAGTTATCTCATTTGCCGAGGTTGATAAGTTTTGTTCCTTGTGCCTTATCCTTCAAATCTCTTAGAGTTCCATTCATAGGATCCTATCTTACTTGATTAATCATATCCCCTATGAATCCTTTCTCTTATTATATACTTTTGAAGGTGAATACATCATTCTTCATGATAAGATTCATTGGATATGCCCTCATTGTCATATATATAGCCATTATGTACTGTCATGCCTTGTCTTATAGGTTTTCCTAGGGCCTATGACAAATACATAGTTGGAGAGCTTAATGGTACTCCATTCATGTTTATATAGATCATTGTGATGTGATCACAAGATCTATTGCCCAATTACTTGTGCTTAAACTTGCAAATTCTTAAATAAATAAATAAAAAATATATATATATATATAATATAGCTTATCATGCATTTCACTTTTGTTTTCTCTTTGATAAGCATCACATGAGCATGAATGTAATATCATATACTAGGTACGATAAGGGTGGACTACCGCCGTACCTCAGTCGATCGTCGCGGCCTGGAAAACTAGCTGTTAGGGCTTGCACAAGTTGACTTTTTCAACCCAGTTTACTATAGTTTTACCCCCAAACGGTCATATTTTCTTGTGGGCTATATATACACTATCAAAACCTTTCTAAATAAGCTTTTGAACATTTTGAAATATCAAATCCCATAGTTTTGAGCTAAAACCATTCATCAAAAGCTAATCCTCTTTGAACTTGTATTTTTACATTCTATCAAGAGGATCTTCATAGGCTTTACATTTGTATCTTTCCTTGGAGTGTTTGTGAGCTTAAGAGTTTGAAATCCTACCTATCAAGAGGCAAAAAGAGAGTTTTAGTTTTAGTTCTTCATTGTATTGAGGGTCTTGGATTCGGCTCGGTAACAAAGGTGAATCTGTTATAAGAGGGAGTGTCCCTTCGCAAGGTGATGGGGCACAAATACGGCTACGCTCCCAGATATCGCCACGTGTCATCCATGCACAAGCAGAGCCCAACCATCATGAAGAATGGCGTTGGAAAACGGCAAAGACCACACATTCATGACACGTGTCGCCCTCTCGCCGCCCAGGCCTCATCATCACAAATTATGGAAGGAAATGGCCGCCAAAGCCAAGTGCGCTGGCAAGATAGAGGGACGGCCCAATCCTGCAAAGGAAGGTTTTCCCTCCATAATGATGAAAAGAGCTGCACACCTCCCTTTAAAAGGAGAGGGAGGTTGGCCCTCTGGGGGAGGAGACCGATTCCCCACTCCGCAACACCGAAAAAAGAGGCGAGGCAACAACAGAGGAGGCTAGGAGCTCGATCCTATTCTTCCTGCTAGTCCCCTCCGACCCACTCACTCACACACCCAGAAAAGAGCCCGCGCACTGGCCCTGGTAACCCCGATCGAAACCCCCTTCCCCCTCTCGCCGTTCTTTATATTGATTGGTCGAAGGATCTGACTTGGGTGTCGAAGTGGTCGTCCGGGACCCACCCCGGACCCCCTGACCCCCTTTGTTTGTGATTGCAGACCCCACGGAGGCCCTCTACCGACCGCGCGATCGCAAACCCGGATTCAGACGCCATCATATTGGCGCCATCCGTGGGACTCGTCGAGTACTGAACGCCTTATGGCGATGAGAAACCACACCCAACAGCAAGAAATAGGGGTAATGAGCCGAAGCCAGGCTCAACGCGCACAAACCAGCACCTCAACCTCCCAAGAACCCAACTCACCGCCCTCGGGCCGACACCAACCCTCCTCTAGCACGCCGCAGATGGTCCTCACCATGGAGATATTCAACAAACTTCGCCGAGAACTACTCCAACGCTTGCCTCCTCCGGCCTCGGAGAGGCCCCCGACAACGCAGGACCAGACAGAGGCCTATGACGAAGGCAACGAGGAACAACCGGGGGAATGCCATCCCCAACGAAAGCGAGCACCGACTCGCCGGACGCCGTCCCCATCAGCAAATAGCCCTCTGCCCCCCGCAACTAGGGGATACTAGCGAGACAGCGGGAGGCAAGCTACGAACAGCCACGCTCCCCCTGTCCAAGCTACCCGCCTCCAGGAACCGCCCCTGACTCGGGCGGAAGAAGTGGCAACCTCAGCACAACCGCCCAGTGTGGACCCGATATCTGACCTGCAAAGACAGATCCGGGAGGTAAAATTAGAAATGAAAAAACCCTACGACCACGGCATCCTCGATGAGTGGGAAAGGGAGACGGCATCCCCATTCACCTCGGAGGTCTTAAAAAGCCCAGCAGAAGCAGGCATAGACCTCTCCCGCTTCGGTCTGTACGATGGAAGCACAGACCCCCTCGAGTTCCTCCAAACCTTCAAAAGGGTAATGACGCTCCGAGGTGCGTCGGACGGATTCATGTGCAGAGCCTTCCCGTCCCTACTAAGAAAAATCGCCAACGACGGGTACATGAGGTTGGAGCCCCACTCCATCGCATCCTTCCACGAATTTGGGAGGAAGTTCAGCGCAAGGTTCGCCAACAACCGCCTCCGCCATGATCCAGCGGATGCCCTCTTAGCCCTCCGGCAAGGAAGAAACGAGACCTTAAGAGACTTCATGTTGAAATTCAACGCCGAATTAGCCCAACTTTCTAACATGGACGTCCAAATAGCGGTCGCCACACTAAAGCATGCCACCACCGATCCGAATCTCAAGCTGCACTTCACCCTAAAGCCACCACGGGACCTACAGGAACTTGAATCCAAGGCTGATAAGTTCGTACGAGCAGAAGAAGCCTGCGCTCGAAAACAGAATCAGCCCGACCCCGATGAAAGGAAAAACGACGGCCGAAGGGCCATAAGGCCACGTGCCGACGAGAGGCAGGAGGGCAGAAACCCCGTCCCCGTCTTCGAGAGACTGGGAACCGCCCCGCTAAAGTTCCCCCTCTCCCACGTTCTACTAGCCATCAGGGATCAGGGTCTCCTGACCCCCCCAAGAGAATGGCCACAGAGCCAAAGAAGAGGTCCGCCCGAAAATTCTGCGAATTCCACGGGGACCACGGCCACGAAACTGACCATTGCTTCCACCTCCGCCTCCAACTGGAAAAGTTAGCCGAAGAAGGACACCTAAATCAATATCTCAGGAGTCCTGACGAAAGCTCGCGCGAGGTCCAGCATCCCCCCGACGAGCCCAGACGTAGGCACCGGTCACCCAATGGACGCCGGTCCAACAACCGTTGCCGATCCACAAGCCGACATCGATCCCCTAGCAGGCATCGCTCAAGAAGCAGACGCCGATCCCGCAACAGACGCGGCGCGCACCGCCACCATCGCTCCCGGAAAGAGGAGCCCCCCAAGCAACCGCAGGCCCGCGAACAACCGCCCACCATTATCGGGAAAATCAATATCATCACGGGCGGGCCAGCAGCGGGAGGGCCGACAACCTCCGGCCGGCGGGCATACGCGGAACGAATATTCTCCATGGATATGCCTTCCAAAAAGGCCCGAACGGATCCACCCCTACAAGACCAGATCATCACTTTTTCCAACGAAGACCTCGACGGGCTACAAGTCCCGCACGACGACGCACTGGTCGTCGCCAACATCGATATAGGAAAAATCTTGGTGGACACAGGGAGCTCCGTCAACGTGCTACACCTCGAGACCTTCGAAGAAATGAAACTGGGCAAAGAAAGGCTGGGACCCTCGGAATACTCTATCTACGGGTTCTCCGGTGCGTCCGTACGGGTCGATGGCAAGATCGACTTACCCGTAACCTTCGGGACATACCCCCTCCAAAAAACCATCCTGACCACCTTCCTGGTCGTAGATATACCATTCACTTACAGCGCCATCATTGGACGCCCTGCTCTAAGAGATTTGGGAGCAGTAGTCTCCACCCCGCACCTCAAGATGAAATTCCCCACTCCGACCGAGGTAGGGGAGGTCCGGGGACAGCAAATGATAGCACGCCAGTGCTACCCCGCAAGCCTGAGAGGAACCAACGCCCCGACCGAAAATTTCACGATCGGTAGTGAAGATCCCCGGCAGCAGGCCCGCACAATCAGAGGAGAGCCCGCCGAGGAGCTAGACTCCATCCCCCTAGCCAAAGATCAGCCGAAGAGACAAGTCCGGATCAGCTCCCTGCTAAAAGGCCCCCTGCGAGACCAAATGATCGACTTCCTCAGAACAAACAACGACATGTTCGCATGGTCCGCGAAGGACATGCCCGGGATACCCAAGTAACTGGCCGTTCACAAGTTAAACGTGAACCCAGCCCTTAAACCCGTCCGGCAGAAAAAAAGGAACTTCGCGCTAGAGCGTCAAACTCACATAAAGGCCGAAGTGGAAAAACTACTACAGGCCGGGTTCATCAGAGAAATTCGGTACCCCGAGTGGCTGTCAAACGTCGTCATGGTCAAGAAAGCTAGCGGAGGCTGGTGGGCCTGTATAGACTTCACAGACCTAAACAGGGCCTGCCCAAAGGACCCTACCCCTTACCGCGCATAGACCAACTCATCAACGCCACATTCGGGCACGAACTTCTCACCTTCCTGGATGCGTTCTCAGGCTACAATCAGGTCAAAATGCACGAGCCAGACATCCCGAAAACAGCGTTTATCATCGATCAGGGCGTCTACTACTATACTGTTATGCCCTTCGGTTTAAAAAATGCGGGCGCCACCTACCAGCGGCTCGTAAATAAGCTGTTCCAAGCACAAATCGGAAGAAACGTAGAGGTGTATGTCGACGATATGCTGGTAAAAAGTCTGGAAGCCTCCAAACACATCTCCGACCTTCAGGAAACTTTCAGCACCCTACGACGAGCCCGAATGAAGCTCAACCCCGCGAAATGCGCCTTCGGGGTAACTTCCGAAAAATTCTTGGGGTTCATGGTCAGCCAGAGAGGGATCGAGGCCAACCCCGAAAAGATCCAAGCCATCCTAGACATGGAACCCCCGAGGCCAGCCATTAAATCCCAGGCCCTCGCTGACTTTATAGTAGAATCAACGGCCCTGGCCGAGGAACCAACGACAATGGAAAATGGCGACGGCCCCACCAAACAGACGGCTCACAAAAACGTGGCGCCAGACTCAGCGGAACAAAGCGACGAGGTTCGTTGGACCCTGCACGTTGACGGCTCAGCAGGCAAAAAAGGGCACGGGGCGGGAGTGGTCCTCCACGGCCTAGAAGGATTCACACTGGAATACGCCCTCAGATTAGATTTCAAAGCCTCCAACAACGAGGCTGAATACGAAGCCTTGCTGGCAGGACTAAGTCTAGCCGCGGAGCTTGGCGCAGGAAAGTTAAAAGTCCATAGCGACTCCCAGCTCGTCGTCAACCAAGTGAACGTGGTATACGAAGCCAAGGGCCTCAGAATGAAGACATACCTCCAGAAGGTAAAAGAAAAGCTGCAGGGAATGGGAGAGGTAGAGATCCTCCAAGTACCACGGGACATGAACAACCGAGCAGATGCATTATCAAGAATGGCCGCCGAAGAGACCCATGGCTTCGGTACCGTGCTCACAGAAATACTGCCCCACCCCAGCATCGACGAGGTACAAGTCTTGGAAATCCCACCTGGATCAAACTGGATGGACCCCATCATGAGATACCTGAAAGACGGTATACTACCCGCAGACAAGCTGGAAGCCCGGCGCCTAACTGCAAGAGCCGCCCACTACGTGGTCCATGGGCCCAGGCTCTACAAACGGTCATACACGTGGCCGTACCTCCGATGCCTGGTGCCCTCCGAATCAGACTACGCGCTGCGAGAAGTACATGAAGGGATCTGCGGAGACCACGGGGGTGGCAGGACCCTGGCTCAGAAAATCGTAAGGCACGGTTACTTCTGGCCTACGATCCTCAGGGACGCCAAGGAGTTCGTCAAAAAATGCAGCCCATGCCAAAGGTACGCGACCACCCCCCACCAACCGGCCACACCATACACCGCGATAGCAGGACCCCTGCCTTTCGCCATGTGGGGCATGGATCTACTCGGACCCTTCCAGAAAGCCCCCGGGGGGCACACTATGCTGTACGTCGCCATCGACTACTTCACCAAATGGGTCGAGGTCAAAGTTGTGGCAAAACCCAATTCGAAAGCAACAGAGAAGTTCTTCTACCATGACGTGGTTTGCCGCTTCGGCATTCCAAAGACACTTGTAACGGACAACAGTCCCCAGTTCGCAAGCGCCGAATTTGGCAAATTCTGCGATAACCTAAGCATCGAACACCGTTTCGCCTCCGTAGCACACCCGCAGGCCAATGGGCAGGTAGAGGTAACTAACAGGATCTTGCTTCAGAGCCTCAAGAAACGATTAGGAGAAGCCAGGAAAGACTGGGTAGAAGCACTACCTAGCGTCCTCTGGGCCTATCGAACGACGCCGCAGACCGCGACGGGAGAATCCTCTTTTAGCCTAACCTTCGGGGCCGAAGCGGTCATTCAGCTGGAAATTGGCCTCCCCAGCTTCCGCACCGCGAACTATGACGAACAGGGAATTTCCGAGCTCCTCCGGAACACCCTCGATCTCGTGCTTGAAAAAAGAGAGCAAGCCCTTCTCCGAACCGCCTCCTACCAGCAAAAGGTGGCACGGTACTACAACGCCCGGGTAAGAAAGCGCTCGGTAAAACCCGGAGACCTCGTACTACGGCGTACGGCGGTATCCGACCCTCGCAACACCAGAAAACTCGCACCTAAATGGGAAGGACCGTACAGGGTCGTTCGAGCACTCCGCCCCGGGGCCTACCAGCTAGAACGTCTCGACGGGACCCCAGTCCCTCGAAGTTGGAGCATGTACAACCTCCAAGAATTTTACCAGTAATAGTACAGGGTAAGCTCCGTGTTTTTCCTTAAAAGCATGACGAATGTTTGTTTGTTTCTTTTTGTGTCTTTAGAGGCAAAGATGTATTTTTTCTCCTTAAACGAATCAATGGAATAGCGTTTCTACTTAAGACATACGTATCTCCACTTTCCGTCCCATGATAAACGAGGGACCCGAAAGAAGACAGGGAGCGAGACAGAGGTAGCATCGGGGCCGATCCCCCCGAGAATACCCTAAAACGCTCCCCATGAAGAAAAGACCTCCCCCTAAAGGGTAGGCGGGACCCATTAACCCCGAACTGATCACTCGAGGGGAAGATAGTCCTTCCGCAAAAAAGACACCCCACGGGGTGCACCAGGAACATTCTCGACGATCAGGTTAAAATTCAATACCAAAAGGCTCGGAACCCGTCACAAGGGTCCGGCATACATCTCCACAAGATGGAAAAAACCGCGTTCGATGGCAAAAGGCTCGGAACCCGTCACAAGGGTCCGGCATACGTTTCCACAAGATGGAAAAAACCGCGTTCGATGGCAAAAGGCTCGGAACCCGTCACAAGGGTCCGGCATACATCCCCACAAGATGGAAAAAACCGCGTTCGATGGCAAAAGGCTCGGAACCCATCACAAGGGTCCGGCATACATCTCCACAAGATGGAAAAAACCGCGTTCGATGGCAAAAGGCTCGGAACCCGTCACAAGGGTCCGGCATACATCTCCACAAGATGACACAAAAAAAAACATGTTCGATGGTGAAAACCTGACACAAGGTACCACCAGGCAAAAATACCAAACACAGCGAAAAGGGCTCAAGTCGCGCGGAAAAGCAAACGCGCAAGAAGAAGGCAAACATAAGATATAAGTTGTAACAAACGAACAGATGAAACAAAAACAAAGAGGGCCATTCATAAACTACTTCCTTCTATGGGCCTACAAGAGAAGGGGGAGTAAAGACATAAGGCACGCAGGCCCGGACTCCCAAGGCCCCTAACAAAAAAAAAAAAGCTCCCTCCGAAACCCTACTCCTCCCGCCACCTCCTGCTCAGAGCGATTGGCCGCTAAAAGAGTTCTCCGCATCAGAGAGCTCCCTATCACTCTCCCCCTCCGAAGAGCTCCCCCAGCGGCGATTCTCAGGGAATCGGGCCTGGTCATTTAACCAGCGCACCCGATTCCTCAACAGATCATTCTTCGCCCGCAAGGCCGCAATCTCCCGCTCCATGTCAATCATCCGACTGCAAACCGCCATCTCCCTACGATAGACATGGGAGAAAAATGACCGGTGGTGGTGGACAAAAGCTTCATGGGACTCCCTCTCGTAAAACGGAAGGAGGGGAGAACGCGGGGAACACCCTGGAGGCGGGTTCCTCTCAGGAATCGTCTGCAAGGGCCCCAACCCGTCAGGGTTACCCTCAGGACTGCTGGGAGGACTCCCCTCGCTAGCGACTCTCCCCCCACCACTGATGGATAGACCCTGGAAAGACGACGACATCTCTGGCAAGCCTAAAGAAAGGCCGGAAGAAAGCAAAAAAAAACGGGGGACAAAGACGATCTGCAGGAGAGATCACCCCTTATAAAACCCTATGGGGAACCCTGGGGTAGGAAAACGAAGCGGTTGCCATCCGCGTGTTCGTTTCCTATTGAATGACCAAGCGGCGCCGCTAAATGGCAACTCCTTGGGAAGGAACCGCCGGACTAGACAGCGTCCTCTCGAACCCCAAAGTTCCCATAAATGCCTTAGACACAATGTTCTCTAGCCAGGTAAGCAAGCCCCGCTCCCCGAGACCAATCAATGACCTAAAAGTAGTATCATGAAGAGATATAAAGGCGGCGCTATTCCCAGAACACGTCGCGGGTCGCCCCCCTCACCTATAAAAAGCCTAAAATCCATAAAGAAAGGCGAGGGGAAACGACAAGACCATACGAGGTCGACAAGCACCGCTATCCCGACCCCACGCAGGTTCAGGGCCCGGAGCGCAGACCTACCAAAAAAAAAGGAGAGAAAAGGACGAGGTCCGGAGCCCAGATGCGAAGGCCACGGCACGCAAGCACAATGAGCAAACGAGATTAAAAGCGCCAGAGAAAGGCTCGGAACCCCTCGCAAGCTCCGTCAGAACGTCGCAATTCCTTACAACAAAGATAATCCCTGTCAAACAAATGCAAAAAAAAAAAAAAACAGCATAAAAGGACACGACACCAATTCATAAAGATCATCCATTCACATCCTCCTGGCCCACAGGCCTACAAAAAAGAAAGGGAAACAAGAAAACACAGCACAGGGCACGCAGGCCTCAGAAATCCCCGACAAAGAAAGGGATAGGCACGCAGAAAAATAAGGAAAGCCAAAGCTTAATCGGAGAACGACTCCTCTCCCGAAGGGTTCCCCTCCTCCTCCCAAGAGGTCTCCAGCAGGGGGTCCACCTCATATTCCAACAGCTGCTCGTTGAGAAGGTGAACCTTTTCCTGTAAAACCTCGTTCTCTAGCTTCAAGTCCTCGATCTCCTTGCCCATCTTCGAAACACGGCCGCGCAGTTCCGTTCCCTGATGATAGACTCGAGAGAAAAACGACCACTCCCTGGCGACGCAGGACCGAGACAATTTGTCCTCCCTAGGCAAGGAGGAAAGGCGAAGGGGGGGAAAGCCCGAGGAAGGACCCGGGCCCCTCCTAGCCTTCTTCCGATGACCCACGATATCCTCCCCCGGATCGGAGGACAAGTCAGGGTCACTCGACGACTCCTGGAGGAAACGGGCCTTGCCCCTAACTCGTGAAGAAGAACCAGACATGTTGCTAAAGAATATACGAAAAGAACCCCTACTGAAAAGGAGAGAAGAAGAATGACGAAGAGCCACAAAAAGGCACCAGGGTAATTCCCTTCTTTTAAACTCGGGAAAGAAATCCTGGTGCCTCGAGACAACGCAACCTCCCTAACGACGCTGCCGCTTCCCGGGGACAGCCGCCGGATAAAACGGCACGTCTCCTCGTACCCCGGAGCCCTCGTAAATATCCTCATCATGACTTCACTCGAACAAAACATTACTCCCTTGGCCCATTCAATGGACCAAAGGAGTAAGGGGGAGTTATGATGGGGCACAAATACGGCTACGCTCCCAGATATCGCCATGTGTCATCCATGCACGAGCAGAGCCCAACCATCATGAAGAATGGCGTTGGAAAACGGCAAAGACCACACATTCATGACACGTGTCGCCCTCTCGCCGCCCAGGCCTCATCATCACAAATTATGGAAGGAAATGGCCGCCAAAGCCATGCGCGCTGGCAAGACAGAGGGACGGCCCAATCCTGCAAATGAAGGTTTTCCCTCCATAATGATGAAAAGAGCCGCACACCTCCCTTTAAAAGGGGAGGGAGGTTGGCCCTCTGGGGGAGGAGACCGATTCCCCACTCCGCAACACCGAAAAAAGAGGCGAGGCAACAACAGAGGAGGCTAGGAGCTCGATCCTATTCTTCCTGCTAGTCCCCTCCGACCCACTCACTCACACACCCAGAAAAGAGCCCGCGCACTGGCCCTAGTAACCCTGATCGAAACCCCCTTCCCCCTCTTGCTGTTCTTTATATTGATTGGTCGAAGGATCTGACTTGGGTGTCGAAGTGGTCGTCCGGGACCCACCCCGGACCCCCTGACCCCCTTTGTTTGTGATTGCAGACCCCGCGGAGGCCCTCTACCGACCGCGCGATCGCAGACCCGGATTCAGACGCCATCACAAGGCTTTGTGCAGAAAGGGTTTGTCCCCTTTGAAATTGGAAGAGTTGGATGTATGCCTTGGAGATTCGCCATTGAAGAATCTCATATTTTAGTAGAGTCCCCAAGGTGGTAAAACTTGGAAGAGTAGAGTAGGTCTTGTGATAGACCGAACCACTATAAATCTTGTGCCTTGTGGTTGCCTCTTCTTCTCCTTCTTTTCTTACACGTGTAGTGATTGGTAATCTCTATCCTTTACTTGTATTTATGTTTTATTGAAAGCTAAGTACTGGATTTCCAGCACTCCTTCTGCGGTCGCCCGGGACTCCTCGGTCGACCGACCCTGTTTTGAAATCCATTTTAACATATAAATTACAGGGTTTTGGGCCATGGTCTTTTGGCTTTAGTCCAAGGTTTTCAAACACATTTTTTTGGGTGTGTGTATGGTTTTCAAAGATGTAAAAGTTTGATTATGAAAACCATTTGAAAACCTTTGAAAGTGCAATTTACATAAAATCAAGATGACTCCAAATACATTCTAAAAGTGTATACCATTGAGTCTTCTTGGGATGTCTTGGCTTCTTGGAATCCTTCACTTGTGAGTGAACTTCTTGAACTTGATTTGGCTCTTGTGACTTCCTCCAATCTTCAAAACATGTTGAGAGGTACATGAGGTGTCACCATGGTATGTTCATCTCCAAGCTTCTTCTTGACACTTGATAGGGGCTTGAGGGATCTTCATCTTGAGCTTCTTGATTTGAACATCTTCAAATGATGGTGTCTTCACTATGAGTGCAAGCTCTTGATCATTGTGTGTGTGGATCCGCAAGCCTTGTGTTGAGATGAGTTGTGTAATGGCGATTGACATGTGAGATTCCTGTATAATGCATAACTCCTTAAAGCAACACATTAGTCCATAAATGATTGAACCCATGGGAACCCCTGGGCTTTCATCTCCCCCTTTTTTATGATGGCAAACAAATTGATTAGGGAGGCAGGAGATATCTAGAAATAACAAAAACAATAGAGCAATGATCCACCTCACTATATGCACAAGTATATTTTGTGAATGTAAAGCATGTGGTGCATATAACTATGGACTACCTAATCAATTTTAAAAATTCTCCCCCTTTTGGCAACAGCAAAAAGGAAGGATTTGAAAGTAAAAGTGCAAATGAGTGTCAAGGTGAATATCAGCTTATCTAAGCTATGTACCTAGTATATGATATTACATTTTAAGCTCATATGATGCTTATCAAGGAGATTTTTCAAGAAATATTGAGTACAGTGCATGATAAGCAAATATTGGCAACATATTTTTTTTCCAATCTATAAGATTTACATTTTAGCACATCTAGTGGGGTAATGAATATTGTGAGCACATCACTATGGTCCATATAAACATGTGAATGAGACAATTTGGCTCTCCCCCTAAATTTTATCATTGGCCTTAGATAAAACCTATAGGACAAGGCATGACAACGCAAACTGGCTATAGATGTGACAGTGAGAGCATAGCCAATGGATCTTATCATGGTGAGTGATGTACTTGACTTCAAAGGCACATGATAAGAGGTGAATTCACAAGCAATGAGATAATCAACTCAAGCACTATCCTATGAATGAGAGTTCTAGAGAGTTTTCAAAATTAAACTCTAGAACATGATACTTATCATTGGAAATGATGAGACCATATGAGTTCATCCAAGATAAGTCTAAAGCCTAAGATGATATGACACTGAGGCTCAGGCTAAGGGTACTTGCCATAAATGACATATGATCTCAGAAATGAAAGTATAAGACAAGATACAACTATAACACAAATGGAGCAATAGGTCTCCAAATGAGTGTACTTATCATATGTAATGGAGTGTACATATCAAACACCATATGATAAGATTAGAAAATGATAGATATTTACATATAATGCTCCCCCTTTGAAAGTAACTCATACAGTGTATAAATCCAAAGGGCTATCCAACATAAAGTCACCAAGAGTTTGAGAGGTGAATAATTGAAAAACAACCCTTGAGCACAACTACATGTTTGCTAAGGATACTCAATTGATGTCAAATGAGAAACTATATATACATATATATATATATATATATATAACTAGCAATTCAAGGCACATATGACTTATCATGGTTAAGATGCAGGCAAGAAGCCAAAGTAATTAAATGTGTTAATTAAAGTGAAGGGACAGTCTCCCTCTTAAGAAGTAAGAAGGCTAAAAGCACTAATTGAGTAGCTTTTAACTTTAAGGTTTAACATCTTACCATGTAGCTAATACCACACAGAGGGAATATCACTTATATATAGAGTGCTATAAATAAGCAAATATAAGCACACTAAAGATAGCTAAAGATGACAAGGATTTAGAAATCTATCCTAGGACAAACAACTCTATCCTATTGGGAAGACAACTAGTTGTTTTAAGTTTTTCTACAGGGACAAACTAGTTTTCAACTTTAGGAAATGTTAATTTTCATTTTCATGTTCCCTATTAGCTTGTTAGATGTGTTTTGAAGGATTAAGTCCAATTAAATAATTAAGTGTGATTATCAAAACACATTTCATTTTATTTCTTCTCTTTTAAAGCCAATTATACGCATAATTCAATTTTGAGAAGGCTTTTGACTTATTAGATATAATCTCAAGATTTTGATGATGTTCACACTTTTCAATGAACTCATGAGATGCAAATTTGAATGATTTTAGATTTCTCATATTGTTGAATCACTCAAACTCTATAGTGATCTATATTAAAAATGCTCAAGTGTAGATATCTATAGATCACATACATAAGCATAATGTGTATATATATATATATATATACATCATTTTGGATTCCATGCCTATCTTTAAGTGGATTTTAATAATCATATAATTTAATGATTCCACTTTAGTTTGTAGTTCACAAGCCTAGAAAGTTTCAAGTTTAATCACTTTGTGAACTTATCAATGTCATATGGATGATATAAATGGATGACCAAATATCAAGTATATTCCATAATGATAATGTGTTTCAATGTGCATATTTTTATATTTTAACCAAATTTTTATTTTTCTAGTGCACACAGGTTTATTGTGAAGGGTTTTAAGATGATTAATGATTCTTAGCACTTCACATCTTTTAATCAACTTTCACTTGTTTGTTTGATTTATGTTATTCTTAGACTTATTTCAAAACAAGTGAGTAACATGTCATAAATGAATGATCATAATGAAGCACTTGGACGTGATTAATTCAATGAAAAGTCAAGATGACTGTTAGACCGAAAATCGGTAACAGGTACGGCAGTGACGTAAGAGCTGAGCTGGAGGACCAGAGGAACCGAAGTGAAGGAGTCGAGTCCAGCGAGATTGAAATGAAGGAGCTGTGTTCTGCACAGAAGCAAACGAGGTCAGAAGACCAACCGGGTGTTACTCCGGACAGGCCCTTCGACACTCAAGTCAGTGTATGAGGATGGGCATAGAAGAAGTGAATTACTGTAAGGCACTTCTATGACCCATGAAACTGCAAAGGATATGCTCATAAAGGTTAGGCATACTGAATGATAAACATATACCTTGATGGGAAGGTTGTTAAGGAAGTCTTGGACATGATTAACGATCCTCTTGGAATTGGAAGATCTGTTATTTTTAGAGATGATTTGGAAATCTCTCGAAAGAAGCAAAATTGAACTGCGCATCACCTTTCCCGAACTCTTTTTCAAAATAATTTAGATGAGCTCTATAATACTCTACATATAGTTAGAGCTCTCACGCAAAGCCTTTCGACTCCGTCAGATAAGTTACAGAATGACTCTCCAAGAGGGAAACGATTAAGATACAAGACTACTGATGAAAGTTGAGAAAAACTTCAATCAGTACTTAATCTTTTCATCCTTGTCTATAATTTTGGCATCCTTAACAATCTTCCTGATTTGAAGGACTGTGTACTTGTCTGAAATCTTTTTCTCTCATCAGAACATAATCCTTAAGAGGATTCAGGAAATGCACATGCCAGCCTTTAGTCATGAATCATCAATTTTCTTAGTCTCTGTTCATCCTTCACTGTGGAAAGATATAGGATTGGACAGAGAAAAATTATGTACATCAACTATCTTATTACATCTGGCATGATGGAGAGAGACAGGTACCTTAGACAAGCTGCGAGGAGCCAATTATCTGAATTGGTCTTTTCTTTCGCAAACAAGCGAGCTAATGAGCAATGAGGCATGACAAACTCAAAGATATTAAGAAAGATACTTTGCCAGCCCAAAGAATCAGCTCTCCCTCAAACAATTGTCATTGGCCTTAGATAAATCCTATAGGGCAAGGCATGACAATACATAATGGCTAAAGATGTTTGTAAATGTATAGCCATTGAATCTTATCATGATGAAAAATATTCTTCTTCAAAAACACATGATAAGAGATAACTCATAGGAAACAGGATGATTAACTAAAAGTATGATCCTATGAGGAAGAATTCTAGAGATTTTTTAAACTCTAGAACATGATACTTATCATTGGAAATGATGATATCAAATGAGTTCATCCAAGATAAGTATGAAGCCTAAAAAAATATGTCATTAAGGCACAAGCTAAGGGTACTTGTCATAATGAGAGATGATCTCAGAGTGACAGTACAGGACAAGACCCAACTACCACACATATGAAGTAATAAAGCTCCATATGGGTGAGCTTATCACATGTAGTGTGATGCCCATATCAACCTACATATGATAAGATAGAAATGACAGATATACATGTAAAGCTCCTCTTTTGTTAGAGACTCATACATGATATGAATCTAAAGGGCTGTCCTAACACAAAAGAACCAAGGGATTTTGGGGTGAATGATTGACAAACAACCCTTGGGCTACTAATGCATGATTGCTATAGGTAGTCATATGATACTAAAAGATATGACAACCTAGCAATCAATGCTCCCCCTAAATATGTGCATATAATATATATATATATATAAGTATAACATACAAGGCACATATAACTTATCATGGTTAAGATGTTGGCTAGAAGCCAAATTAATTAGATGTTTTAATTAAGATGAATGTACAATCTCCCTCTTACCTAGTAAGAAGGCTAAAAGCACCAATTGAGTAACTTTTAACTTTAAGATTTACCATCTTTACCATGAGCTAATACCATTAAAGGGAAAATAACTATAGATTATATATATATATATATATATATATATATTAAACACAGATCTATAGAGCTCAGACAAAGGATGAATAGTCTGTAGAGATCATGTTTGAGAGAGACATCCATGGCTCATGCAAGTGATAGTCTATCACTTATGGGTAACTATGAGTAAGATATGATATTTTTAAGCATCCATGGATAGTCTACAAAGTTTAGACCCAAATGACATCAATTATAGGGTTCGTGGTCCAAACAACTATGTTTTCATCCACAAATCACCTATAAAATAACAAAGGTGAATGAATCTATAGAAAGCTAAAATGTGAGGGAGATAAGTGTTCCCATCACAATGTATTGCATGTCAACTATCATAATGGGTAGATGCCCAATAATGATGCTAGATTGCTATGACATGTGTCTAATCTATGTCTAGCAAAGTTGACAAGCAAGGCTTTCTAATTGTGGATGCTAAGTGCAAATGTGATGTAATTTTGCACTTAGATGAGTTTTTCAAAAAGATATTCAATAAAGCACAAAGTATAGACTAAAAACAAATATACCATTTAATTACTTTTAGACTAGAGCAGGTAAAAGATGTGATCATTAAGCTCATATGAATATAGATACATTGAAGTTAAAAACATCACACATATGAGTATCTATATTCATGGATAACAAGATATATCAATTAAGCTCATGTATTCTAGATACAAAAGATGAATCAATGAATTCAGGTATCTAGAATGAATGTGAATGATATGAACATTTTAGCACAATTCCTAAACTAACTCATTCACTAATTAGCTTAAATGAGATTCTTTGAAACCCAAATCCCTTTGGTTCCACCCAAGTTTGTTTGTGGGAGTATATCTGTTCTTATCCAAAAAAACTTGTTAGATTTTACAAATCTAAGTTTACACTCAAATTTGTAATGTCCGGATCTACCACAATGAGTACAGTAAGAATTGGTAGATGTGGAACAAATAGAATAACAAGACTTAGAATTATGTTTATCTTTTTCTTCAAGAAGTCTTTGATTCTCAATAGAGAGTTTTTCTTTTCCTAATTTAATCTCATTAAATTGATTTTCATTTTGATGAGATAAATTAGTTTTCACTTGTTCTTCATTTTCACAAACATGTTTATGTTTTTCAATTAATTCCATGTTTGTGTTTTCAAGGCTTTTAATTTCTTTCTCAAAGGCATTGCATCTTTGAAATAAGTCAACATTTTTATTTATAAAAAATATGCTCAATTGACTTAATTTCTCATTTCTTTTCAAACATTCATTTATTTTCAATTTCATATTTTCAATTTGGATTTCCAAATCGGAAATAGAATGTTTGAAAGAATTTTCATATGCAAAGATTTTTGTAAAATCCTTTTTTGACAAGAAATTTTATCATTTTAAAAGAGACAAATATTTTTCTCAAAAGTGTTTTCTAATGAAGTCCAAATATCTTTTGCAATGATACAATTTGAAATATTGTTAAAAAAATTTAGAGTTAAACCACAATACAATAAAATCATTGCCTTTGAGTTCAAGAAAAATAATTCCATATCACCTTCAGTGCATTTTCTTGAAAACGAAATTCCCTCTTTAATGACATCTAAAATGTCATGATCTATGGATTTGAGATAGGCTTGCATTTGTGCTTTTCAAGCTCCATAATTCATTCCATCAGAGAATGGAGGAATTTTTTGGATCTGCCTTTCTCAAAATCCATTTGGATTGTCACAGATCTTTTCTCTTGTAGATTTTCTTTTAAATCTCCTTAAGAGCCTTAGCTTTGATACCAAATGAAATGCAAGTGTGACAACCCAAGAGGAGGGGTGAATTGGTCAATTAGAAATTTTAGGCTTAATTATGTGGGAGATTAAAAGTTAATCCACTAATTAAGCATTAATTAGTCTAACCCTTGTTCAAATGGGCATATTAATCAAAGCTAGGGTTTAGACATTCTAATCATGCACATTTACTAACCCTTGTTCAAATAGATATTATAATGCAATTAGGGTTTATACATTTAAATCAAGTGCATTTACTAACCCTTGTCCCATTAAAAGCATAAACAAGTTAGTGTTAGAGATTACCAATCACCACACGTGCAAGAGAGAGAGAGAGAAGAGTCATCCACAAGAAACACGAGATTTTTATAGTGGTTCGGTCTATCACAAGACCTACTCCACTCTTTCAAGTTTTTCTCCTTGGATGCTCCACTAAAGTTGGGATTCTTGAATGGCGAATCACCAAGCCGTATACCACAACTTCTCCAACTCTAAAGTGCACACACCCTTTCTGCACGAAGCCTTGCGAGGGACACTCCCTCTTACATGATTCACCTTTGTTAACGGGCCGAATCGGAGACCCTCACCATGTCTTCACTTTTCTTAACGGGCCGAAGAGGAGACCTCATCATGTCTTCACAATTCTTAACGGGCCGAAGAGAAGACCCTCATAAATAAAGAACAAAAGAAATAAAAAACACTCAATGGCTCTTAATAGGCGGATTACAAAGTTTAAGCTCACAATCACTCCAAGAAAATAAGCAAATAAAAGCCATATGGAGTGCCTCTTGATAAGATGTAGAAATACAAGCTCAAAGAGGTTTTTTGCTTTTGATTTTCAAAGATGAAGCTTAAAGAGAAATGGGATTTTATCTTTCTCAAATGTTCAAAAGCTTGTTTAGATAGGTTTATATAGTGTATATATAGTGTATTTGAAAATATGACCGTTTGGGGGTAAACCTGTAAAAAATTGGGTTGAAAAAGTCAACCTGCGAAAGCCCCAACGGCTAGTTTGCCCAACCATCACGGTCGACTAAGCCACCGCGGTCGCCCACCCTATCGGGCGCCCTTTTTTATTTTCAAATTTCTTACTGTCGCGATCGTCCGGTGAGGTCAACCTGTTTGCTCAAAAATTCGGCTCAAAAACCTATCTCGGTCGCCAGAGCATGCTGGATTGTTTCTGTTTAGACATAAACAATTCCGCGGTCTCCCGGTTCACCCTGGTCAACCAGCCCGCCAATATCCAAAAATTGCTGGATTTCCAGCTACCTTGCCGCGGTAGCCCGGGACACCCCGGTCGACCGGCCCTATATAAAATTTCATTTTAACATTTGAAGATCAGGTGCTTTTGGCCATGGTCTTTGGGCTTAAGTCCTAGTTTTCAAACACATTTTTGAGTATGTGTATGGTTTTCAAAGATGTAAAAGGTTAAGTATGAAAACCTTTTGAAAGTGCATTTAACATAAAAGCAAGAGAACTCTAAATACATTCTAAAAGTGTATACCATTGAGTCTTCTTGGAATGTCTTGGCTTCTTGGCACTTTCTTGGACTCCTTCACTTGTGAGTGAACTTCTTGAACTTGATTTGGCTCTTGTGACTTTCTCCAATCTTCAAAACATGTTGAGAGGTACATGAGGTGTCACCATGGTATGTTCATCTCCAAGCTTCTTCTTGACACTTGCTAGGGATGCTTGAGGGATCTTCTTCTTGAACTTCTTGACTTGAAGACATCTTCAAAGGATGATTTCTTCACTGTGAGTACAAGCTCTTGATCATTGTGTACGTGGATCCACAAGCCATGTGTTGAGATGAGTTGTGTAATAGCGATAGACATATCAGATTCCTGTATAATGCACAACTCCTCAAAGCTACATATTAGTCCATAAATGCTAATCAGTTTGGATTAGCTAGCATCAAAACAAGTAGGTAAGGTGAATGATTGAACCCATGGGAACCCTTGGGCTTACACTAAAGGGGGAGAAGAACGGTAAATTGATTATGTCTATGCATGTACTTGCTCATTTTGGCAATCACACTTTATACTTCATGCATATGATTCCTCTAGTCACCATGCTTAGCACTACCTATGCTTATCCTGTGCTCAAAGTTATACTCTTACATTCATGCGTAAATTCTTCAATAATCAAAATAGTGATAAGCATATGTTGAGGGGAAGGCAATATTTACATAATTGTTTTACTAAGGGGGAGCCTCCAACCCCATAATCAATCTAAGTTTATCATCATAAAAAAGGGGCAGAAAGTAAGCCCAAGGGTACATCTCATCTTTGTTTTGATGATCAACAAACCCAAATTGATGGTAGTTAGCTAATGGCTTCTCTTGTGTTGTGATGTAGACAGGATTCATCAACATCAACACTTGAAGCTAGAAGATCAAGGGCTAGTCTTGGAGAAAGTCAAGTCTTGGTGGTCAACCTTCAAGCCGCATAGTCTATCGAATAATCAAGGGAACCACAAGCGCAAGAGCAAGTTTGAAGACTATCTCAAGACAAGGAACGACTCATGCAAGCGATCAAGAAGATTGAAACTCAAGAAAACTCAAGAAGACTCAAGGTTCATATGTTTTGGAATGCATTTGAGTCCTCTTGGCATTTAGTGTTTGCAAGTTTTAGTGTTTTCAAAATGCATTGAAAATCATCTTTACAACTCCTAAAAGATACTTGAAAACACATAACTAAAGCCCAAAGACCATGGCCTAAAGCCCCTTGAACTCAACTTTTAAAACTGAGTTTTTAAATCAGGGCCGGTCGACCGGGCCAGGCCAAGCGACCGCGGGATGAGGGCTGGAAATCCAACATCAACCCAACTAAGGCGGGCCGATCGACCGCGGATAGGTTTTCTAGAAATCCAGAAACCGTCCAGGAAGGTCTTGGTGGGCGACCGAGGATACCCTGGTGTGGTACCCGGATCCCGCGAGAGGGGTGGGGCGCGAGCCGCCGCGCTCTCTCTCTTGGTCTCTCGTACCCACGCGATTGGCGTGTGCATTTTAATGTTGATTTGAATTAATCTTTCCTGTGAACTTGGGATCACTAAGGCAATCCGAATTCCACACGAAAGAGACTGACAGAGTCGCCACCTAGATGTGGGATCTAGGACCCGTAATTAACCAGAAATCTAGACTCGCTACCTGGTTACGAGAATGGAAGGTATGGGGAGTTATCCGCCACATGCACCATTCCTGCCCGATAATCGGTCTTCGATTCCAAAAGCTAATTCTTTTAAATTTATTTTAAATGGCTCATTCAACTCTATGTTAATGTGCGAACTAAGTGACATGCATCCTATGATCTAATTTTAATGTGAATCCTAGATGTGTATCTTGATTTATTAATTTGTCTGGATTCATTCTAAGTGAAAGTTCTCCTAGAATTCTAATTTCATGGAAAATCCTAAGTGATTTGATTAAGCATTTACAAGAAAATTAATATACAAAACACCACAATTTGTTTGTGGTGCCGACTCGCGGGTGGTATGCCATCAGACATCCAAGCTGCCTACGTACCCAAGCCTTACTGGGATCAGAGTCGACGTAGTTCGGTGCACCTAAGCTAAGCTACTTATGCCTAACTCAACTAGGACACCGACCTAGACGGGATTGACTGTTTCAACAGTTTTAGGAGAAGTTATTTAATTCAAGTTGAGGATTTTATTATCTTAGGATTTCATCTAAGATGCTATATGATTCTCATCTAAATGCAAATGGTCCCTTAGACTAATGCAGGTTTGCCTACATCCTAGTTTACTAGGCTTGTCCTAGGGAAAGATTGGGTGACTAGTGTAACTAGACCTATGGCACGGTTGCTATACATAGCAAACGTCCGTGATGAGGCTGGACTCCTAACTCTAGGACTCCCTAAAACTTAGGACACAACACGACACGACACCATTGTTCCTAAATTGGGCTCTAAGGGTTCTTACGACGGAAACCATAATCCAATGGTTCCGAGAGACACGAGATGAATCGAGATGATGAATAGTGTGAGGGAATGGGAAAGATAGAGAAAGGTGCGACTGAACTTGGGAGTGCCAAATTGCCTACGTACCCCGTGATGGGGATCAAGCCACACGTAGTTCCACTGGGGAGGTTGCTTGGATTTTGGAAAACAGGTTTGGTATTTGGATCAGGAATCGGGTTTGTATTTGAGCATTGGACTTGAGATTCAAAAACATTGATATAGCAATGGGATTTTGGAATTGGGAATTTGCATCAAAGAATTGAGCATATTGGAATCATCAAGGGTTTGAATTTTCGGAATTCAAAGTGGGCGGGCTTATGAGATTCGGCCAAATGGATTCAGACATGCGACTCGGATTGTGTTGGGATATGACTTGGTTGGATTGGGTTAATGGTTAGGGTCAAGTGAGTCGGGTCTAAGTTAGGAGCAAACCCGAGACTAGCCATGGTCTAACTAGGAGGAAGCAGGGTACAAACCAGGGTGCGGACCAGGGTGCACCAGGGTGCGAACCAGCAGGGAACCAGGGTGCGAACCAGCAGGGAACCAGGGTGCGAACCAGCAGGGGAACCAGGGTGCAACCAGCAGGGAACCTGGGTGCAACCAGCAGCGAACCTGGGTGCAACCAGGGTCTAACCAGAGTGCGAACCAGCAGGGAACCAGGGTGCGAACCAATATCGAACCAGGGTGCGAACCAGTAGGGAACCAGGGTGCAACCAGCAGGGAAGCAGGGTGCGAACCAGTAGGGAACCAGGGTGCGAACCAGTAGGGAACCAGGGTGCAACCAGCAGGGAACCAGGGTGCGAATCAGTAGGGAACCAGGGTGCAACCAGCATCGAACCTGGGTGCAACCAGCAGCGAACCTGGGTGCAACCAGGGTCTAACCAGAGGCTAACCAGGGGGAAAACAGACCCTACATGCTTCCTAACATGGTTTTTCTTTTAAAGTAAAAGATATGCATGAAAACAGACCCTACATAGAATTGAAATAAATGCCTACCTCTTTGGAAACCCACTTTGTGTTTGATTTTTCTTTGATGGTAATTCCTTGAAGATGATTCCTTGCTTGATAATGACTGCTTTTGATATATATCACCCAACGTATAAAATCACCCGATCCGGCAAGGATGGCCGAACCCTTGAAGAGATGAGGGAGAGGGATGAATTTTCTAAGAGAGGGGTTCTTTTTCTTCTTTTTGTTGGATGGTGGGATGAGAGGGTATTTATAGGAGAATGGGATAGGAGGTTAGGTGAGGTTAGGTGAGGTTAGGTAAGGTTAGGTGAGGTTAGGTGGTTAGGTGAGGTTAGGTGAGGTTAGGTGAGGTTTGGATGGTTAGGATGAGAGGAGAGGTTAGGTGAGGTTAGGTGAGGTTTGGATGGTTAGGATGAGAGGAGAGGTTAGGTGGTTTTGGATGGTTAGACCCAGGTCAAGATCTGCCATTGATCTAACGATTTACGGAAATCGGGTCTCGGAATGGAATCAGGGTTCGGGCTATGAAGTGACCCTATCTTATTTTGTCCCGATTGATGATCCGTAAAGTCAGATCAAGATATTAATGACCTAAAACATATATTAGGTTATTGTTGGTTAAAGTAAAGCAAAATGTGGGTGTCTACAGATGCCCCTCTTTGGTAGAGACGACGTAGTCATCGAATACCAAAGTTAAAATGACAGAACCATTTTGCGTAACTTTAATCGACAAAGGAACCCCCTAAACACAATGCAACCTAATATAATGCAAGACCTTAGATGAAATCCTAGAATTGGAATGCAATAAAACAAACCCGCTGCGGTGCCGCTGGCAACGAGAGAAATGGGATACCATTTTCAAATGGATTTTCGGAGGGAAAGGAATATCGCTTTTGAACAGCTTCAGAGGAAATGAGACGTCATTTTCAAATGGTCTCAGAGAGAATAATGGATGACTTTTGAAAGATTCTTAATGAAAATGCAGCATCATTTTTGAATGGGCTTGGGCAAGATAAAATACCGTATTTATACGGATTCCAAGGAAATGAGACATCATAGTTGTATGATGTTCAAAGGGTATAAGAGATCATTGTTGTATGGACTTGAAGAGAATGAAATACCGTATTTGTACGGATTCCAAGGAAATGAGACATCATAGTTGTATGATGTTCAAAGGGGATAAGAGACCATAGTTGTATGGACTCGAAGAGAATGAAATACCGTATTTGTACGGATTCCAAGGAAATGAGACATCATAGTTGTATGATGTTCAAAGGGTATAAGAGACCATAGTTGTATGGACTCGAAGAGAATGAAATACCGTATTTGTAAGGATTCCAAGGAAATGAGACATCATAGTTGTATGATGTTCAAAGGGGATAAGAGATCAAAGTTGTATGGACTCGAAGAGAATGAAATACCGTATTTGTACGGATTCCAAGGAAATGAGACATCATAGTTGTATGATGTTCAAAGAGGATAAGAGACCATAGTTGTATGGACTTGAAGAGAATGAAATACCGTATTTGTACGGATTCCAAGGAAATGAGACATCATAGTTGTATGATGTTCAAAGGGGATAAGAGACCATAGTTGTATGGACTCGAAGAGAATGAAATACCGTATTTGTACGGATTCCAAGGAAATGAGACATCATAGTTGTATGATGTTCAAAGGGTATAAGAGACCATAGTTGTATGGACTCGAAGAGAATGAAATACCGTATTTGTAAGGATTCCAAGGAAATGAGACATCATAGTTGTATGATGTTCAAAGGGGATAAGAGACCATAGTTGTATGGACTCGAAGAGAATGAAATACCGTATTTGTACGGATTCCAAGGAAATGAGACATCATAGATGTATGATGTTCAAAGAGGATAAGAGACCATAGTTGTATGGACTCGAAGAAAAGAGGCACCGTTCACAAACGGGCTCAAGGAGAAGACAAGACCATTCACAAATGGACTCGAGAAATGAGGCACCATTCACAAACGGGCTCAAGGAGGACGATACCATTCACAAATGGATTCGAGAAAAGAGGCGCCATTCACAAATGGGCTCAAGGATAAGACAAGACCATTCACAAATGGACTCGAGAAATGAGGCACCATTCACAAACGGGCTCAAGGAGAAGACGAGACCATTCACAAATGGATTCGAGAAATGAGGCACCGTTCACAAACGGGCTCAAGGAGAAGACAAGACCATTCACAAATGGACTCGAGAAATGAGGCACCGTTCACAAACGGGCTCAAAGAGGACACGAGACCATTCACAAATGGACTCAGAAAATGAGGCACCGTTCACAAACGGGCTCAAGGAGAAGATGAGACCATTCACAAATGGACTCAGAGAATGAGACACCGTTCACAAACGGGTTCAAGGAGAAGACGAGACCATTCACAAATGGACTTGAGAAATGAGGCCCCGTTCACAAACGGGCTCGAAGAATTTAGAGATTTTTTATGAACTTGAATTTGACGTAGGATTGGATTTTTTTTTTTTTTTTTTTAATTAAGGATTTGGATTTGATAAATTTTTTTATTTTTGGAAAATGAGGTACCGTCCGCAAACGGGCTCAAGGAGAAGATGAGACCATTCACAAATGGCCTCGAGAACAGAGGCACCGTTCACAAACGGGCTCAAAGAGGACATTAGAGCATTCACAAATGGACTCAGAGAATGAGAAACCTGTTCACAAACGGGTTCAAGGAGAAGACGAGACCATTCACAAATGGATTCGAGAAATGAGGCACCGTTCACAAACGGGCTCAAGGAGAAGACAAGACCATTCACAAATGGACTCGAGAAATGAGGCACCTTTCACAAAAGGGCTCAAAGAGGACATGAGATTTTTCATGAACTTGAATTTGACGTAAGATTGGATTTGTTTGAATCGGGGATTGGATTTGATGAATTTTGGATTTTTTTTTTTTTTTTTTTTTGAACTCAATGAAATCGGGGACATTATAGATCGTGCCCAGTAAAGATATTGGAAACCAAGACTTTGACGAATGATGAGACGACCAACCTTATGAACGAAGAACCATTAGTAACAAGAATGGATTAGGAACACTTTTATGAAACTTCAACAAGATTTTTCTCAATGAGACTGTTAGTCTTGTCTTCTGGGGATTTTGATAACTGAACCCTTGAACAAGATACTTGAAATTGGTAATTTAGAACAACGGCTCTCTAACATGGAAAAGCGGGATCTGTTTTTTGACAGGTGCTTAGATGAACATTTCTTGACCAGGATAGTATTTAACTAACCGGAAGGAAATTCTGAATTTTAATGGTTCATCTTTCTGAGAAATTGGCTCAACCACCATTGCATCTGGGGCTCTTCCAAGCTTAAGGTGCCTTCCTGGGGTATGATCTTTTTACGGAAGCTGGGCTTTCTGATGTTTCTACTTCTGAACTCTTCTGAGTTGATCTTCTTTGAAATGTAGCTGTTTGACTAGATTCTCGAACCCTTTCAGGTATAATTGCAGGGAGCTGCCTAGGCCGGGCCTCCTTCACCAAGACAGTTACATCATTTGGACATAGGAACGACGATTGACTCTTTCTAAAGAGAAAACTTAGATGAAAGGCACTACTCAAAGGATTGAGCAGCCCTGAAGGAGTGAACTTAGAATAACAAAGATTGACTGACTATACTGACAAACACAGTGATGCTTCTGACTTAGTTAATATTTTGTTTGGTAAGTCTATCCTTTCGAGGAATAGTTTTTCAATTGGTAAACACTGGACTTTTTCCTTAAAACAGTAATGCCTCAAGGATTTAATTACGCCCCCTAAGATTGCTTAGCTTCAATGCCCCCAGTTTTGAGGATATCACTTGAATTTGCTTGAACTTCAGTTGATCTTCAGTCTTGATACCAGCTGTAGCCTTCTTATAATGATTCTCTTACCGTGACCAAGTCACCTCTTCGGGGTTTTTAACTTGGCGGACCGCGCTAGCCTTAACTTTTGCCTGAACCACCATTCTAGGTTTTCGATCCAGCAGGCTATCCCCTTAGCTTTTGCCTAAGCCGCCCTTTCGGGTTTTCAACTTAACAGGGGAATGATCTTAAATTTTGCCTAAACCGCCCTTTCAGGTTTTCAGTCTAGCAGATCTTCAAACTCCATTTTTTTTTATTCATCATCATTTTTTTTTTTTTTGTTTCGGGACCTAGATCATTAGTTCTGAACACCGGAAGGACTTTATAGGTAGGATAGGGCTTTTCAAAGAATGGCTTAAGGTTCAACAAAGATTTCGACCGAACCTGTGAATAGGTTGCCTACATATCCCAAGGTAGGAATCAGGTCGTGTATAGTTCAAGGCGAATGCCCCTAGTTTGAAGATAAATTGTTCGAAAGTTTATTGATTTTTCTTTTTTTTTCTTCTTTCTGGAATAATTGACTTCTCTTCTTTAGGAACTTGTCCCCTTTTTTTTTTCTGAAAGGATTGAATTTCTTTTTTTTTTTTGGATTGATTGAATTGCTTTTCTTTTTTGAATTGACCGAACTCAGTTTAACCGAGCTGCCTACGTACCCCAGTGTAGGGATCAGGTCTCGCGTAGTTCGGGGCGAATGCCCCTAGTTTGATGGGTTTTCAAGAAAATTTCATTTAGGCTCGAAGGGTTTGCAAACCAGTATTCTTTTGACGTTGGGTTCTGATTTTGGGATTTATTCGGCCAAAGGAGGCCTTTCGATGTTCAGATTGGGAGTCGATCTAGCTTACTAGAGTCCCTCTGGTACTGATTATTTATTTTTTATTATTTTTTTTTCTTTTTTTTTTCGGAGTTTGACGGCATTTCCAGGTAAGAGATAATTGATCTTCTTCTTTCAAGATTCTAATACGTGATTTCGACTTTCATAGAGCGAAACTTGTTCTTTGACATCCTCCATCTATGGATTTGTAACTCTTGATATCCGATAATCACTTTTCAATGCTTGCTCTTGAACTTCTTATCTTGAATTTGTTGGCTTCATGCTATGAGTTTGAGAACCAAGGTTATTGATTGGAAATATGAAAGTTGTTTCCACTCCATGCCCCTTGCATAGCATATGATATTCACTTCATTCTTTCTTGAACCTTCTATCTGGGTCTTTCTCTTGGCATTAATGGTAACGCTTACCGGACCATCTTTTTATCCTCAAAATGGGTTTACCAACTCTTCACACTCTTTAGAGGGTAATGTATTTTCAATCGGCATTTACTGGATCAAGGTTTCAGTGCCAGTGTTTACCACTTCAATTTCATCTTTGAAAGGCTGAGATTGGCGCTCCTCCTCTTGTTCAAGTAATCGTTGTGACTCAAGTGGAGTTTCGTCAATTTTGTCCTCATTTGAGGAGGGAGTCTTATTTTAAGATCAGAAGCACACTTAAGAAACGGACACAAGTGAATTATTGGGACTTCCAATTTCATTTAAAGAGAAAGTTCTTACATTTGACAACCTATTCTGAACATGCTCAGGATTCACGACCCTAAAATAGAAAAATCAAAAGATAACTTGCCTGGACTAGGCATTGACCTTGAATTGTAAGACCGGACTCAACAATTGTACTGACCATGGTGACTGACTCAACATAAAATAGTAAATGACTAAAACTTTAACTGCTGCAACTGTCTAGCTTCGGAGGCTCGGCGAAAGCTGGCTCACAAGTAGTTGGGACAATAGAATGAATCCTAAAGGACCAAGACATGACAATGATGACAGATTCGCATAGGGGAATGCCCTTAGTTCAAGGATTATGAGAGTAAACTCTGAAGGATTTAGCAGAAATATTCTTGAAAAAGGTTGCCCTTAGAGGAGGAAGAGACCAAGGATACAGGCAAGATTGGATCATCAAGATTGCACGATCAAATGATTGAGACACAATTTCTGCCAATAAAGACACAATCGAATCCCACAAGAGACGAATGATAAACACATGATCAAAATGTGAGATTGCATAGGACTATTTTCAACGGATAGATCATGAATGACTAATCCTATGAGATCTTTGGAAATGATGGGATTTATATCCTAACCCCAAAGAAAAAGTTTTTAGTCTTCGCACATTTTAACAGTGTTACCTGAAGGCATCAACCCTAATCCTAATCTAGCGGAGTGGAGAGAGGATCTCGACTCATGACTTTGTTTGTGTACCTAGGACCGATCGTAGCCATTGGAAGATGGACTACGGCCTAATCTAGATACAAATGGGTAGGATATCCTAAACTAGGCTCACACACGTGATGCACATGTGTTCGTATACTACATGCATGTGTGGGTTAATCTAGGGGTAAGGCCAAGAGTCCCCTTAGCGCGAATCCATGTTCGATATACTGTACCAGTGTCCGGCGTATCAGTACGTGAACAAGAGATCCGTTTACGTACCATAAAGGTACTAGGCTAAGGGTGGAATGCTTCTCTAGCACAGAGGCACCAGGTGATGAAATCCCAGTCAACCATGCTAGATAACACTCCGGGTTCCTAAAATAGGACGTGTGTGCATGTGAGATGCAGGGGTTTAGATGAAAGTGATGTAAGTGTGTGCAATAAGTTCGCGCAATCTATGATGCCTTCAGGTTTTGTTAGATTAAGTTTGAGTATATGTGATGAGAAAATAAAGCATACAAACTAATCTAACAAGCATAAAAGAGATAGAGTTTTCATGAGCCAGTTAAAATAGATTCAAATGAGTTATCCTTTGGAATTGTAATGAAGTTAGGTGGTCCCCAGCAGAGTCGCCAGACTGTGGTACCCGGATCCCGCGAGAGGGGTGGGGCGCGAGCCGCCGCGCTCTCTCTCTTGGTCTCTCGTACCCACGCGATTGGCGTGTGCATTTTAATGTTGATTTGAATTAATCTTTCCTGTGAACTTGGGATCACTAAGGCAATCCGAATTCCACACGAAAGAGACTGACAGAGTCGCCACCTAGATGTGGGATCTAGGACCCGTAATTAACCAGAAATCTAGACTCGCTACCTGGTTACGAGAATGGAAGGTATGGGGAGTTATCCGCCACATGCACCATTCCTGCCCGATAATCGGTCTTCGATTCCAAAAGCTAATTCTTTTAAATTTATTTTAAATGGCTCATTCAACTCTATGTTAATGTGCGAACTAAGTGACATGCATCCTATGATCTAATTTTAATGTGAATCCTAGATGTGTATCTTGATTTATTAATTTGTCTGGATTCATTCTAAGTGAAAGTTCTCCTAGAATTCTAATTTCATGGAAAATCCTAAGTGATTTGATTAAGCATTTACAAGAAAATTAATATACAAAACACCACAATTTGTTTGTGGTGCCGACTCGCGGGTGGTATGCCATCAGACATCCAAGCTGCCTACGTACCCAAGCCTTACTGGGATCAGAGTCGACGTAGTTCGGTGCACCTAAGCTAAGCTACTTATGCCTAACTCAACTAGGACACCGACCTAGACGGGATTGACTGTTTCAACAGTTTTAGGAGAAGTTATTTAATTCAAGTTGAGGATTTTATTATCTTAGGATTTCATCTAAGATGCTATATGATTCTCATCTAAATGCAAATGGTCCCTTAGACTAATGCAGGTTTGCCTACATCCTAGTTTACTAGGCTTGTCCTAGGGAAAGATTGGGTGACTAGTGTAACTAGACCTATGGCACGGTTGCTATACATAGCAAACGTCCGTGATGAGGCTGGACTCCTAACTCTAGGACTCCCTAAAACTTAGGACACAACACGACACGACACCATTGTTCCTAAATTGGGCTCTAAGGGTTCTTACGACGGAAACCATAATCCAATGGTTCCGAGAGACACGAGATGAATCGAGATGATGAATAGTGTGAGGGAATGGGAAAGATAGAGAAAGGTGCGACTGAACTTGGGAGTGCCAAATTGCCTACGTACCCCGTGATGGGGATCAAGCCACACGTAGTTCCACTGGGGAGGTTGCTTGGATTTTGGAAAACAGGTTTGGTATTTGGATCAGGAATCGGGTTTGTATTTGAGCATTGGACTTGAGATTCAAAAACATTGATATAGCAATGGGATTTTGGAATTGGGAATTTGCATCAAAGAATTGAGCATATTGGAATCATCAAGGGTTTGAATTTTCGGAATTCAAAGTGGGCGGGCTTATGAGATTCGGCCAAATGGATTCAGACATGCGACTCGGATTGTGTTGGGATATGACTTGGTTGGATTGGGTTAATGGTTAGGGTCAAGTGAGTCGGGTCTAAGTTAGGAGCAAACCCGAGACTAGCCATGGTCTAACTAGGAGGAAGCAGGGTACAAACCAGGGTGCGGACCAGGGTGCACCAGGGTGCGAACCAGCAGGGAACCAGGGTGCGAACCAGCAGGGAACCAGGGTGCGAACCAGCAGGGGAACCAGGGTGCAACCAGCAGGGAACCTGGGTGCAACCAGCAGCGAACCTGGGTGCAACCAGGGTCTAACCAGAGTGCGAACCAGCAGGGAACCAGGGTGCGAACCAATATCGAACCAGGGTGCGAACCAGTAGGGAACCAGGGTGCAACCAGCAGGGAAGCAGGGTGCGAACCAGTAGGGAACCAGGGTGCGAACCAGTAGGGAACCAGGGTGCAACCAGCAGGGAACCAGGGTGCGAATCAGTAGGGAACCAGGGTGCAACCAGCATCGAACCTGGGTGCAACCAGCAGCGAACCTGGGTGCAACCAGGGTCTAACCAGAGGCTAACCAGGGGGAAAACAGACCCTACATGCTTCCTAACATGGTTTTTCTTTTAAAGTAAAAGATATGCATGAAAACAGACCCTACATAGAATTGAAATAAATGCCTACCTCTTTGGAAACCCACTTTGTGTTTGATTTTTCTTTGATGGTAATTCCTTGAAGATGATTCCTTGCTTGATAATGACTGCTTTTGATATATATCACCCAACGTATAAAATCACCCGATCCGGCAAGGATGGCCGAACCCTTGAAGAGATGAGGGAGAGGGATGAATTTTCTAAGAGAGGGGTTCTTTTTCTTCTTTTTGTTGGATGGTGGGATGAGAGGGTATTTATAGGAGAATGGGATAGGAGGTTAGGTGAGGTTAGGTGAGGTTAGGTAAGGTTAGGTGAGGTTAGGTGGTTAGGTGAGGTTAGGTGAGGTTAGGTGAGGTTTGGATGGTTAGGATGAGAGGAGAGGTTAGGTGAGGTTAGGTGAGGTTTGGATGGTTAGGATGAGAGGAGAGGTTAGGTGGTTTTGGATGGTTAGACCCAGGTCAAGATCTGCCATTGATCTAACGATTTACGGAAATCGGGTCTCGGAATGGAATCAGGGTTCGGGCTATGAAGTGACCCTATCTTATTTTGTCCCGATTGATGATCCGTAAAGTCAGATCAAGATATTAATGACCTAAAACATATATTAGGTTATTGTTGGTTAAAGTAAAGCAAAATGTGGGTGTCTACACCTGGTCGACCACGAAACGTTTTGAGCGAATTTTTAAATTCAAACAGAAAGCCCTTGGCGGGCGACCACGGACATCCCGATCGACCGCGCAATATTTTTTAGCCAAATTTTTTATCGGACAGATAGCCCTCGGCGGGCGACCGCATCAACCTCAGTTGACCGCGGCGGTTTCAAATTTAAAATTAAAAAGGAGCACCCAATAAGGGCCGGCGGGCGGGCGACCGCCGTACCTCGGTCGACCGCCCCAGTCTCGAAACTAGCCATTGGGACCCTGCGCAGTTTACTTTTTCTTAACCCAAAATTTACCAAAATGCCCCAAACGGTCTTAAATCTATTAGGGCTATATAAACCCCATTAAAGACCTTCATTATAACCTTTTGAGAGATTTTCTATCAAACCCTAGAGCTTTCACTTTTTCAAATCAAAAGGAATCTTCTTCTACTCTTGTGCATTTACTTTTGCATTCATTTCTTGTCAAGAGGATCTTCAAGAGCATTTAGTTTCAATCATTTGTAGAGTTAGTGAGCTTTAGAGTTGTATTTGCCTTTAAGAGGTTTGAGAGCATTCATTCTCTTCTTTCTTATCATTTGTATTGCAAAGAGGAGTCTCTTTCTTCAAGGCGGTGTGCAACGAAGAAGAACGTAGAGGCGGATTGTATACAAGGGTTTGTTCCCTTTGTAGAGGTGGAATTGTTTATAATGCTTAGTGAGGCGGCGTTGTGGAGTTTTACCATAGTAGAGAAAATCCCAAGGAAAGACCAAGTATTTGGGTAGTGGAGTAAGTCAAGTTGTGACTGAACCACTATACATCGCGGTGTGGTCTCCTCACTCTCTCTTTTCTCTTGTGGTGTTGGGGTAACCCCTTTCCTTTTATTTGATTATAATTTGAACAAGGGTTAGAACTAATTAGGTTAATTTCATATACCCTTTGCAATTTAAGAAGAAATTGTTAAAACACCCAATTCACCCCCTCTTGTGTGTTGATGTAGACACCCCCATTTTACTACGCTTTAAAAAGCGAAAGGTTTGGTTCGTCAGTTAAATCCTAAGTCAGTATTCCGCATTAGATTATGTATTCTTGCATTTTAGGGTGAATTTCACCTCTTTTTAGGGTCATTTGAAGTTGATTCGCAATCGTAAATGTCTCTAGGGGGTTTTATTAATCTTCGGAAGATGAGAAATCAAGTTTTCAATCTAGAGATAAAACTTGTTATTTTGGAATTTCTCAGGGTTTTCCCTATTTTCATCAATTTTTGCACCTCAGGGGTAATTTGGTCATTTCAATGTGTTTCATTTGATCCCCAGGTTGTGTCTGATAAGTCATGGGTAATTCCATGTATTTTGGGAAACCTGCTAAATTTAGAATTTCTCAGGGGTTTTTCTTTCCTTGAAAATTTTGTGTGTCGATGGCATTTTGGGTATTTTCAGGGGATTCCAAGTGATCCTATTTGATATAACCAACCAAAAGAAACGAACTTAAAAACTTTCTATTTTTAAAATTTTCCCATGAAAACTTTTCATTTTTAACTTTCCCCTTAAGGATGATCTATTTTGAGGGAATTTTGGTCGCTTTAGGTCGTGTTGGTCAAATAGGGTTATTTTGGTCTAAAAAATTATTTTTTCAAAAGATAGTGGTTTAACCATGTGTTGGGGTGCACCATAAATGTCATATGGGTTGGGTTCATACATGTAAAATTTGAATTTAAAGAATTTTTATTGATTTTTTAATGAAAAAGCCTTAAATACACATTAAAAAGCCAATTGGGTAAAGCCCACCTGGGGAAGGCCCAAGTGGACCCACCCATGTGGGTCGGCCACACAAGGTGTGCGCCCCACATGGTTGGGCACCCAACCTGGATGGGTAGGTTTGCCTTTATTTAAAAATAAATTAAAAAGAAAGAAAGAAAGAGGAAAGAAATGGTTGCTTATTTAAAAGGGTTCTAAACAATAGTCTCCCAATGAGAATAGAATCCTTGTTTAGCAAGGAATCCTAATTAGAAAGCAACTATAATTTAGAAATTGAAAAGGAAAGAAAGATATTGAGAAACTAACTAAAGGTAGGAGTCCTGAAATTCCAAGGGTAGGCCCGAGTACTATTCTAATGGGAACTAATGAGAAGGTAAAATTAGGTTCCTAACAAGTTTTAACCTTTTGAAAACTTGTAACCCAATTTTGAAGATTAAGAGATCAAAGATGAAAATTAAGCACACAAGTTAAATCCTAAGTGCAATGCGAATGTAAAGCAAGAGATAAGAGAGAGTGCACCCGAGATTTAAAGTGGTTCGGTCCTCAAAATGCGAGGCCTACTCCACTCCACCAACCAAACCCGTTGATGGCTTCACTATTTGATCTTCTTAACTTCGGCGAAGATCCGTGCCGATTACAATTCCAATTGCCTTTAACCTTGGTGGCAATCTTCACCACGGAGAGTGGGCTCCGCTTCTCCGAACACTCGCCTGAATACAATCGTCTTGATATAAGAAAGAAAGAATAAAAAATCCCTCACAAGGGTTTACAAACTTTGTAGAAGATGTACAAATTTGAGCCTAATGATCCAAATCCTAAATCTAGACGATGAGAGGCATAAACAGGCTTGATTCACTCTTAGGATATTCCAATAGGTTTTTAGAGTGTTAGGATTTGATCATTGGGAAGTTTAGAATACCCATATATATAGAAAAACCCAAATATGACCGTTTGGTGGCATAGTGGTAATTCTGGCAAAAACACCAACGGCTCTTTTTTTCTTCCCGAAGTAGTGGTCTCGGAGTTCCGAGAGAATTCTTGGAGTTCCGAGAAATTCCTCGGAGTTCCGAGAATTTCTCTCGGAGTTCCGGGAATACAAACAGAAGTTAAGAAAATGTTACTGGACCATTTCTTGGAGCTCCGAGGAATGTCTCGGAGTTCCGAGCTCGGAGTTCCGAGAAGCCTATTTCCAACAGATTTTCAATTCTGTTCATTGGGCTTCCAACTCTACACCAAGTTGGGATTGTTACGAGGGTTCCAAATTGTTGGAACACCACAAGGACAATCTCTTAAACATTTAGGGGTGTGTGAGATTACTTTATTTATGCCTCTAAACACCTAAACTAGGATTGGATCTTTACATTCTAAAATGACTTCGATCTTCAATTGCGATGCTTCAAGTCTTCATGCGTCTTGGATCTTCGATGTTTTGGCCTTCCTAATGCGATCCAATGAGAGCTTCTTGGCCATAATCCAAGCAATCTTGTCTTAATACAATCATGATCTACAACTTAGACATGCAAACACATGAGTGATATAAAATCACTTGTGTACTGGAATCATCAAAAGTATATGAGAATGCCAAGGTGGGAACCATTGCGCTTACAAGTCCTCACATTGGAAATTTCATATTCCTATCCAAACTCTAGCTTTTCTATAAAATCAATCAACCCAACCTTTGGGCTGAAAAAAAATTGTCCAACCTTGCTCCCCTCCAAGAAAAATCGACCCACTTTGTTGGGTGCTTTGACCATCTTCCATAGTTGGTTCTTCTCCAAAGTTCCATTATATTTCTTCTTCAACAAACGCCATATTGGAGTATATTCGATCGATCTTTGGGTTTTCTCTTGTGTATATAAGGGTGTGTCAAAGTGTATATTTTGGATATACACACCTAGAGACAGGGAAAGCGATCAACAGTTAGTATTCATCCTCCATGAAATTTGAGAACTAGAAAAGCATGCTAGGTTAGAATTTTGGGATTTCTTTGTGTATATGATGCATATGGATGTATTTTCTATTGAAATTTTGATATGATATGGTATGAATCATATTATTCTCAAATCCAAATTTTTGGGTTAAAACTCGATTTTCAAAGTAAGTGATTCGAATCATGGGGTTTTTCCAAATCTAATTCTTTTAGATTAAAATACATTAAAAAACCTCTGGAAAATTAAATTTCCAGCCACGTTTGATTCGTTTTGATATCGATTTTATTTTTCAAATGGTAGCTTAGAAAAGAGGTATTTTTTTACGAATAAAATCAAATATACAGTAAAACAAATCACAATTGTTTTTCAAACATCGATTTTGTTTTTCAAACGGTAGCCTAGAAAAGAGGTATTTTTTTACGAATAAAATCAAATATACAGTAAAACAAATCACAATTGGATGAAATTTTGTTTCTAGTCGTTTTTCCATATTTTCATATCACCCAAGGAATTTCATGATTTTTTTGAATTAATTTAATATTATTTTTAATTATTTTAAAATTGATTAAATCTTAATAAATACCAAACGAATTCGAAAAGCTATGAGAATTTTCAGATCATTAGTTTAAACGTATTTGAATTTTTTTGTGGTATAAAATTCTGAAAAAACAATTTCCTTCATGGTTTTATATTTGAAACATTATTTTGCGTGTGGTAAAGGTTTTTCATATTAAATTAATATTTTAAAGAATTTTTTTCTTCAAACCAGTAACATATGTTACTGAAATGATGTAGAAAAAGTTTCATTAATTTTCAAGAGGTTTTGATATGTATTTTGAATTTTTTATGATGTTTCGGCTTAGAATTTTAAGGAAACCATTGATGTTTCAATGAAAGTTGAGTTTTTGAACATATACTGATTTTAGAGGCTGAAATTTGGAGATAAAATAATATGATTCATATTTGATCTACCATGATGTTTTCATGATTTTAGGATAACAGTAAGTATTACTTATGATTTTATTTTCTCAAATTGTTAGTTATTGATAGGTCTAAAATATGTAGCAAATAGTAATAAAAATTGATACAATTTTTACATTAGGATTCTATCATGATTATTATATTGCTGTAAAATTTGGAACTAATTTGGTATACGTTTGCTATATGTTGCTTTGTAAAATGATCAATCTGGCCTAATTTTGATAAAATCATTTAAAATTAAATTTAATTCTAAAAATCACGAACAATTTAAGAATGTCATAATTTTTCAGAATACATCAAATCCTTGAGTTTCTAGGACAGAAACTTTAAAAATCTATATGTTTCTTTGTAAAATCACCAATCTGACCTAATTTTGCTAAAATCATTAAAAATTCAATTTAATTCTAAAGATCATGAAAAGTTTCAGAATGCCCTAATGTTCCAGAATACATCTAATCCTTAAGTTATGTAAACAAAAACCCTAAACATCTATAACTTTCTTCATAAACTTGCTAATCTTTGTTAGTTTGGATGGAAGGGTTGGATTCATAATCGTTTCTTTATTGTGATCAATCATAAGCTTTTTATCATCGAAATTAAATATATTGTTGGCTCCGAGGTCTTTCTCCACGAAAATCCTGAGAAAAATGCCAGGCGACAATATATCATAGTTTATTTGCCGAAAAGTGTAAGGGTAGAAAGCACGATTCTCTTCCATGAATGCAACCCAAGCATGGAACTTGTCAGTCCTTAGAACCTTAGATTTTTCCTAAATTTCAGGTGTTATGAAGCCTTAAAAGACAGATAAATCATTAACATAATAATTTGGGTTGGGTAAACCCATGATCAAGTCCATCTTGGAACCGTTGGATTACGGTTCCATTTCGTAGGAACCCTTGGAGTCTCTTTAGGAACACTTAGGTCACATTGTGTTCTAGGTTTTAGGGTGTCCTAGAGTTAGGAGTCTAGCCTCATCATGGTTGGTCGCTATTATTAGCCACTGACCCTTAGATTAGGTTTCACTAGTTGATTCATTTTTCCTCTACGACAAGCCTAGTTAACTTAGGATGTAGGGCTCACCTGCATTAGTCTAGGGAATGTGTTGCACTTAGATATGACCATATAGCATCTTAGATGGAGTCCTAGGATAATAAAATGTAATTAATTTGAATTAATTAATCTCTCTAAAACTGTTAAAACAGTCTGTCTGGTCTAGATCGGTGTCCTAGATGAATTAGGCATGTAGCTTAGTTTAGGCCACCGAACTAAGTTGACTCTGGTCCTAGTGAGGCTTGGGTACGTAGGCAACTTGGATGCTGTGATTGCATTCCAAGCACGAGTTGGCCCTACACACTCCAGTAGGGTTTTAGGGTTGTTTTATTTATTTCTTTATCATTCTCGAACCCTTAATTAAATTGATTAAAACACTTAGGATTTTTTCCAAAATTGGATTTTAGGAGAACTCTCATATAGATTGAACCAAACTAAATCAAGAGAATCAAAAGATGCATCTAGGAACCACATTGAAATTAGATCATTTATGATGCATGTCCTGTAGTTTGCACATCAATAGAGTTTAAATGAGCATTTTAAAAGAAATTTAAATAAGTTAATCTTTGGAATTGAAGATCAGATTATCACGAAAAATGGTGCATATGGCGGCAATCCGACATACCTTCCATTCTCGTAATCAGGTAAAAAATCTAGACTTATAGGATCGCAAATCAATACAATGTCACTTATGGGTCTTAGGTCTCTTACCTAGGTGGTGACTCTGGTCATTCTCTTTTGCGTGAAATTCGGATTGCTTTAGTGATCCCAAGTTCACGGAAAAAATAATTTATTTTAATAATTAAAAGCATACGCCATTTGCGTGGGTAGGAGAGACCAAGAGAGGGAGGCGGGTCGCGCCCCCCTCACGGGATCGGGTCCCACAGTTTTCCTTTGGGATTTCAAGTACATTGTTTTGTATAAAACTCAACCTTTTATAAAATAAGAGAGTAGGAGATTGTAAGAGAGAAAGAAAGTACAACATTAACTGTTTTTCTATATCTGAAAAGACAAATTTCTATTCCTTTTACAGAGCATTTGATTTCTTTTCTCCCAACGGATGGATTTTCGAACAGCCGAGGTCGACCGGGCTACCGCGGTTGCCCACCCAATAGGTTTCTGGACTTTTTTACTTTTTCCGATCCAAAGAACCGCCATCGACCGGGCTACCGCAGTCGATCGGCCATACCTTTATGGAAATCGTTTGTATTTCTACTATGGTAAATACGCGGTCGATCGAGAACCCACGGTTGACCGGCCCTCTTTGAAAATTGTTTTTCTTTTTAAAATAACTTACGAAAAATTTGTTTCCAAATCATAATTTAACTAATATCATTTTCAAAATCTCTAACACTAAGTACGTCCAAACAGAGTCCGGATTGAGGTTGTTACTCTAGTAAGCCACAAATGGAATACGCAGTCCATGCAAATCCCATTCGAAAGTAGATATTTGGTGCGCTTATCAAGACGAACGTCATTGATGTATTTTCTTGAGGAATCATAACAACAAAATGGGTGTGGAAATATAATTTTGCCTCCTTTACTTAATGTTCTATTTTTTAAACATTTGTTAATGAAAGAACCTATAGACATGCATTTCATGTTAAATGTGAAGGTTTAACCACTGAATCGAGAATCAAGATTGGATTTCCATATTAAATGCCATCCATAGTACCTAACTTGTATAAATAAATATTAGAAGTTGCTTAAATAAATGGGTAATGATCCAAATATAGCTCTGATTCATATTAAATACATTGTAATAATGAAATCTCATCTATGGTAATTGTCGATCCTACCCATGGTTTTAAATCTCGGTTGAAATCCAAAATTTCGGACAGAAATTTCGGATTTTGGTGAGGAACGAAACCGAAATTCACCAAATTTCGTTCGAAAATTCGTTAATTTCGGGAATTCCGTCGAAATTTATAATAAAATAATATGTTTTTATTCCGCTAAAAAATTTCGAACTTTCGATCGAAATTTCGTCCCAAAAAATCCTGGATTTCATGGGTAGTACCAAATTTCGCCTGAAATTTTGGGATTTCGGTTGAAATTTCAGTTTCGGATAACTCCAAAATTTTAGCCAAAACCGAAATTTAAAACCATGGAGCTAACTTTGCTGATCTTGCCCATCCATTTGGTGGTGTGACTGCGACCCAAAAACTCACTATGATCATCAGACTATCCTTATCTGTCAGGCGGTATCCAAATGAATATTAAAAACCGAGGGATTGTAAACTCACAGGCGCCCTTGCAAATTTGAGTTGAAAGGGCGCTCCCATTGGGTCACCAAAGTGCATTGATAGCAAATTAGCAAGTAAAAAACCATAGGTAATGATTATGATCAGAAAATTTTGGGATCTGGCCCACAAGGTGCATGGTTCAGATTAATGATCAATATAATTGCATCATATTTCTAGTAATTGGAAAAAGAAATCAAGAAAAGTAAAATAAAATCTAAGGCAAATAGTGGAAGTATGTGGGGCCTACTTAAAACTTTTTGCTTGGGTAGGCGGCTCAAAACTTTCAACCATTCAATGATGAAAATAGTTCCTTCAAAGTTCCAACTTATTGTGGGGCCCACAATATCGTATGATCCAAACCATTCATTCGTTGGACTCTAACTTAAATATGACGTGCTACCAAAATCATCTTCATAGGGTGATACTAATTCTCCGATCTGTAGTGCTTTTATACCATGCCATCTTTTAAACTACTACAGATGGAGGGTAAGGATCATCTTATGTTGTTGATTTTCCGGTACAACCTATTTAAGTTTGGTCCAACAAATGAATGGTTGGATCATCTAAAGATGTGGCCCCAGTGATTTTTGTACTTAGGGGTGCAACTCTTGTCGATTTTTTGGAATTTTGGTCTAGCTTTTACCATAAAATCGGGTCCAGTCCAAGTTTGAGTACAGTTCATTTTTAGTAAAAGCTCAACCCGACCATACCCAAATGTTGAGATTGCATCCCTATCTAGTAAGTTCAAATAAGGGATCTAATTATGGCCCACCTTATCTTCCAAATCAAGTGGGTCCCAGCATTTGTGATTAATCATGTTGACGCTACAGTGGATCACACAACGCTTAAAAATCTTAATTAGTGATCGAACCTTCCTAATTGTTTCATCAATGGTCTTAAACTCTATAGTTAAAAGCAAATAAAAAGGCCTAAATTTGTGTTATACATAAATAAAAAGTTCATCAGGAGATGGTTTGGGTGAATTAGATGAACAGCAGGTGGACCCAGTATACAATTCTAATAGACAATCTCTTAGCCCCACTTGTGCCACATCTATGTGATCTATTCCATTGGTCTGACCAGCAACCAAACACCCCCACGCCCCGCCAAATACTGTTGAGAATACCTTGATCTGATAATTATCGATCCTCAATCCTCAAGCCTGTTTTAGAATTCTGCTGATTAAACTTAAACCGTTGATCATTTGTAGTTCTTTATCTCTATGCATGACCAAGGTCCAAGACCATGTGGGTCACTGCATGCGGTGCTGCAACTATCTTGCTTGCACATGTGTATAGTCACCATTGATCTAGCTGCTGGCCCCACTTATTTGATGATCCAACTCGCTCATTTCCAAGGATGCCCCATAAATCTCCTGTTAGAAGTGTGATGTACAAATCTGTAATTTAGAATTCGAGAATACCTTGTACCAAATTAATATTGTAACTTCGAACAGAAATGAACAATAACTATTTTCACTCCAAGAATTAACTCTAACAAATAGATAAATCATTAGACCACTTATCGAGTTGAGGCGCGGAGAATCTTCGCTGTACTTAAGGCAAATCTCACACCCACTATGACGAATCAACGGTGTAAATGGGCGTCTCGGCGTATGCCTCCAGGATACAACAACTCTCGTTCCAGGGGTGTGCACTCACGCAACCCAGATGCCTTAAAACTTGCTTATATGAGCCAAAATCGCCTTGATCAGAAAGCTTGGGGGAGAAAATAGTAGTTGCAGAAAACAGATGAAATGACGAATAAGAACAATAGAAAAACAAAAAGTCGTTCCAAAAGATATCTTTCTGTTTTCCACAAATCTGAATAAATAGAAAACTGGTAGACATGTTAGGTTGAAACGTCGCACTCTTTTAGTGCATGAGAGATGTTATCAAACGGTCACTAAACCATGATTACACGTTATCTTAAACGGTAATATAGAGTTAAGAATACAAAAGAGTAAAACTAATTAAATAATTAGTAAACAAAGAGAAAAGGAAATAAAAGAAAAAGAAAAAGGCTTTACGCTCACGCGCGCGGCGCGGCCAAGGCGGGTAGCACCCGTGTGTGGTCTAGCCCACCGAGCCACCCGACGGCTCATGCGCGAGGGTCTCCCTTTTCCTCCTTTTCCTCTTTCTCATTCACAAGACAAAGAAAGGTGGATCTATATATATGCCCACAAGTTTCTCCTCCATTCTCCCATCTAGGACTAAAGGTTTTCACCTTACTTTAGAAGAGTTGAGGGAAACTCAAAATTTGAGCTAAAAGGCTCAAAAGGCAAAGATAGCCACAAAGGACAAACCATAAAGTAAGTCACAAAGAACAAACCATAAAATGACAAAATATACCACCATTTGTAATTTGTAATTTTGAATTATAACTTGATTTTTTCTATAAAGAAAAAATCAACATCATCTCCCTCATCCCACAACGCTACCCTTACAAATTTCTAGCTTTTAGAGGTCTTCCTGATCAACATAGACCATTTTTGCAGTCTACAAATCAAATTATCATGACGGGAAGATAAACAGTCAAGATTATCAAACGATTGGGCCTTACCATTCTTCTTCTTAAAAGACTTGCCATTTGGAACATGAACTTTTTATATGCTGTAAGCCCCCATAGTTGAGTATTTTTCAAAAAGTACTGTACAGATCACACCATAAGATGATCCAAACCGTCCATTTGATGGGCCACAATGTAAATAGGTTGCCCCAGAATTCATTCCATAGGATGATCCCAACCTTCTGATCTAGAGAGGTTTCCATAATATGCAATTCCTTATAGATTGGAGGGCTAGGATCATCATATGGAAATGATTTTTAAGGCACAACCTATTTGGGTTGAGGCCCATTTAATGGACGGTTTGGATCATCCTATGCTGTAAGCCATACAATACTCTTTGAAAGATGATCTCGACAACCCACGAGAACCAGAGGCTAATAAAATAAGGAGTGCCATTAGCCAAAAAAAATGGGAACGTGGGCATCTTCTTCCACTTAAAACACGTCTTTGAATCTTTAACATGCAATTTAATTCTAGAAGAAAAGGCCCACAGGAGCATTTCTCGTAGGTCAAAGTACAAACCAAACAAACACAATTTTCAAATTAGAAGCCGCCTATTTCGAACCGGGGAGGTTTTGGTGGGTCCCGACATCCTCCATAAAAACAAACACAGAACGAAAAACCAAAACAAAAAAAACTCAAACCCCATCTTTCCAGGAAATAGGAAGAAGAGAAGACGAACAAAAATAAGAAGAAAAACTCGAATCGCTTCAACTGATTAAGGATTTGTCTTAATAATGGCGTCTTTGGAGCCTAAAACGAAGCCTACAACAGCTGATTCAAATATGAAGAGGAGGAAAAAGAGGCGTTATATCTCTAGAATCGGATGTTTTGGATCGAACCCAAATCCCAAATCCCTTGAAATTCGAGATGGTGATCGGAGTCTGGAAATGGAGGCAAACAATGGTGGGGATCATCCGAGTCCGACTCACCTGGTCGTCTTCGTCAATGGCATCATAGGAAGGTTTGATTTTTCTCTGGAAAAAAATGCATTTGTTCTTTATGTTGGATTTAGGGGTTATTGTGCAAAAGCAAAAGAAACAGAATTTAAATCTTATGAATTTAGTTTGTGAAATAGAATTTAGATACTGTTGGGCGTAAAATCAGCACTAACCGTTGATGAACGACACATGGCACTTCCGAACTACATGGCACTTCCGAACTATCAGGAACCGACCTACGAGAAAGATAACAAAATCTTATCATCTCCCTATAAATAGCAACGTTTATAGTTGGGAAATCGCCTCTCAAAGAGGTAATACGCCCTAAGACCATGGATTTTCAAACAAAGGTGTCCCATTGATAGTAACTTACTTGTATAGGGAAACCGCCTCTCAAAGAGGTAATATGCCCATCGGTACCGCGCCAGCCAGCGACCCAATACTATGCTATTTCCAGCCCAATCCCCTTTGCGATGTGGGGATGGATTTGTTGGGCCCTTTCCCACCATCAGTCGGCGGTCATACAATGTTATATGTCGCGATAGACTATTTCACCAAATGGGTAGAGGCCAAGGCGGTAAAAAAGGCCATCTCAAAGGCAACAAAAACCTTCTTCTATCACGACATCATATGCAGGTCGGAATACCTATGATGTTGGTCACTGACAATGGGCCCCAATTCGCTAGCAAACAATTTAGAGATTTCTGCGAAAGACTCAGAATTGAACAAAGGTTCACCTCAGTGGGACACCCCCAGGCGAACGGACAAGTTGAGGTCACCAATCGAATTCAAAAAAGAGTAGAAGATGCCAAAAACACTTGGGCATAAGAATTACCAAATGTTCTGTGGGCTTACCGAACCACCCCACGCACTGCTATGGGTGAATCCCCATTCAACCTGGCATTCGTTGTCGAGGCAATCATCCCTATTGAGATAGCCATCTCCTCTCCAAGGGTCGAAAGCTACAATGAACAACTAAATGATGAACTCATGAGGAGCAGCTTGGACCTTGTAAAGGAAACCAGGGAGAAAGCTCGAATAAGAGTCGCGGCATACCAGTAGAGGGTCGCTCGGTACTACAACCATCGGATGAAAGGGAGAGCTCTCAAAGAGGGAGACCTAGTACTCCGTCAGGTAGAAGTTTCAGACCCAAGGAATGCCGGAAAACTCGCCCCCTAGTGGGAAGGGCCTTACAGAGTTATAAGGACCCTACGACCAGGAGCTTATCAACTGGAAAATATTGATGGAACATCGATCCCTAGGACATGGCACATGCAGAACCTAAGGAAATTCTATCAGTAAGTCTAGTTAGTTTTTCTTTCATTACTTTCATTAATTTCGTTTTCTTTTTCTTTTTCAAATGCGGGTATAAGTAGAGACAATTCTTTTAAAAGAATGTAATAAGGAATTTAGCTTAATGAAATAAAGTTTGAATTTGTTTTAGAGTGTTCCTGTTATATTTCTATGCATGATTAAATGTTTCTATGTGTGTTTGAAAAACGCTAAAACAAGTCTAGTCCCCACCAATTGTGTAGGTAGGCTGAACAAAACAAGGTAAAAATGCTTACCGACCCTTAGGGTGGGAAGAAACAAAGCTTATGCATGCCTATGTTAAGAAATGAGTAAACAAAAATATTTATACGCATATAAATATAATGAAACAATTAACCTCATGAGGTTAATGCCCACCGACCGAGTATATAAACCGGCCGAGTAGGGTATGGCACTTGTCCGACCCAAGACAGGAGGACTCGATGTCATTACAAAAAACAATTAACCTCATAAGGTTAATGCCCACCGACCGAGTATATAAACCGGCAGAGTAGGGTAAGGCACTTGTCCGACCCAAGATAGGAGGACTCACAAAAACAATTAACCTTGTAAGGTTAATGCCCACCGACCGAGTATATAAACTGGCCGAGTAGGGTGAGGCACTTATCTGACCCATGACAGGAGGATCTGATGCCCTGATCTTTGGATCAACCAGATGATATAAGAGTGCGACCGAGGTTGATCATCCCGGATACCACCAAAAAGTATCACTGGATAATAAGGCCCCCTCCTTACAAGGACGGACGGGTCAGTCAACTTCGAATGGATCGATCGAAGGAAGGCGACCGACGTGTAAAGCACAAAGGGAATACCCATAAATTGTTACCTTTACAAAGGAACGATAGAGCGTTCCCCTAATTAATAAAAGGGAGAAGGAACAGGACCGAGCGTCCGACCCTCTACCCGTAAAAAGGAACAGGACCAAACGTCCGGCCTACTTCTTATCAGTAGGTTACTCTAATGAAAAAAGAGATAATCGATTTAACAAAAGATTCATGCCCCTGCAAAAGCAAGGAGGCGGAATTTACAAATAAAATTAACACAAACCCCACCCTCCTTAAAGGAAAGGAAGGAGGGTCTGTACATAGTATCAACAAAATATAAAGGTACCCATCGGTACCGAGGAAGTAGTGCCAACAAAGGCACCAAAGTATATACCCCACTATCGGGACAAATATTATAGACAAAAAAATGAGTTTCTTGCACTACAAGTGCATCCCAAAAAGAGCTTATAAAATTGACAGAAGAAAAGGCTTAAGGATCCAGGTCGGTCACGAGCGGAGGATCAGCAACGATAGTATCGGTCTTGGGGGTGGTAAAGCGATCTACGGGAAAATTCGGAATAATCTCTAAGACCTGCCTCCTGCATTCGGCAAACCCCCTGACCTCGAAGTCAAGAGCATGGAAGGCCAACTCGAAACCGTATTCCTCGCTCCCTTTGAACTTAGCCACCGCTTGAGCTTCGACCGCCGCCCGATCCTCAGTTAGCTCGTTAAGGGATTCCTCAGACTCCTTGATCTTCCTCTCCATATCTTCTAGATTCTTACACAAGGAGCTTATAATCTCTTCATCGGATTTTTCCTTCTTCTCCAGCTCGGACACTTGGTTCTCCAGAGATTGGTTCTTCCCCTCTAGGGTAGTAATCACATCCTTGAGCTTTAGATTTTCGGCCAAAGTGTCCATGATACGTTAGAGGCCATGGCGCTGAGATCACTCACGTAACAAGAAATACGAAAATGTAAGTTGGTGCAGCCTAATATTTAAGGGCGGAAGAAAAGACCCGGCACATACCTTCTTTTGCGCGTGAAGCAAGGAGCGACTAAGGACTCCCGAACTTAACATCCTCAGTTCTTCCCTATCCTTCGAAAGAAGACTGCTCAGACACATCTCTACACCGACCCTTTGGTTATGGATGGCCGAATCTTTGTCTCCGACCTTCCAGGCAGGACTGAATAGCTCACCCTGAACTTTGGTCTCCTCCTCAGCTATTCCATGCGGTGGAAAAGAAGTTGTGTCCCGCGGCATCCATCAACAGAAAAAATAGAAGGGGCATCGGAAACACCTTCAGAGGGAGAAGTAATCGGGGCCTCACGTTGTCTCTTACCCAACCCGGAATCAGTGGCATCCGATGCTTCCTTCGGTTCACTCGGAAGAACCTTTGTAGGGAGAGTAGTAGGGAGAACAGTCAATCCGAACTTGGCCTTACGAGCCCTTTCTAACGCTGCTACCGATATAGTGGGAGTCGGTCTCGAGAGAACTTCATCTTTCTGGGGAGCCCTCTCTCTCTCGGAGACCTTATCTTTTTCAGGAACCTTGGTCTTCTCAGGGACTTTGGTGCTCTTGGAAGCGCCCACTTGTTGAGAAGACATTCCTGCACAAAGAAACACAATAGTTGAAAACCCTCTCAATATGGGCATAACCGAAAAAACGGGCACGGAAACAAGAATTACTGCTCTTTGAGGCTCCAACCCCTTTGATGAAAACCCTGGGACGAATAATCTTGCTGCATAAGCCATATTCGACGAGCTTTTCTTGGTCTTTGAAGTCCCGGGTATCAATCTTAAAACCCGAGGAGATAGACTTGAATATCTTATTCCCCATGTCACCCAGCTTCGGCAGAACACTTAATTTGTTGGCCGAGGGTTTTCTCCAATCAAAGGGAAAATCCCATCCGGCGTCAGTCGGTGGCCGAATAAAAAGGAACTCATTCTTCCAACCCTTGATCGAAGAAGGGGTCTTAGCCCTGATCATGATTTGGCGACGGTGGGTGATAGTCAGCCACCCTCCGTCGTCCACCAGTTTGAAACACTGGCGGAAAATGTCGGCTGACACATCGGCATTCATAATTTTGCTTTTGGCCAAGTAGGCCAGTAGGTTCCTTCAACTGTTCGGAAAAACTTGGGAGAGGGCTATCCCATAGAACTTGAAGATTTGAGGAATCACTTCTGATAAGGGAAACCGTAAATCCCCTTGAAAGCCTCTAGGAAAAAGGCCGTTTCACCCGCGACCGAGCTTTCGCAGGCTCGCTCGGTGGAATTGGGTATCCGAATGAAGTAATCATCGAGAATGAGGTACTCTCTACAGATATCATCTATATTCCTCCCTGTCAGGGTACAGACTTGAGTCGTAACTATCTCTGGCCTATGGGGCCCCCCGATGTCCCCCATAGCCTCAAAAAAGTCGGCCGACTCTTTAACCAAAGAAATATGTTGCTCCCCTATCGACCTCTTCATTGCTAAGCCAGAAGGGACTTGACCGGGTCTATAAACACTAGTGGTGGCTTCTGAGTCAGCCTTTGTCTTCTTCGACACTTTCGGGGCCTTCCCCTTCCTATTAGACTTCTTTTCTTACTGGACTTCGCTGGAGCCGGCGGCTCGCTAGCGCTAGCCTCATCCCTAATATCCTCATTTGAACATATTCTATGGGGAGATTCAGGGTTCTCCATATGAACCATGCTCCTAGAAAGATTCTGTGAATTTGTAGCGTCAGACATATCTAAGAGCAGAAGTGAAAAAAAAAGAAAAAAAGAAAAGGACTTACTGATCTTTGAGCAAGCGAAGAAAAACGTCCCAGAAGAAAGAGAAATCCCGTTGTCCCTTAATGCTAACCTTGGAGCAAAAATCAGCAGGTAAAAAGCTCTTGGTAAAAAGTGAAAGGGGAGCAAAGCCTTATAAAAGGGTTAAAACCCTTGGGCGGGAAAAACCGAGGTTACCATTTAAAAGGAGACACGTGTCACGTCCCGAAGTGGTGACGCTTCCCATCCCCCATCATTACGCCGAAAACAGCGGTGGCCATTACGAGCAGAAGCGCCAATTCCCAACGCAATAACCGTCAAAACCTTAAAGGGGCGATCCCATCACACGCTACCGATCAAGTATTACCGCAATGAGTGTTTATAGAAACAGTAACTCATAGGCGTATTTGGAATGTCGGTAGCGAGTAGTTTTTGAATGAGTATCGACCTACTCATGGTCTTAACAGCCGATTAACATATGGGTAATATAGTTAAAATGCGATATTGCAAGGAAACCTGTGACTCGGTAAATGAATGTTCTTGCTGACGCAAATAAACAGTTAAATAAAATAGAAACTGCATAGGGCAATGGATACAGGTAAAGTAAAATTTCCATTGAATGGTAAATCATTTACATATGGAGGGCTTCATGGCCAAACTCGTGAAAAAGAAAAAAAAGAGAAAACAGCTGAAAACACCCAGAAGATTGACGAAGACCGTTAGAGACCCACCGCGCCACCGACAAAAAAGAGCTTCCCCCGGATCGTCGGAGAAGTGCAGGAAACAATGTTCTCACTCCCCCATAAGGAGATAGGGAAGTGCAAAGAACAATGTTCCCGCCTCCTTGATAACGAGATCCGAACCGGGGGTACCGAGGAATGTCACTCGGTAGGGTCTACTTCGGAAGGAACTTCCGAGGGATCGGCTTCCCTGGACAGACTCGCGAGGCGGGCATGCAGTGCCGCGTTCTCCTCCTCCAACAAGGCCGCCTTCAGCTCCATGTCGCACAGCTCCTCTGCAAGTTTTACAAACCGGCCAGCGAACTCCAAGCTACAGTCCTTGGCACGCCTCGCCGAGCGTGGTGGTTGCGGGCAAACAACCATAACCCCTTCAAGTCAGACATCTCACACTGGTTGTCTGACTGGGCGAGAGAGGGAGGTGCAACCTTTTCTGGCCTCTATTTGGCTGCCGGTAGTGGAAGAGAGGGAGGCGTAGCGGTCTCCTCTTTCACTTCTTCTTCTTTTATCGCCCCCGTTCCGGTGGAGGCTCTCCTGATTCTTTTCGCAACCGGTTCCACTGGCGGCTCTGGTAGGGGCGTCGTCGCAATCTCTGCCTCTAGCAGAGAATCTACATCAACCACCAGGGCTTCAAAGAGCCCTGGAGTGGAAAGGTCCAAGTCTTGGTTTTCGGTCATGGAATCTTTAGAGAAAGGTGAAAGACCGAAAAGTAAGAAAAGAGTGAAAAGGGAAAAGTTACTGTAAAAAAGATTTGGTGGGTCGAATACAAGGGAAAATCCCTCATATATAGAGACAGAAAGGAGGGAAGAAAGGAAATCAAGCGCCATAAAGCGTCTTTTGGGTTTTTTCCACCTCCTTGCCACGTGGCGCGCTGTCATTTGCCCCAAGAAACGACGCCCATTATGAAGGGAACCTTTCCTTTCACGTCATTATGATAGAAACCGTCGTTACGAATATCAAGAGTGATTCGATGGTTCCCCGTGATGGACAAAGAGGAATGAAAAAGTTAGACATGATTGCATTTATGAGACTCATGTTCATTTCAGAAAATCGACCGAGTATTGAAGATCAGATTGGTCGATATGAAGGTGCGTTCATATTACCATCAGTACCGAACAAACTCCCTACCAAATAGAAGAATCTCCAAACTACTTCCTCGACCCAAAAACGGCTCAACGAAGTGGGGGGCAATATGTTGGGGATAAAATCAGCACTAACCGTTGATGAACGACACATGGCAATTCCGAACTATCAGGAACCTACCTATGAGAAAGATGACAAAATCTTATCCTTTCCTTATAAATAGCAACGTTCATAGTTGGGAAACCGCCTCTCAAAGAGGTAATACGCCCTAAGGCGGTGGATTTCCAAACAAAGGTGTCCCATTGATAGTAACTTACTTGTACAGGGAAATAAGATATCTATTGAAAATAGATATAAACTAATCTCCCGGGGAAGTCGACCAATTAGGAAAGACTCCTAAAACAGTAAGATTCTAACTAGTATGGACTTTATTCTCTATAAAAGGGATCCTCATATTCATAATGGAACTACGTTAGACTTGATCCTCAAAGAAGGGGTATGTAGGCAGCTTGGCAACAACCAAGTTCAGTCACAATCTTTCCCCGTGTATATTCGTTGGTAACGCTTCTAAATTTGATCTCCTTCCCTTCAATTCACCTGTGATTCCGATCTCTAGCATAGATATTATAATATCGCCTTGACTCTTAGCTCCGGGTCTACTAACATCTTTCCTGTGAGTATAAGTTCTACGCAGGATTAACTCTATCAACACTAGATTGTGTAGAACGGATTTTGGCATCATCAGATACCTATTAAAACTTCTCCTTGAATGTCTACTATTTGTATAGCTTAAGTTGAAGGTGAATGCAGCATGTAGAAATCTGATTTTCGAGCTTGGAAATTTTGTATCTGTCCAAGGAAATCTGATAGTTCGATATGTTAAAAGTTAAAACTATTAGTAAAAAAGTTGTAGTAGAAGAAATTCTATAGGAAAATACCTTTTTTTTTAATTGGTAAGCTGGGGTTAGGTGGACCCCTGCCAGTATGTTAAATAAAGAAAGATGAAACAATAAGAGAAACAAGACCACTCCCCAAACCGTAGAACAATGTCTAAGGAAGGGGCAGAGCAACCAAGGACATGATACCCTTGATATTGAAACTCAAAACAAGCAAGAGAAGAGAAAATACACATGATCTCTAGAGTCAGTCCTCATACTCATTGGAATATAAGTCCCTAGTGAAACAAGAGGTCTTTCATTTTCTGGCTAAACTTGCTTGCTCTCTTGCTCTTCCTCAACGTAATCTGTAGAGAGGAGAACTTCCCAAATCTGTGTCAAATTTTGTGTCATACTCACGACTTATTTTTTGGGACATTATTGGTAGGGGCTGACTTTAACCAAACTAATAGATTTCTGTTTCTGTCACAATATTTTTTTGCGTGGGTAATCATTGGTTTGTGATTGCTTCATCTGCTGAAATGCACTTTCACCTCTAGGTGCTTAGAGAGATTGGCTTCACCCACTGTCTCTGAGCCAAGGTTTTAAATTTCGGTTTCGGTGTCGGTTTCGGCTACCACTGAAATAGAAACGTTTCGGTTTCGGGCCGAAATCATGTAAAAATATGAATATGATTTCGTTTATTTTTTTTAATTTCGACCGAAATGTCTACAATATCGGTGTCAATTTCGGCGATTTTGGCTATTTTGATAGAAATTTCAAAAATTTCGGCGTACATTTTTAAAATTTTGGTGGAAATTTTGTAAAGAAGTCGAAAAATGAAATTTCAACCCAAATTTCGGTGACGTTTCGGCGAAATTTCGGTAAATTTTGGCGAAATCTTGTAAAGAAACGACTTCATGTGAGTTTCGTTTCGGTTTATGCTGAAGTTTCGGCCAAAATTTCAAACCATGCTCTGAGCACAAGGTCACACATAAAGCTGAGTTTCAGAGGGTGAATCAGGAGGTTCACCATGTCTCCAAGATACCCTCGTCGGACGTAGAAATCTCAAAAGAATCTCTGTATAATGAAATTTTCATGCATAAAAATTCCATAAAGTATGCATAGTCACGAGAACTACTACATGGAAAGCATTTTATCTTTTATTCCATTCAACAATCAGTTTCTATGTTTTGGAGCCTGTTAATAATAGCGGAAATTTACCTAGTTATAGAGCTTGAGTTTATTTTCTTCATCACAATGTCAATAAGAAACGTTGTATTTAACTCTTGAATCTGGTACTTACACATTTTTCTAGTCAGAACAGTGGTGTTTAAGGCTAAAAAAAAAGCGCCTCTATGATGAATTTTTTTTAGTGTTAGTCCTGAAGTGTTTGGGACCATATGGTTACCTTCTTCATTTTAATATTTATACTTTTTCTCTGATTTACAGTGCTGCAAATTGGAGATTTGCTGCAAAACAATTTGTTAAAAGATTTCCTGAAGATGTTATTGCACATTGTGAGTTTTCTATTATCCTTTCATTTCCTTTCTTCCGTTGTCCTTCTACTTTGAAAATATACTTCCGTGTCTCCTTGATAGTAAATGTGATTAAATGAATCTACTCAGTGTAGTTGAAATATGGTTTTGTTATTATTGCTAGACTATGGTTTACTTTTCTTGTTTGGGACAGATTAAGCTTTTGGAATCTTTCAGCGTATATTTTTTATTGAAAAAAAGATCTCATCATATAGAGAGAATTATTAACCCCGACCATGCAAAAAAATAAAATAAAAAATACACAATTATTTCTTTCAATATCGACTTTTATTAGGTCGTGATCCTATTGATTTCAATATCTATTTATTCTATATTTCTATTTCAATATCTATTTATTAGTTCATGATCTAATCATATAGATTTTTTTTTTTGAAATGGGATAGATAGATATGTTAGGAAGAGAAAAGGTAGAAAGCAAGAGGTTCCCTCACATAATTAGCTTTCTATTAATGAGAGATCCAGAGGGCTCTGTCTATAGGTATTTTTCTTATAATTTCTATGATCTTTGATTACTCTCATCATTATCCCTTCTGCTGTCTGGCCAAAATGCCAGATTAGCAAGGTCTCCATTTTTTATGGCATGAATCAGGATGTGTAACTACCAATTTTCTTAAATGAGTTTCCTGGTGTTATAAAATAAGCGATAACTAAGCACCTTGCACACACAAAAAAAAAAGGGTTAGCGGGTCATACCTTATGTATGCAACCCAAACGTGGAAGTCAAGATCTTGGCTTGATGTTACAAGCCTGTTGATATCGCCATCAATCCGGTAACGATCTCGTTATATGTCGTAGGAGAGGCTACTACAGTCTCTCCTTTGTTCTTCACGATCACTAATCCGAGAGCCTAAGGATGATGATGAGAGAGAGAGAGAGAGAGAGAGAGAGAGAGAGAGAGAGAGAGAGAGAGAGAGAGAGAGAGAGAGAGAGAGAGAGAGGAGAGATTGCTAGGATTCTAAGGTTCTACTCTACATAGGAGTCTAAGAATCCACCGAAGTCCAACTCTAATGCCTTATCATGGTAAACCATAATAGACATCAAATATCTCCTCCCAACTAATTAGGATTTATCTATTTAACTTATTGGGGCCCACCAACCTATGTGGTCGTTTCTTTGGGTTACGGGTAACCCAATCCATATCCCAACACCTTGGATCCGCAGTTCAATAGTGAGGGTCCTCTGATCACCATGACAAGAATTAGTTGGGTTTCACATGGGATGGAGTCACTACCTGGATTTTAAGGAGACACAATCAAGAAAACCAAGATAAACCAACATAAAATAGAGTGAAAGATTGATCTGAGAGGCTTAAGGGTATCTACACAGTAAGGCTTTAGGTAGATCATGGATTTCTGGTCTCGTGATTGTTAATCACTTAATGTTTGCTATTAAAATAGCCAGCTTAATTAGATTTCCAACTATGGGAAGATCTCCTAAAATGTAAGAACATTTCAGTATTGTAATGGATGCTTAAACTGTTACAGAAGTAATTACTAATAATTAAGGATTTATATGAAATTTTGTACATCGTTGATATATAAGGGTTGTGATTTGTTCTACTCAAGTCATGAATACAAGTCCTCCCACATGAATTGTGATTGATATATAAGGTTGTGATTTGTTCTACTCAAGTCATGAATACAAGTCCTCCCACATGAATTGTGAGGTCTCTCTCCAAGTATCTTCTTCTTCTATTTGCGTCCTTCATCATCTTTGAATTCTTTACATCATATCTGAGCGAGGTTGATCTAGATCTGATCATTCTCTTGTACATTAGATGCAAGCAATATTTTCTCCAAGCAATATTAGAAATTCTATCTCCATTCTTCCATTTGAAACCCCTAACCTCTCCCTTCTCCCATTTCAAAACCCGAAACCCAAACCCCATTTTTCTTCTTCATATTCCCCTCACAAACCTAAAATCCTACCTTCATGTCTTCGAGGACCTTTCACAACCCCTTTCCACTTTTCTCACCAATTCTTAGCAACCGTTTTATCTTCATATGCCCCCTCCCATCCTATTCCTTCTCCCTACAAATGGTACTTCCTATATGTACAGATTCCCCGCACCAAGGAGTGACAATGATCCAACATAACTCAATAATTGATCTTCCTAAGCTTCACGCTATCAATTGCAGACTAGTTAGCACTCTTGCTTTTTGCAATACGATGATAGAATAGGAAGGAGAAAGGACAATGGATCCCATTAGCTACATGAGCATGGTAGGTGCTCTTCCATGCTTTACATTTACTAGACCAAGTGCCATTTGTGCTATGGATCACGGTTGCTAGCATTTACATGATCCCAGAGAATGGAATTTATAGGAAGCAAAGAAAATTTTGAGTTACATCAGAGGGGTAATGAGTTATGGCTCCTTTATGAGGAATGAAAGAACAAAAGGGCTGCAATTGCGAGATATTCAGATGTTGATTGTGCACGAGAGTTTGGTACATGACCATTTCTGACAGGATTCTGTGTAGTAGTAAATGGATGTCTCATTTCTAGGAGCAGCAAGAAAGGCAGGGGTGGCCAGATCCAATGTAGAGGCAAAGTATAAGGCTTTGATGTCTACTATATTGCAGCTTACATGGGCAAGGTATAAAGTGTCGATTTAGATATGCTTCCTCGGAAATGAAACATGCTTGTTTCGAGATTTTTATGGAAATCCTGTAAATTCACAAAAGTTTACAGAAATGCATACACCTGATGCAAATTTAAAGTTCAAGAAATGCTAGAATAATAAGCACAAATAGACACTTAGAAACCATACATAAGTAAGACAGCTATCCATAATAATGGCTTAACCAGATCAAATATCTAATCACATGCATTGTTTTTCTGGCAGGTAAGTTGGGATTTGAGCCTCCGACCTCTAGGTTGAAGAACAAAGCCTTGACCATTGAGCTCGGGGCTCAATCCTAATGACATGTATTGTTGTGCATGTAAGGTCCATTCCATAGAAGCAGGAAACGCCTAGGGTAGGTGGGAAGCGTGTTTCCGAAACGGGTACGAAACGCTTTTTGGAAAATGGTAAAACGCCTGTGAAACGTTTGTGAAACGCATTTCCCATTTCTTGGAAACACGTTTCCAAGAATGGGCAAGAATGGGAAACACACTTTCCTATTCTTGGAAACGCGTTTCCAAGAAATGGGAAACACGTTTCACTTCCATGGAAATGCGTTTCTTGGAATTTTAATACTTTTAAAGGGTATATTTAAACCCCCTTTAGTTTTCTGTGAACAACCCTATCTAGTTTAAAGATAAATACACTAAAGAGGGCTGTCCTTATCAATATATGTGTTATCATCACATTTATGTGTTTCACTAGCTTTTCCTTTAGGTTTCACGTATGTTTCACCAGCGTTTCCTTTAGGTTCCCAAACGTTTCCATTGCGTTTCCCAAGACGTTTCCCAATGCGTTTCACATGCATTTCTCTATCGTTTCTCGTTTCCCCTTTGGTTTTTTTCACGCGTTTCACGTTTCTATTTCACGTACCGTTTCCGTTTTCGAAACTGGCAACTATGGTCCATTCTAACTAAAAATGTATACATTTTTTTTTTTTTTGAAAATTAAAAATGTATACATTCATCTATACATATACTTCAAATAATCATAAAATATAAGAAAAAGCCACTTCACTCATTAATTTCACAAAGAAAGTTTAATATAATGTCGGAAATTTAAAGGATTTTTAAGAAAAAATAAAATAATTAATTTTTTAACTATTTTAATCCGTAGATCAGGCAAGAATAACTCACATATTAGAAAAATTAGAAGCTAAGATTTATAAATGATTAGTTTTTTTTCCATAAATATAATTTTTCCTATTTTTAAAAGATATTCTAACAAAAATTATTAATTAATTCTATAATTTTTAAAATGGAAAAAATCTTACTAGATCAATAAATATATTGGGCAGGTACTCACATATAATAGGATTAGAAGTTAACATGCATATATGCAAATTTTTATTCAAAAACATATTTTTCTATGCTAACTATAAATCCATGAGAAAATAAAATTAATGTACAAATGGAAATTCATGCACCATATCTGAAGAAATAACCTCCCCCCCCCAACACACACACACACACACACACACACACACACACACACACACACCAAATATAAAAAAATGCACTTACCAACTGAAAATGTGAAAACCTGAGCTTTTCCATGCACTTTGGTCTGACCAAGACATTTATGAAATTTATGCCTATCGACCGAAGGATTTCAATTCGGTGGAGACTGAAACAGAAAAAAGTTAGCCTTTTCATGTCGGTTTCAGATGACATTTAGAACCATGCATATATAGGTGACAATTACAACAGGCGTTACACATCATTTCAGATTCACATACTTCATGTGTGAGTACCTAAGCGCCAGTAAAATATCAAAGAATACTTTGTTTTATGCCATGTCCAAGCATATTGAGATAGATTTTCACCAGGAGGTTGAAAGTGGAGTGCTGATACAAATCCACATATTGAACAGAGACTAAGTGACTTATATCTTCACCAGGAGGCTGACTATAGAATAACATGTACATATGCTTGACAAGCTCAAAATGTTGAGAGGAACATTTGAGCTTGAAGGGGAGTGTTATAGAAGTCACTACTCACTACCGTTCATTAAGGGTATATGTGTAATTTTGCACATCATTAATACATAAAAAAATGTAATGTGTTTTACTCAACAATTTGTCATTCCACACAAACTGTGCGTTCTCTCTTTCTCTCAATCTCTTCTTTTTGCATCATTCATCTCTGTTAGAAACTTACCGACTTCTCCAAAAGCTTAAGCTGTTGGAGAAGGGCAGTATTTAATTATTTATACTTTAACACTCCCCCTCATGTGTGTCCCACTTGGCAAACACGTGGCACATATGGTCCCACTTTGGGCTGAACATTGCATGTGGATTTTTTTTGACATCGGGGAGGTTTGGACTCGAGACCTTTGGCCCTGATACCATGTTAGAAACTTACCTACTTCTCCAAAAGCTTAAGCTGTTGGAGAAGGGCAGTATTCAATCTTTTATACTTATAACAATCTCCTTTCAATTCTTAACATAAACAATTCGATAAACTTGAAAACATTGCTGTCCATATTTCTGTCGATGCAATCTTCAAACTGTTTCCATAACAAAATCAGTCTTCTATGCACCTTCAAGGACCCTTGAGTTTGGTTGCCCTTCCTCCGAAGAGAATAATCGATCTAAGCCTTCTACATAACATGACTTTGCTCCTCATCCCCTTGCTATGAACTTCAGATCATGCCTTTAGGCTTGAAAGTTTTGAATTAGACATCTTCTTAATCCATGCATGTTATGCAGGCTCCTCCTCAAGTCTGATCATAACCTCTTTCACAGCTTTCCTGAAAAGAAGGCCTTGTGACCTTTGGTTGTTAGCTCTAAGAGCGACCCTTGACTTGCCCATGTTCATGAGGAACATTGGATTGACATGAAAAGCTCTTACTTTCTCACAGCATTAACAGTCAACTTTCAACTTTGGGTGATTCTTTAATGCCCATGCGGTCTTCCTTGGTCAGGTGGGGACTATGTTGATCTAACAGTTGGCTGATATATGTATGTTGTAAACAAGTTAGCTGCATAGTCTAACTAGCATCTAAACCAGACTAGTCATGCTATTGAATAAAAGGCATGCTTTCTACTCTTTTGTTTCTTAAAGAGGAGATGGGAATAAGTGAACTACTTATACCTTCCATGTATGATATGAGCACTAGATGTAAACCTCGGCTGTGGTGTAGAAGCTTGGTCACAGCTTGTTTGGATTGCACTAGGCAATCAATTTCAAAATCACGCAATGAGAAGAACAATCTGAGGAGCTAAGCACCAATGATTGGCTCACAGTCATAAAATGGGACACAATTGGTTATTTTCTTGCTCATTCCGATTGGAACTCAATAGGTTTCAACTAGAATGGCCTCCTTATCCCATAGGAATATTGGAACAGTAAATGAATTTGAGAAATCTCCAAAAGAATTTTGAATTCGAGCCCCAACCGAGCTAGAGCGCTGTCAACAGGTTATTGTATATAGCCTGTCATCTTTCCTCTGGTTGCTGCTATTCGTCATTGTGGTTCTAGAGGAAATGGAAAGGTGAACAAGGAGGAATATTTATAATTCACGCGGGAACTAAGAGATAACTGAGAACAAAGTTTCTTTCTCAGGTTTCTTGAAAGCACTTTGTAACTTGCAAGCTTTAAAAATCAGGATCTGCAGGTACCGTACAGATCTCTTCAAGACTTCTCAAATCTTATGGAGCTCTGAACTATAGACACTCAGGCAGATTTAAAATTGCAGATACATCAAGATTTGTGCTTATTATATGTGGATTTCAAGTGTTATCTGTAGCAGTTTTTGTCAAAATTGAATTCAATGAAAAAAAAATTAGCAAGCAGGAATGAATAAAAAAGAGTAAGAGCCAGGCCATAATGTGAAGGAATTACTCTCCTCAACTAAGGAGGAAGCTCTGTCAGCTCCTTGGTACTCCACGAAATTCACCACAACCAGAGAATTCTTCACATCATCTAAAAACTCCTCAACATGTAGTCTAGCTCCTCTATTTATAGAATGGGCAGAACCTTCCAGATTTATGCCAGCTAGAGATGAGCTGGTTTTACCAGCTGCTGCCAGCCAATTGACAGCTGGAAGGGTGCTGATGTGGAAGTGGAACAGGTGTCCCCTTGCTGCTAAGGTGGCAGGGGCTTGTTACAACAAACTCACTTGAACAGCTATCCCCATTGTAACGACCCGGAATTTTTGCATCCAAAGTCGCTACCAAGAAGAAGGATTGAGAAAAATATGAGGCTATTTTTTTTTTACAACTATTGCATTATTTAGCGGAAGCGGATTTCAATTTGAAATAAAAGCAATATAATTTCCACTCGACAATTAATGAGAGAATTAAAACCATTTATTTAAAACATCAATTCAATAATTAATCATAATTAAACCATTAACTAAAACCAATAACTCAAGTGTCTGAAATCCCAAACGTACTACAAGTCTTGCAATTTAAAATAAGAAACCGCGTAATTAACTATAATGCCAATCCGCCCCAAAAATCTTGACTTGCATTCCCTTGTCCCATGATTGGTCCTACATGTCTTCATTTGCAAATGCTCCACCTTTTTCTCCTACATGTTCTGTAGGGGTACAAGGTTAGAGCAAGATCATATAATAGTCCTGCAAGGTAAAAGAAATAACAGTACCACTCATTTATAACTATATGCTTCATGAAACAAGAAATTTGCACCATTTAAGAGTTCATTTTCCATTTATTATCATTTGGATTAAAGCATTTAAAAGCAGTGACAGTTAACATATGCAATGCATGAATCATGCCAGGCAAGTATGAACTTAAAGCAATTAAATACAGTAACAGATCTCAAGTGCAATGAATGATTCATATCAGGCAATTATGCCACTTGCTCCCCAGTGATCATACGAAAATCCCCATCTTCTCTCTCAATTCACGGTGGCCTTTGGCCTAGCGGTGGCTTTCTAGCCTGTCCGTCAATCACTGACCATCAGGTAGACCCCGCCCCCTAATGAGACGTCTACCGTCTAGGATTCCGCTCGGGTCGCCTTGTAGGTCCAACCCCACATGCATCGCCAAATAGGTATCGTACCCTCTCGGCCTGAGTGGCTTTTGGCATCAAGTGCCTAAGGTTGGATCCAAGGGGTCTCCTCAGTCCGCGCTACCTCCACTTAGATCCTAAATCATGACACAATGAATGCTAGGTACCTACCTTACCCTTTTTTGGTGGGAAAGTATTTTTCCTACCTCAATCCATTCATGTTTGGATTCTTCCAGCATTTGCTCATTCTCGTATTATATATCGTTCCATTATTAATAAAAGCAAGCAGTCATTTCATTACTCTTAACCTAAGAATAGGCATTAACATGTCAAATAAAATCAAGTAGAGCAATTATGAGGCATTCATTATTTGAAAGTGTACACCAAGGAAATATATTTCATTTTTATTGGAGAGTAAAAATAAAATAACAAATTCGTCATTTCAAATGGGCATAGAATTAGAAATCATCAATGCTGTTATTACCATTACCAAATAGAACTATTATCACTTGCCTTGAGTTTTGAGTCGAACAAAGGAAATGATGGGGTGCCTTTACGTGTCGAACCACAAAGTCCCTGTAAGGTGAAGTTAGTTTCCCTTAAAAACAACTATATACATATTATTCGTTGTCTCTTTTAGATTCCATTATTGTTTTACCACCGTACTTATGATATAATAATTATGTTCCATTTCTTTTATAAAACAACCCTTAAAGTAATGTTTTAATGTGCATTCCTAGTTTCATAAATAGTCACACATGTACAGGTTTACCATAAAACCATAAGCCTTTCTTATACAACTTAACTATGGAAGAAAATAACCGAAAATACCCAACTTCACATTGTTTAGGGTGCTGATTTCTAACTTAAAAATAACCCCTAAGCATGCAAAGTTGTTCCATTTTATGTCATAATCATAGGTCTCCTATACCCTCCCTCCATAAGTGACTTATAGTTATAACATATTTACACAAAACGGCCCTCGTTAAATGTATTTAAGTGCTAAATTTTTTAGAAAACACGATAGTCGATCCCATATTAAATTGCTACATATTACGAAATACAGGTTACATGCTATAACTTATAACACAGACATAATACATTATTTCCATCTTTACGTATGCTGATTTTTGTGAAGTAAGTCTTCTTAATTGCACATAACTTGTATATATACAACGTATTTACGTATTTGAACATCTATGCGAATAATGGGTTAAAGTTAAGGATTAACCCTTTATGAAAAACAATAATTAGGTGTTGATTTCTGTTTTGGATTAAACTCCTTAAAAATCCATAACGAACACAAACTCAGTCGTAAATTGTCAAATAAATGCTCTTCACCTTTAAAGTACCTTCCGAATCAAAGGAAGAAAATATAATGTGACATTAACATTACTAGTGTATTAGTAAACAAGGTAATCATTATTTCTTAATGTTACCCGAAAGTTTAGACAGAGAAAATAAAATGAGTTAGGGTTATCTCCCCCTGACTCATATCTTTATACTAAAACATAAAGGGATGTACAAAGTCCTAAATGCCCTTAGGCAAGTTACATATTCCAACACTCCCCCTCAAGCTGGAATGTAGATATCATACATTCCTAGTTTGTTACATATATCACTCAATTTTGACTTATTTAAGGACTTTGTAAACATATCAGCTAATTGGTCCCCTGACCGAGTAAACACAGTGCAAATCTCTCTTTTCTGGATTCTTTGATGGATAAAATGACAATCCACTTCAATATGCTTGGTGCGCTCATGGAAGACTGGATTGTTGGCAATGTATATTGCAGCTTTGTTGTCGCAATAAAGCTGCGAAGGAGAAGATGAAATGAAGCCAATTTCAGAAAGAAGTGAACGTAGCCAAATAAGTTTCGTGCTTGTCTGTGCCATTGCCTTGTATTCAGCCTCTGCACTGGACTTAGCTATAACATCCTGCTTCTTACTCTTCCATGAAACAAGATTGCCACCTACATTTACCCAGTGGTGGACCGTCTATCTGTTGGGGATCCAGTTCAATCTGCATCAGAGAAGCCTTCAACTTTCATATGGCCATGTCTTTTGAACATCAATCCCTTCCCTGGAGCCCCGTTCAAATACTTGAGAATCTGTGTCACCGCAGCCCAGTGAGAAGTACGTGGAGAGCTCATATACTGACTGACAACTCCAACAGCATATGAGATATCTGGCCGAGTAACCGTGAGATATATAAGTTTACCGACAAGCCTGCGATACCTGCCAGGATCGTCCAACAACTCTCCTTCTTCTGGAACGAGTTTCACATTAGGATCCATGGGTGCAGAAGTTGGTTTAACTCCAAGATTGCCTGTTTCTTTTAGCAAGTCCAAGACATACTTTCTCTGTGATAGGAACAAGCCTCTAGAAGAACGAGCAACCTCTATCCCCAAGAAATACCTGAGCTGACCCAAATCCTTAGTAGAGAATTCCTTTTGCAAGAAGGTTTTCAAACGTTGTATACCTTGTGAATTGCTCCCTATGATGATTATGTCATCTACATAAACTATCAACAAAATACATCCAGCTGAAGAGTGATAACTGAAGACTGAGTGATCCACTGCGCATTGTTTCATGCCAAAGCGCATGACTGCCTCACTTAATCTCCCAAACCACACACGCGGAGATTGTTTGAGGCCATAGAGTGACTTGCCTAGGCGACACACGTAGGAGGAAGTCTCCCCCTGAGTAACAAACCCTGGTGGTTGCTCCATATACACCTCCTCAGTCAGGTCGCCATGGAGGAAGGCATTCTTCACATCCAGCTGATGAAGGGGCCAGCTATGATTAACAGCAAGAGACAGGAGCACACGGACAGAGGGAATTTTCGCAACGGGACTGAAGGTCTCAGTGTAGTCAACACCATAAGTCTGAGTGTATCCTTTCGTGACTAACCGTGCTTTTAAGCGCTCGACAGTACCATCAGGGAGGTATTTGATGGAGAAAACCCACCGACAACAAACAGGACGGGCACCAGGGGGTAGAGAAACCAGATCCCATGTATCATTACTATGAAGAGCGCCCATTTCTAGGTTCATAGCATCACGCCAGCCAGGATGGTCAAGAGCCTCAGCCACTGACTGTGGTAAAGACATAGAAGACAAGGAGGAAACAAAGCTCTGGAAGGTACTGGTGAGCTTATCATAAGAAACAAAATTCAAAATAGGATGTGCAGTGGAACGGGATCTCGTACGAGATGCAATAGGAGAATCATAAACAACAGAGGAAGGCGGAAGAGAAGATACCTGAGAGCGGGAGAGAGGGATCATCGGCTCAGAAGATGATTGTGCAAGAGGAGGTAGAAGAGACCTATCTGTAACTTGGCGCCGCTGATACTGCCGTGTAATTTTAGGTGGAGCTGGCTTCTCCAACGTGGCAGAAGAAGTAGAAGCTGCAGAAGCTGGCCGCACGGAAATAGGAGATGACGGAAGAGAAGCAGGTAGATCTGGTAAGGGAAGCGAGACCTCGGACTCGAGAGAAGGGAGGAAAGGTGCCGCGTCATATTGGAAGAATGCCTCAGACTCAAAGAACGTAACATCGGCTGAGACAAACCAGCGACGAAGACGAGGGCTATAGCAACGATAGCCTTTCTGCGTACGGGAATACCCCAGAAAGACACAACGCTCAGACCGGGGATCGAGTTTGTCATGGCCAGGTCCAAGGTGATGAACAAAACAAACGCATCCAAATACACGAGGTGTCAGAGGAAACTGTTCCTTACTAAGAGATAAAATCTCGAAAGAAGAGGCACCCTCTAAGACAGAGGAAGGAAGGCGATTTGCTAAGAAACACGCCGTGAGAAGGGCATCACACCAGTATGCCTTTGGAACACTCATCTAAAAAAGAAGAGTACGACCTACTTCAAGCAAATAACGAAGTTTCCTCTCAGCAACACCATTCTATTGAGCGGTGTACGCACATGAAGACTGATGTAAAATCCCATGTTGGGAGAGATAGGATTGAAAGCCATTAGTATAAGAAAAATATTCTCTAACATTGTCAGTACGAAGACATTTAATATTGCAATTATATTGATTCTTAATTTCAGAATGAAATGTGCGAAAAGCAAAGAACACGTCGGATTGACTCTTCAGTAAATATAACCAGGTCATGCATGAGAAGTCATCAATAAACACAATAAAATACCGAAAGCCAGTAGTAGACGCGACCCTAGAGGGTCCCCGAATGGACTAATTCAAATGGACTAGACACTCGACTAATGATCTGGGACGGAAACGACACACGACAGTGCTTCCCGAGTTCATAGGACTCGCACTGAAAACTAGAAAAAGGTCCGGGAACCAGAGAAGTCTGCTGTAGCCGCTGAAGTGAAGGATGCCCCAGGCGACAATGCCACTGAAATGTATCCACAGAGCTATGTAAGACAGTAGGCGGCCGGCAGTCAAGACGATAGAGTCCATCTACCTCACGACCCGTTCCAATTGTCTTCCCAGTCGAGAGATCCTGAAATAAACAGTAAGATGGGAAAAATGAGACAGAACAGTGAAGAGATTTAGTAATTTGACTAACTGAAAGTAAACTAAATGGTGATTTTGGTACACATAAAACAGAAGATAAGGTAAGAGCAGGATGACGGGAGATATGACCAACACCAGTGATAGGTGTAGTGGACCCATCAGCAAGGGTGATAGAATGAGAGGGAGACGAGAAAGAGCGAAAAGAATGAAGCTGAGAAGAGTTACCAGTTAGGTGATTGGATGCGCCAGAGTCAATGATCCATGACCCTGAGCTAGATAGAAGGGTAGTGGGTGAACTACCTGGCTAGTCGAAACCTGCATAGGGAGGACGAGAACTGAGCAGCAGACGCTGGAACTCCTCATAATCGGCACGGGATAATGTATAGGTGGAATCAGCTGGTGCAGGAACAGAAGCAGAGGGAGCGCAATCTGAAGCCGAAGCAGTAGTAGCACCCATGTGAGCCGAGCGTGCTTGATGAAGCTCGGGATGCAGGGTATAGCAATGGTCAATATAATGTCCCTCGCGCTGATAGTGAGTGCAAAAAGAACGGCCACGGCCACCACCAGAACGACCACCACCACGGCCGGCACGGCCACGGCCACGACCAGAGGAGGCTCCACCACGAGGCGGGCGAGTACTGCCATCATAGGTCGCGAGAGCAGAACCATCAATAGGAACAGATATCACTGGATCACTAGGAGAGCACTGCTGGACGCAGGAGTAAACCTCAGTAAGGGAAGGAATAGCGCCAGAACCGATAATCTGCTGACGAAGAGGCATGTACTCTGGACCCAAACTCTCAAGGTACTGCACAACACGGATCTGATCCCTCTGACGGGCAGCCTCTGTGAGATCCGTGGTAAGCGGCATGTAAACATCAAGCTGCTGACAGAGGCCAACGAATTGGCTGTAATGGGTGGCAAGAGGAAGATCACCACGGCGGAAACGCACCCACTCGGAATAGGTAGAGCAGATCCGACTAATGTTTGCCACATCAGAGTAAAGAAGAGTAACCTGATCTGTTTTGCAGTAGGCAGAAGCATCAAGGGCCCAGAGACGTGAGGGGCCATACTCTGCCACAGAAGGGTACAAACAAGAGCATCCTCCTGTTCCCATCGATCAAAGGTGGGATCCGTCCTAGGAGGAGGATCACGACGAATGACGTGGGCTTTCCCACGGGCAATAAGATACTTCTCGACGGCTGCTTTCCAAGTAACGTAGTTTGCCCCATCCAAAGTAGTGATATGTGGGAATGATCCATCCACAGAGAGAGATGATGACGAAGAGGATGCCAAAGAGGGTGTCGGACGAACACCAGGAGGCACTCCTGTGGAAGGATTGTCAAGCACCTCCTCCATAACAACAAGCAAGAAAGAAACAGACAATCCAAACCAAGACGAATAACAGGAGATAACAGAATAGGTGGGCAAACTAGGATACGCCAAGAAAGCTAGACGCGGCTCCAAAAATGACGGGCATCGACGAAGCTTGACAAGAGGGAAGCCATGAGGCACAGAGGGGAGCCGCAAAGTCAAACTAGAATCAAAGTAGGGTAAGAGATGAAGATCTAACACATAATAACAAGGAGAAAAGAGTGGTAGGGTTTACCAAGGGATGAAAGGAAGAGGAGGAAAAATGATGGGGGTTGAAAAACTTGGGGTGTGAGGCTTACCACCAAACCTAGGAATTGGGGGCTGGAAAAAAAAAATCGGATGCGAGGCGAAACACAGCCCTGGAAACTTATTTCCAGGAAGTTATTTTCCTGGAAAATTTTGGGGGGTTGCAAATCCTCGGTCATGGAAAAGGTTTTCCGAGTTGGTGAGAAAATATTTTCCTGGAAAATTTGAGGGAGGCGGGGGTGCAAATCCTCGTTCTTGGAAAATAATTTCCTCCCTGTGTGGACAATGTGTTGGGTTGCTGCGCGGGGGTACAGGACCAGGAACTATGCGCAGGGGAGGAGAAACGTGGGGGAGGGAGGGCCTGGTGTCTTCGGCTCGGAGGGAACGACTCCTTCTGAGGGGGAAAAAGACAGCGTGCCGGTGTGCCTCGGATGAAACTTGGCCCGGAGTTGGGTTTCGCGGCGTGGGGGGTGGCGGAGAAGATGGAGGCTGATAGAGAACCCTAGGGATCAGAAAACCCTAAGGCTCTCATACCATGTTACTAGAAAGTTTAGACAGAGAAAATAAAATGAGTTAGGGTTATCTCCCCCTGACTCATATCTTTATACTAAAATATAAAGGGATGTACAAAGTCCTAAATGCCCTTAGGCAAGTTACATATTCCAACACTTAACACTTTATTTTTATAGTTTGTAGGATTATTACTTTCAAACAGAACACAAAACTACTTTTTTTTCTTGTTTTAAAGAAAAACCACATTCCTCCGGCCCAAATCCATTTATCAAGAGCAAGGAAACAAATTTATTTGTGCAATAACCAAAAGAATCAGAATCAACTAGGGCACTTGATGAAAGTTTGTAAAAGATTAAAACCCTAGTCTTCTTCTTCTTCTTCTTCTCGCCTAATCTCTCTCTCTCTCTCTCTCTTTACCTCCACACGATTTGCAAAAAGGGAGGGGGAGATGATTTCTTCCTTTTGTCTTCTTGAGGCAACAATGTATATTTATAAATTGTATTCCCTAGATATGAGACTAAATTGACCTTCTTTGATTATGCTAATTATTAGCTTTGGATTATACTAATCATGGAGGGTTGCCTTTTAGGTTTCCCTTCAAGAATTTGATTTTTAAAATTTTATCTTTCTTTCTTAAATGAATGAGTGCAAAATCTTAGGCTACTAAAAGATAAGAAGGAAAGTCAAATAGATGGAGATTTGCCCAAATCTCTAGGATTCTATGGGATATTCCCTCTCTCCCAACTTTCAAATTTTATTTCCCTTATCACCTTCCTAATTAGAATTGATTTATTGTCTTTCTAAATTAATGGAGATCTTGCTATCATCATATTCCCTCCATTTTATTTGAATTAGAATTTTAAGTCACATGCTAAAAAGAATGTGGTACCAAATATTCCCTTTACTAAATCAAATAAAATCTCGTCTTGCTTGCTTAGCAAGCAACCTTCCCTCTCCTTCTTGATTTCAAAATTAATAGGATTTGATTGCTAAAAGAGGGGAGAGGAAAGTCAACCTTTCCCTCCCTTATGGATTTTTTTTGAAAATCTTTCCTTTATGGATTTTAAATAAAAGTTGTCTTAATTTAAAATGGCAATTCTAGAAAAATCACATGTGGGGTCCACCTTTCCTTCATGGAAATTTGACCACCCATTAAGGTGTTTGGAAAAAGTTTTCAAAGAAAATATTTTCTAGAAAGATTTTAGTACAAAACTTAGCAAATTCCAGAATTAATAAGGGCCCTTGATCTTGGGTCAATGAGATCCTCAAGATCTAACCATTGATCACATGATCCAAGGTCACCATTAGGCATCCTAAATTAATAGATCCTTACGGTAGGGTCTGTTATTACACCCATGATCAACCTTCCCAACCTTCACCCTCTTCACTCCCACTTACCTCACCTTACATGCCACACTCTCACTCCTTCAACCACACTCCTACAGTCACACACTCAAACCTCTATTCACAACTCCATACAAACAAGTACTTAGTCTTATGCCCCTCACTATATTTCCACCCTTGACGCCTACACACATTACATTACATCACACCCATACACAAACCCAATGGGGACTGTTACACACACATGCTACATGTACACTCACATCTACATCCTTTTTCTTGTGAAGATGGAAAAAAGAGCTACTCGATGCCAAATAATGTCCATACTCCTTGGTAAAAATCCCCATGTCTACATCATCCTCCCTCTCAATTTAAGCTAGTCCTCAAGCTTGGTTTCTCCATAGAAGGTGCTAGACATCCTTTTTAGGGCTGCTAGAGATGTCATCCCTCAGGTTGCTCGACCAAGGAGGTATTATTACCTCCCCCCAGGTCAAACACAAAATTCTCAGTGAGAAGCTCTGTGACCCACTGTATTGTTGAAATGTTGCAAGTGTCCTTTCTCAACCTGCTTTTGCTGACCATTCCATCCTCTGTGGTGTCTCATTACAACTTTCTTCCCTGATTGGGTGTAAAAACTCAAGCCTATCACAGGCCGACACCTGTCCTGGAGTAGGTGAACTCAAGCCTATCACAGGCCGACACCTGTCCTGGAGTAGGTGAACTCAAGCCTATCACAGGCCGACACCTGTCCTGGAGTAGGTGAACTCAAACCTATCACAGGTCTGCACCTGTCCTGGCATAGGTCATCCCACGTCATCGAGTTTCCCTCTATAAAAGGGGGTTCAAAGCTCAAACCAATGGGTAATGAAAAACCTTCTCTCCACCCTAAACTCTCAGAACAAGCTCTGCACTCCTGCTCATACTGACTTGAGTGTCGAAGGGCCTGTCCGGAGTAAAACCCGAGTTGGTCTTTTGACCTCGCTTGCCTCTGTGCAGGACATAGCTCTTTCAGCAGGACTCAGTCCCTCCACTCCGCTTCACTCTGGTCCTCCAGGATTCAGTCCCTCTGGTCGTCTACCTCAGCTCTTACGTCACTGCCGTACCTGTTACCGATTTTCGGTCTAACAGATTGGCGCCATCCGTGGGACCTCGAACTAAAAGCTGTTCAGATCCCCTTACAAAAATGGCAGGACGGAGGAATGCTCGAGTACCAACTGCACGGACTACTCGCGCCGTGCTGCTTCGCAGGACTCGTAGTGAGCGAATCGCCTCACAAGTGGTGGCTCCTTCTGCTACGGCCGAACTAAGTCCGGCTCGTTCAGACCACCTCAATCCTACTCCTACTCCGGATCAAGTTCAAGCTCTTTTTCAGCAGATGACCGCTCTCGTCGGTCAGTACCAGCAGCTGATCCAAGCGCCTCCCCAACCCCCTCCAGAAGCTTCACGACCTGTCCAGGAAAGGTCAAATATCCACAGGGGAGAGTCAGCGCGCCATGATGAGGACCGAACTCACCACTCTCACCACTCCACGAGACAAGTCCAGCCCTCCAGAGCCTGGCACGCCCACACAGAACCTCACCACCGCCGGAGATCGCGGTCCCTCTCTGCGCGAAAGCAGCAAGCCCAAGAGGACCGCGCGCCGCAGGAAAAACTCCGGCCTCATCGTAGGAGTTCGGAAAGCCAGTCCGACTCCGCGGCGAGCCAATCCGTGGAGAGAAACAGGTCACTGGACCGACCAGACCGTAGAGCTGATCCGATGCTACGGAGGATGGAAGAGATGGACCACCGAATAGAAGAGCTGGCAAAGGATCAGAGCCGGCCCGCTTCCAGGGCTTTTTCAAGCAGAACGCCATTCACCGACGACATCATGGGTGCCCCAGCACCCAGAGGATTTAAAATGCCAACAATCCCGCAGTATGACGGGACCTCTGACCCTGTGGACCAATTGGAGCCGTTCAGGACAATGATGCTCCTCCACGGCGCGTCAGACGGCTTTCTCTGCAGAGCATTCCCGACCACACTGATTGGTGCGGCCAGGGACTGGTACTCAAGGATCAGACCGAACTCCATCAGCAACTTCGATGACTTTGGGGAAGATCTGGTCCGCCACTTCATGAGCAGCCGTAGGCCAAGGAAAACAACAGCATCCTTGATGGCCTTGCGGCAGGAGGATAATGAACCTCTGAAAGCCTTCGTCAGCTGCTTCAACAGGGAGGCACTCCCAGTGCCGAATCTAGATCCCTCAGCCGCTACAAACGCGCTTCTCGCGGGTGCTAGATCTAATGATTTCTGCTGAGCAGTGGCCCGCCGGAATCCGCACTCTCTAGCAGATCTAGTGGCCGGGGCAGAGGAATATATATCAGTGGAAGAAACACTGGCTGCCTTGGACTCAAATCGGAGGAGAACGTCTGAAGACAAGAACCCTACTAAACAGCGTAGGGATGACAAGGCCGTCAGAAGAGAAAAGTCCCCCCAGAGGAGGGAGGAGAACTTTACGCCTCTACACACCTCCAGGAGAAGCATACTGGCCGCAATCGAGGGAGAATAATTCGTAAGATGGCCAACCAGAATGATCTCCAAGGTAAATAAGAAAGACCAATCAAAGTACTGTCGATTCCACAGGGACCACGGTCACGACACGGACGAATGCTGGCAGCTCAAGGAAGAAATCGAGCTGCTGATTGGCTGGGGCTACTTGAAAAGGTATGTCCGAAATGACGACCGCAGACCGGAGCGCAGAGAGAAGAGTCCTCAGGGCAGCAGCCCTCGACGGTCGCAGCCGCCCCCTGCGAAGAACCAATCTCCTCCATCCAGTCCACAACCAGAGACACACAATTCCCGGCCAAGGGGAGTCATAGGCACAATTATGGGCGGACCAGCCGCTGGGGGCACATCGTCTGCTGCTCGAAAAGCATATGCACGCCGAGTCAACGCCGTGCACACATGCAGCAAGAAGATGAGGACGGAGAATGAGATCTCCTTTTCAGATGCAAATCTCGACAACCTGATACTGCCACACGATGACGCACTGGTCATAACCATGCTCGTCGCAAACTGGGAGTTGAAGAAAATCCTGGTCGACAATGGGAGTTCGGCCGATATTTTGTACTATCATGCTTTCGAGAGAATGATGATAGGTGACGATCGCTTAAGGCCGGCGAACTCCGATCTGTTCGGTTTCTCGGGGGAAGTCATGAAAATGGATTGGCAGATTGAACTTCCAGTCCTCGTCGGAGAGCCGCCCTGCCAAGCTTTCGCCATGGTCAACTTCCAGGTAGTGAGGGCCACTTCGGTCTATAACGCTATCTTGGGACGACCCGGGCAGAACTTAATCCGCGCAGTCGTTTCAGCGTATCACCAGAAAATGAAGTTTATAACACCAAACGGCGTGGGTGAGGTCAGAGGAGATCAACCACAGTCCAGGGAGTGCTATGCCATGGCACTCAAAAGGCAAAGATGCATCGGAATCCTTGCCGATTGAACTACTTGATCTGAGAGACGAAGCACAGGTGACTGAACCCGCCGAAGACCTCAGAAACTACTATCAGTAGTAGACCACCCGGCGTGAAAGCGACTTTGTAAATATACACTGAATGTTAATGATAGAAGCTCTTTTGCAAATCTCTTCATACAACTTGGAAACCCAGTTCACTAAAACTCGGGTACTCTGGAAACCCAGTTCACTAAAACTCGGGTACTCTGGAAACTCAGTTCACTAAAACTCGGGTACTTGCTATTTGGAAACCCAGTTCGCTAAAACTGGGTACTCGCTGCTTCGATTGCCACGGCTCGTCTCCGCAAAGATCGGGAGCGTACTCCTGGTCCGGAACCAGCCCGGATGCAAAAACCAACGCCGCTTGGAAACCCAGTTCACTAAAACTCGGGTACTCTGGAAACCCAGTTCGCTAAAACTGGGTACTCGTTGCTTGGATCGCCACGACTCGTCTCCGCAAAGATCGGAAGCGTACTCCTGGTCCGGAACCAGCCCGGATGCAAAAACCAACGCCGCTTGGAAATTCAGTTCACTAAAACTCGGGTACTCTGGAAACCCAGTTCACTAAAAACTCGGGTACTCATTACTTGGAAACCCAGTTCGCTAAAACTGGGTACTCGCTGCTTGGATCGCCACGGCTCGTCTCCGCAAAGATCGGGAGCGTACTCCTGGTCCGGAACCAGCCCGGATGCAAAAACCAACGCCGCTTGGAAACCCAGTTCACTAAAACTCGGGTACTCTGGAAACCCAGTTCACTAAAACTCGGGTACTCGCTACTTGGAAATCCAGTTCGCTAAAACTAGGGTACTCGCTGCTCGGAAACCCAAGTTCAATAAAACTTGGTCATCCTAAGCCGTTCAGAACATCTCCAGCCAGACTCGATATAAGGCGTGGGTAAACTTTAACCTGAAGAAGGTTCATCCGTCATCTCCAGCCGAACTGGATATAGCACAAAGCGCTACAGGACAAAATTCAGTCCATCTCAAGCCGAACTGTATATAGTGCACAGCGCTACAGGACAAAATTCAGTTCATCTCAAGCCGACCAGGACTCGGTGTGATTCGCTACAAGACAAAATTCAATTTCGTCTTTTAGCAGTTTGCTCTATATTCAGTCCATCTCAAGCCGAACTGGATATAGCACAAAACGCTACAGGACAAAATTCAGTCCATCTCAAGCCGAACTGGATATAGCGCAAAGCGCTACAGGACAAAATTCAGTCCATCTCAAGCCGAACTGGATATAGCGCAAAGCGCTACAGGACAAAATTCAGTCCATCTCAAGCCGAACTGGATATAGCGCAAAGCGCTACAGGACAAAATTCAGTCCATCTCAAGTCGAACTGGATGTAGCGCGGCTACAGGACAAAATTCAGTTCATCTCAAGCCGAACTGGATATAGCGCAAAGCGCTACAGGACAAAATTCAGGTCATCTCGAGCCGCACTGACTTTTCAGGCCGGACTGACGGCTTGGCCGAACTGATTTTCCAGGCCGGACTGACGGCTTGGCCGCACTGACTTTCCAGGCCGGACTGACGGCTTGGCCGAACTGATTTTTCAGGCCGGACTGACGGCTTGGCCGCACTGACTTTCCAGGCCGGACTGACGGCTTGGCCGCACTGATTTTCCAGGCCGCACTGGATATGACGCGTCTCGCTAAACGACAAAAGTCAGTCCGGCCCAAGCCGGCCGGACTGACGAATTTCCGGACTCATTTCCGGACTGAATTTCCGGACTCATTTCCAGCCGAACTGATGAATTTTCGGACTCATTTCCGGACTGAATTTCCGGACTCATTTCCAGCCGAACTGACAAATTTCCGGACTCATTTCCGGACTGAATTTCCTGACTCATTTCCAGCCGGACTGACGAATTTCCGGACTCATTTCCGATTGAATTTCCGGACTCATTTCCAGCCGAACTGACGAATTTCCGGACTGAATTTCCGGACTCATTTCCAGCCGAACTGACGAATTTCCGGACTCATTTCCGGACTGAATTTTCGGACTCATTTCCAGCCGAACTGACGAATTTCCGGACTCATTTCCAGCCGAACTGACGAATTTCCGGACTCATTTCCGGACTGAATTTCCGGACTCATTTCCAGGCTGGACTGCCAAATTTCCGGACTCATTTCCGGACCGGACTGCCAAATTTCCGGACTCATTTCCGGACCGGACTGCCAAATTTCCGGACTCATTTGCAGCAAATTTCCGGACTCATTTTTGGACCCGTCTCTAGCAAATTTCCGGACAGACTTCGCCCATTCAGGAATGTAATTCACCACACTTCGCCAAGTCACTACAATGACTTGGAGAACTGGGGGGCAACTGATGGGGTGTAAAAACTCAAGCCTATCACAGGCCGACACCTGTCCTGGAGTAGGTGAACTCAAGCCTATCACAGGCCGACACCTGTCCTGGAGTAGGTGAACTCAAGCCTATCACAGGCCGACACCTGTCCTGGAGTAGGTGAACTCAAGCCTATCACAGACCGACACCTGTCCTGGAGTAGGTGAACTCAAACCTATCACAGGTCTGCACCTGTCCTGGTATAGGTCATCCCACGTCATCGAGTTTCCCTCTATAAAAGGGGGTTCAAAGCTCAAACCAATGGGTAATGAAAAACCTTCTCTCCACCCTAAACTCTCAGAACAAGCTCTGCGCTCCTGCCCATACTGACTTGAGTGTCGAAGGGCCTGTCCGGAGTAACACCCGGGTTTGTCTTCTGACCTCGTTTGCTTCTGTGCAGAACACAGCCACTTCCTTTCAATCCCGCCGAACTCGACTCCTTCACTTCGGTCACTCTGGTCCTCCAGGATTCAGTCCCTCTGGTCGTCTACCTCAGCTCTTACGTCACTGCCGTACCTGTTACCGATTTTCGGTCTAACATTTCCTATGGTCACTAAAAAGTACTGCCACATCGTTTTTCCTTGTACTCTAGAATTCCTCCATCTGCTCTGGAAATTGTAGGAACCTCAACAGACTTGGTAGGATATACCTACCCCTGTCCAGCCATGGAAAAGCATCCCTCCTATGTCAAAGTTTCACCATCCTCTGTCATCATTAATGGCTCATGTGGACTCCCTTCTCTTGTCCCTGTTGGTGCATCGCCTCCCTTATTTCAGTCTCATCTAGTTTCCCACAGTCCTTGTGTAGTGTCAATAATAGGTTGTGCTATCAAGATCCTCTCATGATACTCCTCTAGGCCCCCTCTTGTTCAACAACTCCTTTAAACATATCCTGGGTCTCAGTGCTACCCCCTTGGCTACTCCGTCAAGGATTCCACAACGGTAGTGGAGGGATCAATCTGGTCCTCCTCGCCACTGAGAGGAAGGTACACAAGCAGGTGTTGGTCACCTCTGCCACCGCTGAATGAGAAGATTAATCTCAAGTTTCCACTTTTCTACCTGGGTGGGGTCGTGGAGAAAGTCTTCTGCCACACCTGAGAAGATTAATCTCAGTTATTGTTCAGTAACACCTACTCCATGCATCTCCCGAGGTGGGGGTGGTGGAGAACGTCTTCGACTGTACATCCAATCAATCCACTTTGTGATTTTGTCAAGTAGAACTTGACACTGATCAGAGCGTGCCCAGAACAAATCATTGAGTGTTCTATACTGCATGGCCACAATTCTTGCCAACAAAGCATCCAATGTGGTTGATATTTTGACAGAGGTGGAGCCGGAAACAACCACCCCCATGGAGGAGTTAGAGGCAGAGGTTCCTCCATCCATTGAAGTTTCACTTGTTGAGCAGCTAGAAGCATAGAACGGAATTATGAGATAGAGGATGAGCTAGGTTTCATTCTAATGAGGATGGATATGTTTAACCATGACAAGGTTATGCAAGATAAGCCTTTGGGTCATGAGGAGAGCTATTGCGTGGAAATTCGAGACAAGGACAGAAGCAAGATGCCATCAAAAGTGATCCGGTGGCGGGGAGTAAAACTGCGTAGTGGCCGTGGTGAAATAATCGACGGCCCCGGGTAAAGGGACTTGCATCTGAGAGCTTTGTTTTTTACCGTGGAATCAACATTAGCATACCCTTGGTTGAGCACAGGAGGGATGGCATCCCTAGTAGCCATTGTCCGTATTGAGCATGTCCTTTCAATAAAGAAGCAAGCTTGAGGGCAGGCTTCATTTTAGAGAGGAAGAGGGGGGGGGGGGGGGGGGGTGGGGGGGGAATGATTGAAATGTGGATCTCGGCCAATGGATTTTAGGGCAAAGAATTAAGGGGTGATGATTACCACTATCCATCTTTGAACACCACGGGTGGAGAAAGAATAATTTGAGCACCTATGACATTGGGCGTGTCACGTACGTATGATGAGTGTGTAACAGCCTACATTGGGTGGTGTGCATGTCTTTAGTGGTGAGAGAGGCACATGAGATTGGTTATATGGGGGAGTCAATAGGAGTTTGGGTGTGTGTTGGAAGGGTGTTTGTGTGGAATGTGTAGTAAGGTGATTGAATAGTGAAGGAGTGTGAAGTGTTGCAAGTGGTGAGCCAAATGAAGATGACAAGTCAGGTCGGTTATGTATATAACTGCCATTGCAAGTTGCTGCCACCTCAACCGAATATCAACCATTTTCACAGAAGGTGGCGATGATATCTTGAGCAGTTACACATCTAGGACCGCTGACGAAAATAGATGTGTCGCAAGTTCCATACAGATTACTGATTACTCCTCCTATCATTGGAATAAAAAGGATTGATATCGGTGTGATCTGATCCATTATCTGGGATCAATCCTGAACTTAAGCTAGTGGCCCTGGTTCTTAACTGCCTCAAAGATGGTTGCAACAAACTATGGATGCATCAGCAAACCCAGCTGGAAATGGGCTGGAATTTTACCATCAAGAACTCTAGAAGTTTCTTCCTCCATACATAGATAGAGGAGAGGGAACCTTGTAAAGCAGTTCTGGTGGTTGTGAATTTTCTTTGCGTGAAAGGGCTCCTAGGTAGTTGTTTTGAGAACTTTGAGCGGACTTCGTCTTCTAGGAAGGAAAAGGGGGTCCCTTCACAAGAGTAAGGTCCCGTCTTTCTCTCCTTCTGCATGTTATCTTGTAGAATGAACCTGATCTTGTTTTTTATGTAATCTGTCCTAAAAATTTGTTTGTTCTAGTTTCAGTTTTCTTTTACATCTAATACAATCATACCTTTACTTTTTTCATTTCTCAAGTTCTTCCTTTTATTTCCTTACTGTTCCTTAATCTGAAACCCTGTTGATCCACTTCAAATACTAGACTCTCGTTTCTGCTTTGAGAAGTTACTGACAGTCCTCAAATTTAGCAAGTTCAGAAATGAACTGTAAAGTGCGAACCTGACAGGAAGCAGTAACATTGTGTGGATCTGAAATGTATGTTTAATGAGTGAAAGGAAACTATGTTTGATAGCAATCAACCACTTGTTTTCCAACAAACCGAAAGCTTCCAGATTTGGTCCCTTCTTGAATCAGTGTGATTGGAAGTTAATCAATGTTGCATGCATATATACATGGCTTCATTCAAATCTAATTTGATGGTTTTGAACAGTGAATTGTGTTCACTCAATTGCTTCCTGTGTTTTTTTTGGATGACATAGGGTATCCCCACTCCAATTTTTAGGGCTGCTTCCTTTTTTGGGGGTTTGCCTTGTGTCAGTCCACCTGCTTATTTCCCAATATTCTCTAACTCCTATCCGAGGAAATTTTTGGTACAACTAATCTCCTTTCATGTTTGTTGCTCTCTTACCACTGAGGTTTTCTCCTTAATCCAAAGCATTTACAGCATCAGTAAAAATGTCCCGGAGCTAATTCTTGCAACATATACTCCTGTCTAAACTCTCTTCAACTGTCGCACGTGCGAAGTCTACATCAGCATTGAACCTTCATTTATATATTATTGAATTTTTGTTGTCAAATCTTTTTTTTTGTCTGTGGATCTCATTCTTTACCTTCGCTGGAAGTTTCTCCGTGAAGCCCTGTTATTTATTAAAATTGGGGATGACTTTTTTTAATGTTTAGAGGGTGAAAACACATCTCTTTACGCGCTCAGGTTTTTTTTTTCTGCACAAAATATGTGATTTTTCTGTTATTAACATAAACTGCATATGAAATATGCAGGCAGTGAATGCAATTCCGGAACCTTGACTTTCGATGGTGTTGACGTGATGGGAGAGAGATTAGCAGAAGAGGTTCATAGTGTATCCCTTATCTGATATCAACATTATTTTTCTTCCTTCTCTCTATAACTGTGGCATGACCCTTACCTACTTACTGGTCTTGGATTATTGCTTAGCTTTAATCTATTGTCTTTATAGTGCCACAATAATTTACATTTTTTTTCAAATGTGTTCTCTTGAATCTGAAACTTCACTGTTATTAAAAAGTACTATGTTTTTCAGGTAATATCAGTTATTGAACATAGGCCACAGCTTCAAAAGATTTCCTTTGTAGGTCACTCTTTAGGTGGCTTGGTAGCAAGATATGCCATTGGCAGGCTTTATGGAAAAAAGATCACAAAGGAATCATCTGAAGAAAATGGGGATTGTAGAAGTTTTGAATATGAAAATCAATGCCTGGATGAGAAACCAAAAGGCAAAGTTGCTGGGTTGGAGCCCATGAATTTCATAACAGTTGCAACACCACACCTTGGTTCAAGAGGGCACAAACAGGTTAATTTTTTTCCTACAAAATGCAAAATCTACCTGTTTTAATACTTTAGTAGGCCCATTTTAATATAGCCTCATCCTTCTCCCTGTTATTCTGTGATGAACAAAATTGTTAGGAGTTGGAGTAACCTTAAGAATTAGTTGATGAATCTTAATATTTATTTCTAGCCTCGGCATTTACCCAATGTAATATTATTTAGTCTAAACAACAAATTAGAGAGTTGTACTGGCAACTAAATTTGCTTGTAATTTATTTATTTCGTTCTTCTCTTGAAAGTGTTACCTGCAATTATTATGCGTGCTAACTCTCAATTTGTAGTCTTGGCACTGTGAACACATTGTTGGTTTGATGCTAGTAAATAAACATTCAAACCATTGTAATTCAGAGAGGACTATCAGAATTATCAAGTGTTTTTTCACTGAAAAACTTAGTTATGATGTGGATAACCTCTTCAAAATATACGGAGAACGCTATTATGGAATGTCTTGAATAAAAAAAAGCTGATAAAGCTTAACAAGGAATCTTAGCAAACCTCAAGAAAAGAAAGGGCTACTTGGATATTAGCAAAACCACATGCTATGAAACTAGCTTCCTTTCAGATGTAACTTTTTGACCAAATGCGTGAGCTTTAAGGTTTTAGGGTAAGAAAAGATTGATCAACATGTGGACATGCCCATGTCCTTTTGTCTCCATATCTTCGTCCATTTTCCAGTTTTACTGGAACAACTAGAATCAGTGGCAATCATGTGCATTTTTCACTGTAATGACATTATCAAAGCTTGAAAAAAATCCAAGATTCCCCCTAGCTTTTTTGTTGAAAGCAACCTTCACACATGTACTTGATGTGGGGTTTTCCAAACATCAATTAACCAAGGAGGGACTAACACCACAGGAAGCTTCTGCCCAGTATGATATATTTGGAAGGAGGAAGCTTAATGGAGGGGGAAAGCATAATCTTTTTCCTTTTTTTTTTTGAAATGGAAACTAGAATTTTATCTAAAGTAAAGCGTAATTACTTAAGGAGAAGAGATTGTCCTACGCCTAAAGTGTCACTCTTTGCGCCTTCTCTCGCCAATGATTAAAAACTTGTACAAGGACAAGATGTCTCCAATGTAAAGCTGTGTCGATTCCAGCAAATTAATGAGTGGCGGAAAGATTTTTATTGATTCGGATTCGGATGAATCATATGTTGTTCTTATTAACTTGATACGACCAAAATTGATTTGACTCAGGCAACTTGGCGATTGACATCTGACAATCAATAATGAGGTAAACATCTAAGAATCAATAATGGGGTAAACTATCGATACCTCAATGCCTATGTCCTTTAGAAGAGCAACTACAGTAACAAAATGATGTAGGACAATAGTAGCATAGAAAATCAACCACATCCCTTGATTTTAGTCGCCAAAGACCCATTCTTGCTACCCGAGAATCCCACCCTTATTTCCTTATTTTTCACGCACCAAAACAGCCAACCTTCCTGTTTTGTCTCACACAAAATCCTCCTTTATTTTTTCAACCGAGAATCTCTATCAATTCCTAACGCTTAGGCCTTTTATATCCCTCCTCATGCCTAGACCTTTCATATTGTTTTCAGCCTTCCTAAACCGGCCACCTACTTTCCTACAGTTTAGCATCCTCGCTCCTTGATTCCTAGATGATTTTAATTAGCCATCCATACCTTGCACATCCCTAATTAGTAGCCAACCATTGCAAACCCATTAGCGATTTTACACCCTTCCATATCCATCCTGAATCAGCCAATTTAACCCTTGTCCTCCATCGAACACAACTTCCTTCCCAATCTTTTAGCAGCCCACATATTTCCATACAAAATAGGCGATTTACATAAAGCAGATTTTCACAAAATCCGACGCCCAGATCCCTTGATTTTAGAGGCACTAAAATGCCTAAAATTCCAGCCCCACTATCCGTCAAATTAGGTCCCTTCTTTTACTCAAGACTTGGTTCCTAAATTTTAGCCCAATATACCCAAAGAATAGCACCCAAAAATTTAATACCCAACCAAAATATCTCCGAAACTTTAGAAGCAAACTTTAGGTTCCCAAAAACTTTCTCAAAGCCCCTAACTGCCACATTAAACTGCCCAGCATCAGTCATATTATTGCCAACAGTCCCCTTATGTTAGCCGGTCATAATCATTGAACTTTTCAAATATCTAACAGCAACCTCAATTGTCAACCCCATATCCTTAGCCTATTCTAACCAACCCAGAACCTAAGGACCTTCCCTTATTTCCTAAACCAATCCTTTTTTTCCCGTTTTCAGTACTTTATCCTCCGCTTATCTTTCCTTTTCCTTGTATTATCCTACAACGACCGTTGATCCTAACCCTTAAAAGCAGCCGAAATTTACATTAACCACCCATGGATCTATCTGCCATTTCTCCTTTCTTTGGGTGTGGAGATTGCGAGTCGGTGTGTTTGAAATGGATCGATGCCCTAGAGGATTGTATATATAAATATGGCCTGAGCCATGCAGAGGCAATTAAGTGTACAAAGGCGACCGTTGGCCTTCATGCAAAATCTTTCTTGAAAAAAATGGAACGAGAATGGTATAGATTGGGACAATCACCGTTCAACTGTTGGTATGAATTACATGATCTATTTATAAAAGAATTCACGCCAGTTGCCTATCAAGAGTCTTTGATGATCCGGGCTAAAATCAGGCGAGAAAAAGCCCAAAAGGCCAAGGACCATGCCAAGAAGAAACCCGCATGTCTTCTAATCCAAAAGACATGGCGCATGTATCGGGCCAAAAGCGAATTCAAGAGGCACATTAGTTTCGTAATCAAGATTCAGAGTTGGTGGCGACAAATGATTGCTCGAGTTGATTACTTATGCACAAAATATGCCGCCAACATCATTCATAAAGCATAGAGAGCCAAGATCACTCGACTGAGAATCGTGATCAAATTCTTAGTTGCAGCGTGTGAGTCAGAAATGACAGACAAACTCTCTCTCTATGACAACGACCTTCATATCGAACAAAATGAAGGATACTTTCTGCCTCAAGTACCTCTGATTGAAGATTTTATCGAGGGCCTGATTTCTAATCGAACCATGTGCCGGCCCACACATGTCAAATTACTAGGCCGATGGAAATATTTGATAGAATGGAAAGGAATGCAATTCGAAGTTGAAGCGAGCTGCTCGTCATCAGAGATCTATTTCGCAACAAGCCTAAATTTAAGCTTGTTCTCTTCATTTTATCTAAACTCGAGGTCGAGTTTCTTTTAAGTGGGAGAGACTGGTGTAGGACAATAGTAGTAGGTTTCTTATTTCACTAGGATACTAGGATTTTATTTCCTACGTAGATTATCATCTTTCTTTCTTTTCTTTCCACTAGGATTAGTATCCTATTTTTCTTAATTAGTTTTACTTTTTCTAGCATTAGTTTCCTGTTTTGTTAGTCACTTAAGTGGGAAAGAGATATTTTTGATTTAATAGGATTCTAGATCTTTCTTTACTTATTTAGGGATAGATTTTCTTTTATTTAAGAGATTGTAACATGTAAGTTTTGATCAATCAATGAAATAATATTAAAGACTTTTGTCTCTCTATCTCTGTCTTCTCCCCTTTTCCTAGTGGATTCTAGGATTCCTCTTCTTCCCTAGTGGATTCTAGGGCCTATTTCAGATCGTACGCTTCGGCTATGATTTTCGTTCGGATCGTACGCTTCGGGTGCGATTCCCCGTTTGATCCGCTGCGTTACAAAACTTCAGATTCATTGATGGCCTTATCAAATTAAGCCATTGAAAGTCATGTGAAACCTCCACCCGATTTACATATTGGTCTAGAATCTTTTGATGGAGATAAAATGATTTTTATAATTTTCTTCATGAACGCGTACATGTTTTGACAGCCATAATGAATTACAGTTCTATATATTGCCAAGGATGTCCAAAGAAAAGTTACTAGACATTCATAGGAACCGCAACACATCATACAAAATCTTGATAATTCTTGATGATGAAATAAGTATCTAAACAACGTTTTGATACAATTACCTTGTTGCTCCTCTTTAGCCAAGAGAGCTTATATGCATGTAGCTGTTTCTCGGTATCCATCTTCATATGGTGACGGCTTTCTTGGAAACAATCATAGCTATTGCTATCGATCACCATGGATTCTCACTGATGGTAAAGAGGACCGATGTTCCTCTTTAACCTTTTATTCACAAAAGTAAGTAAAGATCATAATAATCAACAAACCTCAACCTTATGTGTGCTTGCTTTTATAATTGCAACACTCGCAATTAGAAGCCTAATACATCTGGAACACTATGAAACTTAAAAGAAAAAAACAACACATGAGAATTCAGTTTCTAAGAACAATATTAGAAACTCGAAAATTAAACTCAGCTCCTAACATGTAAAACTCATGAACCTATCGTGGGGCCCCATTGGCCAACCGTGGGTTCCTCCTTAAGTCCTTGGGGGGTTTCTTCTTGTCTCTATCCAATCCGTCCATTAACTCTTGTGCAATCTGGTGCACATCTCCATCAGCGGCTATTAAAATAAAAATTATTACATCTAGATCTCCTCATGACACATACAGATTTCTTTAGGAGGATGGCATGTGCAGGTTGTTGGGTGCTCGTTGAGCGCTAGATCTTGGTTGTATGGTGTTGTGATGTCTCCTAGCAGCCAAGTTCTCCCACCAAGGTCTACCTTCCCACCTGAACAATTTACCCCATTTCATAATAAATTAGTGCTTCTGAATTAATAGATTTACACTTCTTTGTCAAGATCTATGGTGGAGTCTTAAAGTGGTTGATAGTCATGGTTGTATATCAATACATACATGAATCTTGTTATGATAAGACAACGCTCTTGATTCTTGAGTCCTCATATTCTTGCAAATCTATATTTACATAGCAACAAGAATGTTGTTTATCAATACCACAATTTCATAGAGAATGAATCAATGTTCCCTAAAGATGGATGCATGGTCGTAATAGAGTTGCAAATCTCGAGCAGAGGTCTTCTATTTCTTCTTATAGTATACACTATATGTTGGTATTTTAATACAAAAGTGGCCTTTGTTGGTATTTTACAAAGTTATTTTGTTTACAAAAAGAAGCCACTTTGGTTTTAGAAAATGACTTTACTCACTTCCTTCACAAAAGCGAATAGTCCCGTATTGGAAAGTGAAGAAAAGCTTCATGTGCTTATATAGCTTTATCACTTCTTTAGCTTTGTGATTGAGAAGAGGAGAAAGGGGGAAGAAGAGAAAGGGGGCCTACTCGCATGAGCCATCAAGTGGACCCGGTGGGCTTTTGGCTATACCACACGCGCGCGCCGCCCAGCCCGGCTTAGCTCGGCCTGCTGCGCATGTGAGTCAAGGTTTTTCCTTCCTCTATATTTTATTTTTTGTTACTGTCCGTCTAACTTCCCTTTACCTTCGCCGTCATTGATTGGGTAAGCCGGCTTACCTGGGTAAACTGGCTTACTGGAACGTCAAATAACTGGGTAAATAATCCCGCCTTTATTTTACGAATAATTGCGCTGTTCCTAAACGTTGTGCCTGTTGGGATGCGACCTTTCGCATCTGTAACGTCTTTTGAATGGCTCTTTTCTTAAAGGGCGTCTTTACTCCATTAAAGGGTGCGTTGAACAGACACATTTTGGTTTATAAAAGAGGAAGTTCTCTGTGTTTTATATAAAAACAACAGAACAACAGAAGTATACTGTTTTCTTCTAGTTTTTCTATTATCTTACTGTAAAGAGATTTCTTTCTTCCTCTTTCTATTTTACATATTTTGTTGGGCAATCAGAGTGTTCGGGTGGTTCGAATCTCTTTGATCGTGCAGTTCTTGGAGATCGACGGTGCGTCGGGCTATTGTATCCTGGGGGTGATTGCGGCCAGTAATCTGCTACATCAGAATTAGTTTCCGCAAAGGCTCAAATTCACCTTAAAGAGAGCGACATAGTCCGTGCCTCATCTCGCTACATCGGAAAGGGTTTCACTAACATCGTTTGTTTGTTTTTTCTGTTTCTCAACAGAAGTCTGGTAAGCCATATTATTCCCTAAATCCACAACACTATACACTACTGTAGTTCAAATTAATTCGCCTATGCACCGTAAATTGGTATCTCTATACTAATATGTATTACTAAAATTAGATAAGTATATGATATACTTTTACATAATTATATATAGTATCATTAAATAAAGGGAGATGATTCCCCCCTCCCCGGGTAGGATAATACACCCCCTTTCTAAAGTGAATTGTGGGCTGTCAAATCATGTGGGTGGGGTGGGGGGCGAAAAAATCATCTCCCTAAAATAAATTAATATTTAGTATCATAGTACTATACAATGCCAATTATGTTGTAATAAACCACTTTTACCACTTAGAACTGAAGTATATGATGTAAGCCAGTTTTACAGGGCTATAATGTAGAGCTTTTGGGACATAAAATATTAGAATGTCAATTACATGTTATGATACTGAAAATATATTCTAATTCGTATTACTTTCCCATAATTTGACATATTTATAATATTGGAAAGAGATGTATTTTCATGATCCCAAAACATAGACTTGTGAACCAGTATGAATAATAAGAAATAAAGTTTAAATTGAACAGAAATCATTTAAAACTATATGAATTGTGATGAAGATACAATAATTATATTATTTCCTAATTGATGAAATTTCATTCAAGAGTGAATATTAAACAATTTCATTAAAAGAAAAGTCATTAAGTCAATTAGAATCCTTTAAGTGCAAATAATGTTAAAATAAAAATTAAACAAAACACATAAGGCATGTATGGGTAGCATTACTTTGGATACCAAATCAAATGATTATGGATAGCACATGTTTTTATATTAATTTAAACTTTATGCTTTAATGGATCACACATATTGACATATCAATATTAAATATCTATCGTGCTCCCTTTGCGGTCTTAGTCTTAGATGCTGCCACTCCTGCTCTTGCTCCATGCATGTCCCTAAGAAGTTTTCAAGTGCAGTTACAAAAGCTTGAAGACACCAATTGGGTCTCTGTGCAGCTCACGAAAAAAAAAAAAAATCTATCGTGCTCCCTTTGCGGTCTTAGCCTCAGATGCTGCCACTCCTGCTCTTGCTCCATGCATGTCCCTAAGGAGTTTTCAAGTGCAGTTACAAAAGCTTTGTTAACTTACCAACTTCTCCAAAAGCTTAAGCTATTGGAGAAAGGCGTTATTTATCTTTTTATACTTCAACACTCCCCCGCACCTGTGGCCCACTTGGCAAACACGTGGCACATGTGGTCCCACTTTGGGCCGACCATCCCATGTGGATTTTTGCTATTTGGGAGGTCTGAACTCGAGACCTTTGGCTCTGATACGACTTTAACTTACCAACTTCTCCAAAAGCTTAAGCTGTTGGAGAAAGGCGTTATTTATCTTTTATACTTTAACAAGCTTTAAGACACCAATTGGGTCTCTGTGCTTGATTGAAACCATTGGACAATAGGCTTCATCTTTTGATTGAAGGGGATTCTTTAATATCATTTGTTACCATTTCATAATTTTCAAGATCTCTCAGGCAAATAGGCAACTCATTTACCAAGCTTGGTCCAGGCCCAACCCATTCACACCCATATGCAACTCGTTGGAAGTGGTAAGCCAATTTATGCAACACAAAACAACCTTAATTAGCTGCTACTCTCAATGCATAGTCAACTCATTTACTAAGCTTGCTCCAGGCCCAACTCATTCACACCCATAGTCAACTCATTGGAAGCCAATTTACACAACACTAAACAACCTTAATTAGCTCCTACTCTCAATTCATAATCCTTGACATATTTAACTAAGAAGATACAGATTGGTTGATTTCCCAAATGCCAGAAGGACTAGAATGGTTTCTTATATACCCTCGTTGTACAATATGTATAAATCATAGATGCTTGCTTGATGAAACGACTGCACACCTTTTGATAGCCAAAAGCCGTGTCTGACATTTTCCCACACCTACCCTTGGCCTTCAACTACCCTACTTTCTATCATGCTTCTCCTTCTTGGACCTTGAAACCTTTTGCATCCACATCTCATCATCAAGGTTTTAAATGTCGGTTTCGGCCACAACCGAAAATTTTTCGGCCAAAATATGTAAAAATTTGGAAAAAATATTGGTATTTTACAAGACTTCGGTGGAAATTTCGAGTGACTTAAGCAATTTTGGTGGAAATTTTTAAAATTCCAGTTGAAATAATTTTGGTGGAAATCTTGTAAATTTCAGCCTAAATTTCAGATTTCGGTAAAATTTTGCCGAAATTTCGGATTAATGTACTTTTAGTGTCAGTCCCGGCCCAAATCCGAAATTTTGGTGGAAATTTCGGTATTTCGGCTGAAATTTAAAAGCATGCTCATCATTTTAACAATTCTCCTTCATAAGCTTTCAGTATTCCATGATTCCTTTTCTAGAAGCCTGATGCCTCAAATCTTAACAAGTATTTGTCACTGAGTTTTTTCTGAAAAATCACATCTATAGGTGTTTATCCACTCTTACTGGTTTATATCATCATCTAATTAGATTTGTTTTCATGTGGATAATTTTGATCATAATTGATATTCTAAATCAGCACCAATAGTTAATGAGAAGTTAGGCATTCTACTAATGAACACATAATTCATTGTGGTGTGTTCCTATGGTTATTGGATGATGTTTTCTCACCTTCAAATTTTGATATATCTTGCAGCTCCCAATTCTTTGCGGGTTTCAAGTTTTGGAAAAAGTTGCATCTCGTACTTCATGGATTATTGGTAGAACTGGGAAACATCTGTTTCTCAACGACAGTGATGAGGGAAAGCTCCCACTTCTGCTTCAGATGGTTAATGACTGCGAAGATCTTCGATTCATGTGGGGCTTCATAAATTATTTATACTTGTTATTCAACACATAAGAAAGATTTCTATTATTTGTACTCTATCTCACAAATAACGCTGAGAAATTGAATCTCGTGAGAAAATCATGGTATTTTGATTAAACGATAAAAATACGAGTAATTAGAGAGAAATTGAATTTATTGCAAGAATTTCAATTTCTCATGAGAAAATCACGATATTTTGATTAAACGAAAAATATATGAGAAATTCAAGATAGATTGAATTTATCTCGAGAAATTCATGCGAAAATGAATTTCTCCCAATTTATTGCGAATTATCGTTATAAATTGGGGACTTGACTCTAAAATCTCCCAAACATCCTAAAACCCTTGACCTAACCCAAATTTCAGGTTAAAAAGTGTATATATTTGAATTTCCCGATATAAAACCGACAAGAATAATTTTTTTTTAAATATCCAGAGATTTTCCCTTGCCGAGAAATTCCGAAAACGATATTTGTGATATAATTGTACTAAGCTCTCAAATTTGATATCTCACCATTGATTCTTCTTTCTGCAGGTCTGCTTTGCAAGCTTTCAAGCGTCATGTTGCATATGCAAATGCGCACTTTGACCGTATCCTGTTTCAGATATTTATTCTAGATATGTGTAGTTGTATTAACATGTCACAATATCTCTGATATTTTCAAAATATCGTGACATTTTGAGAAAATAATAAAATTCCGAGATTTTAAAAATTTAGCAATATTTTTGTTTTTATCATAAAATATCCTGATAATATCGCAATATTATCCCGATATTTTCATTTTATATTTTTTTCTTAAATATAATATTTTTTTATATGTTTTAAATAATTTTATTTTTACTGTTTTTTCCGATATAAACCTGGAAAAAAAAATAATATATCCCGAGATTTTCCCTTGCCGAGAAATTCCCGAGAACGACATATGTGACATAGGCATTAACCTCCAAGTCTCTAGTCTGCATAAAGAATTTAACTCTGTTAAAAGATATCGTCGGGTGGAAGACTTCATCAATCCGTCATCAGCATGAGCTGCCAAAGGTAATAAATCTTTCAACATTTATGGATCTTCTAAAGTCTGATACTCTGATTTCTGTTTGTCTCATTATCTGTTTCTTTTTCAGCGCCAACTTCTTAAAAAGCATGACAAGTATCCACATATTGTCAATGTGGAACCGCCAAAAACCACCAGTGTAAAACAGGAAGTCCCTTTGAAGGCCAATGTCAAGACTATTGACATGGAAGGTTAGTTGACTTTAAGCTTGATATTCTTTTTAAAATTGATATATGTCAACATGAGACCTCATATTGTTGTTCAAATATATGTATTTATGTATGTGTGTGTATAACCATTTCCTTTGGTTTTCACTTATATTGAGCACATGATTAGCTTAGGACTTTCTAGAATCACTATTATGGAGCAGGAGCCACTATTCTTTTTTAAGGCAATACTATGTAAACTTGAGACCTTGCGTTGTGCCATTTTTGTTACTATTATGGACAAGAAGTGATCTAACTCATGTCATTCCAACTAAAAGGTTGTTTCTATTCTGTTTTGAAACATAAATTTATAAATCTGATGTTACATAAGCGTGGGTTAGCTTTTTTTTTTTCAGCAATGAAAGAGGACTAAAGCATCATGGGAAGCCGTATTTATATGATTTTTGCATCTTCAAGACAGATTACACAAATATTATATGTGTATATATATATATATATATATATATATATATATATATATATATATATATATACCTGGGGATGACAGGACAGACAACTATTTTACCTGATCGACTAGTCAGCCTAAAGAGTAGATCAACTTTGTTGTCGTCCTCTCTTCTTCGCACTTGCACCTCACTTTCCTGAGCCTTTGTTGAACTCGATTTCTCTTCAACAGGATCCTCTATTGTTTTCTTCACTTTTGATGAGTCTGCTTTCCTCTTTTCAGAAGCAGCGTTCAAATTGGATTTACCTGCTTTAGGGTTATCAACCTGTGATTTTCTGCCAGCTTTAGAGGTATCGTCCTCGTGTTTGCTTCCGGTTTTAGGTGAGTCAACCTTGGATTTACTTGCGGCTTTAGGTGTGTCCCTCCTTGGATATGCTATTGGTATCATCCTTGGTCTTACGACCAATTTTAATAGTATCCTCTTGGGATCTATTGCCAAAGTTGGGAATGCCATCTTTAGATTCATTGCCAAGTTTAGCAGTGTCACTCTTCAACTTAGTGACAGATTTAGTTGTACTATCCTTCACTTTGCCAAGGATTTGTTGGGCAAAGCCCCCCCCCCCCCCCCCCCCCCCCCCCTCTCTTTTAAGGTGTAGATGTTTTTGCTTGCTTCGTTGATGAATCAAAGTTTCTATTTCTTTTCTTTTTTGTGGCATTTCAGAAGAGTTGGGACCTAACAGATTAGATTCAACCTCATCCTGAGTAGTGTCACTTTCAAGAAACACCCACTTCTCATCTTCAAGCAGCACCACTCTTCATGATCGAAATATTGAATCGTGTGCTTTCCATCAGATTCATCAAAAGAATCAACATCTTCATAAAACTTCTTATCATCTGGCCATCTAACCTTAATCTTCAAACCAACAAGGCTCCCATCAAGATTTTTAACACGATGAAGAGTTTTAGAAGTCCCTTCCACCACTAGAGAACATTTTTTCTTGGTTTTCACTTTAGGCAATGGTTAACTATATATTATGCAAAAATAGTGTTTTTTATTTGTAGAAAACCCGAGAAATACCTTCTAAAATAAATGTTAGGTACCTTACCGATACGCCAAAAGCTCCAGAGCTGATGGAACGCGTTAGGCAAGGCCCTTTAAACCTGTCCCATACCAGGCTGGGTCCCACCCAGCCCCATATTTAGGCGGGCCCCCACTTAGGACCGTAACATACCACCACGCTTCCTAATCTGCCGTCCTCGACGGCCCACTTTGTGACGGATTTCACTCTGGCCTTTTTTTCAGGTAGCCCTTTCCATAGGTCGCCCCTTCCGCGGCGGCCCACTCAGTGGCAACTTCACTCTGGTGGCTTTCACTCTGGCTTTTTTTTACCAGGTAGCCCTTTCCAGGTAGTCCTCTCCACAGGTCACCCCTTCTGTGACTCAAACACGGGACATGGTGACTGCTCTGATACCAAATGTTAGGTACCTTACCAAGCATCAAACATGATGTGCAGCAAGCAACAAGAAGAGATGCATGAAACACAATAGCACAAAAACAAGAACACCAGATTTATCTGGTTCGGCAGTGTGCCTACGTCCATGGGAGAAGAGTTCCAATATTTCCGTTTAGTTTTACAAACCATAATTGCCAGAGTGAGAGGCGAGTGTGAGAAGCGAAAGCAGAAATCGAGGGGTTTAGAAAAGAGAAAATAGGGGAAGCGAAAAGTTCTAAAGAAAGTAAAGAGAAAACATCTAGAAAGGGTCATTGAAAGTCAGCATGAAGCATTTACAAACCCTCATAGAAGTGAACAATAAGTACATAGAAAGAGTAGGATTGTAATAGGTGAGGATTACATATAGAAAAGAAGACTTCGCAACTAATTAGAATTACAAATTTTACGAATTTATAGTTTCACATGTTTTATTCATGTGTATTTACTCATGTTTTTAGAAATCAATCCACATTTTTGCTTAAAATAAGTTTCCATGCTTTAATTGAACTCTTTTTTAAATACGTTCCTTCAACATTATCAAAATTAGAAAATATTTTCTAGTAGAAATTGTTAGAAGGTGTAGATGTGCCTAAGGGAACATTAGTCCTTGTACTCTTCTCTTTTATATAAATACAAGTGAGGGGGAGCACACCCTAACTAACTCTTTCTCTTCACCCTCTTCTCTTCTCTTCTCCTTCAACATGGTATCAGAGACCTAGCGTTGTGGTGCCCTTGGGACCACCATTGAAGCTCCTCCTTGCTTCTCCCTCCTTCATACCTCCCTCACCCTAACCCCATTTCCACCAAAACCCTAACCCTTCCCTTCTCCATTCTCGTCCCAAACCCAAACCTCCTTCACACCCCTCTCCCACCACCTACGGCACCCCACACCCCCATCCTCCAAACCCTACCATGGCCCTCGCCCCACCTTCAAACCCTCTCAAGCCCCTCTCCCAACACCCCCAACACCTCACGCCCCTCTTTGCACCCTCCCACGACACTCGTCTCACATCCTCAACCCCTCACAACCCTCTCCCGACCTCTATCCCTCTTCCTCTCACGCCGTAACCCCCTCCCCACCATCCCGCACCCACTGTATCCCCTTCCCCACGCTCCCACACACGTTGTCCAGCTCTCCCTCCTCTCCTCCATAGCTTCCATCTCACCTCCACCCCACCCTTCTCCTCCTTTTCACACTCCTTTCTCTTGTTGTCTTGCTTGAACTACTCCTTTCTCCTACCCCTTGAACCTTTAATACCCCCTTTCCTCTTTCGTACCATCCCCTTCATGATCTAAGCTCTCTTCCCTTTAATCTCTTTGCATGGCTCCGATTGTTTTACAATCTAGTTGGTTTCTTCACATGGCAAGTCCTATCATGTCTACTTGCTCTCTTCATCTCCATCAGGGCCGCGGTCTTCTCCTTGGGCTTGTCTAGTGTTCTCCCTTTTTTATTCCTTGCCTTGTCGTTGTTGTGGTTAAGCATAGCCTTCTCCATTTGTCTTCATGGAACCTCCCGTTATTGAGGATCCCTCTCTCCGTCCATCTCAAGAGGCCCATGCTACTCCACGTTTTGTCCCCTCTTCGTCTTCCTATGCTCCGTCTGTGAAGACTTCATTTCCCCCAATGACTACAGTTAAGTTAGACGGGTCCAATTATCTTAATTGGAAAATGGCTGTCGAGACCTACCTCCTTGCTCGGGATACGGTCAAATTTACATTCGTCGAGATCCTTCCTCCTCCACTGATGGTACTTACGAGAGATAGGAGCAGCTCTCATTCACACCCTTATGTGGCAGAGCATGGCGCTTCATATGTCATATTGCTGGAACCATGATGTGCCTTCGTACATTCAAGCAAGTCTGGGACCACACAGTTATCCTCTATTTTGGGGTTGACAACCTCACCTGCATTTGTGCCACCTATTCACAGTGGACGCACCTCCGGCGTGGTGACACGTATCTCTCTGCATATTACAGCCAGTCCGTCTCCCTCTGTCAGTAGGCTGATGTTTTTATGCCCCTTACGTCTGATTTAGCTGCTGCCGCCCAACAGTGGGACCAGCTTCGAGTTCACTTCCTCAAGGGATTGGGTCCTGACTTTCTACATCTCCACAGATCTTCGGCTTCGGCTCTATGCCCTCTCTCATGGAGGTGTACTCAAGAGACTACAATACTCCTCACTTATACATGTAATGACCTAACTGCCTTTACACTCTTCAACACAGATTTTTCTGGTCGTATGGAGGTTGCACTATTATAAAATATGTTTGGGATACAGTATTTTTCCCTGCCACTTTTGCAAATGCAGTATTCAATCTGTTTGGATTTAAGGGATCTGCAAACTTTGGGAAGTATACCTAGTTTTCCTTAGCAGTTTAAGTTAAAATCTTAGTCACTCCTTTTTCCATGATAATCAAAATTTTTCTAGTTATAAATTAATAACGAAAAGAAAAAAGTAAAGTCTGATATTGAGGAAACCCAATAAAATTTACCAATAATAAAGTAACATCCTCAGTAGGAAAAATGATTTATTAAGAACAAAGGTACCGAATTGGAGCTAATGAATTAGCAAAATGAATGAACCAATAGAGAACTGACACCCTAGCATTAAAGTCTATATTTCTGGTCAGAAATGAACAATTGTAGAGAATGCATGCTCAATCCTATCAGCAATAATTTCTGCTTGCTCCAAGAAAGGCCTAGAAAATGTTTATAAGGACTTTTGGCTAGATACGTTCGCTTTGTTTGAATAAAACTGTATAAAAGTTTCAAGTTATCCCTGTTTGCGTATTCATCCTTGTGAAAATTATTGTGTGCATCCCTCATTCTAGGAATTAAACTCCACAAGCATGAAAGAATATCAGTGTTCTATTGCTTGCATGGATGGCTAGAATTTTATTATCTATTACTTATCTCAGATCTGCTGTCATTTCTGCAAATAGATATCTAATCTAATTTCATTTGAAAAAATGCTGTGATTATTCTACTTTCTCAAAGAGATACATTATCTTTTTTGTGTGTTATTTTCAACAATTGTAGATGAGATGATTAGAGGTCTCAATAAAGTGGGTTGGGAACGTGTTGATGTCAGCTTCCGCAGAAGTAAACAGAGATTTTTTGCCCACAGTACCATTCAGGCATGTTCCTTTTTAATCTCATCATCTTTTAATTATTTTTTTTCCAGTAATCTCATCATATATCGAATGAATGGCTTTCTTCCTCATAAAGGGATTCATTTGGTTGGTTTCTAGTTTTAGATTGTTTTATCTGGTTACTCTCTATTTTGCCTCCTACTTCTTTTTCTACTTTATGATTTTTGTGTTCCGAAATTGCCCAAATGTGAATGATTTATCTTGGTGAAAATTTCTTCTCTGGTAAGCGATTTCCCATGCTGTGTACCCTCAGGGTCTGTTCCAGTGAGGGTAAATACGAGGGGGTAATCCAATTCGGGGTAAACCATTTCATAGTAATTTACTTACCTTGTATTAGTTTACCCTTGATTTAATTTCTGTTGTTCCAATTTACTGGGTAAACTAAAGGGTCTTTGATTTCTACAGTTCTACTAGATAGTGTAAGGGGTAAATGAATAACTTTTTGGAACCATTCATTATACAACAATTACATAAGAGGATTAGACTAGTCATCTCAAAAAATAATTTTATACCACATCTTATCTATAATGTATAACGCTAAATTAGCGGTTTAGATGGTCAAAATAAGTGACCCATAGTACATCATCCATTGCGTAGTAATATTAATATTTATCATCATAGTCATGATTTTATTTTAAAATGAAACATGTCATAAACATTAAGTCACTTTGCAGATATAACATTAAGTCACATGGAATCCAAGGATATGGGCAAGCCTATGTGGTCTCTGAACAGAGGACATATGAGAATAGAGAAGGGATTAGAGTAGGAACTACACACCAAATAGAATTTGTCTAAACCATTTGCCTTGAAATCACCAACTCCTTAATTAAATAGAACCGATTTGGGACTGTTTCGTCCCCAAAAAAGTTGCTGATTTCTTGGTGATATTGTTGCATTCTTACCGAAATAGCTGAAAATGCAGCAACCTAAAAGTGGTTCATTTTATTGCAGTTCAGCCACCCTAAGGTTTAGAGTCTAAAGTTTGAAGCAAAACGCAGTATAAGCTGCAAAGTGAAGCTGCTATAGATCTTGGGTTTGAAGCAAAACGCAGTATAAAGTTTGTTTGTTTAATTTTTTTTGTAACTACTATCGGTTGATTTAGAAAACACTAGTAAATCCTTGTTGTCATGGAAGGAGTTCTATTTATAGAGATACCTAGCAAAGAACGTAGAGAAATATTGGGGAACGAGTCCAACTTTTTCAGGGCTAAGATAGACCTAATCGGTTTGTTGGAGAATCGTTCTCTGCTAAGATAGAACTAAGAGAGATAGATAGGGCAGAAAAGTCATTTTGGATGGGGAGACAGATAAAGGGCTGAAGAAATCTCTTACGTTGGGGAGAGATGCTAGGTGTATAGAGAAAGATAAGGAGAGAGGGAGAATTGTTCGGGCGAGTCCCGACTTACATATGCCTAACCGACGTTAGAGAGAGTGAGAGAGCAGAAGAAGAAACTTCTTGTTTTGGGGAGAGACGTTTGGGAGTGAGACGCGCCCGATACACTATGTAAACTAATTACTATCTGTCACAGTGTATGCCACTTCCCCCCTTACGGAGGAAACAACTGACGCCATGAAAGCGGAATACGGGTCATGATTTCGAAATTAAGACTATTGGAACAACAGTATCTTCTGCCTAGAGGGTAAACCAATGTTTTAACCCCCTATTTACCCTCACTGGAACACACCCTAAAGAGAAAACTCTTACCCAAGAGAAAACCCTTACCCTCAAAAGATATATGATGAAGCTGCTTAGTTCCCCAATAAAGTGACAGTATCAGTGGATGTTTTGCAAAAAATGGATTTTGACAGTAAATTCTTGATGGCTGAGTGAGAGAATTGCCTTAAGGAATGGAGGAAATATGGGAGTTTCAATGTCATTCTAAATGAATTAAGAGTGAAAGGATGTCAATGGAGGCCTGTGATAAGCCAAGAATTCATTGCCGTGGATTACATTCCCTTCTCCATGCTTTTCTACTGCAAGCCTTAGAATTTGGAGCCTTTTAAGATGAGATCGACATCGTTCTCTAGTGAAAATGAGGAGGCAAAAAAGGGGCTCTTCTGCTACTACATAGGTTGGAGTGAACAAAGTGAAATGTATTTGCTTGGTGAGTTTTTTCCCCTAAAATGACCCAATGCATTCCCTAAGTAGAAGACCCAACTAATTGATAGCCTTCTTGCCCTTAACAAATAGAAAAGAGTATTTATCAGACTTTATTAAATTTTGCTTATGAATGATTATCAGGGAAACATGGAAACTTATGGAGGAGGTGAGTAGAAATGGTGATTACTATGGAATTGAAGGTGATAGAACAATTGGATGATTGGTTCCACTTGTCGGCAGCTTGTATACCCCTCCCTCTTTCAGAAATAGGAATGATTATGGTGAATTTGGTTATCTAGTGATATAGGTGGATCTCGCTAGATTGTGCTGATCAACGGCCGGAAGCTTCGGAAGCGTAATCGGATCCCTCAGGGCCATTAAATCGAAGATCAGGCATCCAGAACAATGATCTGGCTGAGGATATTGCCGAAGAATACCAAAAGGACGATCATCCTAAAATCGCCAAGCAATCGAAGCGGCCCCAAGATCGATGGACGACCTGATGAAGGGAATTGAAAACTGGTTGAATGATGCCATCACGACCAAAATCATCTGGTGACATCAACCTGGGTCCCTACTAAGTCTAGCCAATTTTGCAATTATCGGCGGTTTCTAATTTCAGCATATTTGTATTTTACTCAAGTTCCAAATTTGGCAAGCTTCAGATTTAGAAACCTACTTTCTAAATCTGTGTTTTGACTTCCATTTTGGAAAGATCCTAATTTGAATCTCAGTAGCTAGTAAGTTACTAATTGGGTTTTCTTAGATTAGAAGGTTTCCATTTTCATTTTGCAAAGTTTCCAATTTGGGCAAGTTTAATTTGTGAGAGTTTAGAAAGTTTTTATTTAGGAATTCATGGCACTAGTTATTAGTTGTTTCCAGTTGGGATTTTTCTCTAAGTTCTAAAGTCCTAAATAGAAGAGATCCCACCAAATTGGACAGATATGTAATAGGATGTCTTGTGGGAAGTTTCTTTCTTTTGATTTCTAACCAATAGGAATGTGCTTTCTTAGTTATTAAGAATAGCTTAGTGGTTGCCTTTATTGGTTCACTAGTTTATTAGTTTGTTTTTGCATGGACGACCAAGTGCTTGCTACCTTCTTTTATATTTCAATTACTAACTGTAAAAAGAGCTCTCCTATATGTATTTGAAAATTGGGGATGAAAAAGAACTTTTGATATAAGCTGATTTTTGGATGATAATTTGTTGTATACTCCATAGTGGACCTTAAATGTATGCTTTCTTGAATTATGAACGGCAAAATTGGGGATGAAAAAGAACTTTTGATATAAGCTGATTTTTGGATGATAATTTGTTGTATACTCCATAGTGGACCTTAAATGTATGCTTTCTTGAATTATGAACGGCAAGTCTGAACGTGTTTTAATTTCTTCAGTCTTCTTCTTGTTCACCTCTTGTTTCATTCAAGATATACGACCCTACTCGACTGATCACCACCTTGATCAGTCCACCCAATTAACAATATTACGGAAACTTGAAAGGTTGCTTCTCCTCTTCATTCTCAGCCATTTCACATGCTTCTTGAAGAGTTGCTGCTATTGTTTTCAATAACTTCACAAGCGGCTGGTAGAGTTGCTGTTCTATACTTTTTCAGAAATTTCCACCGTTAGCACTCCTGTTCTGATTTTCAACACACACAACACCCACTTGCGAATCTAGTTAGCACTCCTGCAAGTGTTAGAGTGTATGCCCCAAAAGCCAGTGTTTATGTATTGAACCTTCTTTCATTGATAAAATATTTAATGACATCTATTGGGTATTATATAGGAGTGTGATGTGCTTATTAACACACGTTTGTCCTTAGGTAGCATCGTAGGAAGTGCCATGTCCATGGATTCACATATCCTAAGGGGTGAGGAGATATGACCTTCTGGTTCTTTGCAGACCTATAAGTTCCTGGTTGGGGTTGAGACTGGACATCTCTTCATGTACACAACCAGCATCATACCTGCCTCCATACACGGGGTGGCTTATCTTGGCCACTAGGGTAGTGGGCCCTAAGCAAGTAGTATGGGTGTGAAGAATGGTCACGCACTGAACGAGGTCATTTTTAGAATAGCATGTGGACAAGGATCTGGATATGGCTATTCTGTCAATCAGGTTCCTTTATATATCCTACGACCTAAGGGTTATATTGGTTATGGCTTTGGTCTATCACAGAGTGGTCCATGGTTCAAGGCCACTTTCGGGCAGTGCTGTGTCTTAGGGTAACCAATGGGATCAATAGGGATGCCCAATAAGGAATCATCCACCTCTGACAAAGAGGAAATTAATTTACAGTTTCGATCTTGTAGGCCCTTGAAATATGTTTGGCCAGATGATTTGATAAAGCGTTAATCTAAATGTTTTAGAAAACAATTGTTTGTTTTTCAAAGAGGATTAGCAAATGCATTTGCGAGCCCAAGCTCTGGGCCTAGGGCATAGTTAGTGTCCACCTCCAAGGGCCTAGCCTGATAAATGAGGATTGGAGGAAGGACATATTGATTGGATGTGATTAGGAGTATTTGATGATCTGACGATCATCTTCAAGGTAATCTCCTAGTGGGGGCCATTTGCCCAATGTGACCGTAGTTGGACTACAGTGCGTGGGGTCGCTGTGGAGCCTATCTTGGGTTCTATCAGATCGACTGTTGGATCCTTGCATCAATCGTACTCATAACCATGGTTTTAAATTTCGACCGAATTCCGGATTTCGGTGGAGACCGACACCGAAATTACCAAAAACTGAAACGGTATTTTATTTCTGCCGAAATTTCGGAATTTCGGTCGAAATTTCGATTTTTCCGAAATTTCACCAAAAATACCTGTTTTTAAAATTAATTTAAAATTCCACCGAAATTTTGACCGAAATTACCGAAATTTCGAAATTTCAGGGTCCGAAACCGGTACCGAAACCGAAATTTTAAACCATGCTCATAACTTGCTTGACCCGTTACGATCCTTAGAGGATCAGGGTCCTGGATTTACAGATTGCATGGACGGTTTAGATTCGTTGTATAAGATATAGGGAGGATTTACACCGTATATATGGTGTATGCACTTTAGTTCATATATGGTGTATAATACATAATTAATTAATTGGATCAATTAATTGTGTGGTGGAATTTGGATAGTTTGGTTCCTATTGGTGCAGAATTGAGGGAGAGAAAGTTTCCACATTGAAATGTTTGTTTTGGAAATAAATAATAAAAGATAATTGTTGAAAAAGAAATGTGAGATATTTTAGGGGAGAAAACGTCCAACTCTTATTGGACATATCCTCCCTTATAAGTATCAAGAAAGGAAAAGAGGAAAGGGCTTTTGGACTTTTTTTTCACCCTCTCTCTTGTGCAAGATCTTCCAAAAATCTCTCTCATCTCTCATCACTCTTTGGGTTCCGTAATCCTTTTTGGTTGGAGCAAAGGAAGAGAAGAAGTGTTTTCCAAATCCTCTTGTGTTCATGTGATCAGTGGGAGCCATCACTCGAACTTTCGGGGCATTCGTGTTTACGAAACACAAAAGCTGAGTGGGGAGTGGATCAATCAGACGTTACTAGTCAGGTAACCAAATCGGTGGTGTTTACTTATTCTCATGCTTTTATTTTGATCGCCATCGTTAATCTAGTAATCTAGGGATTCTAGGATTAAAGGAGGAAATTTTTTGTTTTCATAGTTTCCACGGCCTCTTCCGCTACATATGCTTCCCTTTTTCGGCTAACAACATGTCCTAATTGTCGATCTTGTTCATCAGTGACCAAGTTTCCATCATCTACAAATAGTGTTTTGGACTTTATTTTAGCCACTACAAGCCGGTTGCTTCTTTTAAATTCCAGCAGCTGCATGCCCACTTGCGGAATCAAGTCCTACGACTTAACGCCACTATAATTGTGACAAGATCTGAAGTAGAACAACGCCTTTGCTGTTCTTGTTTGAGTACTATTGTGAAAGTTGCCGTCCACATGATGTCAGACACTCTGTGACGGTTTCTGATAGGCTATCATATATCCCTAGCCTTGAACAACTCCCAAATCTTATCGGAGCTTCCTCTATATGTTGCACCTCTATGTCATTTGATATCATAGCAGGTCAATATTGAATTGAAATCATGGTCGAGTTCTTCTCAAGAAGAGATCCAAATTGGTGATCAGATTGATGGAATCTCACATATGAAGGTCAAAGCCATAGTCCGACTGCTCTAGACCATAGAATTGACAGCCTAAATTGTCGATCACACTAAGATTATAGAAGAAAATTATCAATGATAGTTCGCTAATCACAAGAATGCTCGAAGGTCAAGGCGATCCCAAGTTCAGCGGTCGATTCTTAAAGTCCAAGTTAAGTTTTTCACTCTCACTGAACAAGAGGATTTGATTTTAAATTTTGAATAGTAATTTGATTGGTTAGCTAATTATGGGCCACATAGGAGTAGGCTGTGTCGAGGAATTTTTTGAGGTTTCTAAATGTCGACGAAAAAAGCAAAATTCAGGGAAGTTTCCATGTGAGTTAGAGAGATTTTAGGAAAAGAGAAATCTTAGGAAATTTTGTCGTTTATTTTTTGTTTTCATTTCTTAGTTCTAGTTGAACTCGGTAGCAGTGTCTGTGGCTCCGTTTTAGCAGCATATGATAGTGGTTCTCTTTCGGGCTGTGGTTGTAGTCGCCTTGGTGGTGGACGAGGACGCTCTTTTTGTACCCATTGTCAGAGAGAGGGCCGCCATGTTGATATTTGTTTTCAGCTCCATCCTGAGCTTTGACCTCCACGCTCGGCCCACATCACTGCTGTCGTTCTACCTGATACTTCTGTTCCATCTTACTCGACTCCTGCACCTGCTATGGATACACTGACCATTTCACGGGCTAATTATGATGAGTTTCAGCATCTTCGCTTGAGCATCCGTCCAGCCACTACGAGTTTTGCCCAGCCAGGTAGTTCTCCGGCATCCTTAGTAGCTCCAGCTCCTGGATCATTAATTCTGGGCTTCGAATCATCTCATTGGTAATTCCTTTTCTTTTGGCTCTTTTCGCCTGTTTCCCTCTGATTCCCACTAAGTCACTCTTGTCGATGTGACATCCACCCCTATCTCGGGTATTGGTACTCTTTTGCCCCATTCTGGGCTTACTTTATCTTCTATTTTGTGTGCCTAAATCCCCTTTTAATCTTATTTATGTTAGTCAGCTTACAAAACATTTAAATTGCTATGCTCATTTTATCCGTCTTATTGTGTCTTTCAGGATCTCTTGGCTGAGAGAATGATTGGCTTGGGTCGTAAGCATGATGGACTCTACTCCTTAGACAGTAGCCCACCTCGTCATATTCTGCACAGCTCTGCTGATTCTTACTTGTGGCATTGTCGCTTAGGCCACCCTTCTCTGCAGAAGCTTCGCCAATCCTCAATTGTGTCGTCTACTATTCAGTCTTTTGATTGCGAGTCTTGTGAACTCATGAAGCATCATCATGTGTCTTTTCCCTCTAAAGTTGTTAGTCGTGTTATGAGCCCTTTTGCTTTAGTACATTCAGATGTATGGCTTCCTTCACGAATTTTGTCACATTCTGGTTACAGTTATTTTATTGTGTTGGTGGATCATTATTCTCGTGTTACTTGGTTATACTTGCTCAAGGATCGCTCTCAGGTTTTTCACACTCAGAGATTGCTAACCAATACAGTTGTAGCATTAAATGTTTGTGCACTGATAACGCTATGAAGTATTTCTTTACTGAGTTTCAGGATTTCTTATGCTCTCATGGTATTATGCATCAGTCTTCCTGCGCTCATACTTCACAGCAAAATGGTGTGGATGAGCGCAAGCTGTGCTACCTTCTCGATATTACTCGCTCTTTGCTTTTTCAAATGTGAGTTCCTAAGTCTTATTAGAGTGATGCCGTACTTACTGCCTGTTTCTTGGCTAACCATCTTCCATCATTAGTTCTGGATGGCTCTACCCCTTTTTCCATTCTTCATCCTACGGTTGAGCCCTTACCTCTAAATTTGCGAGTGTTCGGATGTGTTTGTTTTGTTCATAATCTATCTCCAGGTGCTGATAAATTGGATCCTAAGGCAGAGAAATGTGTATATCTGGGATACTCTCGTACCCAGAAAGGCTATCATTGCTATAGCCCACCGTTGAGACGCATGTTTGTTTCAGCCGATGCCACCTTCTTTGAGTCGAAGCCGTTCCTTCCTCCCTCTCCAGGGGATGCTTCTGTCATTTCAGCGCCGCCGCTTCCTCTTCCTATCCATGTTCTTCACGATCCTGTTGATCATCCTAGTCTTACTACAGATGCACCGTGTCACCCATCGCCTGTTACTAAGTTCTACCAACGACGAGCGAGAGAGAAGGGGCATCTGATGTCATGCCTGAGCAGGTTTCCTCCCAAACAGAGATCCCAGCTGCTGCCACTCAGGTACCCGTTGTTTCTAGTCCTGTTACTTCAGTTGATTCACCTATTGCATCTCGTACGAGATCTCGTCAGAATGCTCATCCTATTTCTTCAGTTGTTTCTTATGAGCATCTCACTCCTTGTTTTCGCAGTTTTGTCTCTTCCTTGTCTTCCGTTTCTTTACCCAGGAATGTCCAAGAGGCATTAGCTCTCCCTGGCTGGTGTACTGCTATGGATGCTGAAATGGCAGCCCTTTAATCTAATCATACTTGGGATTTGGTTCCGCTTCCTTCTGGAGCTCAGGCTATTAGTTGTCGCTGGCTTTCTGCCATCAAACACTTGCCAGATGGAACCATTGAGCGACTTAAGGCGTGCCTTGTCGCTAAGGGCTACACCCAGACATATGGCCTTGACTACACAAAGATTTTTTTCACTAGTGGCCAAAATTCCATCTGTCAGAGTTTTTATCTCACTTGCTGTCAATCGAGGCTGGCCCCTGTATCAGCTAGATGTCAAAAATGCCTTTCTTCATGGGCAGTTGACTGAGGAGGTGTGTATAGAGCAACCTCCTGGGTATGTTGCTCAAGGGGAGATGTCCTCCTCAGTTTGCAGACTCCATAAGTCCTTATATGGACTAAAACAATCTCCAAGAGCATGGTTTGGCCGCTTTAGTGACGCGATCATGAGATTTGGTATGCGACAGTGCAGTGGATCACCCGGTGTTTAGTTGTTGTTATGATGCAGGGCATATTCTACTCATTGTTTATGTAGATGATATCATTATTACAGGGAGTGATACAGCTAGCATACAGAGGTTGAAAGTGTTCCTACAAAAAAGAGTTTGCTACAAAAGATCTTGGACGCCTGCAATACTTTCTGGGGATAGAGGTTGCATCCTGCGGTACTAGTTTATTTCTCTCACAGAAGAAATATGTTGTAGATTTATTGGAGGAGACTGGTTTCACCCCTGTGAAACCAGTGACTGTACCTATGGACGATACTAAACTTATGGCAGAAGGAGATTCGATGGATGATCCTGGTCGGTATCTCCGACTAGTAGGGGAGCTTATATACCTCTCTGTTACTCACCCAGACATTTCGTATGCAGTTGGTGTGGTTAGTCAGTTTATGAGTGCACCATGCACGTCTCACCGGGCACCAATAGGTCAGATCCTTGGTTATCTAAAGGGGGCACCAAGAAAAGGTCTTATGTTCAAGAAACATGGACATAGTCGATTGGGCAGGATCTACACAGGCTATTGTACCTTTGTTGGAGGCAACCTTGTATTGTGGAGAAGTAAAATGCAGGATATAGTTTCTGAGTCTACTGTAGAGGCAGAGTATCGAGCGATGTCTCACACGAGTGGAGAACTTCTCTAGCTACGATCTCTCCTATCTGAGATTGGGTTTCCATCATCGTCTCCAGCACAACTTTATTGTGATAATAAAGCTGCCATCTACATTGCTACCAATGCCGTTTTTCATGAGAGGACCAAGCATATCGTGGTCGAGTGTCATTTTATTCGCTAGAGGATACAGAGAGGTGAAGTTGAGGTTACTTTCACTCAATCTGTAGATCAGCTAGCGGATGTATTTACCAAGTCCTTAAGCATAGCTAAACTCAATGACATTTGAAACAAGCTAGGAATGTATTATCTACATTCCAGCTTGAGGGGGAGTGTTAGATATATGTAATAAGCTTGAGGGTAATATAGTCATTGTGCTTGTCTTTATAATATAAATATCATAGTGAGGGGGAGCAAGTCTCCAACTCTTTCATTCTCATTCTCTGACTCTAACAGTTTCTCTGCGATCTTTTCCTATTTGTTGCCTTGACCATCTTGGTCAAGGCTTTTTCCCTGTGCTTCCTCAATAACGATTTCTTTACCACTGAAAAGAAAAAAAAATCAGATCTGAATCCACCTTGTACCCTTTTTTTTAATGAGTCACCTTGTACCATTGTACTAGGCAAATAGAGTGAGAGGTAGTCAATTTCTAATTGACTGGCAATATCAAAATGAATTTTATTCAATGAAAGTAATCTTTTATTGTTTTAGTAATCATGACTGTATAATGTATGGGCTGGGCTTCTACAAATTTCAGCAAGCGGGGCTTGGGCTTAGTTGTCAAAGCCCATTATGGCTTGGGCTGGTTATAGGTTTTTAACATTATTGATCTGTTTGGTATGGCTGCCTAAGCCTAGTTCATCTCATTGACGACCCTACTGGTTTAAGAAATTTTAGGATCTTCCCATTCATTAGAAGGCAAAGCTCAGTCACAGATCACAAACCCAACGATGGTTAAAAAGCTAGGGAAAGGGCCATGTTAGTTAGGTTGGTTGTTGTAAGTTTGTACTTAATTATCTCTTAAAGTAATCCATCTTATTCTTTGCTGAGAAATGTAGATGTGGTTTGTGACTTTTCATGTCTTCAAAGTTCTACAAACATTAACTTACCGAATTAAAAATTGCGTAAGTGCCAGATCTAACACAAATGATGAGTAGAATTTTTGGTGTACTGATCATTTATTGGCTACAGGAACAAGACCTTTCTCTACCCTGTGTGCTCTTGGATGATTTTCAACTGACTTTTCTCCTCTCCCTTGTCCATTTAGGTTAAAACTTACTGTATAAATTCAGATGGTGCCGACATCATTTTGCACTTGATCGATAATTTCCAACTATAGTAAATTTATTTTTCCAGCATGGAGGCAGATATGTCGTTATTCTTTTACGGGTAAGCCTAAATAATTGTTAAGGAGTTATATTTTTCTCCTTGTAGAGTCAAAATTTTAGTTCGTCTGTAACAATACAGTCAGCAATTGGTTTCGAATTTATTTCTATTGAAACATTCTGAAGATCTTCCAATGTTTTACAGGTATATGAGAAAAGAAACGGCTTCTCGGTTTGAACCCGTAAGGCCCACTTGGATCAAGTTTTCAATTGCTTTTTGCCTCTTTAACACGAAAGACTTGTAAGATTGAATAGACTGTCATATCTAATTTTTCACTCGTGAGTAATCCTTCATAATTCTTCATTGCAATCAACATTGTCATTGAAGATTAATTTAACACTGGAGAATTTACATGTGTGATGTGCATTGGGAAAATATTTTTTTGGTAATTCGTTTTTCTTTTTGAAAGTGATATGAAAAGCAGGAGTTATATGATGTAATAAGTGTGTAAGGCCCAATGTGGTGTGTCTTCAATGGAAAGCACTGGTGGCAATAAGTGTATGGCCCAATGGTTCGGTGAGACAAACCATTCATTTGCTAAAGCATCTTGAAACCCTCTATCTCACTCATGATCCTTGTAAAGGAAAAGGATATCTCTACACCCTCTTTTTCAGCATTTAGACACCCTTTTTTGTCTTTTCCTAAAAGTAACAATATTTTCAGCTCTTTTGTGTTGTTTTTTGTTACAGATAATGTTGTTGTCAGGAAGAGACAAAGAAAATAGGATGGAAATATCATTTTCATTTTGAGCATCGACTGCTCTTGTGATTGCCCACCAGATCAATGGGCCCCTTCACTACACATATATGCCACTTTTGCAGTGGGGCCCATTCAAATGAAAGAAATACCTTGAAAGTTCTCATGGCCATATGAAAATAGGTAGCAAACTGATATATAGATAGGCCGTACTCCAAAAGGTCAGAGGAGGAGAAAACGAAGCAAGATGATAAACCCTTGAATTACACCAATTATGAGATATCCAGCATCATCGTTTTACTAACAAATCTAATTGTATTAATAAAAATTTATTTAGTTCTAAATTAAAATCTCGAAATGAGATGTAAAAAGGTTGTAGTTTTCAAACATAGAAGTTGTGTAATCTTCACTGCTGAGTTTATTCCTCAATTGCCATGAATTTATTCCTCATGGGGTTCCTTGGTTCTAAGACTTTCATAAAGTTTGGGATCTGCATATTGATCATGTTGATTTAGTACTGTCTTATTTGGTGTCCAAGCCACATAGGCATAGCCCATCAGAAGCAAAAGCCTGATCCTGTAAATGTCGTGAACCATGCCAATATGGGAAATGCAGAGGCTTAATACTAAAATTAATCTTCTTGGTGTGATCTCTTCTTTATTTGGAGTACATGTAACTGTAATTAGAGAAGAAAATAAATCTCCCCTTTACTTGGGAGGCATGCCCGCTTCATATTCTTCTCTTACCTCTTGTCTTCTAAATCCTTCCCCTTCTGCTTTTGTTATTCCCGTCACATAGATAGCCATGCCATCTCTTCTTCTTCTTCCGTTTGGTGTTGGGTGCTGCTTGTAAGAAGAAAATGAAGGATTATACTTCACGAGATTTTATATGGTGTAAGCCCTTATAGTCTGCGGGACCTGATATGGGAGGAGATCCCTACACGACCCACGAGGGTGACGTGGATTTGAATTACTCTTTATTGGTTTATGAGTTTTTATTAAAGTATTTCTTTTCTGTGAATTTGGGACTACAAAAGCAATCCGAATTTCATACAAAAGAGATGACTAGAGTCGCCACCTAGGTAATGGACCTAGGACCTATAACTGACACTGCAATGATCTGTGGTTCATGAAGTCTAGATCCGTTACCTGATTACGAGAATTGAAGTTATGATGAATACACCATATGCACAATTCTCGTCCGGTAATCCGGTCTTTAATTCCAAAAGATTAACTTACGTAAAGTTCTTTTAAAATGCGCATTTAAACTCTTTTGATGTGCAAGCTACGGGACATGCATTCTAGATGATCTAATTTCAATGTGGTTCCTAGATGCATATTTTTGATTCTCTTGATTTGGTTTGGTTCAATTTATGTGAAAGTTTTCCTAAAATCTAATTTTGGAAAAATCCTAAGTGATTTAATCAATTCAATTTATTTTAGTTAATTTTAGGTTTGAAAATGATCAAGAAATAAAATACAACCCTAAAACCCTATGTGAGTGTGTGTAGGGTTGACTTGAGCTTGAAGTGTTATTCAAGTTGCCTACGTACCCAAGCCTCACTGGGATCAAAGTCGATATAGTTCGGTGGCCTAAACTAAGCTACATGCCAAACTCATCTAAGACACCGATCTAGACTGGACATACTGTTTCAACAGTTCTAAGAGAAATTAATTAATTAAGGTTGATTACGTTTTATTATCCTAGGATTTAATCTAAGATGCTATATGATCCTATCTAAATACACGACACTCCCTAGACTAATGCAGGTGGGTCCTACATCCTAAGGTAACTAGGCTTGTCATATAGGGAAAATGGGTTAACTAGTGAATCCTAATCTATGGCTCAGTTGCTAATAATAGCAACTGATTGTAATGAGGCTAACTGGACTCTTAACTCTAGGACTCCCTAAGACCTAGAACGTAACGTGACGTAAGTGTTCCTAAAGGAGGCTCTAAAGGCTCCTACGAGGTGGGACAGTAATCCAACAGTTCCAAAGTTGATCTGAATTTGGGTTTGCCCAACCCAAGTTATTAAGTTAGTAAATTTCAACTTTTAAAGGGTTCCTATCAGCTAGAAATTAAGGTATTATAAGGCTCTAAAGGTAACTTCACCTAGACTAAGATTTTGACAAATTTAGCAAGTTGTGAAGATTTTTAGTGCGTTTTAATAATTTTTATCCAAACAACATGTGGATTATGATGCTTCTAGAATTTTGTGATGTTCTGAAATTTTTCATGATTTTACGAATTTTATGTTATTTTTAATGATTTTTACAAATTTAAGGAATTTATTGGAGTTCTAAAGCAACCTATAGGAAAAAAGTCCAAATCGATCAAAATTAACATTGGAACATATTCATAATAATAGAAAATCACAGTAGAAATTTCACACATTATTTCTCGAATTTACTATTTTTAATATATTTATTTATGTTCTGGCCGATTAAAATAAAAATTACTAAAAATATAAAAACATGCACAGAAATTCCAAAAAATTCACAATATTATTTTTCTGAGCTAATCCATATTATTGTAGAATTTCAGCTTACGAGGAGTTCATTTGGTAACATCTCCTTTACACATGTGGAAAATAAATGATTTTCATTAAAAAATCCAGTAAAAATAATAACTCAACTCAAAATCCTTTAAAATTTTTTGTGTAATCTTAAAATATTAAAAGGCTATTGAAAATAAAATTTTGTCAAATTTTGAATTATTTTGACATGTAAACGAATTTTTATTCGCCAAATATCATTTTTCTAAGTGGTTTTTAAAAGAATTTTTAAATCATCACGATAAAAGAATTCTACTGAAATTTTTGGATTTATAATGTTCTTTTGACTCAATTAAAACTCAAAAAATAAACCTTAGAAAAAATCCTTGGTTTTGAACTAGTTGCTTTGAAAATCGACTCAAAGATCAATTGAAACCCTAATTCGTTGAACATCTTATTTTCTACATGTAAAACGGTTTTCTTCCACCAAAATCAGTTATAATATGAATTGGCCCATCATAAATCATATTATGTTCATGCAAGACAATATCTCATGAATTTTCTAGAAAAAACCATGAAAAAATAAGAAAAAGACACCCCTAAACATGTTACTAGTTCTACTCTAAAAAGGGTTTGAGTACTAACCTTTGATCGCTAATCTGAGGTCTCTAAGGCTTGTAATCTAAGATATTCGCTTTGACAAATCTTTTGATATGTAAAGAGAAAACCCAAATTGCCGAAAAGATGAGCCGCTTCGAATAATAGCAAGAGAAGATTAAGATAGGTTTCTTTCACTAAAATTCAAAGAGATATAGCCAATTTCTTCACAAAGAAGGGTGGACAAATTTTTTGGGAGAGGGAATGGGCTGGACGAATTTCAAAGAGAGCCACAAAGGTTGGTTTGATCAATATTTGTAGAGAAAACTAGGGCAAAAAGCAAGAATATTTGTCCGAGGGTGATAAGAATACCGCATATTTTCATGCCATGGCGAGTTCTAGAAGGAGATCCAACCGAATCGAATCTCTCCTCGTAAATGGAGATATGGTTTCTTGTAAGAAGGGCATTTCTGAAGCCATTCTAAATTTCTTTTCTTCTCTTTACTCTTTCGAAAATTTGAGCTGCCCCATCCCTGAAGGTGTTGAGTTTGACACACTCTCTTTGTCTGATATTGCAATCTTAGACAAGCCTTTTTCTGAGGATGAAATTTATTTAGCTCTATTTTCGTTGGCAAAAGATAAGGCCCCTGGTCCTGATGGCTTTTGCATGGCTTTTTTCCAATCTTGCTGGCCTTTTGTGAAGGTTGATATTTTGAAATTCTTTTAGGAATTCCATGAAGGGGGGAGTTTGGATAGAGGTACGGGAGCCACTTTCATTACTTTAATTCCTAAAGTGGATGGGGCTGTTAAACTTTCTGATTTTAGGCCCATTAGTCTGGTGGGCTGCCTATATAAGATCCTAGCAAAGGTGCTGACGGATCGCCTTAAAGTTGTTCTCCCTTTCTTAATCTCTGACAGCCAGAGCACTTTTGTGAGCAAAAGGCAAATCTTGGACTGCTCCTTGATTGCGAATGAGACCATCGATTCCTGGTTAAAAAGTGGAGAAAAAGGTATCGTTTGTAAACTGGACATGGAAAAAGCTTATGACCGAGTGGAGTGGAATTGTTTAGATTATATTCTAGGTAGAATGGGATTCAACAATAGATGGCGTGATTGGATGCAAAAATGTTTTTCCTCAGCTTGGTTCTCGGTGTTGGTGAATGGGTCTGCAAAAAGGTTTCTTCAAGTCTTCAAGGGGTTTAAGACAAGGAGATCCTCTTTCCCCTTTTCTTTCTGTGATTGTTGCCGATGTGTTGAGTAAGCTTATTTTAAAAGGGTGTGAGAAATGTTTGATTAAAGGTTTCTGTATTGGTAAGGACAGAGTTGAGGTTTCAATTCTGCAGTTTGCTGATGACACCTTGCTTTTCAGTGTTCCGGACAAGTCTAATATGTTGAATATGAAGGCAATCTTAAGGTGTTATGAGCTAATCTCTGGTCAGCGCTCAAACTTCTTTAAATCGAGCTTTTTTGCCCTTAATACCTTGGAGGAAGAGGCTCGAAAGTTAGTGGATATTCTGGGGTGTAATATTGATGCCCTTCCCTCTTCTTATCTAGGCCTTCCTTTGGGAGTGGGTAGACCTATCAAAGCTATGTGGGATCCTGTTGTTAATCGTTTTGAGAAGAGATTAGACTCGTGGAAATGAAACTTGGTTTCTAAAGGGGGTAGATTAACTTTAATTAAATCTGTCTTAGCCAATTTGCCAGTATACTTCTTATCCCTTTTCCACTGTCCTGATCACGTAGTGGCAAGGATGGCGAAAATTCAACGAAGATTTCTTTGGGGTGGTACAAATTCTAAGTCTGGAGTTCCTCTGGTCAAATGGGAAAAGGTGTGTACACTTTTAAGAGATGGAGGTTTGGGAATAAAAAAGATAAAAGAATTCAATATTACTTTGATGAGTAAATGGTTGTGGAGATTCGGAGAAGAAGAGCACTCCCTTTGGGCTAGACTTGTTAGTAGTAAGTACGGCACATCAGCGGGCAGGTGGGAATCTTCAGATTGTTATTCGGCAAAAGGTTTAACAGTTTGGAGAAATATTCTTAAATTATCTCATATGTTCCGCAAGGGGTGTCGCTTTAAGGTTTATAAGGGGGATAGAATTAGATTCTGGCTTGACGCATGGTGTTCCGAAGAGCCCCTAAAAGACATTTTCCTGAGTTATTTGTGGTGGCTGCTATTAAAGAGGTTTTCGTTGCGGATTGTTTTGAAAGGCTGGAAAACAAGGTCATTTGGTGTCCAAAATTCAGAAGGAAATTTTTTGACAGGGAGTTATCTTCCCTTTCAAATTTGTTCACTTTGATTGAAGGACCCTATATCAAAAGAGTAGGATCGGATAAGAGAATCTGGATTCACAGTAAATCTGGAGTGTTTTCTGTAAAATCGTGCTATTCAAGTAGGATGGCCGGAGCTCCGGACGAATTAGTTGCAAAGGTGTGGTCTGTTTCCTGCCCTCCAAGGGTGGCTTTTTTTGGTTGGGCTGTTAGCTAGGAGAGAATTCAAACCATGGATTTTTTTACGAAGGAAAGGAATGATGTTGGTGAATCATTGCCCCCTGTGTCTTCAGGATGGGGAATCGATTGATCATCTTTTCATTCATTGTAAGTTCGCAAGAGTGATTTGGGATCTGTTGTTGACTAGATTCGGTATTCTTTGGGTTATCCCAAAAACTATTCTGCAGATTCTTCAATGTTGGGATTATGTGCCTTGGAAGAAAAAGGGGAAAGCTTTGTGGAGGATTTGTCTTTTGGCTATGTGGTGGGCGATTTGGAAAGAAAGAAATGATCGAGTCTTCGTCGGTAAGGCAAAGTCAGCTTATGGGACCTTCCAAAGGATTGTAGCAATTGCGATTCAGTGGGCTAAAAACTCTTCTCTATTCTTTGGTGCCTCTGCTTATGATTTGTGGGAGGGGTGGCTTATCGTTTGCTCATAAGGTTCTTCCAAGCCAAAGATCGTTCAACGATGGTCTAATCCTCCCCCCGGTTTCTTAAAACTTAATTTTGATGGAGCATGTTTTGGGAACCCTGGAATGGGGGGCCGATGTGGTCTTCTTAGAGATGATAAAGGTTTAGTACTTTGGGCTTATTCAAGTCCGTGTGGTCTTTGTGATTCTAATGAGGCAGAAGTTAAAGCAGCTTATTCTGGCATCTTGCATCTGGAAGTAGAAATTTTGGACAAAGTGATTATAGAAGGAGATTCATCAAATGTTGTGAAATGGATTTCGGGATCTGCTCCACCTCCTTGGAGATTCCTCTCCTTGATTGAAGAGATCTCAGATAGACTTACGGGTTCACTCGCCTCTTTTAGTCATGTAAGAAGATCTGCCAATGGTGAAGCAGATGGTCTGGCCAAATCGGGAGCTATTAGATCTAGTGTGGAGTGGTTTGATTTTATGCCTCCCTAGTTTCTCTGGTGTTTTTATTCTCTTTGTATTTTTTCTCTCCTTCTCCTTGTATTTTTGTGGATCTTCTCGATTCCTTTTAATATACTACCATTTCAAAAAAGAAGAAGCAAGAATAGTAATTTTCCAAGTGAGAGTTGCCATTTTAGCTCTCTTTCTAATTCTCTCTATTGGCTTGTTTTTCCTTTTGTTTCTTTATTGTGATTGTTTCTAAATTCCATACAAAAGGCTATCTTAATGACCAAGGCATTCTATTTTGCATTTCTAAATATTTTACTTTCCAAAATAAAGAAACCAATGCAAGATATCATGGTGATTCGCGTCAAAAAAGCACTGCCCAACATTAAAGCTCATTTTGACCTATTTAACAGAAGAATCACGAAACGTTGTAAACTACAAAGTTGTAGCCCTTTGAAGTATCTTTCCAACGCATATTTACACTTTAAATTTGGCCAATCGGTTAAAACGATATGACAATTTTAGTGGACTGAAATTCCCGTCCAAATGGCACGGCCCGATTTTAAAGCTTGTTTTTTACTTATTTTGTGCAAGAATCACGAGAAGTTGTAAACTAGAAAGTTATAGCCATTCTCGAGATGTTTCCAACAAGTACAATAACAAATTTTTTGGAGTAGTGGTTAAAACGTTATGGCCGTCTTAGTGATTTAATCATATTAGCCCTTTCTTTTTTCATCTTTTATTTTTATCAACCAAATCTATTCAATATAGGGGAAGCCTATCATTTGGGGACCACACATATGGCCGAGCCACGCATTTGGCCGAACTACACATGTGTTGTTCCCACATGGGCTTCGGTCCATGGGCTTTTTTTGGCCCATACTTTGGACTTTTATGAAATCCAACCAATTTCAAAGAATAATTCGAAATTTATAATCGTGGGGCCACACCATATGATGAACATGGTGTGTTCTACACACATGGCCTAACCTCATTCACCCTTTGGAAAGATCGTTTTTGCCCAAAATAACCTCGTTTGATCAACACATACCAAAAACTGACCAAAATGCACTTGAACCGGAATACCCTTTAAGGATGAAGTTAAAAATGGCAAGTAGGTAAGGAAAATTTCAAAAATTGAAAGTATTGAAGTTTACTCGAAACGATGGATAACATCAACCAAGACCACTCGGGCTACCCTGGAAATACCCAAAATACCCTCAGGATACAAAATTTCCAAATCCTTAGAAATTCTAAAAATATCAAGTTTCCCAAAATACTCGAAATCCTTCATGATTTCTCAGACAATCTTTCGGGATAATCTCGGACACATTGGGAATGACCAAAATACCCCTAAGATGTAGAAAAAATGATAAAATCGGGGCAAACCCTGAGAAATTTAAAAAAATAGCAGGTTTTCTTACTCGATTGGAAACACAAGATATTGTCATCTGGAGACTAGTGGAACCCCCTAGAGAGTGCGAACCAACATTAAAACACTTAAAATGAGATGAAATTTTCCTTAAAATGTGAGAATGCTTAACCTAATGCAGAAGACTGACTTGGGATTTAACAAACCAACCAAACCTTTCACTTTTTAAAGCATAGCAAAATGGGGGTGTCTACAGATTCCCCTCTTTGACAGAGGTGATGGAGTAACCGAATGCCAAAGCAAGAGAGACAATATCATTTTGCGTAGCTTTAGCCAACAAAAGAATCTCTACACAAAATGCAACCTAAATGCGGGTATATGCTAAATGCTTCCTGTGGGCCCCGATCCGATAGAGGCGGGGGACGGGCCCCTAGAAAGTCTCTAGATCATCCACGTGAAGGAGGGCTCCACCAAGGAACTCTCGAAAGAGTGCCTCTCACAGCATTAGTGGCGATGTAAAGTGAGATACCTCTCGATTCGGGGACTAGCCTGGATTCAAGGCGTACCTTTAACAAAGAAAGAGTCGCCATCCAAGGAAGTAGGCCCTGGATCCCATACTATACTCTGTCGCAACAGATAACCAGAGATACAAAAGGTCCGTGCCTGATGACGAATGGGGAAGGGGTTAGGCGCCCCCAATTCGTCCAAATGCATGCACCTGGTCTCTTATGCCATTTATTTATTGATTTTGAAGAGTTTTGGGCGAAAATCATATGAAATGGGAACGAATATCTCCGAGATAACGTCTATCTAATCATGCATATCTCGGAGATGAATACTAAGCACACACAAAAAGAAATGAAAGACAAGCCACCTAAGAATAGCTAGGTTATGAGTGTCATGCCTAATTGGTGTCTAAGTTCCGATGGGCAAACACATGCACACTACAGCTAAAGGTATAAGGTCTGTACAGAAAAGTAAGAAAACACAGCAAAAATACACAACACAACACGACTCCACACGACTCGACTCGACAAACCCTAGACTCTAATGCAATACTTGACTCGGACTAGGGTGGTCGTTTATCCTGGCTACTCTACGTATCCCGGCCTCGGGAAGAATCAGAGTTAACGTAGTTCGACGGTCTATTCTAAACTACAATGCCTAACCATTTAGGATCACTATCCTAGACTCGATCAACTAGACTCGACTAGTCTTTAAAGCTTCTTGCTATTACTTAAGTTCAAGTGAATTGTGATTTTTAGGACTCCCTATATGCCCTAGCTACTACAAGTTTTTAGCCTTAAACTAATGCAGGTGGGCCCTACATCCTATGTGTGACTAGGTTGTGTGTCCTAAGGAAAACAATGGGCTATCTAAATACGTTCTAGTCTAGCCATCGGCTCGACTAAGTGTCCAACCGACCACGACTCGAGGCCTCCTAACTTTAAGGACACTCACACGACCAGACATGGCACTCACACGACCAGACACATGAAGTTACAACCTATGCAGGACAGACTCCTAACTCTAAGATACCACAAACGTCTAGGACAGACTCCTAACTCTCTGGGAAGATCTTTTGAAAATGGTTTGCAAGGTTATTTTGAAGAATTTTTGTATTTTGGGAAGGGTTGAAAGGTTTTGAAGCTTATCGAAGTTTTTGAAGTTGTGACTGAACTCAGGATGCCAGCTGCAAGCCTGAGCTGCCTACGTACCCCTCAGCTAGGGATCAAGCCATCCGTAGTTCAAATACTTTCTAAACTATGAAGCCTAGGAAGATGCAAAGACGGAATCCTAAACTCTATGAAGGTTGGACAGACTCCTATACTCCATAGAGGTTGGACAGACTCCTAAACTCTATGAGGGTAGGACAGACTCCTAAACTCTATGAGGGTAGGACAGACTCCTATGACACTATAGAGGTAGGACAGAATCCTAAACTCTATGAAAGGCAGGACAGACTCCTAACTCTATATGACGGTAGGACAGACTCCCAACGCTCTACGACTGCAGGACGAACTCTTAACTCTATGAGAGTAGGACAGACTCCTAACTCTTATGACGGTAGGACAGACTCCTAACTCTCCCTAAAGAGGAAGAGATCCCTCAACCTGCGAAAACTCTAAGGCAGGAAGGAAAGGGGTTTATCATAAAGAGGAATATGCATTAGGAGATCTACATCAAGAAACACGAAAGAGAGCAGACTTATAACAAGAGCTGTTAAAGGTAAGGAAATAATACCAATATGGCCCTAGGTTTTATGACATATAAGGCTCGGATTTGTCTTCTAATACTCGAATGACTGCCAAAACAGTTGTTGCACATCATACGAGAGACTCTTGATATAGCCAACTAGGAAGAAAAGACAGGATGAGAGCAAGCAATTACCAAGGCAAAGGGGTAACTTGTGTCTGTGCAATTTACAAAACCTAATGACGTCTATGCTAATGATCGAAAGCCTCAATGGGCATCACAAAGCTTTGACAACTACACCATTGATTCCATTCTTCCATGGGCCGCTCGAATGGGCTTTACATTACTTTAGATGAAGAGCAAAGTGGATCTCATACAACCAACACAACCAAGGTATGCTAATATCACTTCTTATATAGGGTCAGAGAAGGAAAACACACAGAACTAAACTAGAACTAAACCATTGGTGTGCAAAATGGGGAAGTCCAGATGCATGAGTTTTAAATTGAGGGTATGAACTCATTTCCTCATTTTGAAACATTTCCTAACATCAATGAACACCTTGATCTCTTACATGGTAGGTTTCCTCTATTTCTCTTCATTTAAAGACATTTTGATCTTTCAAAGAAACACAAAAGGTACTCATGATGGCATGACCTGACTTGCAACTTTCTTTGAAATGGGATGGATATCTGGCAGAGTAGAAGTACAAGCTGAAATCGTATGATCTGTAACACATGGTTGGGTCGACGCTATGCTTAAAAAGGCTTAGAGAGGGGGTATTCGAGGAGGAGACTTTCACCAATAGCCATGAAGAATAAGATGTAGATAGCCAATGATAATTCAAACATGCACAACTGAATTGGATTCCAAATGGTCATTGACAGATAAGTAATCTGCACAATTCTGAAATAGAAACATATAGAACTAAAACGGCTACTCCAATAACCCCTTTTAAAACCAATCAAGTATCCATGGGCATTACCATATATCACTCCAAACTACCCCAAGCATTCAATCATACAACCTAATGTGATGGAGGGTTTCATGTCATTACTCACAACTGATGGCGTGGATATGCACAGGTCTTCCCTTCACAACCATTCCAACAAAGCTAACATGATTGCTGGTACGCTGTACTAATTGTACTAAACTTATGTTGCCTGATATTGCAAGGGAAAATGAAACTGACAATAATTGAAGATAAGAACAATTCAAAGAACAATGAGGAAGCAAAATGATTTGGTGCAATTACGAAAACTAATAGCTACCACCACAAGCACTACATTTTTTGATGCTTGCGCACAACCTGGCTTGCCACTCACTGTATAAGAACAATCAGGGGCTCTTGTAATTCCATGAAAGCCACCATAAACCAATTAAAAGTAATGAACAACAAGCTAGTTTCATAGAATCCAAAGAGCAACAAAACCCAACAGTAAAGCCAGCAATCAACATAGCCTCATACTTTAAATGATGAATTGAAGAACACAGAGAATTACCTAAAGTGCTGCTCTCTGAAAATGTGCGTTAAGCCCATTTTGAATTTTTTTTGTACAGAGGTATTATCAAGTTAGACAGAAAGAATAAATCAGTGGAGAATGAATTAGTTCACCAACGTAAAATCAAGATGAAGACCAAAGTTAATGAGAGCCCAGATTATTCTATAAGAAGGAGATCAACACGACATGGGGCGAAGCCATTTAAACTAGTCAACATAGAGATTCAATTCAAGATCAAAACCAAAACCAAGATGATATCAAATGATTCATACTTCCTTTCCCTCAACATGGGGTAATGAAATAAGATTGGATAATTCATATTCTCATACCCACGACATGGGGCAGAGAAACCATTTGATTTCTAGTATTTATTTAACACATGACCTCTCAATCCATCCATAACAGAAATTAAAATCCAAATTAAAACTAAATCAAAATTAAACAACTGAACTGGGATTATTATTATTATTATTTTTTTTTAGAGAGAACAAAAACAACCTTGCACACTTCAACAATAGAAAGGAGGTTAGGGATATTACTTGACTCGGATAGGAATTACTGGAGGGTTGAATCCACTAGAAATTTGTAGAGGTCACTGAAATTGAGGTTGCACTTCAGCAAGATGGCGATGAAGGATTAGATACTTTGGTTTCTTTTTCTTCCTTCAAAGTCCAAGCAATATGGGGAAGAAAATGAAGATCAGCTGTGATTCTTGAGGGTAAGAATGAAATGGGTTTGGATCTGATTTGTAGAAAAAAGGGGCTGGAATTGATGATGATGAAGGGCTGGTCTCAAGTGAAAGTGAGATGGGTTTAAAGCCTTTCAGATGGAGGAGAAAGAGATTAATGAAAAGGATGGTTGAATATGAAATGGTGGACGAGAAGTGGAGATTGCAAAGGGAATGAAGATAGTGGTGGTTGAGGTGGCTGGGCTCGGGTCAAGTTGAGTGGAGATGGGGATGGTGGCTGAGAAGGGGGTTTGACGGGACGGGTTTTAAGGGTTTGAGATGTATAGACGAGAAGGGTGGTGGATGGAGAAGAAAATGGGTTTGATGGTGATTAAAATCGGTGGTGAAAATGGAGCTGATGATGGTGGTGGTGAGGTAGTCTTGGCCGGAATCCGGCAAGCTTGCCGGAAAAGACGGAGACAGAGGAGGTTTGGTGAGGTGGGTTTTGGTTTTGCAGAAATGGGCTTTGATATTGAAAATGGTGGAAAGGGTGTTAGAGAAGAAGAGAGAGGTTGTGGTGGCTGGTGGTGTTAGAAAGGGGTTTGGTGGACGTTGGCCGGATTCCGGCAATCCGGCCGGAGAAGATGAAATGGGTTACGGGTCGGATTCAGTTTTAAAGGGGGTTTGAGAGGTGAACTCAAGGATCTGTTGAGGGAAATGGTGGTGAGGGTGGATTGGCCGAAGGAGTGGCCGGAGGTGGAAGAAAAAATGGAGAAAATGAGGTGGGTTTTGAAGGTGGCTGAGAGAGAGTTGAATGGAGATGATGTAGAGATGGTAAGCTTGGAAATGGGTTTCAAGGGGAGTAGGAGTGGGAGAGGAAGAATCAGGTGGTGGTCGGATTGGAGGTTGGTCGGAGGCAAGAGAGATGGCCGGAGATGGTAATCGGCCTCTCCTCTCTCTCCCCCTCTGTTTTCTCTTTTTTTTTCTTTTTGCAAAAAAAAAGAGGCCTCTTCTTTTGCAGCCCTAATTCGCTTGGTATATATAAAAGGGAGTGAAAAATTCCCACCCCTATTCTTGCCTTGAACACCCCCCTTGTAGTGTATATATGTTTATCCATTTGGCCTATATGAGGTGGTCCAAGTGGAAAACAGGGCAAAGATTATCTTCTCTCTAAATGATCCTAACCCCTTGATTTAATCCAAGGGCCTTTAAGGGATGCTTGCAGTAGAAGCAAAACCAGAATTACAACATCACCCCTCTGAAGTTGGCAAATCACCCTTCTACCAACAGAAATCCCTTATTTTGCATTTTGATACGCGCACTATCTCTGCTTGTCTTATTTAACATTTTTTGTCTGATTGCCTTGAAATTTTGCAGGGGTATCCCTGAGAACACTAACAATCTTCTGGGGAATTTGTACCCACGAATGCACGCAATAAGATGCTCAAAAACTCAAGCCTTCTTCTCATCTTGGGTCCACTTTTCAGAAATTTCTTTAACTTCGAGACCTCAACTCTATTTTAGGAACTTTAGGGCCTGGTCAAAATGGGGTGTCTACAGATGCCCCTCTTTGGTAGAGTGTGCTAGTCGCCCAAATGTCAAAGCTGAACGGACAACACATTTTGACTGGCCCACGGCTTCAAACAAAAGGGATGTAAGAGGATAACAAAGTAGGTCGACGAGACAGGTTCTTATCTGATTAATCAAGAAAAAAATGATAAGATGAGTTGGCGAGACGACTTCTCGTAAGAAAAACTAAGATGGTGAAACAGACTCGACAGACTCTCAGTGGAATGATGAGACAGACTCTTGGCGGGGATAATGAGACAGACTCTCAAGGGAATAATGAGACAGACACTCAAGGGAATGGTGAGACACTCTCAATGGGATAGTGAGACAGACTCTCAACTGAAGGGGATGATGAGACAGACTCTCAAAAGGATAGCGAGATAGAATCTCAACTGAAAGACGAGACAGACTCGCGATGAAATAGTGAGATAGACTCTCACATAATGCACAATGGAATGATTAGACAGCCTCTAATTAAGCCACTCAGAGATTTGGAGATTACAAAGCAGAATGATTAGACAATCATCTTAATCAAGCCACTCCAGGATCTGACAAGACAGCTTCTGACAAATCAACAAAGCAGAATAATTAAACAAATTATCATGATCAAGCCATTCCAGGATCTGAGAAGACGGCCTCATGATAGATCAACAAAGCGGGATGATTAGACAATTATCATGATCAAGCCATTCCAGGATCTGAGAAGACGGCCTCTTGACAGATCAACAAAGTGGGATGATTAGACAATTATCATGATCAAACTACTTTAGGATTTGAGAAGATGGCCTCTTGATAGATCAACAAAGCGGGATGATTAGACAATCATCATGATCACTCCCGATTTAAAATTTTGACTTGGAAAACGCGTTCAAGTTTCTCAAATCATGATTCGTTAAGACTGCTATCTCAACTATCATCGCATGCTAGGTATCTTTTATGGCCTGGCTTTCATTAGGACATAAAAGATGCCCCTAGTACAATTTCATTTCTAATTCAGGAGTCTTAACAAAACTCGAACAGATTCAAGCTTTCTTTCATGAAATTTGGGTTAGAAAGATTTTTTAAAAGTACAAGAGACTGATTCTCGCTGAAAGGTCTACTACTTTTATGCCAATAGCAGGGGCTTCGGGCCTCCAAAGGCTTTCAAATGCACAAGAGACTGATTTTGCATGAAACACCTTCAATTTTCTGCCAGGTGTCAGAATTTCAGGTTACAATGGTTTTCAACTTCCCAACAGACTGATTATGTTCGACATATCTTCCACTTTCTGCCTGCTGCAGGAATTTCAAATGGGCCTGAGAGCTTGCCGTGCTTCTGGACCAGGTATAGGTCATTTCATCTTCTGGAGATGCGACTTCGGTTTCTAGTACGTGTTATCCCAGCTTTTGAAAGGATACTGGACCCAACAGGTCATTCGGGACACACCTGACTTGACTGAGTACATGACTTTGACTTGACATAGAATGACCTTGACTGCTTGACAAAAGACTCTTGGTAAGTACACAACCGAGTTACGAAACTGACTTTCAAGAAGGACTGAATCTGCTTCTTAATTTGATAATTGTTTTAAGATGGCACAGCTTACCATTCTTAGAATTCTTTGAATACCATGTTTTAAGGTGATTCTGCCTCTTTCCGGTATTTAGTCATGGTTATTATATCCTTTGGATTGCTCGGTTTTAACCCCTAGCTTAGAGGAATATCAAATGAAGCTTTGTCGGCACTATTCAGACCTTGAAAGTGATGCCGATACAGATATGAAATTCTTGTTGGCTTCTGAAATTTAGTCCTTTATGAGAAGTCACTACCATGACCAGATTGCCCTTTTGGGTTTTCAATCTGGCGGATCGCTTGCCTTAATTTTTGCCTAGACCGCCTGCCCTTGCAGTTTTTCCATCTAGCAGGCTCCGCACCTTAATTTTTGCCTAAGCCACCCTTTCGGGTTTTCAGCTTAGCGGGCGAATGACCCTAACTTTTGCCTAGACCGCTCTCTCGAGTTTTCAATCTAGCGGGTCTAAGACTACATATATATATATATATATTTTTTTTTTCACAAACCTTTGCCTTATCACACTAGGAGGACTTCTAGGTGGTTTAGGATTTGAAAGAATTGGATTAAGGTGTTTGCATTGACTGGACCGAATCTGGACCCTTCCAGATAGCCTACGTATCTCCAAAGAGTGAGGATCAGGTCCGCGTAGTTTGCCCATTGGGGACTTTGGGTTGAGATTGTTTTGATTTGACTTTTTTCTCTCCTCCATAGATTTGAAGGATTTGCTTTTCTTTTTCTTTCTTTTCAACAGTTTTGAAAGATTTGACGGAACCCAACTTTTTCAGGTTGCCTACGTACCCTGTGGAAAGGGATCAGGTCATGGCGTAGTTCAGGTTTGTATCTTTTATGACGCAAGTCATAAAAGATGCCCCTGGTTTGAGGGTGACAAAGAAATTTTGATTTTACTTATTGGCTCAAAGGGTTTGCAAACGGTCTTTGACTTTTCCCCCATTTTTTTCATTTAGGTTTTTGGATTTGAAGCTCAGACCGACCAAGGACGGCCTCCTGGTGTCTTAGGCATAATACTTTTTAAGCTGATCAAGGTTTGTGGGCTCTGTTAACTTTTCACCATTTTGATCAAGGAGTTTGACGGCTTTTCCAGGCAGGACTTCATCAACAATGTAAGGACCTGACCAGTTTGGTCTGAACTTCCCTCGGGGATCATAGACCGGTGCCCTGTAGGATTTCAAAACGAGGTCTCCCTTCTGGAGATCTCTGATCTTCACCTTCTTGTTAAAGGCTTTCTCAATTCGACGCTGATAACCTTGGACATGATACAAAGCTCTGAGCCTCTTCTCGTCAATCATCTGTAACTCCTGATGCCGGGCGCTTGTCCATTCTGATTCTGACAAATTCGCCTCCATCATTACCCTTAACGAAGGAATTCTCAGCTCAACTGGCAGGACCACTTCCATTCTGTACACTAGTGAATACGGCGTATCTCCCGTAGAGGCCCTGATTGAAGTTCTGTAAGCCCACAAAGCATATGGTAGCTTATTTGACCAGTCCCTGTACGTCTCTGTCATCTTGCTGATGATGGCTTTGATGTTCTTGTTTGCGGCTTCGACGACTCCATTTGTTTGAGGCCTGTATGGTGAGGACTTGTGATGCTTGATCTTGAACTCCTCACATAGGTGTACCACTTCTTTCTTGACGTGCGATCCATTGTCTGATATCAGCTCATGCGGTACCACATATCTGCAAATTATGTTCGTCTGAATGAATTTAGCAACTGAGGCTGAAGTCAGCGATGCGAAGGATGCGGCTTCGATCCACTTAGTGAAGTAATCAATGGCTACCAGGATGTACTCATGCCCACTTGAGGATCTCAGAAACACCTTTCCAATAATATCGATTCCTCAGACTGAAAAGGGCCACGGTGAAGTCAGAGAATGTACTCAGAAGGCAGCACATGAATGAGGTTGGCATACACCTAACATTTATGACACTTCTTCACGAATGCAAAGCAGTCAGCTTCTATGGTTGGCCAATAGTATCCAAGTCTCAGGATCTTTCATTACAGCATCTTTCCGTTCATGTGAGGCCCACAGACTCCTTCATGGGTCTGCTTTATGAGATTAGCCGCTCGATCTTCATCTACACAAAGAAGCTGGATTCCATCAAATGACCTCCTAAAGAGCTCATTGCCACAGATAACGAAGCTAGTGGCCAACTTCTGGAGAGGCCTCCGCTCTTTTCCCGACGCTTCAGGGGGTGCCCTTGGCCTAAAATGAGATTCCTTATGTCAATGTACCAGGGCTTTCCATCTGGACATCGGGATGCTATCTCTATGGCGTTCACATGCGCTGGTGTCCATTGCAACCGCACTGCTAGAGGCTGAACTTCCATTGATGCGGAAATTTCTAACATTGAGGCTAGTGTAGCCAAAGCATCTGTGAAATGATTTCTCGTCCTCGACAGATGAGTAAACGTAACATTCTTGAATCTCCTGACCAAAGAATCCAGATACGTGTTATAGGGTATCAATCTGTCTTCTTTTGTCTTCCATTGACCATTGATCTGACAAATGATTAAGATTGAATCCCTGAAACATCTATCTCTTGGATATGCAAAGCCAAAGCTGCTTCAAGACTAGCAATGCACGCCTCATATTCGGCCTCGTTGTTGGTACACTTGAACTGCAATTTGATGGATACAGGGATGTATTCTTTCTTCGGAGATATCAACATTGCCCCAACCCCTTGACCTCGGTTGCTCACAGCACCATTGAAATACATCATCCATCTGGTGTTTTGGACCTCATCCTCTACAGCCATGATCTCATCATCAGGAAAATCTACCGTCAGAACTGCATTCTCGTCTACAGGCGCATCATCCAACTGCTCAGTTATCACACACCCTTTTAACTGATTTCTGGGTCACATAGGTGATATCGAATTCAGACAATAACAGCAACCATCTGGATGTTCTTCCAGTGAGGGCGGGCTTCTCGAACAAGTACTTCAACGGATCCATCCTTGAGAGTAAGAGAACTTTGCTCGATAACAGGTAGTGCGTGAGCGTCTGAGTTGCCCAAACCAATGCCAGACAAGTCTTTTCCAGGATAGAATACTTCATTTCGTACTCTAGCATCTTCTTGCTGATGTAGTAGATAGGCTTCTCTTTCTTCGACTCAGGGTCTTGCTGGGCTAACATGCAACCCATAGCCGTGTCAGTGACAGATAGGTATAGTAACAATGGTTGGTCCGGAATAACTGGTGACAAGACTGGAGGCGAAGCTAGACACCGCTTGACTTTCTCAAATGCTTCCTGACACTCATCATTCCACTTCTTCGGAGAATTTTTCTTCAGCAGCTTGAAGATGGGTTCACATGTCGTCGTCAGCTGATTTATGAACCTCCTTAGGTACTGAACCTTTCCCAGGAAATCACGGATCTGCTTTTCTGTCCTCGGCGGCTCCATCTCTTGGATTGCTTTGATCTTTTGAGGATCTACCTCGATCCCTCTTTCGCTAACCATGAACCCCAACAACTTCCCTGAAGTAACCCCGAATACACACTTGCTCGGGTTCAAGCGAAGCTTATACTTCCGGATCCTTTCAAAAAACTTTCTCAGGACTATGACATGCTCTGGTCGAGTCTTAGATTTAACAATCATGTCATCGACGTAAACCTCGACCTCTTTGTGAATCATGTCATGCAATAAGGTGGTAGCCGCCCTCTGATAGGTTGCCCCTGCATTCTTCAGCCCGAACGACATCACTCTGTAGCAATACGTTCCCCATGGAGTGATGAACGCAGTTTTTATCATGTCCTCAGGGGCCATCTTGATCTGATTATATCCAGAAAAATCATCCATAAAGGATAACAAAGCATGACCAGCTGTATTATCTACCAAGAGATCAATGTTCGGCAACGAAAAGTCATCCTTGGGACTTGCCTTGTTCAAATCTCTGAAATCCACATACATTCTGACTTTTCTGTCCTTCTTGGGCACCGGTATTATGTTAGCCAGCCATTCTGGATATTCAACCACCTGAATGAAACCTACATCTAATAGCTTTTTGACTTCATGGACTTTCAACTCCCATTCTGGTTTTAATTTTCGAAGTTTTTGCTTTTTGGGCTTGGCACATGGGATTAGGGGAAAACGATGCTGGACGATGTCTTCGCTTAATCTCGACATGTCATCATAGGACCAAGCAAAAACTTCTTTGTATTCTTTAAGCAAAGTGATTAATTCTTCACGCGCCTCCGGGGATAACGTTTTGCCAATCTGTATTTCTCGGATTAAGGTTTCATCACCTATGTTGACGGTTTCAATTTCTTCTTCAAGTAGTTTAGCTTGGCGCTACTCCTCCTGAGTAATCATGTGTTTGATCTCAGGGGGGTTTCATCGGCATCCTCATAAGAGGGGGAGTTTTGATCCTTATTATTAGTTTTATCAATTTGAGAAGCAGAAATAGAGACAGGAAGATATTGAAACGAGTCCTTATTTCATTCATAGAATCAAGAATTACATTGTTGATCAATTGGCCCACAGCAGGCTCTACATTATGCTTAAAAGAAATGTTTGTATCGTCAACCGAAATGTTGACACCTGACTCAATTGGACTATTTATAGACTTTGTGGTAAAATCTATAACGGACTCATCTTCATAGACAGCATCTATACCGGAGGACTCGCCATCTACACCAGGAATGTATAAGCTTCCTAAGGTACCTGCATCCAAAGAATTGTTAGAAATAACAGACTTTATATTTGACTCGAAAACAGACACATACTTAGAAACATTAGACTCTTTTGGAGGAACATGACCATACTGAAGAACTATTTGAGGAATGACCTGAGAGGTCCAGTTATCAAGGGGTACCTCAGCTGGGGTAATTCGGCCCTTAGGGTTCAGAAGGTGCACATCTTCTCCGATCATGGCAATGACCGGTGCCTCAACCTCGAAGAGGGAGTCCAGAAGCTGCGGCTCTAAGTTCTCAGCCCAGTTAGATTCTTGCTTTTCAACTGCTGCAATCTGCCCATAGAGGTACTCATCTGGCAATTCATCAGTGAAGAAAATTTCAAAGCCTGGTAGCTCTTTCTCAGGCTCATCAAACCAAGGCTAGGGGAAACCATAGAATGGGCCATCATCTCCTTCTTTCCTGTACTTACCATTCATCATCAGACTGAACAGTCCCATAGGTAGCTCTAGGCCCCGACGACGTAGCTCTGCCCACTTCAGCATGTACTGCTTCCTTTCCCTGATCTCTTTTCTAGTGGGTTCACATCCTAGCCCATATTCGCGACCTTCAATTCCGGCCACTCAATTAAACCTTGCAGATTTCTCCCTAGACCAGTTCCAGGAATATACCCATAACGGTGCATCATTCGTGCCACCTGTGCATTTGTGCTGGACAGAAATAAAATTTCTTCGTTCATAGCTTCCGCCATAATAATGGTCGAAACTTCAAGTGAAAACCCAGTCAGACTGACATCTGTGGTGCTTGAACCGATCTGCTCTTGGGATATCTGTCCAACCTCTGGTTTTGGATCCCCTCTAACTGTGATAATTCTGTTATTCTTGATGAACTTGAGTTTTTGATGGACAGTGGAAGGAACAACTCCGACCCTATGAAGCCAAGGTCGGCCGAGAAGGAGAAAGAAGGAGGTCTTGATATCGAGAACTTGGAATTCTACGTCGAACATTTCACCTCCAATCTCAATTTCGGTGACCAAAGTCCCGATGACATTCCTTCTGGTTCCATCGTAAGCTAGTATCCCATGCTCTGACGGAATAAAGTCATCTGGCCCAAACCCCAAGGCAGTAGCGGTGCTCAAAGGACACACATTCAGAGTTGACCCGTTGTCAACCAAAACCTCCGGTACTTTCTTCTTATTATGCAATAAAGTAATCCAGAGAGATTTTGTATGATTCTTGCCCTCTGAAGTCAGATCTTCATCAGAAAATGACATGATCTTAGCTAATCTGGCCATAGATACAAGTCCAACCAGCTCATCAGGGGTTATATCAACAGACACCTGCGTTGCATTCAATTCAAGAAGTATAACTTGACGGTGTTTAGGTGATGACATCAGCAGACCCCAGATGGAAACATTAGCTTGTGTCTTCCTAAGTTGCTTCAACAGAATATCTTCATCTTCTTCGGGACTCAACCTCTGATTCTGGTTTTCAACTGCTCTGGCAATCTCAGCAGGATTCTCTGCTCTCAGCTCGGGAGGCTTAAAGACACGTCCACCACGAGTAACATGGCGAACCTCATCACAGGGATCGTTCAATAGCAGCAAGTCCTCATCCTCAAGCTTAAGGACATATGGGACTTTGTTTTTCTCTTCTTCTTCCTCGTATCTGAGGACATAGGGACATTCAGAAGATTCCCCAGCTTCTTTGCTATGGGATAAGACATAAGGCTTTTCGCATTCAATTTCCTTGTCATCGGATTCCCATCTCAAGATATACGGCCCTTCAGAAATAACGGAACATATACGGGAATGATCCAGGACAACTTCTTCAGTAAGAATAGCATAGACATTTGGAGGAGGCATAGCATGCGTTGGCAATGAATTTCTGGTGACATTAGGAAGAGCTTCCACCGCGATTTCTTTTGCCTCAATCTTATTTTGGATCTTATGCTTTAGTGCCAAACATCTGTTAGTCAAGTGCCCAACACTCTGGTAATATACGCAATATTGATCTTTTCTCCAATATTTCGGGCGAGGATTGGGAACTTCCCGGGGTTCTAGCAGGGTGATCTTCTTGTCCCTCAACAGTTTTCTGAGAGCTACAGACAGGGAATATGGTAAAGGAGTGAATTGTCTGAGCTCGTTCCTCTCCGGACGACCTCCTTCGGAACCTTCTTTCTTAACTGGACGAGCAGTATTTACATTGTTAACTTCCTTCGGAGGCTCCATAGGCCTTTTTTCCTCTGACATCTGAGGAGGAGATCCTAGTTCTCAGGCCGCCCTTAGCCAGTATATCTTCGATTCTCATCCCGATCTTGATCAGGTGATCAAAATCATTGAAGTACTGGATAGACATATGAGGAAAGTAAAAAGGGGAAAGATTCTTGACAGCAATTTTGATCAGATCTTCATCAGGCAACTTGTTAGTCATTTGCGCCGCCTTTCTCCTCCACCGCCGAATGAAGGTAGTAAAGGTCTCATTAGGTCCTTGCTTCAGCAACTTTAGATCCCTTTTTGTCACGTCAATCCCTTCTTCCATGGAGAATTGTTGGACAAATTTGTTAGCTACACCTTCAAGGGTCCTGATTTCTTCTGGCTTCAGATGCAGAAACCACTTCTTTAATGTACCAGTTAGAGTTCTAGGGAACACCAGAGCAATCTGCTATGGGGATAAACCGTGCTACTGCAACAGAGGAAGGACTGACTTAAGATGGCTACGAGGGCACCCCATTCCGTCGTATTTGTCAAAGTCTAGCATTTTGAACTTGGGCAGAAGTACGACCCCTGGGGCTATCATGAATTCAGACATATCCAACTTTTTGGGACCTTGGCACTTCATGCTTTGCATGTCTCGGGTCAGCTTCTCAATTTGGTCAGCTAATCCTTTTGCTTTATCAGGATTTGCCAGGTTAGGAAGACAGTTCTCTTCTGCATACTGGGCCTCATCAAAATCTTCGAACTCAGGCAATACAGCTGGCCTGGGAGAAACAAGAGGGACAGAAGGTATAACTGGAGGTTGCTGATGGGCAGGCGCCTTAGAGGCAGAATGACGGTCATTTTTCAAGAGGGCTTTATCATCCTTCATGGTATTCACCTAAAGAAGAATAGCCTTCATCATATCAGGACTATTGTTTCCGGTCTCTTCCATTGATTCAGGTGTGAGCTAAATTGGTGAAAGTATTTCTGGAAGACCAAGGAAAAGCGGCGTAGGAGAAGTAAAGGACTCTGAGGAAGAAGAATGTCTACTCAGCCTGGAATCTGAAGACTGACGGGACCAGGCTGGTTTTGAATTGACTTTCTTGGGAGCGATGGTGTTCAGTTAAGACTCCTGAATGGAAGTTAATGCATTAGATTGAGCGATTGATAATTGAGATAGAATATTTCACACAAATTCAAGACGAGATAAATAGAAAAGAACACATTTTCATTGATCACAAATCAAACTGCAGTTACGATTGCTAAAACATGCCACTTTTAATTACAAGTAAACGAAAGCAAGTGAGCATAATGAAACTTGAAATTAAAATGACAATTGTATGAAAATAGTCTTCAATGCTCCATGATCCGAGCTCTCTTTCCCGCAGGCTCCTCTGGTAACTCTTTCCGTTGGACTTTAGATGATAGAGCAAATCTCTTATCTGTAACCTTGTTTCTCCAAGCAGCTACAATAGACTTTATGAGACCGGGAGTAAGCTTTTCGTAAGGAGGAGGGGTTACAAATCCGGGAGGACATGGATTTCCCATGATCTGGTAAAGCAAACGTGTGGGTGCATAAAAGGTTGACTTTTCCAAACCCATAAGATACACAAATGGATGCGGGTAAGTGCTAGTGATAACTTGTAAGCATGAATGACTCACCCAGTGAAATTGATCATTCTCCACGTGCCGCAACCAGTTATGCCACTCATCAATGGATTGAGGTTTATTGGCCATTGGTTGCCATGAAAGGTGATCCTTGAGGGTGTACTGAAGGGAGCTCCGTGGCCGAAGGATGGTAAGTTTTTCACAAAGCCACAAATAGAGCAGTTTGACACACCCATGGAAATTATCCTTAATGTAAGCCCAAGGGTCTACTCTCCTATCTTGTTTTGATGATTCTAAACATAATTGATTGTGTTTTTGAATACTAATCAATTTGCTTTGAAGTGTTGTGTTTGAGATATGATTGATCATTGAAGAAACCAACACACAACATGGTCATGCTTGGAGATATCCCATACAAGAGTCAAAGGAGCTAAGTGAAGCTCACCTCATCTCTCAAGCAAGCATACACAAGATGGAAGATCAATTGAAGACCAAGACTAAAGAGAAGTTGAAAGCTACATAGGTATCATTGTACATCCTTTCTCTTTAGATTTCCAAGTCAAGGCAAAGTGTTTTCAAAATGTTTTTCAAAGAACACTTAAGAACTTAAAATGGATTAGTGAATGGTTATGTGGTGGACCAACATGTTGGGACCCTCATAAACATTCCAAAATAATCATAGGAGTTGAGTTCCAAAAGCTAAAAATCAAATAAGCAATAAAAATCAAAATCTGTGGATTTTTAGGCTTCTCGGAACTCCGAGAATTTTTCTCGGAGCTCCGAGCTCGGAACTCCGAGAGTTCCCTCGGAACTCCGAGAAAAGGTCCAGTAGCATCTGGACATTTTCTCGGAACTCCGAGAAAATTTCTCGGAACTCCGAGAAATGGTCCAGTAGAAATTTTATTTCTTCTGGCCGTTGTCTCGGAACTCCGAGAATATTTCTCGGAACTCCGAGAATGGTTCTCGGAACTCCGAGAACCTTGCGACAGCTCAAAAAAGAGCCGTTGGGTTTTGAATTAAAATTTGTTTTTTGTTATCTACACCCCTAAACGGTCATATTTTGAGGAGAGACTATTTATACAATATCTAGAGGATTATTTCCTCTCTCTTGATCTTTGAAAAACATCCTTAAGCATAAAAAACATTTGCAATCCATTTTAGCTTGAGTTTTTGTTTTTCATCCCAAACTTGCCTTTCACTTGTGAATCTTTTGAGTTTGGATATAGTAGTGCTTTCACTTGCAATCTTTGTTGAAGAGCAATCAAGGAACTACAAAGGGCATCAAGCTTTCAAGAAGAAGCCTAGCTATCAAATCTTCCATATCTTGTATAGGTGGCTAGGGCATTCCTTTTTTAATTCCCTAAGAGAGCAACCGCTTAGAACTCGGCGGAGAAGGAGAGTCTTTGTAAAGGTGTAAGGGCATCCTTGTTTAATATCCCTTGGAATTGTAACCGCCTCGGAGCCGGGCATCGTGGAGGTCTCCAATAGTGGAATCCCTCAAGTGCGACCTTGAGTAGAGTGGAGTAGGCCGTTGGCCGAACCACTATATATCGGTGTGTCATTTCTCACTCTTGCATTTCCATTGTTGTTTTGGTTTGGCTTTTCACTTTGTTCTTTCAATTATATTTGCACTAACCAAATATTTAATTAAGTGAAGAAAAATTCCAATTAGGGTTTATAGATAATTTTCAAAAGGCCTAATATTGAGTTAAATTCAATTCACCCCCCCTCTTGAGTATTTCAATTGGTATCAAAGCCTCGTCTCTATTTTTTTTTTAAAAACCCTAACCGGTTTAGAGTAAAGATTCAAAAATGGCAAACTACCCTCAACATCATGAAGGTTATTCAAACACTAGGCCGCCCTATTTTGATGGTACAAATTATGGTTTTTGGAAAACTAAAATGAAAATCTTTTTAACTCAAGACTATCAAATGTGGAGAGCAATTAATAATGAATATATCCTACCCACAAGAAATTTAAATGATTGGACCGAAGCCGAACAACAAGCTTCGAATTATAATGCCAAAGCCATGAATTCTCTCATTTGTGCTCTATCTCCCGGAGAATTCAATAGAGTATCAAATTTGAATTCGGCTAAGGAAATTTGGGACACTCTAGAAGTCACCCATGAAGGAACCAATCAAGTTAAAGAATCTAAAATGAACCATCTTTTTCGGCAATACGAACTTTTTCAAATGACACCCGATGAAACAATTGCCGACATGTACACTAGATTCACCAATCTTGTAAATGGATTAAGGGGACTTGGAAAACAATTTTCCAATAGAGATTTAGTAACTAAAATTCTTAGGTCCCTACCTTTGTCTTGGGAATCCAAAACCTCCGCAATCACCGAAGCCAAGGACATGAACACTTTGAACCTAGATGAACTTATAGGGTCCTTGATCACACATGAAATGATTTTCAAAACAAAAGCACCCGAAATCGAAACTAAAATCGAAAAAGGAAAAGGAATTGCTTTTGCTTGTAATGTAGGTGAAAGAGAAGATGCAAAGGAAGACATCGAGGATGAAGTAGCTCTCCTAACAAGAAGGATCAAATTCTTGCAAAGAAACATGGGAGGCATGAGAAATAGAAGGACCAATCCTCCATTCAAGAAGAAAGAAGAAGTTGGTGATGGATCTTCTCAACCCCGATGTTACGGTTGCAAGAAGCTTGGACACATTCGCCCGGATTGTCCACTCAACAATGAACCTACTTCAAACAACCGCTTCAAGAGAAGAGAAGGCAAGAAAGGAATGTCCGCCACATGGGATGAGGAGATTGAAAGCGAAGGCGAACAAAATGATGGGGAAGATTGCCTATTAGCAAGAAATGTGTGCTTCATGGCCTCAACAAACGACAACAATGAGGTATGCCTTAAAAGCCACAACAAGAGGAACACATGGTACCTTGATAGTGGATGCTCTAGACACATGACCGGAGATCTCACTCAATTCGCATCCCTATCACTCAAGGATGGTGGAGAAGTTACCTTTGGAGATGATAAGAAAGGAAAAGTCAAAGGTGAAGGCACCATAGGTAACTCTACCTCTCCCATACATGATGTACTCTTTGTTGATGGCTTGTCCCATAATCTTATTAGCATTAGTCAATTATGTGATAATGGTTTTGAAGTTGTCTTCAATCCCGATAAATGCATTGTTAAAAATAAGATAAATGGAGAAGTCAAATTCATAGGTTTAAGAGACAATAACATTTACACAATCGGATTAGATGATCTTAGACTTCAAAATGTAACTTGTCTAAATGCCATAAGTGAGGATTCTTGGCTATGGCATAGGAGGTTGGGTCATGCCGGAATGGATCTCATTTCGACCCTCTCCTCAAAAGAAAGTGTTAGAGGATTGCCTAAGTTCAAATTCATCAAGGATCACATTTGTAGAACTTGTCAATTAGGAAAACAATTGAAAAGCTCTTTTGCACCTAAAAATATGATTTCAACTTCCTACCCCTTGGAGCTACTTCATATGGATCTTTTTGGACCAATGAAGACTAGTAGCATAGGTGGAAAGAGGTACGTGTTTGTAGTTGTTGATGACTACTCACGATTCACATGGGTCATATTTCTAGGACATAAAGATGAAACTTATGAAAACTTTCTTACATTGTGCAATCAAATTCAAAATGAAAAAGGTATTGCCATCTCCCACATTAGAAGTGATCATGGAACTGAATTTGAAAATGTACATTTTGACACTTATTGTAATGAACATGGCATAAAACATAATTTTTCCGCACCTAGAACACCTCAACAAAATGGAGTAGTAGAAAGAAAGAATCGAACTCTCCAAGAAATGGCTAGAACTATGTTGCATGAAAATGATCTCCCTAGATATTTTTGGGCGGAAGCGGTTAGCACCGCTTGCTATATCATAAACAGGGTATATCTAAGGCCAATTTCTAAGAAAACACCTTATGAGCTTTGGAAAAACTTGAAACCAAATATAAGCTACTTTAGAGTGTTTGGATGTAAATGCTTTATTTTAAACATCAAAGATAATCTACACAAATTTGATAGGAAATCGGATGATGGAATATTCTTAGGGTATTCTTCTCATAGCAAGGCATATAGAGTATTTAATAGGAGAACCCTAGTAGTAGAAGAATCCATGCATGTGACATTTGATGAAAGAGAGCCAACACCACAAGAAATGCCACATGATGAGGATGAACCCATTGAACATCTTTTTCCAAAATTGAGTGCTCCTCCTCATGCATCAACAAGTCATACATTACCTAGTGAGGAAGTAGAAAATGAAAATGATGACTCATTGCCTAGGGATATGAGAACATTGGTAGATCATCCTGAATCCCAAATTTTAGGTGATGCCACATTGCCAGTAAGAACTAGATCATACTATCGTAGTGTGAGTAACAATCTGGCGTTCCTATCCGAATTAGAACCAAAATCCATCAAGGAAGCTGAAAAGGATGAATATTGGTTGATGGCTATGCAAGAAGAGCTAAGTCAATTCGAAAGGAACAAAGTGTGGAGGCTAGTACCTAGACCTAGTGATCATCCAGTCATTGGCACGAGATGGGTGTATAGAAATAAATTGGATGAAAATGGAATTATCACTAGGAATAAAGCTAGGCTTGTAGCCCAAGGGTACAATCAGGAGGAAGGGATAGATTATGATGAGACATTTGCTCCTGTTGCCCGTATGGAGGCTATTAGGATACTGCTGGCATATGCATCTCATAAAGGATTTAAACTATATCAAATGGATGTCAAAAGTACCTTCCTAAATGGCTATATCCAAGAGGAAGTGTATGTTGAGCAACCTCCAGGTTTTGAAGACTTCAAACATCCAAATCATGTCTTCAGGCTTGATAAAGCTTTATATGGATTAAAGCAAGCTCCTAGAGCTTGGTATGAGAGGCTTTGCACTTTCTTAGTTGAAAAGGGATTCGAGATGGGAAAGGTGGATAAAACCTTATTTATCAAAAGAGAAAATCATGATATCCTCCTTGTCCAAATCTATGTGGATGATACCATCTGTGGCTCAACTAATCAAAAATTGTGTGATGAATTTGCAACCTTAATGAAAAATGAATTTGAAATGAGTATGATGGGAGAGTTAACCTACTTCTTAGGACTCCAAATTAAACAATACAAAAATGGAATATTTTTAAATCAAGAAAAATATACAAAGGAGTTATTAAAGAAGTATGGCATGGATAGCAGTAAGACATCAAGAATTCCCATGAGTACTACTGCTAAGCTAGAAAAAGATGAATTTGGCAAATCTGTGGATCAGAAATTGTATAGGGGTATGATAGGTAGTTTGCTCTATTTGACAGCCAGCAGACCAGACATTATGTTTACTGTCTGTCTCTGTGCTCGATTTCAATCGGATCCTAAAGAATCCCACCTATCAGCCGTTAAGAAGATCTTCAAGTACTTAAGAGGAACCCAAAGTCTAGGACTGTGGTATGAAAGATCATCTTCCTTCACTCTCATCGGATATTCAGATGCAGACTTTGCTGGATGTAGAGTAGATAGGAAAAGCACTAGTGGAACTTGCCAATTCTTGGGTAAATCACTTGTTTCATGGTTTAGCAAGAAGCAAAATTCAGTAGCTCTGTCCACAACAGAAGCAGAATATGTGGCAGCTGGAGCTTGCTGTGCTCAAGTCCTATGGATGAAAAGCACATTGATGGACTATGCAATCAAAATGGAAAATATTCTCATCCAATGTGACAATACTAGTGCTATAAGCTTAACAAAGAACCCCATACAACACTCAAGAACAAAACACATTGAGATTAGGCACCACTTCATCAGAGATCACTCACAAAAAGGGGATATTTGCTTAAAATATATCAACACTGAAGAACAATTAGCGGATATCTTTACAAAACCCCTCAGTGATGATAGAATTTGCTATATCCGAAGTGCCTTAAACATATGGAGTGCGGATCAAATCAAAGAAATTGCCAAATAAATACTTGGTATCAGCTTATCTATATAGTATTTATATATATAATCTTTGTTTGGTAGTAATCTGCATGAATGAGATGTCAAATTTTTAATCTTAAAAATCACTCAATTGATATTCTTAGCCTTCTTAGTTTTTCTAAGTTGGAGAGGTATTTTCACTTTAATTAAAATACCTAACATCTTGACATATGTCAACATCTCGATCATGAACAGGTATATGTACATTACTTGGTTATATATTTTTATACCATAAGCATTGATTTAGGGGGAGTTATCCACTCCTAAATTTTTTTTTTTTACACCCTTTCTGTCGATGACAAAAGGGGGAGAAGTTTGAAATTGATTATCTATTCAATTGACTATATGCACCACTTGCTTATAACTTGTATCATTTATATGTGTGCATATATTGAGGGGGAGTTCTAGTATTCACTTGCCTACTATGTCACTCCACACACACCTCATAATCAATTTTGTTTGTCATCATCAAAAAGGGGGAGATTGTAAGCCCAAGGGTCTACTCTCCTATCTTGTTTTGATGATTCTAAACATAATTGATTGTGTTTTTGAATACTAATCAATTTGCTTTGAAGTGTTGTGTTTGAGATAGGATTGATCATTGAAGAAACCAACACACAACATGGTCATGCTTGGAGATATCCCATACAAGAGTCAAAGGAGCTAAGTGAAGCTCACCTCATCTCTCAAGCAAGCATACACAAGATGGAAGATCAATTGAAGACCAAGACTAAAGAGAAGTTGAAAGCTACATAGGTATCATTGTACATCCTTTCTCTTTAGATTTCCAAGTCAAGGCAAAGTGTTTTCAAAATGTTTTTCAAAGAACACTTAAGAACTTAAAATGGATTAGTGAATGGTTATGTGGTGGACCAACATGTTGGGACCCTCATAAACATTCCAAAATAATCATAGGAGTTGAGTTCCAAAAGCTAAAAATCAAATAAGCAATAAAAATCAAAATCTGTGGATTTTTAGGCTTCTCGGAACTCCGAGAATTTTTCTCGGAGCTCCGAGCTCGGAACTCCGAGAGTTCCCTCGGAACTCCGAGAAAAGGTCCAGTAGCATCTGGACATTTTCTCGGAACTCCGAGAAAATTTCTCGGAACTCCGAGAAATGGTCCAGTAGAAATTTTATTTCTTCTGGCCGTTGTCTCGGAACTCCGAGAATATTTCTCGGAACTCTGAGAATTCTCGGAACTCCGAGAATGGTTCTCGGAACTCCGAGAACCTTGCGACAGCTCAAAAAAGAGCCGTTGGGTTTTGAATTAAAATTTGTTTTTTGTTATCTACACCCCCAAACGGTCATATTTTGAGGAGAGACTATTTATACAATATCTAGAGGATTATTTCCTCTCTCTTGATCTTTGAAAAACATCCTTAAGCATAAAAAACATTTGCAATCCATTTTAGCTTGAGTTTTTGTTTTTCATCCCAAACTTGCCTTTCACTTGTGAATCTTTTGAGTTTGGATATAGTAGTGCTTTCACTTGCAATCTTTGTTGAAGAGCAATCAAGGAACTACAAAGGGCATCAAGCTTTCAAGAAGAAGCCAAGCTATCAAATCTTCCATATCTTGTATAGGTGGCTAGGGCATTCCTTTTTTAATTCCCTAAGAGAGCAACCGCTTAGAACTCGGCGGAGAAGGAGAGTCTTTGTAAAGGTGTAAGGGCATCCTTGTTTAATATCCCTTGGAATTGTAACCGCCTCGGAGCCGGGCATCGTGGAGGTCTCCAATAGTGGAATCCCTCAAGTGCGACCTTGAGTAGAGTGGAGTAGGCCGTTGGCCGAACCACTATATATCGGTGTGTCATTTCTCACTCTTGCATTTCCATTGTTGTTTTGGTTTGGCTTTTCACTTTGTTCTTTCAATTATATTTGCACTAACCAAATATTTAATTAAGTGAAGAAAAATTCCAATTAGGGTTTATAGATAATTTTCAAAAGGCCTAATATTGAGTTAAATTCAATTCACCCCCCCCTCTTGAGTATTTCACTTAACCTCTCGCCGAGCAATAAGATCCAGCCCAGAGAAGGTTTCCGCTAGCATGATTGGGACAGGATTCCTTCCTTCGCTAATTTGATCGACTACACTCAGTAAGGTCACAGGGGCAATACTGGAGTCTTCACGGATAACGTGACGTGCAAGGACACCAAAGATTAGGGCACTGCGCCGACAACTTTGAAAACGGGAATCGGTAGGGTCAACGTTTTTAGAAAAACGCTTAATGAGGTCATCGAATTGCACGCATATGTCTTTGAAATAGGGCATAGCATCAACAGTTGTGTTCTCGAAAAGCTTACAGAAAAGGAAAGGATGAGACTCTACACTTGAAGGTTGGATCCAAAGTCCCTCAAGTGGGAGTTCTAGTAGGGCGCACTAATCCTCGAATATAGGACAGATTTCAAAGGGACCAAATCGAAAAACATGGAGAATGGGATCCCAAAGCCTTGCAGCTGCTTGAAGAAATTGCCAATTCACACCGGATGCGCTCAAATGATTGAACGTGCTGAGGAACCTGTCGGCCATACTCCACTCTGTATGCTCACGCGGGAGAGCTCTAGTTGACTCAATTATCCAATCCTTCATCACCTTGTTCGACATGATTAAACCTAACACACAGATAGCATAAGATCATGAGAGAGTGAAGATAACCTTGAATCATTAAATAACAGGGATAAATTTGACCAATCATATGGGAAGGATACAACTGGTGACATTGAATTTCTTTCATCAATGATCAAGGATGATCGGCAGATCACGACCACAAAATGACAGAAGTAGGTCATAGACTGGATCTCAAATCTGACGATGAACATCAACAACTGTATGATCAGGAAGATCGATAATGATAGATCATGGTCACAAAGACAGCGGACAAGCCATCAACCATATCTAAGATAGAGTAGGTAAATAGCAAAATCTAGCCTAATGAGTAATATCTATACACAACATGGATTTATGACACATCAAAAGGATGGGTACACAGTCGAAGGGTAATATACATATACGACATGGATCTATGTATACAACATGAATGAACTCACAATCAAAGGGCAATGAATAGACCATGGCCATGAGAGTGACGAGTACAGACCACTAATCAGGTGACTATGAAAGAATGTACATATGATTCATTAAACTAGGAATCCCTCACTGGAAAAGAGGGTTCTAATCTAACCAACCGACAAAACTGAATATACAGAAGAGATTTGTACAATCTGAAGACAAAACAACAGATTATAGTCACAACAATGGTAAAAGAAATACTATCGACTGCATCGGAAGAACGCAAATATGATGACTCAGACCTGGAATACCTGCTGCAAAGGGGTCCCGATCTGAATGACCGACTTGGCAAATATGGAAGGTACAAGAAGATGGCAAAACTGTACATGGACTCAGCAAATAAGACATGTACAAAGGAACAACACAACCGTACACTCAGGAGACAGAAAATGGACCATGGTCAGGATAACGACCAAGGAAAATTACAAACCAATTTGAAGACTGGAGAATGAAACTATGTAGCTGATAGTTAGACCAGAAAACTCTACTGGCAGACAGGCCCTGGTCTAACAGGTTAGCACAAAGAGCGATCAGGATCACAGAGTTTAAGCAAAATGGACAACATGGGATCAAGGACTGGACCATGACCATAAAAGGTGGTGAACAAAAATCATCAGTCGGACCCAAGACTGAGAGAGGAACAAACTCTAACTGACGATAATAGACTAGAAAACCTCACAAAGATAGACCCAAGACACTGAAATAATCACAGGGTAGACCATGATCTGGGTGACGACCAAGCAAGAGTAAGGGTCATCGATCAGGTCCAAAGGAATGCATGACTGAAATAGATACAGAAACCTAATCTAGGAGATAGGTCCTAATCTAAGAATAGATATAATACATGCACGTACATATATACATACATACCCTAACCAGGGGCACCAACCCTAACCTGGTCTAGCGGAGCCAAGAAAATCTCGACTCAAAAGTGTCTGTGAGTGTACTAGATAACGCGGCGGATAATCACGGTGTGACTTACCCTTCTACACTACATGGGTAGGCTGACTTCTATCCTAGGCTCACATATGCTGGTCGCACATGTTCGTCCTATATGAGTACATATATATAGTGTCCTAGCAAGGGTTCCCTAATTTTGGTTCTAATGGGAGCAACTAATATATATATATATATATACATAATATAATGAAATGAAAGTAGGGCCCAGGCATATCTGCAAGGTACTATGCATATGACCATACCCTTGATGTATAACGCCAGCACACCCAGCATTATACAGAGTATGTTCACTGCTCATCGGCTGTTGTAGAACACCAGCACACCCAGTGTCTACGGCTACAGCTCCGGCACATAGCTTGGAAATAGATACAACGGTTCCCTCAAGGTCATGATTTCCCATCTGGTACGCGTCGTATCTATTCCCTGGGGCCAATAATGAAAACAATGAAAGAAATAAAGAATATGACAATGTATGATGTGCTGAGTGTGAATCCCTCATTTTATTTACGCACTTACTTGGTGCCCCTAGATTTCTAACGATAAGGTTCCCATTTAACTTGGTTTTGACCCAAATTTCTTCAAAATTAATTAAAATGGCATTTTTACAGAGTTGGGCAATGTTTCACGAATTTCCCCAGCAGAGTCGCCAGCCTGTGGACCCCGATCTGAGAGAGGCGGGGGACGGGCCCCAAGAAAGTCTCTAGATCATCCACGTGAAGGAGAGCTCCACCAAGGAACTCTCGAAAGAGTGTCCCTCACAGCATGAGTGGCGATGTAAAGTGAGATACCTCTCGATTCGAGGACTAGCCCGGATTCGAGGCGTACCTTAAACAAAGAAAGAGTCACCATCCAAGGAAGTAGGCCCTGGATCCCATACTATGCTTTGTCGCAACAGATAACCAGAGATATAAAAGGTCCGTGACTGATGACGAATGGGGAAGGGATTAGGCGCCACCAATTCGCCCAAGTGCATGCACCTGGTCTCTTATGCCATTTATTTATTGATTTTGAAGAGTTTTGGCAAAAATCATGTGAAATGGGAACGAATATCTTCGAGATAACGTCTATCTAATCATGCATCTCTCGGAGATGAATACTAAGCACACACAACAAGAAATGAAAGACATGCAACCTAAGAATAGCTAGGTTATGAGTGTCATGCCTAATTGGTGTCTAAGTTCCGATGGACAAACACATGCACACTACAGCTAAAGGTATAAGGTCTGTACAGTAAAGTAAGAAAACACAGCAAAAACACACAACACAACACGACTCTACACACGACTCGACTCGACAAACCCTAGACTCTAATGCAATACTTGACTCGGACCAGGGTGGTCGTCCATCCCGGCTGCTCTACGTATCCCGGCCTCGGGAAGAATCAGAGTCAACGTAGTTCGGCAGCCTATTCTAAACTACAGTGCCTAACCATCTAGGACCGCTATCCTAGACTCGATCAACTAGACTCGACTAGTCTTTAAAGCTTCTTGCTATTACTTAAGTTCAAGTGAATTGTAATTTTTAGGACTCCCTATATGCCATAGCTGCTACAAGTTTTTAGCCTTAAACTAATGCAGGTGGGCCCTACATCCTATGTGTGACTAGGTTGTGTGTCATAAGGAAAACAATGGGCTATCTAAATACGTTCTAGTCTAGCCATCGGCTCGACTAAGTGTCCAACCGACCACGACTCGGGGCCTTCTAACTTTAGGGACACTCACACGACCAGACATGGCACTCACACGACCAGACACACGAAGCAACAACCTATGCAGGACAGACTCCTAACTCTAAGATACCACAAACATCTTACCACTACTATTCACACATAAATGTGCTCATCAGATTCCCCCATACTTGAACTTTGCTTGTCCTCAAGCAAACAAGAAGAAAAAAAAAACTAAAACTAAGCTAAAAACATAAACAAGGCAAAACTAAAAACGAAGAAAAGAAAAAGACCTAACTCACTTTTGTAGGAATCACGGTTGCACCTAGCACGTGCAACAAGCCTTTGAACCCCTAGGTTACCCTAGTGGACGAGTTTTGTCTCGTGAGTGTTTGCAGTGAATATACACACAAAATTCTAGAAACAAACTTTTCTTTTCAAATCGACTATAGAGTAAAGCCTAAAATTTCTAATCCTGTTGCTTTGAGAAATTACTCAAAATAGAAGAACAAGAATACCCCCATACTTAAACTTTGCATCATATCCCAAGTTAGAAAAATTAGAAAAATTAGAAAAATATTTTAATCAAGGAATCCTCTTTTGAATTTTTCCTATTCTTCTCCCTTAAATTTGCTTCTAATGTAATCGTATCATAAAAGAAATTTGATCCGGAAACTTCGTAGAAAACTTACAAATTTATATGGTCCACCATACTTTCCACTTTTCCCATAGTTTCTAAGAATAAAACTCACTTTTTGTAATCCTCTACTGCTTTTGGCGTGAATGACATGCAGGGCATGCACCAGACACCCAGGCTACTAAGCAGTGTCCGACTAATCTTTGATTTGCATATATCATAGACATTGATGCATATGAGTTCAAGTTTTACCTTTGATTATGTGCAATGCTTTGATTTATTAAGCTTTCTAATTGACCCATGTATGGAGTTTTCAGTCAGTTGCTCTCAAGCCAATTGGCTTTAAGGAACTAGGCATAAAAACCCTTTAGACTTAATAGCTCAAGTCAAAAAGGCTACAAATCAAAACTATAATCAAGAAGCAAACTTTCTAAAAATAATTCTTTCTTTCTTTTGTTTCAACTTTTCTTTCCTTTTTAACCATACCATATAAAAAGCAAGTTTCTATTTATATTTCTTATTCAAATCCTTTTAAAAGAAAGATTCCAAAAGAAAACAAAACTAAGAAAGGAAAGTATTCTTTCTAATTTTTAAATTCCAAAATTAAAATATCCACTAACTTTCTTTCTTAAAATAGGAAAACAACTTTCTTTCTAAGAATACCAAGTTCTTTCTAATTTGAGAAAAATTACCAAAAAGAAAAAGAAAAAAAACTTTCTAACTTTAAATTATAGAAAAGACTAGAAAAGGAAAGTTTCTAAAAGCTACCCTCCATACTTGATTTATGCATTGTCCTCAATGCATTAAAAATAGAAACAAAAATAGGAGTTGCACACTTCAACAATAGAAAGGAGGTTAGGGATATTACCTGAGCCGGATAAGAATTACTGGAGGAATCCACTAGAAATTTGTAGAGGTCACTGAAATTGAGGTTGCACTTTAGCAAGATGGCGATGGAGGATTAGATACTTTGGTTTCTTTTTCTTCCTTCAAAGTCCAAGCAATATGGGGAAGAAAATGAAGATCAGCTGTTATTCTTGAGGGTAAGAATGAAATGGGTTTGGATCTGTTTTGCAGAATAAAAAGGGGCTGGAATTGATGATAATGAAGGGCTGGTCTCAAGTGAAAGTGAGATGGGTTTAAAGCCTTTCAGATGGTGGAGAAAGAGATTAATGAAAAGGATGGTTGAATATGAAATGGTGGACGAGAAGTGGAGATTGCAGAGGGAATGAAGATAGTGGTGGTTGAGGTGGCTGGGCTCGGGTCAAGTTGAGTGGAGATGGGGATGGTGGCTGAGAAGGGGGTTTGACAGGATGGGTTTTAAGGGTTTGAGATGTATAGACGAGAAGGGTGTGAAATTCCAAGGGTGGGCCCAAACGGCAACCTAAAAGGAGATTAGGTTGATAAAAATAAAATTTTCCCTTTTGAAATTTTAACCTAAATATTTAAACTCTCTAACGAAGGATTAAGAGATCAAGGAATAAAACAATTTAAGCAAGTGAGTTAAATCTAAAGTGCAATGCAAATATAAAGCAAGAGACAAGAAAGAGTGCACCCGAGATTTAAAGTGGTTCGGTCCTCAAACACACAAGGCCTACTCCACTCCACCAACCAAACCCGTTGATGGCTTCACTAAGGATTCCTTTAATGGCGAGGAATCAACCCAATTACAATTTGGTTCGGGACCACCTCGCAAGACTTGCCACGAACCGGAGAAAGCTCCGCGTCTCCTTGCACTCGCTCTTGGGATGGCTCCGCGTCCCTTCGCACTCGCCCTTGGGATGGCTACGCGTCCCTTCGCACTCGCCCAAATACAATCAAAGAAAATAGAAAATACAACTTCCCTCTTCAAAGGTAGATAGCTCTCAAGCTCACACAAATTTCACTCTTTGAAATGATATACAAATTCAAGCCTAGGTCTAATCCCTTTAGATATCCCAAATTGAGGCACAAGGGTGATTACCACTCCCAAATTGAGGCACAAGGGTGATTACCAGTCCCAAATTGAGGCACAAGGAATGAGAGAGTTGTGTTCAAAGGCATAGAGAACACACACACACATATATATATATATATATATATATATATATATAGAGAGAGAGAGAGAGAGAAAACCCAAATATGACCGTTTGAGGGGCATAGTCATAATTCTGTGAATTTTCCCAACGGTCAAAAATTTGTTCCCGACATAGCCTAAATCAGCAGATTTTCTAAATTTTTTAAGTTGATCATTTTTGGGCTTCAAGGGCTTCCAACTTCCACATGGATGGGATTGTTTATTCCAATTAGGGTCAGTTGTTTGGTGACTCCATTATGCCTCTAGGTGGGGTACCTAATAGGGATTAGATGTACAGTCTAATACAAGACTTAAGCCTTTAAATCTTCTTCTTTTGAAGCACATCTTCAAGTCTTGAACTCTTGCATGGATCACCTCCATTTCTTCGGCTCTTCAAGATATCTCCTTGAATGCTCCAAGCCTTCATCATCTTTTGGCTTCAAATGGTGTTCAAGGATGTACAAGCCTCGATCCATGCCGTTTTCCTTGATCTAAGTGTTTGAAATGCTTGAATCTTCAATACATGCACTTAAACAACAAACACGTTAGAAATACAACACATTTCAACTTGTGTTTGGAATCATCAAAACATAGAAGATTGCCAAGGTGAGAACCATTGGGCTTACAGGGTGGTCGATGGAGAAGAAAATGGGTTTGATGGTGATTAAAATCGGTGGTGGAATAGAGCTGATGATGGTGGTGGTGGGGTAGTCTTGGTCGGAATCCGGCAAGCTTGTCGGAAAAGATGGAGATAGAGGAGGTTCGGTGAGGTGGGTTTTGGTTTTGCAGAAATGGGCTTTGATGTTGAAAATGGTGGAAAGAGTCTTAGAGAAGAAGAGAGAGGTTGTGGTGGCTGGTGGTGTTAGAAAGGGGTTTGGTGGAGGTTGGCCGGATTCCGGAAATCCGGCCGGAGAAGATGAAATGGGTTACTGATCGGATTTAGTTTTAAAGGGGGTTTGAGAGGTGAACTCAAGGATCTGTTGAGGGAAATGGTGGTGAGGGTGGACTGGTCGAAGGAGTGGCTGGAGGTGGAAGAAAAAATGGAGAAAATGAGGTGGGTTTTGAAGGTGGCTGAAAGAGAGTTGAATGGAGGTGATGTAGAGATGGTAGCTTGGAAATGGGTTTCAAGGGGAGTAGGAGAGGGAGAGGAAGAATCAGGTGGTGGTCGGCTTGGAGGTTGGTCGGAGGCAAGAGAGATGGCCGGAGATGGTAATCGGCCTCTCCTCTCTCTCTCCCTCTGTTTTCTCTTTTTTTTCTTTTTGCAAAAAAATGAGGCCTCTCCTTTTACAGCCCTAATTCGCTTGGTATATATAAAAGGAAGTAAAAAATTCCCACCCCTATTCTTGCCTTGAACATCCCCCCTTGTAGTGTATATATGTTTATCCATTTGGCCTATATGAGGTGGTCCAAGTGGAAAACAGGGCAAAGATTATCTTCTCTCTAAATGATCCTGACCCCTTGATTTAATCCAAGGGCCTTTAAGGGATGCTTGCAGTAGAAGCAAAACCAGAATTACAACATCACCCCTCTGAAGTTGGCAAATCACCCTTCTACGAACAGAAATCTCTTATTTTGCATTTTGTTACTCGCACTATCTCTGCTTGTCTTATTTAACATTTTTCATCCGATTGCCTTGAAATTTTGCAGGGGTATCCCTGAGAACACTAACAATCTTTTGGAGAATTTGTACCCACGAATGCGCGCAATAAGATGCTCAAAAACTCAAGCGTTCTTCTCATCTTGGGTCCACTCTTCAGAAATTTCTTCAACTTCGAGACCTCAACTCTATTTTAGGAACTTTAGGGCCTGGTCAAAATGGGGTGTCTACACTTCCTAAATCAAGATCCTAGATGCAGTCCTAGAACAATGAGAAATTGGATTATCTGGATAAAATTCTCTATCATAGAGGCACTAAGGTTTTTATCTAGGGCAGAAGAAAGAATCTTTTTGGTTTAGATGCTCATGCGCTTTTACTCTAAACAAAAAGGGAGAAGAACTTTTCGAATAGAGGGAAGAATATTTCGATTCAAAGGCATTTTCGTTTTTTCTCTGAAAAGAAAAGGAAGAGGAATTTCAATCCAGAAGCACCTTTGGTTTTTCTCTGAAAAGAAAGGAAGAGGAATTTCGATCCAGAGGCACCTTCATTTTTTCTCTGAAAAGAAAGGAAGACAAATTTTGATCAAGAGGTACTTTCGCTTTTTCTCTGAAAAGAAAAGGAAGATGAATTTCGATCCAGAAGCACTTTCGCTTTTTCTCTGAAAAGAAAGGAAGAGAAATTTTCAATTCAGAGGCACCTTCACTTTTTCTTTGAAAAGAAAGGAAGAGGAATTTTCAATTCAAAGGAACCTTTGCTTTTTCTCTGAGAAGAAAAGAAGAGGAATTTCGATTCAGAGGCATATTTGCTTTTTCTCTGAAAAGTAAATGATGATGAATTTTGATTCAGAGGCACTTTCGTTTTTTCTCTGAAAAGAAAAGGAGTTGAGTTTTGAAATTTGAATTGAACTTGATTTGATAACCTGAAATGAACTTTAATTTGGAATTTTAAAATGGACTTGAGTTGATGATTTGAAATGAAATCGAATTTGAAAATTTGACATGAACTTGAATTTGATAAATTTGAACATTAATGAACTTTAGATTGACACTGGGGCTTTGACCAATGATGAGACAATGCATATTAGGAACTAAACGCAACAGCTATTGACATCTAGCCCTAGAGAAGAAACGATGAAATATGAATTATGGGAATAGTTAAGAACGCTTGGAGGAAGCTTTAAAAAGGAGTTTATTGCATAGAGACTATTGGTCTTTACTGCTGGGGATTTCGATAATTGAAACCCTGATACGTGAACTGGTAATCTAGAACAATGGCCTTTTCTCGTGACACAATTTCTTGATGGTGATGGTATTCAATGGACTGGAAGGAAATTCAGAATTTTAATGATTCACCCTGCTGAGAAATCAGTCTAACCATCGTCACATACGAGACTCTCCCAAGCCTATGATGCCTTTCTGGGATAGGGTCTTGTTATGGAAACTGCACTTTCTGATGTTTATGCTTATGAATGCTTTCGTAAGTGGCTGGCTTTTCTTTCACTTGATTCATGAAGTCCTTCTTTCAGGATTTTCATGGCTCTGGTACAGTTGCAGATAAGTTGACACCTTACCTCTTTCACCAAGACGGTTGCAACCTTTCAACATGAAGACAACTACTGACTCTACTGGTAGGGGAAAACTGGTAGAAGACACTATTCAAAGGATTGAGATTTTCTGAAAGAATGGACTATAATAGAAAGGGATGGACTGACTAGACCAACTCAAAGTGATGCTTCTGACTTGGTTAACATTTTGTTTGGTAGGTTTGGCATTTCAAAGAGTAATTTTGCAATTGATAAAAATTGGACTTCTTCTTTAAAACAGTAATACTCCAAAGATTTTATTACCACCCCTTAATTGCTTGGTTTCATGCCCCTAGTTTCGAGGATGCAAAGTGTACCTGCTTGAACTTCTTGAATCTTTGATCTTAATACTGGATATAGCCTTCTTAGATATTTTCTCTTACCATGACCAGCCTAGCGGATCTTCAAACTCAGTGTTCTTCTCTTTTCTCTCTCTCTTTTTTTTTGGGTCTAGAACCTTAACTTTGAACACCTGAAAGATTTTGTATGTTGGATATGGTTATACAAGAAAAGGCTAAAGGCTTGCAAATTTTGACCGAACCTGTAAACAGGTTGCCTACGTATCCCAGTGTAGGAATCAGGTCACGCGTGGTTCATGGCAGATGCCCATAGTATAAAGGTATAATGATTTCTTTTTCTTTTTCTCTTTTTTCTTGTGATAGACTTTTCATTGTTTCTTTTTTTTTAAGGATCAAACCTAGATTGACCAAGCATAAAGGTAATATATATATATATATATATATATATATATATATGAGAAAACATTTCCTACACACTTGTGTAGGTAAGTTACCTACACACTAGCTTAAAATACAGTGGGGGCTCACATTGTTTGGGTGATCCAAACAATTCATTTGAATGGTCCTCACATAGATAGGGTGTCCACAAAAAATTAGATCCATAGGATCATCCTAACCCTACGATTTGTGGAGGTGAAATGGACGTGTATAAACCTTCACAAATTAGTCCATTTTTTGCCTCCATAGTTTGAATGGTTAGGATGATCCTATGGATCTGATTTTTTGTGGACACCCTATCTATGTGAGGATCATTCAAATGAATTGTTTGGATCACCCAAACAATGTGGGCCCCCACTGTATTTTAAGCTAGTGTGTAGGTAACTTACCTACACAAGTGTGTAGGAAATGTTCTCTCTCTCTCTCTCTCTCTATATATATATATATATATATATATATATATATATATATATATATATATATATATATATATTTCATGGATTAATTTTGAAAACGACCGAACTTGGATTGACCAAGCTGCCTACGTACCCCAGTGTAGGGATCAGGCCGAGCGTAGTTCAGGGTGATGCCCCTATTGTAATGGGTTTTCAAAGAAAATATTATTTAGGCTCAAAGGGGTTTGCAAAAGGGTATTCTTTTCTTTTCTTTTTGACATTGGGTTATGACATTGGGGGTTTGTTCGGCCAAATGAGGCCTTCTAGTGTTCAAGCTTAGAATTGATCTAGGTTGACAGACTTTCATCTTTGCTCATTTTTCTCGGAGTTCGACGGTATTTCTAGGTAAGAGCTAATGAGTTTTCTTCCTTCTGAATCTCGATGTGTACTTTGTTATTGAGGATGTGAACTAATCTTTAATATCCTTGAATGTGACATCTGAACTTGAATTTCATCTGAAAATTTGCTTTTCGAATGTTGACATTGACAATCGCTTTGCGATGTCTGCTTTTGAACCTTTTTCCATATTAAGTGTCTCAAATGAATTTGAAAACTAAGGCAAATGATTGAAAATAGAGAAGGGGATTTCCAATCCATGCCCCTAGTATAATAGGTGTGCTTCGTGTCCTTATTCTTTTGAATTTTTCTTTGGGCCATGCCCCTGGTATCTATGGTAATGCTAACTGAACGATCGATTCCTCCTCTTGCTAGGTTTAATAATTCCTCACGTTCCTTAGACGGTAATTCATTTCCCATTCATATTTCTTGAGTTAAAGGTTTAGTGCTAATGTTTATTATTTCAATTTCCTCCTTGAAAGTCTGGGAGAGGCGCTCCTCCTCTTGTTTAAGGATTTCCTGTAACTTAAGTGGAGTTTTGTCGGCCTCTTCATCCTCTTTCGAGGAGGGAGTCTCATTTTTATTTATTAAGATCAGAAGCAATCCCTGAAACATTATTGGGAAGCAAATTTCATTGAATAGAAAGTAACTACATATGATGACCCGTCCTGAACATGCTCAGGATTCACAATTTTGGACTTGAAAATAAATGCAGAAAAAGGCTCACCCAGACTAAGCGTTGACTCTCACCTTGTAAGACTGGACTCAATTACTGAACTAACATAATATCTGACTCAACACAAAATAGTAAATGACTAAAACTTTAACTTTAACTGCTGCAACGATCTAGCTTTGAAGGCTCGGGGAAGGCTGGCTCACAACTGGTATTTTCAACATCCGATTCTTCTTCACGACAACTGGACCCGTGCTTCTTTGAACCCTTGGTTGCCTTAAGCATTGGCCAGTGGCGGTACTGCATGAGTCGGCATATGATTATTGACGACATTCGACCTCTGTTGAAATGTTAATTTTTTCTCATCAATCAACTTCTGGATTACATACCTCAAAGCTATGCATCGATCAGTGATGTGTCTTAGGCCCTGGTGGTAATCACAGTGCTTATGTGCTCTCCAACTCAGGGGTAATGGATTGGGAGGCAAAATGATGCGACCTGAGGCAAAAATTCTTGTAGGATTTTAGAATGTAGAAGAGGTAGAGGATCAAAATCTCTCCTTGGTTTCTGCTGGGCTGCGACCATGGGTTGATCATAACCCATGACTATACGGTTTTGAGGTCTTGACGGTTGAGGATTGGCATGAGACATTGCCAACCTCTTTGACCTGTGCAGGTGCAGGCTTCTTAAAATCTAGAATATTAGGATTGCTTTGGTTAAACATCCCCTTGAGGCATTGCTTCTTCAATTTGTGTGCCAACATTTATGAGGTGCTCGAAGTCAGGATAATAATGGAGAGACATGTGATAATAGAGCTGAGAGGATAGGTTTTTTAGTATCATCTGAACTTGCTATTTCTCAGTGGGACGGTCAATCATTTAAGCTGCCAACCCCCTCCATCTTTTCACAAATGCCAAGAAAGACTTCATTGAATATTATTTGGTCTTTTCTAAGTATTTCTTAGTGATATCTGTTCTGTCATCATAGTTTTACAAATTGTTCAGCGATATCTTTCCATGTCCTATAACGGGTTTTGTCTAAACCTAAAAACCACCTTCTGGCAACCTTAGTTAAAGAGACTGGGAAAAGCTGAGCCATTTGTTCAGAAGATAAGCTCTGAGGTTGGCACATGATAGTAAACATCTGGAGATGGGAAGTACGACATCCCGTGCCATCATACTTATCAAAGTCTGGCTTCTGAAAAATTTTTAGAAGACAGATTTCTGGGAAGAGTGTCAGATCATTTAAGCTAAATGCCCCTTGCTCCTGAATCTGTATATTGTTAACCTTCTTAGTTAGCTGTTCCAACTTCTCCATGACCGACTTATCAATTAACATTGAGACCGGATTGCAGTTCTCATCACCATATTGTTCTTCATCAGTAACATCAAATGGGCCTTGAGGAATAGGGATCACCATAGGCTTAGGAGGAAGCTCTGACATGATAGGGTTCACGGGTTCTTTGCCCTTTGAAGGTGAAGGAAATGATGAACCAAACTTCTCGGAGAATTGGTGTAGACACCCCCATTTTGTTCCGCTTTAATCAATGAAGAGGTTAGTGTTTTTCTATCAGTTTTCTAGTGTTTTTCATTTTTCGTGTCCTTCCGTTATGTTTTCCTGATCTTTTCGGTCATTTCTGCCGTGTTTCGCATTTTCCCGCTAAGTGTTGAGAAGGGTTATTCACGAGAATCCGAGCAAAGGAGAATTTGGACCTGTTTGGTGGGCCCACACTGAACATTTGTTTAGATTTGTGGATCATTTTAAAAGCTAAATTGGATGCCATAATATGCTCCTTCTATAGTGGGGCCTCTCATGCTATTTATATGATTCGGTCATGATTTAGAAATCCATATAGAAATAACAATTGCCCAAGAATGAAGGCTCACATCACTCGTTTGGACTGTAGTGGGCAAAGTGCCTTATATTCTTAGACATTATACATATGGTGTTCTTGATTTAAGAAGGCACAAACCGATCTATAATTTTTGGAAGTGGTGAGATCATTACTAAATTGCTTTAGGGGAGTTGACTTGGAATGTAAAGTATAAATGGATATCAACCATTAAATAGGAGAAGTAGCCATGCAATACAGGATTCTAAATTGAGAAAATTGTTTATGGGCTGAAATAGAAAGCTAGAATATAATATGTGCAATTACCCATGTGAATGGAAGCTTGCTGATTTGGAGACATAAACCGTTTGAATCATAGTCGATTGATCGGACCGTTTGGATCATCAGATGGAAAGGTGGCAAACCTATGGGAATTACCAACGAGTCTTTTGGCAAGCCACTTGCCTAAAAGGCAACATTCCCTGATTGCTTTCTTTCTTTTATAAATCATATTATTTTTGTAAAACTACTGAGTGAAAGGAAAGGTAGACAATTTAGCTATTCCCACTTTACATATGTGTGAACACCGATTGGGAATGTTTTCAACCAAAATGGCATGATATTGAAATAAAAGGGTTGGATGATCTTCTTTGGTAGATAAAAAAATGGTAACACCCTACCTGTGTGGGGTCAACTGCCGTTTTCTTCCTCAACTTTTTTTGGAGAAGGTGGGTGCCATAAGTAAGTTGCTATGAGGAGGTTTTAAGGGGAGGAGGAAAAGAAAAAAAAAAGGAAAAAGAGAACAGCAGCGAGGGTCTCTCCAAAAAAAGAAAAAAAAAACAGCAAGCTCTCTAACATCTCTCAAGCTCTCTCTCGTTTCTCTCTTCATCTCTTAACATCTCTCAAGCTCTCTCTCATCTCTCTCTCCATCTCTCTCCATCTCTCAAGCACTCTCTCCATCTCTCAAGCTCTCTCTCTCATCTCTCAATCTCTCATTCTCTTCATCTCTCAAGCTCTCTCTCGTCTCTCAAACAGCTCTCTCGTCTCTCCCTATCTAAAACAGCTCTCTCATCTCTCAAGCTTTCTCTCATCTCTCAACCTCTCATTCTCCATCTCTTTACAGCCCTCTCTCAATCCCTCATTCTCACCCTCAACAGTAGCGTCTCAATCTCTCATTCTCATCTCTCTTATCTCTCAAGCTTTCTCTCGTTTCTCAAGCTTTCTCTCATTCTCATCTCTCTCGTCTCTCTCTCCACCTCTCAACAACACTCTCTCCACCTCTCTCAACAGGTTATTTTTCATAAATATTGGGGAGAACCTTTCGGATTCAATCTCGGAATTTCGGCATCAAATCATTATCCGCTGACTCTCGTGCTTTCGGATTAGGCTTGGATCGATACCAAAGGTAGGTGCACTCTTCTCAGATTTTTCTAGAATTTTTCCGTATTTTTTTACGTATTTTTGCATGGTTTTAGTATTTACGCACATTTAATTCAATAATATATGGGTTGGCTCAAAATCGGGTTTACATGAGTGTTTCGAAGTCCGATTCGTCTCAAAATTTAATGCAATGATATATTTAATGGGACTAAAAGAACTATCGGATTGGATCAGACGTTGGATCTAAGGATTTTCTGAATTTGGATGAAGATTGAAATTTAATTTGAATTAATGACCGGGATATTAAGAAATTGGAAAAAAACAGTTGTCTTAGGATGATCTATTTCTTGGAATATTATAATTTTATTGTGTTCATCATATCAGAACAAGGTTAAAGGACATCTTTCAAAGTCATAATTTCTCAAAAATCATGTTTAAAAAATAGAAAACTCTTAAAAGACATCTTTTTGAAGCAGAAAAATGGAAAATATACCAAATAAGTTCTAAAATTAATGAAATTTTGTAGTAAAATAATATGATGTTTATATATTCTGCCATGAATTTTTAATGATTTTAGGATTCTATTTCGTATACGGTTTGATATTTTCTTTTGAAACAGTCAGATTTTGTGAGGTTTTTTATTAATGTCAAACCATGATTAAAATTTTCAAAAACTTAACAGTAGTCTTATATTACAAATACCATGTTACTGTAAAATTTTCAATTGATTTGAGATTTGTTTCCTAGGGGATGCTGTGTAAATTCATAATCTGATCTGAATCTTTGAAAATCTGAAATTGATAGTAAATCGTATCTAAAATTTATGAAATGTTCACAGTAGACTATAGTCATTCATACCTTATTATTGTAAAAATTTCAATGGATTTAGATTTCTATTTCTAAGGGTTTCTTTGTAATTTTAACAATCTGGTCTGATTGTTATTAAATCGGAAATTAATAGCAAATTAATATAAAAATCTATGAAAGTTTTCCAGTAAGCTATATTCATTCATGTCTTGTTACTGTAGAAATTTCAATTTATTTTAAATTTTCTTGCAATGAGTTCATTTGTAAAATCATTCATGTGATCTGAAATTGATAAAATCTATTAAAAATTAAAATTAACCAAAATCATTATGAAAACTTTCATGTAACCTTAAATTTCTGTCACGTATTCATTCCTCAAGCCGCTGAAATAGAAATCTTAGGAGTCTTAGATTTCCTTTGTAAAATGGCCATGCTAGGATAATTTAGAGGCCGAGATCGTAACCATAATCGTATGCTAATTGCAATTGATCTAGCATAATTGGAGTGGGTAAATTATAGTATGTTATTGGCTCCGAGGTCCACTATCCACGGAAATCCTGAGAAATATGCCAGGCAATAACATATTATAACCTACATGCTAAATTATAAAAGGGTCGAGAACACGATTCCCTTCCATGGTTGCGATTCAAAGCTGAAACTTGCGAACCATAGAGCCTTTAGTATTCCTTAGATGTTTAGGAATAAAAAATCCTTGAAACCTGAAAATCATTAACTTCAACAAATTGAATCGATTTACCTCATGTCGTTCGGAATCGTTGGATTGCGGTTTCCATCGTAAGAACCATTAGAGCCCCATTTAGGAATATTTGTGTCATGTTCTAGGTTTTAGGGTGTCCTAGAGTTAAGGAGTCCAGCCTCATCACGACCGATTGCTATCATTAGCAATTGAGTCATAGATCTAGTTACACTGGTCACCCAATTTTTCCTTAGGATAAGCCTAGTTACCTAGGATGTAGGTTAACCTGCATTAGTCTAAGGGACAACTTGCACTTAGATAGGATCATATAGCATCTTAGATGAAGTCCTAAGATAATAAAATCTTCAACTTGAACTAAATAATTTCTCTTAAACTGTTGAAACAGTCAATCCAGTCTAGATCGGTGTCCTAGATGAGTTAGGCATAAGTAGCTTAGTTTAGGTGCACCGAACTATGTCGACTCTGATCCCAGTGAGGCTTGGGTACGTAGGCAGCTTGGATGCTTGATGGCATGCCAATCACGAGTCGGCTCCACACATAAGTGGGGTTTTGTACATTAATTCTTAAATTAAAAGTAATTAAATCACTTAGGACTTTCAATGAAATTAGAAGTTTAGGAGAACTTTCACTTAGATTGAATTCAAACAAATTAAGAAAATCAAGATACACATTTAGGAATTACATTGAAATTAGATCTTAGGATGCATGTCATATAGTTCGCACATTAATATAGAGTTAAATGAGCCATTTAAAAGAAATTCGAAAGAGTTAACTTTTGGAATTGAAGACCGATTATCGAGCATGAATGGTGCATGCGGTGGTAACTCCCCATACCTTCCATTCTCGTAACCAGGTAACGAGTCTAGATTTTTGGTCAATTATGGGTCCTAGATCCCTCATCTAGGTGGCGACTCTGTCACTCTCTTTTGCGTGGAATTCGGATTGCCTTAGTTATCCCAAGTTCACGGAAAAGATGAATTAAATCACACCTTGCTAGGCTAGGCGGCTTACTCCTGCCCTTATGGGTACTGGGTTGCACGTTTGTTTGCACCCTATGGCTTGGTTGTTGCCTGCTTGGTTGGGTAATTAAAATCAATAATAAAAAGCACACGGCATTTGCGTGGGTACGAGAGACCGAGAGAGAGCGTGGCGGCTCGCGCCCCACCCCTCTCGCGGGATCGGGTCTCACAGTTTGGCGACTCTGCTGGGGACCACCTAACTTCATTAAAATTTCAAAAGATAATTCATTTGAATTTATTTTAATTGGCTCATGAAAACTCTATCTTATATGCTTGGTAGATTAGGTTGTTTACTTTCTCATCACATAATACTCAAACTTAATCTAACAAAATCTGAAGGCATCATAGATTGCGCAAACTTATTGCACACACTTACATCACTTGCATCTCACATGCACACACATCCTATTTTAGGAACCCGGAGTGTTATCTAGCATGATTGACTGGGATTTCATCACCTGGTGCCTCTGTGCTAGAGAAGCATTCCACTCTTAGCCTAGTACCTTTATGGTACGTAAACGGATCTCTTGTTCACGTACTGATACACCGGACACTGGTATAGTATATTGAGCACGGATTCGCGCTAAGGGAACTCTTGGCCTTACCCCTAGATTAACCCACACATGCATGTAGTATACGAAGACACGTGCAACACGTGTGTGAGCGTAGTTTAGGATATCCTATCCATTTGTGTCTAGATTAGGCCGTGGTCCATCTTCCAATGGCTATGATCGGTCCTTAGGTACACAAACAAAGTCATGAGTCGAGATCCTCTCTCCACTCCGCTAGATTAGGATTAGGGTTTGTTGCCTTCAGGTAACACTGTTAAAATGTACGAAGATTAAAAACTTTTCCTTTGGGGTTAGGATATAAATCCTATCATTTCCAAAGATCTCATAGGATTAGTCATTCCTGATCTACCCGTTGAAAGCAATCTTACGTAATCTCATCTAATCTTTTGATCAGGTGTCTATCATTCGCCTCTTGTGGGATTCGATTATGTCTTCATTCCCTTTCTCAATTGGTAGGAATTGTGTCTCATTCATTTGATTGTGCAATCTTGATGATCTGATCGTACTTGTACCCTTAGTCTCTTCTTACTCTAAGTCAACCTGTTTCAAGAATATTTTGCCAAGTCCTTCAGAGTTCACTCTCATGATCTTTGAACTAGGGGCATTTCCTTATACGATTTTGTCATAATTGTCATGTTTTGGTCCTTTAGGATTCATCTTATTGTCCCAATTACTTGCTTACTCCATAATATTTTTCAGTCATTGAGAAGAAACACTCCATGAATGTCAAGCTCATATACCTCGTGTTCATTATTTCCATGACAGGAAGTTGGAGCCATAGCTAAGTCTACTACTCCTTGGGTTCGAATTTCTTCACAGTTAGAGTGGAAATCTGTCTCTCTGCCACCTTCTCTGAGAACCCCAGCATCTCCTTCATTCTCATCCTCATCCTCGCCAATGGCAGAAAACCAAGATAATCTTCCACCTATTGCTGTTACTGATACTCTCGCCTTAATTCTCCAGCAACTTCAAGAGCTCAAAGAGGAGAACCGAGTTATCAAGACCCAGCTTTCCGAGAAGTTGGCGCCATCTTCTTCCAAAGATAAAGGGCCTATGCACCATATAGCAACTTCAGCAGCACCTGCCCAGCCAGTGTTCATCCCTATCCCAGATAAAACTGAAGAAGAGTTAGAAAAAGAACAGTACAGCGAAGGTCACAGTAAGCCTTCTTAGTCAGCGGTTGATAAGACGGTTATGGAGAAATTAGAAAGTCTTACCAGGAAAGTTCAAGACAATCAATTGGTGCCATTAGCCCTTTTAGATCCTAAGAGGGAGGTCGTACCTTCACCCTAAATTAATACACCTAACTCATTCGGCCACTTGCCGCCATCTAAATCATGAATATGTCATATGTGTGTTACTTTTATATCTATATGTATATTAAGATTTCCCTTTTTGGTGATGCCAAAAGGGGGAGAAACACAGTAACTTGCTACCCAATTTAGGTGTTACCTCATTATTGATAGCATAATTTGAAGGGGAGCTTACACATATGATTCAAGGGGAGTTTGTGCTTATACTTGCTTACAAATGTTATGTCATATACCTTAATGCTAATCTTAAAATTGCAATCATATAACTTTGAAATGGCAAGTAAAATGGATCCACAATTGACTTTGAAATGGCAAGTAAAATGGATCCATAATTGAGGGGGAGCATATTATGCTTTTATCATTCCATTTAGGGAAGCTCCTTGCTTCCGATCAATATGAGTTTGTCATCATCAAAAAGGGGGAGAATGTTAGCCCAAGGGTTCCCATGTGTGGCCCTACTCATTGTTTTGATGACAACAAACCCACATTGATCGAAGTAGGTTGGTACTAATGATTTTACCATGATAAGCTCATACAGGAAACTTAGATTACCAAGATCGACAACAAGGTAGAACATGGTGATCAAAGGCATAGTGAAGATCCGTCAACCAAGAAGGACAAAGACAAATCAAGTTGAACCTTAGAGAAGAGCAATCAACATCAAGATGGAGTCATTAAGAGCTAAGTCAAATTAAAGACCAAAGAACAAGCATGTACAAGGAAGGATAAGCATGCTCATTCAACCACCGGACTCAAGAGGACTATTCAAGAGTAGGTCAAATGGAGATCATCTTTAAAACAAGATTGCAAGTATTTTCAAAGTGTTTCCAAAGTGTTTTTTAACGCAAAAATCCAAACATCCTTTGAAAACCATAATTAAGACCATTTGCTTTTCTATCACGAAGGGACCCAAATGTTTTCCGATTGAGCTGAAATTTTGGCCACACCTTTATCTCATACCTACTTTGATATGTACAAAATTTGGGAAGAAAACTCATTCATTTACTAGCCAAACTTGCAGACCAGACCTTGCGGCAGAAGTCTGGTCCGATCATCTGGTGGATCAAAAAGGGACCCAAACGGTTTTCAAATGACCTAAATTTTGGTACATAATCTTCCCTAATATCAATACATATGTGTACAAAAATTTAGAGAAAAACTCATTCATTTGATAAGTGAACTTGCAAACCAGACCTTGCGGCAGAGGTCTGCCCGATCATCTAGTTAATCCCTGGAAGCAACCAGACGTCTGGGCAGACGTCTTGGTTTCTTGGCTTTGTGTGATGAGTTTGCAAACTTAATGAAAAATGAATTTGAAATGAGCATGATGGGTGAACTAAACTACTTTCTTGGCTTGCAAATTAAACAACTTAAGAATGGCATATTTGTACATCAAGAAAAATACACGAAAGAACTTATCAAAAAATTTGGAATGGATAATTGCAAGATCATGAGAACACCCATGAGTGTCACATGTAAACTAGATAAGGATGAATTTGGAAAAGTTGTGGATGAGAAGATGTATAGGGGTATGATAGGTAGTCTCCTCTACTTGACTGCCAGTAGGCCAGACATTATGTTTAGTGTCTGTTTATGTGCAAGGTTTCAATCTGCTCCAAAGGAGTCTCACCTATCTGCAGTAAAAAGAATCTTCAAATATCTTAAAGGCACCCAAAGTCTTGGCTTGTGGTATGAAAGGACTAGTGAATTCAACCTCACTGGGTTTTTGGATGCCGACTTTGCTGGGTGTAGGATTGATAGAAAGAGCACTAGTGGGACTTGCCAGTTTCTTGGAAAATCTCTTGTCTCATGGTTTAGTAAGAAACAAAACTCCGTAGCCACCTCCACAACTGAAGCTGAATATGTGGCTGCAGGGGCTTGTTGTGCTCAAGTCCTTTGGATGAAGAACACATTGATGGACTATGGCATTAAATTGCATAATATTCCCATCTTATGTGATAATACTAGTGCTATCAACTTAACAAAAAATCCTATACAGCATTCAAGAACAAAACACATTGAAATAAGGCACCATTTCATTAGAGATCATGCACTTAAGGAGGATATATGCTTGGAATACATCAATACTGAAGTCCAACTTGCCGATATCTTCACAAAACCCCTAAGTGAAGAGAGGATGTGTGATATAAGAAGTGCCTTGAACATTTGGAGTGGAGATCAAGTGAAAGAATTGACTAAGTAGTTATAAAAAAAAAGAAAAAAAAAGGGGGCTTTGAGATCAAATTTGCCTGCATTTGTCTTGTTTGTTTGTTATGACTTAATGTTATATGATATTTGTGAGCCCATGAAGCCTATGAAATGATTGTGACATATCCAACTCAATGGATTCCCAAAAATCTCACTTTTGGTAAAAAACACTCGAAAATCCATCCATGCACCCAAAATGAGAATTTTGTCACTTGGATCTAATCTTATTATCCCAACATGTCAAAAAGATTATTTGTGAGTTGCGAACATCGTCAAACTCAGCAAACTCACTCATCATGGTGTCCTTCTCATTTCATGCAATTTCACTTGACTTTCAACACTTAGAAAGGTTTTCAAAAACACACATTTTTTGAAATTTTCAAACTAACTCAAAATCAATATCCAAACAAAAAATATAGTGTGTTTTAAGAAATATGAGTAAGGAAAAATACCAAAAAAATCAACCCCACTCAAATTCCCACTTATGAGTTGATGGACTCATCTAGACGTCTGGGCAGACGTCTGGACTCGAACAGATTTAAAAAAAAAAAGGGATGCGTTTTTTTTTGGTATTTTGTGATACGTTTTTAGGACGTGCATTTAACCTCTGTGTAGGGTTCAAGGGGTTTAATATTGGTGCCCTTTCTACCTTTACAATGATTTTCAAATTACAATATGTGAATGCCTTCACTTAAGGCTAATACATCACTTCAATACAAGAAATCTTCTCCAAATGATTTGCAAGTGAGCTTGATGAGAACTTCTCCAATGATGGGATTGCAAGTGAGCTTGGGAGATCTTCAAAGATGTTGAAGGCAAGTGAGCTTGAGTGATTCTTCTTCAACTAGATTGCAAGTAGGCTAAAGAAAATCTTCTTCAAGGTAGATTTGCAAGATTTTGGACAAAGAAGAAGAACTTTTTGTAAAGATTGCTTGAAAACTTAAATCACACTTAGGGTTCTTTTCTCAAGCTTGCAAAAGTCTTAGAATGATGAAAATAAACTCATATATATAGCCCCTTAGAAGATATAACCGTTGGAGGACATATTGGGCATTTTTGCATTTTGAAAAATCAAAAAAAGAACCAGCCGCAACTCCCAACGGTCATATTTTCCCGACGCCAGACGTCTGCCCAGACGTCTGGTTGCTTCCAGGGATTAACCAGATGATCGGGCAGACCTCTGCCGCAAGGTCTGGTTTGCAAGTTCACTTATCAAATGAATGAGTTTTTCTCTGAATTTTTGTACACATATGTATTGATATTAGGGAAGATTATGTACCAAAATTTAGGTCATTTGAAAACCGTTTGGGTCCCTTTTTGATCCACCAGATGATCGGACCAGACTTCTGCCGCAAGGTCTGGTCTGCAAGTTTGGCTAGTAAATGAATGAGTTTTCTTCCCAAATTTTGTACATATCAAAGTAGGTATGAGATAAAGGTGTGGCCAAAATTTCAGCTCAATCGGAAAACATTTGGGTCCCTTCGTGATAGAAAAGCAAATGGTCTTAATTATGGTTTTCAAAGGATGTTTGGATTTTTGCGTTAAAAAACACTTTGGAAACACTTTGAAAATACTTGCAATCTTGTTTTAAAGATGATCTCCATTTGACCTACTCTTGAATAGTCCTCTTGAGTCCGGTGGTTGAATGAGCATGCTTATCCTTCCTTGTACATGCTTGTTCTTTGGTCTTTAATTTGACTTAGCTCTTAATGACTCCATCTTGATGTTGATTGCTCTTCTCTAAGGTTCAACTTGATTTGTCTTTGTCCTTCTTGGTTGACGGATCTTCACTATGCCTTTGATCACCATGTTCTACCTTGTTGTCAATCTTGGTAATCTAAGTTTTTTGTATGAGCTTATCATGGTAAAATCATTAGTTCAAGACATCCAGCTTCAGGACCAGAGTGGTTTCAACCCAAGTGATCTTACATTGTTTCCCGAAATCCGTCTCCCCGCAAGCTTTCATATGCCAGATTTTGACAAATATGACGGTGTGGGTTGTCCGATCACACACTTGCAAATGTTCACTATCATGTGCCAGCCTCAAGGTTTATCTGCTGAGAAAATGGCTCAATTGTTCCCGGTTTCCCTGACAAAGGTCGCTAGAAGGTGGTTCATGGTCCTAGACAAGACTCGTTATAGGACATGGAAGGATATTGAAGAGCAGTTCATCAAGCAATTCAAATATGATGATGGAACCGAAATCACTAGGAAGGATCTTGAGAGAACCAAGCAGGACTCAAAAGAGTCATTCTTAACTTTCGTCAAGAGATGGAGAAGGTTAGCGGCTCAAATGATGCAGCGTCCCTCAGAAGAGGAACAAGTCCAGCTGATTATGAAGAATATATCCTCTCAGCTCCAATATCACATGTCTCTTCAATATTATCCAGATTTTAAACACTTCATCAATGCTGGTATGCAAATTGAGGAAGCAATGGCACAAGGAGTTTACAATAGAGGTAACCCCAATTCAAAAGAAGTTAAGACACAGACTCTACCTAAGATCTCCGAGGTTGATAATGTATCAAGGACTAACCCGTCACAGAACCCTATTGAAATCCAAGTAGTGACTTGGTTTGGCAACCTAGAGGGGGGGTGAATAGGATGTTTATAAAATCTTTACCTTCTAAAAACTTTTCCTAAGATTTCATCCAAGACTTATCCCTTGTTTAATTAAGTTTGAAATAGTTGAACTTAAACAATATTACAAATTAATATAAGTTCAAAACCCTTGTTGATTAGGAAACTTAATTAGGTAATTTTAATAGCCTAGTTAGCAAGGTTAAGATATTTAGGTTGATTATCAATGCTAACTACTCATTCAATTCTAAGCACAAATAATCAAATAAGAGAGTGAGAGGGAGTGAGAGAAATACCAATCACACAAGTGACACAAAGATTTATAGTGGTTCGGCAAACGGCCTACTCCACTCTTCTCAAGGTCGCACTTGAGGATTTCCACTATTCAGACCTCCACGACGCCCGGCTCCAAGGGTTTTACGCTCCAAGTGAATTAAATAAGGATGCCCTTCCACCTTTACAATGACTCTCCTTCTCCGCCGAGTTCTAAGCGGTTCACCCAAGGGAATTAAAAACAACGGATGCCCTTGCCACCGATCGAATAAAGAAGAAGATAAAAGCTTTGCCTCTATGTAGGCTACAATGCAAGTTGAAGCTCCAAGGATGCTCTCAAGAATAAACAAGTTAAAGCCTAAACCAATCTCAAAAGATTTTCTCAAATCAAGGCACAAAGAGTTTGGTTGGTGAGAGAATTTAACCCAAAAATAGTTCACAAATGATTTTCTAGGGTTTGTTGAAGTTGGACAATGTTCATCTAGTGTTTTGGACCCTTGAATGGGTATATATAAAGTCCCAACTCCATGTGACCGTTTGGGGGGTAAAACAGTCAAAACTGAGTCAAAAAATCAACTAGCCGTTGCACCCCAACGGCTATATTTTTTTGAAGAAAAACATTTCTCGGAGTTCCGAGCAAATTCTCGGAGTTCCGAGAATTCAAACAGAGCTTTTAATTTTGGAATCTGGAGCATTTCTCGGAGCTCCGAGAATGTTCTCGGAGTTCCGAGACTGGTTTCCAGCAAACAGTGTCGAACTTGTAAAATTCATATCTCCCTCATTTCTCGTCGGATTTTGACGTTCCTATACTCTACGGATATGAGAAAAATGAGAGCTATCTGTGAAAAATATTTTCAAAAATATTTGAAAATGTTTTAAATAAGTTTTGATAGGATTTAGTTGCTGGTCCAGGTTGTTGCTTCGGAACTCTGTTTTGTTCATTCTTGTGTTGAATGCCATATGGGTCCCAACATGTTGGTACACCACCATGGCCATTCATTTATCCATTTAAGTCCTTAAAGGATGTGTTAGTCTCTTTGAAAAACATATTTTTAGGGGTTTAAACAATGTGCCTTGACAAGAGAATATGCAAGAGAGATAGGAATACATTCTACCGTTTCTATCACTCTCTTGAACTCTTCTTTTGAGCTGGGATCTTCTATGGTTGAGCTTCCATGCTTGACATCTTCAAGTTGTGGTACAAGCTCCTTGGTCCTTTGCATTAGGTTCTTGATCCTCCACCTTTGGCCTTCATGAACTTCCTTTGTTTGTTCAATGCTTTGAGATGGTTGATGATGAGCTTCTCCTTGGTACTTCCAAGGTGTGATTGGTCCAAGTATGTTCCAAGCTCATTTGCCATTGTGTTTGGTTCATCTTCAAGCATAGGCCAACAAGGTGCGTGCTAGTACGATTTGACTTGTGTAGGACCTGTCTAAAGCACAACACTCAAGGCAAATGATCAGTCCATAAACAACTAATCAATTTGCGTTTGTTAATCATCAAAACAAGATGATTGAATGTACCCATGGGGAACCCTTGGGTTTACAATCTCCCCCTTTTTGATGATGACAAACCAAATTGATTAGATAGGTGGGAGGAACCTCTTATGAGGATAAGATAAACAAATTAATCATTAGTACTCCCCCTCAACATATGCATGAGTTATATTTAACAAGTTATAATAGAAGAATGCATATGGTAATGGATCTAATCAATTATACAAATTCTCCCCCTTTTGGCATTAGCAAAAAGGAAGGATTAAGCATTTAAGCACAATTACATAAAGCATCAAAGATATTAAATGAAAATATGATGCTCCCCCTAACTTCTTATTATGAGTTAGCAATTAAAATCAAAGTATAATCCAAAGTATATATGGCATGATAAGAAACAATCAACATAGGAAATGAATACTCACCAAACAAATCAAGCCTATGTTGGCAAAACAAAGAGACATTTCAATTTTAGCAAAAAAATTTTTAGGGTGTATCTTTGTATATATATAAATCCAATATAATTCTACCCTATGACCCGTAATATAATAATAGATTAGCAAATTAAAGCTTATATTTTACTTATCATGAAAGAAAACAAGCAAGTTTAGAGTTTAGCATGATAAGCCCCCTTTTTTTTGTTTTTTTTTAAATCTAATGATATGCAATTTTTAGCATAATTAGTGAGGAAATGTTTGAATGGATAGTGTTAGCATCTTACAATGATCCATATAAACATAAAGATAGCAACAATTAGCTCTCCCCCTTAGTATTTGTCATTGACCTTAGATAGACCTAAGATATTAGGCATGACATGACATAATAGGCCAAAGATATGACAATGGAATACTTGGCCACCAAAACTTATTCTTGGAATAGATGATATCATATTTGATCATCCAAGATAAGTCAATAAGCCTAGAAGAATATGTCACTAAGACCTAGGCAATGGGCTTCTTGTCTTCAACTCACTTGAAAATACAAGACAAGCCCGATCATAATCCATATGGAGCAACAATGCTCCAAATGAGTGTACTTATCATATGCATAATGATATACACATTTAATATCATATGATAAGTCATTTAGGACAAAATATTATCATACTAAGCTCCCCCTTTGAAAATGAGTCATGCAATGCATGAATCCAAAGGGATGTCCTTGCATAGACTCCAAAGGTTTTTGGATATATTTTCCAAAAGATACCAAGTTAAACTCAACCCTTGGGCTACAATGACACTTACTCTCCAAGTGTCGGTTTATCATGATAAAATGATAGCCATAGTTTAGCTCATCATGATAAACAAGCATAGCACAAAAGATTTTCAATCTTTCGCTCATGCTCCCCCTAAATGTGATATTATATTCTCAAATTCACGCTTTACTTCCCTAAGTATGTAACATACATAACTAGCTAGGGAGATCACATATAAATGTATACCTATTCATGTTTGAGATGTTGACATATGTCAAAATGTTAGGTATTTTAATTAAAGTGAAAGTACCATCTCCCTCTTAGAATCTAAGAAGGCTAAGGGCACCAATTGAGTGACTTTTAAGATTAAGGTTTAACATCTCATACGTGTAGATATTATCAAACAAGGGGTGATAACTATAGAATATATATATACCAATTTGAGTTCAATTCTATAGGACTAAGACATAGTGAGAATGGTCAATAAAATACCATGTCTTAGAGAGACATCCATGATTCATAAAGGTGAGAGTATACCTTATGAGAAAGATATGATCATCAAGGTTTCCATGGATAATCTACCATGTTTGGACACATAATGTACATGGTCCAAACATTACATCTACATCCACAACCACATGTAAAATGATAAGGCATTAGGCACAAAGTACATAAGCCCATTAAAAACCAAAAATGTGTGGGAGGCACATATTCCCATCACAATCTAATGTATACAACCACCTTAGTGAATTTTAATTTTACTCAAGTGAGTAAATGCCCAAATATGATTCTAGATTTCTATGATATTTTCATTTCAAGTCATACATTGAATCTAGATTCATGATTTAACTTTCCTATATAATATATATCCTTTTATGAACTTAAGGAAAGATCCAAGGATTTTATAATATATATGTATCAAATGATGCAAACTACCTTGGACACATGTATTCCATTTATGAACTTTCATGACTACTTGAACAAAATACATATAACATATCTATACATATTAAGGTTCATCTTAGTCATGAGATTATCCAATTAAAGTTTTTTGGAAATACACTAATTTTTAACCCATCTATGATTCTTATTAGATTTGATGAAAATCATTAAGCATGTAATATAATGGATTTTGATAGGACAACTAGGTGCATGTTTGTTCACCTAGCGCACAAAAAGTTGTCTAAGAAGGGATTTGAAGTGAATTCTTAGACATAGCATCTAATACCTTAGTTTTGCTAGAAATGATATATTAAAACAATTAAATACTCAATTGTCTAGCAAGTTCCATGTTTGTCCAAAATAAAGTTCAAAGAATAGTACTTTGGCATTTTCTCAATTTTTGCTCAAATACTATTTGATTGCCAAAAATAATTTCATTTAAGTTCAAGCCTTAAAACCTATGGGTTTCTTTTCTTTTGGTTTTTTTAGAATGATGTGATCAATTAGCCTAACTCCTACCAACTACCAAAACGGGTTCAAATTTTAAAGATGTACTTGAAGGTTTTAGTTTGAACACATGGGCAAGAGATGTTGTTGTATATTCTATAAGGATCAATTTATGGTTTTCACATTGAATGCTCTATTGTGGTTGTCATGTGGATGAATGACATATTTTAAGTGCATGATGATTTTTAAGAATATGTGGGCACTTAAACTAGGAAACTCAAAATGATATTCAATTAGGCTCATCATATCAAAGTCTCAAATTAATTACATTTAAGCATATAGACTTTGAATTTTAAGGTGATATATATAGATATATGTTAAGCAAATATGAGCATATGATATCTATATACACATGTTTTGAAAGGATTTTCAATTTTAGGCACAACATGTATTGATACAAAAAAAATTAAACAAGAACAAGCACATTGTATCAACAAATATATTTTCAAATGATATTCAATTAAAGCACATCCCCTAATCTAAAATAAACACAATATAGATCATGTTAGGGGTTTTGGAACCCAAACCATCTTGGTTCCAAGCAAGTTTGTCCTAGGTGATAAGTCATTTTTAACCCAAACAAACTTACTACTTTTTACAAGTTTAAAAGTACATTTAAACTTGTAATGTCAAAATCTACCACAATAGTCACAAGATGCATAAGAGTAGGTAGATGGACGGGATGAACATAATGAATTACAAGAGTGATCATGATGGTAATTGAATTTTACATTCTCTTGTAACTTATGATTTTCCAACCTTAATGTTTCATTCTTGATGTTTAAGTCATTGATTTTCGTTTTAAAATTTATTAATTCAAGAGATGAAAGCATTTTGATTTTCTCTTCTTCTTCTTTAAGGAGCTGATTTTTCTCTCTTAGTGAAGCAATGGTATCACTTAGTTCAATAAAATCTTTTTCAAAAATTTCATTTTCTTCACTAAGATGTGCATGATCTATTTCTAGTGACCTAAACTCCTTGTGAATACTAGCTAAATTATTTTTCAAGTTTGAATTCTTAGCTAGTTGATCCTCAAGTTTCTTATTTAATTCTTGGACATTTTCAACAAGTTCTTCAAGTGTGAATTCGGCATTATCCAAGGGGTCTACATTAGATAATCCCATTAAGCACATGTTTTGATTTTGAAGATTTTCAATAGAGTCCAAAATATTTTTAGCATTTTTACAAGAGGATACTTTCTCATAAATGTGTGGTGGTAATGCACAACATGTTGCAATTAGGGCTTTTGTATTTAGTAAAGATAATTTTTTATTATATTCATTTAATCCTTTAGATTTAGCATTTAACATAAATCCATTTTTAATTATCTTTACCATATCTTTATCTAGACCTTTTAAGTATGTCTTCATATGGATCAACCATGATCCATAATCCGAACCATCCAAAATAGGTAGTCTAGATCCCATCTTTTAAATTGCCAAAAAATTTGATCTTTTAACTCTTAACCGGTTAGGGTCTTAATTAAGAGCCCAAGCTCTGATACCAATTGAAATCCAAGTAGTGACTTGGTTTGGCAACCTAGAGGGGGGGTGAATAGGATGTTTATAAAATCTTTACCTTTTAAAAACTTTTCCTAAGATTTCATCCAAGACTTATCCCTTGTTTAATTAAGTTTGAAATAGTTGAACTTAAACAATATTACAAATTAATATAAGTTCAAAACCCTTGTTGATTAGGAAACTTAATTAGGTAATTTTAATAGCCTAGTTAGCAAGGTTAAGATATTTAGGTTGATTATCAATGCTAACTACTCACTCAATTCTAAGCATAAATAATCAAATAAGAGAGTGAGAGGGAGTGAGAGAAATACCAATCACACAAGTGACACAAAGATTTATAGTGGTTCGGCAAACGGCCTACTCCACTCTTCTCAAGGTCGCACTTGAGGATTTCCACTATTGAGACCTCCACGACGTCCGGCTCCAAGGATTTTACACTCCAAGGGAATTAAATAAGGATGCCCTTCCACCTTTACAATGACTCTCCTTCTCCGCCGAGTTCTAAGCAGTTCACCTAAAGGAATTAAAAACAACGGATGCCCTTGCCACCGATCGAATAAAGAAGAAGATAAAAGCTTTGTCTCTATGTAGGCTACAATGCAAGTTGAAGCTCCAAGGATGCTCTCAAGAATAAACAAGTTTAAGCCTAAACCAATCTCAAAAGATTTTCTCAAATCAAGGCACAAAGAGTTTGGTTGGTGAGAGAATTTAACCCAAAAATAGTTCACAAATGATTTTCTAGGGTTTGTTGAAGTTGGACAATGTTCATCTAGTGTTTTGGACCCTTGAATGGGTATATATAAAGTCCCAACTCCATGTGACCGTTTGGGGGGTAAAACAGTCAAAACTGAGTCAAAAAATTAACTAGCCGTTGCACCCCAACGGCTATATTTTTTTGAAGAAAAACATTTCTCGGAGTTCCGAGAAATTCTCGGAGTTCCGAGCAAATTCTCGGAGTTCCGAGAATTCAAACAGAGCTTTTAATTTTGGAATCTGGAGCATTTCTCGGAGCTCCGAGAATGTTCTCGGAGTTCCGAGACTGGTTTCCAGCAAACAGTGTGAAACTTGTAAAATTCATATCTCCCTCATTTCTCGTCGGATTTTGACGTTCCTATACTCTACGGATATGAGAAAAATGAGAGCTATCTGTTAAAAATATTTTCAAAAATATTTGAAAATGTTTTAAATAAGTTTTGATATGATTTAGTTGCTGGTCCAGGTTGTTGCTTCAGAACTCTGTTTTGTTCATTCTTGTGTTGAATGCCATATGGGTCCCAACATGTTGGTACACCACCATGGCCATTCAATTATCCATTTAAGTCCTTAAAGGGTGTGTTAGTCTCTTTGAAAAACATATTTTAAGGGGTTTAAACAATGTGCCTTGACAAGAGAATATGCAAGAGAGACAGGAATACATTCTACCCTTTCTATCACTCTCTTGAACTCTTCTTTTGAGCTGGGATCTTCTATGGTTGAGCTTCCATGCTTGACATCTTCAAGTTGTGGTACAAGCTCCTTGGTCCTTTGCATTAGGTTCTTGATCCTCCACCTTTGGCCTTCATGAACTTCCTTTGTTTGTTCAATGCTTTGAGATGGTTGATGATGAGCTTCTCCTTGGTACTTCCAAGGTGTGATTGGTCCAAGTATGTTCCAAGCTCATTTGCCATTGTGTTTGGTTCATCTTCAAGCATAGGCCAACAAGGTGCGTGCTAGTACGATTTGATTTGTGTAGGACCTGTCTAAAGCACAACACTCAAGGCAAATGATCAGTTCATAAACAACTAATCAATTTGCGTTTGTTAATCATCAAAACAAGATGATTGAATGTACCCATGGGGAACCCTTGGGCTTACACCTATGATATTCAAATATAATCAATCAGGGATTGCAGCTCAGCCAAAGCCCAATAGGGAATTTACCCCTCTCCTGTTTCCACCATCTGTCATACTACAGCAAGGATTGAAATCCGGCGATATCTATTTACCTCGCATTAAGGAACCTTCTAATCCGCTCCCCAGGACATGGAGGACGGAAGAGCACTGCGATTTTCATCGAGGATCGGGGCATAATACTGATCAGTATATAACTCTGAGGCATGTGATCCAGAAGTTGATCGATGAGCGCAAGCTACCATTTCAGCAAGCGCCAAATATTATTGATAATCCTATGCAAAACCATGTTGTACCGCCGCTGGATGATGTTTAGACACTTGGGGTTTGAGAAGCTCAGGTTCAGTTGCAGTGATAGAGAAGAACCAGAAGTTAAAAGGCACTTGTTATGATGATAATTAAGTTTTCGCCGAGCCTCCAAATCCAAACAGTTGTAGCAGTCTTAGTCCTTTTGTTATTTTAATTAAGTCCAGTCACGATGTCGAGTCCAGTTATCGAGTGCAATCTTCTAAAAGTTTGAATAAATTTCTAGTCCAGTTGAGTCTTTTCTTACTTTTATTTTTGAGTCAATAATGTAAATCCTGAGTCTGTTCAGGATAGGTCTTATCAGATGTAGTCATTTTCAATTCAGTGAAACTTGCTTTCTCTATACATTCCAACGTGTGCTTCTGACTTTAATAAACAAAGAGAAAAATACTCCCTCCTCGAATGAGAAAGAAGATGCAGACGAAACTCCTCCTGAGTTGCATCATATGCTCAAACAAGAGGAGGAGCGCCGAGCTCAGCCTCTCAAAGAGAAAATTGAAATGGTAAGCACTAGCACTGAAACTTTGTTTCAGTGAATGCCTATTGGAAATACATTAGAGTGTGAGGAATTAATAAACCCATTTCGAGAATAAAGAGATGGTCCAGTAAGCGCTACCATTAATGCCAGAAGAAAGACCTAGATAGAAGGTGCAAGAACGAATGAAGGAAGTGAATGTCATATGCTATACAAGGGGCATAGAGGGGAAACAACTTTCATATTTCCAATCAATGACCTTGGTTCCCAAATTCATAACATGAAGCCAACAAATTCAAGATAAGAAGTTCAAGAGCAAGCATTGAAAAGTGATCATCAAATATCAAGAGTTAAAAATCCATAGATGGAGGATGTCAAAGAACAAGTTTCGCTCTATGAAAGTCGAAAGCACATATTAGAATCTTGAAAGAAGAAGAATCATTATCTCTTACCGGGAAATGCCGTCAAACTCCGAAAAAAAAAGAAATAATAATAAAGAGAACTCTTCAACTTAGATCAATTCCAAACCTGAACATTGGAAGGCCTCATTTGGCCGAATAAATCCCAAAATTATAACCCAACGTCAAAAGAATACCGGTTTGCAAACCCTTCGAGCCTGAATAAAATTTTCTTGAAAACCCATCAAACTAGGGGCATCCGCCCCGAACTACGCGACACCTGATCCCTACATTGGGGTACGTAGGCAACTCGGTTAAACCGAGTTCGGTCGATTCAAAAAGAAAAGAGAAAAGAAATTCAATCCTTTCAGAAAAAGATGGACAAGTTCCAAAAGAAGAGAAGTCAATTATTCCAGAAAGAAAAGAAAAAAGAAAAATCAATTAACCTTCAAACAACTTATCTTCAAACTAGGGGCATTCGCCCTGAACTACGCACGACCTGATTCCTACCCTGGGATACATAGGCAACCTGTTCACAGGTTCGGTCGAAATCTTTATTGAACCTTAAGCCATTCTTTAAAAAGCACTATCCTATCTATAAAGTCCTTCCGGTGTCCAGAATTAATGATCTAGGTCCCGAAACACAAAAAGTGAAAAAAGAAAAACAAAAACAAAAACAAAAAAAAGAATGGAGTTTGAAGATCTGCTAGATTGAAAACCTGATAGGGTGGTCTAGGCAAAATTTAAGATCATTCCCCTGCTAAGTTGAAAACCCGAAAGGGCGGCTTAGGCAAAAGCTAAGGGGATAGCCTGCTGAGTTGAGAATCCGAAAGGACGATTCAGGCAAAAGTTAAGGCTAACACAGTCCGCCAAGTTAAAAACGCTAAAGAGGTGACTTGGTCATGGTAAGAGAGTCATTATAAGAAGGTTACAGCCGGTATCAAGATTGAAGAAGAGAAAAGAAGTTCGAGCAAGCTTAAATGTCATCCAAGAAACTTGGGGGCATTGGAACCAAGCAATCCTAGGAGTGGTAATCAAATTCTAAGAGCATTACTGTTTAAAAAATAAATAAATAAAAAAAATAAAAAAAAATTTCCAGTGCTTATAAATTGAGAAACTACTCTTTGAAAGGCTAGCCTTACCAAACAAAACGATAACTAAGTCAGGAGCATCACTGTGTATCAGTCCAGTCAGTCCATTCCTGTTCGTTTTAGCTCATTCTTTCAGAAACTTCCCGTTTATCCAATAGTGTCTTTTACTATCTTCCCCTTTTTAGTAGAGTCGATCATTCTCCAGTTAGTCAAATGTTGCAGCTGTCTCGGTAAAAGATGCCTGGTGTAGCTAACCCCCTGCAATTGTTCCAGAGCTAAGTTAATCCGCAGGCAAGGATTTCAGGAGTTAAGAAAAAATCCAGTCTAAGCAAAGTCAGTTCCAGAAGAATCCAGAAGCAGAAAAATCCGAAAAACCAGTTCCCATAAGAAAATCATACCCTAGAAAAGCACCTTGAGCTTGGAAGAGCCTTAGATGCAATGGTGGTTGAGCCAGTTTCTCATAAAGATGAACCATTAAAAATCGGAATCTCCTTCCAGTCAGTTGAATATTTGTCTGAATGCTTGTCAAAAGAAGAGTCCTATGTACCAGTGTCCAAATATTCCGAGGTCCCAATTCATATCCCCAGTAAAGAAGATCTTGATCTAAGAAATTTCAAGCCCTGTGAGACTTTCTTGTTCATCCCCAGTAAACAATTCAAATGCTAATAAACTTGTGTAAAAACAAGTTTACTAGTTCATCAATTACCAATTCCTAATTTCGCCAGTACCAGTTCACCGATTCCAGTATTCCAGTATTCCAGTTCCAGTTCCAGTATCCAGTATTCCAAAATTCCAGTTCCAGTATCCAGTATTCTACTATTCCAGTTCCAATATCCAGTACTCTATGTAGACACCCCATTTTGACCGGACCTAGGTTGGTGGTGTTTGTGCGAGATCTCATCAAATCCGTGAATTAGGACCTCAAACTACACCCTAAGGTAGCTTAAGGTCCCCCGTAGGTCTCCATAAAATTTCGTCGAGATCCGAGCGTGTTCGCTTAGTGAACGAGCCAGGGCAATGTGCGTAGTCCGAATTCAAAAGGGGGGTGATTTAGCTGCAGCAAGAAATGTCCAGTTGAGAAGGGGCGTGAGTTAGCCTGTGATGAGCGCGCCCAAGCCGAATAGGACAAAAATGGCGGGCACGCCTTATCAATTTCCGCGCGCCTCATCCAGTGGAGGTGCGAATATCAACATGTTTATTTTGATATATAAAAAAAAAAAAAGGGGTACTGTTCATTTCTCGTGAAAAATTTGAGAAACAGAAAGCGAGAGCTGGGTTTTTCCCTTTTCATTTTCCTCCCTCGCCGATCATCTTCTCCGATCACCTTTCTTTTCCGATGATTTTCCGATCTCCGATCTTCTCCGGTTAGAAGGTACCTCCGGTAAGCCTATAGGATTTCCAGCAATCTGTATAGTTTAGATGATTTGTTTTCTTCTCTCATCATACGAAGATCACTATATCTTTGAGTCTCTTGATCCTTAGAATTTCTGATCTACAATTTATCTTGCGCAAAACTTCAGATCTGTTATCTGTTTTTCTTCGGAAATATTAGTTTGTAACTTTAGATCTCAGATCTGTTGATTTCAAAACCTAATTTCCATTTTTGTTTCAAATTCAAAGAGGAAATAGATCTAAGAAAAGGAATCAGATCTGAGAGAGAGAGAGATTCTTTGAAACCCTAACTCCTAGCCTTCTGCTTCTCCGATCTTCCTACCAGAGCTTCGGCCTTGTTCTGATTGGCCATTTCCTCAAATTTTGGTCAAGATCCGGCAAGCTAGCTTCATCTCAGGCTCTGTTTTCTCTTCTCTTCTAGTTATAGATCTGAAAATTTTCAAACCTTAGTTTAACCTCTCGATCATAGATCTGGGCTAGGACTCCTTTTTTTTTTTTTTTTAGCCAATTTCTCTGTGTAATCATGTTACTTGACCATAGCGTTGATTATCTTTTGGTTTAGATTTAGCTTTCATTCTCAAAGCCTTGGATCTATTCTTAGAATTTCCAGATCTGATCAAGCGTGAGGAAGGGAATTTGAGGAAAGTTGAAGAGTAAGTAAAAGGAAAATAGAATCAGTAGTTCGGTTAGCTCACGAGATCTGCTCTGTTTCTACAATTTGATAATTACCGCCATTATCCGCTCAGGTAATGTTGTTTCCTTTTCTGGTGTTCTATATTTGTGTTAAATCTGCTCTAGAAAATGACGTGAAATTGTTTGTTGCATCTCAAATAATCTTTCAAAATGATATCTGGTCAGTAGAATTTGGATTGATTAAGGAGAAGTTGGTCCCAGAAGATTATATTTTATTCATATGATAGTCTCAAAATGTTTATACATGCATTGTTTGTTGAATGATCTCAGAGAATTTGGGGCACGATTTTTTTATATATATTGTTTTAATCTTAGTTTTAGGATTGTAGATGTGTTTGGAGAATTAGAACTGTAGGTTGATATGTATAAATTTGTATCAGATATTTTTGCTTGTCGTTCAATGTTTCAAAGCTTAGATTATTATTGTTGTAATATGGAGTCATCTATTCAAGAGGCAGATCATGGTTCTATTGCTCTTTAAATGGGTTCCTTTTTATACTAAATCTTGAAAATCTGAGGATTTGCAAGTCATTTCTTTTTAGGAAAAACCATTTGTGAACTCTCTAATTTTATTCGGATGCATTATTAGATTCATATTTCCATTTTTCTTCTATTATTTGAGAGATACAGAATCAGAATATAAGCTTTGGTTGGAGTGTTTCACTTAGATTTGTGCAAATTTAAATGAATTGGATCAAAGGTAAATGGGCGTACATGTATATTCTTTCTTGCGCCCTTGATACAAAAGGGGTCTCCTCCTGTTATAGTACATCAGTATGCACCTTGGTGTTTTGAATTTGTACAGGGTAACATCCACCCCTGTAATAGAGCTGATTGTCATGGATTTAGTTTCTTAAGAGAAATGGTGTTAAAACTGCTTTTGTTTGAATAATACCTGTGAAATACTTAGGTAATTGTACTCTTAATGCGCTTGTGGGAATATTTAACTGAAATATCTTTATAATAGTCCCTGAGAACAAATAGATAATTTGCTTATGGTGTTCTCAAAATGTTCATGGCATGATGGTTTGTGTCAAGAGCCTTGAAAAGTTAAGTATATATTTTAGACTTTAAAAGAAAAATGTAGCTTTCGGTGTTATACTTCATCCATCCCTTGAAAACCGTGAGATATGCATGACTTAAATGCATGGATTTAAAAGTTTGTTGTCTTTGAATCTCTTGGGAGAAGTGATGCCCATATTACCATATTTCGATACTGGAGCTCTTACTATTATCACTTTCTTTCAATTTGCTTTCTCAAAGTCAATAGAATAATCAAGATATTACTATCATTTTTAAGGATCACTAAATCAGTGGGTAGTAACAAACCAATTAAAGGGTTGATGAGTTGTCATTAATTTTCTTGTCAAATTTTAGTAGGCATCATATGAACTGATTGATTTCTCTCATAGGTTATAGAGGTTTTTACGTATTATGCAATCAATAGAGGCAAGCAAGGTGAGTGAAAATATTAGAAGGTTGGAATAATTTTAAAGGTTGTTTGGATGGTGTGAGCTAAGATGGTTTGGATGTGAGTATTGAAGCATAGTGTTACTGGTATTGACACTACCAAGTTATAACAATTGCACCAGTTCAACTTGTATTATATAAGGTAGGGTAGGGCAAGTTTGTCTTTATTATCCATTTGTTTTAAATGATACTATTATGTATGTATTTGGTTTTCTTCCTTCCTAAATAGTTCATGACAATTTCTCTTAGTCACTACCTAATGAATCAACTAATTTACTTTGTTTTCTTTCAGGACCCTTTTATGTTTGTCTTTAAGATTTTTATCGGAATATGAGATTAATATCATTGCTGCAATTATTTGTTAATTTTTGAGAATTTCTTTGGGAACCTGTCTCTTTCTTTTCTCCCTTGCTCATTAAAGGTTAATTTTATCCTTTTCGTTAACCCAAGCCTTTTTCTTAGGGGACTTGCTCAGTCCTAGTAGAGCTTCCCCTCTTTTGTATAGTAGACTTTAATAGTCTTTTAGACATCGATAGTAATTAGACCCATACTAGGAGACATGCTATGCCTCATTAGGTCGTGCTCCTTTGGAGGCAAGCCTCGTTTAGAGCCTACCCTCGGGGAGGTTGCCTTGATTTTGATAGATAGTGTACTCGCAGGAGGCATACCTTACCTCATTTCTAGAGTTCTTCTCCAAGTTGTATCCCAACTTGTACCCTTGCTAGTTGAAGATCAACTTGGTCTGTTAGTTGCCTTTGTCTTTAATCATTGCCAGGACAATGATGGAAGTACTAGGAACCTTTCTTAGGAGACTTACTTAGTCTCGTTAGCACTCTCCTTTCAGGTGATTTTATTAGAGAGTCTTTGACTCACTCATCTTTTAGTTGGTATTATTAGGGAGTCTTTGACTCATTTGTCGTTTTTAGGGAGTCTTTGACTCCATTGTTTTCTTTAGTTGTTTTATTAGAGTCTTTGATTCGTTTGTTCTTATTAGTGAGTCTTTGACTCATTTGTCCTTGTTAGAGAGTCTTTGACTCGCTCGTCCTTTGATAGCGGTATTAGAGAGTCTTTGACTCATTTCCCCATCCCTTTAATTGTGTTTAGGAGCTTCTCCTTAGTGTTGTCGTCGCTCTTGTTTGTTAGAGACTTGCCCAGTCTCATTGGAGCTTTACCTTCTGGGATCTTAGATCCTTTCGTCATCTTTGTTAGTTAGCTTACCTGGTTTAGGGGTTTTCCCTGTTGGCCCTAGGGGGTTGCTTTGTGTTTTCCCTTAGGTCTTTGACCAAAGGGTGAAAACATTTAAAAATCCAAGAATACTTAAAACATTTTAAAAGACCCAAAAATATCAGAAATTCAAAATCCAAAAACATTGAAAAAGTTTTAAAATCCAAAAAACATTGAATACCTTAAAATTCAAAAACAACTTAAAACATATAAAACTCAAAAACATTAGAAATTTAAAACATAAAAAATATTTAAAAATCTTGAAAAAGCCTAAAGTGTTGAGTGTTTTTTAGAGACAGTAATTAGGAGAGTTCATTTCGAACTACGTTGGCTTGATCCTCTTCCGAGGTACGTAGTGCAGCTTGGGATTTATATCCCAAGTCCAGCCAAACTTTTGTAAATAGCATTTTTTTAAATCTTTTGAATAAGCAACCTTTAAAACCTTGTTTTCAAAAGATCTTCCTCTAGAGTTAGGTGTTTCTCCTAGATAGAGAGTTTCAGAATTAGGAGTTTCTTTTGATAGGTTGTTTGTTTGTTTGTTTGTTGTGTGCTTGTTTTAGAGTTAGGGGTCTGTCCTAGAGTTATAGGAGCGCCTCCGTCCGGTCACTCGGCGATCCATATCGCCGAGTGATGACTATAATAGGATACGCTAGTCCACCCTTTATTTTCCTTAGGAAACACAGCTTAGTTACACATAGGTTGTAGGAACCACCTGCATTAGCCTAGGGCTAATCTGCATTTAGTTAGGGCATATAGGGTGTCCTAAAATCCACAATTCACTGGAATTTAAATAATCGTACAATAAACTTTAATAATTGGTCCGGTCTTTTATATCGAGTCTAGGATAGAGGTCTAGGTGTCTTAGGCATCCTAGTTTAGAATAGGCACGAAGAACTACGTTGCCTTGATTCTCGTGGAGGCGGGGATAAGTAGGCTTCTTTGGATGAATACCAGACCATCCGAAGACTCGGGCTAATAATTTAGAGTCTTAGGAAATTATTGTGTAGTTATTGTATGATTTGATATGTTTTCTTATTTTTTTGTACTGATCCTATACCTTTAGCTGTAGCTTGCATTTGTTTGCACATCAGAACTTAGACACCTATTAGGCTTGTCAGTCATAACCTAGCTATGCTTAGGTGACACATCTTTCATTTTATTTTATATGTGTTTATTATTTGTATTATCAGGAAATGCATGCTTAGGTAGACGACTCCTGAGGATTGTTCCCATTTCACATGATTTTTACCCAAACTTCTTTGGAGTTAATGAAAATGGCATAAGAGACCAAGTGCTTGCACTCGGACGAATTGGAGATGCTCTCAGACCTTCTCCATTAGTAATCAGGCACAAACCCATATATATTTTTGGTTATCCATTGCACAGAGGATTTGATTTTAGGGTTCCATGGCATATCCATGGATGGCGACTCCGAGTTTATTTCAGGTATGTCTTGGTTTCGAGTCTTGGCTCCGGATCGAGACATATCTCTTTCTTTTTATATCGCGACTCGTGCTATGCTATGAGGGTGGCATCCGTTTTGAGAGTTCCTTGGTAGAGCTCTCCTTCACATGTGGATGATCCACAGGGTGATACGGACTCGTTCCCTCACGCCTACCTCGGATCGGGGTCCACAGGCTGGCGACTCTGCTGGGGAGTTTTTGAAACATTGCCTAACTTTATAAAAATGCCATTTTTACTAACTTTGGAGAAATTTGGGATTAAATCATTTTAAATGGGAACTCTGTCGTTAGAATCCAGGGGCACCAGATAGGTGCATAATTAAAACAAAGGATTCACACACTGCACATCATATGTTATCATATTGTTTATTCTTTACTTTTTTTCCATTGTTTTTCATTATTCTTGGCTCCACGGGATAGATACAATGCATGCCCGACTGGGATGTCATTACCCTGATGGCACTGTTGTATCTATTTCCAAGCTATGCGCCGGTGCTGCAGCCGTAAACACTAGGTGTACTTGTGTTTACAGCAGCCGATGAGCAATGAAGCATACTATGTATAACACTAGGTGTACTTGTGTTATACATATTAAGTATGTTTCATACACATAGTACCCATTAGATTGAGTCCGGAGCCCTACTTTGTTTTACATATATTATGTATATACGTACTGACTTCGTGAAATCCAACTAGGAAGTACCCATGTTTATATAAAGTATATTGCATTCATATAGGATCGAACGTGTGTTGCTTACATATGTGAAGCCTAGAGTTAGGAGCTTTGTCCCATTTGTAGACTAGGGTAGCTCATTTGGTCAGTCCTTGATCTGTTGATTATAGGGTTTGATCCGTTGTTGTATATTCTCACCTTTGGTCAGTCCTTTAGTTGATCACCTTTTTCTGGTAACCGTTATTCACATACCTTTGGTTGAGCTGTGGGAATCCTTTGTATAGCTGTTATGCTGTCAGATTTTATCCAGAATATTTTGAGCATGACCGCTATCTCTTAGAGTTAGGAAAGCCATGAGTTTACCTTACCTTACTTCCTTGTTTAGGGTCGTTATGCTACCGAATTTTTCACAGAATATTTTGAGCATAACCGCTATCCTTTAGAGTTAGTTAAACCATCAGTTTGCCTTACCTTGACCTCCATGTATAGCCGTTGTACTGCTGGATTTTATCCAAAACATGTTAAGCTTGATTGCTATCCTTTGGAGTCAGTCTACTTTGTCTTGATTCCCATATATACATTGTTCAGTAGGATTAGATCTGGCCGATAGCTCGTTTGTTGTCCTTATAACCATGGTCTATCATTTCTGATCATATTGATCGTACAGATGTTGATATCCATCATTCAGATTTTAGATCTGGTCTTTTTACCCTACTTTTGTCATTCTTATGGCTATGGTCTATTATCTGAGCCATTAATTTTTCATTGATCCATGTTTACCTATCATATATCTTTTACCCTTGGATCATATCGAAATCATTGATGAAAAAATTTGATCTTACCTGTATTCTTTGAGTGCATGATCATTGTTGAGATCGAAACTTTTTTTGATTAGGGATGTTTATCGTTCCTGACTCTTTCATTCCCAAAAAGAAGAGCAGTTATACTCAAATGAGAATTAAAAGGTGTGGATTGAGAATTCATTGAGACCCTGTTGATTTAGGTCATATTATCACTGTCTATTTTTCTTTAACCTTAATAAACAGTATTTCTTTGATTTTCAGAATAAAATACCCTTTGGTGTGTTTCAAGATTACTCTTTTCTCTATTTGTTCAGAATTTTTATCCCATGACTATTGATTTAGTGTGTGTGCTTCCAAGTCAACAGTCTGTGTTTAGCGAAAGACCATTCTTTCAAAATACTGACCATATCTAAACTCATTTGATCCGGGCAGTCTATTACTTCTCCCACATTGTCAGCATTAGCCTTTGGTTGCTTCATTTAACCTAGACCTTGTGGAGTTGCTTTTTTTTTAGATTCCTACTCCGGGATTAAATTCTGTAGCTATCATTGTCATGGAGGAAGGTGGGTTACCCATAAGCTTTCAGTGCCAGTTTCTTGTTCATGAAGACGCGTTCAGTTTTTAGAGCCTGTCTTTTTGTTGAGCCTATGCCAACTCTTGCTTCAAAGTTGGTAAGTTTAGCTGTGTCATTAATAATTCAGAATGTATAGTGTTTGTCAGTTGTCTTATCGAATCAATGTCTAGTCTTCTGTTAAGTCTGATGTAGAAGCCCATTGAGGTGTGTAAAAAATTATCAATGTAGTTACAGTCTTGAATACAATAAAATGGTTGATTCCGTATCTTTGATACTCTATGATTCACTCTTAGATCTTATGTTTAAACAATTAAAGACCCCCCTTCTCGGATGAGAATGCAGACGAAATTTCCCTCGAGATCTGAAAGATGATCAAACGAGAGGAAGAGCGTCGAGCATAGCCACTCAAAGAAGAAATCGAAGCTATTGATAGTGGTATTGAAATCTGAAACTCAGAAAAGATGGAGTGGCTAAACTTTATCTCCCGAGGAGCGCAAAGAATTGATAAACCTGTTTAGAGGGATTTGAGGTAGTCTTGCTTGATCCTATAAGGATAAACCAGGGGAATGCCCTGTCGTTGAGCAAAGCAAGACTTCATCTGCTTTAGACATCCAGTTGAAGAGTAAAATTTTAAAGAGATAAGCATCAGACATCCTGTGGAGCTGATGAGATATTGAGAGAAGATTTTCAGACAAGGAGTTGTGGAATCTTGAGCATAAATTCAAGATCTTCGAGATGAGAGTGAAGCACAGTGGTTGAAGTTTTGCCTGGCATAAAGTCAGACTCCTAGAAAAAAAATTTTAAGTCTTTGAACCTTAAGCAAAAGAGCTTGTACATCAAATACATCAGGAGGCCATCATTGGACGTTTGAGCCTTAATAGCCAAAATCCTAACATTTTAAAATCCTTTTGAGAACCTTTTGGGCCAACAATTTAAAGCCAATGTTTCTTTTCAAACACATTATAAACCCGGGGCATTTATGCACCCGAACTATGTTGGACCTGATCCCCATTTCTTCAGGGGTACGTAGGCAACTTGATTAATTCAAGTTCGGTCAAACCTTGGGATAAAATCCCTTTCAAAATTTTGAAGCTAAATGCTAAACCATTCTTTGAAAAACTCAAAAGCGAACTACGCGGACCTGATCCTCCATTTTTGGGGTACGTAGGTAGTCTGGCTAGACCAGATTCGGTCCAAATGCTTAGAACCTTAGGTATTCAACCCTTTTGAACCCAAGCCCACCTAGAAAGTCCTTCTGGTGAAACAAGCAAAGGTTCGAGGCGAATGAAAAGAAAAACAGAAAGAAAAGAATGAGAGTCTGAAGACCCGCTAGGTTGAAAACCCGAAAGGGCAGCCTAGATAAAGTCATTTTCTTGCTAAGTCAATAATTAAAGAGATTGGCTTATGTAAAGTAAGGGTAGTGGTCTGCTGGATTGAAAACTTGAAGATGCAATCTAGTCAGAGGAAAGACTTCCCATGAAAAATTGAGTTGAATGGAAGCATAAGGAGTTCCTCAGTAACGAAGAATTCCAAAGTTTGAGTGTAAGTAATGCAACCAAAAGTTGAGACAAGTGGTCTTTTAGACTGAAAACTTGGAAAGCAAAAGTTGAGGCAAGTGGTCTTTTAGACCGAAAATTGGAAGGCATTAGTTTTGACTTCTTTCGAAAAGATAAATCAAGGAGACGGAGAAGCAACCCCTACGCAGGGCAAGATCTCGGAATCTGAATAGTGTCAGCGAGACTTACTTTGACACCTTTTTAAACTAGGACATTAAAACCGAGCAACCCAAAGGGGGTAATAACCATGCCGGATGTCCCGATGGAGGAAACTAGAGCCTCTTGGCATGGTTTTTTAGACTACTCTGAGAGTGGCTAACCTTACCATAACAAAATAACACATTTTATCTAAGGGTGAATCGAAAGTGAGTCAGGTCTCTTGAATAATCTGTGTCTTCTTTGAAAGAGTCCTCAGGAGTCTATTCCTTGTTTATCATTGTTTTCTTTTAGAATCGAAAGTGTTTGGCATTGAAGAGAATGGGTGTACACCTTCCAAAATGTAAAGAAAAATCTAGAGTAGATCCTGGTTTAAGAATCAAAGAGGGGCAAGAGATTTTTTATTCAGACTTGCCTGAAACATCAAAGCCTCAAGCACTGAGCAAAATGAAGAATTCTTACATTCAGCCTTTGTGGAGATGGTCTTACCACTATACCAAAGAAAGAACCCATGCAAACTCAAATTTTTCATACTTACCTTAGTTCTGCTTTCTTAAGACCTTGTCATGCAAGCACATTATACTAGGGGCATCTTTTATGAGTTGCGTCATAAAAGATATTACACAATGATAACTGGGATATCTATTCTTAGCAAATAGAAACCAGAGAAACTTGACCATACTCTTTGAGTTGAATTCCTTGATCAAATTGTTCCTTCAGGAGTCAGTTTCAGAAACTTCAATTCCCAGCGGAGTATAGAATCTACTCTTGCATCCTTCAAACCTCATCAGAATGCTTTTCACCTGTTAAAGAGAGTCAGCACCTGAAAATCTCATCAATCTACTTGAGTTTTGCTTTCAGCAAAGATCATGCGCTCGTAGTTATTCTCGGTAAGAGATGACTGACCCATTAGTGAAATCAATCAAAGATGGTAAATTCTTCATTCTTTTTTAAGGTTTTTAATAAGGATAGAAATTGATGGTTCCGTGTTCCACGGTTTGGTTTTTCTTCCATGGTTTTAGAAAGTTTTCAATAAAGGAAGAAATTAATATATTCTGTGTTACACGGTTTGATCTTTTCTTCCATCATTAAAAAAAAAAAAAAAACTCTTTGAGTGATTAGTGTGTACTTATCTGATTTGTACTCTTTGAGTGTTTGATTTTTTGTTTGCTTTGACAAAGTTTTAATACCAAAATAAAAGAAAAAGAAGGATGAGTTACCAAACCTGTGTTACACGGTTTGGTCTTTTTGAAAGGTTTTAATGGAGAAGCTCGCTGAACCTGTGTTACGCGGTTCGTTCTTTTCTTCGTTCGATTTAAAAGGGAAAATTATCAAACCTGTGTTACACGGTTTGGAATTTCTTCGATCATTTTGAGGGTTGCAATAAGGAAAATATTTCTGATCCAGCGTTACGCAGATTGGTCTTTCCTTCTTTCGCCCGGGTATTTAGTACCCTGATGATTAGTAGTGCAATGTCAAATAGTGACTTGCCTAATCATCGTTCCGCAATGTGCAGCTTCCTAACGAGTTAGGAGTCATGCGTATCTGCGAAGAGGTTTGTATGAGACTGTTTAGCAGGACATACGAATTTGGGTTTATGTGGAACTGTTTAACAGAACCGCGTGATCCGGAGTGATTCGCTACCTTGAAAGAGAGGAGCCAGAGTTACTCGGATAGCTAAACAGATTTATTTTCAGCAATGATCTGTATATCTATCGCCTGGCTTGCGACTTAGTTTCGCCTCGGGTATTAGAAGTTTGAGTTTAGCTCGAATATTCGAGTACCCTAATAATTGGTCGAGTAAGTTTTAGACTGATCGACGAGATAAATTACCGAACTTGTGTAACATGGTTTGGTCTTTTTTGAAAGATTTTAACAAAGATAGAAATTACCGAACTTGTGTAACACGGTTTGATCTTTTTTAAAGATGTTAACAAAGATAGAAATTACCGAACTTGTGTTACACGGTTTGGTCCTTTTTTTTAAAAATTTAACAGAGATAGAAATTACTGAACCTGTGTAACACGGTTTGGTCCTTTTGAAAGACTTTAACAGAGGAAATTATCAAACCTGTGTTACACGATTTGGTCTTTTTGAAAGGTTTTTAACAGAGATAGAAATTACCTAACCTGTGTTACACGGTTCGGTCTTTTTGAAAGATTTTAACAGAAATGTAAATTACCTAACCTGTGTTACACGGTTTGTTTTTTTTGAAAGGTTTTTAATGGAAGAACTCGCTGAACCTGTGTTACGCGGTTCATTCTTTTCTTCGTTCGTTTTAAAAGGGGAAAATTATCAAACCTGTGTTACACGGTTTGGAATTTTCTTCGATCATTTTGGGGTTGCAATAAGAAAAATATTTCCGATCCAGCGTTACGCAGATTGGTCTTTCCTTTCTTCGCCCGGGTATTTAGTACCCTGATGATTAGTAATGTAATGTCAAGTAGTGACTTACCTAATCATCGTTCTGCAATGTGCGGCTTCCTAACGTGTTAGGAGTCACGCGTATCTGCGAGGAGGTTTGTATGGGACTGTTTAGCAAGACATACGAATTTGGGTTTATGTAGAACTGTTTAACAGAACCGCGTGATCCAGAGTGATTCGCTACCTTGAAAGAGAGGAGTCAGAGTTACTCGGATAGTTAAACAGATGTATTTTCAGGAATGATCTGTATATCTATCGCTAGGCTTGAGACTTAGTTTCGCCTCGGTATTAGAAGTTTGAGTTTAGCTCGAATATTCGAGTACCCTAATAATTGGTCAAGTTTTAGACTGATCCGCATGAATAAAAAAAAAAAAAACTCTTTGAGTGTTTGGTTTTGAATTTGTTTTGGATGAATTTCACTACAGTGGTCTTTGGCCTATTTTTGGCAGGTTTCTAAAAAGAAAAACCTCTTTAAGTGTTTGGATTTATGCTTGTCTTAGACGAGTTGCATCGTGGTTTCTAAAAAAAATGAAAACTCTTTGAGTGATTGGAATGATTTGTTTGTTTGTTTGGTTGGTGCTCTTTGAGCAATTGTTATGTTTACTTTGGCTTAGCCTGATAAAAAAAAAAAGAGTGTTTGTGTTTTTATAATCGTTCGTTCATCTTTGTTAACTAGTTTAGATAGTTGAGTCATGAGTATTATGGAGAAACTATCTCTTTGAGATGTCTTAGTTGCCGAGTTAAGAGTCGGTGAGAGGCTATCTCCTTATTGTTAGTGAAGTCTTACCCTTGCAAATGCCGTTCTTAGAACCAAAAGCCCAAAAATTTGCTTTGCTTTCGGGTCAGTCAAAATGGGTCGTCTGTTCAGCTTTGCCATTCGCGTGACAAGCACGCTCTGCCAAAGAGGGGCATCTGTAGACACCCCATTTTGACCGGACCTAGGTTCGTGGTGTTTGTGCTAGATCTCGTCAAATCCGTGAATTAGGACCTCACTCTAAGGTAGCTTAAGGTCCCCCGTAGGTCTCCATAAAATTTCGTCGAGATCCGAGCGTGTTCGCTTAGTGAACGAGCCAGGGCAATGTGCGTAGTCCGAATTCAAAAGGGGGTGATTTAGCCGCAGCAAGAAATATCCAGTTGAGAAGGGGGGTGAGTTAGCCTGTGATGAGCTCGCCCAAGCCGAATAGGACAAAAATGGCGGGCGCGCCTCATCAATTTCCGCGCGCCTCATCCAGTGGAGGTGCGAATATCAACATGTTTATTTTGATATATATAAAAAAAAAGGGGTACTGTTCATTTCTCGTGAAAAATTTGAGAAACAGAGAGCGAGAGCTGGGTTTTTCCCTTTTCATTTTCCTCCCTCGCCGATCATCTTCTCCGATCACCTTTCTTTTCCAATCATTTTCCGATCTCCGATCTTCTCCGGTTAGAAGGTACCTCCGGTAAGCCTATAGGATTTCCAGCAATCTGTATAGTTTAGATGATTTTTTTTCTTCTCTCATCATACGAAGATCACTATATCTTTGAGTCTCTTGATCCTTAGAATTTCAGATCTACAATTTATCTTGCGCAAAACTTTAGATCTATTATCTGTTTTTCTTCGGAAATATTAGTTTGTAACTTTAGATCTCAGATCTGTTGATTTCAAAACCTAATTTCCATTTTTGTTTCAAATTCAAAGAGGAAATAGATCTAAGAAAAGGAATCAGATCTGAGAGAGAGAAAGATTCTTTGAAGCCCTAACTCCTAGCCTTCTTCTTCTCCGATCTTCCTACCAGAGCTTCGGCCTTGTTCTGATTGGCCATTTCCTCAAATTTCGGTCAAGATCCGGCAAGCTAGCTTCATCTCAAGCTCTGTTTTCTCTTCTCTTCTAGTTATAGATCTGAAAATTTTCAAACCTCATAGATCTGGGCTAGGACTCCTTTTTTTTTTTTTTTTAGCCAATTTCTCTGTGTAATCATGTTACTTGACCATAGCGTTGATTATCTTTTGGTTTAGATTTAGCTTTCATTCTCAAAGCCTTGGATCTATTCTTAGAATTTCCAGATCTGAACAAGCGTGAGGAAGGGAATTTGAGGAAAGTTGAAGAGTAAGTAAAAGGAAAATAGAATCAGTAGTTCGGTTAGCTCACGAGATCTGCTCTATTTCTGCAATTTGATAATTACCGCCATTATCCGCTCAGGTAATGTTGTTTCCTTTTCTGGTGTTCTATATTTGTGTTAAATCTGCTCTAGAAAATGACGTGAAATTGTTTGTTGCATCTCAAATAATCTTTCAAAATGATATCTGGTCAGTAGAATTTGGATTGATTAAGGAGAAGTTGGTCCCAGAAGATTATCTTTTATTCATATGATAGTCTCAAAATGTTTATACATGCATTGTTTGTTGAATGATCTCAGAGAATTTGGGGCACGATTTTTTTTATATATTGTTTTAATCTTAGTTTTAGGATTGTAGATGTGTTTGGAGAATTAGAACTGTAGGTTGATATGTATAAATTTGTATCAGATATTTTTGCTTGTCGTTCAATGTTTCAAAGCTTAGATTATTATTGTTGTAATATGGAGTCATCTATTCAAGAGGCAGATCATGGTTCTATTGCTCTCTAAATGGGTTCCTTTTTATACTAAATCTTGAAAATCTGAGGATTTGCAAGTCATTTCTTTTTAGGAAAAACCATTTGTGAACTCTCTAATTTTATTCGGATGCATTATTAGATTCATATTTCCATTTTTCTTCTATTATTTGAGAGATACAGAATCAGAATATAAGCTTTGGTTGGAGTGTTTCACTTAGATTTGTGCAAATTTAAATGAATTGGATCAAAGGTAAATGGGCGTACATGTATATTCTTTCTTGCGCCCTTGATACAAAAGGGGTCTCCTCCTGTTATAGTACATAACTATGCACCTTGGTGTTTTGAATTTGTACAGGGTAACATCCACCCCTGTAATAGAGCTGATTGTCATGGATTTAGATTCTTAAGAGAAATGGTGTTAAAACTGCTTTTGTTTGAATAATACCTGTGAAATACTTTGGGAATTGTACTCTTAATGCGCTTGTGGGAATATTTAACTGAAATAGCTTTATAATAGTCCCTGAGAACAAATAGATAAGATGCTTATGGTGTTCTCAAAATGTTCATGGCATGATGGTTTGTTTCAAGAGCCTTGAAAAGTTAAGTATATATTTTAGACTTTAAAAGAAAAATGTAGCTTTCGGTGTTATACTTCATCCATCCCTTGAAAACCGTGAGATATGCATGATTTAAATGCATGGATTTAAAAGTTTGTTGTCTTTGAATCTCTTGGGAGAAGTGATGCCCATATTACCATATTTCGATACTGGAGCTCTTACTATTATCACTTTCTTTCAATTTGCTTTCTCAAAGTCAATAGAATAATCAAGATATTACTATCATTTTTAAGGATCACTAAATCAGTGGGTAGTAACAAACCAATTAAAGGGTTGATGAGTTGTCATTAATTTTCTTGTCAAATTTTAGTAGGCATCATATGAACTGATTGATTTCTCTCATAGGTTATAGAGGTTTTTACGTATTATGCAATCAATAGAGGCAAGCAAGGTGAGTGAAAATATTAGAAGGTTGGAATAATTTTAAAGGTTGTTTGGATGGTGTGAGCTAAGATGGTTTGGATGTGAGTATTGAAGCATAGTGTTACTGGTATTGACACTACTAGGTTATAACAATTGCACCAGTTCAACTTGTATTATATAAGGTAGGGTAGGGCAAGTTTCTCTTTATTATCCATTTGTTTTAAATGATACTATTATGTATGTATTTGGTTTCCTTCCTTCCTAAATAGTTCATGACAATTTCTCTTAGTTACTACCTGATGAATTAACTAATTTACTTTGTTTTCTTTCAGGACCCTTTTATGTTTGTCTTTAAGATTTTTATCGGAATATGAGATTAATATCATTGCTGCAATTATTTGTTAATTTTTGAGAATTTCTTTGGGAACCTGTCTCTTTCTTATCTCCCTTGCTCATTAAAGGTTAATTTTATCTTTTTCGTTAGCCCAAGCCTTTTTCTTAGGGGACTTGCTCAGTCCTAGTAGTGCTTCCCCTCTTTTGTATAGTAGACTTTAATAGTCTTTTAGACATCGATAGTAATTAGACCCATACTAGGAGACATGCTATGCCTCATTAGGTCGTGCTCCTTTGGAGGCAAGCCTCGTTTAGAGCCTACCCTCGGGGAGGTTGCCTTGATTTTGATAGATAGTGTACTCGCAGGAGGCATACCTTGCCTCATTTCTAGAGTTCTTCTCCAAGTTGTATCCCAACTTGTACCCTTGCTAGTTGGAGATCAACTTGGTCTGTTAGTTGCCTTTGTCTTTAATCATTGCCAGGACAATGATGGAAGTACTAGGAACCTTTCTTAGGAGACTTACTTAGTCTCGTTAGCACTCTCCTTTCAGGTGATTTTATTAGAGAGTCTTTGACTCACTCATCTTTTAGTTGGTATTATTAGGGAGTCTTTGACTCATTTGTCGTTTTTAGGGAGTCTTTGACTCCATTGTTTTCTTTAGTTGTTTTATTAGAGTCTTTGATTCGTTTGTTCTTATTAGGGAGTCTTTGACTCATTTGTCCTTGTTAGAGAGTCTTTGACTCGCTCGTCCTTTGATAGCGGTATTAGAGAGTCTTTGACTCATTTCCCCATCCCTTTAATTGTGTTTAGGAGCTTCTCCTTAGTGTTGTCGTCGCTCTTGTTTGTTAGAGACTTGCCCAGTCTCATTGGAGCTTTACCTTCTGGGATCTTAGATCCTTTCGTCATCTTTGTTAGTTAGCTTACCTGGTTTAGGGGTTTTCCCTGTTGGCCCTAGGGGGTTGCTTTGTGTTTTCCCTTAGGTCTTTGACCAAAGGGTGAAAACATTTAAAAATCCAAGAATACTTAAAACATTTTAAAAGACCCAAAAATATCAGAAATTCAAAATCCAAAAACATTGAAAAAGTTTTAAAATCCAAAAAACATTGAATACCTTAAAATTCAAAAACAACTTAAAACATATAAAACTCAAAAACATTAGAAATTTAAAACATAAAAAATATTTAAAAATCTTGAAAAAGCCTAAAGTGTTGAGTGTTTTTTAGAGACAGTAATTAGGAGAGTTCGTTTCGAACTACGTTGGCTTGATCCTCTTCCGAGGTACGTAGTGCAGCTTGGGATTTATATCCCAAGTCCAGCCAAACTTTTGTAAATAGCATTTTTTTAAATCTTTTGAATAAGCAACCTTTAAAACCTTGTTTTCAAAAGATCTTCGTCTAGAGTTAGGAGTTTCTCCTAGATAGAGAGTTTCAGAGTTAGGAGTTTCTTTTGATAAGTTGTTTGTTTGTTTGTTTGTTTGTTTGTTGTGTGCTTGTTTTAGAGTTAGGGGTCTGTCCTAGAGTTATAGGAGCACCTCCATCCGGTCACTCGGCGATCCATATCGCCGAGTGATGACTAGAATAGGATACGCTAGTCCACCCTTTGTTTTCCTTAGGAAACACAGCCTAGTTACACATAGGTTGTAGGAACCACCTGCATTAGCCTAGGGCTAATCTGCATTTAGTTAGGGCATATAGGGTGTCCTAAAATCCACAATTCACTGGAATTTAAATAATCGTACAATAAACTTTAATAATTGGTCCGGTCTTTTAGATCGAGTCTAGGATAGAGGTCTAGGTGTCTTAGGCATCGTAGCTTAGAATAGGCGCGAAGAACTACGTTGCCTTGATTCTCGTGGAGGCGGGGATACGTAGGCTTCTTTGGATGAATACCAGACCATCCGAAGACTCGGGCTAATAATTTAGAGTCTTAGGATTTGTTGTATAGTTATTGTATGATTTGATATATTTTTTTATTTTTTTGTACTGATCCTATACCTTTAGCTATAGCTTGCATGTGTTTGCACATCAGAACTTAGACACCCATTAGGCTTGTCACTCATAACCTAGCTATGCTTAGGTGACACATCTTTCATTTTATTTTATGTGTTTATTATTTGTATTATCAGGAAATGCATGCTTAGGTAGACGACTCCTGAGGATTGTTCCCATTTCACATGATTTTTACCCAAACTTCTTTGGAGTTAATGAAAATGGCATAAGAGACCAAGTGCTTGCACTCGGACGAATTGGAGATGCTCTCAGACCTTCTCCATTCATAAGCAGGCACGAACCCATATATATTCTTGTTATCCATTGCACAGAGGATTTGATTTTAGGGTTCCATGGCATATCCATGGATGGCGACTCCGAGTTTATTTCAGGTATGTCTTGGTTTCGAGCCTTGGCTCCGAATCGAGACATATCTCTTTCTTTTTATATCGCGACTCGTGCTATGCTATGAGGGTGGCATCCGTTTTGAGAGTTCCTTGGTAGAGCTCTCCTTCACACGTGGATGATCCACAGGGTGATAGGGACTCGTTCCCTCACGCCTACCTCAGATCGGGGTCTACACTCTAGTATTCCAGTTCCAGCATCCAGTATTCACTTTCAATTCCAGTATTCTAGTTCCAGCGTCCAGTATTCAGTTTCAATTCCAGTATTCCAGTTTCAGCATTCAGTATCCAGTTTCAATTCCAGTATTCCAATATTTCATTATTCCAGTTCCAGTTCCAGTATCCAGTATTCCAATATTCCAGTTCCAGTATCCAGTATCCAGTATCCAGTATTCTAGTATTCCAGTTCCAATATCCGGTACTCTAGTATTCCAGTTCCAGCATCCAGTATTCAGTTTCAATTCCAGTATTCCAGTTCCAGTTCCAGTATCCAGTATCCCAATATTCCAGTTCCAGTATCCAGTATTCTAGTATTCCAGTTCCAATATTCAGTACTCTAGTATTCCAGTTCCAGCATCCAGTATTCAGTTTCAATTCCAGTATTCTAGTTCCAGCATCCAGTATTCAGTTTCAATTCCAGTATTCCAGTTCCAGCATCCAGTATCTAGTTTCAATTCCAGTATTCCAGTATTTCACTATGCCAGTTCTAGTCTCCAGTTCCAGTATCCAATATTCCAGTATCATAGTTCTAGTGTCCAGTATCCCTATCACCAGTATTCCAGTGTTCCATTTTCCAGTACTCGTATTCCTGTTCTCAGTATTTCGACACTCCAATTCCAACACCCAGTTCCAGTGTTCGAAAATTCAGTATTTTAGTACTCTAATTCTAGTATCCGGTATGTCTTCGTTCTAGATTCTCGGTTCCCGATGTTTAGATCAAGATTCCAGTTTCCAGTTTTCAGTCCAAACATCCAGTGATCAAATTCCAATCCCAATTGAATCAATCAAAATGTCAATCCAATCTAATCCCCAATTCACCAATTATCAATTTTTGACTCTCCAGTTTTCCAGTAATCAAGTTCTACAATTCCCAGTGAACTAGCTCTTTAACTTCTCAGTTCTTTAATTCTCCAGTTATCCGATTTTCAGCTCTGCAAAATCCAGTCCCTAAATTTTCTACTTCTCCAGTTTTTCAATTCTTCAGTTCATCAAATCTTCAATTCTCCAGTTTCAAGTTATCCAGTCTTCCAATTCTCCAGTCCACCCATTGTTTGATTATTAGATTTCTCAGTTCTCCGTTCTCAAGTCCTTAAGCCTCTAATTCTCCCGTAATCGAGTCCTCCAGTTTTTAAATTGTCATTTCCAGTCTCATTCTCAATTGTCAAATCCGATCTTAAATCCATTAGCCCCCATCTCACTAGCGAATAGGCTAATTCTTTGATCCTGAGCCCGTTTGTGAACGGTGTCTCATTTTCAAAGTCCATTTGTGAATGGTCTCATATCCTTCTTAGGCCCGTTTGTGAACGGTGTCTCATTTTTCGAGTCCTTTTGTGAAGGGCCTCATATCCTCTTTGAGCCCGTTTGTGAACGATGTCTCGTTTTCCAAGTCCATTTGTGAATGGTCTCTTATCCTCCTTGAGGCCGCTTGTGAACAGTGTCTCATTTTCTTCTAAAAATCGTTTGAGAACGATCTTTGTTCCTTCTCTTCAGAATCCATTCGAAAATGATATCTCATTCTTTCATTGCCCGTTTGTGAACGGCGCCGCATCGGGATTATTTTTCATTCTAAGTTGCGTGACTTTCGCTCTTAGATTGAATTCATTTCTCCATTTATTTTGAACTACCAGCTCATGGTAGCGAGAATAAATAATTTTTTATTACATTCAAATTCTAGGACTTCGTTTAGGGTCTTGCATTAGGGAGTATATGTTTTCGTCTAGGTTGCATTTTGTCTAGAGAGTCCTTTGTTGGCAAAATGCTGCGCAAAATGGTGTTGTCACTTTTGCTTTGGTATTCAATGACTGCGTCATCTATACCAAAGAGGGACATCTGTAGACACCCTCATTTTGTTCCGCTTTAATCAATGAAGAGGTTAGTGTTTTTCTATCGGTTTTCTAGTGTTTTTCATTTTTCGTGTCCTTCCGTTATGTTTTCCTGATCTTTTCGGTCATTTCTGCCGTGTTTCGCATTTTCCCGCTAAGTGTTGAGAAGGGTTATTCACGAGAATCCGAGCAAAGGAGAATTTGGACCTGTTTGGTGGGCCCACACTGAACATTTGTTTAGATTTGGATCAAATAGGGGGCCCGCACATTGTTTTAATGAAAAATGAGTTTTGAACCTACTTCGATCCAATGCATAAAGATGCCCATCAAGGGAGCAGTCAAGATCTCAGGGGTGTTATTTTAACAACCAATTTTTGTTGTAACCATCAAGTTGAACTATTCGGGTAACCCTTGTAAATGATTTTTGAGGCACAACTTTTATAAATTAATGGTTTTGATCATCCCATGGGGGTGATATTTGGAGGATACAAGTTGTCCATGCCATGGCCTGTCAAAGTGAACAGTTCGGATCATCCTATGGAAATTTGTGTCGTGGCCTGTCTAATGAAGGATTTGGATCATTTTAAAAGCTAAATTGGATGCCATAATATGCTCCTTGTATAGTGGGGCCTCTCATGCTATTTATATGATTCGGTCATGATTTAGAAATCCATATAGAAATAACAATTGCCCAAGAATGAAGGCTCACATCACTCGTTTGGACTGTAGTGGGCAAAGTACCTTATATTCTTAGACATTATACATATGGTGTTCTTGATTTAAGAAGGCACAAACCGATCTATAATTTTTGGAAGTGGTGAGATCATTACTAAATTGCTTTAGGGGAGTTGACTTGGAATGTAAAGTATAAATGGATATCAACCATTAAATAGGAGAAGTAGCCATGCAATACAGGATTCTAAATTGAGAAAATTGTTTATGGGCTGAAATAGAAAGCTAGAATATAATATGTGCAATTACCCATGTGAATGGAAGCTTGCTGATTTGGAGACATAAACCGTTTGAATCATAGTCGATTGATCGGACCGTTTGGATCATCAGATGGAAAGGTGGCAAACCTATGGGAATTACCAACGAGTCTTTTGGCAAGCCACTTGCCTAAAAGGCAACATTCCCTGATTGCTTTCTTTCTTTTATAAATCATATTATTTTTGTAAGACTACTGAGTGAAAGGAAAGGTAGACAATTTAGCTATTCCCACTTTACATATGTGTGAACACCGATTGGGAATGTTTTCAACCAAAATGGCATGATATTGAAATAAATGGGTTGGATGATCTTCTTTGGTAGATAAAAAAATGGTAACACCCTACCTGTGTGGGGTCAACTGCCGTTTTCTTCCTCAACTTTTTTTGGAGAAGGTGGGTGCCATAAGTAAGTTGCTATGAGGAGGTTTTAAGGGGAGGAGGAAAAGAAAAAAAAAAGGAAAAAGAGAACAGCAGCGAGGGTCTCTCCAAAAAAAGAAAAAAAAAACAGCAAGCTCTCTAACATCTCTCAAGCTCTCTCTCATTTCTCTCTTCATCTCTTAACATCTCTCAAGCTCTCTCTCATCTCTCTCTCCATCTCTCAACATCTCTCAAGCTCTCTCTCATCTCTCAATCTCTCATTCTCTTCATCTCTCAAGCTCTCTCTCGTCTCTCAAACTCTCTCTCAAACAGCTCTCTCGTCTCTCCCTATCTAAAACAGCTCTCTCATCTCTCAAGCTTTCTCTCATCTCTCAATCTCTCATTCTCTCCATCTCTTTACAGCCCTCTCTCAATCCCTCATTCTCACCCTCAATAGTAGCGTCTCAATCTCTCATTCTCATCTCTCTTATCTCTCAAGCTTTCTCTCGTTTCTCAAGCTTTCTCTCATTCTCATCTCTCTCGTCTCTCTCTCCATCTCTCAACACCACTCTCTCCACCTCTCTCAACAGGTTATTTTTCATAAATATTGGGGAGAAGCTTTCTGATTCAATCTCGGAATTTCGGCATCAAATCATTATCCGCGAACTCTCGTGCTTTCGGATTAGGCTTGGATCGATACCAAAGGTAGGTGCACTCTTCTCAGATTTTTCTAGAATTATTTTGTCTTTTTACGTATTTTTGCATGGTTTTAGTATTTACGCTCATTTAATTCAATAATATATGGGTTGTCTCAAAATCGGGTTTACATGAGTGTTTCGAAGTCCGATTCGTCTCAAAATTTAATGCAATGATATATTTAATGGGACTAAAAGAACTATCGGATTGGATCAGACGTTGGATCTAAGGATTTCCAGAATTTGGATGAAGATTGAAATTTAATTTGAATTAATGACCGGGATATTAAGAAATTGGAAAAAACAGCTGTCTTAGGATGATCTATTTCTTGGAATATTATAATTTTCTTGTGTTCATCATATCAGAACAAGGTTAAAGGACATCTTTCAAAGTCATAATTTTATCAAAAATCATGTTTAAAAAATAGAAAACTCTTAAAAGACATCTTTTTGAAGAAGAAAAATGGAAAATATACCAAATAAGTTCTAAAATTAATGAAATTTCGTAGTAAAATAATATGATGTTGATATATTTTGCCATGAATTTTTAATGATTTTAGGATTCTATTTCGTATACGGTTTGATATTTTCATTTGAAACAGGCAAATTTTGTGAGGTCTTTTATTAATGTCAAACCATGATTAAAATTTTCAAAAACTTTACAGTAGCCTTATATTACAAATACCATGTTAATTTTCCATTGATTTGGAATTTGTTTCCTAGGGGATGCTGTCTAAATTCATAATCTGATCTGAATCTTTGAAAATCTGGAATTGATAGTAAATCGTATCTAAAATTCATGAAAGTTTCACAGTAGACTATAGTCATTCATACCTTGTTATTGTAAAAATTTCAATGGATTTAGATTTCTATTTCTAAGGGTTTCTTTGTAATTTTAACAATCTGGTCTCATTGTTATTAAATCGGAAATTAATAGCAAATTAATATAAAAATCTATGAAAGTTTTCCAGTAAGCTATATTCATTCATATCTTGTTACTGTAGAAATTTCAATTTATTTCAAATTTTTTTGCAATGAGTTCATTTGTAAAATCATTCATGTGATCTGAAATTGATAAAATCTATTAAAAATTGAAATTAACCAAAATCATTATGAAAACTTCCATGGAATCTTAAATTTCTGTCACGTATTCATTCCTTAAGCCGCTGAAACAAAAATCTTAGAAGTCTTAGATTTCCTTTGTAAAATGGCCATGCTAGGATAATTTAGAGGCCGAGATCGTAACCATAATCGTATGCTAATTGCAATTGATCTAGCATAATTGGAGGGGGTAAATTATAGTATGTTATTAGCTCCGAGGTCCAGTATCCATGGAAATCCTGAGAAATATGCTAGGCAATAACATATTATAACGTACATGCTAAATTATACAAGGGTCGAGAGCACGATTCCCTTCCATGGTTGAGATTCAAAGCTGAAACTTGCGAACCATAGAGCGTTTGGTATTCCTTAGATGTTTAGGAATCAAAAATCCTTGAAATCTGAAAATCATTAACTTCAACAAATTGAATCGATTTACCTCACGTCTTTCGGAACCGTTGGATTGCGGTTTCCATCGTAAGAACCATTAGAGCCCCATTTAGGAATATTTGTGTCATGTTCTAGGTTTTAGGGTGTCCTAGAGTTATGGAGTCCAGCCTCATCACGACCGATTGCTATCATTAGCAATTGAGTCATAGATCTAGTTACACTAGTCACCCAATTTTTTCCTAGGATAAGTCTAGTTACCTAGGATGTAGGTTAACCTGCATTAGTCTAAGGGACAACTTGCACTTAGATAGGATCATATAGCATCTTAGATGAAGTCCTAAGATAATAAAATCTTCAACTTGAACTAAATAATTTCTCTTAAACTGTTGAAACAGTCAATCCAGTCTAGATCGGTGTCCTAGATGAGTTAGGCATAAGTAGTTTAGTTTAGGTGCACCGAACTACGTCGACTCTGATCCCAGTGAGGCTTGGGTACGTAGGCAGCTTGGATGCTTGATGGCATGCCAATCACGAGTCGGCTCTACACATAAGTGGGGTTTGGTACATTAATTCTTAAATTAATAGTAATTAAATCACTTAGGACTTTCCATGAAATTAGAAGTTTAGGAGAACTTTCACTTAGATTGAATTCAAATAAATTAAGAAAATCAAGATACACATTTAGGAATTACATTGAAATTAGATCTTAGGATGCATGTCACATAGTTTGCACATTAATATAGAGTTAAATGAGCCATTTAAAAGAAATTCGAAAGAGTTAACTTTTGGAATTGAAGACCGATTATCGGGCAGGAATGGTGCATGTGGTGGTAACTCCCCATACCTTCCATTCTCGTAACTAGGTAATGAGTCTAGATTTCTGGTCAATTATGGGTCCTAGATCCCTCATCTAGGTGGCGACTCTGTCACTCTCTTATGCGTGGAATTCGGATTGCCTTAGTGATCCCAAGTTCACGGAAAAGATGAATTAAATCACACCTTGCTAGGCTCGGCGGCTTACTCCTGCCCTTATGGGTACTGGGTTGCACGTTTGTTTGCACCCTATGGCTTGGTTGCTGCCTGCTTGGTTGGGTAATTAAAATCAATAATAAAAAGCACACGTCATTCGCGTGGGTACGAGAGACCGAGAGAGAGCTTGGCGGCTCGCGCCCCACCCCTCTCGCGGGATCGGGTCCCACAATTGGGCTTTAAGAAACTGATTATCTTCTTTGATTTCTCTCATTTGCTCAAGGAGTGCAGCCATCATAACTTCAAGGTTATTGGTCTGAGGGTTCTCAATGTGTTCCGCCATGGGTGTAGATGATGGAGAAGTTTTCGAAGGAGGTGGGGGTGGTGACTTTCTTAGTAACCGAGAAGAGACTCGAACCCAAGAGACTTGAGAGGGATCGACGGTGAATATTCCTGACATGGAAACAATGAGCGCAAGGTATAAGATTGACATTCAATGTGTATTTCTTTTCAATGATTAGAGGTGACTATGACCTTTACAAGCAATGGGGGATGACAAAATGACTCCCTGAAATGAGTAAGGTATGACAATGACGACATGATGACTAAAGAAAAATGCCCCTAGTCTAAGGACTATGGAAATGAACACTTGGGTATTAAGAGACAAAATTTGAATAATGCCCATAGTGCCAAGGAACATAATCCTAGACTAGCAATGCAATGAACTCAAACTCGGGTGTCCTGGAATGGACTTTCTTGACTAGAATGAGACCAATGAGTTCTTCAAATGCAGCCTTAGGTATGAGAGACGAATCGACAGACAATTTGAGAGGTAATGACAACTATGACAATGATCCGAACAAAGACTGACGAGAATGAGGCTAGATAATGATGATCTGGAGGCTAATGGACATGAAATGGACTTTCTAAACCTCAAGATGATGAAGATGAAGCAAGAAAAATTTAGAAGATGAAGCCAATGAAAGCGATAGGGTCAGATTTAATGGGACCAGGAATATGGAGATAAAATCACAATTCTTGAAAGATGGATCATAGACGAAGAAGGATACGGTCGAGATAAGATCGTACATGAGGAATAATCTAAGAAGATAACCTATGAGATCTTGGGAAAGATGAGATTTATATCCTAATCTCCAAGGTTATTTTAGCTTTTACTCTTTTTTACATTTTATGCAATGTTACCTGAAGGCATCATTCATAGTCCTATTCTAGCGGAGTGGAGAGAGGATCTCGACTCATGACTTTGTTTGTGTACCTAAAATCTATCGTAGCCATTGGAAGATGGACTACGGCCTAATCTAGACATAAATGGGTAGGATATCCTAGTCTAGGCTCACACACGGGATGCACGCGTGTTCGTACTATATGCAAGTGTGAAGTAACCTAGGAGTAAGGTCAAGAGTTCCCTTAGCGTGAATCCATGTCCAATATACTCTCTACCAGTGTCCGGGTAGCAGTACGTGAATCAACGGATCCGTTTATGCACCATAAAAGTACTAGGCTAAGGGTGGAATGTTTCCCTAACACAGAAGCACTGGGTAATGACCTCCGAGCCAACCATGCTAAGTAGCACTCCAAGTACCTAAATAGGATGCGTGTGTATGTGAGATGCACGAGTTTGGATGCAAGTGATGTAAGTGTGTGCAATAAGCAATCTATGATGCCTTCAGGTTTTGTTAGATTTAGTCTGTAGTGTAATGTGATAAGAAAATAAAGCATAACATACAAACAAATCTATCAAAGAGTAACACAAGCATAGAAGATAGAGTTTTTATGATCCAAATAAATTAAATTCAAATGAGTTACGCTTTGAAATTTTAATGAAGTTAGGTGCTCCCCAGCAGAGTCACCAGTCTGTGAGACTCGATCTGGAAGGAGATCCCTAAACGACCCACGAGGGTAGCTTGGATTTGAATTATCCTTTACTGGTTTATGAGTTTTTATTAAAGTATTTCTTTTTTGTGAACTTGGGATTACAAAAGCAATCCGAATTTCACACAAAAGAGATGACTAGAGTCGCCACCTAGGTAAGGGACCTAGGACCCATAAGTGGCACTGCAATGATCTACGGTAAAAGAAGTTTAGATCCGTTACCTGATTACGAGAATGGAAGGTATGATGAATATACCATATGCACCTTTCTCGTCCGGTAATCCTGTCTTTAATTCCAAAAGGTTAACTCACTTATATTTCTTTTAAAATGCTCATTTAAACTCTCTTGATGTGCAAGCTACGGGACATGCATCCAAGATGATCTAATTTCAATATGGTTCCTAGATGCATCTCTTTGATTCTCTTGATTTGGTTTGGTTCAATCTATGTGAAAGTTTTCCTAAAATCTAATTTTGGGGAAATCCTAAGTGATTTAATCAATTCAATTTATTTTAGTTAATTTTGGGTTTGAAAATGATCAAGAAATAAAATACAACCCTAAAACCCTACTTGAGTGTGTGTAGGGTCGACTTGAGCTTGGAGTGTCATTCAAGTTGCCTACGTACCCAAGCCTCACTGGGATCAAAGTCGACGTAGTTCGGTGGCCTAAACTAAGCTACATGCCTAACTCATCTAGGACACTGATTTAGACTGGATAGACTGTTTCAACAGTTTTAAGAGAAATTAATTAATTAAGCTTGATTACGTTTTATTGTCCTAGGACTTAATCTAAGATGCTATATGATCCTATCTAAATGCACGACACTCCCTAGACTAATGCAGGTGGGTCCTACATCCTAGGTTAACTAGGCTTGTCCTATAGGAAAAAGGGGTTAACTAGTGAATCTTAATCTATGGCTCAGTTGCTAATAATAGCAACCCACCGTGATGAGGATAACTGGACTCCTAACTCTAGGACTCCCTAAGACTTAGAACTTAACGTGACGTAAGTGTTCCTAAAGGGGCTCTAAAGGCTCCTATGAGGTCGGAGCGTAATCCAACGGTTCCCAAGTTGATCTGAATTTGGGGTTTCCCAACCCAAGTTATTAAGTTGGTAATTTTCATCTTTTAAAGGGTTCCTATCACCTAAAAATTAAGGTATTCTAAGGCTCTAAGAATAACTTCACCTAGACTAAGATTTTGACTAATTTAGCAAGTTGTGAAGACTTTTAGTGAGTTTTAATAATTTTTATCCAAGCAACATGAGGATTATGAGAGAAATTATATGGTGTAAGGGCTTACAACAATAAGGCCTTTGAACGGTGGAAGTACCACCCTTGAGATTTGATCCAACAGCAGCTCATCAAAAAGCTCAAAAAGTGAGCTGCTGTTGGATCAAATATCAAGGGCGGTACCCCTACCTTATTTTTGTAAGCCCTTACACCATATAAATCCTCAGAATTTTGATGTTTCTGAAATTTTGTGATGTTTTGAAATTTTTCATAATTTTACGAATTTTATGTGATTTTTAATGATTTTTACAAATTTAAGCAACTTATTGGAGTTTTAAAGCAACCTATAGCAAAAATCAACCAAATCGATCTAAATTAACACTGGAACATATTCATAATAATAGCAAATCATAGTAGAAATTTCACACATTATTTTTGAAATTTACTATTTTTAATAGATTTATTTATGTTCTGACCGATTCAAATAAAAATCACTAAAAATATAAAAACATACACAAAAATTTCAAAAAATTCACAATATTATTTTTCTAGCCCAGTCCATATTATTATAGAATTTCAGCTTACAAAGAGTTCGTTAGGTAACATCTCCTTTACAGATGTGGAAAATCTAGTAAAAATAATAAATCAACTCAAAATACTTTTAAAAATTTTGTGTGATCTTAAAATATCAAAAGGCTGCTGGGAATAAAATTTTGTCAAATTGTGAATTATTTTGACATGTAAACGAATTTTTATTCGGCAAATATCCTTTTTTCTATGTATTTTTTAATGAATTTTTAAATCATCAAGATGAAAGAATTCTACTGGGATTTTTTGATTTATAATGTTCTTTTTACTCAATTAAAATTCATAAAATATAACCTTAGAAAAAATCATTGGTTTTGAACTAGTTGCTTTGAAAATCGACTCAAAGATTAATTGAAATCCTAATTCTTTGAACATCCTATTTTCTACATGTAAAACAGTTTTTCTTCTACAAAAATCAGTAATAATATGAATTGGCCCATAATAAATCATATTATGTTCATGCAAGACAATATCTCATGAATTTTCTACAAAAAATTATGAAAAATAAGAAAATGACACCCCTAAACATGTTACTAGTTCTACTCTACAAAGGGTTTGAGTATTAACCTTTGATTGCTAATTCGAGTTCTCTAAGGCTTGTAATCCAAGATATTCGCTTTGACAAGCCTTTTGATATGCAAAGAGAAAACCCAAATTGCCGAAAAAATGAGCCGCTTCGAATAATAGCCAAGAGAAGATGAAGAAGATAGGTTTCTTTCACTAAAGTTCAAATAGATATAGCCAATTCCTTCACAAAGAAGGGTGGACGAATTTTTTGGGAGAGAGAATGGGTTGGACGAATTTCAAAGAGAGCCACGAAGGTGGGTTTGACCCATATTTGTAGAGAAAACTAGGAAAAAAAGCAAGAATAGTAATTTCCCATGTGAGAGTTGTCATTTTAGCTCTCTTTCTAATTCTCTCTACTGGCTTGTTTTTCCTTTTGTTTCTTTATTGTGATTGTTTTCAAATTCCATACAAAAGGCTATCTTAATGACCAAGGCATTCTATTTTGCATTTCTAAATATTGTACGTCCCAAAATCAAAAAAATAATGCAAGATATATGGTGATTCTCGTCCAAAAAGCACTACCCAACTTTAAACCTCATTGTTTACCTATTTAGAGGAAGAATCACGAAAAGTTGCAAACTATAAAGTTGTATCCCTTTGAAATATCTTTCTAACGCATATTTACACTTTAAATTTGGCCAATTGGTTAAAACGTTATGATAATTTTAGTGGGCTTGAATTCCTGTCCAAATGGCACTGCCTGATTTTAAAGCTCATTTTTGACTTATTTTGTGAAAGAATCACGAAAAGTTGTAAACTAGAAAGTTATAGCCATTCTCGAGATGTTCCCAACAAGTATAAATATAAATTTTTTGGACCAGTGGTTAAAATGTTATGGTCGTTTTAGTGATCTGATCATATTAGCCCTTTCTCTTTCTCATCTTTTATTTTTATCAACCAAATGTATTCAATATAGGGGAAGCCCATCATGTGGGGACCACACATATGGCCGAGCCACGCATTTGGCCGAACTACACATGTGTTGTTTCCACATGGGCTTTTTTTGGTCCATACTTTGACTTTTACGAAATCCAACTCATTCCAAAGAATAATTCAAAATTTATAATGGTGGTGGGCCCACACCATGTGATGCACATGGTGGGTTCTACACACATGGCCTAACCTCATTCACCCCTTGGAAAGATCATTTGTGCCCAAAATGACCTTGTTTGATCAACACATATCAAAAAGTGACCAAAATGCCCTTGAACCGGAATACCCTTTAAGGATGAAGTTAGAAATGGCAAGTAGGTAAGGAAAATTTCAAATATCAAAAGTATTGAAGTTTACTTGAAACGACGGATAACATCAACTAAGACCATTCGGGCTACCCTGAAAATACCCAAAATACCCGCAGGATACAAAATTTCCAAAAGAGATAGAAACCCTGCGAAATTCTAAAAATAGCAGGTTTTTCAAAATACTCGAAATCCTTCATGATTTCTCAGAAAATCTTTCGGGATAATCTCGGACACATTGGGAATGACCAAAATACCCCTAAGATGCAGAAAATGATAAAACCGGAGAAAATCCTGAGAAATTCTAAAAATAGCAGTTTTTCTTACTTGATTGGAAACATAAGATATTATCATCTCGAGACTAGTGGAACCCCCTAGAGACCTTCAGAATTGCGAACCAACATTAAAACACTTAAAATGAGATGAAAGTTCCCCTAAAATGCTAGAATGCTTACCTAATGCAGAAGATTGACTTGGGATTTAACAGACCAACCTTTTTAAGGCGTAGCAAAGTGGGGGTGTCTACATAGTCCCTTATTTTTTTTAAATGTACTGTACTGACCACACTATATGATGATCCAAATCGTCCATGTGATGGGCCACAATGAAAATAGGTTGTGCCCCAATAATCATTTCCATAGGATGAACCTAGTCCCCCAATCCAAACTGTCCATGTGATTATGGAAACTTCTGGAGATCGGAGGACTAGGATCATCCTATGGAAATAATTTGAGGCACAACCTGTTTAAGTTGTGGCCCATCACATGGACGGTTTGGATCATACTACATTGTTTTCTGTACAATTCTTTTTGAAAAATAAGGGACTATAAGGGCTTAAACCGTATAAAATCTCGTAACTGTAAGGGCTTACACCATATAAAATCTCTATATTTCAGTACGAGGGAACCCATTTCTCAGTAAGTGAAGAAAGAAATTTAATAATGGCAGTTAAAGTGCAGCACGTCAACTATGTTAAATAATTATTATTTGCCATTAAAGCCATTAAAGGATGTCCAAGAAGGGTGTTCAGATTTAATGGTGAAAGGGCCGGATCTAGATAGGGTTGATGGAAAATGGATAGGGGAGTGGTTGGAGGCTGTGGAAGGGGCCAATGTAAGGAAAAGGGTGTTCGGATTCAGGGAAAAAGGAGGAGGTTGGATATGGAGGTGAGGGAGGTTGTGGATAGCGGCAATGGATCTTGTAGGGTTAAGGTTTGAAGGAGGAAGAAGAGGAGGGGAGTTTTAGGGTTTTTAGGGTTAGGATTGATTGGGGAAGGAGGTGGGGGAGTAGTATAGTCTTTAGGGTTACGGTTTAGGGTTAGGCCTAGGAGTATACTTTTGGATGGAATGCTTTTTGGGTTGGTGGAAGTAGGTTTTGGAGAAGATGGTGGAATAATTTGATATATTTTTAATGGGGAGCCGTCGGTGTTTGGTGGTGGTTCGAGGTGGATGCCGCCGGAGATCGAATGATGATGTTGGGTGGTTGGCTATCGTGCACGGTTAGGGGCGCACAATAGCTCTGGGCCTTCGAGCTGGATTTTTGAAAATCGAATTTGCCAGTGAATTGCAGTGGAGAAATCGGTATGACGTGGTAGGTCACGATCTTGACTTGGGGGTCCCACAAATATGGCATTTTTTGCTGAATTCGATTCAATTGAGGCTATTAGGTAATGTAATGGTTAATGGGGTTTTCTTTTGGGCCAAGGAGAATGCTCCTGGGCAATTCATACTATGTAAATCCAGTGGGACTACTGGTCCCCATTGTAATTTTGCTGGTATGAATATATTTGTCAATTTTTTTTAAAAAAAGCATGTCCAAGAAACTATTTGGATGTTGTGTCACCTTAGCGCCATATCACAATGAAAGAGCCAATAGTAACCTGCGTAATTGTTGTCCGGTGTTAATTAAATAAGTCAGGTGTCCGGCTTGATCGAGTTCACCTTGGCGCCCCTAATTAAGGCTCAGCTTGATCGAGTTCAATCCAACCTTCGAGTGGATCCTCGCAATGTCACCCTTATGGAAGATGAAAATGCCCTCAGAAGGGAGCTTATCAAAGTCAGCCTTGAAAAAAACTTTGTGTAAGCCCAAGGGTTCCCATGGGTTCAATCATTCACCTTTACCTTCTTGTTTTGATGCTACCAAGCCCAAATTGATTAGTCTATGGACTAAAGTGTTGTCTTTGAGTGTTATGTCTTAGACAGGAACTTGACATGTCATATCGCCACTACACAACTCAACCCAACACATAGCTTGAGGATCAACATGCACGAAGGAACCAAAGAGCTTGTACACACATGGGAGAGATCATCCTCAGAAGATACTCAAGTCAAAAGCTCAAGTCAAAGATCCCACAAGCATGCCTAGCAAAGTGCCGGAAGAAGCTTGGAGATGGACTAGCATTGGTAGCCACCTCATGGACCATTGAAGATGCTCAAGAATGGAGGAAGTCACAAAGCCCGAAGAAAGTCGAAGAGTTCACTCACAAGTTGAAGATGTCTAAGAAAGTGCCAAGAAGCCAAAGCAATCAAGAAGACTCAAGGTTATGCCATTTCTAGATTGTATTTGGAGTCCTCTTGTTTTATGTACTTGCACTTTCAAAAGTTTTCAAAATGGTTTTCATAACAACTCTGACATCTTTGAAAACCACCCACACAACCAAAAATGTGTTTGAAAACCTTGCGCAAAAGCCCAAAGACCATGGCCCAAGTCCCTGAAATTTTTATATGTAAAACTCAAATTTCAAGCAAGGCCGGTCAACCAGGGTTCCTCGGGCGACCGTGGCAAGGTGGCTGGAAATTCAGCACTTGTCGAAACATAGCGGGCCGGTCGACCGGGGCTTCCCGGGCGACCGTTGAGGTGTTCCTGGAAATCCAGAAACACTCCATCATGGTCGGGCCGGTCGACCTCCTTAGGTCCGGTCGACCACGGATAGGAGTCTAGACAAAAAATATAAAGTCCAGGTAGCCCTCGTAGGGTGACCGTCATGGGTCGGCTGACCGCGACGATAGAAATTTAAAATTTAAAAAGGTTTTCCCGATAGGGGCAGACGACCGCCGTAGCCCGGTCGACTGCGCCGGTCTGGCAAAAGAGCCGTTGGGGCTTGCGCATGTTGACTTTTTCAACCCAGTTTTTATGGCTTTACTGCCCAAATGGTCATATCTTTCCATGGGCAATTTAACCCCTATCCTAGACCAACTAAGCATCCTTTTGGCAAATCATTTTCAAATCCTTTGACCCAAAACTTATAAATCTAAAGTTTTTTAGTTTTCTCTTCTTCATGCTTTGATTTGTACATTTACATTCAACAAGAGGATCTCCATAGGGCTTTTATTGGTGTAATCTTTTGGAGAGAGTGTGAGCTTTTGAGTGTTTCTATTAGTCTATCAAGAGGCATTAAGCGAGCTTTATTTTCTTCCATTCTCATTGTAATTGGGGTCTACGATTCGGCCTAACAACAAAGGTGAATCCGGCGCGAAGAGGAGCTTTTCCCTTTGAGGCGTTTGCAAAGAGGAATCACTACCTTGGAGGCGGTTTGCAAAGAGGGATTATTCCTTAGAAGTGGTTTGTGAAGAGGGTTTGTTCCCTTGGAGGCGGTGTACGTTGTAAAGCTTGGGACTCGGCATTTAAAGAGGTCCAACATAGTGAAGGAAAATCCCAAGGAAAGACCAAGTACTTGGGTAGTGGAGTAGGTCCGTTTGTGACCGAACCACTATAAACCATTGTGTGGTCTCCTTGCTCTCCTTCTATCGTTCTTTGGGTGTTTGGTAACTTCTAACCTTCATTTATGTTTATATTTAATTGAACAAGGGTTAGATTTAAACTTGTAATGCTTTTCAAAATCCTAATTGAACTTCTAATTGCTAATTATTAAAATTGGTTTTAACATTACATCTAATTAGGGCAAAAAATTTAATAACCCAATTCACTCCCCTCTTGTGTTGCCTATTGGGATTTCAATTGGTATCAAAGCAAAGGCTCTTACATAAGCTTTCATTTGAAAAACCTTCAAGAGTAAGAGATCAAGGCAACCAATGGATTCTAGACTTCCAATGTTTGATGGTTCGGATTATGGATCGTGGTCGATCCGTATGATGACCTATGTCAAAAGTCTAGAGTTTGGTGTGTGGCAAACCATAGAAAAAGAATTCATTTTCCATAGCACTAAAAAGTTTAATGAAAAAGATACCAAACAATTTATTTTGCATTTAAAAGCTCTAATTGCATTGTGTTGTGCCTTAAGCACTAATGTCTATGATATTGTTTCATCATGTAAAAGTGCCAAGGAAGTTTGGAATAAACTTAAAGAACATTATAACAACCACAACACTTGCAAAGTTGTCTCACTAATAACTAGAATTGATGAACAAGAAAGTGAACAACTCAAAACTAAATATTTAGAGCTTAACAAGGAGTTGATGTAAAGAAACAAAAATGACTTGTTGATTAAAAGTTCGTTGACTCCATGATATGCAAAATCAAGACCTTAGAAGAAAATTTAGAAGAACTCAAGACAAAAGAGCTTGAATTGCTTGAGATAAACAAAGGTCTATTAAATACAAACCATGAGCTTAATAAAAAATATAAATATTTGAAAGAAGATGAAGAAGAACTAAGAACTAATTCATCTCAAGAAATTAAATATCTTGAAGATAAACTAGAAGAGATGAAGTTGGAAAAAGAAAAGATTAGGCTAGAAAACATCTAGCTACAAGAAGAAAACAAGACCATATGTAATCTCTTGTAGTTTACGTCATCTCTCTACCCGTGACCATGCATGCTAATATTGTGGTAAGAATGGACATTACAAATCTAGGTGTATGCTTAGATTTGCAAAAGATTCTAAGTTTGTATGGATTAAAAAGAATTCATTATATAAAACAAACTTAAGTGGGCCCAAGATGGCTTGGGTTCCAAAACCCCCTACTTGAAGCATTTTATATGCTTAGTAGATTTAGGGGTATGAGCTAAAATTGAAAATATTTTGAAAACGGTTTGTGCTTAAATGTTACAATCTTTTGAAAAATATCAAGAATATACATGTATCTTAAGTTGAACATCACTTTGTATCTCATGAGCACTCAATTGTCATATCTAATGAAAATGTTCACTAGATACCTCATATTTTGTATCTAGTCACTTTGTGCTTGAATGATAATATTCCTAGTAATCTTGCATGCTAGATACATTATACTTAGTGTGTATTCATTTTGTATCTAGTAAATGAATGTTAGATACTGTGGACCCTGATCCGAGAGAGGCGGGGGACGAGCCCCCAGAAAGTCTCTTGATCATCCATGTGAGGGAGAGCTCCACCAAAGAACTCTCGAACTCTCGAAAGAGTGCCCCTCACAGCATGAGTGACGATGTAAAGTGAGATACCTCTCGATTCGGGGATTAGCCCAGATTTGAGACGTCCCTTAAACAAAGAAAGAGTCGTCATCCAAGGAAGTAGGCCCTAGATCCCATATTATCCTCTGTCTCAACAGATAACCAGAGATACAAAAGGTCAGTGCCTGATGACGAATGGGGAAGGGGTTAGGCGCCCCCAATTCGCCCAAGTGCAAGCACCTGGTCTCTTATGCCATTTATTTATTGATTTTGAAGAGTTTTGGGCGAAAATCATGTGAAATGGGAATGAATATCGCCGAGATAACGTCTATCTAATCATGCATGTCTCGGAGATGAATAATAAGCACACACAAAAAGAAATAAAAGACAAGCCACCTAAGAATAGCTAGGTTATGAGTGTCATGTCTAATTGGTGTCTAAGTTCCGATGGGCAAACACATGCATGCTAAAGCTAAAGGTATAGGGTCTGTACAGGAAAGTCAGAAAACACAGGGAAACACACGACATGACAAACCCTAGACTCTAATGTGATACTTGACTAGGACCAAGATGGCCATCCATCCCGGCTGCTCTACGTATCCCGGCCTCGGGAAGAATCAGAGTCGACGTAGTCCGACGGCCTATTCTAAACTACAATGCCTAACCATCTAGAACCGCTATCCTAGACTCGATCAACTAGACTCGACTAGTTTTTAAAGCTTCTTGTGTGATTGCTTAAGTTCAAGTGAATTGTATTTTTTTAGGACTCCCTATATGCCCTAACTAATGCATGTGGGCCCTACACCCTATGTGTAACTAGGCTGTGTGTCCTAAGGAAAACCATGGGTTAACTAAGCGCATTCTAGTCTAGCCATCGGCTCGACCACGACTCGAGGCCTCCTAACTCTAGGGACACTCATACGACCAGACACATAAAGCATCAACCTATCCAGGACAGACTCTTAACTCCAAGATACCCCAAACGTCTAGGACAGACTCCTAACTCTATGGGAATAACTTTTTGAAAATGGTTTGAAAGGTTATTTTGAAGAATTCTTGTATTTTTGGAAGGTTTGAAAGGTTTTGAAGCTATGAAAGTTTTTGAAGTTGTGACTGGACTTAGGATGCCAGCGGCAAGCCTAAGCTGCCTACGTACCCCTCAGCTAGGGATCAAGCCATCCGTAGTTCGGATCAGATTTTCCTAACTACTCTATGAAAGAAGGATAGAATCCTAGATCTTATGAAGGGCAGGACGGAATCCTATGATTCTATGACGGTAGGACAGAATCCAATAACTCTGCAAAGGTGGGACAGACTCCTAACTCTGAGAAAGGTAGGACAAAATCCTAAACTCTATAGAGGTAGGACAGACTCCTAAACTTTAAAAGGGTAGGAAAGACTCCTAGACTTTAAAAGGGGAGGGCAGACTCCTAAACTCTAAGAGTCTTGAAAATAGGAGGAAATTCTAAAGATCAAAAAAGAGATAGGAACATCGACCCAAAATCCGAAGAAAAGAGGGTACTAGGAGAAAGGAGGGACTCCGAGTATTTAATTAATCGCGATAAGACCACTATCGAGAGGGAAAAACATTCTTAGATCTTATTAGGCCCCAACCACAATGGGATCAACTTAACATGTCTTTTCCTTTTAGATATTTGATTTGAAACTCTCCCTGGATACTTACAACAAGAGGAAAGATAGCGGAAAGTAATTACCAAAATATGGCGATATATATATATATATATATATATATATATATATATATATATATATATATAGTAGCCCTTTTATCTGTTTTTAAGAAAATGGTGTCACCACAAACATTGCTCAGGACGAATAAAGAGACAAACCAAACATGCACATCTATCCAAGTCTATAAACTCTTACATTCAAAGCTTAAACAAAGACAAGATATGCAGACTAACTTGCCTTAATAATCTCATCCCATTCTCTAACATTTCCTTGACAATCTGTAGATACCAAAACCACTAGAAGATCCACAAAAATTATTCCAAAGAATTTAATCAAAATGAATGCAGCTATTCAATCATGATTATGATATCACTGTGGGAGTATAAGGACTAGTTAAAATGCACAATTAGTAAAACAAGGTTACTGTCTTTAAGGAATGAATGATTAATAATGAAAGAGCACCCCTCATCAAGGACAGTAACCCATTCCACTGAATAATTTTGAACTGTTAAAACCAAACCTTGATTGTCCTTTCATTTTGGGTAGAGTACCATGACAGATATATTTGACGAACATCATAAGACCAAATACATTCGGATAATCATCAACAAGGAGATGGTACTATGAATAACAATAGCATCCATCATTCATAGGATAAATTTGAGATCAAATTATAGCAACATTACACAATTTGCTATTACTTACCCTCTAAGATGAAGATCAAAGCCAGAATAAATTCTTCATTCCTGATTTGCAAAAACAATGATAGCGACTTAACATTAAGACAAGGATCTTCATAAATCGATTAAACCAAGAAAAGAGGAATTGATTTTGGGTGGTTCTACAAGCTCTTGATCTATTTCTTCAATAGTCACAAGTCCCTTTAGAATACTACAAGAAATACGACAATCGAAGCTTCAGAAAATCCGGTGGAAACCAAATTTAAAGAATAAAAACCGACACACTAGACTTCTTTCTAATCAAACTATTAGGGACAACATCCAGTGAAGCAGAGCAATGAACCAAAATCTATGTCGAATTCTATTCAGGCATAATCGACCAAACCCAAAAATTTTACGAAGAAGATCACACAGAAAATGAATACCCACAGAGAACACCATCTTAAATTCCAAGCACCAAACAAATATATTACAAATTGAAACTAATAACAGGAAGTAGAAAAACGCCAGAAGAAGGGGAATTGGTGTTACCTTCTTCGAATGTTTTGTCCTTTCTAGCCCCTGGAATTTCAATGCACGATCGAACAGCTTGCAAGTGCCGAGTAGTGGAATTGAAGGGAAGAAGATGAGCTTGAAATTCAAGCTCTTGGCCTTCTTCTTCTTCTTCTAGCTCAAACAACCCTAGCAGATCTATCTCTCTATTGAAACTCTATAAAAGAGATTATTCTTGGTAATTTACCCAAAAAATGGAGAGAAGAAGAGGGCTTCACTGGGGTTAAGATAATGGGGTTTGAGAAGATGGGTTTGAAGATGAAAATTGAAGTGGGTTTTGGGAGGTGGAGATGGTGGAGATGGGGCTAAAGGGTATGGATTCCGTGGATTTTAGATCTGAGATGGGATTGATGGTCTGCAAATGGTGAAAACCAGTTAGGGTTTGAGATGGTGATGGTGGTCTGCAAATGGTGGGTCTTGGTAAATGGGAGAAGGATATTTTCTCTGGATTTCTAAGTGGGTTTAAGGGGTTGGAGATGGACAGAGGAGATGATGGTGTTAGGCCTGATAAGATGAAGGAGAAAGAAGGCTTGTGGATGATGGCAATGGGGGGTCGGATTCTTGCCGGATTCCGGCTAGGATGGCCGGAGAAGATGATCGAAATGGGTTTGAGAGTGATGGCTGAGGTGTTGGTTGGGGCGAAAATGGTGGGATTGGAAGTGGTGGATGGAAAAATGGATCTCCGGCAAGATTGCCAGAGAAGATAATGGCGGACGGAGGAGAGAAAATGGATGGGTGGTTGCTATGGATTAGGGGAGAAAAAGAGGGTTTGTAGAAAAGGTGTTGATGGAGATGGAAGAAGAGGAGGATGATGGAGTGATGGTGGGGCAATGGAGGAGCGAGTGCCGGAGAGGATGGACGGAGATGGAGCTCAAGCTCCCTTTCTCTCCCTTGCCTCTCAATTTCTCTCTCTGTTTTCTGTTTTTCTCCCTTTCTCTGATATTTTCTCCGCATGAAAATGAGCCCTTTCAACCCTAATCGATGCATATATAATGGGAAATGATAAATTCCCCCCACTCTTCTTTACTTGGACAGCCCCTCCTAATGCATTTATGGTAATTCATTTGGTGAACAGAGGGGGGGGTCCAAGTAGAAAACAAGGTAAAAATAAAGAAAAAGATTTTCTTCTCCCTACTCAATCCTAGCCTTCTGATTTGATCCAATGGTTCTTAGAGATTGTTAACAACAAAAGCAATACTAGAATTACCAAATTACCCTTGTAACAAATGGCAAATACCCTCTCTTTGAGTATTGTCTTTTATAGAAAAATGAGGGTGATATCTACACAACCATGCTTTGATAATTCATATCCTAACACAACCCATCTTTGATTACTGCACAAACTCCGCTTGTCTTATTTTACATTTTTCGTCCGATTGCAATGAAATTTTGCAGGAGTGTCCTTGGGGTCATCAATAATCTCTTGGGGAATTTGTACCCACAAATGCGCACAATAAGATGCTCAAGAATTCAAGCCTTCTTCTCATTTTGGGTCAATTCTTCAGGAATTTCTTCAACCTCAAGACCTCGACTCTACTTTGGGGACTTTAGGGCCCGGTCAAAATGGGGTGTTTACAGATACATAATGCTAATTTGACATCATTTGTATTTAAACATATTGTGCCAAAATGACAAATCATTTAAATTCTATTCTAGACATGTTGTAATGATTGAATATCATATGTCTAGATGATTATACTTAAAAGATCGCATCTCTTTGAAAATCAATTATAAATACACATATATTTGACTTGCTTTATCTATATGTATCTATATTTAAGTGTTCATACCATTAATAATATGATGTAGCATGTTGATATCTATAGACTCATGTTATGGTGCATAATAGAGTACACACTATTATTTTGGTATGATCATGAATATGGTCTAAATGTTTGGTACATCACGTGAAACATAGTAATGCACTTAATACCCTTATTGACCCATAGGAATAGCTTAGATGATTCAAGCTATGTTCCTAAGTCCAACATCTTAAAACTTGAACTAAAACGAAACAAGTCTTGCTATTGCTAGATTTCATTAGCTTAGAGTCATTAATATTGTCATTCTAGCAAACATAAAAGAAAGAAAATAAAAATTGGAAAACCAAGAAAAATGCATAAAAATATATGTCTAAGCAAAATCATTGTAAATCAAACCTTAGACTTCACTAAATAAACAAGATTGGGTCAAAACACAAAACTTAGTGAATTTTCAATACAATTGTTAATATCCTGAGAAATTCATAAGTTGATTCATTAGCCCAAGATGGTTATCATTTGTGAGAAAATCTTGAAAAACTCTTGGCTATTGAAAATTATCCCTTTGAACTTAATCTTAGAATAATTAAGGGAAATTGATATTGGTTCAATGTGAGAATGACATATGAGTTATCTCGACTTCTCATTGAACTAATCTTGTCTAAGTGTTTCAATATAATCATTCATTTATGACATGTATATCACTTGTTTTGAAGTAAGTCTAAGATTACCACATAAGTTTAAAACAAACAAACAAGTGAAATTTAATTAAAGGTTGTGAAGTGCTACGAAATTTTAATTATCTAAAATACTTCACATCAACTTATATGCACTAGACAAATGAAAATCTAGGTAAAATCTCTAAGTATGCACATTGAAATACATTGTCATTATGGAATATGTCTGATATTTGTCATCTATATATATTATCCATATGATATTGATAAGTTCACAAAAGTGATTAAGCTTGAAATAATCTAGATATGTGAACTTGAAACTAAAGTGAAATCATTAAATTTTATGATTATAAAAATCCATTTAATTAGAGGCATGTGATCTAAAGTAAAGATACACACACTTCATGCCTATATATGTGATCTATGTATAACATAGTGAAAGATTCCCAAGCTAGATCACTATAAGTTTGAGTTGTTTGAAAATATTCCATCATATACTCAAACTTGTATCTCATGAGTTCATCACAAGTTGTAAACATCATTAAAATCATGAGATTATGACTTGTGCTAAAAATTGAGATTATGTATATAATTGGCTTTAGAGGGTAAAATGGTAATGAAATGTGTTTTGAAAATCACTTAATCATTTAAAATGAGCTTAATCCATCAAAACACATATAACAAGCAAATAGGGAACATGAACATGAAAGTGAAAATGATTATTCCCTAAAATAGAAAACTAGTTTATCCCTATAGGAAAACTCAAAGAACTAGTTGAATTTACCTTCAAATAGAGTTGCTTGCCCTACGATAGCATGTTTAGATGGACAAATTTATTTTCCTAGGTGTGTGGTTCATGTGACAAAAATTATAACACTCTATATATGTATATCACCCCTTGTATGATATTAGCTGCATATGTGCCTTGAATTGTTATCTATAAATATATATTATATGCACATAGTTAAGCGAAGCATCTATTGCTAGGATATATCACCACCTCATTTGATATCATTTGAGTAACCTTAGCAAACATGTAAGTGTAGCCCAAGGGTTGTTTTTCAACAATTCATTTTTTATTCCCTTGGTGACTCTGTGTTGGACAGCCCTTTGGATTCATACTCTGTATGAGTTACTTATAAAGGGGGAGCTATATATGAAATATATGTCCTTTATATTTTATCATATGTGTTTGATATGGGTATTACATTACATATGATAGGTACACCCATTTGGAGACCTATTTCTCCACTTATGGAATGTTTGGGTCCTGCTTTGTACTTTCTTTCTGGGATCATCTCTCATTTGTAACAAGTACCCTTAGCCTAAGCTGTAGTGTCATAGCCTTTTAGGCTTGAAACTTATCTTGGATGGACTCATATGGCATCATCTCTTCCAATAATAAGTATCTTGTTCTAGAGTTCAATTTTGAAAACTCTCTAGAACTCCCATTCATAGGATAGTGCATGAGTTGATTATCTCATTGCCTATGAATTCTATCTAATCATGTGCCTTTGAAGGTAAATACATCATTCTTCATATAAGCCCAAGGGTTCCCATGGGTTCAATCATTCACCTTTACCTTCCTGTTTTGATGCTACCAAACCCAAATTGATTAGTCTTTATGGACTAATTTGTTGTCTCTGAGTGTTGTGTCTTAGACAGGAACTTGACATGTCATATCGCCATTACACAACTCAACACAACACATCGCTTCAGGGTCAACATGCACGAAGGAACCAAAGAGCTTGTACACACATGGGAGAGATCATCCTCATAAGATACTCAAGTCAAAAGCTCAAGTCAAAGATCCCACAAACATGCCTAGCAAAGTGCCGGAAGAAGCTTAGAGATGAACTAGCATTGGTAACCACCTCATGGACCATTGAAGATGCTCAAGAATGGAGGAAGTCACAAAGCCCGAAGAAAGTCGAAGAGTTGACTCACAAGTTGAAGATGCCCAAGAAAGTGCCAAGAAGCCAAAGCAATCAAGAAGACTCAAGGTTATACCATTTCTAGATTGTATTTGGAGTCCTCTTGTTTTATGTACTTGAACTTTCAAAGGTTTTCAAAATGGTTTTCATAACAACTTTGACATCTTTGAAAACCACCCACACAACCAAAAATGTGTTTGAAAACCTTGGGCAAAAGCCCAAAGACCATGGCCCAAGTCCCTGAAAATTTTATATGTAAAACTCAAATTTCAAGCAGGGCCGGTCGACCGGGGTTCCTCGGGCGACCACGACAAGGTGGCTGGAAATCCAGCACTTGTCGAAACATAGCGGGCTGGCCGACCGGGGCTTCCCGAGCGACCACGGAGGTGTTCCTGGAAATCCAGAAACACTCCATTATGGTCGGGCCGGTCGACCTCCTTAGGTCCGGTCGACCGCGGATAGGAATATTGACGAAAAATATAAGGTCCAAGTAGCCCTCGCCGAGCGACCGCCATGGGTCGGTCGACCGCGACGACAGAAATTTAAAATTTTAAAAAGTTTGCACGATAGGAGCGGACGACCGTCGTAGCCTGGTCGACCGCGCCGGTCTGGCAAAAGAGCCGTTGGGGCTTGCGTATGTTGACTTTTTCAACACGGTTTTTACGGTTTTACCCCCCAAACAGTCATATCTTTCCATGGGCTATTTAAACTCTATCCTAGACCAACTAAGCAACCTTTTGGCAAATCATTTTCAAATCCTTTGACCCAAAACTTGTAAATCTAAGGTTTTTTAGTTTTTTCCTCTTCATGCTTTGATTTGTACATTTACATTCAACAAGAGGATCTCCATAGGACTTTTATTGGTGTAATCTTTTGGAGAGAGTGTGAGCTTTTGAGAGTTTGTATTAGCCTATCAAGAGGCATTAAGCGAGCTTTATTTTCTTCAATTCTCATTGTAATTGGGGTCTACGATTCGGCCCAACAACAAAGGTGAATCCGGGCGAAGAGGAGCTTCTCCCTTTGAGGCGTTTGCAAAGAGGAATCACTACCTTGGAGGCGGTTTGCGAAGAGGAGTGATTTCCTTGGAGGTGGTTTTGAGAAGAGGGATTATTCCTTGGAAGCGGTTTGCGAAGAGGGTTTGTTCCCTTGGAGGCAGTGTACATTGTAAAGCTTGGGACTCGGCATTTAAAGAGGTCCAACATAGTGAAGGAAAATTCTAAGGAAAGATAGTACTTGGGTAGTGGAGTAGGTCCGTTTGTGACCGAACCACTATAAATCATTGTGTGGTCTCCTTGCTTTCCTTCTATCCTCCTTTGGGTGTTTGGTAACTTCTAACCTTCATTTATGTTTATATTTAATTGAACAAGGGTTAGATTTAAACTTGTAATGCTTTCTAAAATTCTAATTGAACTTCTAATTACTAATTGTTAAAATTGGTTTTAACATTACATCTAATTAGAGCAAAAATTTTAATAACCGAATTCACCCCCCCTCTTGTGTTGCCTATTGGGATTTCCCTTTGCTAGACAAAAGCCCAGACAAACTTGGCTCAAGCTTGGAGACTCTAACACTAAATTCTTCTATTCAGCCGTAAATTCTAGACTGAACTCAAATCAGATCATGGCCTCGAAAGATCCTGATGGAAACCTTGTTGAAGACCCCGATGAGATTGATGTTCTATTTGTGAACCATTTTTCTGAAGTTCTCAACATTGATAGGTCTTGCCCATCTTGTGACCGAACCACTATAAATCATTGTATGGTCTCCTTACTCTTTCCTCTCTATCTTGTGGTGTATGGTAATCTCTTTCCTCTTTCTATTTGAATATAATTTTAAACAAGGGTTAGAACTAATTAGGATTATTTCACAAGCCCTAATCCTTTAAGTAAAAATTTTTGAAACACCCAATTCACCCCCTCTTATGTGTTGTCCTTGGGAATCTCAATTGGTATCAGAGCTAAAGGCTCTTATAGAGATTTTTTATCAAAACAAAATCTACAAGAGAAAGATCCATGGCAGCCGATCCTCCTCCATCCTCATCCTCACCCAATCCTCTTCCGGTAGCTCCCTCCGGGTACATTGAGGGTCACGCCTCAAATAGACCTTCATATTTCAATGGACTAAACTACGGATATTGAAAATTTAGAATGGCTTTTTATTTAAAATCCGTAGACTTTAAAATTTGGGAGCTAGTCCAAGATGGGTACATTGAACCCACAACGGATAGGAATGAATGGAGTCCCTCCGACAAAAGAAAGGCCACATTGGATCGCAAATGAGTGACACTACTATTTTGTGCTCTCTCTCCCGAGGAATTCAATAGAATCTCAACTTGTAAGACGGCTAGGAAAATTTGGACCACACTTGAGACAACCCATGAAGGGACACCTCAAGTGAAGAAATCTAAAGTTAAAATGCTTATTAGTGATTTTGAGGCCTTTGAGATGCATGAAGGAGAGTCTATCTCCAACATGTTCACAAGATTTACTAATATTGTAAATGAGTTGAATGCCTTAGGAAAGACATACAAATTACGAATTGGTCCAAAGACTCCAGAGATGCTTCCAAGATTTGTGGGATCCAATGGTCACGGCAATAGAACAATCTAAAGACTTGGACACCCTAAGACTTGTGACCTCGTGGGGAACTTAATCACCCATGAGATGAAGATGAAGAAGAGGAAAAGCAAATGAAAAGGAAAGAAAGAAGAATCTAGGAAGAAGGATGTAGCTTTCAAAGCCAGGATGGAAAACGAAGAAGATGACAATGAGAGATAATTGAGCATAGAAAATTTAACATCGAAAATTACTCTCTCACAAAAAGGATAAGTCGATTCGAGAGATTCAATTGAAAGAATCGATCCTCAAGAAGGAGCAAATCCCCGAAGAGAGACAAAGATAGAAGAAGAAGATAAGATGATGATCCGGTTCGATGCTTCGAATGTGGCAAGGAGGGACACATACATCCCAAGTGCCCATTACTCAAGAAGGATTTGGATAGAAGAAAAGGAAAGGATGACAAGAAGAAGAGCTTTAGTGCCAATTAGGATGGATTGAGGAACACCTCTGAAAGCAAATCTAGCGTAGATAAAAAGTCAAACTTTGTATGTTGTATGGCAAGTGATCCATCTCAACTCAATGTAAGTCAAATTCTAGACTCTTTTGTTCAAAGTAGTAATAGTGATAGTAGTAGTGGTAGTGAAAGTGATAATGAAAATGAACAAGTTACCATGAATGAATTAATAGACACTTATCAAGAAGTCAAGAAAGCATTACTTCTTGAAGTTTTCAAAAATCAAAGATCTAAAAAGTCTCTTAAAATGATGACCAAGGACTTTGAAAACTTGAAGAATGAGCTTGATGAAAATATTTCCTTAAATGATAAACTCTTTATGGAAAACACCTTACTGAAAGGAAAGCATGAAAATGTAAGGTGTAAATTTGATTACTTAAAGGAAGAAAATAAAAAATTGTATATTGATATTGAAAAACTATGCGACGAGAACAAGAAACTTAAAAGTGAAAATTGTAAACTTTTTTTAGACACGCATGTGGAAAAGAAAAACTTGATGAGATTTTAGCAAGCAAGGTTTCTATTGGGAAACAAGGTCTTGGTTACTAAGATTCCTAAAAGAAAGTTGCTCATAAAACCAAGTTTGTTAAGTCCAAAACCCCTTACAAGAATTTTAACACTTATTCTCCTACATGTTATTATTGTGGAAAACTTGGACATTATAATTATAAATGTAGATTGGGAAAATCATCTAATCTTGTTTGGGTAAGAAATGATAAGTCTTTTGATACTAACAATGGAGGACCCAACATAGCTTGCGTACCTAAGGCCAAGACTTAAATCCTTTTTTGTAGGGGTGCTTGAGCTCAAGAGCCACAACGGATAGATGGTACTTGGATAGTGGATGCCCAAAGCACATGACGGGAGAACCTACCAAATTCTCAAGCATTGTCATGGGAGACCAAGGATATGTCACTTTTGGAGACAATGGCAAAGGAAAAATCATTGGGGAAGGTACTATTAAGTTTAAAGACCTTAGTATAAAAAATATTTTTCTTGTTGAAGGCCTACATCAAAATTTGCTAAGTATTAGCCAGCTATGCGATGTTGATTGTGAAGTTTTATTTAAAAATAACAAATGCATAGTTAAGAAAGAAAATGAAAGTAAAATCAAATTTCTAGTGGGCTAGAGATGTAAGTCTATATTCTTTGGTCCTAGAAGAGCTAGATGACCAAGACGTGAAATGTCTTTCCTCCGTGGAAGACAATTCATGGATTTGGCACAAAAGGTTAGACCATGCGAATATGGATCTAATGTCGAGGTTTGCTTTAAAAGAGATTGTGAAAGGTTTACCCAAGTTAAAATACGAAAATGATCTTGTTTGTAGAGGTTGTCAACTTGGTAAACAACATAAAGATTCTTTCAAATCCAAGCATATCATATCTACTTCTAGACAATTACAATTATTGCATATGGATTTGTTTGGTCCCATGAAAACATGTAGTCTTAATGGTAGAAGATATGTGTTTGTGATTGTTGATGATTTTTCTCGATTTACTTGGGTTTGTTTTCTTGCATCCAAAGATGAAACGTTTGAAAATTTTTGTACTTTATGCAATAGATTACAAGTTGAAAAATGTTGCAAGATTTCAAAAATTAGGAGTGATCATGGAACTGAATTTGAAAATATTTACTTTAGTTCATATTGTAAAGAATATGGAATTGATCACAACTTCTCAACACCTAGAACCCCACAACAAAATTGTGTAGTGAAAAGAAAAAATAGGGTTCTTCAAGAAATGGCTTGGTTTATGCTTCATGACAACAATATTCTATAGAATCTTTTGGGCGAAGCCGTTAACACGGCTTGCTATGTCATTAACAGAGTCATGATTAGACCTCACACTCACAAAACACCTTATGAACTTTGGAATAATAGAAAACCTAAATTAAATACTTTAACGTGTTTGGGTGTAAGTGTTATATCTTGGATAGAAAAGATAACCTTCATAAATTTGATGCCAAATCCGATGAAAGTATTTTTCTTGGATACTCTACTATAAGCAAATCATATAGAGTATTCAATAGAAGAACCTTATGTGTTGAATAAGTCATCCATGTGAAATTTGATGAACTTAGTGAAGAAATGAACAGATCACATGATGATGAAGATTATGAAGTCACTAGAGAAAGATGATTTTTTGGATTATTGCCATGCAAGAGGAACTAAATCAATTCAAAAGAAATAAAGTTTGGAAATTAGTTCCTAGACCTAGAGACCATCCAGTGATTGGCGCTAGATGGGTCTATAGAAATAAGTTGGACGAACAAGGGGAGATTCAAAGGAACAAAGCTCGATTGGTAGCCCAAGGTTACAATCAAGAAGAAGAAGGAATAGACTATGATGAAACCTTTGCACCCGTAGCCTGGTCAGAGGCCATTAATATGCTTCTTGCATTTGCTTGCTATAGAGGATTCAAGCTATATCAAATGGATGTCAAGAGTGCATTCCTAAATAGATACATAATGGAGGAAGTTTATATTGAACAACCTCCCAGATTTAAAGATTTCAAATTCCCTAACCATGTCTATAAGTTGGACAAAGCCTTATATGGATTAAAGTAAGCTCCTAGAGCTTGGTATGATAGGCTTAGTTCATTCTTATTAGACAAGGGCTTTATATGGGTAAGGTTGATAAAACCCTTTTCATCAAACGGCAAGGAGATGACATACTCATTGTACAAGTATATGTTGATGATACCATTTTTGGATCATCAAATAAGGTATGTGTAATGAGTTTGCCCAATGCATGCAAAATGAATTTGAAATGAACATGATGGGAGAACATAAATATTTTCTAAGTCTACAAATTCATCAATTGAAAAATGGCATATTCATTAATCAAGAAAAATATACAAGAGAATTGCTTAAAAAGTTTGGAATGGATAGCTCTCCAACAAAGCCTACTATGAGTACATCCACCAAACTAAGCAAAGATGATATCGGCCCATCTATTGATCAAAAGAAGTATAGGGGTATGATAGAGAGTCTACTGTATTTGACTGCTAACCGATTGGATATCATGTTTAGTTTTTGCTTATGTGCTAGATTTCAGTCAGACCCTAAGGAATCCCATTTGAGAGCCGTGAAAAGAATATTCAAGTATCTCAAGGGGACTCCGAGTCTAGGTTTATGGTTTGAAAGTTCAAATGATTTTAACCTAGTAGGGTATTCGGATGCTGACTTTGTCGGATGTAGAGTGGATCGAAAAAGTACTAGTGGCACTTGTCAGTTTCTGGGTAGATCCCTTGTATATTGGTTTAGCAAGAAGTAAAATTCAGTTGCCCTGTCTACTACTGAAGCTGAATATATTACAGCAGGAGCTTGTTGCGCAAAAATCCTTTGAGTAAAGAACACCTTAGAAGACTACAGTCTCAAATTTGATTGTGTTACAATCCATTGTGATAGCACAAGTGCGATCAATCTAACCATGAAATAAGGGTCTATGGAACCAAGAGCGGGGTGAATTGGTTTTATCAAAAATTTATACCATTTTAAATTCAAGTATTAAACCTAATTTGATTTTTTCTTCTCTTGATTAGATTTTGGTTAGTTCAAATAATATCAAATCAAAAGGAAATGCCAAAACAAATAAAATGACAGTGCAAGACAAGGAAGGAACACACTGATGTATAGTGGTTCGGGCAAAGCCCTACTCCACTCTTCTTGAGATCGTTCTCAAGGATTTCCACTATGTGAGACCTCCACCATGCCCGGCTCCGAGGCGATTACACTCCTAAGGGGTATTAAATGAGGATGCTCTTGACACCTTTACACCGACTCTCCTTCTTCGCCGAGTTCTAAGCGTTACTCCTTAGGGTATTAAAAATAGGATGCCCTAGCCACCTTTACAATGAATAAAAGATGAAGATTGCTTGGCTTCTCTTGAAAGCTTGATGCACAATGAAGTCCCCTTGAGTGCTCTCCACAACAGGTTGCAAATGAAAGCCCTAAATCCAAACTCTAATGATTTGCAAGTGCAAAGCAAGTTTGGTGGAGAAGAAAAATAAAGGCTCAAGCTAAAAGGGTTTGCAAGTTCTTTGAATGCTTAAGGATGTTTTTCAAATCATTCAAGAGAGGTAGATAATCCTCTTGAATGAGTATTTATAGCCCTTTGAGAAGATATGACCGTTTGGGGGTGTGAGTATCAAAAAACACTAAAAAATAATTTTTAATTTGAAACCCAACGGCTCTTTTTTTTTGCTGTCGCGACATTCTCGGAGTTCCGAGAACCATTCTCGGAGTTCCGAGAGAATGGCCAGAAGTTGGAAAATACTACTGGATCATTTCTCGGAGTTCCGAGAGAAATTCTAGGAGTTCCGTGCTCGGAGCTCTGAAATTCCAAGGGTAGGCCCGAGTACTATTCTAATGGCAACTTATGAGGAGGAAAAATTAGGTTTCTAACAAGTTTTAATCTTTTGAAAACTCTAACCCAATTTGAAGATTAAGAGATCAAAAATGAAAATTAAGCACACAAGTTAAATCCTAAGTGCAATAAAAGAAAAGCACGAGATAAGAGAGAGTGCACCCGAGATTTAAAGTGGTTCGTTCCTCCAACGTGAGGTCTACTCCACTCCACCAACCAAACCCATTGATGGCTTCACTATTTGATCTTCTTAACTTCGGCGAAGATTGGTGCCGATTACAATTTCAATTGCCTTTAACCTTGGTGGCAATCCTCACCACGGAGAGTGGGCTCCGCTTCTCCGAACACTCGCCCGAATACAATCGTCTTGATAAAGAAAGAAAGAACAAACAATCCCTCACAAGGGTTTACAAGGTTTGTAGAAGATGTACAAATTTGAGCCTAATGATCCAAATCCTAATTCTAGAGGATGAGAGGCATAAACAAGCTTGATACACTCTTAGGATATTCCAATAGGTTTTTAGAGTGTTAGAATTCATTGTTGGGAAGTTTAGAATACCCATATATATAGAAAACCCAAAATATGACCGTTTGAGGGCATAGTCGTAATTCTGGCAAAGTTCCCCAACGGATATATTTTTTCCCGTTATAGTGTTCTCGGAGTTCCGAGAGATTATCTCGGAGTTCCGAGAGATTATCTCGGAGTTCCGAGAAATTATCTCGGAGTTCCGGGAATACAAACAGAAGTTGGAAAAATGCCACTGGACCATTTCTCGGAGCTCCGAGGAATTTCTCGGAGTTCCGAGCTCGGAGCTCTGAGAATTCTCTCGGAGTTCCTAGAAGCCTATATGCAGCTGGGTTTTCAATTCTGTTTCTTATTCATTTGGGCTTCGAACTCTACACCAAGTTGGGATTGTTTATGACACAAGGACAATCACTTAAACATTTTAGGGTGTGTGAGATTACTTTATTTATGCCTCTAAACATCTAAACTAGGATTGGATCTTTACATTCTAAAGCGACTTCGATCTTCAATTGCGATGCTTCAAGTCTTCATGCGTCTTGGATCTCCGATGTCTTGGCCTTCCGAATGTGGTCCAATGAGAGCTTCTTGGCCTCAATCCAAGCAATCTTGTCTTTATACAATCATGATCTACAACTTAGACAATCAAATACATTAGTGATATAAAGTCACTTGTGTATTGGAATCATCAAAAGAAGATGGAAATGCTAAGGTGGGAACCATTGGGCTTACAAGCTCCGAGAAAAATCTCGTAGTTCCGAGAAGCCTAAAATCAGCAGACTTTTCTGTTGATTGTTGCTATTTGACTTTGGGCTTTTCGAACTCAAATCTTATGATAATTTGGAATGTTATGAGGGTCCCAACATGTTGGTCTACCACATAACCATTCACTTAACCAATTAATTTTAATACGGGGAGTGTGGTTAGTTTTGAAAAATACATTTGAAAGATTTTGTCTTGACTTAGAAATCAAAGAGAGAGGATGTACAACAAGTCTAAATATGGTTACGCTCCTCTTTGGTCTTGGTGTTCATAGATCTTCTATGGTGTGCTTGCATTGCTTGAGTGTGTTGAGGTGAGCTCCACATTGATTGTTCTTCCAAGGTGAGTTGTCCCATGTGGTCTCTAGCTCATTTGACTCTTGTGTGGTACATCTTCAAGCATGACCAAATGATGTGATGGTTCCTTCTATGATCACCCTATCTTATCACAACACTTCAAGGCAAATTGATTAGTATTCAAGAACATAATCAATTGTGTTTAGAATCATCAAAACAAGATAGGAGAGTAGCCTTGGGCTTACAAACCAAGATCCCTATTCAACACTCTAGGACAAAACATATTGAAATTAGGCATCATTTTCTTAGAGATCATTCACAGAAAGGTGACATATCAATTGAGTACATTCACACCAATGCTCAACTTGCTGACATATTCACCAAACCTTTCAGCGAAGAGAGATCTTGTGATCTTAGAAGTGGTTTGAATATGTGACCACTTCAACAGGTAAAAGAATTTTGAACTGGCATGCATATACATATATTTTATGTACTTTCATGGTTGTGTGTTATGGAATGCATGGTCATGATGTCAATTTAACTTTAAAATCTACTTTATTGATACTCTTAGTCATCTTACCTTGTAAGATGGAGAGTGTACACTCACATTCTAATTAAGACATCTAATCATTAGGCTTCTTGCCTCATCAAGACCATGAACATGTCTATTTGATTCCTAGTACTATATTTATATAGGCATGTATTCTACAAAAAAAGGAGGAGAAAAGGTTTTACAACAGTTTTAATAAAAAAAATGAGGATTTTCACTTGCTTTTATCTTTCCCCATTCTTTTTTATGTGACAAAAGGGAGAGAATAATGGTAAATTGAATATGTATGCATGTGTACTCTCTAGTTTCATTGGTATGTCCCATGCATAAAATTTCCCTAGTCACCATGTTAGTTCTACCTATGCTTATCTTGTGCTCATTGTCTTATGTTCCAAATGAATGCATAAATCTCTTAATTTTCACAATTATGATAAGCATATATTGAGGGGGAGGCACAATCTGCATAATTTTTTTATTAAGGGGGGACCTCCAACCCCATAATCAATTTAGGTTTGTCATCATCAAAAAGGAGGAGAATGTAAGCCCAAGGGTACATCCCTCTCTTGGTTCGATGATCAACAAATCCAAATTGATGGTAGTTTGCCAATGGTTGCTCTAGTGTTGTGATTAAGACATGTTTCATTCATATCAACACTTGGAGCGAGAAGAACAGGGGCTAGTCTTGGAGAAAGTCAAGTCTTGGTGGTTATCCTTCAAGCCGTATGGTGTATTGAAGAATCAAGGGAACCATAAGTGCAAGAACATGTTTGAAGACTATCTCAAGACAAGGAGAAGCTCATGCAAGCACCCAAGAAGATTGAAGATCAAGAAGACTCAAGGTTCATATGTTTAGAATGCATAGGAGTATTCTTGGCATTTAATGTTTGCATGTTTTGATGTTTTCAAATCATCTTTAAAACTATTTTTCTAAGTGCATTAATGTATTTGAAAACACATGTTTAAAGCCCAAAGACCAAGGCCGAAAGTCCCTTGCACAAATATTTTAGAAATAAGATTTTAAAGTAGGGCCGGTCGACCGGGCTAGGCCGGGCGACCACGGGATGGAACCTGGAATTCCAGGATATCTCGAAATGAATCGGGCCGATCGACTAGGCCAATCCGGTCGACCGCGGAATGATTTCTCAATTATAAGAAATCATCCAAGTTGGTCTCGGCAGACGACCGCGACCCCCTCGGTCAACCGCGGAATGTTTTCGAGCCAAAACTTCCAAATCTTGAAATAGCCCAGGCGGGCGACCGCCATATGTCGGTCGACCGCGGCAATGTTTTTGCGCGAAAAAGTTTTCAAACAGGTTGTCCTTGGCAGGCAACCGCGGCGGTTTAAAGTTTTAAAAATAAAAAAGGGTGCCCGATACGGGCGGGCGACCGCAGTGGCCCGGTCAACCGCGACGGTCTGGCGATAGAGCCGTTTGAATGTGACAGTGGTAGGTATACCTACCCCACCTACCCAATTTTATTACGGATTTGCCATTGAGGGTTTCAAAATCATCCATGGGTATTTATACTTCATTTAAAACTCTATTTTACACATTTTGAACATTTATCAAATCCTTGTGCTCTCTTCTTTGAAAATCGAAAGGATTCTTCTTCTTCCTCTTGAGCATTAATCACTTGCATCCATTATTTGTCAAGAGGTACTCCCCTAAGCATTTAGTTTAAATCATTGGGAGTTTATTGTGAGCTTGAGAGTTATATATGCCTTAAAGAGGCTTGAGTGATTTTCATTCATTTTCTTCTTTCCTTATTTGTATTTTGAGTTGCAAAGAGGAGCTTCTTTCTTCAAGGCGGTGGTGCAACGAAGAAGAACGTCCTCAAAGGTGGTTTGTATCCAAGGGTGTGTGCCCTTGTTGAGGTGGTGATTGTTGTATACACTTTGTGAGACGGCGTTGAGGAGTCTCACCGTAGTGGAGAAAATTCTAAGGAAAGACCAAGTGCTTGGGTAGTTGAGTAGGTCAACTTGTGACCGAACCACTATAAATCATTGTGTGGTCTCCTTACTCTTCCCTCTCTCTCTTTTGGTGTATGGTAATCTCTTTCCTCTTTCTATTTGAATATAATTTTGAACAAGGGTTAGAACTAACTAGGATTATTTCACAGGCCTTAATCCTTTAAGTAAAAAATTATGAAACACCCAATTCACCCCTCTTGTGTGTTGTCCTTTGGAATTTCAGTTTCTGATGATGAAATAAAAGATGTAATCATGAAAGCTGATGGCAGTAAAGCCTCGGGACCTAACAGTTTTAATGCCCTATTTTTCCCACAATTATGGTATTTAATCGGCCTTGATTTCTCTAAAGCTATTAAAAACTTTTTTAAAAGTGGAAAACTTCTCAAAGAGGTGAATTCTACTTTCATCTCCTTGGTCCCAAAGGGGCCGAATGCTTCCTCCCCTGCAAGTTGTCGCCCTATCTCCCTCTGTAACTTCATCTATAAAACCATCACAAAAATCCTTGCCCAGAGGTTGAAATCAGTCATTGGTAAGTTGATCCATCCAGCCCAATCGGCCTTTATCAAGGGGAGACAGATCTTTGTGAAATCCCAATAGGCAACTCAAGAGGGGGGTGAAATGGTTGTCTTTAAAGATTTTACCCTTTTTGAAACTTTTTTGTTTCACCCTAGTTTTAACTTTTCTCAATCAAGTTAGTTTGATTAATTAAGCTTAATAGCAATGATGTGAACTTTATTTCCTAGTTGATTTTATAATTTGATTAGAATGATGAGAGGCCTAATTAGGAAGAGATGAATATGCAATTTCATTTTAAGTGCTAATCACTCACTCAAGCAATGATATGAATATGAAAGCACATGCAAGAGAGAGTAAGAGAGATGTGTACCAATCACCAATCAAGAGAAGGAGGTAGAGAGTCAAGGAGATGAACACAAGGATTTTATAGTGATTCGGGGCAATCCCTATGTCCACTCTTCCAAGTTTGGCTCATTAGGGGTTTTCACTATACGATCCTCCTTCTTACCGGGCCGGATCAATGAACCCTCTTACAATGTGATTCACCTCTCTTAGTAGGCCGAATCGGAGACCCTCTATAAAACACTCGATTCTCCTCTCTTAACAGGCCGAATCGAAGACCCTCTCTACAAGCTTGATTCTCTTTTCTTATCTAGCCGAATCGTAGACCCTCTCCTTACAATGATTGACGGAAGGAAGATTGAGCACAGTTCTTTGGCCTCTTTGTAGGCTTGATTTACACAAACAAAGCTCACTACAAAACTCTCAAAGAAAATTACAAGTAAAGCTTAATTTACTCTCAAAAGGGTTTAATCAAGATCAAGGCACAAATGAGGTGGAGGGAGAGAGATTCAAGAAAAAGTGGGTTTGAAAGTGTTTGTATAGGCCTTAGCTATGTTTGAAAACTTTTTTCTTAAGTTAAAATGAGAGTTTAAACCCATATATATAGCCAAAAATGAAAACTAGCTGTTACAGGGGCAAAATGGTAATTCTGTGTAGCTTTTAGAACACCAACAGCTATATTTTTTTTCAAACAGAACTTTTCTCGGAACTCCGAAAAAATTCTCGGAATTTCGAACAAGGCATTTTCAGGAGAAACCCGATTTGTAAAATTCATCTCACTCATTTCATGTCGGATTTTTACGCTCGTATATTTGATTTGAATGGAAACGATGAGATCTTTCTGTTAAAAATAGTTTCAAAAATATTTGAAAATTTTTTGGACGTATTATGATATAATTTATGTGTTGGATTCATCTTTTAAGTGCTAATTTCATGTCTTTCTATTTTAAAACTTAACTTAGCACCTGAGATTTGAGGCCACTTGGTTTTGGGTCACTTTTGAAAATATTTTAGGGTATTTTTGAGGTGTGTTTTAGGTCCTTTTATGAGTGCCTTGACCTTAGAATAAGTCCAAGAGAGAGAGGAATACATTCTACCATTTTGTTCACTCTCTTGAATGCCTCTTTACTTAGCCTTCATTTGATCTTCCTTTGAGTGCAAGGCTTGCATGTGTGATCTTCAATTCAAGATATTTTCTTTGACATCTCCTAGTAATAATGCCACCAATATGTTCAAGCTCCTTTGTCCTTTATGCATGCTGATCCTCAACTTTGACCTTCAATGATCTACCTTTGAATCTTCAAATGCTTGAGATGTTTGATTGAGCTTCTCCTTGGTTGTACCTCCAACGCATGATTGATCCAAGTATGTTTCAGCTCCTTTGACTTTTGTTTGGTTCATCCTCAAGCATAGGCCATGTGTTGTGATGTGCTATCATGAATCAACCTGTAAATACCTGTCTATAGTACGACACTCAAGGCAACACATTAGTCCATAAAAGAACTAATCAATTTATGTTTGTTAATCATCAAAACATGGTGATTGGTTGAACCCATGGGAACCCTTGGGCTAACACTTTGAAAACATTTTGCTCTCTCATGATGTCTTACACAAATTTTCACTTAAACCAGCCCTCCCCCACCATGTGTCTGAAAATTGATATTGCTAAAGCCTTTGAAAGCATTAATCGCTCTGCCCTCCTCAAATTTATTGTTAAACAAGGCTTTAAACCAAACCTGGTTATCTTGGGTCCAAGAGTGCATCTGTAGCCCCTCTTTCTCTATCATAATTAATGGTGAACCTCATCGTAGGTTCTCTTCTTCTAATGGTCTCCAGCACGGAGACCGTCTGTCCCCTCTTCTTTTCTGTATTGTGATGGAATCTCTCCATCTACCTTGAAGAAGCTCTACAAAAAGGTCATTTTCCACTCCCTTTTTCAAAGGTAACATCAAGATATCTCATCTCCTTTTTGCTGATGATCTTATGATTTTTACTGATGCCAATATAAATGTTACTAATGGTTTGCTGGATTTTCTTAAAAATTCGAGGGACTCATCGGGTCTAGTTGTTAACTTGGATAAATGTTAAGGTTTCTTCTCAGGTACTTCTAAAGCTGTTTCAGGGAGAATTCTGCAGGTGACTGAGATCAAAGAGGGTGTGATCATCAAAATACAGTAGTGCTGATAATATTTCCCTTTTATAATGGTGATTGATCAAATTATTCTAGCCAACTAAATATTGTGCTATTATTCCTAGGGCTGTAAACAGACCAATTCAGATCGAATCCACCTAACCAATCGAATCCTAACTCGGTTGGGTCCTAAGTTGGATCCGCAGATCTTACTTTTTCACTGTCTCGCCAAGAATTAGACTGGTCGTCAAAGTCTCATAGGTTCACCATCTATTCCTTTGCATAGTTACAATTTTGTACAAAGAATTTTTAATATATTTTCATCAGCAATTAGGCGAATGTAATCACACAATAACAAATACACCGTGAATGAATTTATCCACCACCGTGAATAGATTTTTGGAGGGAGAGAGAGAGACAGAGAGAGAGAGAGAGATCATCTATGTACTGAAATTACCCGGCCCTTGTGCAGTAAGTAAGAAAAATATAAAGGATAATTTTTTATTATAGCAAATACATTTGGATATGGGATAGTTCGATGGACTTTTTGGACATTGTATGGTTTCCATCCGATTAAATAAGGGTCGTTTCCACATAAGAAACTCCAATGGACCGGCATCATCTATCTCTGTCTGATAGGTATCCAGAAATAGATAAGAGGAAGAAGAAATGGTGGTTCGTTTGGGAGAACCAGTCCCTCGTACAGAGCACGAAATTTTATTGAAATTTTCTCAACCTTTTTTCATTAATTGATAAGAACATATAAAGATCTACAATATCCTCAAGTTTCAACACAACTAGGACTCTACAACCAATCAGAATAAAGGATAAATAAAAGATGACTAATAGATAAACGAAAGATAATTATAATAGCTAACTTCCAGCACAAGCTGCTTATTCGGGATTTTCTAGAAAAATCGGGAACGCAACACTCCTTCCCCCTTGAAAACGGCCTTATCGTCGAGGCTGAAGATTTTGAACGATTGCTTGAGGTTCCATGGCGCTCTTCTTCGTGATATTCTTCTTCATCTTCCTTCTCAGTATCATAAACTTCAATCAATTGAATTTGGAGAAGCTTGCACTTGTGGCCAAGAACAAAACGTTCGTCACAATTGTAGTACAACCCCTTAGAACATCTATCCTTCATCTCACCTATTGTAAGCTTTCGAGGAACCTTCAAATCTGATGTTGGGTACTCATGCTCAATTGTTGTAGCCTTTTGAAGTATCTAGCCATGTTGGATTTTCTCTTCCATCATCCATACCAACCCAATAGCCTCATTCAATGTCTTTGGACGGAAGACCTGAACTTCACTTGCCAACTCATCCGTAAGGCCACGCACAAAAGTCCCACTCAGAGCCTTCTCAGTCCATCCTGCCACCATATTTGATAATTTTTTGAATTGCTTCTGATATTCTCTAACGTTACTTGTCTATCGTAGCTTACTAAGGACTGAGTCGAAATCTTCAGACTCAGTAGGCCCAAATCGAACACATAAGGCTACCTTCAAGTCCTTTCACTCCATATTTTTGTGTACTTTCTCATACCATTAGAACCATTGTAGTGCTTCACTCTCCAGATGAATGAAGAATCTTCTGCAGTTTGATTGAAGCAAAAGAATTGTCGGCATGATACACCCATCCCGTAGGATCTTCTAAACCCTCAAAGCAAGGGAACTCGAGTCTGGTGAGCCTCGTTTGGAGAGATCCTCCCATTGTTTCAGACTTTTTATTGTTTTGAAAGATGACATATATATTCATACTAAGCATTACAACTGAAAGGGGCCAAGAGTCCCCCACAATACAAAGTATGAAGAAGCAAAGGACCAACTCAATGGCAAGAGAAAAGAAAAGTAAAATTCTTGTTTTCCAAGAGCCTACTAAAACCTCCAGTGACGTACTCAAACACCATCTATCATTCAAATACTCCATCAAAAATCTTCATTATCCACATTTAACCATCCCTGAGTCAAACCAATGACTCATAAATAGAGGCACCGCGAAGATTATCAGAGGGATAAATTCCTCAAGTAGCGAAGGACCAAAACTCCCTCAGCACACGGAGATACTCCCACTACCACCCAAAAACCATAAATTAAAACCAAGAGACCAAGATTCGAACAGACCAACAGAAATTCTAACTTCCTCCTTCCACAACCCTTCTCATAACAACCTGTAACCCCAAAAAACCAAAAACCACTATACCTCCTCTTAGAAGAAGACTAGCCAATCAACCCCAAAAATCATATACCATAACCTATTTAGATGTTGAGAAACCTCCTCATCATTTCTTCAGAGCTTTAAGCTCCCTACTTTCCCTGCCCTGAGTCCTTCACTTTTAGCGGCATCTCGTTTCTCTATGTCAAGGAGCATCTCCTTTGTCTTCCCAACATTATCTTCGAATCCAATGCCCAAAGCCCTGCCTATTTTTCACATCTCACCAAATTCCTTCGAGAATTCTTGCTTCTCTTACTCTGACAATTCCACAACCACCCCCCAAGGCCTGCTTTCCAAACAGCCTTTGATCTTTCCACTGAGATCTACATCCATTGAGTCCCTAGAAATGCCGGTCTCTCGGGAAGGCCCCTCACGGGCCTCATCCCTCCAGTCTTCTTCAAATTCCAACTCCTCATCCAAAGCATTCTTCTCGTCCTCCAAGGCTTTTTTTGAAGTGGGGGAGTTCATGAAGAGGAACACAGATTTCATCTAGAGTTTTCTTGCCAGTTAGAGCTTCTAGCTCCTTTTCCTTCCCTTCGGCTTCTTCTTGGATTCTCTTCCACTGCAGTTCTAAATAAGCCTGTGCTACCTCCCCTCTTGGGGTTGATTCTTGTCGTTTACTCTTTTTACCCAATCCATGTCTTTTGAAAGACCTCTTTTCCTCCACTCCCAAACCTTCCTCCCTAGCAGACTTCCTTTTACCTTTATAGTCCACTCTCTTTCCTTCATCAGAAGAAGAGGAGCCCCAACCATGTTGGAATTTTCTAGCAGATCGAGAAGGATGGAGATGAGTTTCCTTTTTTTCAATTCTTTTTCACGTCTTCTAGTATGCAAAATGGACAGACCTCTTTGTCCTTCATTCAGGACGGCTTCGAGTAATTATTATACTCAGTCCATAATCACGATGCACGTTGGAGGCAAAGTTAGTATGAAACCCTTTCGTATACTTCTTTATGTGCTTGCCATGACTTCCATATTGGGGACACAAAGTAAAAGATCTCTTAACTCTATTTTCGAAGATCCTTCTGATGATCGTTTTTTACAATACCAAGGGAATTCACAGCATTATCTCGCATCGGGACTTGGTGAGAGTTGGTGTCGATTTTCCTACCCTGTTTCGTATAGGCGGAGTCCAATCGCAGTTTAGCCTTTCTAGAACCTCTCAAAAGAAAAAGTAGCCTTTCAACTATCATTTCTTCACTAGGGAGCAACTCGGGTCAATTTTTTTGAAAATAACGGTTGAGCTTTTACCATTAAATCGGTCCGGATTTAGATTGATTCCAACTCATTTTCTTAGCAAAAGCTCATCCCGAACTGAGGTCCATGGTCTGATCAATGGATCAGATGATATCCACACAGCACATAAAGGAAAGATCCTAACTGCAAGTCCTTTTAGCATTTTTATTAAGAAAACCCAATAAACAGCAAATTCAAATGTGTTTAATAAAGTAGGAAGTGTCATTACCAAAACAAGGAAGAGCAGTCTCGTTCCCTACTTCCCTCCCTCCCATGTGTAAATTTACATTAAATTTAGGCTACTGATATTGGCACTACCATGTTTTAATAATTGCACTAATGTTAACTTGTTTTTCACTTAACCAGCTGTCAAGGTTATTACAATTCCCAAAAGGCTCTCAAATGCCAATTAAAAAAGAAAAGACAAAGTGAGTTAGTACATGGCAGTGCCAATATCACTGGCCTAAATTTACTTTAGGTAAGAATCCACCTTTTACATTTGATTAGGTTGGATTCTTCGAATTACCGAAGCACCAAGGGAAATAGAGAGACCAAAGACATCTGTCTTCGTTTTCATTGTTTTATGTCGATTTTTGTCCCTTTCTTATGGGAGATTTTCATAGAAGAAAAAACTTGGTGAACCCTAATCTCTTCGGTTGTCCTTTGAAGAAACTTTTTGGGCGCATTTGGATCTCCAGAATAGAGAATAAGAATCGGAGTCCAATTCTTTTTCCGCTGATTCACATGTTTGGTTGCCAGGCGAAAATAATGTTGGAATATCGGGACGTCAGTTTCCGAGTCTGAGACAGAAGAACAGGAAAACCCATTTTTTCAGGCGGTTTCAGCAAAATGCCCAATTTTTTCTTGTGAATTTCTTCACAAAACGATAACTATCTATTTATTTTCCGTTCAGAAAATTTTTATTAGGGTTTGCTCTGGCAGGATCTTCTTGGTGGTATTTCTAGGGTTTGGTCAAATCCTTACTATAAGATTCTGTAAATAGCATTAGGATTGGTATCTCTTCCTTAGGGTTAGGATTTGGATCTCTCTTGGTCAGAATTTTTGATCAACCAAAACGATTCCCAGTAGAACTAAGGTGGTTCATGAGAAACAGGAGAATTCATTAGGGAGGGAGAAGAGGTTTTGGGAGAGGAGGCAGATGTCGATACGATTACCTCGTTCTAAAAAGTAAAAACTCATCCAAGCATCAGAATTGGAATGGTCATTCCCTTTACCAAGGGAATTGGTATGGAAATGGAATTCGATGTCCATACCGATTCCTGATTCCGGCAATCGGGCCGAACCCCTTAAGCAAGAAAAATCCAACTTCACACACTAACATTTGTCTTAAAAATCATCACATTCCCAAATATTAGATCTGTAAGACATAGGCAGATCGCAATCTGAGAACTGTTGTTTGTGTTCTTTTAAGTCAATAGTAGAACCCAACAATCATCAAACATAAAATACCAAACAGAATCACCAAAGAGTATATGATGATGAAGATGGCCAACTCTCCAATTGTAGAGCAAAACCATTTGCACATAAACAATTCTTATTGGAATGCAACAAAAGAAAAGAAGACAAGCAAACACCAGACTAGCCACACGGGAAATGTCCAGAGAGTTTGAGTAGATCATAAACATCCAATGAATATACCTTGAAATAGGATATTCATTAATGGTCATGGTGTTTAACCTCAAAAAGTCCATCGGGACCTGGAAGCAACAACCATGAGAGTAGAGTTAGATTCAAACAATAGATAACGCCAGCTCTTTTTACACCTTGTTTGTTTTGGATTTTGAGAACCGATTGAAGTCCAAAACTGATTGTTGGACACAAAATTAGGTTTAGGCCCTGTTTGTTTTGAATCCTGAGAACCGATTGCGAGTCCAAAACTGATTATTGGACAAAAAAAACTTTTAGGTCCGGTTTGTTTTGGTCCAATAATCAGTTTTGCACTCACAATTGGCTCTCAAGATCCAAAACAAACGGGGCCTTAATTTTGAGTTCAAGACTCACTTTTGGACTCAACCAATTCTTAGAATTCAAAAGAGGACATTATGCATCGTAGATTCAAAGATTCAGTAAATTACTAACTACTAAATAGGCAGGTTGACACGGTTGGACATTTTTAGAAGTGCTTTAGTGTAAAAAAATCCAGATGGTTCTAGTTCTACACAAACAATATTAGATTGAATTCTCTCATAGGAATAACCCCACCCATAACCATGCATAATCACAAGACATTATTATTTCTTTTCATCCAAATTAAACCCTGAGGCCTACTTGGATTGTCTATCACAGAGACATGTTTAATGTAACCACATAAAAGACCCTCTTGCTGAGGCCAATGCTGTTACCTATGATTGTTTTCATAAGTCATGCAGTTAATGATGGCTAAATAATATATGGAAGGAACTCATCTGAAGAATTAGCATTCCACCCACCTATATCTATAATGGAAATACTTGAGTGACCTCTTAGGTTATTTAAACCCTCATAAATGCAAAGTTTCCTTTACATGTTAAACAACTTAGAAAATTACATTTCTTTATATTTATTCAATATCTTTACATGTAATTTAAACTTCTTTATATCTATTTAATATATTTACATGTAATTTTCTCCATATCTATTAAATATTACAAATGTAGATTTTCCTACAAAGATTACATACTAAGCTTTTAAGCTCTAAGCCAGCCCCCCCCCCCCCCCCCCCTTTTTTTTTCTTTTGAAATAAGCTCTAACCCTATTTTATCTCATAAAAATTTAGTCATAAAAGCATGATCGCCATAGCACGTACCATTTTCTTGTATGAGTAAAAGATATGCATGTCATAGTCTCCTATTTGGGTTGTCTAGAAATAGCCGGTCAAGAGGCCCTACTGTCTCTCCATTCTTGTTACGATCCTCCTAAATCTTCGGATTGTAGAATCTGGACGCTGGACCCTTGTGGCTCCTTCCCAGTTAGATCTATTTCTACTGGTCAGTCACTTTGAATAGAGGTGAAATCATGGTGCGCAAGAATTTGGAAATCTAGTGCTCCACCAAGAGTGGGAGCCTCACGTGAACATTGGCTCTAAAAAATATTAATACTTGTGATCGCCTCAAAGGAAGTTTCCATATGGCTTGTTGGTGTGTTCTATGCAAGGTTTTAAATTTCGGTTTCTATTTCGACCACTATGGAAATCGAAATATTTGGTTTTAGTGGAAATTTCAGCTGAAATTTTGTGAATTTCATGAAAATTTTCAATTTCTCAAAAATTTCAGAAATTTCAATGGAAATTTTGGCAAAATCCTGTAAAAAAACAATTTCATGCGAATTTTGGTTCGGTGGAAATCCAAAGTTTCGGCCGAAATATTTTGGTTTCGGATGAAATTAAAAGCCATGGCTCTATGTAGGAAAGATGAAAGGTCTCTAGAGCACCTTATGGTGCATTGTACATTCTCGCATTGACTCTGGATGTGCATCATCAAAAGTGTTGGCCTCTCTTGGTAACTACAACGATCTATCAAAATCATATTATGGCCCGTTTGGATACCCCTTGGATTTGGATTTGGAGGTGAATTTGGATTTTCAAAATCCATGGATTTGAAATCAAGAATGTTAAAATTCACAAATTTATAAATAATGTCGTTTGGATGACCACGTATAGATTTGGATTTCAAATCTAAATTATTATTTTTTGTTTGGATTTGAATTTGAAATCTAACAAAACCAAAAAGCCCTAAAATACTTGATATAGGGGCATTTCAGCATTTTTCCATGATCCAGGGGTATTCTAGTCATTTTACCCTATATAGGGGTATTTTGATCATTTTTATGTCACAAGGGTGTTTTAGTCATTTTCCATGACTCAGGGTATTTGGTCATTTTCACCCGGTATAGGTGTATTTCGGTCATTTTGCATGACCTGGGGGTATTCTAGTCATTTTACCCAATATGGCGTATTTTTAACATTTTTATCTCATGAGGGTATTTTTAATCATTTTAGTCATTTTTATGAGTCATAGGTCATTTTTACTTGATATAGGGGTATTTCGATAATTTTCCATGATCTTGGGGCATTTTAGTCATTTTACCCTATATGAGGTTATTTTGATCATTTTATATCATAAGGGTATTTTAGTCATTTTGCACGACTCGGGGGTATTTTGTCATTTTTACCTGGTATATGGGTATGTCTAGTCATTTTACCTAATATGGCGTATTTTTATCATTTTTATCTCATGATGGTATTTTTAGTCATTTTAGTCATTTTTTATGAGCCATGGGTCATTTTTACTTGATCTAGGGGTATTTAAATAGTTGTAAATTCCGTTTCGGTCGCAATTTCGTTTTGGCCACCGAAAGGGATTTTTGGTGGGATTTCGGTCATTTCGGTAGAAACTTTTCGTTCACACAAAAAATATATTAAAAAATATGAGAAAAATCCAAAAAAATATAAAATCAATAGAAAAAGATGAAAAACTAATAAATAGTTCATAATATGTGTCCCAAAAGGCATATTCATTACTTAAACACATAAAGTCTTGCACAAGTCCAACTGATAGTCTGATACATAGAAAAACATAAAAAAAGAGGAGATACATGAAAGTGAAACATAGACAATAGCTAGTAGCAACAACTCTCAGTCATCATAACCCGGAATTGACCAAAATTTCGGACGAAACGACCGAAATGACTGAAATTGACCGAAATTGATCGAAATTGAAACGAATGACCGAAATTTCGGACGAAACGAAATTTTGCAGATTTCGTTTCGTTTTTGTTCCGAAAACGAAATGTTTCGTCCATTTCGGACGAAATGAAACGAAATTTATAACTATGGGTATTTTAGTAATTTTCCATGATATTGGGGTACGCTAGTCATTTTACCCTGTATGAGGTTATTTTGATCATTTTTATGTCATTAGGGTATTTTAGTCATTTTGCACGAATCGGGGTATTTTGTCATTTTTACCTGGTATAAGGGTATTTCTGTCATTTTGCCTGACTCAGGTTTTCTAGTCAATTTACCTAATACGATGCATTTTGATCAGTTTTTAATGTCATGTGGGCACTTAAGTCATTTAATACTTTTTTGGTATAGTTTGGTCATTTTATTAACCCCTTACGGGTCAGATTTAGATTTATAAATAACCACTCGCAGAAAGGATTTATAAATCCAAAAAATTACACTAACATGAGGAATTTGTAAATCTTGTGGATTTCACTCGAATCCAAATCCAGATGTCATAAAGGCTTGCCAAACGCCGAATTTGGATTTAAAAATCCAAATTCACCCCCACACCCCAAATCCAAATCCAAGGGGTATCCTTAGGGCCCGTTTGGATGCCGAGAAGATTTTGATTTGGATTTCTCACATTTGCAGCCCTTTTTGCATTGTAATTTGGATCGGATCAAATTCTTGGATTCCTAATTTAGCAGCTGGCAGGGGAAATTAGATTTCTAAGTTTGTTGTGGAAATAAGAAATTGGAAATCCTCTGGGAGTTTCCTTCACCCTCTTTGCTCCTCAACCTCTCCCCTCCACTAGGAAGTACGCCCTTCCCTCTCTGTCTCCCTCTACATGAGCTGCCAGATCTAGTCAATTTGTATTCAAAACTCAATTCCAAATCCAAATACAAAATGGGAGGTATCCAAACGGGCCCTTGTTGAATTGAAGTGGTGGCCATTTTGCGAATGGAAAGATCCATTTGGCAGTTGGTTACCCTAAGCTCCCTTGTTGAATTGGAGAGGTGGCCATTTGGCAAAATGGAAAGATCCATTTGGCAGTTGGTTACCCTATGCTCTGATTTGGCATATTTGTAAAGAAAGAAACAAGCACGTCTTCAAAGATCAAGAGCGAAGATGAATTGTACTACATATGAAGATCGATATCATATCGTGGAGTAAGAGTGGCAAGGATGAGCCATGCTATAGTGTAGCCAAGAATCTTAGAAATTGGAAGACGAAAATGCTTGAGAGAGAAAAAGATGCCTAGCGTGGAGCCAAGTAGGGGTGTTCATTCGGTTATAACCGAACCGAATACACCGAAATTTGAAAACCGAAATAATTTCGGTTATCAAATTTCGATAACCGAAACCGAACCGAAATTTCTAAAAACCGAACCGATTAAAAATTCGGTTATAACCGAATAACCGAATAGTGGGAGAAAAAGAGGGAAAACAACAAAATCTCGGTTTGGATCGGAGGGCTAGGATCATCCTATCGAAATGTTTTTTTGAGCACAACCTAATTAAGTTGTGATCAATCAAATGGACGGTTTTGATCATCCTAAGGAGTGCCCATATAGTACTTTTTTTATTCAAAAAATATGGTTTTTATCATAATTTCGTTTATTCAGTTAACCAAATTTTTTTTTTTTGAGATAACCGAAACCGAACCCGAATAACCGAATTTTCAGAAAAAAAAATAACCGAAACCAAACCGAAAAGGAAAAAAACCAAACCGAACCGACCAAACCAATTCGGTTCGGTTATTCGGTTATAACCGAATAATGAAATTTATTTTTTTTGAGATAACCGAAACCGAACCCGAATAACCGAATTTTTAGAAAAAAAAATAACCGAAACCAAACCGAAAAGGAAAAAAACCAAACCGAACCGACCAAACCAATTCGGTTCGGTTATTCGGTTATAACCGAATAATGAACACCCCTCCTAGAGCCAAGGTGGAGGAGAGCTCCACCTACGATCGGTCAAGCTCAACTTGAATGGTAGCCCTAAGGGCAATCCAAGGTGTGCGGGTGTAAGCGGCCTATTTCATGATTCAAATGGAGTTTTATTATTAGCTTTTCCAGGATCAGTAGGCGCATGTGACTCCAACGAGGCAGAATCAAGAGCACCCCTATGGGCGTTGAGATGTTTCTCTTTCTCCCAAGGTATTGATGGTTTGTACTGCATAGAAGGATAGCTGGGAGAGTCTTGATGGGGAAGATTGCAGGGGAAGTGAGTCATCTCCGTGGACCGAATCAGAAAGGAATAGCCTAGTTATGGTTTTAGGGTTGGAGGAAAATCCGACACCCATTTGCTGGGTTGACCCTAAATCTGAGATTTTTAATTTTAGAGGTGTTTGTGCACCACATCATTTCCACTAGTAGGGTTTTGGGCTTGACATATTCAGGCCCGGAAGAACAGCTGAGGAATATGTTCAGAGTTGCGGAGGGAAGAGAATTAGATCAGAGGATATGTTCTGATCCTTCAAGCTTAGAGGGGATAAGGAAGATGACGGGAGCTAGCAAAGCTTAAATCGGATGTAAATTATGGAGGCTCTGAAATCAGTAAGCAGGATGTTAAAAACTTGAGGGGTGGCAGAAGAGGTTGCTCCAGGGGAAGTGTTACACTTGCATCAGGTATCCCATGAAGATAATATCATGGCATGTGAATGGGTTGGGGTCTTTGGAAAAAAGGGCACAGGTTAAAGAAGTAGTAAAAGTTAATAAGCTTGAGTTAGTCCGTATTCAAGAAACGAAGTTGGGGTCGGTGAAAAGGGCTACAGTTAAGAGTTTAGGAGGAAATGCGGCTTTGGATTTTTTATCTTTGGACGCCGTTGGAGCTGCCAGAGGCATTTTAGCTATGTGGGATCAATCGAAATGGGAGATCCAAGACTCATGCCTAGGTAAATATTCTGTCTCGATTGTTCTTAGCAAGGTGGGGGAACCGATTATTGTGACCTTTTCAGGTATATATGGTCCTACAGTTAGGGTGGAGAAGAGAATGTTGTGGGAGGAACTTAATGTAGTTAGAAGTAAGTGGGCTCATCCTTGGTGTTTGGGGGAAGATTTCAATGAAATCAGATGCGTTGAAGAAAGGCTGGGGTGTAGAAGATCTAATCAGAATATGGTTGATTTCTCAGACTTTATAGCAGATAATGAATTGATTGATATTCTAGTGATGGGGGCCAAATATACTTGGTCCAGAAACAGCAGTAAGAGTCGCATAGATCGCTTTTTGTTTTGTCCAAAGTGGGTATCCCTTTTTCCTGATTCGTGTCAGAAGGCACGCTCGTTCATTCAGTCTCGGATCATTGCCCGCTCTTGCTTGATGCAAGGTTGGATTCTTGGGGGCCTTCTCCGTTCAAGTTTGATTTGGCGTGGCTTGAAACTTCAAAGATTGAAGAGATGATGGGGGATGGTGGGTCTCGCACAAGGTTGATGGGGCGGAGGATTTTGTAACTGGGGCGAAACTCAGATTTGTGAAGAAGAGACTCAAAGAGTGGAATTCCAACAGGTTAGTGGCAAAATCAGAAAGAAAATCTGGGACAAGGCACAACCACAATTTTTTCCTATAAATACGTATCTTTTCTCCTCATTTCGCAAACCTAGGGTTTTTGGAACTATCATCGACTGCTTATCAAGAATCATGCCTCGTCGAAGCTCTGGAAGTAGGCCAGCTCCCCGTCTGGCTCCTCGTCGTGCACCAGTGCGCAACTCCCCTCAACCAGGTAATGCAGAAACTGGCCACATCTAATATTTCTCTATTTAGTGGAAGAACAAGGAAACATTGATAGAGTCCAAGAAGAAAAGTGGGCTAGGGCTTCGGGAAGATGGATTTCTGCTGTTGTGCGGTGGCGAGGGTAGATAGGCAGACCGGAAAGCTTCCGAGTTGGTAGCTTCAGGTGAAGGTTGCCTTTGTCGGTGTCCGTCTGGGGAGGTGTTTGTATCGCTACCTCTCCTCTTCTTCGTCTTCTTCTTCATCTTCTTCTGTTTCTGTTTTTGTACTCGCTGAGTCTGATACCTCAGCTTCGAAGACATAAGGTTCATCGTCCTCCTCGATTGTTTCTGATTCAGTTTCTGATTCTTCTTTTGAGTTTGAGTCGGTGTCTGGTGCTTTTATCCAAAAATCTGCTTTGCACATGATGGCTGATTTGGGGATTATGTCTGGTGGCGTCTGGGAAGAAGGATGCTGTTCTAGGAGGGGCGATGGGGCTAATATGGCTATTCTGGGGAAGGGGTCGAGTATTGTTGGGGCGATTAGATCGGAGGCGACGGGAGCAAACTTAGTTCCGTTGGGAGAAGGCCTGCGAAACGCTGGGGTGGTTAGTTCTATGGCGACGGGAGCAAACCTGGTTCCGTTGGGTTCTTTTGTTGGTGCTAGTGTGGGTTTCCTCGGTGGGTGAGAGCCAGTTGACGCAGGAACCTGGACCTCTGTTAAAAGTAGGGATATGAGGAGATTTGAGAGTGTATCCCGGAGAAGAAGGATAGGATCTTTTGGGAGATTGGAGATGTTGTAGATGTGGGTTTAAGAATTTTTGTAAAAGGGTGAGATGCTGGGAATGTAATAAGTTCTGGTCCACCTTGGATTTTAACTTCCCCTCTCAATTTGCTGGGAAATTGGTAGGTGCTGGAAGGCAGGAAAATAAGGGGAAACAATCAGTGGTAGTTAGGAAGGAGAAGGTTATTCCTCTTAAGTCTATAAGCAATGCTGATATGGGTATTTGGGGGAAGATGGGAGAAGGGTGGTCGGGTAATCTGGAGGCATTGGAGAAGTGGCTGAATCGTAAGAACAGAGTCCTTGCTGAAGTGGTGGTGTATAAAATTTCTGAGTCGGAGGTGTTGATCACCCCTCCTTCGGGGATTAACAGATCTGAGCTTATAACGGATTGGAAAAATGCCGTTAATTCTCCGTTTGTTGAAATTCTATTGTAGGGGGTTAAATTTTCAAAAGAAGGTAGCCCTATAAGGTGGCGTATTTCTGGGGTTCCACCTAAAGCTTGGTGTGAAGATAACTTTTGGAGAATTAGGGAAAAAGTTGGTAAGGTTGTCAAGTGTGATCCTTCATGTTTTGCTGGTAACGGTTATGGGGTGGCTCGAGTCTTGGTAAAATCTGAAGGCGAAGTAGGAAACGAGCTATCAATCCAAGTCTCTCTTGATGGTGCTACTAGGTGGGTTCTGGTTCAAAAGGAGTTTAGGGAGGAGGAGTTGAAGTGTCTGCGGAATCTGAAAATCATAGCTTGAGGAGGGTTTTAACGATGGGTGAAGGGAAAGAAGTTGGGTCGTCCGGTTCCTCTCTGGAGGGATCTTTTGTAGAAGGGCAAGATCCTTCTAGGCTGGGTCTGGTTGAGTCGCTGGTTCCAGCTGTTTTTTCTGGGATGGGTGAGGGATTGGCTGAGCCGGCGGTGCCAATGTATGATAGTCCTCCTCCTTACCATACGCTGCTTGGGGCGCATGTTATCTTGAACCCAGGTGGCGGATTTTTTGAAATTCAAAATTTGGGTTCCCCAGAAGAGTACAGGTGGCGAAGTGTGTGTGGAGTGGTCAGGTCTGACGAGAAAGGGTTAGATCCGTCACAATATTTGAATAGTCTTGTGGATATCTGCTCAACGCCTTTTTCGAGGTCCAGTAGACAGCTGGAGGGCCCGAGTTTTTTACGAGACAAATCTGTGGAGTTGGGCCGGCTTCATTCCCTTTCCCAAGAGTTTGATGGGTGCAAATGGGCTGGGGACTATGAGTCTTGCGAGGCTTTTTTTGGGCCTGGGCCTTTGGTGGATCCGGAGTTTAGTGATGGGCCTGAAATTTTTTGTGACAATTTCTTAGGGCTCAAAGCTAAGCAATCTACTTCTTCATCTATATCGAGTCAGTTCAGACCAAGGCTCTAGGTCTGTAGTGAGTAGAAGAAAGAGACTCCATGAGTGGTTTATCTCGAGTGGTATTGTGTCTTGATTAGATTTCAATGAAGTCTAGGCGGGTGAGGAAAGTGGGGAGGAAGGATCACTGAGGTTTTATGGTATTTTGTCTGGAGAGTTTCACTGAGAAGCTGTGGACGCGATTGATCCTGCAGTGTGGGTCGTTTCCAAGATTAGCTGGTTTGGTTCCTGTGTTATTATGTCTGGAGCAGCAAAGATGGTGATGATTGATCTTTGTGGAGCTTTAGGTAGGGTAGGGGCCAAGTTTGGGTCCCAGGGAGAGCCTTATTTCGGCAATTTAGTAAAAATTACTATGAGATGTTCATTTCCAGCCAAACAATCGTGTTTTCGCGGGAAATTGGGGTCGATTCTTTCAGGAGAGGATCTGGCATCCGGATCTTTAAAAGTGATTAAGTTAACCAAAGAAGATTATCAGGGGGGCTCGGCAAGGCAAGGTTCTCAGGAAAATGTCCTAATAAATAACTGTCTGGAGGATTGGGTCGACGGAGGTGCAGTTGCTGATGAATCATCGGAGGAGATTCATGGTAAGAGTCAGTGAGAGGGATCCAGAGAGGAGATCGCTGAATTTATGGTGGACCACACTTTGAAAATTAGTAAGGAGTTGGGTCTATTTTATGCGGGGCCTGAGGATGAGTTTAGATTAGGGATTAAATCTGCTGAATTAAGAGACGCTGCATATGGGGATTCATCTAATCCTTCAAAGGTTAACTTGAGGAGGAAAGAGAGGGAATTGTTAAGGTTAAAATCGAATATTAATTACGATTCTGGTTTTTCTGGGAAGGGCTCTTCTGTTAAGGGGAAGGGGAGGCTTTCTAGTAGTAGGAAGGGGAAGAGTGCCATCAACAAGGTGGTTTAATGAAGATAATTTCTTGGAATATAAACTTGCTAGGGTCTCTGGAAAAGAGAATTCAGGTGAAGGAACTGGTCAAATCAACAAATCCAGATCTCTTGTGTATTCAAGAAACGAAGATGGAATCTATCAGCATATTTGATGTGAGAAGTTTAGGTGTACAAGCGGATTGGGATTTCTCTTTTCTTCCATCCACGGGGGCCTCAAGAGGTATTTTGATCGCCTGGGATAGTGTAAAATGGATAAATCAGGAGGTGTGGCAGGGAGAATTTTCCTTATCAATTTCTTCTCAAAAAGTGGATGACAATTCTTTTTGGCTTTTCTCAGGAGTTTACGGTCCTGTACTTCGAGTGGAGAAAGTTTTGTTGTGGGTGGAATTGGGCAAGGTGAGAGATCTTTGTTCTCATCCTTGGTGTATTGGGGGAGATTTCAATGAAATTAAGGAGGTGGGAGAAAGATTGGGTTGTCAGAGAGTAAGTAAGAATGTGTTAGCTTTCTCTGATTTCATCTCTGATTATGAGCTGGTGGACTTACCACTGACTGGTGCAGCATTTTCGTGGTCGAGAGGTCAGAGCAGAAGCAGAATCGATCGTTTTCTAATTTCCAGAGAGTGGTTGGACTTTCATCAGGATGTGTTTCAGAAGACTTTAGCTCACTCGGTTTCTGACCATTGTCCGCTCCTGCTGGATCCTAAGGATAGAATCCTGGGGTCCCCCTCCATTCAGGTTTGAGATAGCCTGGCTGAATCTTCCTCAAATGGAGGAGAGGTTAGGTGGGTGTTGGCATTCTTGCATCTCAACGGGTCCAGCTGACTTGGTGATTGGTAGTAAGTTGAGGCATGTGAAGAAAAAGTTAAAAGAGTGGGCAAAGGAGAAAAAGGAACTGTCTGCTGGGAGAAAAATTTGGTTGGAAAATAAAATGTCTGAGCTGAATGCTCTTGGGAGTGTGGCTTGAGTTCGGACGATGATTGGGAGGAGTTGGGAGAGTGAAGCAAGAGCATAAAGGATTGCTCCTTCATGATGAGATAACTTGGCGGCAAAAATCAAGAGTTAAATGGCTAGTAGAGGGTGATAAAAATTCAGCATATTTCCACGCTATGGCTAGTGTGCGGAGGAGGGGGAATAGAATAGAATCCCTGATAGTGGATGGGTCAAGGGTGTCGGGCAACGAGGTCATTTCGAAGGAGATTCTTGATTTTTATAGGAAGTTGTATTCGGCTGATGGAGTAAGCCGTCCCATTCCTGAAGAGGAGGTTTTTGGCAACTTAAATTTGGAGGACAATGCTAAGCTGGAAGCTCTTTTTTCCAAGGAAAAGATTGTGAAAGGATTGTTTTCTTTGGCTCGGGACAAGGCTCCTGGCCCTGATGGCTTTTGTATTGCCTTTTTTCAGGATTGTTAGGAGTTTGTCAAGCCTGATATTTTGCGATTCTTTTAGGAGTTCCATGAAGGTTTGTCTTTAGATCGAGGTAATGGGGCCACTTTTATCTCTTTGATTCCGAAGGTGGAGGGGGAATCGATGGTGAAGGAGTTTCGGCCGATCAGTTTGGTGGGTTGTCTTTACAAAGTATTGGCCAAAGTCTTGGCGGATAGGCTTAAAGTGGTTCTGGGTATAATCATTTCGGAAAGTCAAAGTGCATTTGTATGCAATAGGCAAATCCTAGACTGCTCTCTCATTGCTAATGAAGCAATTGACTCCTATTCAAGAAGTGGTAAGGGAGGGGTTATGTGTAAATTAGACATGGAAAAAGCTTATGATAGGGTGGATTGGGATTGTTTGGATTATATGTTGGGAAGAATGGGTTTTGGAAATCGATGGAGGGGTTGGATAAGGAACTGCCTCTCCTCGGCACGGTTTTCAGTTCTCATTAATGGATCCCCCCTCAAGGATTCTTCAAATCTTCTAGGGGTTTGAGGCAAGGGGATCCTCTCTCTCCTTTTTTATTTGTGATTGTGGCGGATTCCCTCAGTAGATTGATGCAGAAAGGGAGCATGTTGGGTTTATTTGAAGGTCTTATTATTGGGAGGGATAGAGTGGAGGTCTCATTATTACAATTTGCAGATGACACTCTCTTGTTCTGTGCTCCGGAAGTGTCTCACATCTTGAATCTTAACGCGGTCTTAAGGTGTTACGAAATGGTCTCAGGGCAAAGATCCAATTTTTCAAAATCTAGGTTATATGCAATTATTGTGGATTCGAGTGTGGCCTCTGGGTTTGCGAAGATTTTGGGATGTGCCTTGGAGTCTTTGCCAGCATCTTACCTTGGACTCGCTTTGGGAGTGGGAAGACCGAAAAAGGACCTATGGAATCCAATTGTTCATAGAATTGAGAAAAGATTGGAGTCCTGGAAATGAAATCTGATTTCAAAAGGGGGAAGGCTGGTTCTAATCAAGGCAGTGCTTTCTAACATCCCAATTTATTTCCTTTCTATGTTTAAGTGTCCGGCGAGTGTGGTTCTGCGGATTGAGCAGATTCAGAGGAGATTTTTGTGGGAAGGATCAGGCAACAAGGGAGGGATTCCCCTGGTTAAATGGGAATCAGTCTGTATGCCAATAAAGAGTGGAGGTATGGGTATCAGGAGAGTCAAAGGTTTCAATCAAGCTCTTTTAGGAAAGTGGTTGTGGCGATTTGGGGTGGAGCAATCTTCTCTGTGGGTAAAGGTTATTGGTAGCAAGTACGGGGTTAGAGAAGGAAAATGGTGTTCGGCAGATAATTATGGTCCAAAAGGGTTGACTGTTTGGCGAGATATCTTGAAGGTGGATCATGACTTTAGTAAAGGAGTTAGATTTAAAGTGTATGTGGGTGATAGGATTCGATTCTGGTCAGACGCGTGGTGCTCGGCTGCTCCTCTCAAGGAGGTTTTTTTGAATCTATTCTTAGTCTCATCCCAAAAGGAGGAATATGTGTCGGAATGCTTCAATAGGGTAAACTTACAGGTGGTATGGAGTTTAAAATTCAGAAGAGGTTTCTTTGATAGGGAAATGGAATCTGTACAACAGCTATATGAGATGATTGAAGGATGCTATATCAAAAGAAGTGGCTCTGACAGAAGAGTGTGGGTGTGGTGCTCTTCCGGTTTGTTCTCAGTGAAATCTTTTTATTTTCACTTGGTGCCTAATGTTGAAGTTTCTGTTCCATCCATGCTATGCAAATCTTTGTGCCCTCCTAGGGTGGCCGCCTTCTTTGGTTGGTGTGTTTGGAGTGGCCGAATTCAAACCATTAATTTTCTAAGAAAGCGAGGAATGTGATTGATGGATCACTGCCCCCTTGTGTCTCTCTACGGGTGAGTTCATTGACCATTTGTTTATTTACTGTAAAGTTGCAAGAGAGGTTTGGGGCCTCATTTTATCGTGTTTCGGTGTGTGTTGGGTTTTTCCCAATACCATCTCTGAGTTGATTATTTGCTGGGAGTTGTGCCCATGGAAGAAGAAAGGGAAAGTGCTTTGGAAGATTTGTCTTCTAGCCACCTGGTGGGTTATTTGGAAAGAAAGGAACTCTAGGGTGTTTGAAGGGTCGTCTAAAACCCCCTATTGGTTGTATGTAAAGATTATAGCTGCTTGTATTCTTTGGGCTAGAAGTCTGCCCCTCTTTAGGTTCGTTTCGACCTTTGATCTTTGGGAAGGGTGGCAGATTATTTGTAATGAAGGAGGGAGAAAAGTTCAAAAATTACAACAGTGGGAAGCACCTTCGGCTGATATGGTAAAACTGAATTTTGATGGATCGAGCTTGGGCAACCCCGGTCCAGCTGGTATTGGGGGCTTGTGCAGAGATTCAGAGAGTGCAGTTATGTGGGCCTTTTCGAGGCCTATCGGTTTTTCAGATTCAAATGAGGCGGAAGTAAGAGCTGCATATTGCGTGATAAGGCATCTGGAAAGAGGGTCTTACGATAAGGTCATAGTGGAGGGCGACTCTTCAAATGTTATATCATGGCTTTCGGGTTTTGCGGCTCCTCCCTGGAGGTTCCTTTCTTTAGTCGAGGAAATATCTGATTTAGTGTTAGGCTCCTCGATTATTTTTAAGCATGTAAGGAGGTCTGCTAATTCTGAAGCAGATTCTCTAGCGAGATCGGGTGTGAATAGGCTAGGTTTGGAGTGGTTTGACTTCCTTCCCCCGTGATTTTGTTGTAGTTCTTGCGCTCCTAATGTAATCTCTAAGGACCATCTCGGTTCTGTTTATTAATATAGTTCATGTTGCCATTTCAAAAAAAAAATCAGAAAGAAAGTTATGGTTACAAAATAGAATCATGGATATCTCTTTGGCGGATGAGGGAGGGTTAGCTTCAGAGGAGGAATTGAACGAAATGGGGAGATCAAAGGAAGAACACAGATGTCTACTATTGCAGGATGAAATATCGTGGAGGCAGAAATCCAGAGCAAATTGGTTAAAGGAGGGGGGTAAAAATACTACTTACTTACATAGCATTGCTAGTGCCAGGAGGAGAAACAATAGAATCGAGGCTTTGGAGGTTAATGGAACCTTATCTTTTAGTAAAGAAGCTATTTCCACAAAAATTTTGGATTTTTATAGGTCGTTATATGCTTCGGAAGGAGTAGTGCGGCCTAGGCTAGAAGATGTGGATTTTAAAACTCTTGAAGAAAATAATAGGGGGGCTTTAGAAAGGTCTTTTTGGAAGAGGAGGTGGAGAAAGGGGTTTTTTCGATGTGCTGTGAATTGATAAAGCTCCGGGGCCGGACGGTTTTTGTCTAGCTTTCTTTCAGACATGTTGGGCGTATGTGACGGAGGATATTTTGAAATTTTTTCGTGAATTCTTCGATGGAATGGAGCTGGATAGAGGTACTGGTGCGACTTTCATTACTTTATTACCAAAAATAAAAGGTTCAGTGGCTACCTTTACAAGGTTTTGTCAAAGGTCTTGGCGGATCGTCTAAAGGTGGTTCTCCCTCTTATTATTTGTGAGAATCAGAGTGCATTTGTTAGCCAGAGGTTGATTTTGGATTGCTCTTTAGTGGCAAATGAAACGGTAGATTGGATGGCAAAAACAGGTACGGAAGTGTTGTTTGTAAGCTGGACATGGAAAAAGCATATGACAGAGTGGAATGGCATTGCTTAGATTATTTCCTTGAGAAGATGGGTTTCGGAAATAGATCGCGGGGATGGATAAGAAGTTGTTTATCTTCTGCTTGGTTCTCCATTCTTATAAATGGCTCTCCAAAAGGTTTTTTCAAATCTTCGAGAGGCTTGCGCCAAGGGGATCCTTTATCTCCTTTTCTGTATGTCATTGTCGCAGAAGCTTTGAGTCTGCTGATGGAAAAAGGTAGATCATTGACTCACGTCAATGGTGTTAAATGTGGCCAGAATGGGGTAGAGGCTTCGCATTTGCAATTTGCAGACGATACTTTATTATTTAGCTCCCCTCAGGTTTCGAAGATCTTGAACCTTAAGGCGGTTCTTAGATGCTATGAAATTGTTACAGGGCAAAATCTCTTTAAGAGCCTATAGCTTTGATTGATACCAAATGAAATACAGGTGTAACAACCCAAGAGGGAGGGTGAATTGGTCAATTAAAAATTTTGGGCTTAATTAAATGGATTGTTAAAATTAAATTACTAATGAAGCATTTACAGTCTAACCCTTGTTCAAATATTCAAAATAATGAAAGCTAGGGTTTAGACCATTTGAGTTGACACGGATCTCTCTTGTAGATTTTTTAATTTAAAAATCTCTTTAAGAGCCTATAGCTTTGATACCAAATGAAATACAGGTGTGACAACCCAAGAGGGGGGGTGAATTGGTCAATTAAAAATTTTGAGCTTAATTAAATGGATTATTAAAATTAAATTACTAATGAAGCATTTATAGTCTAACCCTTGTTCAAATATTCAAAATAATGAAAGCTAGGGTTTAGATGTTACTTTAAGCCTATATACTCTAACCCTTGCTCAATTAAAACATAAGAGCAAGTAAAGGGTAGAGATTACCAATCACCAAAGTGCAAAGAGAAGGAGAAGAGAAAACATCCACAAGGCACGCGATTTATAGTTGTTTGGTCTATCACAAGGCACTCCACTCTTCCAAGTTTACCTCATTGGGATCTCCACTAAAAATATGAGATTCTTCAATGGGCGAATCTCCAAGTCGTACACCGACTCCTTCAACTTCAAAGAGAACAAACCCTTTCTGCACGAAGCCTTAACGACGGCACACTCCCTCTTACAACGTCTTCTCCTTTCTTAACTGGCCGAAGAGTAGACTCTCACAACGTCTTCACCTTTGTTACCGGGCCGAAGAGAAGACCCTCCTCAAATACAAATGAAGAAATTAAAAGAAAAACTCTCTTGCCTCTTAGATAGGCGGATTACCAACTTTGATAGCTCACCAACACTCCAAGGAAAGATAAAATGTAAAGCCTATGGAGTTCCTCTTGATAAAATGTGCAAATGCAAGATCAAAGAAGTTTAGCTTTTGATAGAAGGTTTTGGCTCAAGGAAAATAGGTTTTGATCTTTCTTAAATGTTCAAAAGCTTGTAGAGATAAGTTTTAATGATGTATATATAGTGTATTTGAAAATATGACCGTTTGGGGTAAAACTGTAAATAACTGGCTTGAAAAAGTCAAGCTGAAAACGCCCCAACGGCTAGTTTGCTCGACCGCGACGGTCGACCGAGCCATCGCAGTCGCCCGCCCCTATCGGGCACCCTTTTATATTTTCAAATTTCTTACCGTCACGGTCGACCGGCCCATGGGGGTCGTCCGGCGAGGCTAACCTGTTCGCTCAAAAAATTCGGCTCAAAAACCTATCCGCGGTCGACCGACCCACGGCGGTCGCCCGCCCAAGCCCATGACTGATTGCTCTGTTTGAAACAGACACATATCCGCGGTCACCCAGCTTGACCCGATCAACCGAACCGATAATTTTCGGGATGTCCTGGAATTCCAGGTATCATCTCGCGGTCGCCCGGAATAGCCCGGTCGACCGGCCCTGTATAAAATTCCATTTTTACTTTAAAAGTTCAGTGGCTTTTGGGCCATAGTCTTTGGGCTTAAGTCCTAGGTTTTCAAACACATTTTTGGGTGTGTGTATGGTTTTCAAAGATGTAAAAGGTTAGGTATGAAAATCATTTGAAAACCTTTTGAAAGTGCATTTAAACATAAAATCAAGAGGACTCCAAATATATTCTAAAAATAAGAACCTTGAGTCTTCTTGGAATGTCTTGGCTCCTTTGCACTTTCTTGGACTTCTTCGGCTTGTGAGTGAACTTCTTGACCTTATTTGGCTCTTGTGACTTGTTATTCAATCTTCAATGCATGTTGCATGGTACATGAGGTGTCACCAATGGCATGTTCAACTCCAAGCTCCTTCTTGACACTTGTTGGGAACTTGTGGAATCTTCATGATGAGCTTCTTGATTTGAGCATCTTCAATCGATGATGTCTTCACTGTAGGTGCACGCTCTTGGTTCCTTTACTCCTTGGTCCACAAGTCATTTGTTGTGTTGAGTTGTGTAATGGCGATATGACATATCAATTTCCTGTAAAGAACACAACATCTCAAAGCAACACATTAGTCCATAAATGTTAATCAATTTGAGTTTGCTAACATCAAAACAAAAGGTAAGGTGAATGATTAGACCCATGGGAAACCTTGGGCTTACATTAGGCCCATGGATCGTGTAGGGAGAGTCCAAAAATGTTATTAATCAGATGAAACTCCATCCCCGGAGAGTCATGAACCCTATTGAAAAAATTCCCATATTTTGCAGGAGGAGAATTCAGAAGTTGACTATTTAGCAATGGAGGGCATAGCACTATGAAGCATGGGTACAGGTACGGAGTGCGGGTACGACACGACAAGGGTACGTGGGTACGTGATTTTCCAAAAACAACGGGTGTGGATACGTTCAGGTACACCGAATATAATAATATATTTTAATATTTTATTATATATTTAAAAAAATTAAAAACAAATAACTTGACAGCAATCAAATAACAATAACATCACCAAAATGGAAAATTCTAATACTACTCTTCATTTCATAAGTGATTAAGTTTCATATTTCATAACATGAGGCATCAATACATCATTCATTAGAAAAAAAAGTATGTCGCCAGTGTGTTGACCAGTGCCTAATAAGATGAATAATTTTTACAGACCAAATTATAAGATTTTTTATACTTGACTTTTGGGATTTAATAATGTTTGGACATGATAGATTTTATGAATTTTTAAAATTTGAAAAATACCCCACTGTTTAGAAGTTACGAAAGTTTAAATTTTAACCCGACCTTTTTCTTCGAATTTTGTACTAGAACAGGAGAGTTGACTTTTTTTCCTTTTAGATTTGGGTCTCGAAACTATTTTTAATAAATCCAAATGGGGGGTATTCCGTTATTTATATGTAAATCTTAAGTAAATGGACAACAAAATAGTAAAGACATTTATGTAAATACTATGTACAGGGGAGGAGAGAGAACAAGCACGAAGGATTTACACCAGCTGGGAGAAGCAGGATGTGTTGGGTACGCGTGGGTGCGCACCCTGAACACACACGACACGCACCCAACAACCAAATTTGGATTTTTTTTTCTTTCAAAATGTGGGTACGTACCCAAGGCGTACCCGAACGTACCCACACCCAATACGTGTCGGATACGGGTACGGGAGCCCCGGGAGAGTACCCGCGCTTCCTTGGCGTAGCACGACAATCTTTTGTCACATGTAGATATAGAGTAGGGGGCTGATTTTCCTTACTAGTAATGTTATATTTTGTGTTGCTTTTGTTATTCTATATTTTATGATCTTAATGTATTTCCCAAAAAAATGTTATTATTTGGCCTGGGGACTCAGACCCAATTGAAGAAATTCCGATAATAGGCAAGAGGGGAATTCAGAAGTTGATACTTTAGCAAGGGAGGGCATGGAACGACAATCTTTCGTCGCAGGTAGCCAGTTCCATATCAAGGAGGGGCTAATTCTCCTTTTACTGATATTATATTTTGTGCTTCTTTTGTTGATGTATATGGTGTTTTAGCTATACTTGCTTTTCTTTTGATGACAAGCTCAGTCATCTTAATGTATCTTCTTGCCATTTTTCTAAATTTTTTTTTGTTATTATTCAAAACAAATGAGTACAAGAGCCCAATGAAAATTGCTTCCATGGAACCTCTTTAAGAAATTGAAAGATATAATCAGATAGGCCAATGCAATCTATGACTTTACTTTTTATAAAGCAAGCTTAACATCTAATCAATCAGTGCTATGTCCTTTGTTCACAAAGTTTGAAACTCAACCAAGTTTATAAGTTCAACTGGTTCATGTTAATGACTGATGAAGGACCAAATGGAGCTCATTTTTCTAATAACAGATAAAGCATTTTGATCACTTTTCGTCAACTTAGTCTGAAGACCACTATACAACTTCATTTATATTTTCTAGAGAAGACTATTCGACTCTTGAAGTTTTTCTTTTCTGGCAATGCCAAACAAAACAATTATAGCAGCAATATTTAAGTTGGTATTATTTCAAATGCTACTGATATAAAACAATTATAGCAATAGTATGGTGCAATATAGGCAATAACATTGATCACCATGCATCAGGACTCAGGAGTCAACAATTCATATTAAAACTGCATGCAATCCATAAAAACTTGCACAATTTTTAATTACAATAACATAAGAGAATATAGCAAAACATACCCCATGGAAACTCCTTGTTGCGAATGTGCAAATAAGGGTATGCCTGAAGACATACACCAAGCAGAACCAGATAATATAGGTTAAATAATGCTAACATTTTACAGGAGGAACTCCAAAACTAAAGTAGAATAAGGGAAGTTAAATGCAAGAAAATAGGAAATCCAAGCTTCACAATGTAAACAACAACATTCCACCATATAAATGTGGCCGAGAAACTAATAGAAGTGTTAACTTACTGGAGGATCAGGATAGTGAGGATGACCCTTCGAAAGGTTGAAAATGGCTAGAATAGTGCAGCTTGCGATACCCAAGTATGTTATCTTTTCCCATTTTGCAGTTTCATCTGACAAAAACCATTGCAGATTTTGTTTCATCAGTCACCTAATTACAAAATAAAGACATTGCGATCGAATGAAACATGAGAACAGAAGAAACAAAAGAACAAATAAAATAAGAAATTTCAGTAAATATAAACTTCAACTAAAAGATAAATAGAGAAAAATAAAGCATCCATTCAGAAAACAAATCTACTGACGTTCACAATGAAAAAAAAAAAAAGCAAAGGCAATATGAATGACAAGGGGACAAAACCCTTCCTAACAGAAATTTTCAGAAATCCAAGTTACTGAAACGAAAATCCAATCAACTTGAATTTCAACATTCTGCCAAGAGAAAATGAGAAACAGCGCAAATACAAATGGATTAGAATCCAATCGGAAATATTGGTGAAATTCAAATTTAAAAGGACAACAGTGAAAATCCCTAAACCTAATTCAAAATATCAAAGCTTCTGAAGATGAAACAAAAACCTAATCAACCACCCTGCGAACAAAAAAAATGGAGTTCTGAAAGGCCCTGTTTGGATTGCTCCATTTTTTGGAGAAGTTCGGAAAATTAACCAAAAAAAAAAAAATCCAAAATTTTATGTTCTTCCATTGCTTGATTACACATAAAGAAAGTGACTTCAATCACCTCAGTTCAAGTTTTATTTACAAAGACATTCAAGCTACAATGATATCCCTAAAATTTATCATTTTGCTCAAAAATCTGGAAATAAAAAAAAATCCTAGGAAAAAATATCTCCTCAAAAAATGTTTTTCTTGCAATCCAAACAGTGCCTAAAGAAAGAAAAAAACGAAGCAATAGAACATGATTACTTAGAGGGAGCTTCAATTTATGATAATATCAGTCTAAATTAACCAAAATCATATCATTTCCATCTAAATTGTAGAAAGAAAATATATTCATAAGAAAATATTTTCCATCAGAAATGTTTTTCTTGTAATCCAAACAAACCCTAATTACAAAAACAGAAAGGGGTAGAAATGAAAAGTTCTTACAAGCGTCATCGTGTTGAGCAGAAGAAGAAAAGTTCTTCTTTGTAGGAGCACTGCGCCCTCCTCTACGAAGGAGGGTTTGGAACCCAGATCGAGCAATCGCTATTGCCATTTTTTTTTTCTCTCTATCACTTTTTTTTTTTCTCTCTCTATCCCTACTTGGAAAAAAAAACCCTTACGAATGAATTTATAGACGACACGGATTATTCAAGTGACTGGAATACCCTTTCCTCGAAAACTTCGGACTTTTGGCGACAGATGTTTGCACTGTAATATTTTGATAATGGGACGAAATCACCTTGTCTTTTCGTTTTTAATTGGTTGCTTAGAGCTTTTTGGGAATATAGGTTTTGACAACCAAGGTTTAAAATTTCGGTTTCGGTAGCCGTTTCGGACCCTGAAATTTCAAATTTTCGACCTAAATTTCGAAATTTCGGTCGAAATCTGTTACAAAAATCAAAATTAATATTTTATTCAAAATTAAATTTTGGTGAAATATTAAATTAATTTTAAAAAAAACATATTTTTTGGGTCAAATTTCTAAAAAACCGAAATTTCGACCAAAATTCCAAAATTTTGGCCAAAATAAATGACCGTTTCGGTTTTTAGTGGTTTCGGTGTCCGTCTCCACCGAATAATTTCGGATTTCGGTCAAAATTTCAAACCATGTTGAAATTACAAGGATAGGAACATGGTAGTGCTATCATAAATGACAATGTGTTTATTCATCAAAAATAAATAAATGACAATGTGAGTTTGTGCCATTATTAAAATATGGTAGTGGGAATATTAGTGGCCTTTACTTTCTCGGAAAAATCTTCATCTGGAAAATCAGGTTTCCACTCTTCAGTTTACTTACAAAGTTACAAGGATAGGAAGCACTTTTACTTATGCAGACTTTTAGTGCCGATATCAATAGCCAGGCTAGTGATATTGGCACTACCATGTTTTAATTAGGGCTGCAACTCGGGTCGGGCGGGTCGGGTTTTGGAGAACCCAACCCTACCCGAGAAATATCTCGGGTCGGGTTTTTTTTCGGAAAACCCACGATTCCCAAACCCGGCCCTACCCATGATAAATCTCGGGTCGGGTCGGTTCTGGTTTTTTCACGTTGACGTAATTTTTTAAGGAAAATTCTTCTTTGGCAAGGCAACTCAACTCATAGAAGCAGAAATTACACTCACATTACACTTGAATCAAACAATGATGTAATTACACTCACATTACACTTGAATCAAACAATGTTGTAATCAAACAATGTTGTAATTACAATCAAACAATGCTGAATCAAACACTTGAATCAACTCAACTCATAAAGCAGAAATTACACTCACATGCAATAACAGTGGGTCACTTTTAACTTTTAACTTTTAACTAACAACAGAAAAAAAATGTACATACTGTAACTTATGTTACTCGGGTCGGGTCGGGTCGGGCCCCTTCAAACCCGGCTCGACCCGAGATTCATGCGGGCTTTTGAATGCTCAACCCGGCTCGACCCGAAACCCATGAAACCTGAACCCAACCCAGGCTATTTTCGGGTCGGGTCGATGCGGGTCGGGTAAAACCCGGCTCGAGTTGCAGCCCTGGTTTTAATAATTGCATAAGCTCAACTTGTCTTTTCTTTTTTAATGTGCCTCTCAGAGCTTTTTTGGGAACCATAGTAGCCTTTTTTTTATAGGTACATGGTAATAACCTTTGTCAACTGTTTAAATAACAAAAGACAAGCTGAGAGTTTGTGCAATTATCAAAACATGGTAGTGCCAATATCAATAGACTCTACATATCAATGGGCCATTGATATTGGCACACTCATAATTTAATAATTGCACAAACTCATCTTGTCTTTTAATTGTCTTTACTTTTTAATGGGCCTCAGGAGAATTTTGGGATTGAAATTGAAATTTTCGGTCGAAATCCGGTACAACAAAGAAAATAATATTTTATTCAATATTAAATTTCGGTGGAATATTAAATTAATTATTTTTTTTAAAAGGTTTTTTGGGTGAAATTTCGGAAAAATCGAAATTTCCAAAATTTCGGCCGAAATAAAATGCCGTTTCGGTTTTTGGTGATTTAGGTGTCGGTCTCCACCGAAATCCGAAATTTCGGGTTTTGGTGATTTCAGTGTCGGTCTCCACCGGAATCCGAAATTTTGGAAATTTCGGATTTCGGTCGAAATTTAAAACCACGGTCGTAACCCAATAATTTCATGAGCCATTTCTGCTGTATTGACGCACTGCTCTAGGAAATATTTGAGGCTGAGATGATTGGTCCAAATTTGAAAACGATGCCCAACGAGATAAGGCCGCCATTTTCCAACTGCGTAGACAAATTTTTTTCATATGTCGGAGGCCCAAATTTTTTTCTGACATTGCTTTACTAAGAAAAGCAATTGGTCTACCCTCTTGCATAAGGACGGGCACCAATTCCTTTGCATGATGCGTCGCATTCAATAATAAACACTTTGTCAAAATCGGGTAGGGCAAGGACCGGTGTGCTAGTCATGGCCTTCTTCAATGACCCGAATGCTTGCTCTACCTCATTAGTCCAAATGAAATTATCCTTCTTTAGAAGTTGGGTCAAAGGATGGATGATTTTCCCATAGTCACGTACAAACCGACGATAGAATCCGGTCAATCCTAGGAAGCCACATAGATGGGTGATCGTCTTGGGACGGGGCCAATGTACCATGGCGTCGATTTTGGCTGGATCGGTGGCCACCCCATGATGTGAAATAATGTGACCTATGTATTCCAGTTCAGTTTGGCCAAATAAACATTTTGATCTCTTTCCATAAAGTTGATGCTCGCATAGGAGCGTTAATGTCGTTTGCAGAATTGCAGGTGTTGTAGATGCTCGGACCAACACTAGATGTACACAAAAATATCGTCAAAAAAAAAAAACAAGGATAAAGTTGCCTAAATAGGGATGGAATACCTCATTTATCAAGCTCTGGAATGTAGATGGCGTGTTGGTCAACCAGAAAGGCATAACAAGGAACTCCTAGTGTCTTTCATGTGTCCCGAAAGCCGTCTTGTGCACGTCAGAAGGGTGAACTCGAATTTGGTGATACCCGGACTGCAAATCTAATTTAGAGAAATATTTGGCACTGTGTAACTCATCCAGTAACTCGTCAATAGTTGGGATCGGGAATTTATCCTTAATGGTGTTGTGGTTTGGTGCCCGATGGTCTACACACATCCGCCATGAATTATCCTTCTTCTTTACCATCAGAACCGGAGAAGAAAAGGGACTAACACTGGGATGGATCACCCTTGCTTCCAGCATCTCTCTTACCACCTTTTCTATCTCGTTCTTCTGGACGTTCGGGTACCGATACGGCCTGACGTTGGTAGGCTGACTACCCTCTTTTAAAGGTATGTAATGGTCATGTGATCTAGTTGGGGGAAGACCATGTGGCTCTGCAAAAATGTCCGAGTAGTGATGCAACAATGTGGCCATCTCTGAATTGGCACATATTTCCTCCTTGGATTGCATAGCAAACAGCTGGGCGATTGCTCCCTGCACCGATTTCCTTAACATCTTCTTCAATTGATTGCTATCTACTAGTTGAACAGTCCCACCTTTAGATCCTCGCAAAACATGATGCCTATTGATGGGGTATGAAAAACAACAACTAATTAGCTGTCGACACGTGGCCCCAGAAGGGCCCACCACAAATCTAGCATCGGCCCAGGGGCAATCCGGTAATTACCTAAGAGTGGGTAAACTTAAACCCATAAAAGAGCCGACACCTGTCCTGGGGTAGGTGATCCAACCACCACAGGTCTCCCTCTATAAAAGGCCTCTCAAGGCTCAAAGCAAGGGGTAAATAACTTCCAAGCTACCACTCCTAAATTTTTGGCTTTGCACTCCTGCTCATACTGACTTGAGTGTTGAAGGGCCTGTCCGGAGTAAAGACTCCGGGTTGGTCTTCTGACCTTGTTTGCTCCTGTGCAGGACTCAGTCTTCTTCACTTCGGTTCATCGGGTCCTCCAGCTCAGCTCTTACGTCACTGCCGTATCTGTTACTGATTTTAGGCCTAACAGATTGGCGCCATCCGTGGGACCACGAACTAAAAGCTGTTCAAATCCCCTATACAAAATGGCAGGGCGGAAGAGTGCTCGGGTACCAACTGCACGAACTACCCGAGCCGTGCTACCTCGCAGGACCCGGAGAGAGCGAATCGCCTCACAGGTGGTGGCTACTTCTACTACAGCAGAACAGAGCCCAGCTCGTTCGGAACACCTCAATCTCACACCCACTCCGGATCAAGTTCAAGCTCTCTTTCAACAGATGACGGCTTTTGTCGGTCAATACCAACAACTAATCCAAGCGCCTCCCCATCATCCTCCAGAAGCTCCACGACCTGTACAGGAAAGGTCGAATGCCCACAGGGGAGAGTCAGCGCGCCATGGTGAAGACCGGACCCACCACTCCACGAGGCAAGTCCAACACTCCAGAACCAGGCATGCCCATACAGAGCCTCACCACCGCCGGAGGTCACGGTCCCGCTCTGCACGAAAGCACCGAGCCCAGGAGACCATGCACCGCAAGAAAAATCCCGTCCTCGTCGTAGGAGCCAGGAAAGTCAATCCGGCTCCGCCGCGAGCCCATCGATGGAGAAAAACAAACCATTGGACCTAGCAGACAGAAGAGCTGATCCGATGCTACGGAAGATAGAAGAAATAGACCATCGAATAGAAGAGCTGGCAAAGGATCAGAGCCGGCCTGCTGCAAGGGCGTTCTCAAGTAGAACGTCGTTCACCGACGATGTTATGAATGCCCCGGCGCCCAGAGGGTTTAAAATGCCAACCGTCCTGCAATATGACCGACCACTGACCCTGTGGACCATTTGAAAACGTTCAGAATGATGATGCTCCTCCACGGGGCGTCCGATGGCTTCCTCTGCAGAGCATTCCCGACCACACTGACCGGTGCGGCCGGGACTGGTACTCAAGGATCAAACCGAACTCCATCAGCAATTTTGAAGACTTTGGGGACAATCTGGTCCGCCACTTCATGAGTAGCCAGAGGCCAAGGAAAACAACAGCGTCCTTGATGGCCTTGCGGCAAGACGACAACGAGCCTCTGAAGGTGTTCGTCAGCCGTTTCAATAGGGAGGCACTCCAAGTGCCGAATTTGGACCCCTCAGCCGCCATGAACGCACTCCTCGCAGGCTCTAGATCTAACGATTTCTGTCGGTCAGTAACTCGCCAAAACCCACACTCACTAGCGGATCTGATGGCAGGCGCGGAGGAATATATAGCAGTGGAAGAGACACTGGCGCCCCTGGACTCAAATCGGAGGAGAACCTCTGAAGATAAGAACCCTACCAAGCAGCGTAGGGATGATAAGGTCGCCAGGAGAGAGAGGTCCCCCAAAAGGAGGGAAGAGAACTTCACCCCCCTCAACACCTCCCGGAGACACATACGGGCAACAATCAGAGGAGAAGAGTTCGTAAGGTGGCCGACCAGAATGATCTCCAAGGGAAGTAAGAGAGACAAATCGAAGTACTGTCGGTTCCATAGGGACCACGGTCACAACACAGACGAGTGCTGGCAGCTCAAGGAAGAAATCGAGCTGCTGATTGGCCGTGGATACTTGAAAAAGTATGTCATAAGTGACGGCCACAGAAGAGAGCACAGAGAGAAGAGTCCCTAGGGCCGGAGCCCTCGATGGTCACAGCCACCCCCTGCCCGGGATCAATCTCCCCTGCCATCCAGTCCACGACAAGAGGCACGCCGGTCACAGCCAAAGGGGGTCATCAGCACGATTATGAGCGGACCGGCCGCTGGGGTCACATCATCTGCTGCTCGAAAAGCATACGCACGCCGAGTCAACGCCGTGCACACATGCAGCAAAAAGATAAAGACGGAGAATGAGATCTCCTTTTCATATGCGGATCTCGACAACTTGATACTGCCACACGACGACGCCCTGGTCCTAACTATGCTCGTCGTGAACTGGGAGGTAAAGAAAATCCTTGTCGACAACGGGAGCTCAGCAGATATCCTGTACTATCATGCTTTCCAGAAAATGATGATAGGTGACGACCGTTTGAGGCCGGCAAACTCCGATCTGTTCGGTTTCTCAGGGGAGGTTGTGAAAGTGGAAGGACAGATTGAACTCCCAGTCCTCGTCGGAGAGCCGCCCTGTCAAGCCTTCGCGATGGTCAACTTCCTGGTAGTGAGGGCCACTTCGGTCTATAATGCTATCTTGGGACGACCCGGCCAGAACTTAATTCGCGCAGTCGCTTCAGCGTATCACCAGAAAATGAAGTTCATAACGCCAAACGGCGTGGGAGAGGTCAGAGGAGACCAACCACAGTCCAGGGAGTGCTATGCCATGGCACTCAAGGGCAAAAATGAGGTGGAATCGCTGCCGATTGAGCTACTCGATCCGAGGGACGAAGCCCAGGGGGCCCAACCCGCCGAAGGCCTCAGAAAATACTATCAATAGCCTGTCGCCCGACACAAAAGCGGATGCCATTGTATTTACGCTTGTGTGGATAATGAAAAAAGGCTACTGCTTCTTTGTAAAGTTCCGAGTTCCTGAGATCATGCCGCTGCTTGGTTCACCCCAGCTCGTCTCCACTAAGACCGGGAGCGCACTCCTGGTCGGGAACGGCCCCGCGTAGAAAAACCAAACCATCTCAGAAACCCAGTTCACTAAAACTTGGGTACTCGCTGCTTGGTCGGGACCGGGAGCACACTCCTGGTCGGGAACGGCCCCGCGCAGAAAAACCAAACCATCTCAGAAACCCAGTTCACTAAAACTTGGGTACTCGTTGCTTGGTTCGTCCCGGCTCGTCTCCACAAAGACCGGGAGTGCACTCCTGGTCGGGAACGGACCCGCGCAGAAAAACCAAACCATCTCAGAAACCCAGTTCACTAAAACTTGGGTACTCGCTGTTTGGTTCGTCCTGGCTCGTTTCCACAAAAACCGGGAGCACACTCCTAGTCAGGAACGGGCCTGGGCAGAAAAACCAAACCATCTCAGAAACCCAATTCACTAAAACTTGGGTACTCGCTGCTTGGTTCGCCCCTGCTCGTCTCCACAAAGACCGGGAGCGCATTCCTGGTCGGGAACGGGCCCACGCAGAAAAACCAAACCATCTCAGAAACCCAGTTCACTAAAACTTGGGTACTCGCTGCTTTGTTCGCCCCGGCTTGTCTCCACAAAGACCGGGAGCACACTCTTGGTCGGGAACGGGCCCGCACAGAAAAACCAAACCGTCTTAGAAACCCAGTTCACTAAAACTTGGGTACTCGCTGCTTTGTTCGCCTCGGCTCGTCTCCACAAAGACCGGGAGCACACTCCTAGTCAGGAACGGGCCCGGGCATAAAACCAAACCCTTGCAAAAACCCAAGTTCAATAAAACTTGGTCATCCTAAGCCGTTTAGAACATCTCCAGCCAGACTGGATATAACTGTAGACACCTCATTTTGACCGTGCCCTTAACCTTCAAATTTTATGCAAAACCCCATCAAATCATTGAATTGGAACCCCAAATTTCACCCTAGGGTAGCATAGGGTCTCATTTAGGTCCCCGCAAAATTTCGTCGTAATCCGAGTAGAATTAGCAAATAAGACAAGCCGGGCAAGATGCACAGTGTAAGTAGAAAAGGGGGGTGAACTATCCTGGAGAGAGCCTGCATGGATCCGAATGAGACACGATTCTGGTGTGCGCCCATCAATTTTTGCGAGAACCGCGCACCTATAAAAAATGGTAGTGCCAATATTAACACCCAAAAATGCCTATAAATATGAGCTAACCTCCTCATTTAGAAGGGATTAAGGTTTTCTTAACTCATTTAGAAGGGATTAAGGTTTTCTTAACTCCAAATCCCTAACATGAACCAAAAAAATCTTAGATTTACTCATTTATGAAACCCTAACCTGTTCATCTCTCTCAATCACATCATCTCTATCCTATTCATTGAATTAACCTCTAATCTGTAGATTTTAGCAAGATTTTTTAGAATCCGGTTACTTGAAATAGACCTGATTTCTACAACTTGCTCCGGCAAGGATTATCTTCTCCGGTGAAGCTCTGTTAGGAGTAATGGAGATCTTGTTGATGTCCCTCTCGATTCGAGGATTTCCATTTCAAGCTTTGGCAGCCTTAAGAACATCAGTTACTATGAGGATCTAATCTGTGATTTCATCTCTATTAAGGTACAAGAGCTCCATCTCGTAATTTCTTTACTCTCCCTCTATATTTCTCTCTTAATATTATTTCCAGTTCTCTCTTGATTTATTTGGTTTTGGTTTGGGAAAAACAAAGGATGTGTCTGTGTTTTACTCTTGCTTATGATCTGTTTGATTAATTGCCTCTAAGTGTCGAATGTTTATATTAAATTGAGTTCCCTTGGGATAGTATAGACATGCTAATTGTTACTTGAAACGTTATTTTGGTTTCTAATGGGAGTATTTGTAAAGAGTAATAAGAGGTTCTGGTTTTGAGATTGGTTTAGATCTACATTTTGATAAAGACGAAATACAGACCATTGCCAAGAATAGAAGTGTCCATATCAGTAGCCATTTGTATTCCCAATCCTACATCATTTAGGAGTAATGGTTGTGTGGGATATGTTGCTTCCCCTCTCATATGATATAGATGGATTTAGGAGCTATAAGAGACCAACTGAGTTCAATGCAGCTGTTATATAGTTTGGTTCTCATAGCAATATCTCCTGTTCATGTTTTAGATACCGACACCACCGAAATCTGATAATTGCGAGAAATCAGTTTGTTCCCTCAGCTTAAATCAGTGAAGGTGTAATTAAGACAAGGCAAACAACAATTTAGTGGAGTGAAATGAGGTAACTTTAGAGTCATTATGGTAGTGCTAAATGGCAGTACTTATATAAACTGATGGTGAAGTCATAACAGCCTTTTCTTTAGATGCCAAGTCATGGCAGCCCCCATCCCTTGTTAATGGCAGCCCATTCACCTGGATGTTATAGCCCTCATTTTACCTTGACATGTGCAGCCTTCTTGATTTTGATATTAGCATCATTTATCCCTCAAGTGATTCCTTTTATGACTTTTATAGTATTGTAAAGTGAGCTTTTTAAATGGTTTCTATTGAAAATTTTGGGTTGGTATTTTCAGAAGATTTACCTATCAAATGATCTTGAATCTGTTAAGTGATTTTTATCAGAAGCCTAAGGATTTTTTGCTGAATACTTTAATTGTTGTGTCTACCCATTTGCATCATATTAAGATTTTCATTTAGCTCTCAAGTGACCATGAATTTGTCAAATCATTTCCATTGGGGCGCCTTAGGTTTATAAATCCAATGATTTTGTCAATGTGCTGTCAATTCAATGTTGAGGATACCCACAACATTTTTGGATCTGATTCATTATAATTTAGCCTATTAATTGGGATGAATTGGAATCTACTTTATGCTGCTTCGATCTATGGATAAGAAAGATTGGAAAGGAAAATATTAATCTGTGTGAAGGTTCAAGTTATAAGTTAGTAATATAGCTCGATCCACCAGGGTGATTCATTAGATTGTGGGTTGTAAGAGTCATCATATGCATTCATCATGATATGTCCTTTAGTCCGAATTCATAATTATGTTTTTCATTAGCTCTAAAACCATATGCTTTTGACGATTTGATTGTGTCAGAACCTGTACTCATGTTATATGTAAAGACATTGGCAGCATTCATGTTAATTTTGGTTTATCACTAAACACTAGGTAGTTGAGATATGAGTGTGTTTTGTTTCTTTTGATTTTATAATCTCATGTCACTAATGATCTAATTAAGGTGGGAGTTATTTTGGATATCAACAGATGTATCAGTTCTTAGTTCGGAGTTGAAGTAGTAGTAGCATTGTTGAGTGGTAAAATATGCATGTTAATTCTAGTAGTAGTGAGTGGTAAAATAGGATATTAATATCAGTTTTTGGTTTGGTGTTTATATATGAAGTATATGTCTTTTAGTTTCTAAGGGAAAGCATTTTAAATGTGATGAGTGTTGAAGTTATTGCTTATATTATTTTTGTCGAATAGTCTATTGAAATATTAGGAGAAGTATGGTAGATAGGTTTATTTTTTTTAGTCTCACATAAATCTGGACAGATATTCTTAAACTGTGAGATAAATTCATCTATTTCATGGCTCAATCAATGACCAGTATTAGTCAGTTTTTTATAAATAAGTGGAAGAAAGGAAGAAAATTGAACAGAGATTGTAGTTAAGATAAGGTAATGTCAACACTAATAGTTTGAATGAATAATTTCTTTTGTTTTGTATGATTCCGGTGATTTGATCTTTGTTCTTATTCTGATGGAATATTTTTAGGTCTTTGGCTATAATTTTGTTCTGGCTAAATAGTCTCGTTCGAGATAGTTATCATGTTTGACCCTCCTATAAGCAAGTTGCTCTTTTTGTTCCCAATTAGAAGACTAACTTAGTCTTTTAATTGTCATTTTCCATCATTGCAAGGGCGATGAAGGCGCTAGCCCAAGCCCATCCTTTAGGGAAACCTACCTATACATGGTGCTCTCTTCCTTCTCTTTTCTCTAGATAGAGACCCCCTAATTTTTTAGGTACCTTTAAATCTTAGATAGCCCTTCTTCTTTGTGGGCGATGAAGGCGTTAGCCCAAGCCCATCATTAGGAGACTTGCTCAGTCCAAATAACTCTCCCCTCTTTTTGTTATAAGACTAACCTAGTCTTTTAGACAAGAACCTTGAATATTAGAAGCCCATTCATTGCAAGGGCAATGAAAGAGTTATTTAGAGCCTTTTTAGGGAGACAAGCTATGTCTCAGCATGAAATGTCTTACCCTATTAAGAGACATGCTTTGTCTCATAGAAAGTCGCACCCTTTTAGAGAGACATGCTTTGTCTCGTAGAAAAGCTTACCCTCAGAGAGACAGGCCATGTCTCATGCAGAGAAAGTTATATCCTTTAGAGACAAGCTTTGTCTCATTAGTGAATCCATCCATAGGAGACATGTCATGTCTCGTTAGCACTTCTCTTAGAGTCACTAGTTTGAGAGTCAGTCCTTTAGCATAGGAGTCTGTCCATAGTTAGAGAGTCAGTCTTTCAGGAGTCTATCCTATCATCATAGGGGTTAGGATTTTTTCCAACCTCTCATCAAATCATGTGATTTTTTTCCACTCTTATAAGGTATAGGATGCTGTCCAACCCTTGCAGAGTCGTGATTATGTTTTTTTCCCCCGCAAAGTATAGGATGCTGTCCAACCTTTGCGAGATATCAGGAGTCTGTCCTACCCTTATGATGATATGATTCTGTCCTCTTGAGTCAAAAACATCTGAAAATCCAAAAATCTCAAAATGTCAAGAGTCATAGGAGAGTAGTTAGGAAATTCTGTTTCGAACTACGTTGGCTTGATCCCTTTCCATAGGGTACGTAGTGCAGCTTGGGATACACATCCCAAGTCTAGCCAAACCTTTCAAAATAAACATTTCAAAATCTCCAAAAATACAAAACTTATTCAGAACCTTTTCAAAAAGATCTTCCCCTAGAGTTAGGAGTCTGTCCTAGATATTTTGAGTGTTTTAGAGTTAGGAGGTTGTCCTGTTTTTGTTTGATATGGTGTGTCTTGTCGTGTGAGTGTCCCTAGAGTTAGGAGGCCTCGAGTCATGGTCGGTTAGACATTTATTCGAACCGATAGCTAGACTAGGAAGCATTTAGTCAGCCCATGGTTTTCCTTAGGATGTACAGCATAGTTACGCATAGGATGTAGGGCCCACCTGCATTAGCTTAAGGCTAACCAACTTGCATTAGTATAGAGAGTCCTAAAAATTACAATTCATTTAAACTTAAGCAATCGTACAGAAAGCTTTAAAAATCAGTCGAGTCTAGTTTATCGAGTCTAGGATAGCGGTTCTAGATAGTTAGGCATCGTAGTTTAGAATAGGTCATCGAACTACGTTGATTCTGATTCTTCCCGAGACCAGGATACGTAGAGCAGATGGGATGGATGGTCATGTTGGTCCGAGTCAAGTATTGCATTAGAGTCTTAGGGTTTGTCGTGTCGAGTCTTGTGTAGAGTTGAATTGTGTTGTGTGTTTTGCTGTGTTTTGCTGTGTTTTCTTACTTTCTTGTGGAGACCTTATACCTTTAGCTGTAGGATGCATGTGTTTGTACACCAAAACTTGGACATCATTTAGGTATGACACTCATAACCTAGCTATTCTTAGGTGACACTTATTTCATTTCTTTCGTGTGTGCTTATTATTTATCTCCGAGACATGCATGATTAGATAGACGTCTTCTCGGAGATATATGTTCCCATTTCACATGACTTTCGCCCAAAACTCTTCAAAATCAATAATAAATGACATAAGAGACCAGGTGCTTGCACTTGGGCGGATGAGGTGCTCTTCGGACCTTCCAAATTTGTAACCAGGCACGAACCTTCTTTTATATCTCTGGTTATCCGTTGCAACAGAGCATAGTATGGGATCCAGGGCCCACTTCCTTGGATGGCGACTCTTCTTTGTTTAAGGTACGTTTCGAATCCGGGCTAGTCCCCTAATCGAGAGGTATCTCACCTTTTATCGCCACTCATGCTGTGAGAGGCACTTCTTTCGAGAGTTCCTTAGTATAGCTCACGTGGATGATCTGTAGAGAGATACTTCTTCGTGAGGGCTCGTCCCCCGCCTCTCTCGGATCGGGGTCCACAATAACGCGTGGGTAAAACTTAACCTGAAGAAGGGTAAGTTGTAGCTCATGTGTTTTTCAGCCGATCTCAGATGGACGACCTGAAACGGCTGACCTGAATCAGTTTCCAGTTCATCTGTTCCTCAAGCCGACCAGGACATAGCGCAATGCGCTACAGGACAAAACTCTGGTTATCTGAAGCCGACCAGGACTAGGCGTGATTCGCTACAGGACAAAACTCTGGTCATCTGAAGCCGACCAGGACTAGGCATGATTCGCTACAGGACAAAATTCTGGTCATCTCAAGCCGACCAGGATATAGCGCAATGCGCTACAGGACAAAAATTTGGTCATCTCAAGCCGGACATAATATGACGCGTCCGGTAGATGACAAAAATCAGTCCGGCCCAAGCACGTCCACTAGATGACAAAAATCAGTTCGGCCCAAGCCGGACAGAATATGAGGCGTCCGCTAGATGACAAAAATCAGTCCGGCCCAAGCCGGACAGAATATGACGCATCCACTAGACGACAAAAATCAGATTCCCCAGGCCAGACAGACGGCTTGGCCGAACAGATTTTCTGGGCCGGACAGACGGCTTGGCCGAATAGATTTTTCGGGCCAGACAGACGGCTTGGCTGGACAGAATATGACGCGTTTGCTAGATGACAAAAATCAGTCTGGCTTAAGCCGGACAGAATATAACGCGTCCGCTAGATGACAAAAATCAGATTCCCCAGGCCGGACAGACGGCTTGGCCGGATAGAATATGACGCGTCCGCTAGATGATAGAAATCAGTCCGGCCCAAGCTAGACAGAATATGACGCGTCCGCTAGATGACAAAAATCAGTCCGGCCCAAGCCGGACAGAATATGACGCGTCCACTAGACGACAAAAATCAGATTCCCCAGGCCGGACAGACGGCTTGGTCGAACAGATTTTCCGGGCCGAACTGACGGCTTGGCCGGACAGATTTTCTGGGCCGGACAGACGGCTTGGCCGGACAGAATATGACGCGTCCGCTAGATGACAAAAATCAGATTCCCCAAGCCGGACAGACGGCTTGGCCGAACAGATTTTGCGGGCAGGACAGATGGCTTAGCCGAACAGATTTTCCGGGCCGGACAGACGGCTTGGCCGGACATATTTTCCGGGCCGGACAGACGGCTTGGCCGAACAGATTTTCCGGGCTGGACAGATTTTACACCTCAATTCCTGGTCAGTCCCAGCCGGATATCTTACTTCATTTCATCGAGCCGTCCCGAACATTGGCTCGTTCTACCGTTCAGGAATATAACTCATCGCATTTTCCCAAATCACTACAATGACTTGGAGAACTGGTGGGCAACTGATGGGGTATGAAAAACAACAACTAATTAGTTGTCGACATGTGGCCCCAGAAGGGCCCACCACAAATCCAGCATCGGCCCAGGGGCAATCCGGTAATTACTTAAGAGTGGGTAAACCTAAACCCACAAAAGAGCCGACACCTGTCCTGGGGTAGGTGATCCAACCACCCCAGGTCTCCCTCTATAAAAGGCCTCTCAAGGCTCAAAGCAAGGGGTAATAACTTCTAAGCTACCACTCCTAAATTTTTGGCTCTGCACTCCTGCTCATACTGACTTGAGTGTCGAAGGGCCTGTCCGGAGTAACGACTCCGGGTTGGTCTTCTGACCTCGTTTGCTCCTGTGCAGGACTCAGTCTCCTTCACTTCGGTTCCTCGGGTCCTCCAGCTCAGCTCTTACGTCACTGCCGTATATGTTACCGATTTTAGGCCTAACACCTATCATTGCACGAGAACTCCATTCGTAGTTGGTTGAAATCCCATATGATTGGTCCAAGAGTGGAGAGCCATTGGACGCCCAAGACCATGTCGCAACCGCCAAGAGGTAATAGACGCATGTCCACCTGAAAGTTGGTGCCTTGCATTACCCATTGAAAACCCTTGCAGGTTGCTGAGCTGATCAGTTTGGTCCCATTAGCCACCGATACAGAAAGTGGATTGGTGGGTTGCACATCACATCCCGTACGTTTGGCTACCTCTGGATCCAAAAAGTTGCGCGTGCTGCCAGAATCAATGAGTATAGTCACCGGTCTTCGCTTGATGTAGCCCTTGATACGCATGGTATGATAAGATGTAGACCCCGCTAACGCATCGACCGAGATCTGGAGCTCTTCTTCGGGGGTTCTTCGGTTTCTTCTGATGTTTCAGGTGGCTCGTCATCCACTCCCTCTAATAAAAAGATCTGTTGCCGCTTACATCTATGGCCCATTGAGTACCGTTCATCGCAATTGTAACATAGGCCTTTCGATCTCCGTTCATCCATTTCTGCTTGTGTTAGACGTCGAATAGGCGGTAGAGAAGGGGGAACAATTGGCTTAGTGTTTGTAGGACTTGGTGTCAATGATTTCCAATTGCCTTTCATCCTTCTAGCAATGGTCTCGATATTCCCTTCTTGCAAACGGGCTAGGCCAATGGCCTCGTTGATCGTTGTTGGTTTGAACATGCGAACCCCTGCCTCAATCTCATCCCGAAGTCCACTAATGAAGCAGCTCACAAAAAACTTTTCAGGTAACCCATTGGTTCGATTAGCGAGCTCTTTAAACTTTTCTTGATATTATTTGACAGAGCTTGTTTGACTCAGCTTTTTCAGTTCACCCATTGCGTCTTCATATGTGGTTGGTCCAACCCATGTGTTTAGAGCTTGGACGAATTCAACCCACCCTACCGGTCCTGTAGTCTTTTCGAGCCACCAAAACCATTGCAGGGCTTTGTCTTCTAAGTGTATTGATGTGAGTCATACCTTGTCAGCTTCATTGATTTGATTGAAATCAAAAAATTTCTCACAACGGTACGCCCATGCCTTCGGATCGTCTCCATTGAACCGCGGAAATTCGGATAGTCTCTATTGAACCGCGGAAAGTCGATCTTCGCAAACCGAGTATGTATAGACCCACGTAAAGATGAAGAAGACTCTCGTAACTGTCGCATGGATTCAGTCTGATCATCTTCCCCTTGAGGTGGACTTTTTGAGATCAGCTGTTCGTACTTCAAATTCCTGGCTGCGACTAGCTGCCTGAGCTCAGCAATAGCCTCGGCTTGTTTATCAGAGTTCTAGCGAAGGTGCCGAATAGACTCCTCCACACATCTAGCTTCCTGTCCCCTAGTCCCTTCTGTCATCTCACCCTTCCTGCGGCCCAAGAGTTGGCTCTGATACCAGATGAAATGAATATGAGGAAGAAGAAACACAGGTTGCAGACCAAATTCCCACATCCAGGGAGAAGCCTTCACATGATTAAAATTTGAATTACAAGATGATACGATTGATTACAGTATCAAATCCTTTTATTCACTACAACTACCTTTCCTAGAAAATAGGATGGAAGTCTACTCTCCACCCAATAGGAACAGACCACCTAATGGTAACAATTCTCATCCCAACAAGGATAACAACCAAGTGATACAGCAAGGATGATTATTCAAACAGGATTATTCAAACAGTAGATAATTATTCAAAAACTAATTCCTATTCTAACTCCTGTGATTGTACCTGATGGGGTGTAAAAACTCCAGCCACTCACAGGCTGCCACCTGTCCCAGAGCAGGTAAATTCCAGCCACTCACAGGCTGCCACCTGTCCCAGAGTAGGTGAACTCCAGCCACTCACAGCCTGCCACCTGTCCTGGAGTAGGTGAACTCCAGCCTCTTACAGGCCGCCATCTGTCCTGGACACCTGTCCAGGACACCTCACCAGGTTTTCCCTATAAAAAGGGATTCAAAGCTCAAACCAATGGGTAATGCGAAAATCCCTTCTCTCCCTAAACTCTTAGACATCTCCCCTTCACTCCTGCTCATACTGACTTGAGTGTCGAAGGGCCTGTCCGGAGTAAAACCCGGTCTGGTCTTCTGACCTCGCTTGCCTTGTGCAGGACTCAGCCCTCATAGCAGGACTCTTTCTCGACCACCTCATTCCTCGTTCACTCCGGTCTCTCAGGACTCGGCTCCCCTAGTCATCCAGCTCAGCTCTCACGTCACTGCTGTACCTGTTACCGATTTTTGGTCTAACAGTACCTAACCCAACGAACAGCATACGTAACAGTTGGGATAGGGTTGGGAAAAGCCAACCTGATTTAATTTCGGGTTGGGTTATGGTTGAGGCCTTGGCAACCCGACCCAACCAGAGCCAAACCTCCATCCTCTAATTTTTTTCTTGATTCTCTTTGGGGAGAAATTATATGATGCCCGACCGTGAAGTCTCATCAAGGTGGTACGTCAGAGGTACCACCCTTGATATTTCATCCAACAGCAGCCTCTTAAAAAGTGGTCTGCTGTTGGATCAAATATAAAGGGTACCGGTACTTCACAATCGGGCATCATATAAAAACTCCTCTTTGGGTTATGTTTCTTTCTTGTATTTTTCAGTTTGGCCCTAGGTGAACCCGAACCCAACCCGACTCAAGCCGACGTGATTTGGGTTATAGGGTTAGGGTTGAGAGATTTAGAGGCGGGTTAGGGTTGACCATCCTCAAACCGAGGCTCGGGTTGGGTTGGGTTGGGTTAGGATTGAGGGAATGCTATCTCGGGTTGGGCTAGCGTTGGCCCCAAACCGATCCAACGCGACCCGAGTTGCACCCCGACTTCATGTACTCACATGCATAATTTCCTCCAAGCAATCTTGTGAAAAATAACCAAAATACTTCTATCTAATTACAAATGACCAAAGTCTCCTCTCAGAGAAAATAACAAAAATACTCAAATTACCCATATCATATGAAAAATGACCAAATTACCTCTCTTAGAAGAGATCAAAATATTCTTATCTCATGGGACATGACAAATAACACCCATATCTTTTGAAAAAATGGCCTTATCTCATAGAAAATGAACAATATATTAATCTCTTGAGATAGGTTACTGTTGTTATCTTTCAAGAGATAGGTTATCTTCTGATTATCACAAGTAGAAGCGTCTAGGTTGTTTTTAATGAGAAAGCCATATTTTGGCCATTTTCTATAAAATGTACTTTAGTCATTTTCAACGAGATAATATGTGTTTTTTATCATTTTAATCAGAATGGGGTATTTTTATCATTTTCCATTAAATGTGGGTATGTTGTCATTTTTCATGATATATGGCTATTTTGGTCATTTTACATATGAGGAGTTACTTTGATAATTTTCCACGCCACACTCGTATATTGTCATTTTCCATGAGATACAGGTTTTTGTCATTTTTCATGAGAAAAAGAAAAAGATATTCTTGTCATTTTCCATGAGATGCGGGTGGATTGGTAACTTTCTCATGATATATGGCTGTTTCTGTTATTTTTGCATTGGGAAAAAATGTTTTGCACATCCAAACATGCTCCTACAGTATTTTGGAAGTAAAAAATACGCCCCTAGATATGTTAGATATTTTTCAGGTTTTGGACAAAAGACCATGGGTGCTAAGAAACCCAATCTCCTAGGATTTTTTGTGTTAATCAAATAGCGTTAGAAATTTTGTGCTCTGTGATGGGGTGTAAAAATGCTGCAGCCTATCGGCTTCCGACACGTGTCTTGGGGAGGGCCCACCGCAGACCAGCCTATCAGCTGCCGACACGTGTCCCGAGGTGGGCCCACTGCAGATCCCGCGTCAGCAAGGGTAGTTCGGTAATTACCCCAGAGTAGGTGAGCTCGGGCCTATGGCTGGTCGACACCTGCCTTGGAGCATTAACTCCTCACCTACCCCAAACTTTTCCTATAAAAGGGTTTTCAAAGCTCATAAATCAGGGTAATAACTTCTCACCCACCACTCTAAAAACTCCCTCTTCACTCCGGCTCATACTGACTTGAGTGTCGAAGGGCCTGTCCGGAGTACACTCCGGGTCGGTCATTCTGACCTCGTTTGCTTCTGTACAGAGCACAGTTCATCCGGACCCTATCTCCTTCACTTCGGCTCCTCGGGCCTTCTAGCCCGGCTCTTGCGTCACTGTCACATCTGTTAACCGATTTCGGGCCTAACAGATTGGCGCCATCCGTGGGACCCTGAACTAAAGGCTGTTCCAATCACTTCACAAAAATGATAGGGCGCAGGAGTGCGCGGGTCCCAACCGCGCGGACTACCCGAGCAGTCCTGCCTCGCAGGACCCGGAGCGAGCGGGTCGCCTCGCTGGTGGTGGCAGCTTCTGCTACGGCCGAACAGAGCCAACCTCGTTCGGAACACCTGAACCCCATGCCCACTCCAGAGCAAGTCCAAGCTCTCTTTCAGCAAATGACAACCCTTGTTGGTCGGTACCAGCAGCTACTCCAAGCGCCTCCACAACCTCCTCTGGAAGCTCCACGACCTGTCCAAGAAAGGCTAGAAATCCACAGGGGAGAGTCGTCGCGCCATGGTGAGGACCGAACTCACCGTTCCCCCGGACAAGTCCGTCACCCCGCAGCCAGGCATGCACAGACAGAGCCGCACCGCCGTCGGAGGTCGCGGTCCCGCTCTGTGCAAAGGTGCCGAGCTCATGAGGAGGGCGCACCACAGGCAAAATCCCGGTCTCGTCGTAGGAGTCCGGAGAGCCACTCCGGCTCCGCGGCGAGCCAATCTGTGGAGAGAAATAGGTCACCAGACCTTAAAACTGACCCGATGCTGCGGAGAATAGAAGAGATGGACCACCGCATAGAAGAGCTGGCAAAAGATCAGCGCCGACCAGCTCCGCGGGCGTTCTCAAGCAGAACGCCGTTCACCGACGACGTGATTGGTGCCCCAGCACCTAGGGGATTTAAAATGCCAACTATCCCGCAGTATGATGGGACCACTGACCCCGTAGACCACTTGGAGATGTTTCGAACAATGATGCTTCTCCATGATGCGTCAGACGGTTTTCTTTGCAGAGCATTCCTGACTACCCTGACAGGTGCAGCAAGGGACTGGTACTCAAGGATCAGACCGAACTCCATCAGCAACTTCGACGACTTCGGGGAATACCTGGTCCGCCACTTCATGACCAGCCGCAGGCCAAGGAAAACAACAGCATCCCTGATGGCCTTGCGGCAGGAGGATAATGAACCTCTCAAAGCCTTCGTCAGCCGCTTCAACAGGGAGGCACTCCAAGTGCCAAATCTAGACCCCTCGGCTGCTACGAACGCGCTTCTCACAGGTGCTAGATCAAATGATTTCCGCCGAGCAGTGGCCCGCCGGAATCCACACTCCCTAGCAGACCTAATGGCTAGGGCGGAGGAATATATTTCAGTAGAAGAGACTCTGGCGGCTCTGGACTCGAATCGGAGGAGAACCTCTGATGACATGAACCAAGACAAGCACCCTGCTAAGCCGCGTAGGGATGACAAGGTTGTTAGAAGAGACAAGTCCCCTCAAAGAAGGGAGGAAAACTTCACCCCTCTCAACACCTCCCGAAGACATATACTGGCTGCCATCAGCGGAGAAGAGTTCATAAAGTGGTCAACCCCAATGATTTCCAAGGGAAACAGGAGAGACAAGTCGAAGTACTGCCGGTTCCACAGGGACCGCGGCCACGACACGGACGACTCCTGGCAGTTGAAAGAGGAGATCGAGCAGTTGATCAGCAGGGGCTATTTGAAAAAATATGTCCGAAGCGACTGTGGGACCCCGATCCCGCGAGAGGGGTGGGGCGCGAGCCGCCACGCCTTCCCTCTTGGTCTCTCGTACCCACGCGATTGGCGTGTGCTCTTTTATCATTGATTTTAATTCGTCTTTTATGTGAACTTGGGATCACTAAGGCAATCCGAATTCCACACAAAAGAGACTGACATAGTCTCCACCTAGATGTGGGATCTAGGACCCATAATTAACCAGAAATCTAGACTCGCTACCTGGTTACCAGAATGGAAGGTATGGGGAGTTATCCACCACATGCACCATTCCTACCCGATAATCGGTCTTCGATTCCAAAAGCTAACTCTTTTAAATTTATTTTAAATGGCTCATTCAACTCTAAGTTAATGTGCGAACTATGTGACATGCATCCTATGATCTAATTTCAATGTAGATCCTAAGTGTGTATCTTGATTACTTTATTTGTTTGAATTCAATCTAAGTGAAAGTTCTCCTAAAATTCTAATTTCATGGAAAATCCTAAGTGATTTGATTAAGCATTTACAAGAAAATTAATATACAAAACACCACAATTTGTTGTAGTGCGGACTCGCGGTTGGTATTCCATCAGACATCCAAGCTGCCTACGTACCCAAGCCTCACTGGGATAAGAGTCGACGTAGTTCGGTGCACCTAAGCTAAGCTACATATGCCTAACTTAACTAAGACACCGACCTAGACGGATTTGACTGTTTCAACAGTTTTAAGAGGAGTTATTTAATTGAAGTTGAGGATTTTATTATCCTAGGATTTCATCTAAGATTCTATATGATTCTTATCTAAATGCAAGTTGTTCCTTAGACTAATGCAGGTTAACCTACATCCTAGTTTACTAGGCTTGTCCTAGGGAAAGATTGGGTGACTAGTGTAACTAGCCTATGGCACGGTTGCTATCCATAGCAAACGTACGTGATGAGGCTGGACTCCTAACTCTAGGACTCCCTAAAACCTAAGACTCCCTAAAACCTAGGACACGACACGACACCAGTGTTCCTAAATTGGGCTCTAATGGTTCTTACGACGGAAACCATAATCCAATGGTTCCGATAGACACGAGATGAATCGATTTCAGTTCTTGAAGTTAATGAATTTCAGATTTTAAGGATTTTCAGTTTATGGACAATTAAGGAATACCAATGGTTCTAGGGTTCACCAATTTCGGCCCAGAATGGCATCCAAGGGAGGGAATCGTGCTCTCTTTCGTTGCGCAATTTAATACTTAGGTTATAGCATCTTATTGCCTGGCATATCTCAGGATTTCCGTGGACAGTAACCTCGGAGCCAACAACATGCTATAGCTTAAATATCCAAATTGTCAAAGATCGGTTGCAATTGGGATACGATTATGGACGCACTGACCATTTTTCCAGGAAAATCTAAAAATCCTAAAATTTTTGTTTCAATGGATTAAGGAGTTAATATGTGACAGAGTTTTAAGGTTCTTTAGAGATTTTCAGATGATTTTCAATTAATTTCGGATTTTCAATGAATTTTATCAATTTTAAACATATGAGTGATTTTACAAGTGAAACTGTTGCAAACGAATTCGAAATGAGTTGAAACATCTACAGCAGCAAGATATGATGAAATTTAGCTTACTGGAATATTTTTACAGACTTTTACATTAAGCTCATATTTAATTTTGATTTAACAATTAATTGACCAGATTGTAAAAATAACACAGAAACTACTAGAAATAGGAATCTAAATTCAACTAAATTTCTACAGTAACAAGATATAAGTAGAAATAGCATGCTGTGAGATTTTCATAAATTTTGGGAACCATTTACTATCAGTTTAGGATTTTTTAATGTTCAGACAAGATTATGAATTAACAATACATCCCATATGAAACAAGATCTAAATCATTTGAAAATTTTACAACAACTAGAAATATGGAATATAAGACTACTGTAAAAATGTTGAGAATTTTATCTATGATCTGATGTCTGTAAAAATTCTCCCAAAATCTGATAATTTTCAAAGAAAGCATAAAATAATATACCGAACCAATTCCAAAAATTCTCAAAAATTCATGGTAGAATGTATCAGAATTATATTATTTTCCTACCAAATTTCATTAATTTTAGAATTCGTTTAGTATATATTTTATATTTTCTTCGTCGAAAGATTATTTTGAAGAGTTTTCTATTTTTAAAACACGATTTTCGAGAAAATTACGATTCCGGAAAACATCCTCCAACCTTGTTCTGATGTGATGAACATAAGAAAAATTTAAAATTCCAAAAAATAGATCATCCCGAGATGGCTATTTTTTCAAATTTCGTAATTACTCAGCCAATATTTTAAATAAAATACCACTCTTCACTCAAATTCTAAAAAACCGTTGATCCAATGTCCAATCCGATCCGATAGTTATTTTACTCTATTTAAGTAGAACATCGTATTAAATTTTGGGACGAAACGGATTTGAAACACTCATGCAGATCATGATTTTGAGCATACACATTTAATATTACATTAAATTCATTTAAATGCTTAAAAATCATGCAAAAATCCGAAAATATACCAAATCATCCGAGAAAAATCTGAGAATAGTGTACTAACCTGTGATCGAGTTCCTCGCCGCATCCAAATGCCGAAAACTCTGAAAATCACGCCGACGGGCAATCCGCTCGCTTTCTTTCTTTCTCTTTTTTCTTTTTTTTTTCCTTTTCTTTGCTTTTCCCGCTGTGAATGGGGGGTGGCTGGAGATGGGGAGACAGATAGAGTGAGAGAGAGATGAGAGGAGAGTGAGAGTAGTAGAGAGAGAGAGAGAGAGAGAGAGAGAGATAGAGAGAAAGACAAAAACCGAGAGATACAGAGAGAGAGAGAGAGAAGAGAAACAGAGAGAGATGGAGGGAGAGGATGCAGACACAGAGATGGAGAGAGAGAAGAGAAAGAGAGTGATGAGAGGAGAGTGAGAGGCTGAGAGGGATGAGAGGGTGAGATCGTGTTGAGGGAAATGAGAAACAGAGGGTTGCTGTTGGGAGAATAAGAACAAAAAACAAAAAACAAAGGAATAGAGAGAAAACGGCACTCTGTTTTTTTTCACCTTATATATAAATATTTGTTTGGTTTGGCTTTGGTGGGTTATATCTTATATAGGGTGAGAGAGACAGAGATGAGAAGGCTGAGAATGTAGAGAAGATGTAGGGAGATATAGAGATTACAAAGAGGGGGAGAAAACAGAGGGAGGTAGGGAGAAGAGAAGAACCCGTGGGAGTGGAGTGGGTTGTGGGGGAGTGAGTACGTGAGAGGCAAGGAGAGTTTAAGAGATGGTGAGGAGGGATCGAGGGATAGTAAATGAGAGGGATAGAGTGAGTGAGAGAGAGAGAGAGAGAGAGAGAGAGAGAGAGAGAGAGAGAGAGAGAGAAGAGGGGATCTGAATACAGAGGGAGAGATGGGGGGATGAAAGCAAGGAATAATAAAAAAACAAAAAAAACAGAGTGTTAAAAAAAAAACAACGTGAGAATGGTACTCTGTTTTTGGTGTTTTTTGTTTTTTTTTTTCTTTCGTTTTTCTTACCACTAATCTCCTTGATGTTGGGGATGGGCGTAGAGGTGAGGGAGTAGAGCGGGAAAAGGGGCGGAGGTAGATAGCTGAGCGGGGAGATGTCGTGAGAGCTGTGTTCCTTCCTCTGTTTTTGTTTAGTTTCCTTTTTTTTTCACAGAGAGCCGAGCGAGAGAGCTAGAGGGGATATAGAGAAAGAGTGATGGCCTAGGGAGGATTGAGAGGGATGGAGAGGGACTGAGATGGAGGAAGATCAGAAACGCAGAGGAAGAGAGGGAACCAAGAGCTCCTGTTCTTCCCTCCTCCTCAACCCAAAAAAAAACCGAACCTCGGTTTTTTTTCTTTTCTGTTCGTTCTCTCCTCCCGCGAATAGGAAAGGCTCCATCTATATCCCTCTCCTTCTCAGGGAAAGTAGCCCAATATACTCCCATGCATGCCTAATTTGTTGGCCCATACAATCGACTTTGTCTTTCTTAAAACAAAAACAATATAGCAACTTCCGTAATTGGCATATGCCAAGCTTCCTTTTAACCCCTTAGTGGCCATGCAATACATGCAACAAAAGCAATTGGTCCCACCTCTAAATATTCTAATTAGAATTTTCGTCGAATAGGATATCAACAGCATCTTCTAGAGAACAATTATATGGAGTCGCACCTAGTTTACATGCAGATTTCTAATTCCCACGTACACTGACTTAGCAATTGCCTTATGCCCACATGATTCTATCCGATTCTTAGAAACTGATCCTAGCCATCTATTTAATACCCCACGGCAAATTGGGTTACGCCCCCGCAAATCAATCCCATGGACTGATCCAAACCGTCCAGTTGATTAACCACACCCTCTAGATCTTCTTCATTAGATGATCCAAACCATTCATTTAAATTGACCGCAACATACATGAGTTGCACCCTTGAAATTATCTCCATAAGATGATCCGAACTACCTAATTGATGGGTCACAACACGGATGGTCATACCCCACAAATCAGCCATTGGATGATCCAATCCGCTCACTTAGTGGGCCGCAATACAAATGGGTTGGGCCCACAAATCATTTTTCATGGGATAATCTGAGCCATTAATTTATAAAGTTATGCCTCAAAGTTATTTCCGAGAGCTTTCCGAACAATTTCAACCTGATGATCGCAACAAAATTTGGTTGTTAAAATAATCTCCCTGAAATCCTGATTATTCCCCTGATGGGCACTTTCATGCACTGGATCGAAGTAGGCTTGAAATTCATTTTTCATTAAGACAATATGCGGGCCCCCTGTTGATCCAAATCTTAAACAAATGTTCAATGCAGGCCCACCGAATGGGTCCAAATTCTCCCATGGTTTGGATTCTTCTGAATAACCCTTCTCAACACTTAGCGAAAAGAAAAATGCAAAAATATTGGAAATGACAAAGATCGGGAAAACATAAGGGACGGACATGGGAATGGAAAACACCGAAGAACCTATATAAAAAAACATTAACTTCTTTGTTGATTAAAGTGGAACAAAATGGGGGTGTCTACAGCGACGCCCGCCGAAGTGAGCACAAGGAGAAAGGTCCCCAGGGCCGGAGCCCTCGGCGTTCACAACCGCCCCCCGCCCAGGGTCAATCTCCTCCGCCGCCCAGTCTACAACTAGAGGCACACCGCTCCCAACCAAGGGGGATCATTGGCACAATTATGGGTGGCCCGGCAGCTGGGGGCACCTCGTCCGCTGCTCGAAAAGCATACGCACGCCGAGTTAATGCCGTGGACACATGCAGCAAGAAGGCGAAGACGGAGAATGAGATCTCCTTCTCGGATGCGGACCTTGACAATCTGATACTGCTACACGACGACGCCCTGGTCTTAACAATGCTCGTCGCAAACTGGGAGTTGAAGAAAATTCTAGTCGACAACGGGAGTTTGGCCGATATTTTGTACTATCATGCTTTCGAGAGAATGATGATAGGTGACGACCGCTTAAGGCCGGCGAACTCAGATCTGTTCGGTTTTTCAGGAGAGGTCGTCAAAGTAAAAGGACAGATTGAACTCCCAGTCCTCGTCGGAGAGCCGCCCTGCCAAGCTTTTGTCATGATCAACTTCCAGGTAGTGAGGGCCACTTCGGTCTATAACGCTATCTTGGGACGACCCGGGCAGAACTTAATCCGCGCAGTCGCTTCAGCGTATCACCAGAAAATGAAGTTCGTAACGCCAAACGGCGTGGGTGAGGTCAGAGGAGATCAACCACAGTCCAGGGAGTGTGTAAGCCTAAGGGTCTACTCTCCTATCTTGTTTTGATGATTCTAAACATAATTGATTGTGTTTTTGAATACTAATCAATTTGCTTTGAAGTGTTGTGTTTAAGATAGGATTGATCATTGAAGAAACCAACACACAACATGGTCATGCTTGAAGATGTACCATACAAGAGACAAAGGAGCTGAGTGAAGCTCACCTCATCTCTTAAGCAAGCATACACAAGGTGGAAGATCAATTGAAGACCAAGACTAAAGAGAAATTGAAAGCTACATAGGTATCATTGTACATCCCTTCTCTTTAGAATTTCAAGTCAAGGCAAAGTATTTTCAAAATGTTTTTCAAAGAACACTTAAAGAACTTTAAAGGTTTAGTGAATGATTATGTGGTGGACCAACATGTTGGGACCCTCATAAACATTCCAAAATTATCGTAGGAGTTGAGTTCCAAAAGCCAAAAATCAAACAAGAAATAAAATCTCAAAATATACAGATTTTTAGGCTTCTCGGAACTCCGAGATTTTTCTCGGAGCTCCGAGCTCGGAACTCCAAGAAATGGTCCAGTAGCTTCTGGCCATTTTCTCGGAACTCCGAGAAATGGTTTAGTAGAAAATTTTCATTTTCTGGCCGTTCTCTCGGAACTCCGAGAATGGTTCTCGGAGTTCCGAGAACCTCGCGACAGCTCAAAAAATAGCCGTTGGGATTTGAATTATTTTGTGGTTTTTGATATTCCTACCCCCAAACGGTCATATTCTTTGGAGAGGCTATATATACAACATGTAAAGGATTCATCTCCTCTCTCTTGATGATTTGAAAACCTCCTTGAGCATTAAAGAAAACTTGCAATCCATTTTTGCTTAAGATTTTATTTTCTTCCCACACTTGCCTTGCACTTGCAAATTTCTTGAGTTGGGATATTTAGAGCTTTCACTTGCAACTACCATCATTGAAGAGCAATCAAGGGTCTACAAAGAGCATCAAGCTTTCAAGAAGAAGCCAAGCTATTCAATCTTCATTTCTTGTAAAGGTGGCTAGGGCATCCTACCTTAATACCCTAGGGAGCATCGCTTAGAACTCGACGAAGAAGGAGAGTCATTGTAAAGGTGTAAGGGCATCCTCATTTAATATCCCTTGGAAGTGTAACCGCCTCGGAGCCGGGCATCGTGGAGGTCTCCAATAGTGGAAATCCTTAAGGACGATCTTAAGAAGAGTGGAGTAGGGCTTCGCCCGAACCACTATATATCGGTGTGTCATCTCTTCCATTTTTGTACTTTCATTCTTGTTTTTGGTTTGGTATATCTTTTGTTTTCAATCTTACTTGTACTAACCAAAAACTTAATTTAAAGAAGAAAAATTCAAACTAGGTTCACTAGTAATTTTCAAAAGGGCTAATTAAGTGTTAAAATCAATTCACCCCCCTCTTGCTTATTTCAATTGGTATCAGAGCCTCGTCTCTAAGCTTTTAAAATCCTAACCGGTCTAGAGTAAAGATTCTAAAATGGCAAACCATCCTCAACATCATGAAGGATACTCAAACACTAGGCCACCCTATTTTGATGGAACAAACTATGGTTTTTGGAAAACTAAAATGAAAATCTTTTTAACCCAAGATTATCAAATGTGGAGAGCAATTAATAATGAATACACATTACCCACAAGAAATCTAAATGATTGGACCGAAGCCGAACAACAAGCTTCAAATTATAATGCCAAAGCTATGAATTCCCTTATTTGTGCTCTATCTCCCGGAGAATTCAATAGAGTATCAAATTTGAATTCGGCTAAGGATATTTGGGATACCTTAGAGGTCACCCATGAAGGAACCAATCAAGTCAAAGAATCTAAAATGAACCATCTTTTTCGGCAATATGAACTCTTTCAAATGACACCCGATGAAACAATTGCCGACATGTACACTAGATTTACTAATCTTGTAAATGGACTAAGGGGACTTGGAAAATAATTTTCTAATAGAGATTTAGTGACCAAAATCCTTAGGTCCCTACCTTTATCATGGGAATCCAAAACCTCCGCAATCACGGAAGCCAAGGACATGAATACATTAAACCTAGATGAACTAATAGGGTCCTTGATCACCCATGAGATAATTTTCAAAACAAAAGCACCCGAAATTGAAACTAAAAGTGAAAAAGGAAAAAGAATTGCTTTTGCTTGTAATGTAGGTAAAAATGAAGATGCAAAGGAAGACATGGAAGATGAAGTTGCCCTCCTAACAAGAAGGACAAATTCTTGCAAAGGAATATGGGAGGCATGAGAAATAGAAGGACCAATCCTCCATTCAAGAAGAAAGAAGAACTTGGTGATGGATCTTCTCAACCCCGATGCTACGGTTGCAAGAAGCTTGGACACATTCACCCGGATTGTCCACTTAACATTGAGCCTACTTCAAACAACCGTTTCAAGAGAAGAGAAGGCAAGAAAGGAATGACCGCCACGTGGGATGAGGAAATTGAAAGCGAAGGCGAACAAAATAATGGCGAAGATTGCTTGATAGCAAGGAACGTGTGCTTCATGGCCTCAACAAACGACAATAACGAGGTAAACACTTTAAATGATGTTATTGTCTTAAAAGAAGTTCTAGATTCCTTACAAAATGCAAATGATGAACTTGAAATTCAATTTGATAAAATTGCATCACTTGAAAATTCTCTTGCTAACATGACAAAAGAATTTAGTTGGTTAAAGAAAGATCATGAATTTTTAGATGATAAAAATGAAAAATACAAAGTAGAAATTCATGAGTTAAATGCTTCTATCAAAATCTTAAATGAGAACCGACAAGAACTTTCTAATGACAACAACAAGCTAAAGCATGAAAATGGTAAACTATCTTTTGAATATGATGAACTAAAGAAACTTTTCGAAAAATTTGAAAATAGTTCATTGAAATTGGATAAGCTTGTTAATATACAAAGAATGTCAAGTGACAAAAGTGGACTTGGACATAAATGGAATACTACAATATCTAACTATAAAAACAAACTCGAAAAGGTTTCTTCTAGTAGTACCAAAATTTGTTTTTATTGTGGTCTAGAAGGTCATTACAAGGTTTCTTGCTTGCATGCTAAACAAGATAAAATCAAATTGAACTCTAAAGTGAAAATAAATGAACATAGCAAGATTAGGAAGATTTGGGTACCTAAGGGATCTCACTTGCCTATTCATATGTAGGTATGCCTTAAAAGCCATAACAAGATGGTACCTTGATAGTGGATGCTCTAGACACATGACAGGAGACCTTACTCAATTCGCATCCCTATCACTCAAGGATGGTGGAGACGTTACCTTTGGAGATGATAAGAAAGGAAAAGTCAAAGGTGAAGGCACCATAGGTAACTCTACCTCTCCCATAGATGATGTACTCTTTGTTGATGGCTTGTCCCATAATCTTATTAGCATTAGTCAATTATGTGATAATGGTTTTGAAGTAGTCTTCAATCTCGACAAATGCATTGTTAAAAATAAGATAGATGGAAAAGTAAAATTCATAGGTTCTAGAGACAATAACATTTACACAATTGGACTAGATGATCTTAGACTCCAAAATGTGACTTGTCTTAATGTCATTAGTGAGGATTCTTGGCTATGGCATAGGAGGTTGGGTCATGCCGGAATGGAACTCATTTCGACCCTATCCTCAAAAGAAATTGTTAGAGGATTGCCTAAGTTCAAATACACCAAAGATCACATTTGTGGAACTTGTCAATTAGGAAAACAATTGAAGAGCTCATTTGCACCTAAAAATATGATTTCAACTTCCTACCCCTTGGAGCTACTTCATATGGATCTTTTTGGACCAATGAAGACAAGTAGCCTAGGTGGAAAGAGGTACGTGTTTGTAGTTGTGGATGACTACTCACGATTTACATGGGTCATATTTCTAGCACACAAAGATGAAACTTACGAAAACTTCCTTACATTGTGCAATCAAATACAAAATGAAAAAGGTGTTGCTATCTCTTACATTAGAAGTGATCATGGAACGGAATTTAAAAATGTACATTTTGACACTTACTGTAATGAACATGGCATAAAACATAATTTTTCCGCACCTAAAACACCTCAATAAAATGGAGTTGTAGAAAGAAAGAATCGTACTCTCCAAGAAATGGCTAGAACTATGTTGCATGAAAATGATCTCCCTAGATATTTTTAGGCGGAAGCGGTTAGCACCGCTTGCTATATCATAAACAGGGTATATTTAAGGCCAATTTCTAAGAAAACACCTTATGAGCTTTGGAAAAACTTGAAACCAAATATAAGCTATTTTAGAGTGTTTGGATGTAAATGCTTCATCTTAAACATTAAAGATAATTTGCACAAATTTGATAAGAAGTCGGATGATGGCATATTCTTAGGGTATTCTTCACATAGCAAAGCATATAGAGTATTTAATAGAAGAACCTTAGTTGTAGAAGAATCCATGCATGTAACATTTGATGAGAGAGAGCCAACACCTCAAGAAATGCCACATGATGAGGATGAACCCATTGAACATCTTTTACCTAAATTAAGTGCTCATCCTCATGCATCTACAAGTCATACATTACCTAGTGAGGAAGTAGAAAATGAAAATGATAACTCATTACCTAGGGATAGGAGAACATTGGTAGATCATCCTGAATCTCAAATTTTAGGTGATGCCACATCGCCAGTGAGAACTAGATCATACTATCATAGTGTGAGTAAGAATTTGGCGTTCCTATCCGAATTAGAACCTAAATCCATCAAAGAAGCTGAAAAGGATGAATATTGGTTGATGGCTATGCAAGAAGAGTTAAGTCAATTCGAAAGGAACAAGGTGTGGAGGCTAGTGCCTAGACCTAGTGATCATCCAATCATTGGCACGAGATGGGTTTATAGAAATAAATTGGATGAAAATAAAATTATCACTAGAAATAAAGCTAGGCTTGTAGCCCAAGGGTACAATCAGGAAGAGGGAATAGACTATGATGAGACATTTGCTCCTGTTGCACGTATGGAGGCTATTAGGATACTCTTGGCATATGCATCTCATAAAGGATTTAAACTATATCAAATGGATGTCAAAAGTGCCTTCCTAAATGGCTATATCAAAGAGGAAGTGTATGTTGAGCAACCTCCAGGTTTTGAAGACTTCAAACACCCAAATCATGTCTTCAGGCTTGATAAAGCTTTATATGGATTGAAGCAAGCTCCTAGAGCTTGGTATGAGAGAGGCTTTGCACTTTCTTGGTTGAAAAAGGATTTGAGATGGGAAAGGTGGATAAAACATTATTTATCAAAAGAGAAAATCAAGATATCCTCCTTGTCTAGATATATGTGGATGATACCATATGTGGCTCAACTAATCAAAAGTTGTGTGATGAATTTGCAACTTCAATGAAAAATGAATTTGAAATGAGCATGATGGGTGAGTTAACCTATTTCTTAGGACTCCAAATTAAACAATATAAAAATGGAATATTTTTAAATCAAGAAAAATATACAAAGGAGTTATTAAAGAAGTATGGCATGGATAGTAGTAAGACATCAAGAATTCCCATGAGTACTACTGCTAAGCTAGAAAATGATGAATTTGGCAAATCTGTGGACCAGAAGGTGTATAGGGGTATGATAGGTAGTTTACTCTATTTGACAGCCAGCAGACCAGACATTATGTTTACTGTCTGTCTCTGTGCTCGATTTCAATCGGATCCAAAAGAGTCTCACCTATCAGCACTCAAGAAGATCTTCAAGTATTTAAGACGAACACAAAGTCTAGGACTATGGTATGAAAGATCATCTTCCTTTACTCTCATCGGATATTCAGATGCAGATTTCGCCGGATGTAGAGTAGATAGGAAAAGCACTAGTGGGACTTGCCAATTCTTGGGTAAATCACTTGTTTCATGGTTTAGCAAGAAGCAAAATTCAGTAGCTCTGTCCACAACAGAAGCAGAATATGTGGCAGCTGGAGCTTGCTGTGCACAAGTCCTATGGATGAAAAGCACATTGATGGACTATGCAATTAAAATGGAAAATATTCTCATCCAATGTGACAACACTAGTTCTATAAGCTTAACAAAGAACCCCATACAACACTCAAGAACAAAACACATTGAGATTAGGCACCACTTCATTAGAGATCACTCACAAAAAGGGGATATTTGCTTAAAATATATCAACACTGAAGATCAATTAGCAGATATATTTACAAAACCCCTTAGTGATGATAGAATTTGCTGTATCCAAAGTGCCTTAAACATTTGGAGTGCGGATCAAGTAAAAAAAATTGTCAAATAAATACTTTGTGCCCTTCACCTGCTCATTTACATAGTATTTATATATATATCATCTTTGTTTGGTAGTATCTGCATGAATGAGATGTCAAATATTAATCTTAAAAATCACTCAATTGATACTCTTAGCCTTCTTAGTTTTCAAAGTTGGAGAGGTATCTTCACTTTAATTAAAAATACCTAACAATTTGACATTTGTCAACATCTTGATCATGAACAGGTATATGTGCATTACTTGGCTATATATTTTTATACCATAAGCATTGATTTAGGGGGAGTACCTAACTCAATCTTTATCTACTCCTAAATTGCTTTATTTTTTTTACACCCTTTCTGTCGATGACAAAAGGGGGAGAAGTTTGAAATTGATTATCTATTCAATTGCCTATATGCACCATACGCTTTTAAATTGCTATCTTTTTTCTGTGTGCATATATTGAGGGGGAGTTCCAGTATTCACTTGCCTACTATGTCACTCCACACACACCTCATAATCAATTTTGTTTGTCATCATCAAAAAGGGGGAGATTGTAAGCCCAAGGGTCTACTCTCCTATCTTGTTTTGATGATTCTAAACATAATTGATTGTGTTTTTGAATACTAATCAATTTGCTTTGAAGTATTGTGTTTAAGATAGGATTGATCATTGAAGAAACCAACACACAACATGGTCATGCTTGAAGATGTACCATACAAGAGTCAAAGGAGCTAACTGAAGCTCACCTCATCTCTCAAGCAAGCATACACAAGGTGGAAGATCAATTGAAGACCAAGACTAAAGAGAAATTGAAAGCTACATAGGTATCATTGTACATCTCTTCTCTTTAGAATTTCAAGTCAAGGCAAAGTATTTTCAAAATGTTTTTCAAAGAACACTTAAAGAACTTTAAAGGTTAAGTGAATGATTATGTGGTGGACCAACATGTTGGGACCCTCATAAACATTCCAAAATTATCGTAGGAGTTGAGTTCCCAAAGCCAAAAATCAAACAAGAAATAAAATCTCAAAATATACAGATTTTTAGGCTTCTTGGAACTCCGAGATTTTTCTCGGAACTCCGAGAGTTCCCTCGGAACTCCGAGAAATGGTCCAGTAGCTTCTGGCCATTTTCTCGGAACTCCGAGAAATGGTCCAGTAGAAAAATTCCATTTTCTGGCCGTTCTCTCGGAACTCCGAGAATATTTCTCGGAGCTCCGAGAATGTTTCTCGGAGCTCCGAGAATGGTTCTCGGAACTCCGAGAACCTCGCGACAGCTCAAAAAATAGCCGTTGGGATTTGAATTATTTTGTGGTTTTTAATATTCCCACCCCCAAACGGTCATATTCTTTGGAGAGGCTATATATACAACATGTAGAGGATTCATCTCCTCTCTCTTGATGATTTGAAAACCTCCTTGAGCATTAAAGAAAACTTGCAATCCATTTTTGCTTAAGATTTTGTTTTCTTCCCACACTTGCCTTGCACTTGCAAATTTCTTGAGTTGGGATATTTAGAGCTTTCACTTGCAACTACCATCATTGAAGAGCAATCAAGGGTCTACAAAGTGCATCAAGCTTTCAAGAAGAAGCCAAGCTATTCAATCTTCATTTCTTGTAAAGGTGGCTAGGGCATCCTACCTTAATATCCTAGGGAGCATTGCTTAGAACTCGGCGAAGAAGGAGAGTCATTGTAAAGGTGTAAGGGCATCCTCATTTAATATCCCTTGGAAGTGTAACCGCCTCGGAGCCGGGCATCGTGGAGGTCTCCAATAGTGGAAATCCTTAAGGACGATCTTAAGAAGAGTGGAGTAGGGCTTCGCCCGAACCACTATATATCGGTGTGTCATCTCTTCCATTTTTGTACTTTCATTCTTATTTTTGGTTTGGTATATCTTTTGTTTTCAATCTTACTTGTACTAACCAAAAACCTAATTTAAAGAAGAAAAATTCAAACTAGGTTCACTAGTAATTTTCAAAAGGGCTAATTAAGTGTTAAAATCAATTCACCCCCCCCTCTTGTTTATTTCAGAGTGCTATGCCATGGCACTCAAAAGGTAAAAATGCATCGGAATCCTTGCCGATTGAACTACTTGATCTGAGAGACGAAGACAGGTGACTGAACCCGCCGAAGACCTCCGCAAAATACTATCAGTAGTAGGCTACCCGGCGTCAAAAAGACTTTGTAAATATACACTGAATGTGAATGATAGAAGCTCTTTTGCAAATCTCTTCGTGCAACTTGGAAACCCAGTTCACTAAAACTAGGGTACTCGACGCTTGGTTTGCCACGGCTCGTCTCCGCAAAGACCGGGAGCCCACTCCTGGTCCGGAACCAGCCCAGATGCAAAAACCAAAGCTCCTCGGAAACCCAGTTCGCTAAAACTTGGGTACTCATCAACTCGGAAACCCAGTTCACTAAAACTAGGGTACTCGACGCTTGGTTCATCGCGGCTCGTCTCCGCAAAGACCGGGAGCCCACTCCTGGTCCGGAACCAGCCCGGATGCAAAAACCAAAGCTCCTCGGAAACCCAGTTCGCTAAAACTTGGGTACTCATCAACTCAGAAACCCAGTTCACTAAAACAAGGGTACTCGACGCTTGGCTCGCCACGGCTAGTTTCCGCAAAGACTGGGAGCCCACTCCTGGTCCGGAACCAGCCCGGATGCAAAAACCAAAGCTCCTTGGAAACCCAGTTCACTAAAACTAGGGTACTCGATGCTTGGTTCGCCACGGCTCGTCTCCGCAAAGACCGGGAGCCCACTCCTGGTCCGGAACCAGCCCGGATGCAAAAACCAAAGCTCCTCGGAAACCCAGTTCGCTAAAAGTTGGGTACTCATCAACTCGGAAACCCAGTTCACTAAAACTAGGGTACTCGACGCTTGGTTCGCCACGGCTAGTTTCCGCAAAGACTGGGAGCCCACTCCTCGTCTCCGCAAAGACCGGGAGCCCACTCCTGGCCCGGAACCAGCCCGGATGCAAGAACCAAGCTCCTGAGAAACCACGCACATTGGGATTAACCTAAGCCCATGACGCCTGCCTGGAGCAATAGCTACACGGTACAGGCCAAACAAGTATAAACTAGAGACAAAAGCAGAGAAGAGGTAGACAATAAAAGGGTGCTTTCCATTCATATGTTGGGGCCTCAGAGGACCATTACAAAAACAACGCCCCAACGGGCTATTACAAAAAGTTGGGCCTCCAGGGGGCCATTACAAAAAGGAATCAGGAAATCAGAAAATCACCAAAAAGGGGAGCAGGAGAGCTCAAGACGCCTCGTTGCTGCCATCCGGCGCTGGATCTGCCACCAGTAATTGTCGGTGGATCACGTAGAACCATCTTGGACAAATCAACACCCGGGTCGGAGTCCTTGACCTGCCCCAAGCAGTCAAAAAACCCTACCTTATAGGCCTCACTGGATAGCAGAAGGAGTTCGTCCTCCTTTTCTTGAATGGCCACAAGCTACCTCTCCCGGGCTCTCTCTCTCTGAGCAGTGAGGGCCTCTGTGGCTTTCTCCTTCTGTGCGGTCAGTTGAGCGGCGAAGTCTTCTCTAAGCTTCTTGTTCTCCTCGACCGACTTTTCAATGATTTTCTGAAGGTCCTTTGCCTCCTTGATCAACATCCCATTCTCCGCCTCCGACTTCGTGATCGCGTCAGAGAACTTCTTACTCTTCCCCCGAAGATCATTGAAGTACACTCCAATCTACAAGATACAAAGGAGCAAGTGTCAATACAGGTAAATGAAGTAAAAGACGGACAGAGAGTGAGCGTACTCGTTGGCCATCTTACCTGATAAAGTGAAGAAAATACGGCCTCTTCGGCCGAAGCTGGCGGCTCGTGAAGAACCTGTTCCTTGTCTTTGTTGAGAATACACTTGCTCTGGATCTCAACAGCTACCCGGCTCTCACCGAAGCCGGTGTCGTTTTTCTGAACGGCCCAATTGGGCCGAAAAACATTATCTCCGGACCTCGCCGGGAGAGGAAGAGTCCCAGCAGATGTTCCCAAAGTTTTAGAGGACCCTGCACCCCGGCCCGAGGAACTCACCAATTTCACCGAACTCTTGGCTTTGGGTGGGGGCGGCGCGTCCTGGGTTGGGACCGGACTCACTGTCTCCGGGGCTTTTCTTTTCTGACCCTGACGGAATGTCCCAAAGGCCCCCTTCCTCATTTTATCAACTAAAGACTGCTGCTGCATCTCTGAAAGATAGACGAAAACAAAACCAGTCAGAAACAAGGAAAAGAGGAAAGATAAGTTTTAAACAAGACTAGCCACGTACGTGCCCGGGTCGCAGTACTAAGGCCCAACCCGACCAGAACCTCTTCCCCCTGGAAGTCCGAACAATCGGTAGGTCCCTCGCGGTCCAGCACCTCTCGAAGCAACGCAAGCGTCCTCGCATCTTCACCTCGAGAAGCGGCTTGTGACTCATCGCGGCTGTATCCGGGGTGCCCCATCTCAAAGGAACCGGCCAGGGCTCGCTGGACTCCCTGTCCTCCACATAAAAGAACCTGTTCCTCCACAAGTGTATCGAGGAGGGAATGCCAGTGATCATTTTCACCTCTGGGCGCTGGCTAATGTAAATCCAACCCCCGCCCTTGTGCCTTTTCAATTGCGCACACACATGGAACAACGGCAATGACAAGTTCCTCTGGAGCCGGCCCTGAACGAGATATACGAACCCTGTCAGTAACCTCCATGAGTTCGGCGCTACCTGAGCCGGGGCCAGCCCGTAGTATTGAAGCACCGAGGCGAAGAATGGGTGCATAGGAAATCTGAGTCCGGCCCTCAACGACTCATCGTATATGCAAACGTCAGAGCTTTCGTTACAAGCCCTATCTCCCTCCGTCGCCTCCGTCAGCCCGAACCTGGACGAGATACAGTATCTATCCCTAATCACCGCTAACGCGGACTCATCCAGGTGATTCTCCTCGTTGAGAGCCTGTATGTTATATTTGGGATTGGCATCCATCCGGGCCCTCGTCACGACCTCAACGGCCTGGCCAGGGACTAACGTTGTGGAGGCCTCGCCGGCGTCACTACCAACACTCCCCTCCAGTGGGACGTAACTATCTGTCAGAAGCGGAACGGTGTTCAAGTCCAATATTACTTCGTCCTCCACCTCCTCATCACTACCTATAATATTCACACTTATGTTGGGACTTGCCATTTTCGGGGCCGGTGACCAGGTAGGCCTATCCTCGGTCCTAATCGACGATCTAGAGCCTGAACTACTTGAAGACGATTCCCCCGAACCGGACTCAGAACTAGAGCTACTAGACATGAAAGCAGGAAAAGAAACGAATGAGACGTGCTCAAGAAAATTACCGGTCCGAACTGAAACCTCCGGGTATCGAACTGGAAGCTTCCGAATCCGTGGCCGTTCACAGCTGCAAAACTATACGAGCCGAACTGGCCTTCGCTGAACTGGCAGAGAAAAGAAGAGGAGGAGAAGGAGAAGTAAAAGTGAAAAATGAGAAGGCAAAAACCTCCTTTTATAAGTTTTACCTGAGGCAGTGTGCATTTAATGAATGGCACACACTTCGAGGGCGTCTTACTGGTGCCACATGTCTTATAATAAATGAATAAATGGGCACACGCATCGAGGCAAAGGCGCAAGCAAAGATGCGCGTATCTCCAAGGAATTAAGGGCATCCACCAAGTGTTCGTGCAGCAGTCCGGCCCAAGCCGGACTGGATATGACGCGTCTCGCAAAACGACAAAAAACAGTCCGGCCCAAGCCGGACTGGATATGACGCTTCTCGCTAAACGACAAAAAACAGTCCGGTCCAAGCCGGACTGGATATGACGCGTCTCGCTAAACGACAAAAAGCAGTCCTGCCCAAGCCGGACTGGATCGCTAAACGACAAAAAACAGTCCGGTCCAAGCCGGACTGGATATGACGCGTCTCGCTAAACGACAAAAAACAATCCGGTCCAAGCCGGACTGGGTATGACGCGTCTCGCTAAATGACAAAAAGCAGTCCGGCCCAAGCCGGACTGGATCGCTAAACGATAAAAAACAGACCTGTCCAAGCCGGACTGGATATGACGCGTCTCGCTAAACGACAAAAAGCAGTAAACGACAAAAAACAGTCTGGTCCAAGCCGGACTGGATATGACGCTTCTTGCTAAACGACAAAAAACAGTCCGGCCCAAACCGGGCTGCTCCGAAAATCCGGACTGGCAAAAATCCGGACTGCTCCGAAAATCCGGACTGGCAAAAATCCGGACTGCTCCAAAAGCTAGACTGCTCCAAAATTCGGACTGCTCCAAAATCCGGACTGCTCCAAAAGCCGAACTACTCCAAAATCCGGACTGCTCCGAAAATCCGGACTGGCAAAAATCCGGACTGCTCCAAAATCCGGACTGCTCCAAAATCCGGGCTGCTCTGAAAGCCGAACTGCTCCAAAATCTGGAGTGCTCCAAAAGCCGGACTGCCCCAGAATCCGGACTGCTCCAGAATCCGGACTGCCTCGCAGGCCCCTCTACCACCATCAATCAGAGATGTACTCTACCACATTTCCCCAAGTCACCATAATAACTTGGAGAACTGGGGGGGGGCAACTGATGGGGTGTAAAAATACTGCAGCCTATCGGCTTCCTACACGTGTCTCGGGGAGGGCCCACCGCAGACCAGCCTATCAGCTGCCGACACGTGTCCCGAGGTGGGCCCACTGCAGATCCCGCGTCAGCAAGGGTAGTTCGGTAATTACCCCAGAGTAGGTGAGCTCGGGCCTATGGCTGGTCGACACCTGCCTTGGAGCATTAACTCCCCACCTACCCCAAACTTTTCCTATAAAAGGGTTTTCAAAGCTCATAAATTAGGGTAATAACTTCTCACCCACCACTCTAAAAACTCCCTCTTCACTCCGGCTCATACTGACTTGAGTGTCGAAGGGCCTATCCGGAGTACACTCCGGGTCGGTCATTCTAACCTCGTTTGCTTCTGTGCAGAGCACAGTTCATCCGGACCCTATCTCCTTCACTTCGGCTCCTCGGGCCTTCTAGCCCGGCTCTTGCGTCACTGTCGCATCTGTTAACCGATTTCGGGCCTAACACTCTGCATGTGCATTAAAATATATTGGCCTTGCACCTTGTTATATGCACATTGAGTGCATGTTCTTATTTTCTGGAGATTTTTATTCCATTAAGGTGCTAATTAGCACCGTAATAAATGGATTTCAAATTTCAAATTCTTCTTTTTAGTGTATATAAGTGGGTACAGTGTGAATTTCTTTAAGAATATAAAAAAAATTCATATGAAAAAAGTGCCATAGAAGGTGGAAGAGGGGAAAACATGGGTCTCCTCCTAAAGTTTGAAGCAAAAATCCATCGAAACCTAGTGAATAGTAGAATAAGGTCTTTATATTTTCATTCCTTGCAATTTCTTGTCCATGATTAATCTAGAATCAATTATCTTTGAAGGTATTTTTCTAGATTTCTTCATCTAATTTCTCTGGAAGATAATTATTGGATTTTTCTTTAATTCGGATCCTTACATTTATTGGTTCTTATCAGTGGAATATGGTTTGTTCAATAGAAAAAACTTATGAATCATGAATTGGACTTCATGATTCATATTTATGGTGTAAAAAAGGAGCAATGCCTTTCATTTTTGCTCCCAATTCATTGATTGGGTTTTTTTAACAGGGTCACGAACTTCGAGATGCCCTTCTGAATAGTTGATCCATCATCTTACAAATATATGTTTTAGTACATTGTCTTGAGTGTCTCAGAACATAAAGTTCAATGTTCGTTTTTATTTAGAGTAGTTGAACTTAGTATAATCATGTTAGCCCCAGGTTCACCTTGGGTTCAACTAATCACATTTTTCTTATTATTTTGATGCTAGTAAACCCAAATTGATTAGTCTTTATGGACTAATGTATTGCCTTGTAGTATAGTGCCTTAAATTCAATCCAAAGTTAGCACATCTAGCACAATACAACACAATACAGTTGCATGAGGATCAACATGCACAAATGAACCAAATGAGCTTGCATACACATGGAGACATCATCCTTGGAAGGTGTCCAGGTTAAGAGCTCAAGTTAAAGATCCCACAAGCATGCCTTGCACAGTGCCAAGAAGAGCTTGAAGATGAACATGTGGTGGTGACCTTCTCAAGCAATCAAAGTGAAGAACATTCAAGAAGAGAAGTCACATGGACCAAAGCAAATGTTTTCTTACAAGCACAAGAGCCTAAAGAAGATCTTGAAGCCAACGAGTGGTTTTGCATTTTCAAAGTGTTTTCAAACCTATTTCAAAACCACCCTTGAGACCTAATTGTATTTCATTGAAAACACCATTTACAAGTCTCAAAACATGTATCGGAACCATGGACCAAATCCCAAAGACCAAGGCCCAAATAATCAAGTTTGCAAAATTAAAACTGTTTTTTAACACAGGGGCGGTCTACCGTAGGCCGGTCGACCGTGGGAGGCTTGTTGGAATGCCAGCAACCAACCCGCAACACTAGACATGTCAACCGAGGTAGGTTCGGTCGATCATGGATCGAGTGCTGGAAATTCCAGTATCCATCCAGATTGGTTGGTCCGGTCGACCGCTTAGGGCCAGTCGACCATCGGTATCGAGGGTTCAAAAATAAAAATGACCAGGGCACTAGTCGCGGTCGACTGATCCTCCCCGATCGACTGGGTCTATGTGAAAAAGTAGCCGTTGGGGCTCAAACGACTAATTTTTCTTTTGACCGTTCACTTTGTTTTATGCCCAAATTACCCTCAAATGGTCATGAATCATATTAAGCTATATATGTGATATGTTTCAACATTTAACAACTTTTGGAACCATTAAAAATTTCATTCAAGCTAAAACTTTCAAATCCACTGAATTTCTTCAAAGAGCTTTAAACTTGCACATCTACTTGAAGAAGATCTCCATAGGCTTTACTTATTTCTTTTATTTGGAGAGTTTTGTGAGCACCCATTGTACATCAAGCCTTTGTAGAGGCCAAGAGAGTTCTTCATTCATTTGTTCTTCATTATAAGAGGGCATACGGTTTGGCCCGTTAGGAAAGGTGAATCCGGAATTGTAGGGAGAATGTATGTTCCCTTGAAGATTTGTAGTGGTGATTGTAACGGCTTGGGATCTGGCTGTAGTAGAGATCCAACCTTAGTGGAGTACCCAAAGAGACAAACCTGGAAGAGTGGAGTAGGTCTTTTGGATAGACCGAACCACTATAAATCTCGGTATTCTCTCTCTCTCTCTCTCTCTCTCTCTCTCTCTCTCTCTCTTCCCTATCTTCTAGTATGTGTGGTTGCTTATTTGTTATTTAGTGTTAAATCCTCATTGCACACCCTACCCTTGCTATGTTAATCAATCCACTCTTAATCAGGTAGTTAATAAAACATGACATTGTGTTTAACTTGTATTATCTTTCCTACTTAATCTAACTTGATTAAGACAAGATAAACTGGGGTGATTTTGAAAAAGTTTTAAAAATGCAAGAATTTAATAAAAACAACCAATTCACCCCCCTCTTGGTTGCCACTCTTGCATTTCAAATCAGGATCTTTAAAAATTGTTTTCTTGTAGATCCCATTTCTCTTGACTGCATTTTGTTTGGTGTAACTTTGGAGTGACTAAAATTTGAATCATCTGATTTCGGAAGAATAAAAAAATGAGTTCCTTCTGCAAATTGGAGAACGAGCCTGATCGAAACTTAGATATGATAAGCAATTTACCGGAGAATATTACAGACACCATCCTAGCCCTTTTATCATTAAAGGATGCAGTCAGAACAAGTATATTGTCGAGCAAGTCGAGGTTTAAATGGGTTACGATTTCTCAACTTGTATTCGATGGACAATGTAAACCACCTCAATCTACAGATCAAACACTCAATAAGTATAAGCTTGTGAATATTATTGATCAAGTTCTCTTACATCATAAAGGCTCAATTCACAAGTTCAAGTGTTCCTATTACCTGGACAACTGTTATGATATTGATTGGTGGATACTTTTTTTGTGGAGAAATGGAATTAAGGAACTCATCCTTGATATCAGTGGAGGTGAGCATTATAAAGTTCCTTCTTGCCTCTTCTTGTACCATGAAATGAGTCATTTGGAGTTATTTTTTTGTGTATTAAACACACCATCAACATTCAAAGGCTTCAGTAGTCTGACGTCACTTGATCTTCAAAGAATTATCATTACCAGCGACACATTGGAATGGCTAATTTCTGACTGCCCACTTCTTGGAAGATTGATACTGCAGAACATTGATGGTTTAACTCATCTTAGATTCCATGCTCCGAATCTCCAATATTTGTGCCTTTGCAGTGTTTTTGAAGTACTTCATTTTGAAAACACTCCACTTATATCTACTCTGATCATCGATTCATATTCGAGTGTTGCCGAGTCCAAATATCTTAAGCAAGGGGAAACTTGCAATTTAGTCAAGATTCTCCGCTATCTACATGGACTTGAAAGTCTTGAACTGAAGAGTTATTTTCTACAGGTAACTTAATGATGTGGTTCTCATTTAAAATTCACTTGGTAAAACCCTTATGTTCACTTGTTTTGATTGGATCATAGGTTTTGGCTTTAGGTGATATACCAAACAGGCTTCCCATGACATATGATTATATGAAGAATCTTACTTTGAACATCAATATTACAAACTCAAAGGAGATCTTAGCTGCTCTTTGCTTGTGTGAAGCCTCCCCTTGCTTGTGTGAAGCCTCCCCTAAATTGCAAGAACTTGAAATCTCGGTAAGCACTTTTGAACCTAAATTATATTTCGACACGTGTTGTTGTGATGTAAATGTATAAATGAGTTTTGGTTTGATGGATATCTCTAGGTCTATTCTGATGCAAAAGTGACTTCTGAACCTATTGAGAACTTTTGGGAAGTACAAGATCGATTGGATTGCTTGTTCAATTGTCTCAAAACTGTGAAGGTGACTGATATATTGGGCACGCCAATGGATCTTCAATTCATAAAATTCGTACTTGCTAGTGCACCAGTGCTTGAGACATTGCATTTTTAGATTGCTAAGAATATGATATCCAAGAAATCAAAGATTTTTGAAGCGTTGCTGCGCTTCCGAAGAGTTTCACCGCAAGCCGAAATGATATACTTGAGTTGACTTATAGTTAACAGCAACAAAAAGTAGTTACTCTTTAAGAGATTACGTTTGGACATTGTAGATTTATATATTAACTTCTTGTTTTATCCGTTGTTTACTTAAACTTTTTTTTAGCTGCATGCGTTGTGCAATGTTCAATGGGAAGATTAGCTTTTCTAATCTTTGATATTTAACTAAGATGAGAATAACTGCAACAACTTGTGATGCAAGGCATGATCTAAGACATACATGTACTCCTAAGAGGGTGAAAGTTTTCGCCATCAAGGGTTCATTGGCTGAGCTATTACCTTGTAATTGAGTCCAGTAGTTATGATTGAATCTCTTTCAGCCATGTTTGAAAACCTTGAGAAAAATATTCAATATAATATTTTTGGGGCCATCTGTTGGAAATGGGAGGGAGTAAGAGAAACTAGAGATTTGAGAGGTTGGAAGTGACAGGAGCCTGAAAAGTTCCTAAAATCATAAAAAGAAAAAACCAATTTTAAGTAGGTTATTGTTTTCACTTTTTTAGGGGTTTTATGCCCTCTCCACTCCCATTAAACTAAAGTCTCTCCCTCTCTTGCTTTCTCTACCCATTTTACACAATTGGGTCTAAGAATTGAAGATATGATGAAATGGATTCATCTTCTTCGTTAAGCGTGTCTCTTTAATTCTCTATTCCTTTACCGGCGTATGTTTGTGTTATTTTGTTAAGAGGTTAATTGGATTCCTGTCGATCTCCTTCTAGTCGTTTGCATTCTCCGTGCATCGACATTAAAGTGAGTTATTTATACTTTGTTAGAGAAATTAGGTCAAGCAAGAGGTTGCCTGAAGCATTACACCCAAGGTATCTAATTTGGAATACCAAGTTTGTTGCCTCCAGCCCCTATATATATAGATACACTAGGGTTATTGACTGGTGTAGACACCCCATTTTGACCGAACCCTAATAGAGTCGTTAGGGTAGAAACCCTATCAAACTAGTGTTTTAGTGTCCCAAATTTATTCCCAAGCTAGGTCAGGGTCCCACTAAAGTTCCCGTAAAATTTTGTCAGAATCCGAGCACGTTTGCCTAGTAAACGAGCCGAGGTAAGTGTCGTGGTGCAAGTTTATAAGGGTGGCGATTTAGCCAGAAATAGGGGTGCGCTGGAACTTGGAAAACCAGTTCAAATTTTCCGTAATGGGTTGTCCAGGGAGATACAGGGGGTATACGGATTAGTGTGTAACAAAATTAGTTAGGGGAGAATCTTAGGAAGCTTCCTAGGTGGTTAGAGAGCTTTTGTTCTCAGCCCTTCATTGATAAAGGCAGTTTAAAAGGCTAGGATCAAAGGAGGAGAAGATATTTTTTACAAAAATTTTCCCCCTGTTTTCTACTTGGGCCGCCTCTTATAAAATAATAGTTGCTATAAATTGGCCAAGGGGGGATGTCCTAGAAGGAATGGGGGTACAAATATGTCATTTCCGTTTTCACCTTGGACCACCCCTTGAGGATAAAAATTGTCGAAAATTTTACTAGAGGGGGCTGTCCAAGTAATGAGTGGGGGGTATGAATTTTGATTTCTTTTTTTCTTTAAATACCCAAACAGAATTAGGGCATAAGGGAGGGAGCCTCATTTTCGTCTAAAAAAAAAGGGAGGATAGCAAAGGGAGAGAAGAGAGGAGTTTCAGCTTTCTTCTCCGGCATCACTACCGGAGCTCCGATCGGCCACTACCATCTTCTTCTTCTTCTTCTTCTATTTTTACCACCACCAAAACCATCTCTCCACCATTTTCTCCTTCCACCATCATCCACTATCAGCCACACTCCCTCCCACCAAACCTCCATCTCCGGCAAACCCCACCGGAATCCGAGAGCACACCCCCAAACCCCTTTCATTTTCACTTAAGATCTGCTGCTACCTCCACCTCACCCACCTCCATTAAAAATCCCCATCCATATTCCCACCACCATCACCCACTTCCATCTCAATCACCACCTTCACCTCCTTCCCTTCTCAGCCGTACCACCTCCTACCACCATCTTCTTCAAGCTCCATTGAAACCCACCTCCTCCATCTTCCTTTTCCTTCAACCTCTAAAACCCACAGTCACTATCTCTGTAAGCCCAATGGTTCTCACCTTGGCAATCTTCTATGTTTTGATGATTCCAAACACAAGTTGAAATGTGTTGTATTTCTAACGTGTTTGATGTTTAAGTACATGTATTGAAGATTCAACTATTTCAAACACTTGATCCAGGAAAATGGCATGGATCAAGGCTTGTACATCCTTGAACACCATTTGAAGCCAAAGGATGATGAAGGCTTGGAGCATTCAAGGAGAGATCTTGAAAAGCCAAAGAAATGGAGGTGATCCATGCAAGAGTTCAAGACTTGAAGATGTGCTTCAAAAGTAGAAGATTTGAAGGCTTAAGTCTTGTGGTAGATTGTACATCTAATCCCTATTAGGTACCCCACCTTGAGGCATAATTGAGTCACCAAACAACTGACCTTAATTGAATAACAATCACATCTATGTGTAATTTGGAAACCCTTGAAGCCCAAAAATTATCAGCATAAAATATCTTGAAAATCGGCTGATTTAGGCTTCTCGGAACTCCGAGAATATTCTCAGAGCTCCGAGCTCGGAACTCCGAAGAAAGTTCTCGGAGCTCCGAGATTTGGTCCAGTAGCAAACTTCCAAATTCTGTTTGTATTCCCGGAACTCCGAGAAAATCTCACGGAACTCCGAGACCACTGTGTCGAGAACAAAATTATGACCGTTTGGGATTTTGCCAGAATTACGACTATGCCCCTGTAACGGTCATATTTGGGTTTTCCCTATATATATATATATATATATATATATGTGTGTGTGTGTGTGTGTGTGTGTGTGTGTGTGTTCTCTATGCCTTAGAACACATCTCTCTCATTCCTAAACATGTTCTAAACACATTAGAGAGTGGTAATCACCCTTGTACCTCAATTTGGGATATCTAGAGGGATTAGACCTAGGCTTGAATTTGTACATCATTTCAAAGAGTGGATTTTTGTAATTGCTTGAGCTATCTACCCTTGAAGAGGGAAGTTGTATTTTCTATTTTCTTTAATTGTATTCGGGCGAGTGCGAAGGGACGCGGAGCCATGCCTAGAGGGCTAGTGCGAAGGGGACACGGAGCCATCCCAAGAGCGAGTGCGAGGAGACGCGGAGCTTTCTCCGGTTCGTGGCAAGTCTTGCGAGGCGGAGCCGAACCAAATTGTAATTGGGTTTATTCCTCGCCATTAAAGGAATCCTTAGTGAAGCCATCAACGGGTTTGGTTGGTGGAGTGGAGTAGGCCTCGCGTTTTGAGGACCGAACCACTTTAAATCTCGGGTGCACTCTCTCTTATCTTTTGCTCTAAATTTGCATTGCACTTAGGATTTAACTTATTTGCTTAATATTCATTCCTTGATCCCTTAATCTACAAAATTAGGTTAGAGGTTTTCAAAAGATTAAAACTTGTCAGGAAACTAAATTTTTGTCTCCTCATTTGTTGCCATATCGGGCCCACCCTTGGATTTTCACTTGGTATCAGAGCTAGGGCTCTTGTCAAAAGCCTTAACCGGTAAGAGTTAAAAGATCATTATTTGGCAAAATCCATGGATTTTAAAATTGGTCATGACATCTCCATCCCTCATTCCTTTGATGGAACCAACTATGAGCAATGGAAACCCGTATGAGGTTCTTTTTAGGATCTTTGGATTTAGAGATCTTAAATCTTGTAGAAAATGGTATTTCAAAAAAAGGGAAAATAGGATCCAAATTGCAAACATTAAATAGTAGAGCTTTAATTGCAATTTGTTGCTCGTTGTCTCCCCATGTTTTTGAGAAAATTTCATCATGTAAAGATGTACATGAGATTTGAATTAAACTTGAAGAAATCTTTAAAAATCATACTTGACATCTTTCATTAGAAGATTCTAATGTTTCTCATTTACATGATTGTGTTCTGAATCCTTGTTTAAACACTTTTGATATTAAAAAGGATTTCAACTCCTCAATTTCCAAACTACAAAAAGAGATTGATTCCTTGCACTTGAAAATTGATAATTTCTCGCTCAAGAATGATGTTTTGAATCAAATAAACAATTATTTGATTAATGTAAACAAAGACTTGATTCAAAGATGTAAATCATTTGCAAAAGAAAATGAGATATTGGTTTTTGAAAACCAAAATTTGCAAGAAGAGAAGAAAAATGATGAAAATCTTAAATCTTCTTGTAATGTTACAAGTCCATCTACTTGTTGCACAAAATGTCATTTTTGTGGTAGATTAGGACATTTTAAAAATGAATGTGTGCTTAAATCTTTACCTAAGACTAAGATGATTTGGGTTGAAAAGAACACTTTAGGTAAATCTAAGCCATTTGGAACCAAATGGATGTGGGTTCCAAAAGCCCCTACCTAGTTTTCTATGCTTTTGCATTAGATTAGGGGCATATGCTTAATTTGAATATCTTTATGAATTTTGGTTCTTTGTGCCCAAGACTTTTACTTAGATAGTTATATCTTTATCTTGGGAATTTGATTTGGATGATCCCCATTTATTGATGATTGTATTTTGTTCAAAAGGGTACATTTGATTTAGGGGAGCTAGAAAATGAGTTATCTTTCAAAACCCCATATGAGTTTTCAAATCCCTCCTTGTTTTGAATTTTACTTCTATTAAGGGGGAGTTTTGATTTGATTTATTCCTTGACAAAGGGGGAGCTATACATTGCATATTTTTTCCCTTATGTTTAAAACTTTCATCCCTTCTTTTTGTGATGACAAAGGGGGAGAAGTTTTATATTTAGTATGCTTAAATATGGCAATCACCTTGTGTGTTGTCATCATCAAAACGGGGGAGATTGTAAGCCCAATGGTTCTCACCTTGGCAATCTTCTATGTTTTGATGATTCCAAACACAAGTTGAAATGTGTTGTATTTCTAACGTGTTTGGTGTTTAAGTACATGTATTGAAGATTCAAGTATTTCAAACACTTGATCAAGGAAAACGGCATGGATTGAGGCTTGTACATCCTTGAACACCATTTGAAGCCAAAGGATGATGAAGGCTTGGAGCATTCAAGGAGAGATATTGAAAAGCCAAAGAAATGGAGGTGATCCATGCTAGAGTTCAAGACTTGAAGATGTTCTTCAAAAGTAGAAGATTTGAAGGCTTAAGTCTTGTAGTAGATTGTACATCTAATCCCTATTAGGTACCCCACCTTGAGGCATAATTGAGTCACCAAATAACTGACCTTAATTGAATAACAATCCCATCTATGTGTAATTTGGAAACCCTTAAAGCCCAAAAATTATCAGCATAAAATATCTTGAAAATCGGCTGATTTAGGCTTCTCGGAGCTCCGAGATTTGGTCCAGTAGCAAACTTCCAAATTCTGTTTGTATTCCCGGAACTCCGAGAGAAATTCTCGGAGTTCCCGGAACTCAGAACTCCGAGAAAATCTCTTGGAACTCCGAGACCACTGTGTCGGGAACAAAATTATGACCGTTTGGGATTTTGCCAGAATTACTACTATGCCCCTATAACTGTCATATTTGGGTTTTCCCTATATATATATATATATATATATATATATATATATATATATATGTGTGTGTGTGTGTGTGTGTGTTCTCTATGCCTTAGAACACATCTCTCTCATTCCTAAACATGTTCTAAACACATTAGAGAGTGGTAATCACCCTTGTGCCTCAATTTGGGATATCTAGAGGGATTAGACCTAGGCTTGAATTTGTGCATCATTTCAAAGAGTGGATTTTGTATGAGCTTGAGAGCTATCTACCCTTGAAGAGGGAAGTTGTATTTTCTATTTTCTTCAATTGTAGTCGGGTGAGTGCGAAGGGACGCCCTAGAGGGTGTAGACACCCCCATTTTGCCCCGCCTTAGGCAACAAAGAAGTTAGTATTTTTCTATTGGTTTTCCAGTGTTTTCTATTTCCGTGTCCGTCTCTTATATTTTCTCGCTCTTGTCGATCATTTCTGTCGTGTTTCGCATTATCCCGCTAAGTGTTGAGAAAGGTTATTCACGAGAATCCGAGCAAGGGGGGAGTTTGGACCCGTTCGGTGGGCCCGCATTGAGCATTTTGTTTAGACTTGGGACAAACAATGAAACCATGCATTTTTCCATGAAAAATGCATTTCGGCTTTATTTGGAATTAATATTGAAGCATTAATTTCTATGAGACGGTGCTCATGTGTTTTAAACCATGGGATGGGGCCCACCATGTGCTCAACATGGTGTGGGCCCATCACCTTATTTGTAAAAGCATTTAGACAAATTGGAATAGAGGCCACCTTGATAAAAAGTTTAAAGGTAGGGCCATTATCATTTGTGGGGCCACTATCATTAATTTTTTGTTTTTTGTGATGGTGCCACTATCATTTTGAGCTTCATAATCTGATGTGTGGGACCCTCAATTACGTGCGTGATGTAGATGACCATAAGGTTTGGTAATTCCACCACCTAATAAATAAATTCGGCAATGTTTGGGGATTCCCTATGTCATTGTTTTGAAAAGGAAATTTTTTTAGGCATGGTGTAAAGTTACTCTCGGAAATCGAAAATAGTTGGAAACATCCTCTCCCTTTCTAGAAAGAGTGCTCGGATATTCCTTTGATAGAGGGTGGGTTTTTTAGCAACACAAAGGAAGTGGGTAGGAATAAAAGAAAAAAAGAAACAGGGGAGAGGAGAAGAATCCGTTTTAAGGCAAGAGAAATATGGTTCTAAGAAAAAAAAAAAGAAAATCGTAGATAGCAGCTTTGGTGTTTGATAAAAAAAAAAAAGACAGCAAGTGATCCACCCTCTAGTGTTAGGAAGCTTTTAAGAAAAAAAGAAAGATACCCATTTTCGGGATGAGGTGGCTCGGTTTTTCTAAAAATAAAGAGCAACTCTATAAAAAAAGAAAAATCGTGAGATTGCGGGCTGCGGTGTTTTCCCTCTCCCATTGCTAGCTTCTGTGTTTTCCCTCTCCCCTTGCTAGCTTCTGCGTTTCCCCCTCCCCTCACTCACTCTGTTTGTCTTCCTCTCTCCGATCCCTCTCCATCTCACCTTCCTTCGGTCAAAAACAGAGTGCCATAACTCTCTAACTCTCAATCTCTCCTAGCACTCTCTCTCTGACCTCTCGGTTACAAGAAGAAGAAGGAAAAGCCGAAGCTCTGTTTTTTTTTGCTCCACAAAAACAGCAGCTCGGATATATAAAAAAGAAAAACAATTCTCTGAAGAGCACGCTCAAAACTTCTCTTCCCATTCTTCCTCTGTTTTTCCTCTCGATCCCTCTTCCCATCACGTTTTCTTTTCACCTCCCATCCCTTCAACAGCAGCATCTTTTCTAAAAAAAAAAAAAAAGGGGAAGAAAGAAAGCGGAGAAAATTGCACGTCGGCGGGATTTTCAAATTTTTCGGCTCTCGGATTCGGCGAGGATCTCCATCACAGGTAGGCGCACTATTCTCAGATTTTATCGGGATTATTTGGTATTTTTTATGTATTTTTGCATGGTTTTTTTTAGCATTTAATTGAATTTAATTGAATATTATGTGTGTGCTCAAAATCATGATCTACATGAGTGTTTCAATTCCGTTTCGTCTCGAAATTTAATACGCTGATCTATTTAAATAGACTAAAATGCCAATCGGATTGGATCGGACATTGGATCAAAGGATTTCGAAAATTTGAGTGAAGAGTAGAATTTTATTTAAAATAATGGCTGAGAAATTACAAAATTTAAAAAAAAATAGCTATCTCAGATGATTCATTTTGTGGAATTTCAAATTTTTCTTGTGTTCATCACATCAGAACAAGATTAAAGAATATTTTCCGGAGTCGTAATTTTCTCAAAAATCATGTTTTAAAAATAGAAAACTCTTCGAAAACATCTTTTTGACGAAGAAAAATAAAATATATACTAAATAGATTTTAAAATTAATGAAATTTCGTGGGAAAATAATATGGTATTGATATATTCTACCATGAATTTTTAAGAATTTTTGGATTCTGTTTGGTATATTATTTGATGCTTTCTTTGAAAATTATCAGATTCTGTGAGAATTTTTACTGACATCAGATCACAATTAAAATTCTCAAATTTTTACAGTAGTCTTATATTCCATATTTCTTACTTCTGTAAAATTTTCAATTGATTTGGATCTTGTTTCCTAAGGGATGTAGTGTAAATTCATAATCTGGTCTTAAAATTGAAAATATTTAAATTGGTAGTAAATAGTCTTTAAAATTTATGAAAATCTCACAATATGATATGTTTACTTATATCTTATTACTGTAGAAATTTCAATGAATTTAGATTTTTATTTCTAGTAGTTTCTGTGTTATGTTTGCAATCTGGCCTCATTATTGTTAAATCAAAATTAAATAGGAGCTTAATGTAAAAATCTGCAAAACTCTTCCAGTAAGGTACATACATTCCCATCTTGTTGCTGTAGAAATTTCAATTCATTTCAAATTCGTTTACAATAACTTCACTTGTAAAATCACTCATATGGTTTAAAATTGATAAAATCCATTGAAATATTGAAATTAATTAAAAATCATCATAAAGTTTCTAAAGAACCTTGAACTTTTGTCACATGTTCACTCCTTAATGCATTGAAATAGAAATCTTAGGATCTTTAGATTTTCCTGGTAAAATGGCCAGTGCATCCATAATCGTATCCCAATTGCACTCGATCTTTGACAATTTGAATATTTAAGCTATAGCATGTTATTGGCTCCGAGGTTACTGTCCATGAAAATCCTGAGATATGCCAGGCAATAAGGTGCTATAACCTAAGTATTAAATTGCACAAGGAAAGAGCGCACGATTCCCTTCCTTGGATGCCATTCGAGGTCGAAATTGGTGAACCCTAGAACCTTTGGTATTCCTTAAATGTCCAGAAACCGAAAATCCTTGAAATCTGAAATTAATTAACTTCAAGAACTTGAATCGATTTGTCTCGAGTCTTTCGGAACCATTGGATTATGGTTTCCGATATAAGAACCATTAGAGCCCAACTTAGGAACACTTATGTCAGGTCGTGTCCTAGGTTTTAGGGAGTCCTAGAGTTAGGAGTCCAGCCTCATCACGGACGTTTGCTATGGATAGCAACCGTGCCATAGATCTAGTTGCACTAGTCACCCAATCTTTCCCTAGGACAAGCCTAGTTACCTAGGATGTAGGGTAACCTGCATCAGTCTAAGGGACAACTTGCACTTAGATAGGATCATATAGCATCTTAGATGAAATCCTAGGATAATAAAATCCTCAACTTGAATTAAATAACTTCTCTCAAAACTGTTGAAACAGTCAATCCAGTCTAGATCAGTGTCTTAGGTGAGTTAGGCATGAGTAGCTTAGCTTATGTGCACCGAACTACGTCGACTCTGATCTCAGTGAGGCTTGGGTACGTAGGCAGCTTGGATGCTTGATGGCATACCAACCGCGAGTCGGCTCCACAACAAATTGTGGGGTTTTGTATATTAATTTTCTTGTAAATGCTTAATTAAATCACTTAGGATTTTCCATGAAATTAGAATTTTAGGAGAACTTTCACTTAGATTGAATCCAGACAAATTAAGAAATCAAGATACACATTTAGGATTCACATTGAAATTAGATCATATTATGCATGTCACATAGTTCGCACATTAACAGAGAGTTGAATGAGCCATTTAAAAGAAATTTAAAAGAGTTAACTTTTGGAATTGAAGACCGATTATCGGGCAGGAATGGTGCATGTGGTGGATAATTCCCCATACCTTCCATTCTTGTAACCAGGTAACGAGTCTAGATTTCTGGTTAATTATGGGTCCTAGATCCCACATCTAGGTGGCGACTCTGTCAGTCTCTTTTGTGTGGAATTAGGATTGCCTTAGTGATCCCAAGTTCACATAAAAGATGAATTAAAATCAATAGTTAAAATGCACATGCCAATCGCGTGGGTACGAGAGACTAAGAGAGCGTGGCGGCTCGCGCCCCACCCCTCTCGCGGGATCGGGTCCCACAGAGGGCTAGTGCGAAGGGGACGCGGAGCCATCCCAAGAGCGAGTGCAAGGAGACGCGGAGCTTTCTCCGGTTCGTGGCAAGTCTTGCGAGGCGGAGCCGAACCAAATTATAATTGGGTTGATTCCTCGCCATTAAAGGAATCCTTAGTGAAGCCATCAACGGGTTTGGTTGGTGGAGTGGAGTAGGCCTCGCGTTTTGAGGACCGAACCACTTTAAATCTCGGGTGCACTCTCTCTTATCTTTTGCTCTAAATTTGCATTGCACTTAGGATTTAACTTGTTTTCTTAATATTCATTCCTTGATCCCTTGATCTACAAAATTAGGTTAGAGGTTTTCAAAAGATTAAAACTTGTTAGGAACCTAAATTTTTGTCTCCTCATTTGTTGCCATATCGGGCCCACCCTTGGATTTTCAATCTCCTTCTTCCATTTTCCGTTCAAAACAGAGAGAAAGGGAAAACCATTTTGCAGAGGGAGAAGGTAAATTGCAGAGAGGAAGGAAAGGGAGCCCTGGCCACCTTCTTCCCCGGAAATCCGATCGGCTCCCCACCACCATCCCACCATCACCTCTTCCATTGCAGCCACCAGCCATCTCTCCATCCCAAATCCCCAACTCTTCTTCTTCTTCTTCTTCTAATTTTTATTTCTACCCTTACCCTCTCACACCGGCCAATACCCCATTTCTGGCCACCACCACAAACCCCATCACCACCATCGCCTCTATCGCAGCCACCATCTCCTTATTCTTCTTCTTTTTCTTCTAATTATTATCACCACCCTCGCCACCTCCACCATCATCTTCTCCGGCCGGATTGCTGGAATCCGGCCGGCCACCTCCATTCTCAGCCACTTCTCATTTCATTTCCTCCATCAAACCCCCTCAGACATACTCCTCTCACCTCCACCCTAAACCCATTTTCTTAACCCCACCATTCATAACCCCAAACCCATTCTCATTGCTATAGCCGTATCCTCCCGGAAACCCACCGGAATCCGGCCGGACACCATTAAACCCGCCTAGCCAAAGCCACTACCTCCATTTTCAACCTCATTTTAAACCCTATTCCATTTCTCCCTCCACCGAATCTCCTCTCCACTTCTCAAAAGCCCCAAAACCCATTCCATCTTCCTACACCACCCATTCCATCTTCCTACACCCACTCTTCTCCATTTTTAATCATCATCCACCATTTTTACAGCCAAAACCCCCATTAAATCCCTGTCTCTATCATCTCCTCTGATCGACCCCCACCACCATTTTCAACCTCCACTTCCCTCCATCAGCCATATCAGCCCAAATCCACCTTCCTTGCCATCAACACCCATCTCACAAACCCCATCACCGACCACATCATCGCCTCGGATCATTCATTCACCAATCAATATTGCTGTCATCGCCGCTATTTCTCCATGAATAAGACCGAGATCGATCACTGAAGGTAATTTCTGCAATTTCGATTTCATTTCTTACACCCACGAATGATGCTTGTGTTGATATTGTTCTGACCACATCGTCGGGTATATGATTTTAAGTTGTCTTCGTTTAAATTCGCTTTATCTGTACACCGCTTCTCTCAGCTAGGTTATCATCTCTGTCCAATTTCAGGAAAGAAAATCTCGGTTGTAATGGGTCAATATTGTGATCTCGGATCATAATGTTGACTATTTAGCATATGAGACCGGTTATTTTGTTTGGGCAAATTGAACTAGACAAAGATGAAGTTCCCTTCTTTAGATTAGTTTTTCATCTTGTCTTGGAGAATAAGATAGAGATGGATTTCTCATTCCATTTATAACTTTTATGCGTGAACAGGTAGCATTGGGTTGTGGTGTGATTTCATTTTCTCAGGCTAGTGAATGAATCATATTGAATTATGGGAGAGGGCTTTGGTTATGAATATCATGTCGGCAGTAATGAGAATTGGCTTTTAGCCTTGGTTTTGTTCTAGGTTTATTTTATTTTTTTGTTAATGTGGCAGTTTAAGTGGTATGTGCACGCCAGGGAGGTATGGTCATGAGACCAAGGATAGACCATTTAACCTCTTTCCTATAAATTCGGAAATCTCTAAATGGCTCCCTTGTTACAGTGCTTAGAATCAAAATTAGGAATGGAAGTAATATAGCCTGCAAAAGAAATGTTGTCTCAAATGATAGGTGAATATAGGACTACTCATGTTCATGGTTTTGATTGTGGTAGACATATAACTACCAGTGATTTCTGCAATATATTGAACTTGTTTCCCTCTGTACGCTTAAAGATTTTAATCCCCAATGAGAGATGGATTTAAGGCACAGAGAAGGAATGGTTAGATCATCGGGTGTTGTAGAGTAGGCTTTCTCTGTTATAACAGTGAACCATGAGAATGTGCATCCTTGGATAATGAGAATTCCCTGTTTTGAATATTTATATTATGGCTTTATATATAGCAGCCCTCATTTCAACCATGTTTTACGCAGGTTCAGCCCTCATTTTAGCCTCTGTTTTGCAATTGCAGTTCATGATTCATTCCCAGTTTTAGTCACATTGTTAAGCACAATTCTGTCCATGAGTCAGCCCCCGCTCTATACACATTTCCAAACACAAGTCAACCCCGGTTTTATGCACATTGTTAAGCACAATTCTGTCCACAAGTTCAAGCACAAGTCAGCCCTGGTTTTATTCATTTTTAAGCACAATTCTGTCCATGAGTCAGCCCCCGCTTTATGCACACTTTCAAACACATTTTCAGCCCCTGTTTAAGCACATTTCACCCCTATTTTTACACAGTTTCAGCCCCCGTTTCAGTCCCTGTTTTGGGCACAGTTTGGTTAGCAATTCAGCCCTTGTTTTTTACAAAATGCAGCCCTTAGTTTGGTCCCAGTTTTTCTGTACTTAATAGCTATAATTTACATTGGGATAATATATGTATATATATATAGACATTGTGTTGCATGTTCCTACACTCTATAGTTCTGATTGGCATTTGTTTGGAAGCATATATAAATGTTGTTCTACAGGTTCCTGCACTTTACAATTATGACTCGTATTTGTTCAGATACATGGGGGTTGCTGCCCTATTAGTTTTCACATTCTCAGGTTATGTTTTGGGATTGGTCATAAGCATATAGCCACTACTTTACAGGTTTTCACATTTCATAACCATGTATATGGCTGTTGCCCACAGGTTTATACACTCATATTGTGATTACACTCAACCACTGTCCCATTGGTTTATGCACTAGTTCAGTCATTCACTGGTTCAATTTTACTATTTTTGTATTGGATAATATGCTGATTTTTATAGTTTTAGCATTAGGGGTTCACTTTAGTTATTCATACAGTGTAAAGGTACAATGACATGCCCAAATGTTTACTCCTTATCTGTTTGGTTTGAATACATAATATTTGGTGCGCTGGTGAGGCATATGGTGATTTCATAGTGTTTACAGAACTTATTTCTTTATCGGGCGATGAGGGCGATGAAGGCGCTAGCCCAAGCCCATCCTTAGGGGACTTGCTTAGTCCAAGTAGCGCTCCCCTCCTTTGTATATAGGAGACTTGCCCAGTCTCATCAGAACCCTTGTTTGCGCCATTTGTGTCTCAGAGACAAGCCTTGTCTCATATAGAGAGTTTCCCCTTTATGAGGCTTACCTAGCCTCATGTTAGAGTGGTCTCATCTTTTAGAGCGAGTCTTTGACTTGGTAGTGTTATTAGAGAGTCTCTGACTCATTTGTACTCCCTCCCTAGTGTTATTAGTTAGGAGTTTTTCCATTAGAGACTAACTCAGTCATATAGAGCCTTCCCTGCATGGGATCTTAGATTATTTTCTCTGTTCTTGGGACACTAACTTTCTTATTGTGGTTTGTCTCTTTGAGACGCTAGTTGGTTGTTCGGGGTTTCCCCTTTAGCTTTAGGGCTTTGCCCTAGTTTGTGGTCGTACTTGCGTGTTCCCTTTAAGAGTGAAAACATTTAAAGGTCCAAAAGTATTGGAATATTTGAAAACTCAAAAACATTTGAAAATATAAAAAACCTTAAAAAAATCTAAAGTGTTGAGTGTTTTTAGTAGCGTAGTTAGAAAGTTTGTTTCGAACTACGTTGGCTTGATCCTCTTCCACGAGGTACGTAGTGCAGCTTGGGATCTTCATCCCAAGTCCAGCCAAACTTTGTAAATAAATGCTTTAACCCTTTTTCTTCAAAACCTTGTTTTCAACAAGATCTTCCTCTAGAGTTAGGAGTTTGTCCTAGATAGAGAGTTTTAGAGCTAGGAGTTTGTCTTTGATTTGTTGTGTGTTTGTTTGTGCTTGTTTTAGAGTTAGGGGTTTGTCCTAGAGTTATAGGAGCGCCTCCGTCCGGTCAGTTGGCGATCCACATCGCCAACTGATTACTAGAATATGATGCATTAGTCAACCCTTTGTTTTCCTTAGGGAATACAGCCTAGTTACACATAGGTTGTAGGAACCACCTGCATTAGCTTTTGGCTAATCTGCATTTAGTTAGGGCATATAGGGTGTCCTAAAATTCACAATTCACTGAAATCTAAATGATCGCTCAAGAAGCTTTAAGAACTAGTCCGGTCTTTTAGGTCGAGTATAGGATAGAGGTCTAGGTGTCTTAGGCATCCTAGCTTAGAATAGGCGCGAAGAACTATGTTGCCTTGATTCTCGTGGAGGCGGGGATACGTAGGCTTCTTTGGATGAACATCAGACCATCCAAGGACTCGAGCTAAATCATTTAGAGTCTTAGGAGTTGTTGTTTTGTTATGTTGTGTGTTTTGCTATGTTTTCTTACTTTCATGCGCAGACCTTATACCTTTAGTTGTAGCATGCATGTGTTTGCCCACCAGAACTTAGACACCCATTAGGCATGTCACACATAACCTAGCGATGCTTAGGTGACACACTTCTTTCATTTATGCTGTGTTTACTTATTATTTTATCCCCGAGTCATGCATGATTAGTTAGACGTCTACTCGGGGATATTTGTTCCCATTTCACATGATTTTCGCCCAAAACTCTTCGAGGTTAATAATAAATGGCATAAGAGACCAAGTGCTTGCACTCGGACGAATTGAGGGTGCTCTTCGGACCTTCCCCATTCGTAATCAGGCACGGACCTTTTGTATCTCTGGTTATCCGTTGCAGACAGAGCATTTGTTTTGGTTCCATGGCGTATCCATGGATGGCGACTCTGAGTTATTTTTAGGTACGTCTTGGTTCGGGGATTCATCCTTGGATCAAGATGTATCTCTTTCATTTTATATCGCCACTCATGCTATGCTGTGAGAGTGGCACTTATTTTGAGAGTTCCTTGGTAGAGCTCTCCTTCACATGTGGAGATCTTTGAGGATTGCAGGGGGGGCCTTGCGTCCCTCGCCGCACTCGTCCTCCCAGGATCGGGGTCCACAACTGGTTAATGGACTCTAGACCATGTAGGCTCACTACACTGGTCCATTACCCTATTGGGCTTATATTAGAACATACATGGGTTATACTATATACCCAACAATCTCCTCCTATGTTCTACATATAGCACAATCCAATAGATAGATAATGTGATGTCCAAACAAAATATTGAATCATCCATATCACCATATCAAAAAAGATCTGTAATCCAACTGAAAATAAGAATACTTTTAAGAATAACCAAGAGTTTTAGAAATAATCTAAACTCAAACAAAAGCAATTTCACATGTAAGTGAACTATTTATTCAACTCAAAAGAATATAATAGTCTCCACTGCTCTATAAGGATTCACTCGTCAAGTAAGTCATCTTCATCAAAATCCAAATTGAGGCAAACTCCTCTATTTTTGCTAATTCCTGTAAATTACCAAGTATGAATTTCATGAAAATGACTCCAATCATTTGTGTAAGATATTAAAGTATCTAGTTCTACCAGAAGAACTTAGTACATTTCATAATGGCTGAAAAGTAAATATCAATAAGCATCAATGTCAAGTTTCATTCAAGAACAAGACCTTAATAGTTTCTTTTGCAAAGAACCATTCCATGTTTCCATTTGGAATGTTACAGCCATCATATCCAAATTGAGTTAAGTTGTATCATCAAGTTTGGAATGAAACAACCTTCCCAAGAAGGACATGTCATCAAATGTGGAATGACATAAAGACAACTGTAAACATCATTGAAACGTATCAAGTGCTTATCTTGGCCAAGAGAGGGAGATTTGAAAAATTCAAAATAACATGAATGTAGGTTAAGACATGTCTACATAGTCTTTAACCCCATCTCCCCCACAGTTTTGAATATTCGATCTTTGTTCAGTCCCTTCGTAAGAGCATCGGCCATATTATCATTCGATCTCACATCAACCAAAGTGATAATACCTTGTTCTATAAGATAATTCAGCGTGGCATGTTTCAGCCTGATATGTCTCTTCTTACCATTAAAGATTGAGTTCTTCACAATCGTCATTGTAGCTTGATTATCACAGAACAAACTTAAAGAGTTAATCTTTAAACGGGTCAATGGAATGTCCAGGATCAGATCTCTTATCCACTCTACTTCATCTCCTACAGAAGCTAGAACATAAAGTTCTGATTCCATAGATGATAGAGCAATACAAGTCAGTCTCTTTGACTTCCATGCAACAGCGGCTCTACCCAGTGTAAATACATAACTACTGGTAGATTTACTGTCTCCTAATTCTGAGCCCCATGATGCATCAGAATATCCTTCCAAGATAGGAGGATGGCCATTATCACATAGAGCATAACCTTGAGTACCCTTAAGGTATCTCATCAGCCTCATAAGGGCTTCACAGTACTCATGGCCAGGATTACTAGTGAAACGACTCAGCATGCCAACTGTAAAGGCTATGTCTGGTCTAGTGCAACTCATCACATACATGAGACTACCAATCAGTTTAGAATAATCCAACTGACTCACGCTGACTCCTTCACTGGGTCTCAGCTTTTTGGTATAATCAAATGGTGTCTCAATCGGTTTACACTAACTGTATCCCCATGTAGAAAGTAGTTTCTCAATATAATGGGCTTAACTAAGAGTGATCCCTTGCCTATCAAAACTTACTTTCATACTAAGAATGGTGTCTACCACACCAAGATCTTTCATGTCGAATTCATTAGCCAACATGGATTTCATGTCACTCACTACAGAGAGATCGGAATCAAGAATCAACATGTCGCCTACATACAAGAAAATAATTGCAACCTTATTCGACAAAGAAGGGAAGTAAAGGCATTTATCTGAGTAACTGGTCTGAAAATCAAAGCTCTTTACTACCTTGTCAAATTTTTGATACCACATTTTAGGTGCTTGTTTAAGACCATACAAAGATTTGTTTAACTTACAAACTTTGTCCTCTAAACCTTCCATGACAAACCCTTCAGGTTGGGTCATGTAGATTTTCTCTGTGAGGTCTCTATTAAGGAAAGCCGTCTTTAAATCCATTTGATGCACAACATATTGCTCAATAGATGCCAAAGCAAGAAGAATTCTTATCGTAGACAAATGACAGACCGGTGAGTAAACATCAAAGTAGTCTATCCCACTAACTTGAGTATAGCCCTTAGCTACTAAACATGCTTTAGAATCCGTCAGGATTAAGTTTCTTCTTTAAAATTCACTTACAGCCCATAGTCTTTGCCCTTTTTGGCAAATCGATTAGCTGCCAAGTTTGATTTTGTAACAGGGAACTCATTTCATCATCAATGGCTTCTGCTCATAACAAAGAGTCCCTAGATCTCATTGCTTCGTTATAGGATGATGGATAATTCTCTAAATGGTAGGTCACAAAGTCCTCACCAAAATTCTTGGGTACTCTATCTCTTTTAGAAACTCTTAAAGGTTCTAATTCAGAAATCAGTGTAAGACGGGTGTCAGAAATATTCTGTTCAGACTCTACATGCAATTCTGTAACCATCTGAGTATCGTCAGGTATGGTCAAACAATGATCTCTGAGAAATTTATTCTCAAAGAATACTGCATCTCTAGATTTTATAACCATATTGGTATATAGATCCAAAAACTTATCAGCAATACAGCCGCAAGTGTTGGTTCTAGGTCCTACCTTAGGTCTCGTACGGTCTTGTATCATCACATAAGGAATACAACCGCAAGTCTTAAGAGTGTCATATCTACAAGGATGTTTATGCCATAACTCATAAGGAGTAGAGGACAACTTAGAGTGTTGTATTCTATTTAGGATGTGATTTGCAGTTAAAACTGCTTCTCCCCAATAGCTAGTAGGCATGCCAGCTGTCAATAACATAGAGTTTAACATTTCAATTAACGTCATGTTCTTACGTTCAGCTATGCCATTAGATTGAAGCGAGTAAGGAGCAGTAGTTTTAAGTATTATGCCCTGAGAGGCACAGAATTTCTTGAACGCTGTCAGAGTGTATTCTCCTCCTCTATTACTCCTAAATCTCTTAATTTTCAAGTTCAATTGATTTTCGACACGATTCTTGAAAGTTTTAAATTTATCAAAAGCTTCATCTTTCGATTTTAGGAGATAAATATGACAATATCTAGAAAAGTCATCTATAAAAGTGATTAAATGCTTCTGACCACCTTTTGTAGTGAAACTTTTAAAGTCACAGAGGTTAGAATGTATTAACTCAAGAAGTTGTGTACTTCTAGAAACCGAACGACAAGGTTTTCTAGTGATCTTGGTTTGTGCACACACTTCATATCTGTCAAATCTAATCGATGTATCTAAAGGTATATTATAAGTTTTAGCAAGTTGAACCATTTTCCTATAGTTCACATGTCCCAATCTATTGTGTAACAACTTAGGATCAATAAGAGTTGAACTAACCTGACCAACGGTTTCATTTGCTAAACTCAATCTATACATACCATCGATAAAGAAAGCACAACCAAAATAATAAGAGTTAACAGTTAAAGTTACTCTACCTCCCAAAAAAGATGAACACATGCCAGCATTGTCTAAAAGACTAATAGAAATTAAATTCTTTTGAATAGTAGGAACTACTTTAACATTTTTTAAAGTTAGTATTTTATCTGAAGAAATGACCAAGTTCGCAGTACTAGTGTAAGTCACCTCCGCCTCTACTCCACTAGCCACTGTAACGGTCTCTTTCGAGGCAACAACATCTGTAAGTAGTTTCTTAGAGTTGCAAACATGGCAGGTGGCTCCTGTATCTAACCATCAGTCTGAAGAGGTATTGGCCTTACCGTTGCCCAACATAGCAACAAAACCTTTAGGCTCGGCACTGCCCACCATCATATGAGCTTCCTTTTGTGGTGTCTCAGATTTGGGCTTCTTAGGTAGCTTACAATCTGCCGCAAAGTGACCCATTTCCCACTATTGTGGCACTTGCCCTTCTTTTTCTGAAAGATAGTCTTTTTGGCTCCAACTTGGGATGTTCACTTTTAGGTAACTTGGATTTTTGAGAAAATTTCTTAGAATTTGTTACCGCGTTAGCAGCAGACTGTTGTTATCTAACTATATCCAAGTTATTCTTAGCTCGATTCTCATCTTCTATTCGAATGAATCGTTTGAGATCTTCCAGTCCCACTTGCACATTTTTCCGATACATATCAGTATTGAAAGAGTGTCATGCAGATGGTAACTTATATATGATTGCACCCACAAGAAACGAATCACAAACTGCAGTTTTCTCATTATTTAATATAGATCTCAAATTCTCAAGATCAGTTACTTGAGGGGTGATTTCCTTGTCTTCTTGAAACTTGAAATCCATGAATTTGTCCACTAGATGGGTCTTGGACAACTCATCCTCTTTCTTGAATTGAGCATCTAAGTTGTCCCAAATTTCTGCAGCAGTATTATATTTGCTATAGGTTTCTGCAAGACGGTCTGAAATACAATTCAACAGGTAGTCTTTGCAGAAATCCTCATCTTTAAGCCATTGAGATTCATCAACTTCTTCAGTAGAGTTAGCAAAGGTACTCAAAACGGTGAAAAATAATTCATATATTTAGACCGAATTGAGTCTTTTGTTTCCATGAATTAAACTCAGATCCACCAAGAGATTGAAGTTTGACCATCTCAATTGGGATTACATTCTTCTCCATTGTAGAATTTAGAGAAAGCAAAAATAGAAAGTGTGCACTTGATTTGAGAGACTCAAGAATGTGGCCACAACGAGTGCACCAGCAAGGTTCGGCAACAAAGATTTGTACTCCTCTAAATAAATTCGGCCACCAAGATTTGCAGCCATAGTGATGACTCCCAAAATCTGACTACACGAACTAGCTTGGCAAAACCTGGAATCCTGCGCTCACAGAAAAAGCATCAGTGGGCCCGGAGTTGTGGCTCCGGACGACCACTTCGACACTCAAGTCAGAAATAGGCAATCACAGACAATGGACGATGAATGGGAGAGGGCCAAATCAAGTTACCAGACCAAAGGGGGAGAAGGAGAATGGAATGAATGCCTTTGCTTGAGTGTGTAGACCCCTTTTTATAGGGAGGGAGATCCACGATCTTGGAGATATCAATTAGGCCTTTAATTTAGCCCATGTGGAGCGTGATGGATGGAGAATAAAATTGTGGAGATATGATTCCCGGCGATTCTAGGCGGAGATCTTGGATAGTGGCCTGGGTGGGATGCTTGAATTTTGAATATTGCGCCTAGAGTGCAATGGTAGTCCGGATTGGTCGCACAATGGCAAGATTCCCGTGATTGTGTTTGACTTCTTTTGAGCTTCGTTGCCGTATGAAGGTGTAGTCTTATGGGCGTGGTTTGTTAATGAGTGTTGCTTATGGAGGTTAACGTGATCTAGTCGATCAACGAAGGATGGATTTGAGGGTCGGTACCGTGTATACCGATTTTACCCCTAACATACTGCCCCCCTACTTTCTTGTCCCTTTACAAGGGTTAAGGAAGGAGCTAAAATTTTCAAGCCGTGGACCGGTTCCGACTCTCTGAAGACGATGGAGTTGAAGAAGAGTTTCTATCGGGAGTCGGTGGGTCATGTTGTTTGATAGACGTGAATTCTTGAGGGAACGGCTCATAAAGGGACACGTCTTTTCACTGGTTGTTTACCGTTTTCATTATTATGGGCGGCGAAGGCACTGAATCCCGCCTAATGACTTTTTGAAAATGGGAGAGGTTTTTTATTTTCCCGCTTCAAATAGGATTTCAAAAATCGGCGGGACACCAAATCCCGCCCAATTTTCCCACTTAGAAGAGACTATAAAATAGGAATGAGGAAAAGGATTATTTGCCATCTCCACTTTCTTTTTTTCTTCTTTTTGTCGAGAATGTCCCAGGATCTTGTCGGTGATGTTCAACCAAGAGCGATAATTCCAGTTGTGGAGGTGAATTTGCCCTCGAACGGGGATGAGGAGCCTCAAGTTTTCATCGAAGAGCCGGTATCTCGGAGAACTAGGAGGTTGCAAAGGGAAAAAAAACCCACCGGTGGCGGAAGTTGAATCACCGAAAGTGGTGACTCCGGTGGCGGCGGTTTCCCCCTTGGCTGGGGTTGAGAGAGTGGTTCGCGGCTCTCAGAGTAAGAAGAAGCGGAAGGCGGAACCCAAGGAACATTCAGGTTCTCCTATTTTCGGGGATTGTCTCGCTCCTGGTGACGTTCCTCACTTTGTTGCCAATTATAGGCGGTCCTTGAAGCATACTATGGAGAGAGGATGTGGGGTGGCGGATACTTCCTCAACAAAGCTCAGAGGTCTTTCGTTTGAGGGCCAGGGTCGATAAGTTGGAAATGGAGAACGAGGCCCTAAAAGCGATGTTACAAGGAGTAACCGAAGGCGACAAGAAGGTTGGGTCTGTGTCACCCGGTCTCGAACCTCATTTGGAGGAGGATTTGCCAGAGGAGGACCCTGAGGAAGATCCCAAAGAGGAGCCAGAGGAAGATCCGGTTGAATGACTGCACCCTTGGCTGTGACCTTGGCACTGTTAGACTCAAGCTCCCTTTGTCTTTAGTAGTTTGATGGAGTCTTAGATGTTATTTCTTTCATGTAATTGGCATAGAGGCCCTCCTTTTGTAGAGGTTCTCCTACTTGTGAATAAAAGAATATTCGTCATTTCTATTGTTTTTCTCGTAATTTTCAGTATTATTTAATACCGATAGTAATGCGTGGCCGACGCTCGTAAATGTATGACAAATACGTTGTTTGATAATAGTCGGAGCTGAATGTCCTGACTTATGCATCACCATGCGAGGGTGCGTTATTTAGTTGGAGTTACGCTCATGGCACAAGTGCGCATATTCGGTTCCAAGTGTATTCTGACCTTGGCGTGGATATCACATAGCTTGAGTGTATTGTGGGATTGAGTTCTCCAAACGATATTCGGCACTGGGGGAAACTTTGACTCAGGAGTGTCTATTGTCGTATTTTGAAGGGTGCTTTGGACAGACACGTATAACGGTCGTGACCTTTTAGTTTGGCGCTTCAAATAATGATGATGAAACGACGTATTTAACACTCCAAAAGTCGTGCGTGGATTACAGGATGCCACGTGGCGTCCCATGTCAGACGGATGCGACTTTTGAGTTTCCCGCCCGCGGGTCTTATAAAAGCCCGCCCATTTACATTTTATTTTTTATTTCTTTTTCTCTTCCTTCGCCTCTTTCTCTTATTCCGGTGAGATTCTGGTTGATTTTCCGGCGTGAGATCCTACATCTTTTAGTGAATCATCTTCCTTTTCTTGGTGGGGCTTTCTGTCTTATCCGTTTTTCGTCGAAACTCCAAATTTTTTGATCGGGTTTTTCCCTTTTCCGACGGTATTTCTAACGCTGGTTCGTCTTCTCCGGCGATCTTTTCGACATTTTCTCTCCGATCTCACAGGTGCGTTTCTTAACCCGACCTCGCATTTCATTTTCTTTTTAGAATAATTATGTCAGAAAACACGGATTCTCAAAATCGAAACATTGAACCTGTGGGAATGGAGGAATCTTCCTCCTCTCCTCGGATCCAATCGGAAATAGAGGTAGGGAGTCTGCCGGAGCAATCGTCGGCGAAGAGGCGTAAAATTAGGGCCAAGAAAGTTGGTGAAGGCGTGGTGGTAAAAAAAAGCGGAGTGTCACAGAAAAGGATAGCACCACGTTGGAGGAAAGAGGTGGATCCGATTCTTCCAGTTGAACCTCCAGGCGCGGCAGAGTCGGTGCCGAGCGATGCCCCCATGATTGCCGCATTGTCTGAGGATAGGAGTGATTCACGCTCGACACCGATGGATGTTCAGATTAGGTGTCTTGGTAGGGAGTCTATGGAGCTTCACTGGCCTCACGTGCCTCATGGTGGGGCATATTGCCCTGAAGTTGCTATGAGTTCAATAGGTATCCTTCAACCTTCAGATCTTAGGCGATTGCGGGAGAAGTATCACATTCCGGATGATTATGAAGTTCGGCTCCCTACTTCCAACAAGCGGGTATGCAGCAGCAGCGTGGAGGGGGAAACGACTTTTTACAAGGAGGTTATTGAGGCGGGCATTCGTTTTCCCCTACATCCGATTCTGATAGATTTTTTAATTTCTTTGGTCTGGCACCATCGCAGATTTTTCCGAATGGGTGGAGGGGTCTTCTGGCGTACATAGTAAAAAGTAAGATGGTGAGGGCCCCACTATCCTTGGATGTAATTCGAAAGTGCTTTCTTATGAAGATGAAAGGGGATTGGGTAAATGTGGCTCAGCATCGAACGATGATGATCATGGGCGGATCCCCGTCTTCTATCAAGCGGTGGAAGAATGAATTTTTCTTCGTGAAGCCGCCTCAAACAGCTGGGTGGCGATTCCCCTTTGAGAGGAGAGAGCCCAATGAGGAGAAGATGGGGCTGCAGTTTTCTTTAGGAACATTGAGTCAATTGGTTTTCAATGATGTTGTAGGTAGGGGTATGGAAGTAGGAAAGGAAAGGTTTGATGTTCGGGATTTCAAATCCGAAAGAGTATTGGTCACATTTGGCCTACGCAATGTAGTGGTAGATTCGGTGGATGAGGCTCGGGACGAAGGTGAGTAAGAGGGGGAGGAATATGAGACGAGTGTTGATGAGAGTCAGTCTGGTGATTCCCTCTTCCGATCTTCTCTTCCACGCTTTTATTTGCTTCATTTTTATTGTATTGTGACTTATTTCTTGGTCTTATCGCAGAAATGGCGGCGCAAGGTTCGGGTGCTAGTATTTCTGCTTCGGCTTTGGTGGAGGCACGGAGACTAAAAATAGAGGAAATAGCCCAGAAGAAGGAGGAGAAAGCCTTGAAGCGTCAGGCGGACAAGACTGGGAAAGGGTCGGCTTCGACCGTAGGGTCCAAGGAGGTTGTCCTTCCGGAGAAATCCGCGCACAGCAAGCGGCAAGCGGATTTGCTCGAGAAGAGCCCTAGTAAAAAGAGTAAATTGGCAGAGGGGCAGGGTCTTAAAGGTAAAGACCCAGTCGTGACTCCGGAGACCTTCCCTGCCAAGGGTTGTGATGCGACCCAGGCTCTTTTTCTGCCGGTAACCCTTTCAAAGGATAAGGCGACCCAATAGGGGCCTTATTTTGACCATAACTGGAAGGTGGGTACCGCCGATTCTGCCCTTCGTAACCCAAGGGTGGCTGTGGAGATGGCGATGATGAGTGTCTTACCAAAAGACTTGGCGGAGATGGAAAAGTGTTCGCACTAAGCCTTGAGTCGAGACATGGTTGCCTTGGTGAAGAACGTGTGCACTTTCATTTTTAATTCCCTAAATGTCCTTCAGGATCTGCAAATATTTATCTCCCCCTTTTTTTACAGTTATCAGATATTTGTTCCTATACCTCGCGACGCATGGACATGTATCAATCTCTTTATGCTCACGCATATAAAGAGGTGAAGAATTATGCGGATTCGCAGCAGAAGAATAGGAGAGTGTTCGAAGAGTCCTTGGTGGATGCAAAAAAGCTTCATATAGATGCCCAGGCAGAGCTCCAGAGGGTTAAGGATGAACTTAACCAAGAAAAGGAGATCCGTGCTAACCTCGAGAAGGTGCAGGATGAGGTTGCGCAGCGAGAAGGAGATATTCAGTCCAGGGCAATTGCTGAGTTTCGCCGGTCCCAAGAATACCAGACGGAAATGGCACTTCATGTCCTGGAATTTGAGGCTAAGGGGTTCATTGATTGTCGAAACCAGGTTAAGGCCATAGACTTTGAATTTCCAATCGAAAGGTTGGAGGGACCACCGGGGACCGAACTTTCTGAGGTTGAGGATTCTGAGGCGACTGAAGCGAACGCGGCGGATCCTGTGGTTGCATCTCCTGGAGTGGAATCCCCCATTCCGCATGCGTCTGAGCGTCCTGCCGAATGAAACTCGGAGAAGGATGTTTAAGGGTCGGGACCTAGTGATTTCCTTTTCGCTTTTTTTATGAACTTGTTCTGTAAAAACTTAATTCTATTTTGGTGTGGATGGAAGGGTTTGTCCTTCGAGGCAATCCCTTTTTTTATGGTGATGTAATTAAGACGTTTTCCCTCTTACTGGTGATGGTGAGTTCTCTACCGACTCTCATAGAATATTGGTTTACTTTTTTTGAAGCAAATAGACTCTCTACCGTGCTTCTTAAGGCATCGGTTTATGGGTTGTATCTTTTAAGTAGAGAGACTGTATACCGAGCCTCTTGAGGCATCGGTTTATGGGTCGTATCTTTTAAGTAGACAGACTCTCTACCGAGCCTCTTGGGGCATCGGTTTATGGGTCATATCTTTTAAGTAGACAGACTCTCTACCGAGCCTCTTGGGGCATCGGTTTATGGGTCATATCTTTTAAGTAGACAGACTCTCTACCGAGCCTCTTGGGGCATCGGTTTATGGGTCATATCTTTTAAGTAGATAATCTCTCTACCGAGCCACTTGGGGCATTGGTTTATGGGTCATATCTTTTACGTAGATAGACTCTCTACCGAGCCTCTTGGGGCATCGGTTTATGGGTCATATCTTTTACATAGATAGACTCTCTACCGAGCCTCTTAGAGCATCAGTTTATGGGTCATATCTTTTACGTAGATAGACTCTCTACCGAGCTTCTTGGGGCATCAGTTTATGGGTCATATCTTTTTGAATTTCGTTCTTAATTTGTAGCTTGTTTGTCTTGGAGATTTATTATTGTCGGGGAGCAGTCGCTCTTAGGAGTGGAGAATCAAAAAGGAGATTTTATTATCTAGAGGAGAAAATTACATGTCTGCAACATCACAAAGACAAAGACAAACACATACATTTATTGAAAATAGATAAAATGAAAGAGAACTACATTCTCGCCTATTGGTAGAATTTCTTCAAGTTCGATATATGCCAAGTGCGGGGAATAGGGTCTCCCTCCAGACTCTCCAACCGATATGACCCTGGTTGGAGTATGCGGGAGACGCGGTAGGGCCCTTCCCTAGTAGGAGCCAACTTCCTCGAGTTGTGTGGGTCGGAGACTTCGGCTCGTTGTGGCACCAAGTCTCCTGTTTTTACTGCCCTCTCCTTCATTTTGGAGTTGTAGTATCGGGCGACCCTCTGTTGATACGCGGCCATCCGGACTCGAGCCTTTTCTAGGGTTTCTTCTACAAGGTCGAGACTACTTCTTAGATTCCTGGGGTTCGCCTGTTCGTTGTATGTTTCGAGCCTTGGGGAGTGGGCACCAATCTCGACCGAAATAACAGCGTCCACTCCGAAGGCGAGGCTAAATGGTGATTCTCCGGTAGCAGTCCTAGAGGTGGTTCTATAAGCCCAGAGAAGATTTGGCAATTCTTTTGCCCACAAGCCTCAGGCGTTCTCTATGCGCTTCTTTAATCCTTGCAAGAGTGTCCGGTTGGTTACTTCAACCTGTCCGTTAGCTTGTGGATGGCCGACCGATGTAAATCGGTGTTCGATACCGAGTTTACCACAAGAGTCTTTGAACTGCCTGCTTGCAAACTGAGTTCCGTTGTCAGTTACGAGGACCGGCAGAATTCTGAACCTCCAAATAATATCATGGTAGAAGAAGTTTTATGTTTCTTTAGAGGTGATCTTTTTTACCGCTTTGGCTTCGACCCATTTGGTGAAATAGTCGATAGCAACATACATCATTTGATGCCCCTTGGTCGAATTCGAAAAAAGGTCCCAATAACTCCATTCCCCACATGGCTAACGAGACAGGATTGGAGATGGGTTTGTTGGAAACCGCAGGGAGACGAGGTGTGGTAGCGAACTTCTGGCACTGCTCGCATTTTCTGACAAAATCCGATGCGTCCTGTTGGAGAGTCGGCCAGAAGAAACCTCGGCGGAGTATCTTGTGAGCTAACACCTTCCCGCCCGAGTGATCACCACAGATTCCTTCGTGGACCTCTCTCATAGCGAGTTCCGCAACCGTGGGTTGGAGACATTTCAATAGTGGCCACGAGAAGGACCGCTTGTACAACGCTTGTCCGTCGAAGATGTAATGGGCGGCTTTGGTGATCAAGCGTCGGGCCTCTTTTTTATCAGAGGGTAAGGTGTCGTCTCTTAAGTAGTGGACTATCGGGTCCATCCAACCAGGCTCTTCTCCGATTTGCAGGATTTCCTTTCCTTTGACACTAGGTTGGGAGAGAATCTCGGTGAAGACATTTCCTGATTCAACTATGCCAGATGATGCCATTTTGGAGAGTGCATTGGCACAAGAATTCATGGTTCGAGGGATCTGCACTACTTGGAATTCTTCGAAAGCGGAAATCTCCTTGCGTATCTTTTCAAGGTACTTGATCATTCGCTCTTCTTTAGCCTCACTAAAACCGTTGACCTAGCTCACGACCAGTTGCGAGTCACTATGTGCTCTGACATGGTTGGCGCGTAACTCGGCAGCAAGTGCTATTCCGGCGATTAAGGCTTCATATTCTGCTTCATTGTTCGAGGCTCTGAAGTCCAACTTCAGCAATAAAGTCTGCGAGTACTTGTGATTTGATCACAGGCCGTGGCTTTATTTGAATGTCAAATTCCCCCAACTCGATTGCCCAATTAATTAGTCGGCCCGAGGTGTCAGGCTTCTACAATATTTTTCGAAGAGGTTGGTCGGTGAGGACTGTAATGGGATGAGCCTGAAAATACGGACGGAGCTTTCTTGCAGATATGACGACTGCAAAGGCGAATTTCTCAACCTCTTGATACTGCGCTTCGGCGTCATGGAGTACTCTACTAACATAATAAATGGGTTGCTCCGTTTTTCCTTCCTACCGGACGAGTACGGAGCTTAACTCGCTGGGCCCAACAGCCAGGTACAGGTATAAATCTTCCCCCAGTACAGGCTTTGAGAGTAATGGAGGTGTTTGGAGATATGCCTTTAGTTGGTCGAAGGCGGTCTGACATTCTTCTGTCCATTGAAAATCTTTCACGCTTCGGAGGGTTTTGAAGAAGGGCATGCATCTTTCGACGGATTTAGACATAAACCTGTGGAGGGCCGCGATTCTGCCTATGAGCCTCTGCACGTCCCGGACTTCCTTCGGCGCTGTCATTTCTAGTAGCGCTTTTATTTTCTCGGGATTAGCCTCAATTCCTCGCTGGCTGACCATGAAGCCTAGGAATTTTCCAGAGGTGACTCCGAAGGCGCACTTGGCGGGGTTCAATTTCATTCGGTTACGACGGAGTACGGCGAAGGCCTCTTCTAGGTCGGCAATGTGGTTTTGCGCTTCGAGGCTTTTGACGAGCATATCGTCGACATACACTTCCATATTTCTTCCGATTTGCTTGGCGAAAATCTTATTGACCAATCGTTGGTACGTGGCACCAGCATTTTTGAGGCCGAAGGGCATGACCTCATAGCAAAACAATCCTTGGTCGGTGACGAAGGAGGTTTTCGGAATATCGGGTCCGTACATCTGTATCTGGTTGTAGCCGGAGAAGGCATCCATGAAGCTCAGCATTTCATGTCCAGAAGTTGCGTCAATGAGATGATCAATCCTTAGTAACGGGTAACAGCCCTTGGGGCAAGCTTTATTAAGATCGGTAAAATCGATACAAATCCGCCATTTTCTGTTAGACTTTTTGAACATCACCACATTGGCGAGCCACTCCGGATAACTAATTTCACTTATGAATTTGGCCTCGAGAAGCTTATCCACTTCTTCTTTGATGTGCTTTTGTCTTTCGGCGGCGAAATTGCATTTCTTTTGTTTAACCATCTTGTAACTCTGGTCTACGTTTAGTTTGTGGACTGCTACGTCGGAGGGAATTCCCTGCATGTCTGAGGCGGACCAGGTGAAGATATCCGAATTAGTTTTTAAGAAATCGACAAGTTCGGTTTTAAACTTACCCGTCAAGAGGGATCCTATCTGGATGGTTTGTTCATCGAATCTTGGAAACAGAGGGATTTTCGTAAGTTCCTCGACTGGTTCTCCCCGTTTTAATTCAACTCGAGGGTCGGGACCGCCGATCGAGAAGGCTTCTTTGTCGGCCACTTTTGGTTTTTTCATGTTGTCAAACAGTTGAACAATGAAAATAGATGGCGAGTGCCTGATCGAATTGATCGGGTTATTTTCTTTTTTAGCGTGGCGGCGTAACATTCGCGAGCTTTCTCCTGATCGCCGACGACTTCCTCGACGCCGATCCTTGTAAGGAATTTTATTTTCAAGTGGGTGGTGGAAACCACTGCCCCCAGCTCATTCAGTGCTAGCTGGCTGATGATACCATTATAGGGAGAAGGGATGCGGACTATCATGAAGGTTTGCATAATGGTTCGCTGAGCAGGGTAAGTTCCGAATATGACGGGGAGTTTGATTTTGCCCCGCACTTTGACCTCTGCTCCGGAGAATCCAAAGATAGACCAATCCACCGCTTCTAGTCTGTCTTTATGGATATGCATCTCAGCGAATTCTGGTGGAGAACATAGACAGAGCTTCCAGTATCTACGAGAATTCGACTTACATTGAGATTGGAGATAGCGAGTCGAATGATTATAGCGTCATCATGTTGTCGATCTATCTTTCCGTAGTCTTTTTCAGTAAAAGTGATAGGCACGTTGTTGTTTGAATCCGATTTTGACTTTTTCGAGGGTGTCTCCATATAATTGATTTGTCCCGCATATCGGGTGCATCCTTCCACCGTCGGTCCACCGAAAGCGGGACCACCGTAAATGGTATCGATATTCCCGGTGATCCTAGGTGCTTCTTCTTGATCCGAAGCTCTTTGTCTGCTACCTTCCGCTTGGAGACCGGGCGAACGTCGATGTTCATCTGGTCGGTGCACTTCAGATATGGGTCGCTGCTGGCTTCTTGGAGGGTTCTAGAGGTTACGATCGATCCGACCGAGTCCCGCAAGTCTTTCAATATCATTCTTAAGGTGATAACAGTTGTCGGTGGTATGCCCATGATCTTGGTGTAAGTGACAATATTTACTGGAATTTTTTCCCTTTCCTGCATTCAGCATTCTTTCGGGCTAATGTAGGGGTTCCCTATTTTGAATTTCGTACGGGATATTTGACACGGTGGTGTTCAATGGGGTATAGTTGACCCTTTTGGGATGGGGTTTAGGGGTGCGACAACTCTGGCGCTCGTTGTGCCGTGCTTTCTTGTGATTCGGTCCCGGTCTGAGATCGTCTTTCCGCTTCTCACTTCCTCGGGTGCTTTCCAGCTCTTTCTCCATAGCAAAAGATTCTTCATTATTGATATATCGATCCACGGTGGCCATTAGTTCTTGGAGCTCTCGAGGGGGGTTCACATTCAGGGCTACTTTCATGTCACTGTCCTGAATGGCGTGGCGAAGTGCGGCTCGGACCATATCAAAGTTTGGTTCGTTGATCTGGTGAAGTTCCGCGTGGAAACGACTGATGAACTTCCTGAGTGTCTCGTCCCTCCCTTGTCTAAAAGTCAAAAAAATGCTGGCTGGTTTCTTTCGGGGCCGGCTGTTGACGAAATAGGCGACAAATTCCTTCCCTAACTCGTGAAAGGGTTCAATGGAGTTAGGCCTCAGTCGGCTGTACCAGTTACTGGCGTATTTCTTTAGATAGGAGGAGAATGCCTTGCACATGTGGCGTTAGAAGAGTTTCTGATTACCATCGCACGACGATAGGCTCGAAGGAACTCAAGAGGGTCGGATGATCCGTCGTAGAGGTCCAATCGAGGCATGTCTGAATTCGTAGCAACAACATTGGTGATTCTCAGGATGAACGGGGAAGCGATCTCGCTATCCCATTCTGCCAGGAGGTCCGGATTACATTGTGCCTTCATTTGCTGTTGGAGTTCTCTTATCTAACGTTGGAGATCGGCCATGACAGTGGGGTTTTCTTCTGCCTTGTCGTTTCTTGTCGGACTCTCTCTCTCTGCGGAGGTATCTGATCATCAATTTGATGAGCCAAACTTGTGGGCTCCGCCGTTGGGTCATTGCGTTATTTACGGCGATTATCACGACGATAGTCGGACGGCGGGCTGGTGATTGATGCAGATCCCTATTGATGTTGGCGGGGTTTTTGATTCCAAGGATGAAATCCTTCCGAGGATTCTTGTTCCTCTGAAATTTCGGCGGGTGAGATTCTCTCAGCCGGTGGGTTTACAGGCGGGGGTGGTGCCACCGGTTGAGGAGGGATTCTTTGAAGTATTTGTTGGAGGCGATTGCAACGTCTCCGAGTTGTTGTATGAACTGGTTGAAGGCTGTCATAGTAATTGGAGCGTGGTCGGAGACAACCATTTCTCCTATCTCCTCCGGCTGTTCCTGGTTTCGTTGACTGACTTGGCTTTTCGTAACCATTCCACCGTTAGGTTGGGAGGTAGCTTTCGATTTTGGCATAGACGGGTCCCACGGATGGCGCCAATCTGATGACACCCAAAATATGACTGCACGAACTAGCTTGGCAGAACCTGGAATCCTGGGCTCATAGAAAGAGCGTCAGTGGGCTTGGAGTTGTGGCTCCGGACGGCCACTTCGACACTCAAGTCAGAAATAGGCAATCACAAACAATGGACGATGAATGGGAGAGGGCCAAATCAAGTTACCAGATAAAGTGGGAGAAGGAGAATGGAATGAATGCCTTTGCTTGAGTGTAAACCCCCTTTTATAGGGAGGGAGATCCACGATCTTAGAGATGTCAATTAGGCCTTTAATTTAGCCCACGTGGAGCGTGATGGATAGAAAATAAAATCGTGGAGATATGATTCCCGGTGATTCTGGGCGGAGATCTTGGATAGTGGCCTGGGTGGGATGCTTGAATTTTGGATATTGCGCCTGGAGTGCAACGGTAGTCCAGATTGGTCGCACAATGGCGAGATTCCCGTGATTGTATTTGACTTTTTTTTAGGTTCGTTACCGTATGAAGGTGTAATCTTATGGGCGTGGTTCGTTAATGAGTACTGCTTATGGAGGTTAACGTGATCTAGTCGATCGACGAATGATGCATTTGAGGGTCGGTACTGTGTATACCAATTTTACCCCTAACACACAGCAAGATGGGAGTTTCAAATTATCCGCAGCAAAACCCACTCGAAAACACTCAATAGGAGATTCGGCCCCAAGAAATTAACTCGACCGAGAGAGGGAAATATCATTGCCCTTTGCATATGTTGACATTAAAAACCACCACTTTGGCACCACATCATTTAAAAATCCTCTTGTCTAAAAAGGCATTAGATCCCAGAAAGAAGTGGTGTTCTCCTCTTATTCTCAATCACTGAAATTGATTTCATTTACGATTGAATTTTGAATTTTTACCTTACACATGGCACACTCGGCACTGAACGTCCGCTCATTAACCCGCGTAATCAAGCCAACTATCATGTATCAAAAATGACTTGTAGCAAGACTTCAATCAGTTATGACACATTTTGTAAAGAATCACAAATCACAAAAGCACTCGGGGCTTAGAATTGCAAAAGCACCTCCTTTTTGCTTCAAAAAACTCCATTTAAATTATGCTTTTTTACATCAAATGACAGATATTTAAACAGCATTCTTTTTATCAATAAATGAGCCATGGAGCCACGGAATCTGAACAATCATTCGGAGAAAATTTCGGGCATGTTCGCAACTATTCTTTTACGGGATTTTCCTCTTTTGGAGGGGGTGGAGAATGAGGAAAGCAAAAAAATCTCAAAAATTATAGTTTGCTTGTCTGACCCATTAAGGCCCGTTTCTAAAATTTTACCTCTTTTTCAACTAAAAAATAGTATTCTATGGAGCGACTAATAACCACTTCGGAAGATCCTCATCTCTCCTTTTTCCTCCCGTTTAATCGGGCGAGAATGAGAAGCCCTGCGAACACCCCCGTAGGGCTTCTCATTCCTACCCCATTAAACACCCGGGAATGAATTAATGAGAAGTAGGAGAAGCGCTCCTCAGAATCTTATCTTTTAGTCACGCTGAACGGAGGAAAAAGGGAAACAGGCTTTGTGGGTCTTTTGTGGGCCAGGGTTGTCGTATTGGTGTTTTCTTTCTTCGCACCTTCAAAATTATTATGATGGTGGCACACCCTAAACCGCTAAATTCTTGAATCCTGTCTGAGTTTCCATTTTTTTTAACTTTTTTTGCCAATGTACTATTTATTTTATATTCAAGGGCATGATTTTAATGTTGTCATAAATACTAATATAATGGCTTAAATAATATGCAAGGCAAATTTTAGGAGAAATTATCTAAAAATCTGAGATATTAAAAGATGCGAAATGATATTAGCACAACCATGTTTTGATATTTTCACAAACCATCTTGTCTTTTAGTATTTAAAGAGCTGTGAAAAGGATATTACATTTCCCAAAAAGAGCCAATTAAAGAAGAAAAGACAGCTGGGTTTGTGGAAATATCAAGATATGATTGTGCTGATAACATTTCCCTAAAAGATAGAAATAGATACTAATATTAGCAAAACCATGTTTTAATAATAGCATTAACTCATCTTGTCTTTTATTATTTAACCAGCTCATCTTGTCTTTTTATTATTTAATCACCTGTCAAAGATTATTACAGTTCATTAAAACAAGATGAGTTAGTACAATCATTAAAACATCGTAGTGCAAATATCTATCCTCAATTCAGAATAAATTCAGGTAACTATACCAAAATTTAGAGACTATATTTTTGGCATGTTAGAAACTATTTAATTTTATGATCTTTTCTTTCTCCATAAATTTAGAGACTTCATACAAGACAATCCAGGTAACTAGACCAAACAGGGCATATAGGGCTTGCTGCTTGCTTAATGAATTTAGTTTCAAGTCCAGTGGGTTTCGAATTTTGAGTCCAAAACTGATCATTGGACCAAAAATCAGTTTTGGATTCAGAATCAATTCTCAAAATCCAAAACGAGCATGGCCTTAATAAATCGACCCTCTTGATCGTCAGTGAATATACCATACCGTAGGGCCCATGTCGCAATAATCTTTTGATCACTAGCAAGGTGGTTCCTAGATAGAAATGTCTGAATCTGTTGAAGACCAACCCTTTTGTACAATCGGGCTTTTTTAGAGATTAAAATATGAAAATAAGAACATTAAGGCTAGACCTCGCAAAAAGTGACCCAGACCTGACCTGCTAAAATTTGACCCAGCCAGTACAGGTCCCATCAAAACTGGGGCAAGCCTGTAAAAACCTATGCTCTGTTTGGTTGCTTGCATATGGCTGGCAGATTAGGAGAAGAACAAGTCAGATAAAATTAGACAAGCATGGAAGATGGTGAGAAGATTAGGAGGGAGATTTGTTAGTAGTTTCTGGTTGCGCGAGAAAATTAGCGGAAGATGTAGGGTGTTGTTATCAAAATATAGGGTGGAAGAGAGAGGGAAGAGAGAGAAAAACAATAAGACAAGAATCTTCTCCTAATTCTCCACACAAATTTCTCCATTTTGGTGAAAAAAAGGGAGAAGATTATTGTGGGGAACATCTCCACCAAGTAGGCACCACCTAGGATAAAAGGCAATAATGATGTCTAAAAGTTGTCTAGGGGTCAAAGGTCTAAATGAGAGCCAAACATGCTTTGAGATCTTTGGAAGATCTAAAGCATTTGAAACAACTACAATCCCCCCAAAATGAGCAACCAAACAGAGCATAAATGATCGAGGTTCCATGGTGAAAGCCCTTGTAGTCCTGTATTTTCAGAAAGTACTGTACGGACCACATTATAGATAGATCTAAACCAACCATGTGATGGAACACAATGTAAATAGGTTGTGCCCCAAAAATACTTTGGATAGGATGATCCTAGCCCTCCAATCTATAGGGAATTTCATAAATAATAACATGCAATTTCTCTACAGATCAAAGGGCTAGGATCATCCTATGGAAATGATTTTGTCAGCACAACCTATTTACAATATGGACAAATCACATGGACGGTTTGGATCATCCTATTGTAGTGTGCGAATAAAAAACAGAGAAAAAGGGATGATCCTAGCCCGGACCATATGGTTGGGTATGGGTTCACCAAATAGTGAGTTAGTGACCTTTAAGATTATGGGTTGTGTACCGGTTGGGTGAAACCCGGCCTGGCCCACCAGTTTGCCAGGTCTAATTACAGCTTCGTTCGGATTGCAGGAATTATTTTCATGAAAATTTCGGAAAAGAAAAACTTTTCTAAAATTTCCTAATTTTCCATTAGTCTTATACGGGAATTTAATTTAAAATGATATCCCTCTTAACATAAGCCATAATCACAACATTTTGCTCTAGATCATGGAAATAAAAAATGTCCCAAGAAAAAAGATTTGGGAAGAAGATATTTTTCAGCAATCCAAACTAGGCCTGAGAGGATTTGCAGGAATTTCTGAAAAAGTTCGGAAAGAAAAAAATATTTCAAATTAATAGTGCTTTCTTCACACAAAAAAAAAGGATAACTTGAATCAATCCTATTCAAAGGTTACATAGCCCTTCACAACTTTTGATAATATCCCTCTAAATTAATCACAATCAGATCATTTTCCTCTAATTTGTGAAAAGAAAACAAATTCTTGAGAGAAAAAATTACCCGTTATAAAATGTTTTTCTTTAAATCGAAACAGGGCTGCGACTACGAAACACATTTCGACTTTTAACAAATTGGAAAGCTAATACGTGCAAGTAACTAGTGGTACATTCTAACCATTAAAAATTAGTGACCTGTAAATCCCAATCATCCACTTGGGGTCATCCCTCCAATCCCAATCCACGCTCAAGGAGATTGGATAGAGCTACAATTTGGGAAGATCCCAGTTAAGACACCGTCTCACACACTCTAGCTTGAGTTAAAAAAAAATTTAGTCAGGAATTTCTGAACACAATAGAAAGCAAAAAAGAAATAGGTCATACAAAAGCTGTCCACCAGATGACAAAACTTTCCAGCATTTGCACTACAACTTGAAATAAACTAAACACATATTGCAGAATAGCTCAGAGCTGTCCCTTAAGCCATCAAATGATAAAAAAAATCCATGAACTGCCTAAAAACGCGAAGCCAACATAAAAAAATAAACAGCAATCTAATCTTAGCTGTATTTGGATATCTAGAAACTGACCTTACATCACTACAAATGCCTTCTTCCCACCACCGCCAGAGGAACCAGCTGGAATGACTTTCAACACATTGAACCGCACCGTCTTTGCCAAAGGCCTGAAAGGATTAAACACATGACGGCTTTCAATTCGCTTTATATGCATGCCTAAAGTACGGGGCATATCAACCTTTGTTAAAAAAAATGTCCAAGGAATGGAGGAGCCATAAGTCAAAATTTACCTGCACTGCCCGATGGTGACGTGATCCCCTTCTTTCACACGGAAGCACGGGGATACGTGTGCGGGAATGTTTGAATGCCTCTTCTCATATCTGAAAATCAAAATACGAGAATTTTATTTCACCCATCTTAAAAACAAGCATTGAATATATGAGGTGGAGTTATAAGGTGGAGATGGAGTTTGTATTTGGCTTGCCTCTGGTATTTCTTCACATAGTGAAGGTAGTTGCATCGAACAATAATGGTTCTCATCATTTTGGCACTGTGACAGGTGCCTGAGAGAATACGTCCCCTGATGGAAACGTTGCTAGTAAAGGGGCATTTCTTATCAATGTATGTCCCTGCAAACAAAGAGAATCATCCTATTACAACACATGGCTGCATGTGTTGATGATATGCTTCATATAAACAATTCCATGCCCGTTATTCTTAGTATAAAGGTCAACTACCATAGGACATTTGAAACCAATGTAGCCTTGAGATTTTTTCTAAAAAAATAGGATATAATATAAAAAGGTTGGGTTTTAATTAAGTCTAGCTGCCACTTACATTTCAGTAAGCAACTTAAAGGAACACCAAAGATTGCTTCTTAGGTCTTGTCAATGCTTTTTTTGGTCTTGCCAATGCTTCTTTTCAATATTGATCCAAAGAATATAGAAATGGGATTTGCTAAGGTCCATCGCAGAAGACTTGTCGCAGCTGGCCTGTCGCACTTCGGACCAGCCACCTTGTGAATGGAGACAACAGCTTTTGTCTTCATTCACGAGGTGGCTGGTCTGAAATGCGACAGACCAGCCGTGAAAAGCCTTTTGCAATGGACGCTAGCAATTCCCTATAGAAATATATGGAGAGAGAGAGAGAGAGAGAGAGAGAGTCATGGTATGAAAAAAAAACTTCAAAGAAGCCAGCTTCAAAACACAGATGTGCGCGACATACTAATCTAATAAGGGCTAATAGGGGTGCCTTACTAGAAAAAAGAAGGGGTTATAATCCAAATCCCGCTATTATGAAAGTGAGGCTTTAGCGAATAGATGGATGCCAAACTTCTCCTCAAAGTCTAAACTAGTTTGAAGCAACCGGGTGGGGCGGCTTTCTGTGTGCCAGTCTTTCACCCGGTTGTAAGGAGGGACTCACTTAGAGTATCGTTGTTGCTGGTGTGGCGACAGCAGTAAGCAGTAAGCAGCAAGCAGTAAGCAGCAAGCAGCAAGCGAACAAAAACTTACATGAGAAAGTGTTACTAGGGTGTGAGAGGGGAGCCCCTGTTAGCCCTAATTAATTATTGATCCAGGAGCCAACGAGAACATTTTTTTTAGCAGCAAACAGAATCCTGAGATAAATTCGAAGAACGGGAAAGATGGGATTTTTTTTTTTTTTTTTTACTTCTTTCTGGGGGGGAAGGCAATCAAAACTATGTTTGTGATGCATATAAATGAATAAAATGTTACAGTAGCATTCCGGCAAAAAACAAAGTGGTCAAGGTAATGCTTCATTCTAAACTAAAAATTACACATCAGTTAGCTTTACACAACTGTTAACCAACAAGAGAAATAAACAATGCTAAAGGCAGTAAGAAAGATAAGAGGTAATGCTTCATTCTAAACTAAAAATTACACATCAGTTAGCTTTACACAACTATTAACCAACAAGAGAAATAAAAAATGCTAAAGGCAGTAAGAAAGGTAAAGACGAAAATAGAGTGGAATGTTAGAAAAACAAAACAACGTTTAAAGCAGTAATTGTCACTCTTCATAGAATTGCAGAATTTCTTTTAAAAAATTTGCTGCATCATATTTCGTTAAAATGATCTAGCAGACTACTTTAGAAGGGTATTTTGGTGCATTATTCCATCTGTGATGTTATGGGCCTGTTTGTGTTTCAAGAAAGTGGTGGAAAGCAGTGGAAAGGAAAATATTTTCCAACTTTTCGTCACTTTCCATTGTTTGGTTCCACAAGGAAAGACAATTCTAAGTGGAAGGCCATTTCCACTTGGAAAATAAAGTGCTCATAAATTGTAGAAACGCATTCTGTCTTAAAACCTTGGATGTTGCTTTCCTTTTGAGATGGAAAGAACTATCGAGCATGACACTTAACCTCTCAGCGTTTTCGCCCGAAAACGACGAATAGGGATTGACAGCCACAGCCGCTCGATGATTTTCCGTAAGAATTCTTTCAAATCATCCTCCCTCTTCCTCTTAAGGAACCCATTCTCTCGCTTTCTCCACAATCTCCAAGCTCAGATTTTCGTTTGCCTCTTCCTTGTCACTGCTGCTCTAGAAAATCTAACATTTCCTGATCTTGGTCATTAGGATCGAACTTCCACTTGATTTTCCCTCTTTTTGACATTTGAAAGGGAAAAAAGAGCAGAAGTCAGAACAGAAACCAAGATGAAAATACCATATATGCACTGAGAAGCAGAGCAGGTAAACCCTAAATCAAGCCAGTAAGGAAATTGCGAGTAGAGAACCCTAGCGAAGAAATCAAGTGTGAAAAGAAAAGCCTAGAAATTAGTGAGAATGCTTGAGCATGAAGGGTTGGGGTGTCTCCATAGAGGCCTGGGGATAAGCTGCATAAAGGTGGTCCCGGCTATTAGACAAAGAGGAGGAGCAGCTGGAAATGAATTTTGAAGAAACAGATGAGATGACTTCATCATATTTATATTTTGAGGAATATGAAGGAAGATGATTGTTGGGAAGCTAGCCTTTAAGGAGAGGGTGCCCAAGTCCTTATAAGCCCATCCACATACATACGCTTTCCCGATGTGGGATCTTTGCTTTTACGCAGAACTTCAAAAAATTTACCCCTCCACGGGAAAGCAACATGGACAATCTCCCCCTACATGTGGCAGCAACGTGGGAAATAGAGATCTTCCCCGAAGGATTTTTCTCTATCTTTGAGGGTACGCCGGGGTTACCAAGATCTTCCCTGAAGGACTTTTTCCATCCTCGAGGACACAAGAGTTACCACACCCCGTCTCCTATACCACTGTTTGGGAGCCAGGTAGAACTCACCCTCAAAAGCTAGCATTTAAGAGGGGGAGGGTGCCCAAGTCCTCTGTTCTAAAAGGCAGCTGCCCAGGCCGCCTAGGCGCTGGGCGCAGAAAAAACGCCCCGCCCAGGCCCTGGGCGTTTAAAAAAGCAGTCTCACCGCGTGGGCGTTATTAGGCGGCAGCCCAGGCGATGAGCGGCGCCTAGGCGCTGAGAGTGAGCCTGGGCGGGGCGGGTTTGAAGACTCAGATGAAGATAGAGTCTTGGTCTTGGAGGGAGAGGACAATGATTGGTGAAGATTGAAGAAGTGCTTGGATTTTAATCTTTTTTTTGCAATGGATTTGTGTTGTATTGTTAAATACTTAAATTATTAAGTACTTTATGCTTAATTTCTTATTATGTTTTTGACTTTTTGTTATTATTTAATGTTTAGTGCTTATGCATAAAATGGTTTGGATTGTTATATATTCAAGTATTTATATTTTATATAAAAAAATGTAAGATATTATGAAAATATATTAATATCTAAAAAAAATGAAAAACGCCTGGGCGCTGGGAGGTCAGTCAGCCGCCCAGCGCTTTTTAGAACACTGCCCAAGTCCTTTATAAGCCCATCCACATCCAGAGGCTTTTCTAATGTGGGAACTTTGCTTTTGCGCGAAACTATGATTATTTTTCAAAAAATTTACAAAAACCGGGGAAAAGATGTCCCCGCCGCAAATAACATATTATCGGAAACCCTAAAAAGGTTCACGGAAATAGTATGAGTTCCGAACTAATCATGCCCCCCCCTCCACCCCCGTGATCACCAAGGGTTACAATAGTATCCGGCAGGAGAGCACCGTCTTTTGCCAAAGCATCCGTCCTGGAGTTGGCGAATCTCCATCGATGCGCTAATTTGGGGCAAAAGATACGGATCAGATCACGTATCGCATCCAGTGTGAAGGAAAGCCACCACGGTCCGGGACTTTGGTTAGAAGCCCATGCAATGGCGTTGGTTGAATCCCCTTCTACGATAAGAGATCCCAGATTGTTTGTGGCATATCATTTTAGTCCAAATAGTAACGCCCTTACCTCAACTTCATTAGCGTCACAAATACCAATGGGACCGGAGTAGGACATGAACACAACCCCCATCTCATTGCGAATGGATCCCACCAAAGGCTCTGAAAATCGGAATCGAATCGTAAATCGTAACAGAGTTCGAATCGTAAATTGGATTATAAATCGGAGGATTAATTCAGATTTACATATAAAAATGAGAAAAAATATTATAAATAAATAAAATATTAAAAATAAGAATAAAGTGAGTAATTATCTTTGTTTTTTATTCAAAACTTTTAAGTTAAATATAATAATTCTATGATTAGTAATCCGAACCACAAACCATATTCATCGTACAATAAATCACTAAACAAAGCACAAACTATATTCATCATAATCATAATAGTAAACAAAGCACATACTCAATTCTATAATAATCATCATTCAAAAAAATGCCAGTAATAAACAAAGCATATTGAAATGATTTTCATTTCAAAATCACAATCAGTTTATAAAATCTAAAACAGACAGAATCGTAAAAATCGAACAATAAAAATCGCACGATTCAAAGTAGAATCGTACTTGAATCGTATAATTTTTACAAAAAATGATTCTTCTTCCGATTTGAATCGTTCAATCAACGATTCGATTTGAATCATACAATTAAAATCATAAATCGTACGATTTTAACATATCATTGATCCCACCAATGCCGGCAAGTCCCAGGTTACCCAAAGAGCTACCGTCAAAGTTTAACTTGAACCACTCCACCGGTGGTGCCTCCAATTTGGGAGAGATGGAAGAACGATTATTATTTTTTTCCGATACAACAGTTGACCAATGGCGTAAAATCTCATTTGTTGAGTAGGGAATGTTCATTTTAGGCTTATATCACGAGATTATGGTGAGCTTATTATCCATTGCGATATGATGCCACATCCTCGCTTTGGTATTTAACAATACAACAAGGTTTACGAGTATGACCTCCACATCGAATTGCCGGCACACCGATGAAAAGCACCCCCCCCCCCCCCCCCCCCCCGCCCATCCCCCTCCCGGCATTTAAAAGGACTTCGGTTACACGGTTCGTAAGGATCGTGGATATACCAAAGAATCGGATAATGTACATCCATACCACATATGAATAGGGGCAAAGCAAGGGTCTCCGCTGTTTCTCGACAGAGAATACACCAGCTAGCCATTCGAAAGGAGCGCCGTTTGAGGCGAAGTAGGTGATCAAAACAGAGGTAAGTGATCAAGGGTCACCTCAGCTTCTCGGCACGGAATACACTACCAGCTAGCCATTCGGAAAGAGCGTCATTTGAGGCTATCACAGGTATTGATGCATCAGTGGGAGACTGTTCAAGCAAAAGCCATAATACGAGGGGGGGATGGAGCGCCAAATCCGAGCACACCGGGAAGGTGCTCAGATCCACTGCGAGCTGTGCGAAAGTAGGCTTTTAAAGGCTTTTACATGGTATGTATTTTGGAGTCAGGGGAGATGGATTATATTGTCTTTGCATTCAATTTGAGACCCATTGACATGGGACTTTTGACTTTGAAAAGTCAAACGAGGAGCAGTTGTGGCAATCTGCATTAAAGGAGAAGGTGCAGAAATCCATCTGCTTGGCCCCAAAGCACATGGGACATGCATTGATATCTTCTTCTTTTTTTAGAAGTAACATGCATTGATATCTTCTCCATCCAAAAGATCCTAAGTTACCTGCCCTTCAATTTATGAAACTTGAAATGGACAGTTAAATAAGAATGCAAGAGCCTACATACAACAGGGAAAGCCTCTACAAAATCAAGGTTTTAAATTTCAGTTTCGGGGGTAATGTAAGACCTAGCCGAAACCGAAATTTCAGCCGAAATTCGGTAAAGACACCTGAAATGTCTCTTTTTTGGGCCGAAATTACCAAAATTGCTGCAGCCGGGAAGGGAATAAAAAATTATTATTATTTTCAAATTTCGCCAAAATTGACGAAATTTCCGACCGAAATTTGGTACGTTTCACCAATTTTGGTTTTGGAACGTTTAGGTTTCGGTCTTGACCGAAATCCGAAATTTCGGATTTTGGACGAAATTTAAAACCTCTACAAATAGAAGAGTTTAGGGCAGAAGGGTTTAGGGCCAATTCACATTGTGGCCCAGGATATGAAGTTTTGGATTATGGAGGGGATGCTACCCAACTGTACTTTTGCCCTTTATTGTTCTTATTTAGATAATGGAGGAAAACCCGAACTTCTCTATGGACAGGAGAACTTGGGAAAGAGAGCAATCCAGTGATACCAAAATTATCTATGAGGTAGAGCTGCTTCTTTACTGATGTTGGAAGAATTATGCTTTGATCTTGGAAGGCATGGATTAAAGACACCAACACTTCTAAGAAAAAGCTAAATTCAGGTCTTATCAATCTCTGAACCACTATGTTACCAGGAGATGACGAGGGTAACTCATACAAAATGCCAATTTAAGTAGTCAAAGTAATTGGACATGGGTAAATCATACTAAATGCTAATTTAAATAGTCAAAGTAATTGAACACTAATCCACAATTATTGGTAAATACCAAACCTTAGAATGAAGGAAAAAGAGAATGAAACCATGATCCAATGCAAGTTAACACTTCTAGGAAAAAGCTAAATTCAGGTCATATAAATCTTTGAACCACTATGTTACCAGGGGAGGACATGGGTAACTAATACAAAATGCCAATTTAAATAGTCAAAGTAATTGGACATGGGTAAATCATAAAAACTGCTAATTTAAATAGTCAAAGTAATTGATCACTAAACCACAATTATTGGTAAATAGCAAAAATTAGAATGAAGGAAAAAGCAAATGAAACCATGATCCAATGCAAGTTAAAACCCATACCCAAACTGTGCAGATGTTGCAAGCAAGAAATCATAATTAGGTTATGTGAATATGATTATGCTTCCACTATGATTATCATTGTTTTGGAAATCTTACGAATTACGATTCAAATTTTACAATTCAACGAAATCTAATGGATTTCGATTTGTTTCCCATAATTGAATCAAAATTTGTATGAATATTATGATTTTCGATTAAATGAGACTGGAAATATGTTTCTTTGGCGAAACTTGACTTTGTCAATTGTCCTAAAGTAATGAATAAAAGAGTTCGTTCTCTCAAGATAAGGACTTCTATTTTAGATCTAGTAAACTCGGTCATCAGTCAATCGAGCTAGCCGTTGCACGCTAGCCTTAGCAGTCCTTTTGAAGCCGTGTTTTGGAAAAGTCTAACGAAAGATAAGCGAAGAGCAGTGGCTCAAATTTTACTGTTTTGTGAATATGATTAAGCTTCCACTATGATTATCATCATTGTTTTGAAAATCTTATGATTTATAATTTTACAATTCAAACCAAATCTAATGGGATTTGATTTGTTTCCCATATTTGAATCAAAATTTATAAGAATATTATGATTTTCAGCTAAATAAGACTCCATCACAAATCGTACAATTTATGCGATCTATCCTAATTAAATTTTAAATAAAATAAAATAGTAATTTGTCAAAAGACCCCTTTCTCCCTTGCATTAGAAGCCCAGGAAAACCTCTCGTGAGAGGTTTTATCATCCCTTTATCAGTAGAAAAAAGTCTCTTGAGAAGGAAGAAAGAGAAAGTAGATAAGTTCGAACGATCCAAACCAGCTTGAACCAGTTCTACTTGAACAGAGAAGAAAAAAAAGAAAACGATTAGAAAAAGAAAAAAATACGAAGACAAAGGGGAATGAGCAATTCAAACCAGTTCTACCTGAAGTAGACAAGAAGGAGAAGAAAAAAATAAAAAAGAAAGAGGGGAAGGGCCAGTGCGAATAAGTTCTGCTTGAAGCAGTTGAACAAATTCTGCATCCATTTCAAACCAACATAAAAGAAGAAGAAGATGACGGAGAAAAATATATATATATATATATGATAACTGATGTCTTCTTCTGCTTGAAGGAGTCGTCTTTTGCTTAAGGTTGATATTATAAATAGGTGGGGACTACAAATCATCCGATGCACTTGTCCACATTTGGCAATGCTTCCCATTTTCCCTCCTGAGAGGACAAAAATGGTTGAAAGAGTAGCATGAGAATCACCCGAAACGAATCTGCATATCTCCAAACAAAAAAACATGCTTTTCACCGCTCAAAGCGGAATTTGAAGAAATAAGTATTGTAAGTTAGAATTGCAGCACGTGTTCTTCTGGAGTTTTTTTTTCAATTTTCAAGGCAAAAAAGATAAAAAGTGTTGCGGCGAATGGTTGTTGAATTTCATCATTCTCCTTTTTTTCTCACACAAAGATTAGTATATGTAGATTACATGTCACCTTCATTGGCAAAGATTGTAAGCACGTAGGTAGTGAGAGTAAAAGTTCTTTGTTTATTATCCTCTCTCTCTCTCTCTCTCTCTCTCTCTCTCTCTCTCTCTCTCTCTCTCTATATATATATATATATATATATATATATATATATATAGTGACATCAAGTACATTTACTATTACAAAATTAATATGCTGATAAATATAAACATTGTTACACACTTTCTCTCCCTTTTTCCACATGATTTGGGGAACTCATACCAGTATATGCACTTAGTCAAGCACACAACATGTGCTGCTGCGAATTACTTACATCAAGAAGGGTGACAATGATAACGAGGACACCAACGACTTGCCAGTTAGTGACAATTGATATTTTGTCATTTAATGCTTGGACTTTGATAATAGATCTAAACTTGTATCTTTTATTATTTTTAAGATCCAATTTGCACGGGTTTGGATGGAATATGGATGATTAGTCTGTGACATGTTTATTAGAAAAAAAAATACATATTATGATATTAAATAACTAATGATGGTAGTTTATATTTCAATTAAGGGCCTCTTTGATTTTAGGTTATATTGTCCTGAATGATATCTATTCTGAAAAAATATGCTATTCCATGTGTTTGGTTGCACAAAAGCCAGGATGGCTTCGGATTTTTCTTGGCATTTGGGTGCCACATCAGCATAACTCCTCCTTTGATTGCCAATATAGCATTGAAATCCCAAGAGATTAATCATGAATCAGTGCATGTCTGATGATGTGTCACCCTTCACCTCCCTATAATATCAAAGCCCAAAAGCACAAAAAAGGGGGGATTTTGCTTGGAATTCTTGGGAATGACGCTTTCTTTCTCGATTGGTAATTAAACCTGGTACCATACTCTGCGAGGTTGACAACCAAACACTAATTACCACTATTCTCCGAGGTAAGTTCCAGGAATATCCAATGCTTGTCTCCTCCATGTTGACTACTTATTCCACTACCCTCCGAGTCTATGCCATGCAACCAAACAGACCCTAATTGTTTAACTATCCAGGGCATATCTGATCCCATGTTGCTACTTTAACCCAAAAAATAAGAGCAACTGAAAACCGTGACGAGACGAGGGATTTCACTTACCCAAGGCAAGACTCGTCTGGAATAAATATTGGATCCATTAAATTTATTTCGAAAATCTCCATCGCATTGTCAACAAGAACAAGAAGAACAGGCGCCTGAGAGAAGAACCTCACTTCCAGCACTGAGCACAATTCATATAGCTTTGTTATCCGGCGGACGGGCGATCTAACCATACGTAGGCCGCAATCCATCTCGATCGTCGACTCCATTTGAATCCGCCCATCCTGTTGCATCCCTCACTGAACATATCATCCACACAACCCACGTTTGCTACCACCAAGTTTGCCTCATTCTCCCTCTGTTCCTCATTCTTCACGGCCTCTTCACCTCTGTCAACACACATCCCACCGGCATCAAAAATCCTATTACTACCTTTTTTGGCATGGCCAACCGACTAAACAACCCCCCCTTTCAGGAAGCCAACACCCATGCTCATCACCCCTAGTATGACAATCGCCATCTCTTGTCGCTGCAATGGCATCATCTCCAGCAACACCATGACCACTACGGTCAGGGTCGCCATCGCAGTGCAAGTCACTACAGAGAAAAGTTACCAGTGTTCATATGGGCTTAATTTGAGATGGGATAACATCTATTTTTTATTAATTATTTCGCATCTACTTTTATCTTTCCAAAGCCGAAAGCTCAAAGCCGTAGAAGACTTTTAAAAAGGCCTATGTTTCTGATGTAGATATTATGATTTATTTCCGCATTATTTAGTTTCTAGTATTTTTATTTCCATGTTATTAGTTTCAGGATTTTATTTTCCATGTTATTTTTAGGAATTCTTATTTTAGTAGGTTTCTATCTTTTAGGTTGTTAGTTGCCTATTTATAGGCCTCTTTACAGCTTTATTGTGAACTTTGATGATTAATTGAATTGATTGAGAGCTTCTCCCCCATATTTCTATTCTTCCCTCTCTTCTCCTCTTCTTCTTCCACTTCTCCCTAATTTCGTCTCTTCTTCTCTCTTATTCTTCTCCTTCTCCTCTTCTTCTGTTTTTCTCCCCTTTTCTTCTATATTTCTCTCCCGGTCCTACACCAAATTGGTATCAAAGCCAGGTTTCTGTTAAATCCTCTTACTCTTACTCTGATAAGAGTATGGTAACTTACCTTAATACTAGCTTTCTGTTTTGGCGTGGTAAATTAGAAATCTTTCTTCTCTCTCTCCTCTCCACATTTTCTCTCTCTTCACTTGGGCAATTTCCGCTCACAATTGGGTCGGTCATCAACACGAAAATTGTTCGTGACAACTTTTCGAGTATATCCAGCCTACTTTCAGCAGTCAACAGTGAGTGCAAGCACTGCGACGACCAACTTTGGACGTCCATCTGTTTTGGTCCGATCACAGATTCGAGCCATCCGAGAGTCCGATTTTAGATCCGCGAAAAGCAGTGTCTTCCATTCGACCCGACATACAGATCAGACGGTTGATTTTATTTTTCGAGGTCGATCCCAATGGCTCCATCATATGTTCCATATTTTGATGGGTAGTACGATCAATATTTCGAAGACCGCACTTCCTATAGTTATTATGAGACTGCATGTCTGTGGTGGACCAATGCTCTGATGCATATCATGAATACTACGGCTATGATCACCGAGCAACCATCTACTGAGCCAGAGAAACTGTACGACGACAAGCCAAGAGATTATGGATACGTCGAATCACGGACAATCGTCACGGAGGCAGGCCTCTATTCCGTCTATGGGAGGAGGTTCGTGATGAGTTTATGGGTATTTATGCAATAAAGGCATATCGGTATGAAAGACAATTGATGCATGAAGCAGCTGCTCGACAAGAAGAAGCTGCTCGTCGTGAACAAGAAGCCGCAGGCCGACATGCACGAGAAGCCGAAAATGAAGCAGAAAACAAATATCAAGAGCGTTACATGCATGAGGAGGAATTTGATACAACTACTGCAGAGCCTCATGATGATCCAGCTGGCATTGTTGATGAGGTCATTATAGTTGAGTCCTTGATTATGTCAAATATTGAGTCTATGATGGCAGATACTGAGTCAATGATGTCAGATATAGAGCCAGAGAGTACAGTGATTGATGAGGTTGACGACGACGAGCATGACGATTCAGAGATTTCCCAGCACCGATTGCCAAGCCTCTAGAGAGAGATCTTGACACTTCACAGTAGAGGCAGATATTGTGACCGAGCCATGTGATGCTGCTCCACTGACTGAGTCGACCGAGCATCATCTGAGTCAGCGCCGAGTGACCTGACTAATGAGCCATTACTTGAGACGAATGACTTAGAGCATATTGTTGAGGATTGCCCTATCTTTGAATCGATTGAGCAGATTGTCGCGATTTGTGCTGACACAGAGGAGCTTGTTACGCACATTGATCTGGAGGATTGCCCGCATGATATCATTATGCCAGATACGATTCCAGATGACTTTGTTGTTGATTCCATTGAGCCTGATGAAATACCAGCGCGTGTTGATCTTTTGGAGGATAGTCATAGCTTGATACTACCTCCTGCTATCATGCCGATCCAGGATGAGTACGTTGCCATCTTCCCAGCTTATTTGATTGTCAAGAGAGGTTCGCGTCTTTATGATTCTGTATAGATGATTTCTTCTGTATTACTACGCTCGTGTTCCATACCACTTTCCCAGTCATTACGAGCGTTGTCCAGCATTCCAAAGTTTGGAGGATTGAAACTCATGCTACTTGAGTGGGCCGTCTACATATTTGATCCAGGCGGATTAGAACTCGAGGGCGAGTTCTTTTCAAGCGGGGGAGAATGATACAGATATTAGGATTTATTTCCGCATTATTTAGTTTCTAGTATTTTTATTTCCATATTATTAGTTTCTAGGATTTTATTTTCCATGTTATTTTTAAGAATTCTTATTTTAGTAGGTTTCTATCTTTTAGGTTGTTAGTTGCCTATTTATAATAGGCCTCTTTACAGCTTTATTGTGAACTTGATGATTAATTGAATTGATTGAGAGCTTCTCCCCCATATTTCTATTCTTCCCTCTCTTCTTCTACTTCTCTTCTCCTAATCTTCCCTCTTCTCCTCTTCTCCTATTCTTCTTCTACTTCTCCCTAATTTCGTCTCTTCTTATTCTTCTTCTCTTCTTCTCTTCTTCTTCTTCCACTATTCTTCTTCTTCCCCTATTCTTCGTCTATTCTTCTCCTTCTCCTCTTCTCTTTTTCTCCCCTTTCTTCTATATTTCTCTCCCGGTCCTACATCAGTTTCCTATTCGCCTCTTCCCATATCTTACCAGTCCTTTCAAGTTTCACCTACCAAAATACTAGCAAAGTAGAAAACCAAAGCTGAGTATGCAGTTTAATTACAATGTCGGATCAATGCAAAACAAAAAAAAAAAAGCACATACCAAAAAAAAAAAAAAAAACCCTCGTTTCCGCCTGGAACTTGAGGCAGCTGCAACGGGGATAATTTAACAAAATTCAGCATTGTTTTAATGCCAAACAACAAACATAAATACTTCCAGCTTAGAAAACAATGTCAACAAACAAAATCAATACTTCCATGACAACAAGAGCTTTGAACTAGAGCTTATCCCAGAGATAATCTATCTCACAATCAAAGACGGTGATGAATTCAGACGGAGAATGAATAATTCCTTATTTTATTATTGCCTCTGATTTATTTATAATTTATTTATATTTTTCTAATTTATATACAGTTTCTTATTTTTGATTTATGTATATAAATCTTATGATTTATGATTTGACCTCTAGTATGATTTACAATTTGTTTTTGATTTTCAAAACATAAATTAAGGCAAAAAGTTCGAATAGGCTTTCCATCAGAACGATCTAGATAAAAATACTGATAAGATATGAAACATAATAGGGTACCTTCTTCACCATATAGCATCCTATCAGATGGTAAATCTATGGTTAAAAAGTTCATTAGGAGACAACTTGAAAATACTAATAAGATTTGGAAAATGATAAGGTACATCAGGCAATTAGGAAACAAACATGTAGAAACCTATGAAATCGATACAAGTATACGGATACAGAAGCAAGAATGGAGATACTACTCGGCAATTTCTAAAATGCAGGACGACACGGACACGGGTATCCCATGCCATGAGATAAGACACAAGACATCTATAAATAAAATAGCGTAAAACTTACATATATTTAACTTAGACGATGAACTTAATAATAAATTTAAAAATAAATTTTAAGACTCGCATTCTCAAAGTTATAATTGCAAATATAAGACGACAAAAGAAGTAAAAAAAAAAACGTGACAGTACATTTGAAAAAAGAGGCATATGTTTGAAATGTGATAACAATTTTACGAACATAAGTATTGATGAAGCACCGGTGAAGAATATTGTTTTCTTATCGTATTGGACATGGTATGTTGGCCCGTCTAGAAGTATCCAAGTATCATAGACTTCGTCGTGATGCATAATATTATATAATTATATGGTGAATGTATGTTTTTTTCTCTTCAAAAAAATATATGGCGATATGGTTAATAACTTGATAGAGATAAGAGTAGGCTACAGCTTAATGATTTCGGTAAGGCATTTATTGTTCTTGTCCCTTTAGATAATTCCAAACCAGTCCTTACTTTGTCATTTGTGATATCTGTACTTTACTATTTTCCACTCATCAAAATAGTGGTGGTCAGATTTTTAAGACTACAAATAAAAAGGGGTTCAAAACACTTGACCTTGACGCACCAGATCTCCATGTTTCCTCTTCATTCAATTAAGGATCTCTCTACTTCACAAAAAAAGAGATACTACGTAACTGCATAGGAAATCTGGCGAGTTAATAGAAACAGAAAAGATTACAACTTAATGATCTAGGTAAGACATTTATTGTTTTGTTACCTTTAGTTTAATTCCAGACCAGTCCGTACTTTGTTATTTGTGTTCTCAATTTTCTTGTTTTCCACCCATCAAACTAGTGGTGGTCTGTTTTTTAGGCTACAAATAAAAAGGTTTCAAAACACTTGACCTTGATTCACCAGATCTCCATGTTTCCTCTTCATTCAGTGAAGGATCTCTACTTAACAAAAAGAGATACAACAAAACTACATACGAAATCTGAAGAAATTGGATGTGATTTATTAAGAGAATCAGCATCCTTGTGAATGTCAAAATAGTCAGCATACATCATGTTCATTTAATTACATTTTCTGTTGATGTAAATAGAAAATTAAGAACTGCTAACCCCCACCCCAAAGAATTTCTCAACACCCACCTATTGGCCTCATATTGATCACACTTGCATCAAAATGATTTTCATGGAAACTGTGAACCAACCAACTCAACCCCATGGAGGCTATAGACAGTATGCGATGAATGCATAGCCTATAAAGAAAGATAGGAACTCCTCACTTACCATAAAATCACAGAAAACCCTTCTACCCTATGTGTTGATGTTCATCTGGTAGCGTATAGTCAATAGATTGAAGGATCTTGCAATGAAAGTTTAGCGGCCTAGTCAAGTCCAGCTCATTTAGTTAGCTTGATGAGTCATGGCTAGTTTGAATTTGAGGAAGACTAGATCTATTCATACATCACTAAACTTAATATTAATTTTGTTAAATATAAAGTATAATGAATTATATAGCAAGTACAATTGTTGTTTATTGAAAAAAAAAGTGCAAAATTTTATAAAACAATTGATCCAAAAATGTTTTCATATGCTTAAAAATAAGTGGAAAGAGTTTCAACTCTATACATTAGATAACATATCTACTCCGCCGGCCCAAAATATAGGGCGGCCACATTTTTTGGATGATCCAAACCATTCATTTGATAGGCCCTGACATTGATAGGGTGTGCCCAACAAATCAGCTCCATAGGATCATCCTAACCCTTCGATTTGTGGAGGTTAAAATGGACACATTTGTGCAGGTAGTCCATTTTAACCTCCACAAATTGAAGGGTTGGGATGATCCTATGGAGCTGATTTTTTTTGTCACACCCTATCTATGTCAGGGCCCGTCAAATGAATGGTTTACATCACCTAAAAAAATGTGGGCCCCACTGTATTTGGGGCCGAGGGAGTAGATAACTTATCTACTCTATAGAGTCGACGCTTTTTTCTCTAAAAATAATTTCAACGCTTTTTTCTCTAAAAATAATTTTCTTATAACTTATAACCAGTGCAAAATTAAACATACTTATGTATACTGATATTTACAAAAACATCATTTCAACAAAACTGGCATGTTCATGAGAAAATTGACCCACACCCAACTCACAAGTCAAAATCTTACATCATACTGAATGGCCCCAATCCAAGTACAAGTTCTTTGAACCTCAAAAGAACACACATGAAACAATAATATTCAAGAAACACTGAGGATCCCAACGAAGAATGGCAATAGTACTCAGATACTAGCTTAATTATAACTATCTACAAGCACTTAATTATAACTATCAACAAGCTCATAGATATTACTACTTCCATCAAACCTTCGCACCATTGTTCAAATAGACAGAAAACAGTTTTTAGCAGCTTTTGTTTAAACGCAGATGTTGGTACGATCATCAGTCCTCCTAACCTTTCAGCCCCCTATTTTTGATAGCTAACACCGATCCATTTGCATATTTAAACGACACATTGCAATAGTCCAAGCCTAGACTTTTATCATTTAATAGAAAAGAATGACCATGATAAGTAACCCATTGAAAAACATCTTTCCAAAGAAAATCCACATCAATCATTTCAAAATTATCTTCCTCTCACTTCATCAGAACAAAGCCAAGCACCCAATAATAAAAAAACGAGAAAAATCAATAGACAAAGAACAAGTTTTCATCAACTAACTCAACTTATTAACAATATAGAAAGAACAGAAGAGTATCAAACCTTCAATCGCATCTCTGGGCGGCTTGAAGCCCAATCCAATATTTTTCCACCATCGGTTTCCACCTTTCCCAGGCCTCTTTCCCTTTCCACCTTTCTTCGAGCTGTGAGAAGAGGACAACAAATGCTAACTTTTTTTTTGAATGGTATAACAAATACTAAAGTTGAGAATAAATACATTAAAAATAAGGGCATTTCTTCTATGAAAATAAAAGGCCATTCCTTACCTTAGAAATACCTTCGGTTGCTTCAAGAACGCCTTCTCCGTCTGCATTAACAGGAAAAATTTAAAAGATCGATTCCTTTTCCTTTTTCTTCATCATATATATATATATATATATATATATATATATATATATATAGAGAGAGAGAGAGAGAGAGTTTATATGGTGCAAGCACTGTACAACCAACACCATATGATGATCCAAACCATTCATTTGATGGGCAACAATGCAAATGGGTTGCGCCCCAAAAATCATTTCCATAAGATGATCCTAGCCCTCCGATCTATAGAGGAGTTGTATATTATAGAAACTTTAATAGATTGGAGGATTGAGATCATCCTATGGAAATGATTTTTGGGGCGCAATCTATTTACGTTATGGCCCATCAAATAGACAGTTTGGATCATCCTATCGTGTGGGTCGTACAGTACTTTTTGAAAAATACTGGACTATACGGGCTTACAGCATATAAAAACTATATATATATATATATATATATATATATATATATATAGAGAGAGAGAGAGAGAGAGAGAGGAAAATGATTGTGAGCTTGAAGCTCATATAGCTTATATGAGCTTGAGGGCCCAAACACATGGGTCCCACATTTTTTGTGGTGATCCAAACCATTCATTTACAAGGCCCCATCATAGATAGGGTGTGTACCAAAAATCAGCTCCATTGGATCATCCTAACAACTCCAAAAGCGAAGGGCAAAAATGGGCAGATTTGTGGCAAACGGTGTCTGTCCATTTTGCCCTCCACTTTGGATGGGTTAGGATGATCCTATGGAGCTGATTTTTTGTACACACCCTATCTATGTAAGGGCCTTTCAAATGAATGTTTTGGATCATCCTAACAATGTGGGCTCACATGTGTTTGGGCCCTCAAGCTCATATAAGCTATATGAGCTTCAAGCTCACAATCATTTTCCTCATATATATATATATATATATATATGTGAGGAAACTGTTGGTGAGCTAGCTTGCCCAATCACATGGGGGCCCACTTTGTTAGGATGATCAAAACCATTCATTTGAAAGTCCCTTACATAGATGGGGGGTGTACCAAAAATCAGCTCCATAGGATCATCCTAACCCCTCCATTTGTGGAGGACAAAAATGGACAGACACAAATCTGCCCCATTTTTGTCCTCCACAAATGGGGGGGTTAGGATGATCCTATGGAGCTGATTTTTGGTACACCCCCTATCTATGATAAGGCCTTGCAAATGAATGGTTTGGATCACTCCCCAAAATGTGGGACCCATGTGATTGGGCAAGCTAGCTCACCATAAGTTTGGTGAGCTCAGTTTCCTCTATATATATATATATATATAAGGCCTTGCAAATGAATGGTTTGGATCACTCCCCAAAATGTGGGACCCATGTGATTGGGCAAGCTAGCTCACCATAAGTTTGGTGAGCTTAAGCTCATATATATAGAGGAAACAGCTCACCAAACTTATGGTGAGCTAGCTTGCCCAATCACATGGGTCCCACATTTTGGGGAGTGATCCAAACCATTCATTTGCAAGGCCTTATCATAGATAGGGGGTGTACCAAAAATCAGCTCCATAGGATCATCCTAACCCCTCCATTTGTGGAGGACAAAAATGGGGCAGATTTGTGTCTGTCTATTTTTGTCCTCCACAAATGGAGGGGTTAGGATGATCCTATGGAGCTGATTTTTGGTACAACCCCCATCTATGTAAGGGATTTTCAAATGAATGGTTTGGATCATCCTAACAAAGTGGGCCCCCATGTGATTGGGCAAGCTAGCTCACCATAAGTTTGGTTAAGCTCACCAACAGTTTCCTCATATATATATATATATATATATATATGGAAATAACTGTGTAAGGAATCAAAGAGAAGAACTGTAGACAAAATTTTCTGAGAAAAAAAAAACAAGTTTCCAGTTTCAAAGCCTAGGGTTTTGCAGAACAGAAATCTAAAATCCTTCATCAAAATAACACAGTGTTTCAGATTTTAGCACAAATCCACAACATTTCTACTGATTTTTAGATCAGAACGAAACATAAAGTAAAAAACGAAGAAACAGAGAACAAAGAAAAAAGGGGAAAGAAAATCAAAAAATCTAGATAGAAGGAACTAAAAATCTACTTGATTTGAAAAATAAAAAAGTGGGTATTTCAGATCTAACCTGCTCCGCCATGGTCGATAAGAAGAACTCAAGAGAAGAGAGATGCTGGAAGGCAAAAGCAAACAAGAATGAGAGGAAACCCTAGTTTATACTACTTTATATAGTGAGAGCTAAATGCTTAACGATATATTGGGAGATAATTCACCCCCTCTGCAGTACGTATTCGCCCCACTATAACGTGAACAGTGGGCGAATTCGTACCTTTTTGACGTTTTTGACGTCAAATCACGTTAACCAGGGGCGAATTCGTACTGCAAGGGGAGTGAAAATATCATGAAAATATCAACGCCGCGAGATATTTTATATTACGTGAGGTCGTCCAAAAGTACAGCATGGCGCACATCATAGGATGATCCAAACTGTCTATATGTTTGGCCACAGTTTAAATAGGTTGTGCCCGAACAAATCATTTCCACAGGATGATCTCATGTCTCCCATCTATAGAAGTTTACATAATGTGCAGTTTCTCTTTAGATCCGAGGGTTAAGATCCTTCTATGGAAATGAATTTTAAGGGCACAACATATTTACGTTGTGGCCCAACAAATGGGCTTATGGGCGGTTTGGATCATCCTATGTTGTGGGCCGTACCGTACTTTTAGAAAAATACAGGTTTATACTGCCACACATCATATAAAATCTCATTTAACCAAGGTGCAATCTCACTGGAATATAGTGCGGCACTCCCACAGTCCCACCATTAGATAAGTGGGCCCACCTATGGATGATCTTAACCCCTCTTGGGAGGCCCTATTTTGGATACCTAATAATCATTAAAATATAAGTTTGGTATTTGAAAATGAACAAATCAGGACTACCTGTAATCAACGATCCACAATCAATGGCTCAAAAATGCAATCAAATATTGGACCTGTCTAATTGGTGTGAATTTGGGTAATTGAAGGGGCTGGAGGGGGTTTATCAAAATAAAATTTCCTTAATTTGGGAATATATGATATCATGGGTTGACTAGGGTTGTCAATAGACCCAATTTGGATCAATCCTCACATGTAATGATCCATTGAATCCTAACTCGGTCGAATCCTACTCGGTTAGATCCACATATCCTTCTTTTTGGATCGTTGCCATGATCCTATTATTAAGAATATGAGCATCTCTCACATTCGTCTTGGGTGTTATTTTCGTTTTGTACGGGTAAATTTTTATACAAAGTTTGAATTTTCAATTGTGTTTTAGCCCCCTTACAAAAATAATAGTGTGTCTTTGCATTTAGTATGCATTTTAAGTCCCCCTGCAAAGAAAATACGTGAAAGCTGCCATTGAAAGGGAAATTATATATTCACCCCGTTTCCTTCCTAGGTACAGCCTCCCTAGTGTAAAACAATAGTAATAAATTGTTGGATAAAATATAGCTATTATCTGTATAAACTCGTCCGTAATTTATGACTAATCCAATTTTAGGACTGTTGGAAAGTAATCTAGTAATTTATGACTAATCCAATTCTAGGACTGTTGGAAAGTAATCTAGAATACGAAATATAAAAGGGAGGAGATTGCACTTATTGATTTGAAGACAAAACCCTATTTTAAGACCCCGTACAAAGAAAATATGTGAAACCTGCCATTGCAAGGGAAATTATATATTCACCCCTTTTCCTTCCTAGGTATAGCCAATGTTTTAAATTTTGACTGAAATCCGAAATTTCAAATTTCGGTCGAGAACGAAACCGAAATGGGGTAAAGTCGAAATGTTACAAAATTTCAATCGAAATTTTGTTTCCCCCGAAAATTTCTGTCGAAATTTAAGGACTATAACCAAAAAATTTGGATTTTATTTATTGTTTAATATTGTCCCGAAATTTCAGGGATTTCATTGAAATTTGTTACGGGATAAAATATTACTTTCTTTAATTTCGATTGATTTCACCTGAAATTTTGAAATTTTGGTTGAAATTTCGGTTTCGATGAGGACTGAAATTACCCCTGAAACCAAAATTTAAAACCTTGGGTATAGCCCCTCCAGTGTAAAACAATAGCAATAAATTGTTAGATAAAATATAGCTATTATATGTATGAACTGGTATGTAATATATGACTAATCCGATTTTGGGGTTGTTGGAAAATAATCTAGAATATGATATAAAAGGGAGGTAGATTGCACTTATCGATTTGAAGACAAAACCCTTGTTTGAAAAAATTGATGGTTGAAGAAAGAAGGAGGGAGGTCATTCTCCTTAAGAATCGTATTCACCCTTACAATGCAACCGGTATCTGTGAATCAACGCTCCAAGATAAAATAGCCTGTAGGCTCTATGTGACGTGCACTCACTTATTGGTCTTTTTGAACCACTTCAGGTATCGACACTCATCGGTGTGGTGCCCCGTAGTCTCGGTGAAATCAACAGTATTTGGACTTATCCCTTTTGTTGCTTTTGGTTTACAACTTGGGAGGCCCCTTCATGAAGTATTCGTTGTAGATCTCCATCAGGGATGTAAAGTTCTCAAACCTCTAAGGCAAGCTTCTATTTCGCGTGTAGGTTCTATACTCCCGGCGAGACTGGTTTGGCTAGTCTTGCCCTCGTCTTCCCATCTTTCTCGAGTCTTGCACATATTCTCGGTGCGACTCTCACTCCCTAGGTTCAAAGCAGACATGGTCTCTTCCCATAGTAATGTAACTTCTTAGCCCGAGATAATAGGTCTGCCAGGGAATAAGGCAGCTTTTTGGCAATGGAGTGCCTAACTTTAGAGGACGTGACCCTGTGGGCAGCGCATCTATAGCGGTCGAGAGATCTAAGTTTGGAATTTGCAAGGCAACATTGAAGCGGCCAACGAACTCCTTGAGTGATTTGTCTTTGCTCGATTTCGACCATCAGAGAGGTCACAATCTTCCGATGTCGCCTACTACTAAGGAAGTGATGGACGAGCTTACAGCAAAATTCTTCAAAGCAGTCTATGGATCCAGTCGGAGCCCTAAGTACTAGCCACGTGCAGCCCATGTGAGGGTGGCTAGAAAAGCACGGCACATGACTTCGTCTGGATATCTGTGCAGCAACATCATCTTAAAGGTTTCCAAGTGATCGACAAGATATGCCGTCCTGTAGTATTGGGCTGCTTGTGGCATCTTAAACCTCAGAGGAAGGGCGCAAGAAGGATCTACTTCGTGAAGGGAGGTTTGCTCGCGAATTGCTATTTCTCCCTCGGAATCCTCTCCATCATGAACTCTCTGAGTCTATGATCTATCTTCTTGATTTTGTTCCACATCTTGGCTGTCTTGGAGTTTAGCTCAACAAGTTGGCCAAGGCAGTCCGACACCGCAAAGCTCGATGCGAAGTCCCAGCAACTATTGGGGACTCTCCGGCGGAGGGGGTGACAATTCAGTGACGTGGAAGCTCTTCCCACCATGAGGGTTTGCCTTCTCATTGCGTAGGTCCACCTTCTCGCCAGGTAGACCCACCTTCCAGTATGTCCGGCTGTTTCTTTATTTTTCAACTTTTGAAATTGATCGACCAAGATGACTTGCTGAATGAGAAGGTTGAACTGTTTCGTCGTCGTAGCATTAGCTTGCGACTAAGAGATTTGAGAAGCAACAAGGGGACCATTAGACGGTGGAGGAGAAATGGCCCGGGAGGTTGTCAGACAACTTAAGGAGCCGCCTCTGGGAGGGTTGCACCTTTCAATTGGAAATTTTGCGATTGCTTCTTTCAGTTGCCACACTCAGATCTTTCAAGGTTTTTTGTATTGTTCCCACGGACAGCGCCAATCTTTTGCCATTGAAATCAAGATGGAGATTGAGTCGGCTATTGATGCAAAGATCAGCAACTTGCATGCACGAATGAAGAAAACCACCTAGAGTTTGTACTCTGGGGAGGCTCTCCGATGCTTCAGTCAGCAATGACAATCGATACGAGGGTTGAGCGCTAAGAAGGCCAAATGAAAGCAATGGGTTTTTTTTTAATCCGTAGCTTAGAGCCTTAGGGTCCTTCTTATTGGATGAGAGTCCTAGCCACTGAGGAAAGTTGCCTCTTGGGACTCTTTACTAATTGGATGAGTTTCCTGGAATATCAGCTTTAAGGTTTAGGGTTTCTAAGGGTTTTACATGAGCTGTAAAATTATTCCTCTGCCCCTAGCGTGTTTGGGTCCACATCGGCCACGTGTCTGTCTGCTATTGGCTGCCTATTTTTACCTCCATCGATATGTAACATTTGTATTATAATAATGGGGTTTTTGATGTAATTAGGGTGGGTCAAGAATGCTGATATTTCTATGACCTTTTGATGGGGTGAGGCCCATTATTTACAGGATCTTTCTATCACATGCGGGTGTCAAGTATCACATATTTCCTCTTTCACTCATTTTAGAAGGTAATTTTCGTCTATTTTCACATTTAAGCGCACTTATGGTTTTCCTATAAGTGAAAAAACAAAAAAATTGACCATGGGTATGGTTACAAATTGATGGCATGACCTTATTTGCAAAATTCACTCTAATCTGATGGCTATATTCGGCAAACACAGCACCAATCTGATGGATCTACATTATACACAGCCGACAAGAGTAGTGCCTTGGATGAACATGTGAATTGTCCAATTGATTTGTCTTTCCACCATTTGGGCCATTGATACATGGGTCCATTGGATGGATGGTCTAGATTGCCCTAGATGTCTATTTTTGGAGACTATTTTTCCTTTGCCAAAGAAATTTTGGGCCACCCACAATCAGCACAGGGATGGGTTGATTTGGGCATCATCATACACACGTTGCTGTACATTAATTCTGATCATCTAGATGGTTTATATGGTGTCCTTGTCCAATACACGTATTAGACAATCTTAACCATTCATCATTTTTTTTTTCATAATAATTAATTTAAATGAGACCAATTAGATGGTTAGATCGTCTAAGCAACATGATTGTAATATGGTGCAAGCCTTTCTATTTTAAATTTTGTATAAAATATGCCTTGGATCTTTTTTAAACAGCAATCCATTGTAGTCCAGCCCGGTTAGGATACCTGGCTTTCACCCAGGCGACCCGGGTTCAAATCCCGGCAATGGAATTTCTTTTAAACCGAGTTCAGTACATTTTCATAAGTAATGTTGGCACTACCATGGCCACCCCTTTTATAGTTTTATAGTGTATTCATATGACCACTATTTTTACCACACTACAAGGGGTGCCCCGGGGAAGAAAATGGGCCACAATATGTCATATTGCCCTTTATACATTGGCACTCCCGTTTTTTACTTCCATTTTCCCACGGTGACTGATGTTGGCACTACCATGTTTTGATAATTGCACTAACTCACCTTCTTCTTTCTTTTTTAACCGGCTTTCAAGAGCTTTTGGGGAATTAAAATAACTTTTGGCAGCTCATTAAATAACACAAGACAAGATGAGTGGATGCATCTATCAAAACAGGGCAGTGCCAATATCAGTAGCCATTTCTAATTGGGGGTTATTATTTAGTGCAAGGACCCACTCCCACGTGAAGGGTGATTGGATCCATGCATAAGATAAACGACTAAGCATCTTTGCTGATAAAAAAACCGAGGTAGTCTCGATGAAAATTGGCTAATGGTTGCTAATTGGATCAGCGAATCCGATTACATACACTTGGCACAATGGGCCCAAAGATAGCTGTTAGGTAAGAGCCCAACAACCACATGGCTCGTAAGTGGCGCATTTCAATATGGCCCTACAATGTAAGGGATGGTCTTTATTTCATATTGGTGGGCCCCATAGATGATCCTATGGATCGGATCAATAGATATTTTCTGTCTAATTATGAATCCAAACCCCGATCAACCAGAGGGTTAGGATTGACAGAAGGGAGAGATCTTTGGCGCATGGCATATATATACACTCAGGCCTTGTTCATTTTGGATTTTGAGGATTGATTTTGTGTCCAAAGCAGATTATTGGATCTGAACCGTACATTTGGTTGGCCTTGCTTTGGATGATCCACGATTTTTGGTCCCACTTTTGAGTGATCTGAACTGGGCGATGTTTAGCATCTAAATATGTGTATTTTTTTTGGTTGACCCACTTCTAGTTTTTAACCACACATGAAAAAGAAAAACTTACGTTAGGTTCCTATGATTGGTGTGAATTTTGGGCATAACCGCATAAGGGATCCAAAGAAGGATTATCAAATGGACGATTCAGAAAAAATCCGAAGGTGGGGCCCACAATTCCGCATGGGCCATGCCTCAATGTATCCAAACTCGGCAAAGTTTGAGAAAACAAAGGGACTTGGGCTGTGGCCCAACTTAAACTTTATAGAGCCTCCATTAAGTGCGGACCACTTTGTAGTGTCCCATGCTACGTGCTTGGGCAATTTGGACAATTCACATAGGTGGACCCACCATGAAGACAAGTAACATCAAGATCATTGATCTAGTGGGCCCACATCAAATCTTACGGTGCTCTCAGTTCCAAATCAAAACTCCATCTCAGCAATTCATGAATGAATATTTAAGATCATCCATCTAGCCATGGGACCCACAAGAAACAGTCTAAACTTGTGATGGCCCACCAGGCCAACAGTCCATTGTATTGTGGAGCCCATTAAAAGAAATCTCTGTAATTAAAAAAAAAAGGATGATGATAAATTCGCACCCCTTTTAACATGAATTTACGTTAAAGTCTGCCAAATTCACCTTAATAGTGGTGCGAATTATCCTAAAGTTGGTGCGAATTTATGATTGCCCTGAAAAAATCAAGATCAATTGAATTCGTTGCTGGTTTCCAACTGACAATGTGATTTCTAGAGGACTACATAAATCAACTTGCAAAACCGTCCAAATCCCCTCACTAAAGTTCAAGATTAAATCTCACTCTTCCAGAACAAGATTCCTTTACCCGAGAAAACGACATTTTGGTGTGCAGACACACGAGGTGGGTGGAGATATCAAGTTCGTAGGTTTTGTTTATATGATTTGATTCCCTAATCGTTAGAACTATTTGCCGTTTCAGGTGGGCGCACTACCCTTGGCTAATAGGATGAGAAACGACAGCTTCTTCTTCGTCTTCATTTGTTTTTGGGTATCTGGCGTGTAATCGATCAACAAATTGTTACTAGCAAAAATGATGGACGTTGTTGCTAATTTTGGAAACGCCTACACTTATTTAGAACAAGATGATCGGTTGATTTTTGGAGTTCTTTGTTTTAGTCTTGGAATGTCCCCGTATTTTCAAAAAATCATTTCAAAATTAATAATATTGCTTGATTTCCGGAGAAAAGATATTTGGGTATATTGGTGAGTATCTTGTTTCCTATATTAAAGGCAAATATGGGTTTAAGTCTCAAGGGCATTGTTTTTTGTGCAAGAGGGAGCATGTGGACCTGTGATCTCGGACGGCGGGGGACGGATCCCCTTCATCCTTCGATCTCCACATGAGAAGGAGAGCTCTATCAAGGACCTCTCGAAATGGTGCCCTCACAGCATGAGGTATGGTGGTATATGCGATACCTTTTGATTCGGAGTCAAAGCTTGGAGTCAAGACGTACCAGAGAAGAAAAGGGTCCGTGCCTGGTTACTAGTAGGGAAGGTGTTTGTGGACCCAGATCCGAGAGAGGCGGGGGGACGTGCCCCCATGCGAGAGTCTCAAGATCATCCACGTGAAGGAGAGCCCCCACCAAGGAACTCTCGAAAGAGTGCCCCTCACAGCATGAGCGGCGATGTGAAGTGAGATACCTCTCGATTCGGGGACTAGCCCGGATTCGAGATGCACCTTAAACAAAGAAAGAGTCGTCATCCAAGGAAGTGGGCCCTGGATCCCATGCCGTGCTCTGTCGCAACAGATAACCAGAGATATAAAAGATCCGTGCCTGATGACGAATGGGGAAGGGGTTAGGCGCTCCCAATTCGCCCAAGTGCAAGCACCTGGTCTCTTATGCCATTTATTATTAACTTTGAAGAGTTTTGGGCGAAAATCATGCGAAATGGGAACTAATATCCCCGAGATAACGTCTAGCTAACCATGCATGTCTCGGAGATGAATAATAAGCACAAAAAGAAATGAAAGATATGTCACCTAAGAATAGCTAGGTTATGAGTGTCATGCCTAATTGGTGTCTAAGTTCTGGTGGACAAGCACATGCATGCTACAGCTAAAGATATAGGATCTGTACATGAAAGTAAGAAAATACAGCAAAACATACAGCACAACCCATGACCTGACTCGACAAACCCTAGACTCTAATGCGATACTTGACTCGGACCAAGATGGCCATCCATCCTAGCTGCACTACGTATCCCGGCCCCGGGAAGAATCAGAGCCAACGTAGTTCGGTGACCTATGCTAAACTACAATGCCTAACCTTCTAGGACCGCTATCCTAGACTCGATCAACTAGACCTGACTAGTTTTTAAAGCTTCTTGCGTCATTATTTAAGTTCGAGTGAATGGTAATTTTTAGGACTCCTTATATGCCCTAACTATTGCAAGTGGACCTTACACCTTATGTGTGACTAAGTTGTGTGTCCTAAGGAAAACCATGGGCTCTCTAAGCGCGTCCTAGTCTAGCCATCGGCTCGACTAAGTGTCTAGCCGACCACGACTCGAGGCCTCCTAACTCTGAGGACACTCACACGACAAGACACAGCAAATCCACAAAATCAGGACAGACTCCTAACTCTAAGACACCCCAAACGCCTAGGACAGACTCCTAACTCTATGGGAAGATCATTTGAAAATTGCTGATAAGGTTATTTTGAAGAATTTTTGTAGTTTTGGAAGGTTTGAAAGGTTTTGAAGCTTATAGAAGCTTTTGAAGTTGTGAAAGTTTGTGAAAGTTTGTGAAAGTTTGTGACTGAACTCAGGATGCCAGCTGCACGCCTGAGGAGCCTACGTACCCCTCAGTTAGGGATCAAGCCATCCGTAGTTCGGACTAGATTTTCCTAACTACACTCTTAATGACTCAAGATTTTTGAGATTTTTGATTTTTCAGATGTCTTTTGAGTTTTGACTCGAGAGGACAGAATCCTATCATCATAAGGGTAGGACAAACTCCTGATATCCCACAAAGGTTGGACAACATCCTATACTCTGCGGGGGAAATGAACAGAATCACGACTCTGCAAGGGTTGGACAGCATCCTATACCTTGCAGGAGCGGATAAAATCACGCGACTTGATGAGAGGTTTGACAGAATCCTAACCCCTATGATGATAGGACAAACTCCTGAAAGACTGACTCCTATGCTGAAGACTGACTCTGAAAGACGGAAGGACGGAATCCTAAACTTTATGAAGGGATATGATAGAATCCGAAACTCTACAAGGGGTAGGACTGACTCCTAAACCCTAGGATGGGTAGGACTGACTCCTAAAAGACTGAAGGACGGAATCCTAAACTTTATGAAGGGATATGACAGAATCCTAAACTCTACAAGGGTAGGACAGACTCCTAAACCCTAGGATGGTAGGACTGACTCCTAAACTCTCTAGGACTGACTCTAAAGAGGAAGAAATCCCTTAACCTGCGAAGACTCTAAGACAGGAAGGGAAGGGGTTGGCTCAAGATATGTTCCGTCATAGCCGCATGAATACCAATTTTCAAAAGGCGCGCATCAGGGGAATGGTTCTCACCATCCACTTTCGATCATTTAGACTTAAACCCCGAAATATAACCCCAAATGCCTAACCCTGCATGGAGAATTAGTGCCCCCTAAATTGGGTAACCACAACAACCCAACTCACTTTCTTATGCAAAGGAGACATAGAAGCTGCCACAACACAAGCATTCCAACTGATTGACCAAATTTACACAATTACTAGGATCGGAAAATCAAAGCAACAACAGGGGGCATGGGGCTGGTGGCACAAGGATTTGAGTCGATAATCCATGACCATGAAGACAGGTAATGAATGCCTTAGATTTGAATAGCAAAAGATGTGGGTGCTTATGAAATGGATTAATCTTGCTCTATGCTATTCTTTGGAAAATACAACCCTTAAGCTGAAGATAAAACAATAATGGAGGGCCATGACCAAACCCACAAGCCACCTAATGGAGAGTAGACAAGTTGCGACAGCAATTGCCGAAGGCATTGCTAGATAGGTATTATTTTCCACCCGTCTGATGTGAAAGAAAAGTGTCATGGCCCCAAAATGCTTTGCAAATCACAATACCCTCCAGCTTCCTTCGGCCTCTTGGGAATTATAATAGAGGTCTGCCAAAGACAAGGTGGCTGAGTGCAGCTGGTACAAGACAGTTTGCTCTATTTTAACTATTACAGGGAGACTATTTCACAAGATCCATTATAAGCGAGACTAAACAAAAATTCAAACTATGGAGCAAAAGATATTTCATGCTAGGATATTTGAAACTTTGACGAACATTTAAACAAACAACAACCAAATGGCTTTGTGAAAGGAATAACACCTGAACCTTCACTTGGGACTTTGTGAGAAATGCCCGATCAATTCAGAGAAATTGGGCTTAGGCTAAACAAATTAAGATGGGATGCTTGAACAGCTCAAAACATTTTACATGTAACAACCATTTAAACAAATGAGGCACGTTGGGACCAAGAGAGAGAAAAATTTAACTAATATCCTTCTGTTCTGATTTTCGAAGTAAAAACGGAGAAAGAAAATCCGAGATGAAAACTGGATGAGAAACAAAAATTTTCAAGCGGGTTAAACTTCTTGAATTCAAACACTCAGATGCATGACATGATAAAAGAAACACAGAAACCAACATTCGGCATAGAGCAAAAACGTGGATATAAACGGGATTGATACCTCTGAGCCGGGAAGATGAAGAAAAAAATGAAATGGGTTCGGAAGTAGCGACGGTGGTCGGAGGTGATGGCCGCAGAATCCCCTTCTTCCTTTCTCCGCTCTTTTCTTTCTTGCTGGTGCAGAAACCCCTTCTTCTTCTCCGAGCTCCAAAACCCAAACCCTAAGACCCAAAATAAAACAAGCCCAATAAACCTTCTTCTCTCCCTTTTTATAGTTCCCCTTTTTCTTTTTTCTGTTCCCTCTCTCTCTCTCTCTCTGTCTCTGTGTGCGTGCGTGCTAGAGAAAGAAGAAAGAAAATAAAAATAAAAATGAAGAAGCTGGATGGGGAAGAGATCGGTGGAAATGGGTCTTGGGTGGTTAAAAGGGGTTTCAAGGGAGGAAGATCAGGGTATGGTGAGGGAATAGATTTTATAGGGTTGATTTGGATAGGGGTTAGAAGAAGACGGCTGAGATGGGTTTGGAGGATGGAGTGGTCGGAGAAGACAATGACCGGCCGGAGAAACGGCCGGAGATGGTTGATGGATGGCTCGAATTTCGGTGGGCTGCCGGCCGGAGAAGGAGGCCGGAGCCTCTTCTTCTTTTTCTTCATTTTCTCTCCTCTGCTGCCTTGATCTTTGTTTTGTTTTGTTTTTTTTAAATGGGTTTTGGGCGACAGAGGAGGTCGGGCGATGGTGGTTGATGGAGGATGGGTATGTTTCAGATTTGAGATGGAGATGGAGGTAGACGGAAAATGGTGGTTGGGCGATGGTGGTTGGGCGATAGGGGTTTCAACGGGTTTTGGATGGTGGTAGAAAGGGATTGGTGACAGAGGAGGTTGAAGATCGTGGTGATGGAGGTTGAGAGAGGGTTTAATGAAGGTTTGCCAAAAGCAAGGTCCGATGATGGAGGGGTTTGATGGTGGTTTGCCAAAAGCAAGGTCTTATGATGGAGGGGTTTGATGGTGGAGGGGTTTTAATGGAGGAGATTCGGTCGGAATCCGGCAAGGTTGCCGGAGGAGGAGAAAAAGGGGCGAAATGGGTTTTGGAATGGGGTGAGAGATTTGGGGTTTAATGGGGGTTGGGAAAAGCAATGAGGTGGAGGAGAGGGTTTGGGTGGGGTTCGGTTGTGGCTGCAATGGTGGAGAAGAAATGGGCTTTGTGAAGATGGTGGAGGAGAGGGTTTGGATGGTGGTGGGGGTTGAATAGGCTTGCCGGATTCTGGCAAGCTTGCCGGAGAAGAAGGTGGGTTTAGGTAGAATGGGTTTTGGGGAGATGAAGGTTGTGGATGGGGAGATGGGTTTGGTAGGTGGTGGCTGAGGTGGCGGCTGATGGAGGAGGCTTTGCCGGAGGAGTGGTGGTCGGCGGCGGCTCTTTCTCCCTCTCTCTGCTTCTTGAATTTTTCTTAAAAAAAACCGAGCCTTTTCCCTCCTCAAACCCTAGTGCGATCGAGACATATAAAGGAAAATGGGAAATCTTCCCCGCCCCTCCCCCCCATCCTCCCTGGACAACCGCCCCAGTGCATTTTTTGACAATTTTTAACCCAAAAGGGGGGGGGGGGCTGATTGGAAAACAAGGGTAGAAATTTTCTTCTCTTCAAACGATCCTGACCATTTGATTTGATCCAAGGGCCATTAGGGTTTGCTTACACCCTAAGTATTGTTGGAATTCCAAAATCGCCCCTCCAAGGATGGCAAATCACCATTTTGCCAAACAAAATATCTTGTCTTTTTTGGAAAAAAGAGGGTGATATCCACACAACCATGCTTTGATAATTCACCCTACCACAACCCAGCTTTGATTATCGCACATACTTCGCCTGTCTTATTCTTCATTTTTCGCCCGATTGCCCTGAAATTTTGCAGGGGGATTCTTGAGAACACCAACAATCACTTGGGGAGTTTGTACCCACAAATACGCACAATAAGATGCTTGAAACTCAAGCCTTCTTCTCACTTTGAGCCCAGTCCTTCAGGAATTAATTTCGGGACATCTTGGGACTCGAAATTTGGGAATTTTATTCAATTTTGGGGACTTTAGGGTTCGGTCAAAATGGGGTGTCTACAGTGTTAGGCACCTCACTTGCCCGAGCGCACTCGGTCTCTTATGTCATTTTTATTATTTTTGAAAAATTTTGGGCAAAAATCATGTGAAATGGGAACAGATATCCTCGAGAAGACGTCTACCTAAGCATGCATTACCCGGAGATGGGCAATATCATACAAAAGAAAATAAAAACATCCATGCCTAAAGAGAGTTGATATCAGTACCATCTGTCATTGGAATGAACACTAGAATCCGCCGTCTCCCAAGGAGGCGGAGAAGACTAGTGTCGATCCAATAACAAATAATCCTGCTACATGTCTTCACACATCACATCTAATCCTAACTCATCACATCTAGGAAAGCAGTAAACAATCACATGCATAGCTACAGCTAAGCAGATAATGGCAAATATATGAAATAATATAAACAAATATGTAATAAAGACCTACAGCTAGAAAATAAATAAGAGGTATTAAACATGTAAGCAGTAAATAGCTACAGCTAAGTATGTGAAGATATGATAAGATAAAGACAGATAAGCAGATAATAGTAACGAGCTACAGCTAAGCATGTGATCAAAACAATAAAACAGATATGCTATAGCTAAGCATGTGAAAGAACAAGTAAAACTGCACAAGAGATATATCTGAAGATAATAAGTACTCAAGATAAAGGAAAAAAACACACTAGCATATGCCTATACAAGAGGTAATGATAAATACTCAAGACAAATAAGTAAACACACTAACATGCACCTATGCAATAAATAATAACAAGTACCAGACCACATACTCCTAAAACTCTAAAACAATAAAAAATGTGCAACAGTATGATCTGGACCTGAATGACCGTCCTCCAAGCTACCTACGCATCCAAGCCTCTTTTTGGAATCAAGATCATCGTAGTTCGGTGGCCTAGTCTAAGCTACAATGCCTATTGTGCCTAGACCACTAAACTAGACTCGAACTCATAGACTTGACTTGTGATTAAAGCTTATTGGAGATGATTAGTTAAGTTGAAGTGGATTGTGATTTTTAAGACACCCTATATGCCCTAAACTAAATGCAAGTTCATTCCTAGCTAGTGCAGGGGTCCCTACTCCCTATGTGCAACTACGTTGTATCCTAAGAAATGATAGGCTAACTAAGTGAATCCCATTCTAGCCATTAGTTGACGCCATGTCAAACTTACCATATAGAGCCTCCTAACTCTAGGACTCTCCTAATACATCTAGGACTCTCCTAACTCTAAAACTCTCTATACATATAGGACAGACTCCTAACTCTAGGGGAAGGTCTTTTTGAAAAGATTTTGAAATTGTTTGTTTGAAAGGTTTAAAATGTTTTTTTACAAAGGTTTGAATAATTTTATTTGAATAGTTTGACTGGACTTGGAATGAAGATCCCAAGCTGCCTACGTAACTCGTGGAAGAGGATCAATCCAACGTAGTTCGGAAACAGACTTTCCTAATACGCTCTCCTGATATCTTTTAACTTTTTCTGATTTTTTTGTTCTTTCAAGTATTTCAATATTTTTGTTGTTTTAAAATATTTCAAATGTTTTTGTGTTTTAAAAATATTTCAATGTTTTTGAATTTTCAAAATATTTTTAATGTTTTTTGAATTTTCAAAATATTTTCACCCTTTTAGCCAAAGGGAACCTATAAGACCACACTCCGTGATCCACAGCTTGGCGGAGTGTCAACACTAAAAGACAGAATCCCTATAGCCTAAGGGAAAACCCTAAACAAGTGAACTAGTGTCCAAGATAAATGAAATGGATAAGATCCCAAGAAAGTAAAACTCTAACATGACTGAGCTAGTCTCTATGGAAGGGGAGGATGTCTAATCTAAAAGACTGACTCCTATACTATGACCCTAAGTACGGGTGCTAATAAGTCATGACATGTCTCCTAAAGAGGAGGACAACTAAATCAAATGAGACAAAGCATGTCTCCTATGGAATAGAAAAAGTAAGCGAAGCTAATGACACAAAGATTGTCTCCAATAAAAGAGAAGAATCAGGGCTAATGAGACAAAGCCTGTCTCTTAAATGAAGAGGAAACTACCACTAATGAGACAAATGTAAGTCTCCTATAGAGGGCTCTAAATAACCTTATCATTGCCACTGCAATGATAAATAAGAGTGCTAAATGACTGAGTTAGTCCCTAAATAGAAGGGGTGTTCTACTGAGATTGGGCAAGTCTCCTAAAGCTAACTTACTAATGAAACCAGGATGGTTTCCTAAAGGGGTATTTTCTAATGAGACAAAGCCGTCTCTTAAAGGTGTAACCGTTTTAATGAGACAAAGCATGTCTCCTAAGGGGATGACTACCTAATGAGAAAATGCATGTTTCCTAAAGGGGAGGCTCCGGATAGCTCCATCATAGCCCAAATCCGACAAGATGTGGTCCCAAAATTGATGGAATCCCGAAAATCATATAAGCAGTAATCCCAAAGAAATGAGGTAGATCTAAAAAAACAGAAATGATCCTAAAAAGGCTAATGGAAATGACGAACGAAGATGAGAACACTGAAATCCTATATATACCCAAAATATTAGAGTAAAATTTGAAGGAAAATCATACAAGAAATAATGAGGGGTTTGTCTCTTTGACCAACTAGTTCCAAATGAAACAAAGCTGATTCAACCTAATGTGCAGAGATTTGCCATTGATCAACTTGTTCCATAAGGAATGAAGTTGAGCCGGCTGGGGACCCAATACTTCAATCTGCTTGTTCTATGTGAAAAGAAGCCGATCCGACCAAGATGAAAGGCTAACTTAGTCCCACCCAGCTAGATCCTCGAAAATTTAAACAACTATATCCTTAGCAAACATGAATTAGAATAAAAAAATGCGAAAACATTTGATGATTGTATCAAAGATGTATCCAAGTTCAAGCCCTTGAAAGTTAAAATTTTTGGAGATCAAGCATAAAGGGGTATAGCTCAAATACCACTAATCTGCCCCTGCAATTGACAAATGTTTGGATGAAGGCGGAGAAGAGCTGTGGTCCAAATGTTCTCACCATTCACATAATACCAAAACCCAAATGAAAGGATCAAGCTAGACTGTTAGTCCAAGGGTTCAACAAGTACTCCCATTGACTTATTTTGATGATTATCGAACTCAATTTGATATAAAAAGGTTTTATGCACTAATGATTTCGATTGGCTAAGTTATTGTGTTCATAGCCTTAGTAAATTTAAGATTGCTTAAGAAATGACAAAATCGTTCAAGCTCAAAGTGAGATCAAATTCTTGAAGAAGGAATCACTAACACAATGGCGAATCAAGCAAGTCAAGACCAACACAAAGCAAGAAAAGGTCATTCAAGAACAAGGTTGAATTCAAGCTCTATAAGGATGGAAATCAACTTGAAAGCTCAAGCGAGGCTCAAGCATCAAAGGAGATGATTGAAGACAAGTCAAAGTCTTTACAAAGTGCCAACAAGATTGAAGATCAAGCTAGTTTAACATGTATATGGTCTATCATGTATAGTCTAGGTCAGAGGCACAAAAGAGAGTTTAAAATTAACCTAAAATGAACCTAATTGGACAAGTGAATGATTATAGTGGTGTCCTCACTCTTTGGACCCACATGACATTCCATTTGACAAGATACATGTGAATTCCGAAGGCTCAAAACAAATCAGCAACCAAGACTTGAAATATTACTGAAATAGCCTTCTCGGAATTTCGAGAAGAAGGCTCGGAATTTCGAGAAAATTTTTCGGAACTCCGAGAAAGCCCCTGTTTGAAAAAATTAAAACGTAACAGTCATCTTGGAATTCCATGCGCGGACTCCGAGACGACCGTTGGGGAGTCTAAAAGGCCATATTTTGGTCTCCCCTATATATATGAACCTTGGGGCTTTTAAGAAAAAACTTAAGGAGTCCACCTAACATTCTAAGAGCATTCAAAGGCATTTATTCTCTTTCTCCTTGAGATTTTCACTCTCCCTCTCTCTCTTGTGCCTTTACCTTAGATTATCCTTGAGAGACTTTAGGGTTTTCATTTGTTGATCTTTTTCTTGTGAGAGTGAGTGAGCTTTACATGTAATTAGCCTATCTAGAGGCAAGCAAGCTAAACCTTTCCTCTTCTTTGTATTTGGCACAAAGGGCGCCGTAGAAGACCCTTGGAGCTCGAAGCTCGGATTGTACAAGGCGAAAGGAACGCCGTATTTAAGTTCCTTGGAGAAGATAGTGGAAACCTCAAGGAGCCAAACTTGAGAAGAGTGGAGTAGGTCTTTAGTTAAGACCGAACCACTATAAAAATCCTTGTGTCAATCCTCTTTGTCTCTTCACTCATTCTCTTGTGGTAAGCTCTTTACTTTTGTCTTGAATCTTAATATTGATTTTCTAAATCAATCTAAAACTAGTGCAAACAAAGTTTTTAAATTAGTAAGATTTTAAAAGAAACCCAATTCACCCCCCTCTTGGGTTGCTAAGTGGAATTTCACTTGGTATCAGAGCTTAGGCTCTTACATAGGATTTCTCTTTGAAAACCTACAAGGGAAAGATCCAAATGGCAACCTTCTCTCATAGCAATGAGGGGTAATCCACTACTAGACCTCCCTTCTTCAATGGCTCAAACTATCCATATTGGAAAGCTAGAATGAAAGTGTTTTTGAAATCTTTAGATTTTGATGTTTGGAGAAGCATCCAAAATGGATATAAAGAACCTAGTATTGATATGGGCCTATGTGATGATAATGAAAGAAAAAAGTTCACTATCAATGCAAAAGCAATGACTGCCTTGATTTGTGCCTTATCTCCCGAGGCGTTCAATCGAGTTTCTACTCTTGAAACCGCTAAGGAGATTTGGGATATGCTAGAGGTAGCTCATGAAGGGACAAATCAAGTGAAAGAGTCCAAGATGAATCTTCTCTTTAGAGAGTATGAATTATTCATGATGGACCCTAATGAAACTATTACCGAAATGCATACTAGGTTCACAAACATAACCAATGGTTTAAAATCATTAGGTAAATAATTGTCCAACAAAGACTTAGTTACCATAATACTTAAGTCATTACCTAAAGATTGGGATCCCAAGGTCACCGCCATTGAAGAAGCAAAAGACTTATAAAAAATGGGCTTAGAAGACTTAATAGGTTCTTTGATAACTTTTGAAATTGTTTTAAAAGGAAGAGAAACTTTAAACAAACAAAAGGAAGATATAAAAAAGAAAGGAATAGCTTTTAAAGCAAGAGTTGAAGAGTGAAGAAGAAGAGAGTGAAGAAGGCATACAAGATGATGATATTGCTCTCTTCACTAAGAGATTCAAGAAATTTCTCAAGTTCAAGAGAGGAGGCAACTCTAGCCAAGGAAGAACTAGGCCTTTAAGCAAAGAGGAGATGAGATGCTATAAGTGCAACAAGGTTGATCATATAAGGCCAAATTACCCACTCATCAACAACAATGACAAGGACAAGAAGAATAGAAGAAATGACAAAAAGGCTTTGTGTGCGGCGACTTGGGATGAAGCGAGTGCTTCATCCGAAAATGAATCCAATAGAAAGGATGAAGATGGCCTTTGCTTCATGGGGCTCGCGGATGTGACACAAGACATCTCTGTATCCGAGGTAAATGATATTGATGATATCTCTCATAAATTTTCTAATGATGAACTATTAATTGCTTGTGAAAAACTTCATAAAAATTTGGATTTACAACTTGCCAAAATCAAAACAATGAAAAATTCCTTGCATGATATAACTAGGGATTTTAGTTTCTTGAAAAAGGAATTTGATTTGCAAACTAATACAAGTGAAAAATTGATTTTGAAAAATAAGACTTTGAATGAAGAAGTAGACATATTAATTTTTGAAAACAAAAGCTTGAAAGAGTAAAATGAGAAACTTGTTTTGAAATGCAAAGAACTTGATTTAACGTTTAGAAAATTCTCATGTGGCAAAAATAAACTAGATAAATTTTTTGAAAATAAGCTTGTCTCTCTAGAAAAAATTGGTCTTGGATACTAACCATTTTCTAAAGGAGAAGCCTCATTCAAGCATAAGTTTATAATGAATTCTTCCCACATGCATGCTAGCACTAGTGCTTTTATTCTTACTTGTCACTATTGTGGTAGAATAGGACACTTAAGGTTTGCATCCAATGTTAAGAAATCAAAAGCATCTAAATTTATTTGGTTTAGAAAAGATGAGCTTTATGATGTTAGTAACCTTGAAGGACCCAAGAAAAAGTGGGTACCTAAAACTTCAACATGAGCTTTGGTTTTTGTAGGTGTGCTTGAAAGGAAAACCCTCAAAGGACAAGTGGTTCTTGTATAGCGGTTGCTCAAGGCACATGACGGGAGACGTAACCAAGTTCGCCTTCGTCACCATGAGCCATCAAGGAAATGTCACATTTGGGGATGATACAAGAAGCAAAATCATCGGTGAAGGTACCATTAAAATTAAGGATATTAAAGTTGAATATGTTTTGCTTGTTGATAGTCTTTCATTCAATTTGATAAGCATTAGTCAACTATGTGATCTTGGTCACAAAGTTCTTTTTGAAAAAAGATAGATGTAAGATTTTTAATGCTAAGAATAATGAAGTTGAATTTGTTGCATGTAGAGATGGTAATATGTAATCATTAGCATTAGAAGACCTTGAGAATCAAAACATCCAATGTCTCTCCGCCATTGATGATAACCCTTGGTTATGGCATAGGAGACTTGGTCATGCTCATATGGATTTGATTTCAAGATTTTCTTCTAAGAATCTTGTAAGAGAGTTACCCAAACTCAAGTATGTTAGAGATAAAATTTGTAGTGCTTGCATTCACGGAAAACATGCTAAATACTCTACCTCTTGTCCACTTCAACTCCTTTACATGGACCTATTTGGTTCCATGAAGACTCGTAGTAGAGGAGGAAGTAGATATGTATATGTGATTGTTGATGACTATTCTAGGTTTACTTGGGTGTTGTTTTTAACTAGTAAAGATGAAACATTCAAGAAATTTGTTAACTTGTGCAAGAGAATTCAAAATGAATAAAGAGTTTTCATAAATGAAATTAAAAGTGATCATGGAACCGAGTTTGAGAACATTGAGTTTGATACCTTTTGTAATGAAAATGGAATCAAGCACAATTTCTCGGCTCCAAGAACTCCCCAACAAAATGGGGTAGTTGAAAGGAAAAATAAATCACTTATTGAAATGGCTATAACCATGTTAAATGAGCACAATGTTCCAAGAAACTTTTGGGCGGAAGCCGTTCACACGGGTTGCTATATTTTAAATAGAGTGCTCATTAGACCCCACCTTAACAAAACACCTTATGAACTATGGAGTGGAACACCCCCCAAAGTTAGCTATTTCAAAGTTTTTGGTTGTAAATGTTTTATTTTAAATATGAAAGACACATTGCACAAGTTTGATTCAAAATCCGATGAAGGTATCTTCTCAGGCTATTCAACCCATAGTAAAGCTTATAGAGTCTATAATAAAAGAACTCAAATTGTCGAAGAATCCTTGTATGTCAAATTTGATGAGTCATTTAAACCTCCTAAAGTCATTGATGAAGATGATGATGGTGCCAATCTTCTAGAGCCTCCTAGTCAAGTAGAGTCCCTTGTTCAACCCTTAGAAATCTTAATTTAGAAGGTCAACCTATAGAAGAGGTTGAAATAGAAGGTCCTCCCAAACACTGTAGAATCATGTCTAGTCACCCTTCTACTCAAATCATAGGTGAAACCTCACAAGGAGTCAAGACAAGATCTCATTATAAGAATGTTTGTGCCAACATGACATTTATCTCCCAAATAGAACCCAAGTGCATAAAAGAAGCCCAAAATGATGAATTTTGGATGGTTGCTATGCAAGAGGAACTAAACCAATTTGAGAGAAACAAAGTATGGAGGTTAGTTCCTAGGCCTAGTGATCACCCGGTTATTGAGACTAGATGGGTGTTTAGAAACAAACTCGATGAGCATGGAGATATTCAAAGGAATAAAGCTAGACTAGTAGCCCAAGGTTACAACCAAGAGGAAGGCATCAATTATTATGAGACCTTTGCTCCGGTTGCTAGGTTGGAAGCCATAAGGATGCTTCTTGCATTCGCATGCCATAAGAATTTCAAGTTATATCAAATGGATGTGAAGAGTGCATTCCTTAATGGGTATATTATGGAGGAAGTTTATGTAGAACAACCTCCCGGTTTTGAAGATTTTAAATACCCTAATCACGTCTTTAGGTTGGATAAAGCCTTGCATGGTCTAAAGCAAGCTCCTAGAGCTTGGTATGAGAGGCTTAGTTCTTTCCTATTAGAGAGTGGCTTTCAAATGGGCAAGGTTGACAAGACCTTGTTCATTAAAAGAAAAGAAAAAGACATGCTTATTGTTCAAATATATGTGGATGATACCATATTTGGAGCTACTAATGATAAGATGTATGAAGAATTTGCTCAAATCAGGCAAAAAGAGTTTGAAATGAGTATGATGGGAGAGCTTACCTATTTCCTCGGACTTCAAATCAAACAATGTAAGAATGGATTTTTCATCAACCAAGAGATATACACTAGAGAACTCCTTAAGAAATTTGGAATGGGTAGCTCTCAAATCCAGCCAACTCCCATGAGCACATCCACCAAATTAGAAAAGGATGAAGTTGGTAAACCGGTTGATGAAAAGAAGTTTAGAGGCATGATAGGTAGTGTGGACCCCGATCCGAGAGAGGCGGGGGACGTGCCCCACGGATGTCTTATGATCATCCACGTGAATTGAGAGCTCTACCAAGGAACTCTCGAAAGAAGTGCCCCTCACAGCATGCGTGACGATACAAAGGTGAGATACCTCTCGATTCGAGGACTAACCCAGATTCGAGGCGTACCTTAAACAAAGAAGAGTCGCCATCCAAGAAAGTGGGCCCTTGATCCCATACTATGCTCTGTTGCAACGGATAACCAGAGATATAAAAGAAGGTTCGTGCCTGGTTACGAATTTGGAAGGTCCGAAGAGCACCTCATCCGCCCAAGTGCAAACACCTGGTCTCTTATGCCATTTACTTACTGATTTTGAAGAGTTTTGGGCGAAAGTCATGTGAAATGGGAACACATATCTCCGAGAAGACGTCTATCTAATCATGCATGTCTCGAAGGAATAATAAGCACACACAAAATAGATGAAAGTAGTGTCGCCTAAGAATAGCTAGGTTATGAGTGTCATACCTAATTGGTGTCTAAGTTCTGGTGTGCAAACACATGCATGCTACAGATAAAGGTATAAGGTTTGTACATGAAAGTAAGAAAACACAGCAAAACACACAACACAATTCAATTCTAAACACGACTCGACAAAACAAATCCTAAAACTCTAATGCAGTACTTGACTCGGACCAGAATGACCATCCACCCTGGCTGCTCTACGTATCCCGCCCTCGGGAAGAATCGGAGGCAACGTAGTTCGATGACCTATTCTAAACTACGATGCCTAACCATCTAGAACCGCTATCCTAGACTCGATCCACTAGACTCGACTGATTTTTAAAGCTTTTTGTACGATTGCTTCAATTCAAGTGAATTATAATTTTTAGGACTCTCTATATGCCTTAACTAATGCAAGTTGATTAGCCTTAAGCTAATGCAGGTGGGCCCTATATCCTATGTGTAACTAGGCTGTGCATCCTAACGAAAACCACGGGCTGACTATATACTTCATAGTCTAGCCATCGGTTCGACTAAATGTCTAACCGACCAACTCGAGGCCTCCTAACTCTAGGGACAATCACACGACAGGACACACCATATCAATACAAACAAGACAAACTCCTAACTCTAAAACACCCCAAATATCTAGGATAGACTTCTAACTCTAGGGGAAGATATTTTTGAAAAGGTTTTGAAGAGTTTTTTGTATTTTTTGAAGGTTTGAAATGTTTATTTTTAAAGGTTTGGCTGGACCTGGGATGTGGATCCCAAGCTGCACTACGTACCCCGTGGAAAGGGATCAAGCCAACGTAGTTCGGAACATATTTTCCTAACTACTCTCCTATGACTCTTGACATTTTGAGATTTTTGATTTTTCAGATATTTTTGAGTTTTTGACTTAAGAGGATAGAATTCTATCATCATAAGGGTAGGATAGACTCCTGATATCCCGCAAAGGTTGGACAGCATCCTATGCTTTGCGGGGAGGACTGGATGGAATCACATCTCTACAAAGGTTGGACAGCATCCTATACCTTGCGAGAGTGGATAAAAATCACACGACTTGATTAGAGGTTGGATACAAACCTAACTCAGTATGATGATAGGACAGACTCCTGAAAGACAGACTCTCTAACTAAAGACAGACTCTCTAGCTAAGGACATACTCATATACTGAGGACTAACTCCTAGTGCACAACCTCAAGAGGGGAGTACAAACAAGACTAAGCTAGTATCCTAAAATGAGAAGAGATAAAAAGGGTGTTAGTGAGACTGGGCAAGTCTCCTAAACACAGAGATGGGCTCCAAGTAACCTTATCATTGCCCTCTAACATTAAAAGCAAGAGGCCCATTTTGGAAAATATGACTAGGGGAAACCTCCTCTGCAAAATATCACTTTTGAATCCATTAAACTTGAATCAACATTCGAACAGATGACTCAGTAATCATTGAATTTGATCAAAGAACACTTCACAAACTCTAATCTTACTTAAGGATTGAGTCATATCTATACACAGAGATTTCAAGGAAGCATATTTGAAGTACGCATGGTTAACGAAATTGAGAGCCTGCAATTATCCGAAAGAGCAATGTGAAAACCAATAATTGACAGACTAATTATGGACAATACTTTGCTTTAGATAATTGACTCTGTTGGAGGCTATCAAGACTAATTGACCCAATCCCACCTCATTTCCTGCTGTTAACAAGGATGATAATCCAAAAGAAAATTATAACAACCTTTCATCAATACATTGACCCACCTTGCCTCTCATTGTTGGAATGACCTCTCAAAATTAAAACAGTTCTAAAGTGGACATTGCTGCATTTATAGAAGAAAGACATGTTGGCTTTGTGCAACTATCAACCAGATGATGCCAACATTTATAACCAATAATCAATCACCTTAGGAATAGTTAAACTTCTCTCAAACTCAAGGGACTTGACCAATTAAAGAAGGAAGTCAAGTTGGATTTGTAGAATTATTAAGACATAGTAGTATTGACATTAGTTGGCAAAGGTGTTGCTACTGACACTACCATTTCATCATAATGGCTAAACCAACTTATTCACTCTGACTGATGACACCAAATTCTTAAAGTATTAAATCATTAAGATATCCAACATTCTCATATCCATAAACCACTTGGATGCCAAAAGACAAACATGCAGTCTATACAACATTTTGGTTCCAAATATGATCAAATTAAAATCATGTGAGAGTCTAAATCCAAAACAAATGCAGGCATCCTCCAATTGGCAAGACAAATTGGTTTCATATTACCAGGGACCATAGATAAGGAATGTGGGTAACCTGATAAAATTTCATTTTCATGTAAGTAAGATGAAAAGCTACCGTTCAAAGAAAATCCTTATTCATACGAAAGGAAGAAGACTAACCATTAAAGATATTCAACCAAGCATCAAATTATTGATCACACCACATTCATCTTATCTTTCACTATTGAAATTCTCTCATGAGATTTTTACAATTCCAAAGGGAACTCTGATGACTCGATCAACATAGGAAAGACAAGCTGATTTCATGTAAGCATCAAGACATGATTGGGTCAATATCATTAACCAATTAACCTAATGAACAAGGGGGCCTCTCTCAAGCAAATGGGATCAACCCAATCACACTTGAATTACATTTTGCTAGCACTGATCGCTACACAATCAATTTGTAATCAAGACTAAAATCACAGTTGAGGTTAAAATCAATAACTGGAAACAAGATACTTGGGTCAACAATCATCAGAAGCAAGAGATATGGAAAAAATAAAAGGGCTAAGAAGCATGCTCAAGCAAGAACAACAAATGTTCTAATAGAATTCATCATTTATATTATTTCTTTTTACCATTCTAACAGAATATATTTGAACTAGAAGAAGGATTGGGTCAAATGATCAACTCTTTTTCAAGTCACAGAAAATGCATTTCAGATAGAACTTCCACAAAGAAATGAATAGAGAGGGTATGGTTTGAAACACTTACAAGGAAAGTGTATAAGAGTGATTCGCACGCTTGCCCTTCTTCGATTGCCCTTCTTCGATTTCCCTTCTTCGATTGATCTCGATATTGCTCCAATCAACGTCTCTTCTACTTAGTTTGAGATTTAACTCAAACACCAAATTTCTCCTGAATTGAGGATTCTCTTGGATGAATAGTTGCTGAAGGATAAGGCGCTTGCCAGAAACAATGAAAAATCGTCGGATTTCATACAGGATGACCAAGGAGAATAATGAAATTTCAGTGAACTTGCTAAAAATTAGGCTAAAAAATCTTGATCGAACAGAACAGAGCTAAGTTGCAGAGGTCATCGGATCCTGAATTTTGTAGGATTCTGGCGAGAATTGCCAGAGAAAATGAAAACAATAGAGGATCTAACCGAATTTCGACAGATCTATCAAAATTGAAGAATCGTCGATATAAAATTGACGTAAATCGAGATAATGACGTTGAAACTCAGGGATCTGACCGAAGAGGGAAGAAATTAGCCGGAGATCCGCCGGATCTAAGCAAGATCACCGAATCAGGAAAAAAAGTTGACCGTGATTGAATCCTCTCTGATTTTTCTTCCCTGAAGAAAAACCTACAAATCTCTTGATCTCATCTCTCTCTTTCTCTCTCTCTGCAATTTCTTGCTCTCCGGTGATGACAAAATGGTGGAGGACTAGTGGTACGAGCCTGAGGTAGAAGAAGAAGAGACAAGGTTACGGAATGGGGCGGATTTCTAAGTTAGAGGGTTTAGATCTCAGGTTTAATGGTGGTAGAGATTGAAGAAGAAATAAGTTTGGATGTGGCTGAGAAAAGAAATGGTAGAAGGTGATAATGGAGTTGGTGTAGGGCCAGATCTCCGGTAGGATTGCCACCGGAAGAGCCACCGGAGAAGATGAAGAAGGGAACAAAATCCAGATGCCCCCTCTCTCTGTGTGTATTTCCCCCTTTTTCAAAACCCTCTTTCTCCTCCTTTTTCGCACAGATCTCCTTTCTCTCTTCTCTGCTAATAAAAAAATGAGGTAAGGTAGAAATCTTAGCTGGAAATTGAAAAAGACTGCCGGACAAAATGACCGGCGACCCCGCTCTCTCTCTCTGTTTCAGATTTTTAGAAAAATGAGGACCCTCTTCAGAAACCCCACTCAATTGCCCTTTTAAAGGAGGGAGTGTGGGCTGATTTGAGCACCCTGCCAGCTTTGATACACCCACCCCTCTTTCTAACGAGAATGGGTTACTCTTTTAACACTATAGAGGGTGGCTCGGTTAATGGAGGGAAATAAATAAAAAAACAATGATAATTTAATTCCCCCATCTTCATATGTACAGCCCCCTTAAGATCTAATTATGACCATTTTTTTTAGCCACGGGGATGTGACTTTGGATAGAAATATAAGGAAAGTGAATATCCAAGGCCCCCTTTTGCTTCACAGACAGCCCCATCTAGTGTCTTTTCTACTTTAATTCAATTACTGGGCAGTCCCTCATTTAGATGATTCACACCCATTCCTCTTTCAAGATAACCCCCTCCTAAGACAATTCGTACTCCTCTTGCTTAATTGATTTATGGGCTGACCTAAGTGCATCCTTTCCTCAATAATGCACCCCACTTCTTAAACACATGTGATTGATAACAGTACACCCACACTTGATATCCACACCAATTCAGCTTGTCCTTTCCTCTCCTTTGCTATATACACCAAGGCTTTTCATTTCCCCCTTTTTAGAAATAAAAAACTCTCCCAGCCGAGAGTCCCCTTTTTTTTTTGCCTCCTTATATAAAGAACATGAAATTCCTATACTTCACTGAACAAGGTATCCAAGGCAAAGGCCCAACACATCTCCAATTTTTAATCTCTCATGGTGATATGTATGTGCAAATGTGACCATTGATCTTGTGCTAACATGACTACTGACCATCCTCAATAATCACAACAATTAATGACTTGAATTTTCTTAATAAAATAAAATAAAAACTACTGATATCGACCCAGCCATGCTTTCCATATTTACTCCATTAACACAAAGCCATTTTGGATATTTGCTCACAGTTAGCTTGGCTTTTCCTTAATTTCCGGCTCAACCTACTTGAAAATTTACAGAAACACTCTTGGGAAGGGTAATAATTCCTCGGTAGCTCTTTACACACTATGAGACAAGATGGATTAATGAAAATAACAAAATGAGATTGCGATTAAGCATTGAAACTTAGGGGTGCAAATAAGGAGTGCCAATACCAAGAATACAAGGGCATTTCACGATTTTTTTTGCAAATTTTAGAAGAAAAGAGAAAAGGATGGGATATCGAAATGGAGGTTCCTAACAGGGTTCTGGGGATCACTCAGGCTCTGTGAAGGGCTTCCAAATGTTTTGTAAAGGGACACTTTTTGGGTTCAGGCTCTTTTCACTCGGGGTTCGATTTTGGGATTCATATCTCAAGACCTCCATTTGATTTTTGGATTTCACTTAATTTTGGGAGTTTAGGGTCCTGTCAAAATGGGGTGTCTACAGGTAGCCTATTATATTTGACCGCTAGTAGGCCGGATATAATGTTTAGTGTGTGCCTTTGTGCTAGATTCCAATCGGCTCCTAAAGAGTCTCATTTGAGTGCCGTTAAGAGTATATTCAAGTATCTCAAGGAAACTCCTTCTCTAGGTTTGTGGTATGAAAGATCCAATGAATTTAACCTAGTGGGGTATTCGGATGCCGACTTTGCCGGATGTAGGATTGATCGAAACAGCACAAGTGGCATATGTCAATTCCTAGGTTGATCTCTTGTGTCTTGGTTTAGCAAGAAACAAAACTCCGTGGCCCTATCTACTACCGAAGCCGAATACTTCGCGGCCGGAGCTTGTTGTGCACAAATCCTATGGATGAAGAATACTCTCATGGACTACAATCTTGAATTTAGTAATGTTCCAATCCATTGTGATAATACAAGTGCAATTAACTTGACAAAGAATCCAATTCAACACTCTAGAACCAAGCACATAGAGGTAAGGCATCATTTTCTAAGAGATCATTCTCAAAAAGAGGATATATCAATCCAGTATATCTATACAAATGATCAATTAGCAGATATCTTCACTAAACCCCTAAATGAGGATATATTTTGCGACATTAGAAGTAGACTCAACATTTGGAGTTTGAATCAAGTTAAAGAGTTTGAAAATGATGCATGAGTGGGTGTTAACGTTTTCTCTATATATGTATATATATGTATCTTTATCACCCTTGTTTTGATAGTGACTACATGATTCAAGATGATCAAACCTTAAATCTAAAACTCACTCGATTGGTGCCCATAGCCCACTTTGTTCAAAGGGGGAGTCGGCATCGTCACTCTAATCAAGACACTTAATACTTTGGCCATGTGCCATCATCAAAATCGTGGTTAAGTCACATGTGCAAATCATGCTGTGAAATTGTTGTGACAATATTTTGTTTTTTATTAGATATATATATATATATATATATATATATATATATCTATACTCAGTGGATTAACTGTCATGTCATGTATATGTATTAGCCATGTCCCATCATCATACATGACGTATTTTTATAAGCTTATCATTGCCAGCATTCATGTAAAAAAAAAAAAAAAAAACACTACTCGGAACTTCGAGAACATTCTCGGAATTCCGAGAATTTTCTCTGAATTCCGCAGTAAACTACGAAACCAAATTTTTTTTTCCGGAACTCTGAGAAATTTCTCGGAATTCCGCAGTAGAAAAAGCAAAAATAAATAAATATAACTCTCGAAATTCCGAGAATCGGTCCAGGCGGGTATAATGCCCGGACCGACTCTTTTTTTTCTCATTCTTTTTTTCCCTCTCTTTCTTTTCCTCTTTTCTCTCCTCCATCTCCAAACCCTACATTCTTTTTCTTCTTTTTCCTCCCAAATCCACCCATCCTCCATCTTCTTCTTCCTTAGAAACCCTACATTTCTCTCCTAAACCCTCCAACCTCCATTTTTTAACAACCCTTTCCTCTTTCACCCAATTTTTTTTCCTTTTCTTCGGTTCCCTTCCTCTTCTTTCCCCAATCTCTCATATCCATCCTAAATCCAGCCATTTTCTTCCTTTTCTCCCCTTCTTTCATCAATTTCTTCCCTTTAGGGCTCCAAATTCCTCCTTTTCTCTCTTTTTATTCATTCTCTTTAAACCGTAGTTTCCTAACCATGCCTAGAACGAAAAATCTTCACCATGGTGGTTCCTCCGGCGGGTGCGACGATGAAGGGCCATCAAGGAAGAAAGCCAAGGCTAAAGCTCCGGTTCCTGAACCCGTTTTTATTCCCAATTCATACTTCTCCTCCGTACAAGCTAAGAAGACATGGCCAAAACTGGCTACTCAGGGCATCCTCACCGGCTGATTCATTAAGCCTGACGTTCTCCAACATTTCGACCTTCAAGCGCGATTTGATACCTTTGGATGGACCCGATTTCTTCATCTCCACGAGCTTGTCTACCCTAGGTTAGTCCGTCTTTTCTATACCAATCTCAAAATCACTCCCTCTTACTTCCAAATTGAATCTCGTGTCAAGAAAATCCAAATCAAACTCAATACTCATCAACTTGCTGAGATTCTTGCGATTAGTTCCGAGGGCTTTGACCAATACTTTTGGCCAGACAATGGGATCCATTCCCTTCCAGATTTTGATCACGACACTGTGTTTGGCCGAATTACCAAGCGCTATAGGCCCAACATGCTTGTGCAAACTTCTGACCTCATATCGTGGCCAAAATGCTTCATAACTTCATGTTCAACAACTTCACCCCACGCGGTGGCATGACCGATGCCATACGACCCCTTGAGGCCTACCTCATATATTGCATCATTGAGGGTCGCAGGCTTTGTCTACCATACATCATCTTTCGCGTCATGTTCCAGACTCTTTCTCGATACCGCGCCTCCCTGCCATATGGCATGCTCCTTACCTGTGTATTCCGCCACTTCGGTATCGCTTTGGAGGGTGAGGCCACCGACACTCCCACCGCTCCTTTTGACGATCGGACCTTCCGGGGAATGGCACTCGCCAAAGAAGTTGTTGCCGTTGACTCTGATGAAGAAGTGGCAGAAGATCACGCTGACGACGAAGAAGGAGAGAAAGATCCGGCCACTCAGGCCTTGAGGCGCCCTATGCATCTCCAGATTTCTCTTAGGGCTTCGCTGCCATGCAGGAGGCCCTTGAGCGCTCCATGACCACATAGTTTGAGTGGCTCACTACCCATGTTGACACAGAGATGTCTACTCGATTTCAGTCGCTCTCCACTCACGTCGACGACAAGTTCACTGCCCTTTATTAGTACCTCTCCGGTGGTCCGTCGAGTCAGCACCCGGGCAGTTCCTCTTCTTATCAGCCACCGCCTCCTCCAGAGCAGTAGATGGATTTCGTTCTCTGCTGCTGGCCATCGTTTTGATCAGACTCCTCTGATATATTAGGATTTTCTTTTTGGATGGTTGTTAGATCTTTTTGGGCTGTATTAGCTTTATATTTCTATAGCTGATATGTGATGGTTGGATCCGTTGGATGTATTAGGTTTATCTCTATGTAGAAATTGCTTAGTCTGCCTTTGTTTGATGTATTGTGGATGCTCTTTTGATGTCCTTTGATTGGTTGTCTGTGCTTGGCTGTCTGACATTTCACATCATCCATCTATATATCTATTTGGCTTGTTTTGCGCTGTGCTTCTCTGTTCTATTTCGCTCGCATACGTTGTCTTGTGATTACTTTCTCTATTGCATTGCCCTTTACTTGTCTCCTTGGTTCTCACATGCCCTTGTTCCTTTTGTTCCACCTTTTTGGCGATGACAAAAGGGGGAGAACATTTGAGCTCCCATGTCATACTAATATGCATATATTGAGGGGAAGCAAAGCTCAATGCTTAAAAATTTTGCAATCAATTTTCATAATTAAAATTAATGCTTTAAATGTTCAATTAAATCAATCTCCTAGGGGGAGCATAAATTGTTCTATTCATCCCTCAAGGGGGAGTTCCTACCCTAAAGCAAATTGTGTTTGTCATCATAAAAAATGGGGAGATTGTTAGCCCAAGGGTTCAACAAGTACTCCCATTGACATATTTTGATGATTAACAAACTCAATTTGATATAAAAAGGTTTTATGTACTAATGATTTCCATTGGCTAAGTTATTGTGTTCATAGCCTTAGTACATTCAAGATTGATCAAGAAATGGCAAAATCATTCAAGCTCAAAGTGAGATCAAATTCTTGAAGAAGGCATCATTAACATAATGGCGAATCAAGCAAGTCAAGACCAACACAAAGCAAGACAAGGTCATTCAAGAATAAGGTTGAATTCAAGCTCTATAAGGATGGAAATCAACTCAAAAGCTCCAGCGAGGCTCAAGCATCAAAGGAGATGATTGAAGACAAGTCAAAGCCTTTACAAAGTGCCAACAAGATTGAAGACCAAGCTAGTTTAACATGTATATGGTCTATCATGAATAGTCTAGGTCAGAGGCACAAAAGAGAGTTTAAAATTAACCTAAAATGAACCTAATTGGACAAGTGAATGATTATAGTGGTGTCCTCACTCTTTGGACCCACATGACATTCCATTTGACAAGATACATGTGAATTCTGAAGGCTCAAAATAAATCAGCAACCAAGACTTGAAATATTGGTACAAATAGCCTTCTCGGAACTCCGAGAAAGCCCCTGTTTGAAAAAATTAAAACGTAACGGTCATCTCAAAATTCCGTGCACGGACTCCGAGACGACCGTTGGGGAGTCTAAAAAGGCCATATTTTGGTCTCCCCTATATATATATATATATATGAACCTTGGGGCTTTTAAGAAAAAACTTAAGGAGTCCACCTAACATTCTAAGAGCATTCAAAGGCATTTATTCTCTTTCTCCTTGAGATTTTCACTCTCCCTCTCTCTCTTGTGCCTTTACCTTAGATTATCCTTGAGAGACTTTAGGGTTTTCATTTGTTGATCTTTTTCTTGTGAGAGTGAGTGAGCTTTACATGTAATTAGCCTATCTAGAGGCAAGCAAGCTAAACCTTTCCTCTTCTTTGTATTTGGCACAAAGGGCGCCGTAGAAGACCCTTGGAGCTCGAAGCTCGGATTGTACAAGGCGAAAGGAACGCCGTATTTAAGTTCCTTGGAGAAGATAGTGGAAACCTCAAGGAGCCAAACTTGAGAAGAGTGGAGTAGGTCTTTAGTTAAGACCGAACCACTATAAAAATCCTTGTGTCAATCCTCTTTGTCTCTTCACTCATTCTCTTGTGGTAAGCTCTTTACTTTTGTCTTGAATCTTAATATTGATTTTCTAAATCAATCTAAAACTAGTGCAAACAAAGTTTTTAAATTAGTAAGATTTTAAAAGAAACCCAATTCACCCCCCTCTTGGGTTGCTAAGTGGAATTTCATAGACCTATACAAATATGCATAAAAAGTTATCTCCATCTTATAGATTGTAAAGAAAGCTTCTGTTGTTTTTGTAAACACCCCACATAACTTGGGTTCATACATGCCCTGAAAGAAATCTCTAGGTCACGCATCCTAACACATATGAGAAATGGTTTTACGAACACTCTTAGTAACTTGATCTTACACACTGAAATGCGGGAGCCGGGCAAAGAGGCGCAACAAAAGCCTCAGAACTAGTTAAAACAAAATTTTCTACCAGTTTCCCGCTATCCCATAGACCTAGTTACTAGATTTCTTTGATAAGGAATGAAAATACAAAAGTATAAGAATACTTCACAAAGATTTGTGGCTACCCAACTGATCGCCTCTGCTAGATTCACTCCTTGCTTGATCGCCTTGCCTTTCTCAAAGGTGCGGACTCAGGAAGTTGAAGTGGAGGCTTCCCGGTTTTTGCTCGAACTTAAGGAGGGCTGGAGAACTCTTCTCCAATATATTGGAATGCTTTTCCAGCAAGAAATAGTGCTGGCTGTGTGTGTGTGTGAGAGAGAGAGAGAGAAACTATTCCTCTATTTCTATCCTTCTTTATGTAAGAGGGAGAGGGAGAGAGAGAGATTGAGAATAAAGAAAAATAAGGTGTTTGCACGATCAGCAGCTCTCGGATAAGAGTAGTCGACATCCAATGTCTCCACCCCTTTTTAATAATCCTACCTACCTTTATTTGCATGCTTGCTAGAATAGTATGCTTGCTGTTTTGAAAAATCTTTACAATTAGAGTTTCTAAAATAAAACCCTTTTAATAAGAAACTCCATTGCAAGCTACAATCCATTTCCAAATTAAAACCTTGCCGGGATTTTCTTACTAAAGCTGAAAATTTTTCATATTAGAAAGTGTTTTGAAAGCATGGACTTTCCCAAGACGAAACCCTTTTAATATTTGGCAATCCCATTAGCAAGCAATGTACTTCCGATTGAAAAAATCTATTACTTTTTGGAAACCATATCATAAAAACTCATTCTATTTAAAACACCTCGCTAGGATTTGATTTCCAAAAACCAGATCTCTTTTGATTTTGTTAGTCAAAGCATGAGTAAGACATTTCCGACAACTTGTTTTGCAATAAATAGTTTTTTTTCAAAAATAAAACTCTTTTATTTTGGAAACTAAATCCAATCTCTCAGAATATTTCCAAGACATATCTCATCCAATAAGATTTCTCCATTATCAATATCAATTAATAAATCGCATTTGTTAATTATATGCACATATATGCATGTGTGCTATATGATTTGGTGCTCCTCCTCCCTATATCTCATATATGCGATCATATCCTTCCGTGCAAAGGATAAAATCCAGATCCCGGATCATCCAATGATCCTTATGGGACAAGCAAGTAATGAGTGTGATCGACGCAGGGATCCGACGGTCTATCCTGCGGAACCCATGATAGGCCCCACTGCGACCTTTTCTTATAGTCTTACTACGGTCTGAAATTCCAAGGATAGGCCTAAGTACTATTCTATTGGCAACTTATGAGGAGGGAAAATTAGGTTTCTAACAAGATTCAATCTTTTGAAAACTTAAATCTAATTTGAAGATTAAGAGATCAAAAATAAAAATTAAGCACACAAATTACATCTTAAGTGCAATAAAAGAAAAGCAAGAGATAAGAGAGAATGCACCCGAGATTTGAAGTGGTTCGGTTCTCCAACGTGAGGCCTACTCCACTCCACCAACCAAACCCGTTGATGGCTTCATTATTTGACCTTCTTAACTTCGGCGAAGATCGGTGCCGATTATAATTCCAATTGCCTTTAACCTTGGTGGCAATTCTCACCACGGAGAGAGGGCTTCGCTTCTCCGAACACTCGCCCGAATACAATCGTTTGAACAAGAAAGAAAGAACAAAAAATCCCTCACAAGGGTTTACAATGTTTGGAGAAGATGTACAAATTGAAGCCTATGATCCAAATCCTAACTCTAGAGGATGAGAGGCATAAACAAGCTTAAGACACTCTTAGGATATTCCAATAGGGTTTTTGAGTGTTAGGATTGATGTATGGGAAGTTTAGAATACCCATATATATAGAAAACCCAAAATATGACCATTTAGGGGCATAGTCCTAATTCTGGCAAAAACCCCAATGGCTATTATTTTTTCCCGACTTAGTGGTCTCGGAGTTCCAAGAATTTCTCTCGGAGTTCCGGGAATACAAACAGAAGTTGGAAAAATGTTACTGGGCCATTTCTCGGAGTTCTGAGAATTCTCTAGGAGTTTCGAGAAGCCTATTTCCAGCTGGTTTTCAATTCTGTTTTGTTATTTATTTGGGCTTCCAAATCTACACCAAGTTGGGATTGTTATGAGGGTTCCAAAGTGTTGGAACACCACAAGGACAATCACTTTAACATTTTAGGGGTGTGTGATTACTTTATTTATGCCTCTTAAAATCTAAACTAGGATTGGATCTTATACAATCTAAACGACTTCGATCTTCAATTGCGATGCTTCAAGTCTTCATGCGTCTTGGATCTTCGATGTCTTTGGCCTTCCGAATGCGGTCTAATAAGAGCTTCTTGGCCTCAATCCAAGCAATCTTGTCTTAACACAATCAAGATCTACAACTTAGACAATCAAACACATTAGTGATATAAAATCACTTGTGTATTGGAATCATCAAAAGAAGATGGGAATGCCAAGGTGGGAACATTGGGCTTACAATCTTCCTCTTTTTGATGATGACAAGCACAAGAGATTTTCCAATAAAAGCACACATATATTTCCTTACACTAGATTTTTTCTAAATTTTTCTCCCCCTTTGGCATCAATAAAAAAGATGGGGTAAAAAATCAAAGGGATAAAATTTATAATTTTTAGCTCCCCCTTTTTCAAGGAAAAAGACAAACATAGAACTCCTCCTATTTAGAGTTTTTATTCAACACAAGAGGGGATATTTAAACAACCATAAAAAGATATTCAATTTTAAGTGCAAGCCCCTAATAAAAAAACAAATATGAAGAGAATCATATGGGGATTTGGGAACCCAAGCTTTCTTGGTTCCACCACAATCCCTAATCTTAGATGCACATTGGAATTGGTTTTGACCATGTATTCCACAATAATGGCATCTAACATGAGGGTTATATAGACTAGTCCTATCATAAAATACATGATTAGGTCTATGACTAGCCTTCTTCAAGATTATGTCAATAATTTTATTACCATTTAAGAATCCATGGAGACATAATCTTAACCTTTCATTTTCATTATGAAGATGGGTTATTTGATTAAGAAAATCATTAGTGTCATCTTCATAAGATTTGGAAGAGCTTGCCACATTTTGGAGTTTAATAATTTGGCAAGATTTCTCATCCAAACTACCCTTAAGGGTTTCAATCTCAAGTTTTAGATTTTCAATTTGAGCTTGAGATTTAGATATGGAAGAAGATGATTCATTTTCCAAAAGATCAATTTTATTTTCTAATTGTGAAATTGATTTTTTAAGAACTTTATTTTTTGAAATATGGGAATGCAAAGTATTACATAATTCATCATAAGACATGCTCTCACTTTCACTACTAGATGAATAATAAGAAGGGTTAGAGTTTACCTCATCTTCATGGGTGAGTGCCATGAAGCAAAGATCATCCTTAGTAGCTTCCGCTTCACTTGAGCTTTTTCCTGAAGCGCTAGAAGCATCCCAAGCGGCTACAAGACCCTTGTTCTTATTCCAATCCTTCTTCTTCCCTTTGTACTTAGAGGATGATGATTTGAGAAGTGGACACTCTGGTCTTTTGTGTCCCGTCTTCTTACAATTATAACATCTTATAACACCCTCTACATCACTTTCTTCTTTCTTCTTCTTTTTATCCTTTTTATGCTTATTTCTCCATAAGCTTTTAAATTTTCTTAAAGCTTCTTCCTCATCACTATCTGCTTCACTTGAGGATGATAAGTCCGTCTTGGAGGTTTTTAGAGTTAGAGATCTACTTTCTTTTTCTTTCTCTTTCGACTTCTTCTCTTCTTGACGGCTAGTGAGGAGCATCTCATTAGTGATAAGAGATCCTACAAGTTCCTCCATAGTTAGCGTCTTGAGATCCTTTGATTCTTGTACGGCAGTGACCTTTGGATCCCAATGTGGAGGAAGTGACCTAAGAACTTACCCACAAGCTCATCAGTAGGATAAGATTTACCAAGATTAGCTAATTCATTTATTATTTTAGAAAATCGGGTATACATTTCGGAAATACTTTCGTTTTGACCCATTCTAAACATTGCATATTTGTTATTTAACAAGTTTACTTTGGAATCCTTGACTTGTGATATTCCCTCATTGGTAATGGCAAGGGTATCCCAAATAACTTTGGCGGAATAAAAAAGAGCTACTCTATTGAAGTCCTCCGTAGATAAGGCACAAAACAAAGAATTAATAGCTTTATAATTTAAATTTGCTTGCCTTTTTCTCTACTACATTCCATTCTTTAAATGGCTTGGAAGGCAACGTGTAACCATTGTTAACAATGTGCCAAAGTTCCACAACCATCGAAAGAAGATAGATGCGCATCTTTGTCTTCCAATGTCCATAGTTGGACCCATCAAAGAAAGGAGGTCTAGTTGTGGAATGGCCTTCCAGAAGTCCGGTTCCATTTATGTTTGCCATTTCACAATTAGAAAGTTGCCAATGATCTTACGATCTTTCCCTTGTTAAATTAATTTTTTTTTTTTTACCAAAGATTTAAAAAAAATCTTTTAAGAGCCAAGGTTCTGATACCAAGTTAAATTCCAAGGATAGGCCCAAGTACTATTCTATTGGCAACTTATGAGGAGGGAAAATTAGTTTTCTAACAAGATTCAATCTTTTGAAAACTTAAACCTAATTTGAAGATTAAGAGATCAAAAATAAAAATTAAGCACACAAATTACAACTTATGTGCAATAAAAGAAAAGCAAGAGATAAGAGAGAATGCACCAGAGATTTAAAGTGGTTCGGTTCTCCAACGTGAGGCCTACTCCACTCCACCAACCAAACCTGTTGATGACTTCACTATTTGACCTTCTTAACTTCGGCGAAGATCGGTGCCGATTACAATTCCAATTACCTTTAACCTTGGTGGCAATTCTCACCACGGAGGGAGGGCTTCGCTTCTCCGAATACTCGCCCGAATACAATCGTTTGAACAAGAAAGAGAGAACAAAAAAATCCCTCACAAGGGTTTACAATGTTTGGAGAAGATGTACAAATTGAAGCCTATGATCCAAATCCTAATTCTAGAGGATGAGAGGCATAAACAAGCTTAAGACACTCTTAGGATATTCCAATAGGATTTTTGAGTGTTAGGATTGATGTATGGGAAGTTTAGAATACCCATATATATATAGAAAACCCAAAATATGACCATTTGGGGGCATAGTCGTAATTCTGGCAAAAACCCCAATGGCTATTTTTTTTCCCGACTTAGTGGTCTTGGAGTTCCGAGAGATTTTCTCGGAGTTCCGAGAATTTCTCTCGAAGTTTCGAGAATACAAACAGAAGTTGGAAAATGTTACTGGACCATTTCTCAGAGCTCCGAGAATTCTCTCGGAGTTCCGAGAAGCCTATTTCCAGCTGGTTTTCAATTCTGTTTTGCTATTTATTTGGGCTTCCAAATCTATACTAAGTTGGGATTGTTATGAGAGTTCCATAGTGTTGGAGCACCACAAGGACAATCACTTAAACATTTTAGGGGTGTGTGATTACTTTATTTATGCCTCTTAAAATCTAAACTAGGATTGGATCTTATACAATCTAAATGACTTCGATCTTCAATTGTGATGCTTCAAGTCTTCATGCGTCTTGGATCTTCGATGTCTTTGGCCTTCCGAATGCGGTCCAACAAGAGCTTCTTGGCCTCAATTCAAGCAATCTTGTCTTAACACAATCAAGATCTACAACTTAGACAATCAAACACATTAGTGATATAAAATCACTTGTGTATTGCAATCATAAAAAGAAGATGGGAATGCCAAGGTAGGAACCATTGGGCTTACACGGTCGCACTTAGGTAAGTGGCCCCCACCAGGACATTATCCTGAAGATGACTGTCAGATCATCAAATACCCCTAACAGTATCATATACGTATGTCCTACCTCCATTCCTCATTTACTGGGTTGGGCCCTAGGGGGGTGGACACTCAGTACCCCCTGGGCTCACCCAATGGTATACCTTCTAGTCTAGTAGCTCGTAGGGCCATTTGGTTATAACCGAACCGTTTTTTGGTTTTCTAACCGAACCGAATTATTTCGGTTACTCAAAATTCATAACCGAAACCGAAAGCGAATTTCTGGGTAACAGAAACTAACTGAATTTGAAAAATTATTTTGATAGTTCAGTTAGTTTGGTTAGAACCGAATTGTATGTTAGCATCGTAACCCTAGTCTTGAAAATTTTAAAAAGTCTCACCAAATGGTCCAAATCCCTAATCTGAGAACACCCAAACCCAAATCCTCTCTATGTAAAAAAAAAAACGAAAACCTGATAAACGAAAATCCTCTCTTGAAAACTAAAATGAGTACATCAAATCTCTAAAATGAGTACATCAAAACCCTCTCTTGAAACTCTGAGAATACCCAAACCCACTTCATAAGAAACGATAGTAAAAAAGATAAGAGAGGGCGAGAGAGTTGGGTGGGGTTTCACAGAGAGAGAGAGAGAGAGAGAGAGAGAGAGAGAGAGAGAGAGAGAGAGAGAGATCACATACACAAATGGGGCTTCTTCTCTGTGTCGATGTTGGGCGGAGGGCCGATGGCTTGGAGAGGTTGCGACGGGCGGAGAGCTGACGGCTTGGAGGGTCGGAGATGATGATGCTTCAGACGAATCTGACCAGTAAATTGCAAATTACGAGGAAGAAGAAATGAGAAATCGTGGAAGTGACAAAACCCTAGTTTAGAGTCTGTAGACTTTTACTCATTTACTGGTTTATGAAAGCCATTAAATCATTAACTCTTTGATATCTTGTTTACTCGGGACAACCCTTTGATATATTTTTTTGAATAGCCAATGCCAATGGGGGCTGTCCCTAGTAAAAGAAATGTTTATAAAATTTAAAACCGAAACCATATCCGATAACCAAAAAAGTAGTAAATCTATAGAACATCGGTTATTCGGTTCAACCGAATTACTGGTAGTTAAAAACTGAAACTGTAACCGATAACCGAATTATTATGTTTTTCGGAACCGAAACCGAACCGATGCGAAAAATAACCGAACTGAAACCGAATTTCTAATTCGGTTTGGTCGGTTAATTCGGTTTAAACCGACTAATGCACAACCCTAGTATTAGCTCGGGCCCACAAATGCATTTGCAAATCCTTTCGAAAATATATCTTATATAATTTGAAAACCTTTTTGACAAACTATTTATCAAATCACCTGGCCAGGTATTTTCAGAGGTCTAAGCTAAGACTGAAACTGTAAATGACTTTCCTCTAATTAAAGAGGCGAAGGATTCCTTATTGGGCATCGCTATTGATCTCGAGGGTCACCCTATGACCTAGCTCTATCCATAAGTAATCCCTAACCAGGAACCACTCTGAGATAGACCAAAGCCACGGGTCCACAAAGCAACATGACCCCTCAGGTTCAAGGACATATACGGGTCCTGTTTGAGCAGAATAGCCTTATCTAATTTTCCTATCCACAAGCTATTCTAGAATAGATTCTATTCAGTGCTTGATCCATTCACCGCACCCATTCTGCCTCGCTCAGGGTCCCCACCTCAGTGACCGAGATAAGTCACCGCAATTCGTGTATGGAGGCAAGATCTGATGCTGGTTGTGTACAGGAGGAGGTGTCCAGCCTCAACCCCAACCAGGAACCTTTTAGGTCTGCAAAAAGACGAAATGTCATATCTCCCAGCCTCTCAGGATCTGTGAGTCCATAGGCATGACACTTCCTACGATGCTACCTAAGAACAAAAGTGTGTTAATGAGCACGTCACACACTCCAATATAAGTACCCATGGAAGTCATGAAATGATGATATTATTAATTAATATGACTCAATACATCAAATACTGGCTTTTAGGGCATACACTATAACAATCTCCCACTTGCACTCAAAGCCAGTTGTGCATGTACCTCAGACCCATAGCTCTAGGTGTTTCTCAAACACTTTTTGTGTGAGGGCCTTGGTCAAGGGATCCTCCACGTTATCCGCTGAAGCTATCTTCTCAATGGCAAGATCTTCTCTACTGATGATCTCACGTATCACGTGATACTTCCGAAGGACGTGCTTTGACTTCTGGTGAGATCGGGGTTCCTTTGCTTGTGCTATGACCCCGCTGTTATCACAATACAAAGTGATGGGCCTCTCAACTGAGGGAACAACTCCAAGTTCACCCAAGTACTTCCGCAGCCATACAACCTCCTTTGCGGCATCACACGCAGCAATGTACTCCGCTTCAGTTGTGGAGTCTGCGGTGGTTTCTTGATTGCAGCTCCTCCAACTCACAGGCCCATTTGCTAAAGTAAATACGAAACCCGAGGAAGATTTCATGTCATTAACATCAGATTGAAAATCTGAGTCGGTATATCCTGAAGCGATCAAATCGTTCCCACATGTAGACACCCTCATTTTCCTACACTTTAACCTACGATAATCCAATACTGATCCGTGGAATTTTCCCTCTAAATCACACAATCTCACGACAGGATTTGCCCGGTAAGAAGTAGTTGGCCCGAGAAGTTGGAAAATACCTTGTTTGATGGCTAAAGTGTACTAAATATTGTGAGAGACACTCTCTCGTGAATTTATATACTTAAGGTCGTCTATACCTTAATCTGACCGAACGGATCATCAATCGGGGTAAAATTAGGTAGGGTTACTTCAGAGCCCGAGCCCTAATTCTGTTCCGAGATCCGGTTTTTATCAAAACATCAAATCAAGAGCTGAGATTAATTTTGGTGTTTTACCAATAAATTAAGGTCATTTGGTCAAAATAAAATAAATCAGGACCGGCCCCAATCCCGATCGAACATTGAGTCACTCAATTGAGTGAAAACCCTGCGAAAACCCGCAGATCAGTACAAATAAATGAGAGCCGTTGAAATTATTCAATCATATGATCAACAACAGATTTAAACTCATCAATTAATGGTTTGACGGGCTCGGATCATCGATCTAGAGTTGATCAAGTTGGTTGGTCCAATCGGATCACCAATTTGATCAACAGTGGAGAAACGATCTGCCTATAAAAACCGACGGCTCTCATTGGACGAAAAAAATTAGATTTGAAATTTATATGGCAATATTGGGCTTAAAAAATCACAAAAAAATAGAGAATAAGAATTGGAAAGGAAAATTAGAAAATGGTTGTGAAATCGTGCAAAATCTCAAAGATTTCAATTTCCCATTACTTTCTCTCTACTCTCTTTCTCTCTCCTTTCACCACATGTTTTCCCAAGCTTGGGAAAAGATGCCTTCTTTTCCTCTCCCCTATTTTTTGAATATTGGGTGAATATTTTGAGATTTGGTGAAGATCTTTGCAGATTGGAAGTGGGTCATGTGTCACAATCTCATTAGTTCAAGTAATTGCTAGAAATTGAGAATGAGACATGTCCACACTTTATTGGAAACCAAATATTCTAAAATTCCAGCACAAACACTCAATTTGGACGTGTCTTTTTATCTTCCAGTTCATTCTAAATTTGCAAGGACACATGGCATCATCCTATTCAATGAATTGTTTCTTGAATAATACAATCAATCCTCACCATTTAAAATCCTTTCTATTCTTCACAAGCTCACCAAAATTGGACATTCCTTCCTTCATATCTAAGTGTTTCCAAAGATTGGGTTGAAATATTCTAGGAGCTTTTCATCCATACCATCAAATTGTCTCTCACTTTCAACTTTTAATCTCCACCCTACCTTTTCCTCTTCTCCTAACTTAGTAACCTTGCTCACCCAATCCCTATAAATAGACCCCTCACCCCTTTCATTGATGGACACATGAAAATCTCAGATCTCTCCCTCTATAAAAATCCATCCACTCTCTCTCTCTCTCTCTCTCTCAATTCGGCCAAAACATCTTGTAGGCCTAATTGGCGCATCAATTAGGAATCATTTTGGGAACCATCATCAGAGGGATCATCGTATTCAAAGGACTTCACTAAGGGAAAACAAGGGGATCGACACCAAACGCCGGGAAAGGTTGGTACTGTGGACCCCGATCCTGAGGAGGCGGTGAGAAAGGAGGCGGCGGTGAGGAACGAGTCCCCCGTCGATCCTCCGATCATCCACATGAAAGGAGAGCTCTACCAAGGAACTCTCGAAATGATGCCACCCTCCCAACATAGTACGAGTGGCGATAAATGAAAGAGATACCTCTTGATCCGGAGCCAGGGCTCGAAACCAAGACGTACCTAAAATAACTCAGAGTCGCCATCCATGGATAGGCCATGGAACCCCAAAAACAAATCCCCTGTGTAATGGATAACCAGAAATATATATGAGTCCGTGCCTAATTACCGATGAGGAAGGTCCGAAGAGCATCTCAATCCATCCGAGTACAAGCACTTGGTCTCTTATGCCATTTATTATTAACTTTGAAGAGTTTTGGGCGAAAATCATGTGAAATAGGAGCAAATATCCTCGAGAGAAACGTCTACCTAAACATGCATGACCCGGGGATAGAAATAACAAGCACACACAAAATAATAAAAGATAAGTGTCACCTAAGCATTGCTAGGTTATGAGTGTCATGCCTAATGGGTGTCTAAGTTCTGGTGGGCAAACTCATGCATGCTACAGCTAAAGGTATAAGGTCTGCACAAAAAAGTAAAAAAACACAACAAAACATACAACACAACTCGATACCACACATGACACAACACAACAAACCCTACGACTCTAAACGTTTTTGCCCGATTCTTTGGATGGTCTGGTATTCATCCAAAGCTGCCTACATATCCCCGCCTCCATGAGAATCAAAGCAACGTAGTTCTTCGTACCTATTCTAAACTATGATGCCTAAGACATCTAGACCTCTATCCTAGGCTCGACCTAAAAGATCGAACTAGTTATTAAAGCTTTTTGCGCTTATTTAAATTCAAGTGAATTGTGGATTTTAGGGCACTCTATATGTTCTATCTAAATGCAAGTTAGTCTTAAGCTAATGCAGGTGGTTCCTATATCCTATGTGTAACTAGACTGTATGTCATAAGGAAAACAGTGGGCAGACTAACACATCCTATTCTAGTCATCAGTCGGCGATGTGGATCGCCAACTGACAGGACGGAGGCATTCCTAGCTAGGACAAACTTCTAACTTTAAAACAAATACAAACCAAACACACAAAATATCAAAAATAAACTCCTAACTTTAGAACTCTCTATCTAGGACAAAGTCCTAACTCTAGAGAAAGATCTTTTCTTAAATATATTTTATGAAAGATTTTTATATTTTTTAAAGAGTTTAAATGATTTATTTACAAAGTTTGGCTGGACTTGGGATGAAAATCCCAAGCTGCGTACGTACCTCATGAAAGAGGATCAAACCAACGTAGTTCGGAAACAAACTCTCCTAACTACTCTCCTAAAATCTTTAAACTTCTAAATGTTTCAATATTTTTGATGTCTTTTAAGGTATTTAAATGCTTTTGAATTTTAAAATTTTCAAGGGTTTTTGAATTTTAAAATGTTTCCAATATTTTTGGATTTTTAAATTTTCAAGTGTGTTTGAATTTTAAAAATGTTTTCATCCTTTTGGTCAAAGGCCAAAGGGAACAAACAAAGCAACACCCTAGGGCCAAACCTAGGGCAAAGGGGAAACCCTAAACAAACAAACTCACTAAAAGTGAAATGATTCCAAAATGAGTAAGCGAAAGTGAAACTGATCTAAGATCCCAAACAGGTAAGCTCTAATAAGACTAAGTTAGTCTCTAACCAAGGTAAAGTACCAATAACTATAAAGAAAAAACTCCTAACTAATAACACTAGAGAGGGAGTACAAATGAGTCAAAGACTCTCTGATAACGCTACCAAAATATGGGGTAAATAAGTCATAGAATGACTCCTATATGACAAGAACAACCAAAGTAAATGAGACAAGGCATGTCTCCTATAAAGGGGAAGCAACTACAACTAATGAGACAATGTATGTCTCCTAAGAAAAGCTCCAAGTAACCTTATCATCGCCCTTACAATGAATAAGTAGGGCTAAGGCAACTAACAGACCAAGTTGGTCTCCAACTAGTAGGGCGTACAAATTGAGACACAACTTAAAAAGGATTCCATGAATGAGGAAAGGTATGCCTCCCATGGGCTAACTCTATACCAAGGTCAAGGTTTACTCCCTAAGGGATAGGCTCTAAACAACAAGGCTTGTCTCCAAATGAGAACTGCCTTAATGAGACAGAGTGTGTCTCCTATCAGGGGCTCTAGATGACTCTTTCATTGCCCATGCAATGAAGATAAGGGTCTAATGTCTAAAGGTTTCTAAAAAACTTGGTAAGTCTACTAAATAAGAGGGAGAAATGCTACTAGGACTTGTTAAGTCTCCTAAAATGATGGGCTTGGGCTAACGCCTTCATCGTACTTATGAATTATCGAAGCATAATGGCTACTACTATACAGATGAGCAAAATCCTAAATGAAAAGATTAAAGAATACACAGTGCATTTTCATGTGTTGGTAGTGCCCACCTGCTTACAGATTGTCCTCGCACATGGTCTGCCTAGCTCCTTCTCTCTCCCAATATACCACTTTCAAAGCCTCATGGAAAGCTTTCTATTCAAACCCTCTGATGCCTCGTTCATGATGAGGCCGTTGTATTGCTGTTGTTGCTCTGGCCACATTCTACTGCTTCTGCTTCTAGCATCATAGCCGGGGTTGAAATGTAATTTGAGTCCATGACTGTGTCACCCTCCAATATCCGAAGCACTTGAGACATGCGAGACCTTGAATATGGATCGCGCCGAATGCACAAGGAAGCTGCAGGGAGCATGCAATAGACCTCATTTTTAGAATAGCTGTTTCCCAAGTGTGGGTCCACCAGAACCTTGATCGCATATTCTCCCAGTAAAGGATGTGCCCATTCAGTCAAGCATTGTTGCCCCTCGGGCCAGTTAATGTCCCCAACTTTTCTCCCTGTGACGAGCTCCACAAGTACGACTCCAAAGGAATACACATAAGCTTTTTTAGTAATTTGACCACTTTGAGCATATTCTGGTGCCAAGTACCCAAAGGTTCCTATAACTCGCGTATCCACACCCAGGTCTCCATCTAGTTGCCACCTTGCTAGGCTGAAATCTCCAACCAGTGGTTCGAAATCATGGGTGATGAGAATATTGTTTGTCCTCATATCACGGTGGACAATGCAACCCACTCTACATTCTTCATGGAGATATCGCAAACCTCGAGCTGCTCCTAATGCAATTTTTTTTGTATGACGTGCAGACCATACTAATGGATGATGATTGCGTCCATAAAGATGAGAATCCAGAGAACCATTGCAGATATATTCATAAACCAGTAGCCTCCTCCTGTCCTCGACATAGAATCCACTTAACATCACCACATTCCTGTGCTGTGCACAGCTTAGAACTTCCACCTCAGAACAAAACTCGAGATCCCCTTGAGAATTAGCCAGTTTGTGCTCCTTCACGGCAACTGCCTTGCCATCTGGTGAGACCCCTTTGGAAACAGATCCAAACCCACCTTCAACCAAGAAGTTTGCTTATGAAAACCTACCCGTAGCAAGTTCCAGCTCAGCATAGCTAAACGACCTTGGGGGTTTTCCAAAAAATAGGTGCTTTGTGTTGACATATCGAACACAGTGGAGGAGGTCCGAGAGGTGCATTTCTCTATAGTGATATTGCTTCTCTATTGTTTCCACTTAAGTCCATATCTACTCTATAATTCAGCATGAAAATTCCAGCTTCACACTCAAGTTTAGATAATTTCTCCAGCAAGACTTTGGCAGTGGAATTCTGAACTCTATCATTGTGTCTTTGCGAGCTTTCCTCAACGTGTTATGAAGATGTGCGGCCAGCACTGATAATCTCTGCCACCCATGCTGGAAGTCTAAGCTAGTCGAAGGAGGGCTCAGATTTTCACTATCTATGTCAGAGCTAGTTGCATCCAAATTCCTGTCTTCCTTTGTTATTATAGACTCCTTTTTCTTCAGGTTTCCATTAATTTCAAAGATAAAAAAAATGGTGATGTTCCAGGATCTGAACTTGATATTGAGGAAGTCCTGGCCTCGGTTGCAGTGAATAGAGTCCCAAGCTCTGGACTGCTAGATGGAGTCACAACTGCCCCCCCCAAATGGAATTCAGATTATCACCAACATCGTTTGGAGGTTTTTCAGATGCTTCTTTTGACTGCATTTATCTTCATGCTTCAGTTGTTTGTCCAAGATAACCCATTAGCTTGTGCTTTCCTAAATTCTACAGCTACTGCTCCACATGGAGATACATAAATGATCTTTATCTTGATATTTATCTTGTTTGAGTCATGAACATCATGAAGCTGAAGCATCATTTAAGAACAGGAATCTATGGGCTAGCAGTCATGAATATCACCTTTCTGTGTCCACTAGTAGTCTCCTGCAAATTTTGGAAAACCCCATTTTCTATCACAACTATGGGCTGGGACTACCACCAACAAAGTTATACAATCTCCAGGTTGAACAACATAAGTCAAGGCCCTTATAAGAGCAGTCCTAGGAATTTCCTTGGAAGCCTTAATAGCAACCACAACCTTCTCGGCCACACCCGAGCCCTTATCCTGCTTCCCACGCTTCTGATGTAGATTGGTACTCATCCCACCTATCCATAATTCTAATGAAAGTCTTATTACCAGAACCACCCTCTTAAACCCATCTCACAGAAATCCATTTTCGAGAAAGGAAACACAGGGGCAGAAGACATAGAAGAACCAAAAACAGCAAAGCTGTCTATCATTATCCTGATTCGACCAAGCTAGATGGAGTGTTTACCCTGAATCCAAATATCAACCTATTACCTATACCCATTCTTCTTATGGCAAAATCCGTATGACAAAGTACACATGTAAACCAACACTTCTCTTAACACTAAGAAGGATGTAACAAAATCATGACCTCAAAGAAGCAAATAGGCTCAAATATTCATGAAACAAATAATTAGCGAAATTCTAGTTGAGGCAACAAGCTGAGAGTACCACTCCTTCTTGGATGCAAAGAGGTATACTACAACATGAGTTCAACATCTGGGGATATATTATTCTAAATCTTGATAGTAATTAATTTTCAAATTAAAATCTCATGTTCAGGTTGGAAAAGAAAGATTGACTACACCAAAACATACAGTGATTCCATATTTAAAATCCACATCTCCATTTGGTCCAATGGATAAGAAAAGAATACAAACCTGCGTATTTTAACGCATAACATTCAATTCTCAAGCTATATCCCTTGGCCACAATCACGACCTTAATGAAATGGTGTTTATCCAAATTGTAAACCATACCTAACAATTTTAACTCATGGTTTATGATCTAGGTTAATTCTCATGAGTCAAAACAAAAGGAAATCACAAATTCTGATTATGATGAAGAAAATGAAAGATAAACGTCTAATAAATTTTAGAATTACCCGATGAATCATGAATCTAACAGTTTCCGATCCTTTGAGAAATTAATAGAACAAGGGTCTGAGCGAATCAACCCCAAATGAATGTAAATCACGCCTCTTTTTAAAACGATCTGTTGTCAAAAGACCTCATCGCTAGTAACGATTCTTGACAGAAGACGAAGCACTTGTGACTGAAACGGATTTGATGTTTTTGAACCTAGATCTATCATCCGAAACAGTAACACTTGAACAAGAAGAATCAGATATGACGTTTATTGGTGCAAATCTAGGGTTTCGAAGTTTAAAATGAGTTACTAAAAGGAAATATGCTTCAATGCTTAGGGTTTCTAATCCACATAGTGGCTTGACAATTGATACAAGAGATCAAAGAGAGGAACTGTGAGCAAATTTGCCAGCCGGAGCTCAGGTGGATTGGCCGTAGAAGAAGATCGAGAGAGGGAAAAGGATAGGGTGAGGTTTAACAAGGAAGGGTTGGATCTTGGGTTTCAATATGTACAACAAGAGGTGAATCTAATGAAAACAAGTATTAGAAGATGAATCAAGGTTCTAAGAATGAAAATCCGGCAAGGATTCCGGCCGGAGCTCCGGCAATCCCATCGAAGAAGACGAACGGAGAAGGAAGCCCTAACCTCTCTCTCTCTCTCTCTCTCTCTCTCTTCTCTCTACTCACCTTATTTTTGCAAAAAATGAGCTCCCCTGCATATGCCCTGTTCGGTGGATTATATAGGTAAATGATATATTTTATCCCCCCTTTTCTTTCATAGACAAACCATTCAATGGTCTTTTGCAAGTGAAAATGATGAATTCGCCCCCCTTTTTTTCCTTAAACAGCCACCTCTTTAATGCTTTGTGACCACTATTTTATCTATTAGGGATGGCTCAGGTAAGATATAGGAATAGCATTTTGGCCCTTTATTACACTTGGGGTTGGTATTGGCACACCCATTGTTAGATATTTCACTCCCTATTACCCTACCCTACACTACACTACTAACCTCACTCGTTTTGTTTTTGGGCAAACTCGACGGATTTCACCAATAATTATTAGAGGGACCTACTTGGGATCCTAACCTACCCTGGAAGAAAATTGGGACACAAATTCGCTCATCTGATGAGTTTTTTTATTCAAAATGATTTATTTAGGTTCGGTCAAAATGGGGTGTCTACAGCCATCCATGGATAGGCCACAGAACAAAAAATAAATGCCCTGTTTGCAATGGATTACTAGAAACAATTGGGTATGTGCCTGATTACGAATGAGAAAGGTCTGAAGAGTACCCCCATCCGCCCGAGTTCAAGCACTCGGTCTCTTATGCCATTTTCATTAACTTTGAAGAATTTTTGGCGAAAATCATGTGAAATGGGAACCAATATCCCCGAGAAGAACGTCTACCTAAGCATGCATGACCCGTGGATGAGTAAAATAAGAATAAACATCCAAGTCCTAACTCATCACATCTAACCCTAACTCAACACATCTAATAAAGCGGTAAACATACGCATGTATAGCTACAGCTAAACATGTGATAAATGAACAAATATGATGAGATATAATAAACTGGAAAAGCAGTAAAAGACTACAACTAAGCATGTGATATAGCAATAAAGAAAACAGTAAAGAGCTATAACTATGCATGTGAATATCAATAAGAGAAAGGTAAAAGAATAAGATCACTACATCTAAACATGTGAAGAGCAATAAAGAAAATAACTCAACACTACAGCAAAGTGTGTGTAAACATGGAGGCTGTGTAAAAAATAAAGACAACCAGAAGAAAAGAGTAAACACACTAACATGTACCTATGCAATGAAACAATGCTGAATAACATGCTCAAATCCAAAAATGCTAACAACAAACCCTAAAACTCTAAAAGTTTTCGCCCGAATCTTGGATGGTCTGGTGTTCATCCAAGCCACTTACATATCCCCGCCTATAACAGGAATCAAAGCCACGTAGTTCTTGCGTGCCTCTTCTAAACTATGATGCCTAAGACATCTAGATCAGTAAACTAGACTCAACTTAAAAGACCGAACTGATTTCTAAGGCTTCTTGAATGTTTACTTCTTATATGCCCTAACTAAATACAAGTTTTGCCCTAAACTAATGCAGGTGGGCCCTACATCCTATGTGTAACTAGGCTGTGTGTCCTAAGGAAAATAATGGGCTATCTAACGCATCCTTATCTAGTCATCAGGTCGATGAAGAGTAACGCCAACTGACCGGACAGAGACGTAACAAACTCCTAGCTAGGATAAACTCTTAACTCTAACACAAACACAGAATACCCAAAACACCCGACACATCTAGGACAAAATCCTAACTCTAGAGGAAGATATTTTTGTAAACATGTTTATTGAAAAGTTTCAAAAACTTTTTATTTTTTAAAGGTTCAAATGATTTATTTTTGAAGTTTTGAAATGTTTATTTTGAAAGGTTTGAAAGGACTTGGGATGAAGATCCCAAGCTGCCTATGTACCTTGTGGAAGAGGATCAAGTAAACGTAGTTCAGAAACAAACTTTCCTAACTACTAAAACTTGACTTTTCAATTGTTTCGATGTTTCTGAATTTCAACTTCTAATGTTTTTTAGTTTTCAAATATTTTTGTTCTTTTAGAAAAGTATTTCAATGTTTTTAAATTTAAATTTTGATGTTTTTGGATTTCAAATTTCTAATGTTTTTGAACTTTAAATGGTTTTCAAGTGTTTTTGAGTTTTAAAATATTTTCATCCAAACAGAACAACACACTAGGCCAAACACTAAAACTAAGGGGAAACCCCTAAACAAGTATACTCACTAAAAGTGACATGATTCCAAAATGAGTACACTAATGTCCTAATATGAAAGCCAAGATCCCAAGTAAGCAAAGCTCTAACATGGCTAAACAAGTCTCTAAAGAAAAGAGAAATAGGGGAGTATAAGGACTTGGAAAGTCCCTTAAAGATGGGCTTGGGTTGACACCTTCAATGCCCTTAAAAAGGAAGGGTTATCTAAGATTCAAAAGACATCTAAAAGAATGAACACTCTCTACCTAAAGAAGAGGGAAGAAGAAGACAGGAGGTGAAAATTCGATGTAGGGGGGTCCCAAGTTAAACTAGATTGGCAACACAATGAGGAGGGAGAATATGGTAGTTTAAGAAATAGAATCTACCAATTTTAATACCTTTAAACCGATTTTACAGATTAAGAGATCAAGAATCAATATTCAAGCATACAAGTTAAATCTAATGGTGCAATGCAAATAAAAGAGCAAAGAGATAGAAAGAGTGCACCCGAGATTTAAAGTGGTTCGGTCCTCAAATCCGAGGCCTACTCCACTCCACCAACCAAACCCGTTGATGGCTTCACTATTTGATCTTCTTAACCTTGCCGAAGATCGAATGCCAATTACAATAGCTTTAACTTTGGTGGCTATCCTCACCCCAATAGCTTTAACCTCGGTGGCTATCCTCACCACGGAGAATAGGCTACGCTTCTCCGTATACTCGCCCGTATACAACACTCGAAGGTTGAAAGAAAGAAATGAAAAATCCCTCACAAGGGTTACAAAATGGATGTACAAATTTGAGCCTATGATCCAAATCCTAAAGATGGTGATGAGAGGCACAATTGAAGTTTGATTCACTCTTGGATATTCAAATGAAGTTTTTGAGTGTTAGGATTGATTGTTTGTATGTTTAGAACACCCATATTTATAGGAAAACCAAAATATGACCGTTCAATGGCATTGAGGTAATTCCAGCAAAATTCCAAACGGCTCTTTTTCAGACTGTTGGAGTGTTCTCGGAGTTCCGAGAATAATTCTCGGAGTTCCAAGAATTCTCGGAGTTCCGAGAAAAAATCTCGGAGTTCCGAGAAGCCACACAGAAGTTGGAAAAAGTCTACTGGACCATTTCTCGGAGTTCCGAGAATAATTCTCGGAGTTCTGAGAATTCTCGGAGTTCCGAGAAAAACTCTCGGAGTTCCGAGAAGCCTATGCAGAGCAGATTTTCAATTCTGTTTTGGGCTTCCAATTCTCAACCAAGATGGGATTGCTATGAGGGTTCCAAGGTGTTGGAACTCCACAAATACAATCACTTGTTTATTTAGGGTGTGTGAGATTAACTTAATTATGCCTCTAAAAACCTAATCTAGGTTTGGATCAATTACATTCTAAAAGACAAAAAATGGTCTTCAATATGAATTTCTTCATGTCTTCAAGTCTTCATGACTTCTTGCTTGATGACTTTGGCCTTCCAATTAGTGGTCCAATGTGGGCTTCTTGGCCTTCAATCCTAGCATCCTTGATCTTACTTTATCATGATCTACAACTTAGACAATCAAACACATTAGTGATAAATGATCACTTGTATATTGGAATCATCAAAACAAGATGGGAATGCCAAGGTAAAAACCATCGGGCTTACAATCTCCCCCTTTTTGATGATGACAAGCACAAGAGATTTACAAATCAAAGCATATACTCTTTTCACATTTTTCTTACTCTAGAGACTTTTCTCTAGATTCTTCTCCCCCTTTGTCATCAACAAAAAGAAGGGGTAAGAAAAACAAAGGGTTTAAAATTTACAATTTTAAAGCTCCCCCTTTTTCAAAGAAAAATTTAATTTTAACTCCCCCTAGTTAAAATAATTTTACAATACAAGAGGGGTTATCAAAAAAACCATACAAATGAAATATATTCAATTTTAAGTTCAAAAACCCCTAATCTACACAATATGAATAACATCATATGGGGGTTTTGGGAACCCAAGATTTCTTGGTCCCACATCTAGCCCTACTCTTGGATGCACATTGGAATTGGTAATGACCATTCATTCCACAAAAATGGCATCTAACAAGAGGGTTAGATACACTAGTCCTATCATGATAAGCATGATGAGGTCTAAGACTAGTTTTACTTAGGATTATGTCAATAATTTTATTTCCATTTAAAAATCCATGTAAACATAATATAAGTCTCTCATTTTCATTATGAAGATGGGATGTTTGAACTAAAAGTTCATTTCTTTCATCTTCATAAGAATTGGAGGAGCTTGCCAGATTTTGAAGTTTTAAAAGTTGGCAAGTTTTCTCATCCAAACTACCCTTAAGGGTATCAATCTCAAGTTTATGATTTGCAAGATTAACTTGTTCTTGAGATATGGAAGAAGATAAATCTTTTTTCAAAAAATCAAGTTCTTTTTCTAATTTTAAAATGAATTTTTTAAGAACCTTGTTTTTGGAAATTTGGGTATGCAAGGTTTCACATAATTCATCATAAGGTATGCTATCACTTTTACTACTAGATGAATAATATGAGGGGTTAGAGTTTACCTCAACTTCATGGGTGAATGTCATGAAGCAAAGATCATCTTTTTTATTTTCTTCCCCTTCACTTGAGCTTTTGCCCGATGTGCTTAACGCATCCCAACCGGCGGCAAGAGCCTTATGCTTCTTCCAATCCTTCTTACCCTTGTATTTAGAGGAAGTTGATTTTAGAAGAGGACAATCCGGTCTTTTGTGTCCAATCTTCTTACAATTGAAGCATCTTAAGGCTCCATCAACATCACTTTCTTCTTTCTTTTTCTTATCTTTCTTATGCTTCTTTCTCCACAAGCTCTTGAATCTTCGTAAAGCTTCTTCTTCGTCACTATCCGCTTCACTTGATGAGTCTTCCTTGGAAGCCTTGAGTGCTAGGGATCTAAATTCCCTCTCATTCTCCTTTGGCTTCTTTTCCTCTTGTCGGCTAGTAAGGAGCATCTCATGGGTGATGAGAGATCATACAAGCTCCTCTATGGTTAGCGTCTTGAGATTTTTTGACTCTTGAATCGCGGTCACCTTTGGATCCCAATGGGGAGGAAGAGACCTAAGTAACTTACTCACAAGCTCATCGTTAGGATAAGATTTACCAGGATTAGCTAGTTCGTTAGAAATAATAGAAAAACGAGTATACATTTCCGAAATACTCTCGTTTGGACTCATTCTAAACATTTCATACTTGCTCTTTAACAAGTTTATTTTGGAATCCTTGACTTGTGATGTTCCCTCATGGGTAGTCGCAAGGGTATCCCAAATAGTCTTGGCGGAATCAAAAAGAGCAACTCTATTAAACTCCTCGGTAGCTAAGGCACAAAACAAAGAATTTATTGCTTTGTAGTTCAAATTAGCTTGCCTTTTCTCTACCACATTCCATTCTTCAAATGGTTTGGAAGTTACATTGTATCCATTTTCAACAATGTACCAAAGTTCCACATCTATCGAAAGAAGATAGATGCGCATCCTTGTTTTCCAATGTCCATAGTTTGACCCATTGAAGAAAGGAGGTCTAGTTGTGGAATGGCCTTCCGGAAGTCCGGTTCCAATTTGGTGTGCCATTTCACAATTAGTAGTTGCCAAATAAAATCTTTCCCTAGTTAGATTTTTGAAATAACTTTCACAAAAATTTTAAAATCTTTTAAGAGCCAAGGCTTTGATACCAAGTGAAAATTCGATGTAGGGGGGTCCCAAGTTAAACTAGATTGGCAACACAATGAGGAGGGAGAATATGGTTGTTTAAGAAATAGAATCTACCAATTTTAATACCTTTAAACCGATTTTACAGATTAAGAGATCAAGAATCAATATTCAAGCATACAAGTTAAATCTAATGGTGCAATGCAAATAAAAGAGCAAAGAGATAGAAAGAGTGCACCCGAGATTTAAAGTGGTTCGGTCCTCAAATCCGAGGCCTACTCCACTCCACCAACCAAACCCGTTGATGGCTTCACTATTTGATCTTCTTAACCTTGCCGAAGATCGAATGCCAATTACAATAGCTTTAACTTTGGTGGCTATCCTCACCCCAATAGCTTTAACCTCGGTGGCTATCCTCACCACGGAGAATAGGCTACGCTTCTCCGTATACTCGCCCGTATACAACACTCGAAGGTTGAAAGAAAGAAATGAAAAATCCCTCACAAGGGTTACAAAATGGATGTACAAATTTGAGCCTATGATCCAAATCCTAAAGATGGTGATGAGAGGCACAATTGAAGTTTGATTCACTCTTGGATATTCAAATGAAGTTTTTGAGTGTTAGGATTGATTGTTTGTATGTTTAGAACACCCATATATATAGGAAAACCAAAATATGACCGTTCAATGGCATTGAGGTAATTCCAGCAAAATTCCAAACGGCTCTTTTTCAGACCGTTGGAGTGTTCTCGGAGTTCCGAGAAAAAATCTCGGAGTTCCGAGAAGCCACACAGAAGTTGGAAAAAGTCTACTGGACCATTTCTCGGAGTTCCGAGAATAATTCTCGGAGTTCCGAGAATAATTCTCAGAGTTCCGAGAATTCTCGGAGTTCCGAGAAAAACTCTCGGAGTTCCGAGAAGCCTACAGATTTTCAATTCTGTTTTGGGCTTCCAATTCTCAACCAAGATGGGATTGCTATGAGGGTTCCAAGGTGTTGGAACTTAACAAATACAATCACTTGTTTATTTAGGGTGTGTGAGATTAACTTAATTATGCCTCTAAAAACCTAATCTAGGTTTGGATCAATTACATTCTAAAAGACAAAAAATGGTCTTCAATATGAATTTCTTCATGTCTTCAAGTCTTCATGACTTCTTGCTTGATGACTTTGGCCTTCCAATTAGTGGTCCAATGTGGGCTTCTTGGCCTTCAATCCAAGCATCCTTGATCTTACTTTATCATGATCTACAACTTAGACAATCAAACACATTAGTGATAAATGATCACTTGTGTATTGGAATCATCAAAACAAGATGGGAATGCCAAGGTAAAAACCATTGGGCTTACAGGAGGTACTACCATATCCTAATAAGTCTCCCTAATGATGGGCTTGGGCTAACTCCTTCATCGCCCTTGACATGATCGGTTCCTTCACGGAGGGGAGAAGACTCAAGAGGACATGATCAAAATGAAGGATAACTATACACCCTAAGGGTGGAATCAAAGCAAACATGTGAGTACATGTCATATCCCATGAAATGGGAAGAATCACCAAACATGTGAAGCACATGTAGTCTCCCTCACGGAGAAAGGACACACTAAGCTAGAAAAGAATTCTAGGAATTGATGAGATAGGATGAGCCTAAGGCAGATGGTGTCCCATTAGATGTAATCAAGAAGTGAGTGAAGGATGTAAGGCAATCAATGGATGATGTGTGCAAAAGATGTAGTCAATGGGCAATAATGCAACCGAGAGGCAAGAGATGCAAGCAATGAATCTTAAAGACGGAATGAGACATGACATGTCTCCAAGAATGAAACTCGAAAGATTTGGAAGGTTTAAACATGATTTAGAAGTGATCTTATGAGTTTTAGATGCTAAGTTGTCATTTAATTCAAGAACCAGAATAATGGAGCAAGCTTGTTCGTGGTGTGTCTCTAGCAAGGTCCTAGCATCTTTTAATGCTTAATTTTAGCTTCTTTTAGATATTTTCAGCATGTTTTATTCAGGTTTGATTATGATTAAATCATTTGTTTGCATACATCTTTGATTTCAATCACTTAGCATTGAAAATGTATTGAAAGCACAGAACACAACATGTAAATTTCACTAAAAATGCACAAAAATTCAAAATAATCATAAGAATTACTCTATATATGATTTATAATTTGCTAGCATGCTTAACATTATCAAAAGCATTCATTTGAATTAATCTAAGCTCAAAACAACCTTAAAAATGAAGAAAAGATAAAATTTCCACCAAACATGCAATTTCCACCAAAAAGGGTAAAAATGCCAAACAATTCATGAAAATTATTCAATACATGATTTAAAACTTGTTAGCATGCTCATGATATCCAACTATAAGCATTAAAAATAATTTAAGCCCAAAATAGCCTTGAAAAACAATAAAAGGCAAAATTACAACTAAAGATGCAATTTTCACACAAATGTCCCAAAAATAGCAAGTAAATCATGAAAAACATCCAAAAGATGATTCATGACTTACTACCAAGCTCAAAACATTAAAAAATAACAACTAAAAATAATTAGAGCTCATGTTGTCCATGATTTTCAAGAAATTGCATAGTTATGTCATATAGTGTGAAAATGCAACTTTGCATTGAATTTCGGACCCCTCAAACATTAAAACAAAAAAAAATCCTACTACTAATCAAAATTGTAGATCTCAGCATGAGTGACATTCTCAGTTAATCACTTCGTCTGGTTCCGGTCGGAAGTGGCCGAAAAATGGCTATTTCTGGCTCATCGCCATTAAAAAGTACATTAGTGTTTTAGCTGAGAGTTCGTGCTCAGTTTTGACACTCAAAAACATCGTTTCTGAAAAAATTTGCTCAAGGATAAAGTTAAGAAATCATTCAAGGAACAACTTTTTATTCTTCGACTCTAGCCAGATCTAGCCGGAAGTGCCCCAAAAAATGGCCGACAATCTGCTGTTACAGCAAACAGTTTTCCAAGAAAACTGAAATTTTGAAAATGATTTTTTACACACCAGACATTGTTTCTCAAAAAATACACATATTCATAAAGTTTTAGAAAATATCATGACGAACAACTTTGTCTTCTATAACTCCGGCCGAATCCGGCCAGAGGCAGCCCAGACGTTATTCGACGCGATAAATTTCTAAAAAAGTCAAAAAATTAACACATTGAATGATTGGAACTTAAAAAGAGTATAACTCTCTCATCCTTTGGCCAAATTAGGGCCATAATATGCCAAATCGAAGATCTCGGAATGCTCTACAACCTTAAATGGTCTGTTTCTTTTAGATTTGACCGAAAATTATAAAAATGATGAAAAATAAATCTGGACAGCATGTAATTTTGAAAATTTTCAAAACATTTCAAAGCCAAAATTTACATCTAAGAAGCCTAGCTCTAAACCTTTGCATTACATATGTTTTCAGACTTGAATTAATGACTATTAGGCTCAAATTCCAAGCTTAAGATGATAGATATGAGAAAAATCAAGGAGATTTCCTATTTGAGCCTTTAAAAATAGCTGAAATAATAAAATCGCCATAACGTTTTCATTTCTGACTCGATTTTAGCTTCAAATATGTCAAATCCAAGGTCCTGAAAATCTTTACAACTTTTACATGTATCACTTTTGCAAATTTAAACCGAAATTTAATGAAAAAGTATAAATACAAATCTAGACAGCATGTATTTTAATATTTTCAACATCTTGCAAGAGCATTTCACATCAAAACCCTATATCTATCATGTATTTCATTAGATATTCACATTACACACATATTAACATATATATTTTTGAATTCCAAAGCCTAACACATCAGATCTAAAGATGCCAAATTGGCAAAAGTTTTTCGTTTCTTAGCTAATTTTGGGTCATAATATGCGAAATCGAAGATCTCAATGAGCTCTACAACACTATGAGAGATATTTTCATAAATACTGACCGAAAATTGATAAAAATTGACAAAAAGGGACTGGACAACACCTAGTTTTATTATTTTCACATCGAAATTCAACTAGAACTCAAATCTGAGGTGAATTGCTTTATATCTTTACACGAGACATGTTTTTAAATATATTTTGGTAGATTTTAGCCTTAGGATGCTAGATCTAACAATTTTTAAGCATTTTCCACTTAGATTTTTCATTTTAGGTTAGATTTTAAAAGAAAACTCAAAATAAACTCAAAATCTACTAACCTTGTGCTCTTCTCTGGATATCTCCTTGAAAGATTCTTCTCATCCTTCTTTCTTTCTCTAGATCTCATTCTTTCTCTTTCTAAAAATCTTTCTCACTCTAGAATTCTCTCTCTCTAGAATCTTCTCTTTCTCTAGAAAGCTTTCTTTCTTTCCCCTAGAAAACTCCCTTTCTCTCCCTTACGCACAAACCCTAGATTTAGAAGAGAGATCCCCAAATTGGGGCCCTTGATCTCCTATTTATAGAAAAAATGTGTTAATTTTTTACTCTCATAAGTTTTCCCAAACAACCCTCTTTTATATATATTTTGTGTTTTAACAAAAAAAGGGGTAATTTCAAGTTAAACTTTTCATGGGCGACATTATAGGGATAATGTACCCTCCTTTCTGCTCTAGTGTAAAAACTGACTGGCTTACAGGATATTTCACTCTCCTTTTACACTATCTAACTCGGCTCGTCTTATTGGGCAATTCTTGGCGAATTTTGACAAAATTTTACGGGGACCTAATTGGGATCCTAAACTACTCTAGGGACAAATTTGGGACTCTAGTACTATTTAAAGGGTTTTTTTTAATAAAGAAAGCTACTTACGGTTTGGTCAAAATGGGGTGTCTACAGGTACTTTATTGTTTTCAAATAAGAATATAATTTGAAGTATGTAGCTTTCAATAATTCATGCGTGTCTCCATTTTTTTCTTAGACTAAATTCATTGCATATATATCTCGTCCCATTTTTCTTTTATCCATGGTCTTAACTCTTATGCCATCACCCCCAACCCGCACCCTAAGCCTGCACCCCGAGCCGCAGTCTAAGCTGCACCCTAACCCACACCTTAAAGTCGCACCCCTAACTCCAGCCCGAGCCCAATCCTCAACCCAAACCCACGGCCAATCCATGCATAACAGAGCCCCAAACCCATGCCTAATCCGGCCTTAAACCCATGCCTAAATGAGTCCTAAGTTCCTGATCGTTGCCTCATTGGTTAAGGCATATATGCTGTGCATATGAATAAGTAATGACCTAATCAATTATGGCCGAACCATGCACTGTTCGCATATGTGTATATACAAATGGATGTCCAAACCCACCATGGTTAGCTTAACCCATGCACTGTGTGCATTCACCCAGATCTAAATCCATATGGGTTTCAGTCCCAACCAATTAGCCGTAACCAAATACAGACCCCATCATGTTAAGGATACTCATGTCATCTTCCCATCATAACCATGCATCAACCACTCTGGACAAGCCACTTCTCCACCCATCAGACCGTACTTTATCCCCAACTATGACTGCCGAACAAAACCCCCCATGCCCAAATTTGTCAAAAATATAGCATCCAAGCATTGCCCAATTTTAGCCTTGCCTATTACCCGTCCTGACCCTGCATCAGCCCCGTAACTGAAATCCCAGTTGGGCAACTGAGAGGAGGGTGAATTGGTTGGGTATTAAAATTTCTACTGTTTTAATATTTCTTTTCAAAAGATTACTAACACTTGTTAATTACTCTTTGGTTAATAAAGGTTAGCAAAAATAAAAGTAGAGGAATGAACAACCACAAAGCAAATAAGAAAAGGGGAAGAGTAATAGAAGAGATACCACACAAAGATTTATAGTGGTTCGGTCTTATAACTCCAAGACCTACTCCACTCTTCCCAAGTTTGTGTCCTTGAGGGAATCCACTAAAAGTATGATTCTTGGTACAACAAAGAAGGCTCCGCGTCTTCAACACTTGCCCACGAAGATGGCTCCGCGTCTCCGAGCACTCGCCAATTTCAAGGGGTTTAATATTGGTGCCCTTTCCACCTTTACAATGATTTTCAAATTACAATATGTGAATGCCTTCACTTAAGGCTAATATCTCACTTCAATACAAGAAATCTTCTCCAAATGATTTGCAAGTGAGCTTGATGAGAACTTCTCCAATGATGGGATTGCAAGTGAGCTTGGGAGATCTTCAAAGATGTTGAAGGCAAGTGAGCTTGAGTGATTCTTCTTCAACTAGATTGCAAGTGAGCTAAAGGAAATCTTCTTCAAATGAGATTGCAAGATTTTGGACAAAGAAGAAGAAATTTTTGTAAAGATTGCTTGAAAACTTAAATCACAATTAGGGTTCTTTTCTCAAGCTTGCAAAAGTCATAGAATGATGAAAATAAACTCATATATATAGCCCCTTAGAAGATATAACCGTTGGAGGACATATTGGGCATTTTTAGGTTTTGAAAAATTAAAAAAAGAACCAGCCGCAACTCCCAACGGTCATATTTTCCCGACGCCAGACGTCTGGTTGCTTCCAGGGATTAACCAGATGATCGGGCAGACTTCTGCCGCAAGGTCTGGTTTGCAAGTTCACTTATCAGATGAATGAGTTTTTCTCTGAATTTTTGTACACATATGTATTGATATTAGGGAAGATTATGTACCAAAATTTAGCTCATTTGAAAACCGTTTGGGTCCCTTTTTGATCCACCAGATGATCGAACCAGACTTCTGCTGCAAGGTCTGGTCTGCAAGTTTGGCTAGTAAATCAATGAGTTTTCTTCCCAAATTTTGTACATATCAAAGTAGGTATGAGATAAAGGTGTTGCCAAAATTTTAGCTCAATCGGAAAACATTTGGGTCCCTTCGTGATAGAAAAGCAAATGGTCATAATTATGGTTTTCAAAGGATGTTTGGATTTTTGCGTTAAAAAACACTTTGGAAACACTTTGAAAATACTTGCAATCTTGTTTTAAAGATGATCTCCATTTGACCTATTTTTGAATAGTCCTCTTGAGTCCGGTGGTTGAATGAGCATGCATATCCTTCCTTGTACATGCTTGTTCTTTGGTCTTTAATTTGACTTAGCTCTTAATGACTCTATCTTGATGTTGATTGCTCTTCTCTAAGGTTCAACTTGATTTGTCTTTGTCCTTCTTGGTTGACGGATCTTCACTATGCCTTTGATCACTATGTTCTACCTTGTTGTCGATCTTGGTAATCTAAGTTTCCTGTATGAGCTTATCATGGTAGAATCATTAGTACCAACCTACTTCGATCAATGTGGGTTTGTTGTCATCAAAACAATGAGTAGGGCCACACATGGGAACCCTTGGGCTAACATTCTCCCCCTTTTTGATGATGACAAACTCATATTGATCGGAGGCAAGGAGCTTCCCTAAATGGAATGATAAAAGCATAATATGCTCCCCCTCAATTGTGGATCCATTTTACTTGTCATTTCAAAGTTATATGGTTGCAATTTTAAGATTAGCATTAAGGTATATGACATAACATTTGTAAGCAAGTATAAGCACAAACTCCCCTTGAATCATATGAGTGTAAGCTCCCCCTCAAATTGTGCTATCAATAATGAGGTAGCACATAAATTGGGTAGCATGTTACTGTTTTTCTCCCCCTTTTGGCATCACCAAAAAGGGAAATCTTAATATACATATAGATATAAAAGTAACACACATATGACATAGTCATGGTTTAGATGGCGGCAAGTGGCCGAATGAGTTAGGTGTATTAATTTAGGGTGAAGGTATGACCTCCCTCTTAGGATCTAAAAGGGCTAATGGCACCAATTGATTGGCTTTTAAAATTTAGGGTTACCATCTTGACCATGAAGCCATTTACCAAACAAGGGTGATAATAGATAGGTAGATAGAGATAGACAAATAAACCAACATACATGAAAATCCACCACAAACCAAGCAACATCCATACAAAGTAAGCAACAAAATCCATGGGAATCCAGCAAGTCATAGCTTGATTGTTTTTTTTTTTTAATTAAACATCACAATCCATGTATCATTGAGGGATAGAAGATAGATCAAATTAAACAGCCAAATAATTCAGTCATTTCATGTAACCCTTTGAGTACAGGAACCATATAGCAAAAGGACACAATCATAACAAAAGTCACATGGGTGAGGTCTATAGACCAATACATCAATATCCTACTTAAGCTCTACCCATGGCCATACAAAAAACAGATGAGCACACAAACGACCCTAGTGACAAGGAGAAAGGAAACGAGTCCTAAACAAAGAGTCAAAGCAAACGAATCCTAAGTAGATGCAAAATGAACTTTTAAGTCAGAATCAAGGTAGAGCTACTCGGCAGGTGGAGAAGCATCTCTCCATCCCATACGGCGCTCAAAATGATCGAATCGGCTGTCAATATGCTGCTGGAAGGCCATAAGATCTCTGTATGTGACAGGGCGATCCAGAGGATCCATCTGAGGAGCAGGAGGCTCCTCATCTCCATCTGCGGCAGCTGCTTCGCCTTCATCATTGTCTTCCTCCTCTTCTTCAGCTGCTTCTTCTTCTTCGTCTTCTTCGTCTTCTGCCTCTTCGTCCTCTTCTTCCTCTTCTTCGTCTTCAAGACGAGGATGATCCTGCACCACTCTCTCCATCCGATCAGGGTCCATTCTCATTTTTCTGATAGTAGTCTTGTCAATTTGCTTGGCCGATTTCTCTTTCAAGTCTCCTACTACTGAGATAGCAAAGTGAGTTAGGAGTTTAGTGATAACCATGCCATAGGGTAAAGATCCATTCCTCAGAGGAGCAGCCTTTAAGTGGTTGAAAATGATGTAGCCCAGATTCAGAGCAGTACCAGTTATCAGGCAATATATCACAAAAGCATCTAAGGGCCTCACCTCATTCTTCGAACCACCTCTAGGCAGAATCGTGTTCACAATGATATTATGCAAAACCCTTGCCTTGGGCATCAAATCATGGGCCTGAATTGTCCCGCCAGGGATGTAACGTCTACAGATTGTCCGATACACATTGTTGTGTGTGGGCCCACGCTCCTCAATCTCATCAGTACGCCAGAAATAGATCATAGGTCCAGTCGCTGGAACTCCTAAGATCTCACAAAATGCGGTGAACGTAAGGTTAATCGACGTAGATTTCACAGCGGATTTCAGTTGCCATTTATCTACTGAATCATCTAATTGAGCGTAGAAGACTTTGCACAGAGTAGGGTAGATGGGTTCATTGATTTGAAGAAAGGGAGACCACTCCAAGGTATCAAAGCATGATCGAATACGATAAGCAGTAAGAGCCTCAAAATTCACATATCTACCAGAGACTACCTTTCTTGGAGCCATTTCCTCAAAGATTGCTAGAGCTCGCCGATTCTGAATGCCAAAATTCGCGGATGATTATCCAGATCGTGACCGGGTTGGCCGTCGAGAACGAGAGCCACATTCTTCTTCAACGTCGTCGAACCGCATGTTGGATGGCATGTTAGGGTTTCGAGACATTGTTCAAGGATTTTCAAGGAAAATCAAGGAAGGATGGAGGAAACCACAGGAGGGTGAAGGAAATCTATGGTTTAATGATCAACTCAACAAAACCCCACAAAATCTAATGGATTTGGAGTTAAATCCACGGATTTTTAGCCAGAAGAGAAGAAAATCAAGAAAAGAGCAAGGAAATGAGGAGGTTTCAAGAGTTTTGACAAGTTTCCCCCCAAACTTTGAAGTTTGAAACAAAAAAAATAAGGAGAAGCAAAGATATCAAGGTGGAGAGATGATAGTTTAGGCAAGAGAGAGGTGTGTTAGGGTTTAGAAGTAGAGAAAATCAGTTTTTGAGGTGAATCCTACAAGAATGGAATGGGGTTTTAGGCAAGGAGTAGATGACTAGGGTTGAGAGGAAAAGAGAGTGAAAGAGATGAGAAGATAAAGCCCTACACAGAGGTTAAATGCACGTCCTAAAAACAAAATACCCAAAAAAAAACGCATCCCCTTTTTTTTTAAAAATCTGTTTGAGTCCAGACGTCTGTTGAGTCCATCAACTCATAAGTAGGAATTTGAGTGGGGTTGATTTTTTTTGGTATTTTTCCTTTCTCATATTGCTTAAAACACACTATATTTTTTGTTTGGATATTGATTTTGAGTTAGTTTGAAAATTTTGAAAAATGTGTGTTTTTGAAAACCTTTTTAAGTGTTGAAAGTCAAGTGAAATTGCATGAAATGAGATTGACACCATGATGAGTGAGTTTGCTGAGTTTGACGATGTTCGCAACTCACAAATAATCTTTTTGACATGTTGGGATAATAAGATTAGATCCAAGTGACAAAATTCTCATTTTGGGTGCATGGATGGATTTTCGAGTGTTTTTGACCAAAAGTGAGATTTTTGGGAATCCATTGAGTTGGATATGTCACAATCATTTCATAGGCTTCATGGGCTCACAAATATCATATAACATTAAGTCATAACAAACAAACAAGACAAATGCAGGCAAATTTGATCTCAAAGCCCCCTTTTTTTATTTTTATTTTTTATAACTACTTAGTCAATTCTTTCACTTGATCTCCACTCCAAATGTTCAAGGCACTTCTTATATCACACATCCTCTCTTCACTTAGAGGTTTTGTGAAGATATCGGCAAGTTGGACTTCAGTGTTGATGTATTCCAAGCATATATCCCTCTTAAGTGCATGATCTCTAATGAAATGGTGCCTTATTTCAATGTGTTTTGTTCTTGAATGTTGTATAGGATTTTTTGTTAAGTTGATAGCACTAGTATTATCACATAAGATGGGAATATTATGCAATTTAATGCCATAGTCCATCAATGTGTTCTTCATCCAAAGGACTTGAGCACAACAAGCCCCTGCAGCCACATATTCAGCTTCAGTTGTGGAGGTGGCTACAGAGTTTTGTTTCTTACTAAACCATGAGACAAGAGATTTTCCAAGAAACTGGCAAGTCCCACTAGTGCTCTTTCTATCAATCCTACACCCAGCAAAGTCGGCATCCGAAAACCCAGTGAGGTTGAATTCACTAGTCCTTTCATACCACAAGCCAAGACTTTGGGTGCCTTTAAGATATTTGAAGATTCTTTTTACTGCAGATAGGTAAGACTCCTTTGGAGCAGACTGAAACCTTGCACATAAACAGACACTAAACATAATGTCTGGCCTACTGGCAGTCAAGTAGAGGAGACTACCTATCATACCCCTATACATCTTCTCATCCACAACTTTTCCAAATTCATCCTTATCTAGTTTACATGTGACACTCATGGGTGTTCTCATGATCTTGCAATTATCCATTCCAAATTTTTTGATAAGTTCTTTCGTGTATTTTTCTTGATGTACAAATATGCCATTCTTAAGTTGTTTAATTTGCAAGCCAAGAAAGTAGTTTAGTTCACCCATCATGCTCATTTCAAATTCATTTTTCATTAAGTTTGCAAACTCATCACACAAAGATTCATTTGAAGATCCAAATATAGTATCATCCACATAGATTTGCACAATTAAAATGTCTTCATTTTTTTTAAATAAATAATGTTTTATCTACTTTACCCATTTCAAATCCTTTCTCAACAAGGAATGTATTTAGCCTCTCATACCAAGCCCTAGGGGCTTGATTTAAACCATATAATGCCTTATCTAGCTTGAATACATGATATGGATGCTTGTAGTCTTCAAAGCCAGGGGGCTGATCAACATACACTTCCTCATTTATGTAGCCATTTAAGAAAGCACTTTTGACATCCATTTGAAATAGTTTGAATCCTTTATGACCTGCATATGCCAAGAGCATCCTAATAGCTTCTAATCGGGCCACAGGAGCAAAAGTTTCTTCATAATCAATGCCCTCCTCCTGATTATACCCTTGGGCTACTAGTCTAGCTTTATTTCTAGTGATAGTTCCGTGTTCATCAAGTTTGTTTCTATAGACCCATCTTGTTCCTATGACAGGGTGATCACTAGGTCTAGGCACTCATTTTCAAACTTTATTTCTCTTAAATTGGTCAAGCTCTTCTTGCATTGCCATCATCTAAAATTCATCCTTTTCAGCTTCATTGATGGACTTTGGTTCAATCTCAGATAAGAATGCTACATTAGCACTAATATTTCTATAGTATGATCTTGTTCTAACAGGTTGTGAGGCATCTCCTAAGATTTGAGTTTCAGGGTGATTGGCTAAGATTCTCTTTTCCTTAGGTAGGTCCACAATTTGTTCTTCCTCTTCCCTTGATTCATTATCTATGACTTGTTCTCTAGGAGGATTAGAGGATATTTCTACTTGATTTACAATAGGCTCATCTTCATGCAACATCTCTATTTGGGATGGCTCTCTTTCATCAAATGTTACATGGACGGACTCCTCAACAATCAAGGTCCTTCTATTAAATACTCTATATGCTTTACTATGTGTTGAGTATCCTACAAATATCCCCTCATCTGTTTTAGGGTCAAATTTATGCAAATTATCCTTGATATTAAGAATGAAACATTTACAACCAAACACTCTAAGGTAATCAAGATTGGGTTTTCTACCTTTCCACATTTCATAGGGAGTCTTTTTAGTTGAGGACCTCAAATAGACTTTATTCATAATATGACATGCAGTGTTTACGGCTTCGGCCCAAAAATATCTAGGGATGTTACTTTCATTTAACATTGTTCTAGCCATTTCTTGAATAGTTCTATTTCTTCTTTCGGCTACTCCATTTTGTTGAGGTGTTCTGGGTGCAGAAAAGTTATGATAGATTCCATTCTTAGCACAGTATTGTTCAAAATGACAATTCTCAAATTCAGTGCCATGATCACTTCTAATTTGTGCAATTGCAATACCTAGTTCATTTTGTATTCTATTGGCTAATTTAAAAAACATATCAAAAGATTCATCTTTATGAGCAAGAAATAACACCCAAGTATATCTAGTGAAATCATCTATAATCACATATACATATCTTCTTCCACCAAGGCTACTAGTTTTCATTGGTCCGAAGAGATCCATATGTAATAGCTCAAGTGGATAAGAAGTGGAGACAATGTTCTTAGGTGTGAAAGATGTTTTGATTTGTTTACCCATTTGACATGCTTTACAAATGTGATCTTTGACATATTTGATTTTGGGTAAACCAATCACGGCATCTCTAGATGATATTTTAGAAATTAGTTCCATGCTAGCATGACCTAATCTTCTATGCCATAGCCATGAGTTTTCACCAATGGCGGAAAGACATTTTACATTTTGAGCTTTTAGGTCATCTAAGCTTATGGTGTACACATTTCCATTCCTATTTCCTTTAAATTGGATTTCACCATTCAATTTATTCTCAATTATGCATGTATCATGTTCAAATATAACTCTATGTCCACTATCACATAGTTGACTAATGCTAATCAAGTTATGTGACAAACCATCAACAAGTAAAACATCGTGGATAGGGGATTTAGAGTTACCTATGATTCCTTAACCTATGACTTTCCCTTTCTTATCATCTCCAAAGGTAACTAATCCACCATCCTTGATAGAGAGAGACTCAAAATGAGATAAGTTTCCGGTCATATGTCTTGAGCATCCACTATCAAGGTACCACTTGTCTTGCTTGGTTTGGCTCCTCAAGCAAACCTACGTTCAGAGACTACATTAGTTCATTTCTTAGGAATCCAAACTTTCTTAATCCTAATTTGACTAGTCTCGTTCAAAGAACCTTTCTTTACCCACACATACTTAAGATTATTAGCATACATACAAGTAAATTTATAATGACCATGCAAGCGACAACCATTGCACACAATACTACTAGAGGATGAGGAAGAGGGTCTTGCTTTTTCAAAGTTGGATTGAAGTCTTGTGGGACTTTGATAATCATCATATCCAAGTCCAACTTTGTTCAAGGACTGTTTTCCTATGCCAAGCAATTTGTTTAGAGTTAATGTACCTCTATCAAATTTATCAAAAGAAGCATAAAGATCATCATATTTTGCACTTAACTCCTTGTATTCATGTGTCATTTTCTTAATTTCAACATGCAATTTTTTATTTTCCAAACTAAGTGAATCATTTATTTCTTTAAGCTCATCACTCTCAAAGCTCATGGTCTCATTTTCATTTAAAATGTATTCATGGTCCTTTTGTAACCAACCAAACTCTTTAGTAATGCTAGCAAGAGAGTTTTTAAGAGATTGATTTTTTAACATTTGAGCTTTCAATTCTTTATGCAATTCTTGAAAGGCATCATACAATTCATCATATTTAATATCATTAGAATCATTAACATTGGAGTCTTGTGTTACCTCATTGTCATTTGTAGAGGCCATGAAACACACATTGCAACTTTCTCCTTCCGGTTCATCTTCGGATTCTTCACTCATCTCACGTTCATTCCATGTTGCCGCCATTCCTTTCTTCTTTTCTCTTCTCTTGAAGTTCTCATTTTGTGGAGGCACTTTGTTGAGTGGGCAATCTGGCCTCAAGTGTCCAACCTTCTTGCATTTAAAGCATCTCGGTTGTCCTTCATTTTCTTCTTTCTTTTTGAAGGGTCGAGGAGCTTTTCTCACATTCTTGTTTCTCTTCAAGAATTTGTTGAACTTTCTAGTCATCAAAACAATCTCCTCATTATCTCCTTCGCTTTCTTCTTCGGTACCTGAGTCAACATTCAAAGCAAGTCCTTTTCCCTTTTTGTTTTCGCTTTGGTTCTCATTTGTTTTAAATATCATCTCATGTGTAGTGAGAGATCCTATCAATTCTTCTAGACTTAGTATTGATAAATCTTTAGATTCCGTTATAGCCATTGATTTTGCTTCCCAAGTCTTTTTAGGTAGTGACCTAAGGACTTTTGCTACTAGTTCTTTGTTTGAAAATTGTTTTCCAAGTCCTTTTAGCCCATCTGTCAAGTTTGAAAACCTAGTATACATTTCCGCTATAGTCTCATTGGGTTGCATTTCAACGAGTTCATATTCCCTAAACATGTAGTTTAATTTTGATTCTTTTACTTGATTTGTTCCCTCATGTGTTATCTCTAGAAGATCCCATATTTCCTTAGCCGTTTGAAGGTTTGTTACCCTATTAAATTCCTCCGGTGACAAAGCACAAATCAGGGCATTCATAGCCTTAGCATTTACGTTTGAAGCTTGTTGTTCACCTTCGGTCCATTCTTCTAGATCTTTGGTAGGTTCTACATATCCACTTTGAACACTCTTCCAAATTTGAAAATCTTGTTGTAAAAATACTTTCATTCTAGCTTTCCAGTATCCATAGTTAGTTCCATTGAAATAGGGTGGTCTAGTGGTTGATTGTCCTTGTTGTTGAGGGAAGGTTGCCATAATTAGTGATCTTTTACTCTAACCGGTTAAGGCAATCCTAGAGTTCTAGCTCTGATACCAAATGAAATCCCAGTTGGGCAACCAAGAGGGGGGTGAATTGGTTGGGTATTAAAATTTCTACTCTTCTAATATTTCTTTTCAAAAGATTACTAACACTTGTTAATTACTCTTTGGTTAATAAAGGTTAACAAAAATAAAAGTAGAGGAATGAACAACCACAAAGCAAATAAGAAAAGGGGAAGAGTAATAGAAGAGATACCACACTAAGATTTATAGTGGTTTGGTCTTATAACTCCAAGACCTACTCCACTCTTCCCAAGTTTGTGTCCTTGAGGGAATCCACTAAAAGTATGATTCTTGGTACAACAAAGAAGGCTCCGCGTCTTCAACACTTGCCCACGAAGATGGCTCCGCGTCTCCGAGCACTCGCCAATTTCAAGGGGTTTAATATTGGTGCCCTTTCCACCTTTACAATGATTTTCAAATTACAATATGTGAATGCCTTCACTTAAGGCTAATACATCACTTCTATACAAGAAATCTTCTCCAAATGATTTGCAAGTGAGCTTGATGAGAACTTCTCCAATGATGGGATTGCAAGTGAGCTTGGGAGATCTTCAAAGATGTTGAAGGCAAGTGAGCTTGAGTGATTCTTCTTCAACTAGATTGCAAGTGAGCTAAAGGAAATCTTCTTCAAATGAGATTGCAAGATTTTGGACAAAGAAGAAGAACTTTTTGTAAAGATTGCTTGAAAACTTAAATCACACTTAGGGTTCTTTTCTCAAGCTTGCAAAAGTCATAGAATGATGAAAATAAACTCATATATATAGCCCCTTAGAAGATATAACCGTTGGAGGACATATTGGGCATTTTTGGGTTTTGAAAAATCAAAAAAAGAACCAGCCGCAACTCCCAACGGTCATATTTTCCCGACGCCAGACGTCTGCCCAGACGTCTGGTTGCTTCCAGGGATTAACCAGATGATCGGGCAGACCTCTGCCGCAAGGTCTTGTTTGCAAGTTCACTTATCAGATGAATGAGTTTTTCTCTGAATTTTTGTACACATATGTATTGATATTAGGGAAGATTATGTACCAAAATTTAGCTCATTTGAAAACCGTTTGGGTCCCTTTTTGATCCACCAGATGATCGAACCAGACTTCTGCCGCAAGGTCTGGTCTGCAAGTTTGGCTAGTAAATCAATGAGTTTTCTTCCCAAATTTTGTACATATCAAAGTAGGTATGAGATAAAGGTGTTGCCAAAATTTCAGCTCAATCGGAAAACATTTGGGTCCCTTCGTGATAGAAAAGCAAATGGTCTTAATTATGGTTTTCAAAGGATGTTTGGATTTTTGTGTTAAAAAACACTTTGGAAACACTTTGAAAATATTTGCAATCTTGTTTTAAAGATGATCTCCATTTGACCTATTTTTGAATAGTCCTCTTGAGTCCGGTGGTTGAATGAGCATGCATATCCTTCCTTGTACATGCTTGTTCTTTGGTCTTTAATTTGACTTAGCTCTTAATGACTCCATCTTGATGTTGATTGCTCTTCTCTAAGGTTCAACTTGATTTGTATTTGTCCTTCTTGGTTGACGGATCTTCACTATGCCTTTGATCACTATGTTCTACCTTGTTGTCGATCTTGGTAATCTAAGTTTCCTGTATGAGCTTATCATGGTAGAATCATTAGTACCAACCTACTTCGATCAATGTGGGTTTGTTGTCATCAAAACAATGAGTAGGGCCACACATGGGAACCCTTGGGCTAACAGCAACGAACCCGAATCCCGGACTCGAATCGTAACCCCTAGCCTTAATTCTATTTTTGTTCAACCGAACTGAACCCAAGTTGCACGCAAACCGGTCCAACCCAGATCCGCACCGTAACAACCCACCCGAACCCACTCGATCCAACCGAGCCATTACACCCAAACCAACTGAACCAGGTCGAATCCAGACCCAACCTAGTCCAACCCAGACCCAACCCAGGCTTGACTTGAGCCAACCTGGGCTAAGCCCGGTCCAACTTCAAGTCAACCCGGACTCAACCCATTTCAACCCAGGCTTAACCCAACCAAAACCCGTGCACTGTTGGATATATATTAATGTACTGTGTGCATGTAACATGCATATCCATGCAATAAAAAGAAGTATTGAATGCACCATGCGTATTACATATGCCATATGCATCCATGAAACCCAAAACGGTGTACTGTTGATCCCATCCCATAAGCATGTACACATCCGTACAACCATGTACTATTGGGGACCAAAGCCCATATGCACTATGCACATGTGTCCAAAAATAGAACCTCTTGTGCATAACATCTATCACACATAAGTGGATGGTCTTCACTGTGTGTAAAGCTCATGTCCTGTGTGCATTATATATTCCCCCATACATGTTCACGAATGGCCATATGCATTTGATGCATTATCTACATGTGCTATGTACACTAGTATGTTTCCAACAAAACCCCAAACTGACCTAACTCAAGTCAACCCGGACCGCAATCCGACCCAACCCAACAACCGAACCACACTCAACCTGACTCAACTCTAGCCACATCCATCTTGACCTCACACGGCTCCACTCGGCCCAACCTAGACCCAACTCAACTCAACCCACCGGTCCAACTCGGACTTGACTCACCCCACTCGAACCCAGCCTAACTCAATGCGACTCATTCAAGTCGGACCAACCCAGTCCAGACCAAGTCAATCCGAGATTAACCCGAGTCAGCCCGAATCCCGTAACGCGCACCCTAAAGCCGCACCTCTACCCAGCCGCGCTCAACCCGGTTCAGCCTAGACCCAACCCAACCCCGCTCAACCCGGTTCAGCCCTAACCTAACCCAATTCAACCCAATCCGACTCACCCGGTCCTGCTCGGACACAACATGGTCCATTCCGAGTCAACCAGAGCCAACTCGAGTTAACCCGTGTTAACCCAAGCCACAACCTGACACAAGCAACCGGACTCCACCTAAGCTAACCGAAACTTAATTTTCCAAAATTCAATGTCCCAAACCCATGTAGACCAACCAAATTAAAATCAAAACATAAAACAATAAACTTACCCTATCCCATAACCCCTCCTCAATATCCTTTCACACCCATCAGTTCCTTATCCAATAAGCCTTCCGTAATCTTAGCTTACTCGACCCAATGCACTCATCCCCATATCCAACAATATGCTTTTATCCCATCACAACCCATGTATCCCATGTCTCACATCATCATCATCTACTTACATTCCATCCCATTACCCATCCAATAACCATACCCCCGTAACAACACGAATCCAACAACATTCACTCTCTTCCCAGGACCGCACAGCTATATCTTTTACCCAAAAAACCACTCGGTCACACTCCCTTACCTAGAAACCAATCGGTCCCACCTATCCCACGGATTACACATCTGACCCTAACTCACTTAGGTTCATCCAACCCCAACCAACTTGCACCCCTAGACTCGGAGCCCACAGCCCCGATCCAACTTGAATTTGAGTCAACCCAAATCGGACCCACCCGGTCCAACCCGGTTCAGCCTGGTTCAGCCCGGACTTAATCCGAGTCAACTTGGTCCAACCCAGACCTAAACTGAGTCGTCCCTTTTGTCTAACCGAGTTACACCCCATGACTCACCCGAGTCATGCTCCCTATATCCCCAACCCGAGTTGTGCCCCATGACTCACCCGAGTGATGCACCTAAATCCTAACCAAGCCATATTCCATGACTCACCTGAGTCATGCACTTATACCCAATCCAAGTTACACCCTTTTGTTCCAAACCGAATCTCACCCCTAGACCCAACCGAGTTGCATTACCCAATCTTTAACCAAGTTCCACCTTTATTAAGTTGCATCTAATTGGCCGAATCTCATGAACCCATCCTTAAATTCCCAAATCCAATTTCTTGATGAATGATTCATTGAAGTCTATTCTCGACTCAAAAATCCAAATCCCCAATTCCATGTTGTCAATCCAAGTTTTTAATCCGAAACCCAAGTTCCAAATCCAAATCCTAATATGCAATTCTATCTTTCGAATCTAGATCCGTCAACAGAACTACGTGTGGCTTGATCCCTATTGGATAGGGTACGTAGGCAACTTGGCACCCCAAGTTCAGTCGCACTTTTCTTCTACCACTTTCCTTTCCCACACCCTCCTTCATCTCTTCCATTCCCTTTTACCTTTTTGCATGCTAGATGTTTCTTTTTGTTTAGTTGCATGGTTAATTGCACGTTTAGATTTTTTTATTTATTAATTGTTCTTATCATATGCTTAGAAATTACATGTTTAGGCATCTTGCTAGTTGCTTTGCTTGTTTTGTTACTTTGCATGTTGCATGTTTAGTTATATTTGTTTAAATTTTGAACTTAAAAGAATTCAAAAATCCTAAGAATCTAAAGAACTCAAGTTATTCAAGTTGGAAAACTTCAATTCAAAATCTTAACCTCCAAAATCTGAAGTTCTATGTTCTTGGATTGGAAAACTTAGAAGTGGCACTCTAGGTTCCCCAATAGAACTTTTGAATCCAAATTCTCACAGAAATACTAAAAATGCAATGTAGGTCCATTGCATTAGATCTAAGTTCATATAGCACATGTCGCTTCACCTCAATTAATCAAATTCAACTCAACTCAAACCATCATCGATTTCATAAATCGTCAAATCGCACACATAGGCAAGTAGTTGCATGTAGGATGCACTCCTGGCCCGCATGAGTCTAAACTGTGAACAGCCAAATTATTAGTAATATTTAGGTCTCTCAGTAAAAATAAGCACATTTACTCCCCTTTAGTTAGAATTTAGATAAGTAAAGTTTTAAAAAGGTAAAGACCGACTTTCATCGGGCAAGAAGGGTGCCTAACACCTTCCCTTCTTATAATCAGGTAACTTACCCAACTCGGAATCGTAGACCAAATTTATAGAGTTAATTATGGGTTCAAGGTCCCTAATCTAGGTGGCGACTCTAGTCATGGCTTCTTTCATAAGTTGGGTTTTCATCTCAAATTTATGAGAAAGGCAATCATATTCAAAATCAATGGACAAAGGCGTTATCATAACACACACCCTCCTGGGCCACGGAAGGGGGCGACCTCAGGACAGGATCCACAGATTAGTCATTTAGGTTATAATTAAAGGGGATAAATGTAAAAAAAAACAAAAAAAATTCAAAAACTCAAAAATTCAAAAAAGAAGCTAAGACGAGAACAAAAAGATGTTGTGTGCTTACTTGAATGAAAGTAAAAAGTGAAAACAAATCAGTCATGTTCATAAAATGTAATCACACAAACCTTCAAAAGATTAATTAAAGGACTTGAGGGCATTAGATGTGAATTCCCAAATTGCACACACTTACATCACTTGCATCTACACTCTTGCATATCGCATTCACACACGTCTTATTTAGGAACCCGGAGTGCTATCTAGCATGGTGGACTGGGACGTCATGATCCAATGCCTCTTGCGTTAGAGAAACTTTCTACCATTAGCCTCGTACCTTTATGGTGCGTAAACGGATCCGTTGATTCACATACTGCCACCCGGACACCGGTAGAGTATATCGAACACGGATTCACGCTAAGGGAACTCTTAGCCTTACCCCTAGATTACCCCACACATTCATGTAGCACGGACACGCGTACATAACGTGTGCGAGCCTAGATTAGGATGCCTGATCCATTTATGTCAAGATTAGGCCGTCGTCCATCTTCCAATGGCTGCGATCGGTTCTAGGTATATGAACTAGTCATGAGTCGAGATCCTCTCTCTACTTCGCTAGATTAGGGTTAGGAATTGCGCCCTCCAAGTAAAACACAAACAAAAATAAAATGCCTTTGAGGTTGGGATAATAATCTCATTGCTCTTAGATGTAGGGAATTATATCTCATTTAGTTTGATGAACATAGGTTCTTTTAACCATGGTCTACCAGTCCCTCATCTGATCACATGGTTAATCATCATCTCATTATCCGTGATCTTCCTTTATATACCTCATCATACATCCACTATGTCCCACTTCTCAAAGTTTCTTTTATCATTTGTTTCTAAGCTTGAGTTCAGAGTCTTCTTTTCATATTTCAAATGTATAGTTCATCAGCGGAAGCGTCAAATAATACCAACTTTGGATGTATTTTCAATTTTCTCTTGATCAATAAAAGAAAATTTTCGATCATGTCTCATGTTTGCTTCTGTATCTGATGATAAAATCAAAATTAAGTCCTTCCTCGGATGAGGATGCTGGTGAAACTCCCCTGAGACCTAAATATCGTCAAGAGGAGCTGTGCCTATTATTGCCACTTATAGGGGAAGCCAGAACTGTGAATATTGGTATTGAAATCCAAATTCAGGAACTATGGATTGGAAAAATGTTATCTCCTTAACAACGTAAAGAATTAATGAACTTACTTAGGAAGTTCAAGGGAAGTTTTACTCAGTCCTACAAGGATAGGCCAAGATCGATCAAAGACATTGTTAAGTATAGGCCTCCTTCAATTTTCGACAGGTGAGCATAACGAGAATGGAGGAAAAGCTTCAAAGAAAATCGTAAAATCAAAATTCAACCAAAAAATCAGGGGCCATTCCCCTGTGGCAATCAAAGCAAAGACCGGAGTTGTAAGAGAAAGAAGGATTATAATTGAAAGAATCCCATACGTCGACGCTAAATCTTGCTTGGAAGTGCCGCCAGACTCCTCAAAAAAAAAAAAAGAAGAAGAAGAAAAAGGAAAACTGGTGAACCTAAAAAAACCTTCGCACCAAAAGACCCTCTTTGTCTGATTAAACCTAAAAGAAATAAGAGATGCAAAAGAAAAGAAAAGAAGAGCAAAAGAATGAAAGAGAAAAGAAAAGAAGAGAGTACCAATTGTTAGAAAATCTTTGCAAACCCATTCGAGCCAACAAAACAAAATTTCCCCAAAAATCCTCAAACTAGGGGCATCTGCCCCGAACTACGCACGACCTGATCCCTACACTGGGGTATGTAGGCAGCCAGGTTTATCTTGGTTCGGTCAAAATTTGCAAAAATATGAAGACTTTCTTTGATCAACTTTATCCAACCCATAAAGTCCTTTTGGTACGATAGACAGAGGTTCAAGCCAAAAAAAGAAGAAAAAAAAGGATGGAGTCTGAAGACTCGCTAGGCTGAAAACCCGAAAGGGCGGTCTGGGCAAAAGTTAGGGTCATTCACCCGCTAAGTTGAAAACCCGCGAGGGCGGCTTAGGCAAAAATCAGGGTATTAGCCTGAAAACCCGTGAGGGCAGTTCAGGCAACAGCTAAGGCAAGCGGTCCGCCAGATTGAAGACCTTAAAAGGCAATCTGGTAAAAAGGCAATGACTTCACACAAGGGGCAAGCCATCAAGCAACATGGATCTCTTCCCTCTTCAGAAAGAAATTTAAAGATCCGAGTAGTTCTAGCAAGCTTTCTTTAACACTTCTCTAAACAAGGGGCATTGAGACCGAGCAATCCGAAAGGAGATAATAACCATGACAAAAATACTGAACGAGGAAAATAGAGCTTCTAAACACAGTATTCAGAATACTCTAGAAGTGGCTAGCCTGACCTTTTAAATCTTAAAATCACATCAGACACGGAAGCAAGTCTAGTTTATCTTAGGGTTCTAGCCTAGTTCTTGGACTCCTAATCCCGTGCGTCGAGTTATCTCTAACTCCTCAAAATTCTCTCCATTTTGTCCCCTCTCTCTCTTTGAAGCCAATGTGTCTGGCGCTTGAAAAGCAGGCGATGTACCTCCAAAAAGATAGAAAAAAAGAAGAAAATGACAATCGGTTCAAGGAGTAGAAGGGTAAAAAAGCCTTTAGAACTCTGATATGAGAAATACAACATTCAAGCAAGAGAAGCCACCACATTACTCCTACCATCCGTAGATTCCTAACATAGAAGCATTAACATTCACCAAGGGTATCCTACGGCCATGTTTATTAGGGATGTGTTCGATCCATCGATCACGACCTATTAAGCATAGTCATAAGAGCCAAGAAAGCAACAATAGAAACTAGGGGCATCTTTGTCACTTAAAGCAAATCAAGATGAAAACTATCCCTAGATGTCTGACTTCGTCCAGTAGAACCAGCTCATAGCCCAAACCTAATGTGCCATCCTTATCAAAAGTGATATCCCAACAGAGAAAATCCTTTTCGTAAAAGATTTCTAGCAAAAATCATCAAGGCATTCATATCCTTTTAAACCCAACCCAATTGAAATCCATACCCTCGAAATCTCTTCAATCGTCAGCCAAAGAAACATTCATCCTCTTGAGCCCGTTTGTACACGGCACCCAACCTTATTACTCCGAGTCTCTGAATCCTGTTACTCCAAATCTCTGAATCCTGTCTCTAAATCTTTGTTCATCCAAATCCTCAACAGAAGAAATACCTATTTAACTTAATCATCCCCAGCAAATCCATTCAACCCCATGCCGTTCATTTCCGTCAAGAAATCCGAATTAGGACTAGATTCGTCTAGGGCCTTTGAGTGGACTAGCCGTTCATTCAGACCAAATCTTTCTTGGACTAGATGTTGACCCATCTAGGGCCTTTGAGTGGACAACTATTCACTCATACCATATCTTTGCTTCCGAGTGGACTATTTGTTCACGAAGACCGTGTCATTGCTTCCGAGTGGACTATTCGTTCACGAAGACCGTATCATTGCTTCCGAGTGGACTATTCGTTCACGAAGACCATATATTTATTTTCGAGTGGAATATTTGTTCATGAAGACTGTATCATTGCTTCCGAGTGGACTATTCGTTTACGAAGACCGTATTATTGCTTTCGAGTGGACTATTGTTAGCCCAAGGGTTCCCCATGGGTTCATTCAATCACCTTGTTTTGATGATTAACAAACACAAATTGATTAGTCTTTTATGGACTAATTGTTTGCCTTGAGTGTTGTGCTATACACAGGGAATTCACATGTCAATCCATGCTAGCACACACCATTGATGGCCTATTCTTGAAGATGAACCAAACAAAGGACAAAGGAGCTAGAGCATATTTGGACAAACCATACCTTGGAGGATCAACCAAGGAGAAGTTCCACACAACCATATTAAAGCATTGAACAAACAAAGGAAGATCAATGAAGGCCAAAGCTTGTGGATCAACAACTTGCAAATGAGCTTGAACCAAATTGTGGCATCATCCTTTGAAGGTGTCAAGCAAAGAAGCTCAACCTTGAAGATCCCAAAGCAAGCCAAGTACACTATTGAAGATCAAATGAAGATTGGCTCAAGAGAACAAGAGAGTACTTAGAATGGTAGTATGCATCACCTTTCTCTCTTGTATTTTTTCTTGATCAAGGCACACCTTAAAACCCTTAAAAATATATTTTTCAAAGAGACTAACACACCCTTTAAGGACTTAAATGGATAAGTGAATGGCCATGGTGGTGCACCAATATGTTGGGTCCCATATGGCATTCAACACAACATTGAACAAAACAGAGTTCCAAGTGAACAACCTGGACCAGCAACTAAATCCTATCATAACTTGTTTAAAACATTTTCAAATATTTTTGAAAATATTTTTAACAGATAGCTCTCATTTTTCTCATATCCGTACAGTATAAAAATATCGACATTTGTCGAGAAACGAAGGAGATATGAATTTTTGAAGTTGGACACTGATTGCTGGAAATCCAGTCTCGGAACTTCGAGAATTATTCTAGGAGCTCCGAGCTCGGAACTCTGAGAAAATGCTAGAAGCTCCAAGAAATGCTCCAGGCTCTTAAAATTAAATCTCTGTTTGGTTTCTCGGAACTCCGAGAATACCCTCGGAACTCTGAGCAGTGTATTTGTTCAAAAAAATATAGCCGTTGGAGACCCAACGGCTAGTTGACTATTTGACTCAGTTTTGACTGTTTTGCCCCCCAAACGGTCACATGGAGTTTGGACTTCATATATACCCATTCAAAGGGTCCAAAACAATATATGAATATGCTCCAACTCTAAAGAACCCTAGAAAACTACTTGAAACTATTTTTGGGTTAATTTTCTCTCACCAACCTCTTGTGCCTTGATTTGAGAAAATCATTTGAGATTGGTTTAGGCATTACTTGTAATCATCTTTGAGAGTGCATTGTGAGCTTTACTTTGTATTAGCCTATCTAGATGCAAGTAAGCAACATCTTCTTCTCTTCATTGTATTTGGCAACAAAGGGCGCCGTATTTAAGACCCTTGGAGCTTGGACACTCGGATTGTACAAGGCGAAAGGAACGTCGTATTTAAGTTCCTTGGAAGATAGTGGATACCTCAAGGAGAGCAAACTTGAGAAGAGTGGAGTAGGTCTTGGGTTTAAGACCGAACCACTATAAAAGCCATTGTGTCAAAGCCTCTTATCTCTCTACCTCCTCTTGATTGGTGATTGGTACACATCTCTCTTACTCTCTCTTGTAGGTGCTTTAATATTCATATCCTTGCTTGAGTGAGTGATTAACACTTAAGTTGAAATTGGATATCCATCTCTTGCTAATTAAGTCTCTCATCATTCTAATCAAGTTATAAAATCAACTAGGGAATAAAGTTTACATCATTACTATTAAGCTTAATTAATCAAACTAACTTAATTGAGAAAAGTTAAAACTAGGATAATTTTGGTAAAGAGTTTTTAAAGAGAATAAGTTTTTTAAAGAAACCCAATTCACCCCCCTCTTGGGTTGCCTAGTGGGATTTCAACTATTCACTCACGAAGACCGTATCATTGCTTCTGAGTGGACTGTTCATTTACGAAGACCGTATCATTGCTTCAGAGTGAACCATCAGTTCACGAAGACCGTATCTCAGCTTCCAAGTGAATTAATCATTCACTTAGACCATTTTGGACTAGATTCGTCTAGGGCCTTTGAATGAATCAATCATTCATTGAAATCATTCTTTATCTGGACTAGAATCGTCTAGGGCCTTTAATTGAATTATCCATTCACTTAAACCATTTCTTATCTGAACCAGCTTCGCCTAGGGTCTTTAAATGAATTAACCATTCATTTAAACCATTCTTTATCAGGACTAGATTCTTCTATGGACTTTAAGTGGATTGTTCATTTACTTAAACCATATTATTTCCATTCCTTTACTCAAGTAATTCTCATTCTGGGCTAGATTCGTCTAGGGCCAATAAGTGGATTACTCATTCACTTAATCCATTCTCTAATCTGTTATCTATCCATTGAACTCATTCATTCCTCTTCCGGACTAGATTCGTTTAGGGCCATTAATTGGGATATCCGCTCACTTGATCCGTTCATTTTCTCTCATCCTAATCAATCCCCACAAAAGATTCTTTTGCGCTCCGCCTTTTACGGTGTTCACATCCGTCTTTTACGACATTCCACCTTATATGGTATTCACATCTCGCCTTCTATGGCATCCTGTGGGACCCGATCCCACGAGAGGGGAGGCGAACCGCCTCCCCCTCTTTTGGTCTCTCGTACCATGCGAATGGCGTGTGCCTTTTACTTTCAATATAAATCATCTTTTCTGAACTTGGGATCACTAAAGCAATCCGAATTTCACACAAAAGATAATAATCAGAGTCGCCACTTAGGTAAGAGACCTAGGACCCATAAGTGACACTGCAATGATCTGCGGTCTCAGAAGTCTAGATTTGTTACCTGATTACGAGAATGGAAGGTATGGGGAATTACCACTATATGCACCATTCTTGCCTGATAATCCGGTCTTCAATTTCAAAGGTTAACTCTCTTAAATTTCTTTTAAAAGGCTCATTTAAACTCTCTTAATGTGATCTATGTGACATGCATCCTAATATCTAATTTCGATGTGGTTCCTATATGTGTCTTTTGATTTTTTTAAATTTGTTTGATTCGATCTATATGAGAGTTCTCCTAAAATCTAATTTCATGGAAAATCCTAAGTGATTTAATCAATTTAATTTAGGGTTTGAAAATGATAAAGAAATAAATAAACTAAAAACCTACAAACCCTACAGAAGTGTGTAGGGCCGACTCGTGCATCGAATGCTATCCCAGCATCCAAGCTGCCTATGTACCCCCAAGCCTCACTAGGATTAGAGTCGACGTAGTTCGGTCCTAAACTAAGCTATATGCCTAAACATCTAGGACATCAATCTAAATTGGACTAACTATTTCAACAGTTTAAAGGAATTCATTTAATTCAAGTTGAGTAGCTTTTATTGTCCTAGGACTTTATCTAAGATACTATATGGTCCTATCTAAGTGCAAGACGTTCCCTAAACTAATGCAGGTGAACCCACATCCTAGATTAACTAGGCTTGTCCTATAGGGAAATGGGTTAACTAGTATAGCTAGATCTATGACTCGATTACTAATAATAACAATCGGTCGTGATGAGGCTGAACTCCTAACTCTAGGACACCCTAGAACCTAGAACACAACGTGACGTAAGTGTTCCTAAGGGGCCCTAAAGGTTCCTATGATGGGAGACCGCAATCCAACGGTTCTAAAGACACAGATTAAATTAATTCAGTTTGCTGAAATTAACAATTTTTAGTTCCTTAAGGTTTTCGAATCCTAAAATCTAAGGAATACCAATGGCTCTAATACTAGTAAGTTTCAGCCTTGAATTGCATCATGGAAGGGAATCATGCTTTCCACCCTTGCATAATTTAGCACGTAAGTTATAGTATGTTATTGCCTGGTATGTTTTTCAGGATTTCCGTGGACAGTAGACCTCGGAGCCAATAACGTACTATAAGTTACATGCTCAAATTATCAAGGATTGATCACAATTATTATACAATTATGAATGCGATCTTGACAATTAAACTATCATAGCATTGCAAATTTACAAAGAAAATCAATGATTCCTACGGTTTCTGTTTCAATAGTTTAAAGATTGAATACATGATGTAGCATTAGAATTCTCTGAAATTTTTTATAACAATTTGAATTTATTTCAATTTTCTTAAGGATTTTAAAAAATTTTAGTTCAGATTATAGATTTATACATCAACTTATAGTGAATCTAATTTAAAGAAGCTGAAAATTTTACAGTAGATTTCTATTTACCAGAGAAGATTACTGTAAAATTTTAATGGATTTTAAATGTGTTTTGCTATCAATTCTCTAATGTTGAAGATATCTGTCTAGATTATAAATTTACACATAAACGTATAGTAAATCTAATCGCAATAAGAGAAAATTTTTATAGTGGCTTTCTCTTAACCAGAGCAGATTACTGTAAACTTTTTATGGATTTTAAAGATGATTTACTATTAATTTTTTATTTCAAAGATATCTGTCCAGATTATAAAATTACAAAGAAACACATAGTAAAGGTAGTTCGAATCGATCCAAACATTTAGGAGAACATGTCATTCTAGCACTAAATCTCAAAAAAATATTTTTAGAATTGTTTATTGTAATTGGCTATTTTTTTCAGATTTAATATGGTATGCTTGATTTAGCATAAAAAATCATAAGACATATCTAACAGTAACAAAAAATCTTGAAACATTCACTGGAGATCAGATCAGGTTTTAGTTACTTCTCATCCAAATTTTACTTCTGAAAACCCTGTATATTTTTCGAAAATTAGTTTTTCTCAAAAATACCCCTAGAATTAAATAAAATTTTAAACCCCTAGAATCCAGAGAACCATTGCAGATATATTCATAAACCAGTAGCCTCCTCCTGTCCTCGACATAGAATCCACTTAACATCACCACATTCCTGTGCTGTGCACAGCTTAGAACTTCCACCTCAGAACAAAACTCGAGATCCCCTTGAGAATTAGCCAGTTTGTGCTCCTTCACGGCAACTGCCTTGCCATTTGGTGAGACCCCTTTGGAAACAGATCCAAACCCACCTTCAACCAAGAAGTTTGCTTATGAAAACCTACCCGTAGCAAGTTCCAGCTCAGCATAGCTAAACGACCTTGGGAGTTTTCCAAAAAATAGGTGCTTTGTGTTGACATATCGAACACAGTGGAGGAGGTCCGAGAGGTGCATTTCTCTATAGTGATATTGCTTCTCTATTGTTTCCACTTAAGTCCATATCTACTCTATAATTCAGCATGAAAATTCCAGCTTCACAGTCAAGTTTAGAGAATTTCTCCAGCAAGGCTTTGGCAGTGGAATTCTGAACTCTATCATTGTGTCTTTGCGAGCTTTCCTCAACGTGTTATGAAGATGTGCGGCCAGCACTGATAATCTCTGCCACCCATGTTGGAAGTCTAAGCTAGTCGAAGGAGGGCTCAGATTTTCACTATCTATGTCAGAGCTAGTTGCATCCAAATTCCTGTCTTCCTTTGTTATTATAGACTCCTTTTTCTTCAGGTTTCCATTAATTTCAAAGATAAAAAAATGGTGATGTTCCAGGATCTGAACTTGATATTGAGGAAGTCCCGGCCTCGGTTGCAGTGAATAGAGTCCCAAGCTCTGGACTGCTAGATGGAGTCACAACTACCCCCCCCCCCCAAATGGAATTCAGATTATCACCAACATCGTTTGGAGGTTTTTCAGATGCTTCTTTTGACTGCATTTATCTTCATGCTTCAGTTGTTTGTCCAAGATAACCCATTAGCTTGTGCTTTCCTAAATTCTACAGCTACTGCTCCACATGGAGATACAAAAATGATCTTTATCTTGATATTTATCTTGTTTGAGTCATGAACATCATGAAGCTGAAGCATCATTTAAGAACAGGAATCTATGGGCTAGCAGTCATGAATATCACCTTTCTGTGTCCACTAGCAGTCTCCTGCAAATTTTGGAAAACCCCATTTTCTATCAGAACTATGGGCTGGGACTACCACCAACAAAGTTATACAATCTCCAGGTTGAACAACATAAGTCAAGGCCCTTATAAGAGCAGTCCTAGGAATTTCCTTGGAAGCCTTAATAGCAACCACAACCTTCTCGGCCACACCCGAGCCCTTATCCTGCTTCACACGCTTCTGATGTAGATTGGTACTCATCCCACCTATCCATAATTCTAATGAAAGTCTTATTACCAGAACCACCCTCTTAAACCCATCTCACAGAAATCCATTTTCGAGAAAGGAAACACAGGGGCAGAAGACATAGAAGAACCAAAAACAACAAAGCTGTCTATCATTATCCTAATTCGACCAAGCTAGATGGAGTGTTTACCCTGAATCCAAATATCAACCTATTACCTATACCCATTCTTCTTATGGCAAAATCCGTATGACAAAGTACACATGTAAACCAATACTTCTCTTAACACTAAGAAGGATGTAACAAAATCATGACCTCAAAGAAGCAAATAGGCTCAAATATTCATGAAACAAATAATTAGCGAAATTCTAGTTGAGACAACAAGCTGAGAGTACCACTCCTTCTTGGATGCAAAGAGGTATTGTGGGACCCGGTCCCTCGAGAGGGGTGGGGCGCGAGCCGCCACGCTCTCTATTGGTCTCTCGTACCCACGCGATTGGCATGTGCATTTTAATTATTGATTTTAATTCATCTTTTATATGAACTTGGGATCACTAAGGCAATCCGAATTCCACACAAAAGAGACTGACAGAGTCGCCACCTAGATGTGGGATCTAGGACCCATAATTAACCAGAAATCTAGACTCGCTACCTGGTTACAAGAATGGAAGGTATGGGGAGTTATCCACCACATGCACCATTCCCGCCCGATAATCGGTCTTCGATTCCAAAAGCTAACTCTTTTAAATTTATTTTAAATGGCTCATTCAACTCTCTATTAATGTGCGAACTAAGTGACATGCATCCTATGATCTAATTTCTTTGTGGATCCTAAATGTGTATCTTGATTCTTTAATTTGTTTGGATTCAATCTAGGTGCAAGTTCTCCTAAGATTCTAATTTCATGGAAAATCCTAAATGATTTAATTAAGAATGTACAAGAAAATTAATGTACAAAAACCCCACAATTTGTTGTGGAGCCGACTCGCGGTTGGTATGCCATCAGACATCCAAGCTGCCTACGTACCCAAGCCTCACTGGGATCAGAGTCGACGTAGTTCGGTGCACCTAAGCTAAGCTACTTATGCCTAACTCAACTAAGACACCGACCTAGACGGGATTGACCGTTTCAACAGTTTTAGGAGAAGTTATTTAATTCAAGTTGAGGATTTTATTATCCTAGGATTTCATCTAAGATGCTATATGATTCTTATCTAAATGCAAGTTGTTCCTTAGACTAATGCAGGTTAGCCTATATCCTAGTTCACTAGGCTTGTCCTAGGGAAAGATTGAGTGACTAGTGTAATTAGACCTATGGCACGGTTGCTATCCATAGCAAGCGTACGTGATGATGCTGGACTCCTAACTCTAGAACTTCCTAAAACCTAAGACTCCCTAAAACTTAGGACAAGACACGACACCAGTGTTCCTAAATTGGGCTCTAAGGGTTCTTATGACAGAAACCGTGATCCAACGGTTCCCAAAGATACGAGACAAATCAATTTAAGCTCTTGAAGTTAGTTAATTTCAGATTTAAAGGATTTTCAGTTTCTAGGCATTCAAGGATTACCAATGGTTCTAGGGTTCACCAATTTCGGCCCAGAATAGCATCCAAGGGAGGAAATCGTGCGCTCTTTCCTTGTGCAATTTAATACTTAGGTTATAGCACCTTATTGCCTGGCATATCTCAAGATTTCCGTGGACAGTAACCTCGGAGCCAACAACGTGCTATAGCTTAAATATTCAAATTGTCAAAGATCGAGTGCAATAGGGATACGATTATGGATGCACTGGCCATTTTTCCAGGGAAATGTAAAGATCTTAAAATTTCTGTTTCAATGGATTAAGGAGTTAATATGTGACAGAGATTTAAGGTTCTTTAGAGGTTTTCAGATGAATTTCAATTAATTTCAATATTTTAATGGATTTTATCAATTTTAAACCATATGAGTGATTTTACAAGTGAAACTGTTGCAAACGAATTTGAAATGATTTGAATCTTCTAAAGCAGCAATATATGATGAGATGTAGCTTATTAGAAGAGTTTTGCAGGTTTTTACATTAAGCTCATATTTAATTTTGATTTAACAATTAATTGACCAGATTGCAAAAATAACACAAAAACTACTAGAAATAGATATCTAAATTCAATGAAATTTCTACAGTAGTAAGATATAAGTCAAAATAGCATACTGTGAGATTTTCATGAATTGTAGAAACTATTTACTATCAATTTTGGATTTTTCAATTTTCAATCTAGATTATGAATTAACACTACACCCCATACGAAAAAAGATCTCAATCACTTGAAAATTTTACAGAAGTAAGAAATATGAAATATAAGACTACTGTAAAAACTTTGAGAATTTTATCTGTGATATGATGTCAGTAAAAATTCCCCAAAATCTAATAATTTTCAAAGAAAGCATAAAATAATATACGAAACAAATTCTAAAATTGTTAAAAATTCATGGTAGAATGTATCAGTATCATATTATTTTCCCACAAAATTTCTTTAATTTTGGAATTCGTTTAGTATATATTTTATTTTTCTTCGTGGAAAAGATATTTTTGAAGAGTTTTCTATTTTTAAAACACGATTTTCGAGAAAATTACGATTCCGAAAAATGTCCTCCAACCTTATTCTGATGTGATGAACATAAGAAAATTTTAAAATTCCAAAAAATAGATCATCCTGAGATGGCTATTTTTTCAAATTTCGTAATTACTCAGCTAATATTTTAAATAAAATACCACTCTTCACTCAAATTCGAAAAAACCGTTGATCCAATGTCCGATCCGATCCGATAGTTATTTTACTCTATTTAAGTAGAACATCGTATTAAATTTTGGGACGAAACGGATTTGAAACACTCATCTAGATCATGATTTTTAGCTCACACATTTAATATTAAATTAAATTTAATTAAAGGCTAAAACCCATGCAAAAATCCGAAAATATACCAAATAATTCTAAAAAAACCCGAGAACAGTGTACCTACCTACGGTCGAGGTCCTCGCCGAATCCAAGAGCCGGAGAATCCGAGAAATATCGCCGACGCGTAATCCGCTCCGCTTTCTTCCCTTTCTTTCTTCTTCTTCTTTACTTTTTTTGTTATCTTGCTTCTCTCACGATGGATGGGGAGAGAGAGGTAGGGATGGGCTGAGAGAGAGAGAGAGAGAGAGAGAGAGAGAGAGAGAGAGAGAGAGAGAGAGCCGTGTTGAGTGGGATATCAGAGACAGAGAGGGATGATCATGAAAGAGTAAGGAGGAAAAAACAAAAAAAACAACAGAGACAGGGAGGAAGAGTGGGGTATATGTAGAACGTGAGAGTGAGGGAGAGGTAGAGAAAAACCCGACTAACGGGTGGGGGAAAGTGTAAACCGAGTGGGAGAATTGGGAGTGAGAATGGGAGAGACAAAAAAATAGAGGTGGATACGGTACTCTGTTTTGGAGAGTTTTCCTTTTTTTTTTTTTTACTTTGTGAAAAACATGAAAGGCTGTTGAGGGGAAGGATATATGGGAGATGGAAACACAGAGGGTGGTGGAGAGAATGAAAACACAGAGGGTGGGGAGAAGAATAACCGGTTACTCTGTTTTTGGTGTGGAGAGAGTCCGAGAGTCACAGAAGAAGAGAGAAAACAGAGGGTTGTGGGATCTCAAGAAGAGTGGACGTAGGCCTTGGGTTTGAAGGCCAAACCACTATAAATCTTGTGTGTATATTCTCTCTCACTCACTTTACTTTATCTTGTTGTGGTGTTTATTCTTTATCTTGCTTTATTTGCATGAATCATCAACAAAGTATTTGTCAAAAGAACTAAAGGGAGTAGATCAACTAGGGTTCCACCAAGTGTTTGATAAAATGCCTAAAAGAAATCATTCATCTTATTCCTTTATCTTGTTGTGGGATTTGTATTTTATTTGCAATCTTTAATCATCCACAAATCATTTCGATAAAATATTAAAAAGGAAATAATTAACTAGGGTTTCAAAAGTCACCTAACAAGTGTTTGTCAAAAGGTCTAAGAGAGAATATTCATTTAAACTTTTGAAAACTAATCTTGCAAAAGTTTCTAAAAAGGATAATTTTTTTATAACACAACCAATTCACCCCCCCTCTTGGTTGCCCAACTGGGATTTCAGATTGTCTAAACCCTAACTTTCATTAATATACCCTATTTGAACAAGGGTTGGACTAATTGGTGCTTAATTAATGGATTAACTTTTAATCTTCCACCTAATTAAGCCTAAAATTTTTAATTGACCAATTCACCCCCCCTTGGGTTGTCACACTTGGATTTCAAATGGTCTCTGTAAGCCCAATGGTTCCCACCTTGGCACTCCCATCTTATTTTGATGATTCCAATACACAAGTGATTTATATCACTAATGTGTTTGAATGTCAAAGTTGTAGATTATAATTGCGCTAAGACAAGATTGCTTGGATTAAGGCCAAGAAGCATTCATTTGACCACATTCAGAAGACTAAAGTCATCGGAGATCCAAGACTAATGAAGACTTGCAGAATCAATTGAAGATCGAAGTCATATTAGAATGTATAAGATCCAATCCTAGTATTAGATTTTAAGAGGCATAAATTTAAGTAAATAAACACACACCCTAAATATTTTAAGTGATTGTCCTTGTGGTGTTCCAACACTTTGGAACCCTCATAACAATCCCAACTTGGTGTAGACTTGGAAGCCCAAAAACAAGAATTGAAAATCTGCTAGACATAGGCTTCTCGGAACTCTGAGAGAATTCTCGGAGCTCCGAGCTCGGAACTCCGAGAGATTCCTCGGAGCTCCAAGAAATGGTCCAATAGCTTTTTTTCCAACTTCTGTTTATATTCCCGGAACTCCGAGAGAAATTCTCGGAACTCCGAGAATTCTCTCGAAACTCCGAGACCACTATAACGGTAGAAATTATAGCCGTTGGGAATTTTTGCAGGAATTACCACTATGCCCTCAAACGATCATAATTGGGTTTTTTTTATAAATATGGGTATTCTAAACTTCCCTAACAAGAATCCTAACACTCAAAAACTATATTTGAACATCCTGAGAGTGATTCAAGCTTGTTTATGCCTCTCATCCTCTAAGATTAGGATTTGGATCATTAGGCTCAAATTGTACATCTTCTACAAAGTTTGTAAACCCTTGTGAGGGATTTTTGTTCTTTCTTTCTTATTCTCAAGATTGTATTTGGGCGAGTGTTCGGAGAAGCGGAGCCCACTCTCCGTGGTGAGGATTGCCACCAAGGTTAATGCAATTGGAATTGTAATCGGCACCGATCTTCGCCGAAGTTAAGAAGATCAATTAGTGAAGCCATCAACGGGTTTGGTTGGTGGAGTGAAGTAGGCCTCGCGTTGGAGGACCGAACCACTTTAAATCTCGGGTGCAATCTCTCTTGTCTCTTGCCTTTCTTTTATTTGCACTTAGGATTTAACTTGCATGCTTAATTTTCATCTTGATCTCTTAATCTTCAAAATTGGGTTTGAGTTTTCAAAAGATTAAAACTTGTTAGCAACCTAATTTTTTCCTCCTCATTAGTTGCCATACTTGGGACCACCCTTGGAATTTCACTTGGTATCAGAGCCTTGGCTCTTAAAAGATTTTCTGTTCTTAAAATCTTTGGTAAATTTTTTTTTAATTTTAATAAGGGAAAGATCATAAAATCTTTGGCAACTTTCTATTTGTGAAATGGCAAATACAAATGGAACCGGACTTCCAGAAGGCCATTCCACAACTAGACCTCCTTTCTTTGATGGGTCCAACTATGGACATTGGAAGACAAGGATGCGCATCTATCTTCTTTCGATAGATGTGGAGCTTTGGCATATTGTTGAAAATGGATACATTTTGCCTTCCAAGCCATTTGAAGAATGGAATGTTGTAGAGAAAAGGCATGTAAATTTAAATTACAAAACTATAAACTCTTTGTTTTGCGCCTTATCTACGGAGGAGTTTAATAGAGTAGCTCTTTTTTATTCCGCCAAGATTATTTGGGATACTCTTGCCGTTACCGATGAGGGAACATCACAAGTCAATGATTCCAAAATAAACATGTTAAAGAGCAAATATGAGATTTTTAGAATGGGTCAAAATGAAAGTATTTCTGAAATGTATACCCGATTTTCTAAAATATCTAATGAATTAGCTAATCTTGGTAAATCTTATCCTACTGATGAGCTTGTGAGTAAGTTGCTTTGGTCTCTTCCTCCACATTGGGATCCAAAGGTAACCGGATACAAGAATCAAAGGATCTCAAGACACTAACTATGGAGGAGCTTGTAGGATCTCTTATCACTCATGAGATGCTCCTCACTAGCCGTCAAGAAGAGAAGAAGCCGAAAGAGAAAGAAAAAGAAAGTCGATCTTTAGCTCTAAAGGCCTCCAAGACGGACTCATCATCCTCAAGTGATGCAGATAGTGATGAGGAAGAAGCGTTAAGAAAATTTAAAAGCTTATGGAGAAAGAAGCATAAAAAGAATAAAAAGAAGAAGAAAGAAGAAAGTGAAGTTGAGGGAGGTTTAAGATGCTACAATTGCAAGAAGACGGGACACAAAAGACCGGAGTGTCCACTTCTCAAGTCATCTTCCTCAAAATACAAGGGAAAGAAGAAGGATTGGAAGAAGAACAAGGTTCTTGTAGCCACTTGGGATGCCTCTAGCACATCGGGCAAAAGTTCAAGTGAAGGGGAAGCAAATAAAGATGACCTTTGCCTCATGGCACTCTCCCATGAAGTTGAGGTAAACTCTAACTCCTCTTGTAATTCATCAAGTAGTGATAGTGAAAAAATATCTTATGATGAATTGTGCATTACCTTGCATTCTCAAATTTCAAAAAATAAAGTTCAAAAGAAATCTATTTCTAAATTAGAAAATGAACTTGATGTTTTAAAAAATGAGTCATCCTCTTCCATATCTAAATCTCAAGCACAAATTGAAAATTTTATACTTGAGAATAAAACCCTTAAGGGTAGTTTGGATGAGAAAACTTGCCAAATTGTTAAACTTCAAGATGTGGCAAGCTCTTCCAAATCTTATGAAGATGACACTAATGATTTTCAAAATCAAATAACCCATCTTCAAAATGAAAATGAAAGATTAAGATTATGTCTCCATGGATTTCTAAATGGTGATAAAATTATTGACATAATCTTGAAAAAGGCTAGTCATAGACCTAATCATGTATTTTATGATAGGACTAGTCTATCAAACCGTCACGTTAGATGCCATTGTTGTGGAATCAATGGTCATTACTCATTCCAATGTGCATCTAAAATTAGGGATTGTGGTGAAACCAAGAAGACTTGGGTTCCCAAAGCCCCCATATGATTATCTTCATATGTGTTTTAGATTAGGGGCTTGAACTTAAAATTGAATATCTTTTTATGGTTATTTAAATATCCCCTCATGTGTTGAATAAAAACTCTAAATAGGGGGAGTTCTATGTTTGTCTTTTTCCTTGAAAAAGGGAGTTTAAAATTGTAAATTTCATCCATTTGATTTTCTTTTACCCCAATCTTTTTTATTGATGCCAAAGGGGGAGAGATATATGCATGCTTTAATTGGAAAATCTCTTGTGCTTGTCATCATCAAAAAGGGGGAGATTGTAAGCCCAATGGTTCCCACTTGGCATTCCCATCTTATTTTGATGATTCCAATACACAAGTGATTTATATCACTAATGTGTTTGAATGTCTAAGTTGTAGATTATAATTGCGCTAAGACAAGATTGCTTGGATTAAGGCCAAGAAGCATTCATTTGACCACATTCGAAAGGCTAAAGTCATCGGAGATCCAAGACGAATTAAGACTTCTAGAATCAATTGAAGATCGAAGTCATATTAGAATGTATAAGATCCAATCCTAGTATTAGATTTTAAGAGGCATAAATTTAAGTAAATAAACACACACCCTAAATTGTTTAAGTGATTGTCCTTGTGGTGTTCCAACACTTTGCAACCCTCATAACAATCCCAACTTGGTGTAGAGTTGGAAGCCCAAAAATAAGAATTGAAAATCTGCTAGACATAGGCTTCTCGGAACTCCGAGAGATTCCTCGGAGCTCCGAGAAATGGTCAAGTAGCTTTTTTCCAACTTCTGTTTATATTCCCGGAACTCCGAGAGAAATTCTCGGAACTCCGAGACCACTATAACGGTAAGAATTATAGCCGTTGGGAATTTTTGCAGGAATTACCACTATGCCCTCAAACGGTCATAATTGGGTTTTTTTTTTATAAATATGGGTATTCTAAACTTCCCTAACAAGAATCCTAATACTCAAAAACTATATTTGAACATCCTAAGAGTGATTCAAGCTTGTTTATGCCTCTCATCCTCTAAGATTAGGATTTGGATCATTAGGCTCAAATTGTACATCTTCTACAAAGTTTGTAAACCCTTGTGAGGGATTTTTGTTCTTTCTTTCTTATTCTCAAGATTGTATTTGGGCGAGTGTTCGGAGAAGCGGAGCCCACACTCCATGGTGAGGATTGCCACCAAGGTTAAAGCAATTGGAATTGTAATCGGCACCGATCTTCGCCGAAGTTAAGAAGATCAATTAGTGAAGCCATCAATGGGTTTGGTTGGTAGAGTGGAGTAGGCCTCGCGTTGGAGGACCGAACCACTTTAAATCTCGGGTGCAATCTCTCTTGTCTCTTGCCTTTCTTTTATTTGCACTTAGGATTTAACTTGCATGCTTAATTTTCATCTTTGATCTCTTAATCTTCAAAATTGGGTTTGAGTTTTCAAAAGATTAAAACTTGTTAGCAACCTAATTTTTTCCTCCTCATTAGTTGCCATACTTGGGACCACCCTTGGAATTTCAGTCTCTCAGTGGACTTCACCTGGGACACCACAACATAAAGGTGTTGCAGAAAGGAGGAATCGAACTCTGTTGGACATGGTTCGGAGTATGATGAGCTTCGCCAACGCACCATTGTTTCTTTGGGGCTACGCCTTAGAAACAATGCTCTATGTCCTCAACCGAGTTCCTTCAAAGTCAGTGCCGATGACTCCGTGTGAGAAATGGACGGGTAGGAAACCCTCATTGAATCATATGAGGATATGGGGATGTCTATGGGGATGTCCTGCCCATGTGAAAAAGATAGGCACTGATAAGTTGGAGACTAGAACCTACATGTGTGTGTTTATTGGGTATCCTAAAGAGACGAAGGGTTATTTATTTTATAACCTAGGTGAACAGACTTGTTTTGTGAGCCGGAATGTCGTTTTCCTCGATGAAGAATTCCTCCTAAATGCAGGCAAGAGGGATATGATTACCTTGGAAGAGCAATCTAAAAATCCAATGGAGATAACACATGAGGACACTGAACAGGAACCCACATTACCTATTCCGACACTCCGACGTAGTACGAGGGAGATCGGCTACCTAGTAGATTTGTTCATCTTGGTGAAGTTTATAGTATGGTCTTTGATAGAATCGAGAAGATCCCCATAATTACAAAGAGGCGATGTCAGACATCGATGCAGGAAAATGGCTAGATGCAATGAAATTTGAAATGGACTCGATGTATTCCAATAGGGTCTAGAACCTAGTAGATCCACCAGAGAGCGTAAAGCCCATTGGGTGCAAATGGATCTATAAGAGGAAGAAGGGCCCGAATGGAAAGGTGGAGACCTTCAAGGCACGGCTAGTGGCGTAAGGCTATAGTCAAAAGGCTGGCATTGACTATGAGGAAACATTCTCACCAGTGGCCATGCTAAAGTCCATTTGGATATTGTTAATGATAGCAGCACATTATGATTATGAGATCTGGCATATGGACGTCAAAACTGCCTTTCTGAATGGAAACATTCAGGAAGACATTTACATGACCCGGCCCGAGGGTTTTGAGGTTGCCGAAGATAGTAGTCAGAAAGTGTGCAAGCTGCAGAAATCCATCTATGGATTGAAGCAGGCATCCCATAGTTAGAACCTCCGTTTTGATAAGGCAATCAAAGAGTTTGGATTCTCTCAAAACATGGACGAGGCTTGTGTATACAAGAAGGTCAGTGGGAGTGCAGTCACTTTCTTGGTACTATACGTTGATGATATACTAGTCATTGGAAATGATGTAGGGATGCTTTCGAGCACAAAGATATGGCTGTCCATCCACTTTGCGATGAAAGACTTGCGAGAAGCGTCGTATATTCTTGGCCTTAAAGCGTTTAGGGACAAAAAGGATAGGTTGGTTGGACTTTTACAAGAAAGCTATATCGATAAGATATTAGCTCGGTTCAACATGATGGACTCTAAGAAGTGGTTAATACCTTTTTGGCATGGAGTCAAGCTTTCTAAGATATCACCCAAAACGTCTGAAGAAAAGCAGAAGATGAGCATCACTCCCTATGCATCAGATGTGGGTAGTTTGATGTATGCCATGCTATCCACTATGCTTGTTAGCCCAAGGGCTATCATGGGTTCATTCAATCACCTTGTTTTGATGATTAACAAACTCAAATTGATTAGTCATTTATTGACTGATCGTTTGCCTTGAGTATTGTGCTATAGACAAGAAATTCAGAAGTCAATCCATGCTAGCACACACCATTGATGGCCTATGCTTGAAGATGGACCAAACATAATGTAAATGAGCTAAAGCATACTTGGATTAATCGTACCTTAGAAGGTCAACCAAGGACAAGCTCAACATCAACCATCTCAAAGCATTAAACATAGAAAGGAAGATCTCAGAAGGCCAAAGCTTGTGGATCAACAACTTGCAAAGGAGCTTGAACCAAATGGTGGCATCATCCATTGAAGGTGTCAAGCAAAGAAGCTCAACCTTGAAGATCCCAAATCAAGCCATGCACTCAAAGAGAAGATCAAGCAATGGCTACCTTAAGAGCTCATTCAAGAGAGTGGTTAAAAGGGTGGATTGTATCACCTATCTCTCTTGTGTTTTCTCTAGTCAAGGCACATATTAAAACCCCTAAAAATATATTTTTCAAAGTGATCAATAAGCTTAAAGAAGGGCTTAAATGGATAAGTGATTGGCCATCGTGGTGTACCAACATGTTGGGACTCATGGCATTCCATCACATTTGAACAAAAATCGAGTTCCGAAGAAACAACCTGGACCAGCAACTAAATTCTATCAAAACTTGTTTAAAATATTTTCAAATATTTTTAACAGATAGATCTTATTTTTCTCATATCCGTAGAGTATAAGAACGTCGAAATCTGACAAGAAACGAAGGAGATATGAATTTTTCAAGTTGGTGTGGACCCCGATCTGAGAGAGAGGCGGAGGACGAGCCCCCACACGCGAGTCTCTATAGATCATCCACGTGAATGGAGAGCTCTACCAAAGAACTCTCGAAAGAAGAATGCCTCTCACAGCATGAGTGGCGATACAAAGGGTGAGATACCTCTCGATTCGGGGACTAGCCCAGATTCGAGGCGCACCTTAAACAAAGAAGAGTCGCCATCCAAGGAAGTAGGCCCAGGATCCCATACTATGCTCTGTTGCAACGGATAACCAGAGATATAAAAAGAAGGTCCGTGCCTGGTTACGAATTTGGAAAGTCCGAAGAGCACCTCGTCCGCCCAAGTGCCAGCACCTGGTCTCTTGTGCCATTTACTTATTAATTTTGAAGAGTTTTGGGCAAAACTCATATGAAATGAGAACGAATATCTCCGAGAAGACGTCTACCTAGTCACACATGTCTCGGAGATGAATAATAAGCACACATAAAAGAAATGAAAAATAGTGTCGCCTAAGAATAGCTAGGTTATGAGTGTCATACCTAATTGGTGTCTAAATTCTGGTGTGCAAACACATGCATGCTACAGCTAAAGGTATAAGGTCTGTACATGAAAGTAAGAAAACACAGCAAAACATACAACACAAATCAACTCTATATATGACTGGACAAGATGAATCCTAAAACTCTAATGCGACTTAACTCGGACCAAGATGGCCGTCCATCCCATCTGCTCTACGTATCCCGGCCTCGGGAAGAATCGGAGTCAACGTAGTTCGATGACCTATTCTAACTACGATGCCTAACCATCTAGAACCGCTATCCTAGACTCGATCTACTAGACTCGACTGATTTTTAAAGCTTTTTGTAAGATTGCTTAAATTCAAGTGGATTGTAATTTTTAGGACTCTCTATATGCCCTAACTAATGCAAGTTGGTTAGCCTTAAGCTAATGCAGGTGGGCCTTATACCCTATGTGTAACTAGGATGTATATCCTAAAGAAAACCATGGGCTGACTATATGCTTCTTAGTCTAGCCATCGGTTCGACTAAATGTCTAACCGATCAACTTGAGGCCTCCTAACTCTAGAGACACTCACACGACAGGACACACCATATCAATACAAACAAAACAGACTCCTAACTCTAAAACACCCAAACGGCTAGGACAGACTCCTAACTCTAGGGGAAAATCTTTTTGAAAAAGGTTTCGAATGATTTTTGTATTTTTCAAAGGTTTAAAATGTTTATTTTTAAAGGTTTGGCTGGACTTGGGATGTGGATCCCAAGCTGCACTACGTACCCTGTTGAAAGGGATCAAGCCAACGTAGTTCGGAACAGATTTTCCTAACTACTCCTATGACTCAAGATTTTTGAGATTTTTGATTTTTTTCAGATGTTTTTGTTGTTTTTGACACAAGAGGACATAATCTTATCACCATAAGGGCAGGACAGACTCCTGATATCCCGCAAAGGTTGGACATCATCCTATGCTTTGCGGGGAAAAAAGACAGAATTACGACTCTGCAAGGGTTGGACACCATCCTATACCTTGCAAGAGTGGATAAAAACACATGATATGATGAGAGGTTGGAAAGAATCCTAACCCCTATGATGATAGGACTGACTCCTGAAAGATTGACTCTCTAGCTAAGGACAGACTCCTATGCTAAGACTGACTCTCAAACAAATGACTCTAAGAGAGGTACTAATGAGACATGGCATGTCTCCTAGGGATGGACTCATTAATGAGACAAAGCTTGTATCTAAAGGATATAATTTTTGCTGCATGAGACATAGCCTATCTCCCTGAAGGTAAGCTTTCTTACGAGACAAAGCATGTCTCTCTAAACGGGTAAGCTCTGGATAACTCCTTCATTGCCCTTGCAATGAGAGGACAAATTATAAGGGTTTCTAAACACTGAGTAAGTCTAAAAAAATAAGAGAGTAGATAAGGAGGGGTGTCAATGAGACTAAGCAAGTCTCCAAAAGAGAGGGGCTCCATATATCTCTTTCATTGCCCTGGCAATGAATGGGTTTCTAATGTACAAGGGATACACACCTAAAAGACTGGGCAAGTCTTTTAAGTAAAGAGGGGAGTGCTACTTGGACTGAGCAAGTCCCCTAATGATGGGCTTAGGCTAGCGCCTTCATCGCCCTTGCAATGAAGGATGAAATAACCAAATAACTATAGTATGAGAAAATGTCAAAACAAAAGAGATTGTAATCATTAAGACCATTTGATATTGTATTCTTCCAGATAGACTTCTCACCATTAGGGAATATTTAATTATCTCAACATCATCTCTAAGTGTTTTTTTTTTTTAAAATTAAACAACACATACAAAGGATAAACTGAGCAAATACACTTTAATTTTCGCACTAAAATATGTATCATGTTTCAACCACAACATTATCTCGAATCATCAACATTATTATGGCTTCTCTAAGTAACCACCAGAACCTCTATATCCAAATTCCCTATACAGTTACATGATGGAGTGAATCTTTCAATCTTAATGCCATGCAAAAAGGGATATCACTTTCAAGGTCTATAAAGAAAATGACTCAGGATGAAATTCAAAAGTATAAAACAACCTTTGGCAAGCAGCAAAACAGTATGCTCCATTCTATTTTATTTTGCTTTACAAAGAGTTCTAAGTGACCTTGACGTATGTATATCGAAGTACTCATGATGTTAAAAATAAGTGTAGATAACCCAAGCTTCTAGACATATGACCAAACACCTGCAATCTATATATCCTTCTAGCCATGTGTTACGCATATTAAACCAAATCTCAAAAATCAGCTGAGTTCTATCTAGTATTAATACTTGGATGCCCATTTGCTCTACCAAATCTAGACTAAGACCACAACTCACATAGATTTCAATCCACACATCGTATGCACATGAATTGAAATCAAATCTATATGGGCTTCACCTTCATCCAACACCTATAACTCCAATGCCCTGTGTGCAAGTAACCATTTAATTCAAACCCATTACACTGTGCATTGTGCACACATAATCTCATCAGACCCAGCCAAGGTGCTATGTATCTCTAGTCATTATTTAAACCACTAAAGAATATGAATTATTTGATATAAGCTAAAATAACCTTATAAATGCCATGGATTGCTATAAAGATACAATCTGGATACAGCTTGGAGTCAAAATTTACAAATTAAGCTCTAGCTTTCATTCAGTTAGCTGAATCCTAAATCCATGAATTACCTATGCAAGATCTTGTCAAAAATTTGTAAATCCCGAACTATACCAAATCATTTTACTATCAATATTCAATCAACTTATAACCGCATATAAAATCTCAAATGAAGTTGAAAAACAAGGATCAAATGCAACTCTCAGAGACAAAATACTCGTAATATGTAAACACATCAAGAAATGAGTTTATTCGAAGTTACCTGTGTTAAATTCTCTTGAAGATAATGAAATTACCAACGAAAACTTGGAAACAGCACCTAAATCCTTCTCACTTCTCACTCTTCTTTGTAAATCTTGGTGATTCTTTTAATTTCTCTGATCCAAATGATTTTGACCTCTAAAATTCCAATCGGAGCCTCAATGCCCTAATAAAGTATACTCATCTAAAATTTTATAGGATTTTGAATAGAATTACGACCGGAAAACAGCTATTTAACTCTTCTTTTCCACTCTCAGATCTTCGGCGATCAAACGGAGATGATGACAGGAAGAAGGAAATGAGAAGAAATTAGGGTTTGAGAAGCTTTGATTTAGGTTTTGAGGATGTAAAGAATAAATGAGATGATGCTATGGCCTAAGAACAAGAAAAATGATAATACTGTGATCGAAAATGGAAAAATTAAAGCCTGATCTCCGGTGAGATGGCCGGAGAAAGCTAGTCGGAGAAATGGAGAAAAGAAGGGAAGAACAACTAGGGTTTGGATGAAGAAGCTCGAGATTTGAACTCAAAGGAAATAGAAAAGACAAATTCAAGTGGAGAAGAAGGATCAAACGGAATATTAGCCGGAATCTTACCGGAGTTCGACCGGAGAAGATGAAGAATGGCCAGATCTAAACTCTCTCTCTCTAAGTTTTCTCTCAGATTTTCTCTCTCTAAAAGGGAAAAACGAAGATTCTCTCCTTTTTCTTTTTTTAAAGCTTGAGTTTGGTATTTATAGAAAAATGATGAAATTGATATTGGCAACACCAACTGATGGGCGCGCGGATTTTTGATAAGGCGCGCGAAAAAATGATATGCGCACATTTCAATCGTGTCCTATTTGGATTATGATCGCACCGTTCCAGGATAATCCACCCCACTTCTAGGCATTTGCACTACGACCTTGCTTCGGCTCGTTCGCTGGGCAAACACGCTCGGATTTTGATGAAATTTCACAGGGACCTTGCTGGGACCCTAAGCTAGCATAGGATGAAGTTTGGGACCCTAGCTGATTGATTTGGTGGGGTTTTGCATAAAATTAGAGGGTTTAGGATACGGTCAAAATGGGGTGTCTACAGTTGGAAGCAGACTACTAGAAATCCCGTTTCGGAGCTCTGAGAATTTCTCTCGAAACTCCAAGCTCAGAACTCTGAGACATTTCTCGGAGCTCCGAGAAAACAACCTGGAACAAAAAAAATATAGCCGTTGTGGCTACAACGGCTAGTTGACTATTTGACCCGAAAATGACCAGTTTGCCCCTGAAACGGTCATATTGAGTTGGGAACCTATATACCCATATGGGTCAAAACAAAGATGATGAACACTTCCAACTCTAATTAAACCCTAGAAATTATTTTTTCAATCAAATTTGGGTTTTTCTCTCCAACTTCTCTTTGTGCCTTTACTTTGAGCAAATCATTTAAGAGTGGATTAGGCATACAAAATAATCATTATTGAGAGATTATAGTGAGCTGTACTTGTATTATTCAAGCCTACAAAGAAGCTAACTATGTGCACTTCAACCGTCATCCTATAAGCATTGAGGGTCTTCAATTCGGCCCGACAAAGAAAGGTGAATCAACATTGTAAGGGTCTACTCTTTCGCCTGTTAAGAAAAGTGAAGATGTTGTAAGGGTCTACGCTTCGGCCCGGTAAGAAAGGTGAAGTACATTGTAAGAGGGGTCCCAATCCGGCCCGTTAAGAAAGGAGGATCATTTTTAGTGGATTTTTCCAAGGAGACAAACTTGGGAAGAGTGGACGTAGGGAATCTCCCGAACCACTATAAATCTTGTGTGCACTCCCATCTTCTCCCTCCTTTTCTTTGTGGTGTACGGTAATCCCTTTACTTTGCATTTTTCACTCCCGCATTATTTTTACAAAGTAACAAGGGCAAAATTAATTGTGGTGAATTTATTTTGCATGCATTTATTGTTTATTGAACAAGGGTTAGAAAAGAGAAATGATAAGTAACATCTAAACCCTAACTTTCATTATTTTACTTATTTGAACAAGGGTTAGATTCATTAGTGCTTAATTAGAAAATTATTTTCTAATATCCACCTAATTAAGCCAAGAATTTTTAAATATCCAATTCACCCCCCCTCTTGGGTTGCCTATTGGGATTTCAAGGCCCGATATCTATTACTCCGTGTGCGTAGTTAGCAAATACCAAGCCAACCCAGGTATAGAGCATTGGACGGCAGTGAGGCATATTTTTAAGTACCTTAAGAGGACTAAGCATTACTACTTAGTCTATGGTGGTGTGGATCCCGTCCGGAGGTCGCCCCCTTTCGCAGCCCACGAGGGTGTGTGTTATGATGGCGCCTTTGTCCATTGATTTTGAATATGATTGCCTTTCTCGTAAATTTGAGATGAAAACCCCAACTTACGAAAGAAGCCATGACTAGAGTCGCCACCTAGATTAGTGACCTATGACCCATAATTAACTTTGTAAATTTGGTATACGATTCCGAGTTAGGTAAGTTACCTGATTATAAGGAGGGAAGGTATTAGGCACCCTTCTTGCCAGATGAAAGTCGATCTTCACCTTTTTAAAACTTTAATTATCTAAATTTTAACTAAAGGGAATAAATGTGCTTATTCTTATTGAGAGACCTAAATATTACTAATGATTTGACCGTTCACAGTTTAGACTCATGCGGGCCAGGAGTGCATCCTACATGCAACTACATGCCTATGTGCCTATGTGTGCGATTTGACGATTTATGGAATTGATGATGATTTGGTGTTAGTTGAATTTGATTAATTCATTTGACGTGAAGTGACATATGCTATATGAACTTAGATCTAATGCAATGAACCTACGTTGCATTTTTAGTATTTCTGTGAGAATTTGGATTTAAAAGTTCTATTGGGGAACCTAGAGTGTCACTTCTAAGTTTTCCAATCCTAGAACTTAGAACTTAAGATTTTGGAGGTTGAGATTTTGAATTGAAGTTTTCCAACTTGAATAGCTTGAGTTCTTTAGATTCTTAGAATTTTCGAATTCATTTAAGTTCCAAATTTAAACAAATACAACTAATCATGCAACATGAAAAGTAACAAAACAAGCAAAGCAACTAGCAAGATACCCAAACATGTGATTTTTAAGCATATGATAAGAACAATTAATAAATAAAGAAATTTAAACGTGCAATTAGCCATGAAACTAAACAAAAAGAAACATCTAGCATGCAAAAAGGTAAAAGGGAATGGAAGAGATGAAGGAGGGTATGGGAAAGGAAAGAGGTAGAAGAAAGATGCGACTGAACTTGGGGTGCCAAGTTGCCTATGTACCCTATCCAATAGGGATCAAGCCACACGTAGTTCCGTTGACAGATCTGGATTCGAAAGATAGGATTGAATATTAGGATTTGGATTTGGAACTTGGGTTTCGGATCAAAAACTTGAATTGAGAACATGGAATTGGGGATTTGAATTTTTTTAGTTGGGAATAGACTTCAATGAATCATTCAACAAGAAATTGGATTTGGGAATCTAAGGATGGGTTCATGAGATTTGGCCAATTGGATGCAACTTGATAAGGGTGCAACTTCATTAAGGATTGGGTAATGCAACTCGGTTGGGTCTAGGGGTGAGATTCGGTTTGGAACAAAAGGGTACAACTTGGATTGGGTATAAGTGCATGGCTCAGGTGAGTCATTGAATATGACTTGGTTAGGATTTAGGTGCATCACTCGGGTGAGTCATGGGGCACAACTCGGGTTGGGGATATAGGGAGCATGACTCGGGTGAGTCATGGGGTGTAACTCAGTTAGACAAAAGGGACGACTCAGTTTAGGTCTGGGTTGGACCAAGTTGAATAGGAATAGGTCCGGGTTGGACCGGGCTGAACCGGGTTGGACCGAGTGGGTCCAATTTGGGTTGACTCAAGTTCAGGTTGGATCGGGGTTGGGAGTCTAGGGGTGCAACTTGGTTGGGGTTGGATGAACCTAAGTGAGTTAGGGTCAGATGTCTAATCCGTGGGATAGGTGGGACCGATTGGTTTCTAGGTAAGGGAGTGTGACCGAGTTGTTTTTTGGGAAAAAGATATAGCTGGGTGGTCCTGGGAAGAGAGTGAATGTTGTTGGATTCGTGTTGTTATGGGGGTATGGTTATTGGATGCGTAATGGGATGGAATATAAGTAGAGGATGATGATGTGGGACATGGCATGCATCGGATTTGATGGGATAAAAGCATATTGTTGGATATGGGGATGAGTGCATGGGTCGAGTAAGCTAAGACGACCGAAGGCTTATGGGATAAGGAACTGATGGGTGTGAATGGATATTGAGGACGGGTTATGGGATAGGGTAAGTGTATTGTTTTAAGTTTTGATTTTAATTGGGTTGGTCTACATGGGTTTGGGACATTGAATTTGGGAAAATTAAGTTTCGGTTAGCTTGGGTGGAGTCCGGTTGCTTGTGGCGGGTTGTCGCTCGGGTTAACTCGGGTTGGCTCTAGTTGACTCGGATTGGACCATGTTGAGTCCAGGTTGGACCGGGTGAGTCTGATTGGGTTGAATTGGGTTAGGTTAGGGCTGAACCGGGTTGAGCGGGGTTAGGTTGGGTCCGGGCTGAACCGGATTGAGCGGGATTGGGTACAGGTGCGACTTTAGGATGCGGTTTACGGGATTCGGGTTGACTCGGGTTAATCTCGGATTGACTTGGGGTGGTGCAATTTTGGTCTGGACCGGGTTGGTCCAAGTTGAATGAGTCGCATTGAGTTAGGCAGGGTTTGAGTGGGGTGAGTCAGGTCCGAGTTGGACAGGAGGGTTGAGTTGAGTTGGGTCTAGGTTAGGCCGAGTGAGCCATGTGATGTCAAGATGGATGTGGCTAGAGTTGAGTCGGTTGAGTGGGGTTCGGTTGTTGGGTTGGGTCGGGTCGGATTGCGGTCCGGGTTGGACTCGGGTTGACTTGAGTAGGTCAGTTTGGGGTTTTGTTGGAAACATACTAGTGTACATAGCACATGTACGTAGATAATACATCAAATGCATATGGCTGTAGACACCCTCATTTTGCTACACTTTAACCAACAATAACCTAATATCTTGATCCGTGGAATTTCATTGGTAAAGTATGCATCCTCAAATTTTCTGAAAACCGAAATGATAAAGAAATGTACCTGGTGAGATGATTAGATCCGAAAAATTGAAAAATACCCTGATTGGTGAATTTAGTGTGTTAAATCCATGTGAGAGCCCCTCTATCATGGATTTATATGTTTTAGGTCATTAATATCTCGATCTGAATTTACAGATCATCAATCGGGACAAAATAAGCAAGGGTCACTTCACAGCCCGGGACCTGATTCCATTCCGAGACTCGATTTCCGTAAATCGTTAGATCAAGGGCAGATCTTAACCTGGGTGTCTTTCCTTACTAAGAATTTGTGATCATTTAGTCAAAATAGGATCGATCAAGGTTAATCTCAAATTCAGATTAAACATTGTGTCACTTAATTGAGCAAAAACCCAGTGAAAAATCACGGATCAATGTGGGTGAACGAGAGCAGTCGAAATAATTTAACCAAATTATCAACAACAGTGCTTTCAGTACTTTAATTGTTGTTAAAATTCATATTTCAAAGGTTAGGATCATTCATCAAAAATTGATTAAGTTGGTTGGATCAATTGAATTGTCAATTTGATCAACGGTTGGAAAAACGATTCGCTGTTAAAAACCGACGGCTTGCATTGGTCAAAAATTTTGAAAATAATATTTCTATGGCAACATTGGGCTTAAATGAAAGAGGAAAAATCAACGATTTTAATGGCGAAAGAATTATCGAAATCGGATTTCAAAATCTCCTTAAAACCGCATTTTTCAATTTTTACATTCAAAATATTTGAAAAATCTTTTACAAGATTCTAGGAGATTTGGAGGCATCATCTCGTCAATTCTTTCGATCAAAATTGATCTCAACCACCCAATCTTATTCCATATCATTGCAAAGATTTCAGGATATTTGGAGACCCGGTCTCGCCCGTTCTTTCGATCACATGGAGATTGCAGTTAATCGCAACCATCTAAATCGTTGCCATTCTCTACAAAGGCAACTAAATTGGACATTTCCCTTACCTTGAAATTTGCTTTTAAAATCTACAAAGACTCCAAGGACAAATGGCATCATCTTGGACCTTGAATTGTTCCTAAATCTTAAATACTTGATCCTGGCCGCATAAGTGCTTGCCATTTTTAACATAGCCATGGCTTAAATGGAAGATGCCAAAGAAGAGGGAGAATATTCTAGAAAAATCCGATCTTGGCCATTCTTTCTCCTTCCTTTTTCTATCACTCAATCTCCACCCTACACCTCTAGGCCCTAAAGATGGCAACCTGGCTCATCCCTCACCTATAAATACCCATGCTCTCTTCTTTCAAAAGAGGAGAAAAAAAGAGGAAGAAGACTCAAAGAAAACTACTAGAGAAATCCTCCATATCCCCGCCTTCAAATCTTGTCCTATTCAAAGGATACCCAAAATCTCCATCACAGGTAGGTGCACTATTCTCAGATTTTTTCAGGATTATTTGATATTTTTTTTATGTATTTTTGCACGATTTTTAGCATTTAATTGAATTTAATTAAATATTATATGTGTGTGCTCAAAATCACGATCTACATGAGTGTTTCAATTCCGATTCGTCCCGAAATTTAATACACTGATCTATTTAAATAGACTAAAATAACCATCGGATTGAATCGGACATTGAATCAAAGGATTTCGAAAATTTGAGTGATCAGTGGAATTTTATTTAAAATAATGGCTGAGAAATTACAAAATTTGAAAAAATAGCCATCTCAGGATGATCTATTTTTTGAAATTTTAAAATTTTCTTGTGTTCATCATATCAGAACAAGATTAAAGGACGTTTTCCGGAGTCGTAATTTCCTCAAAAATCGTGTTTTAAAAATGGAAAACTCTTCAAAAATATCTTTTCGACGAAGAAAAATAAAATATATACTAAACAGATTCCAAAAATAATGAAATTTCGTGAGAAAATAATATGATGCTGATACATTCTACCTTGAATATTTGAGAATTTTTGGATTTTTTTTTGGAATATTATTTTATGCTTTCTTTGAAAATTATTAGATTTTGTGAGACTTTTTACTGACATCAGATCACCATTAAAATTCACAATATTTTGACAGTAGTCTTATATTTCATATTTCTTGCTGCTGTAAAATTTTCAATTTATTTGGATCTTGTTTCCTATGGGATGTAGTGTTAATTCATAATCTGGCCTGAAAATTGAAAAATCCGAAATTGATAGTAAATAGTTTCTAAAATTCATGAAAATCTCAAAGCATGCTATTTTTACTTATATATTTCTACTGTAGAAATTTCAATGAATTTAGATTTTCATTTCTAGTAGTTTCTGTGTTATTTTTGCAATCTGGTCTCGTTAAATCAAAATTAAATATGAGCTGAATGTAAAAATCTGCAAAAATCTTCCAGTAAGCTACATCCCATGATGTCTTGCTGCTGTAGAAGTTTCAATTCATTTCGATTTGCAATAATTTCACTTGTAAAATCACTCATATGGTTTAAAATTGATAAAATCCATTGACAATTCGAAATTAATTAAAAATCATCATAAAGTTTCTAAAGAACCTTGAATTTTTGTCACATATTAATTCCTAAATCCATTGTAACGAAAATTTTAGGATCTTTATATTTCCCTGAAAAAATGGCCAGTGCATCCATAATCGTATCCCTATTGCACTCGATCTTTGACAATTTGAACATTTAAGCTATGGCATGTTGTTGGCTCCGAGGTTACTATCTACGGAAATTCTGAGATATGCCAGGCAATAAGATGCTATAACTTAAGTATTAAATTGCACAAGGAAAGAGCGCACGATTCCCTTCCTTGGATGTTATTCTAGGCCGAAATTGGTGAACCCTAGAGCCATTGGTAATCCTTAATGTCCAGAAACTGAAAATCCTTGAAATCTGAAATTCATTAACTTCAAGAACTTGAATCGATTTGTCTCGAGTCTTTCGGAACCATTGGATTATGGTTTCCGATATAAGAACCATTAGAGCCCAATTTAGGAACACTGGTGTCAGGTTGTGTCCTAGGTTTTAGGGAGTCTTAGGTTTTAGGGAGTCCTAGAGTTAGGAGTCCAGCCTCATCACGGACGCTTGCTATGGATAGCAACCGTACCATAGGTCTAGTTACACTAGTCACCCAATCTTTCCCTAGGACAAGCCTAGTGAACTAGGATGTAGGCTAACCTGCATTAGTCTAAGGAACAACTTGCATTTAGATAAGAATCATATAGAATGTTAGATGAAATCCTAGGATAATAAAATCCTCAACTTGAATTAAATAACTCCTCTTAAAACTGTTGAAACAGTCAAATCAGTCTAGGTCGGTGTCTTAGTTGAGTTAGGCATAAGTAGTTTAGCTTAGGTGCACCGAACTACGTCGACTCTGATCCCAGTGAGGCTTGGGTACGTAGGCAGCTTGGATGTCTGATGGCATACCGACCGCGAGTCGGCTCCACAACAAATGTGGGGTTTTGTATATTTATTTTATTATGAATTCTTAATTAAAATATGTAGGATTTCCTTGAAATTAGAATTTTAGGAGAACTTTCACTTAGATTGAATCCAGACAAATTAAGAAATCAAGATACACATTTAGGATTCACATTGAAATTAGATCATAGGATGCATGTCCCGTAGTTAGCACATTAACAGAGAGTTGAATGAGCCATTTAAAATAAATTTAAAAGAGTTAGCTTTTGGAATCGAAGACCGATTATCGGGCGGGAATGGTGCATATGGTGGATAATTCCCCATACCTTCCATTCTCGTAACCAGGTAGCGAGTCTAGATTTCTGGTTAATTATGGGTCCTAGATCCCACATCTAGGTGGCGACTCTGTCAGTCTCTTTTGTGTGGAAGTCGGATTGCCTTAGTGATCCCAAGTTCACATAAAAGATGAATTAAAGTCAATAATAAAAATGCACACGCCAATCGCGTGGGTACGAGAGACCAAGAGAAGGCGTGGCGGCTCGCGCCCCACCCCTCTCGCGGGATCGGGTCCCACAATGGCCATTCATGAACAACATGTATGGGGGTATATGTAATGCACATAGTACATGAGCTTTACACACAGTGAATGATGGGGCACAAATACGGCTACGCTCCCAGATATCGCCACGTGTCATCCATGCACGAGCAGAGCCCAACCATCATGAAGAAGGGTGTTGGAAAACGGCAAAGACCACACATTCATGACACATGTCGCCCTCTCACCACCCAGGCCTCATCATCACAAATTAGGGAAGGAAATGGCTGCCAAAGCCACGCGCGCCGGAGAGGCAGAGGGACGGCCCAATCCCGCAAAGGAAGTTTTTCCCTCCATAATGATGAAAAGGGCCGCACACCTCCCTTTAAAAGGAGAGGGAAAGGAAGAAGAAATGGACCTTTTTTTCTTTTGGCCCCTGAAAGCAGGGAATTCACCCATCCTCCACCCCGCAATACCGGAAAAAGAGGCGAGGCAACAACAGAGGAGGCCAGGAATCCCATCCTGCCCTCCCTGCTAGTCCCCTCCGACTCACTCATTTATGCACCCAGAAATGTCCCCGCGCACCGGCCCTGGTAACCCTAGTCAAAACCCCCTCCCTTTCTAGCTGTTCTTTATATTGACTGGTCGAAGGATCTGACTTGGGTGTCGAAGTGGTCGTCCGGGACCCACCCCGGACCCCCTGACCCCCTTTTGTTTGTGATTGCAGACCCCGCGGAGGCCCTCTACCGACCGCGCGATCGCAGACCCGGATCCAGACGCCATCATATTGGCGCCATCCGTGGGACTCGTCGAGTAACTGAACGCCTTATGGCGATGAGAAACCACACCCAACAGCCAGAAACAGGGGTAATAACCAGGGGTCAGGCCCAGCGCGCACAAGCCAGCTCCTCAAGCTCCCAAGAGCGAAACTCACCGCCTTCGGACCGACCCCGACCCTCCTCTAGCACGCCGCAGATGGTCCCCACCATGGAGATGTTCAACGAACTTCGCAACGAACTACTCCAGCGTTTGCCTCTTCCGGCTTCGGAAAAGCCCCGGACGACACAGGACCGGACAGAAGCCTACGACGAAGGCAACGAGGAACAGTCAGGGGAACGACATCCCCGGCGAAAGCGAGCGCCGACTCGCAGAACGCCGTCCCCATCAACAAATAGCCCCTTGCCCCACGCAGCCGAGGGACACCAGCGAGGCAGCGGGAGACAGATTACTAACAGCCGCGCCCCCCCTGTCCAAGATACCCGTCTCCGGGAACCGCCCTTGGCTCGGGCAGAAGAAGTTGCAACCTCGGCACAACCGCCCAGCTTGGATCCAATAGCGGACCTGCAAAGGCAAATCCGAGAGGTAAAACTAGAAATGAAAAAACCCTACGCCCATGGCATCCTCGATGAGTGGGAAAGGGAAACGACATCCCCGTTCACCTCAGAGGTCTTAAAGACCCCCGCAGAAGCAGGTATAGACCTCTCCCGCTTCGGTCTATACGACGGGAGCATTGACCCCCTCGAGTTCCTCCAGACTTTCAAGAGAGTAATGACGCTTCGAGGCGCGTCGGATGGATTCATGTGCAGAGCCTTTGCATCCATACTAAGAAAAACCGCCAACGACTGGTACATGAGATTGGAGCCCGACTCCATCGCATCCTTCCACGAATTCGGGCGAAAGTTCAGCACAAGGTTCTCCAACAACCGCCTCCGCCATGATCCTGCGGACGCCCTCCTAGCCCTCCGCCAAGGCAGAAACGAGACCCTAAGAGACTTCATGTTGAAGTTCAACGCCGAATTGGCCCAACTCTCCAACATGGACGTCCAGATAGCGGTCGCCACACTAAAGCATGCCACCACAGATCCGAATCTTAAGCTGCACCTCACCCTCAAGCCCCCGCGGGACCCACATGAGCTTGAATAAAAGGCTGATAAGTTCGTCCGAGCAGAAGAAGCCTGCGCTCGAGAACAGAATCGGCCCGGCCCCGACGAGAGAAAAAGCGACGGCCGAAGGGCCATAAGGCCACGAACCGATGAAAGACAGGCAGGCCGTAACCCTGTCCCCGTCTTCGAAAGGCTGGGAACCGCCCCGCTAAAGTTCCCCCTCTCCCACGTTCTATCAGCTATTAGGGATCAGGGTCTCCTGACCCCCCCCCAAGAAAATGGCCACAGATCCAAAGAAGAGGTCCGCCAGGAAATTCTGCGAATTCCACGGGGACCACGGCCACGAAACTGACCACTGCTTCCACCTCCGCCTCCAGCTGGAAAGGCTGGCCGAAGAAGGACACCTAAACCAATACCTCAGAAGTCCTGACAAAAGCCCATGCGAGGCCCAGCGCCCGCTCGACGAACCCAGAGGTAGGCATCGGTCACCAAACCGCCGCCAGTCCACAAGCTGACACCGATCCCCCGGTAGGCATCACTCACGAAGCCGACGCCGATCCCGCAGCAGACACGACACGAGCCGCCACCAGCGCCCCCGAAAAGGCGAGCCCCCCGAACAGCCACAGGCTCGCGAGCAACCGCCTACCATCATAGGAAAAATCAATATCATCGCAGGCGGGCCCGCGGCGGGAGGACCGACAACAGCCGGTCGGCGGGCATACGCGGAACGGGTATTCTCCATGGATATACCTTCCAAGAAGGCCCGAACAAATCCACCCCATGAAAACCAGATCATCACTTTTTCCAACAAAGACCTCGACGGGCTACACCTCGAAACTTTCGATATAGGAAAAATCTTGGTGGACACAGGAAGCTCCGTCAATGTGCTACACCTCGAAACTTTCGAAGAAATGAAACTGGGCAGGGAAAGGCTGGGACCCGCGGAATACTCCATCTACGGTTTCTCCGGGGCATCCGTACAGGTAGACGGCAAGATCGACTTGCCCGTGACTTTCGGGGCGTACCCCTTGCAGAAAACCATCCTGACCACCTTCCTGGTCGTAGACATACCGTTCACCTACAGCGCCATCATTGGGCGCCCTGCTCTCAGAGACTTGGGAGCCGTAGTCTCCACCCCCCATCTCAAGATGAAATTCCCCACTCCGGACGGAGTAGGAGAGGTCAAGGGACAGCAAATGATAGCACGCCAATGCTACGCGGCAAGCCTGAGAGGAACCAACGCCCCAGCCGAAAACTTCACAATCGGCAGTGAAGACCCTCGGCAGCGGGCTCGCGCAATCAGAGGAGAGCCCGCCGAGGAGCTAGACTCCATCCCCCTGACCCAAGATCAGCCGGAGAGACAAGTCCGGATAAGTTCCATGTTAACAGGCCCCCTGCGAGACCAGATGATCAACTTCCTCAGAATAAACAAAGACATGTTCGCATGGTCCGCCAAGGACATGCCCGGGATACCCAAGGAAATGGCCGTCCACAAGTTGAATGTGAACCCCGCCCTTAAACCCGTCCGGCAGAAAAAGAGGAACTTCGCAGTAGAGCGCCAAACTCACATAAAGGCCGAAGTGGAAAAACTGCTACAAGCCGGATTCGTCAGGGAAATCTGGTATCCCGAGTGGCTGTCAAACGTCGTGATGGTCAAGAAAGCTAGCGGAGGATGGCGGGCCTGTATAGACTTCACCGACCTCAACCGGGCCTGCCCAAAAGACCCCTATCCCCTCCCGCGCATTGACCAACTCATCGATGCCACCTCCGGACACGAACTTCTCACCTTCTTAGACGCGTTCTCAGGCTACAATCAGATCAAAATGCACGAGCCAGACATCCCGAAAATAGCGTTTATCACCGATCAGGGCATCTACTGCTACACTGTCATGCCCTTCGGGTTAAAAAATGCAGGCGCCACCTACCAGCGGCTCGTGAATAAGCTATTCCAAACGCAAATTGGAAGGAACGTAGAGGTGTATGTCGATGATATGCTGGTAAAGAGCCTGGAAGCCGCCAGACACATCTCCGACCTTCAGGAAACTTTCGACCTTGCGACGAGCCCGAATGAAGCTGAACCCCGCGAAATGCGCCTTTGGGGTAACTTTCGGGAAATTCTTGGGGTTCATGGTCAGCCAAAGAGGGATCGAGGCCAACCCAGAAAAAATCCAGGCCATCCTAGACATGGAACCCCCGACGACAGCAGTAGAAGTACAGAGGCTCGCGGGACGGATCACGGCCCTCGGCCGATTCATGCCCAAATCAGCAGAGAAGTGCCAACCCTTCTTCAAACAATTAAAAAACATACGGGAATTCGAATGGACCCCGGCCTGCCAAGAGGCCTTCGACTCTCTGAAGCGATACCTCCAGACACCGCCCGTACTCGCCAAACCCGAGCCGGGGGAAGAGCTATTTTTATATCTGGCCGTCAGCCCCACGGCAGTAAGCGCGGTGTTGGCCAAACAAAGCGACAAAAAGGAACACCCTGTGTACTACGTGAGCAAGACTCTCCACGGTGCAGAAATCCGATACTCGAACATAGAGAAATTCGCCCTCGCAGTCGTCAGTGCCGCTCGAAAGCTCCGCCCCTACTTCCAGGCCCACCCCATAGTCCTGCTAATCGACCAGCCCCTCAGGAAGATTCTCCAAAAACCAGAGACCTCGGGTAGGATGGTAAGTTGGGCCGTCGAGCTGGGCGAGTTCGACATACAAGTCCGCCCAAGGCCGGCTATCAAATCTCAAGCCCTCGCTGACTTTATAGTGGAATTCACGGCCCCGGCCGAAGAACCAGCAACAATGGGGAGCGGCGAGGGCCCCACTGCGCACACGGTTTGCGACGACGGGATGCAGGACCCCTCGGAACAGAACAGCGAAACCCCTTGGATCCTGCACGTTGATGGCTCCGCCGGCAATAAAGGACACGGAACGGGAGTAGTCCTCCACGGCCCAGAGGAGTTCACACTGGAATATGCCCTCAGGTTGGATTTCAAAGCCTCCAATAACGAGGCCGAATACGAAGCCTTACTAGCAGGACTAAGTCTAGCCGCGGAGCTCGGCGCGGGCAAGTTGAAAGTCTATAGCGACTCACAGCTTGTCGTTAACCAAGTAAACGGAATATACGAAGCCAAGGGCTTCAGAATGAAAAAATACCTCCACAAGGTAAAAGAGAAACTGCAGGGGATGGGAGAGGTAGAGATCCTCCAGGTACCGCGGGACATGAACAACCGAGCGGATGCATTATCAAGAATGGCCGCCGAAGAGACCCATGACTTCGGCACCGTGCTCACAGAAATCCTGCCCCACCCCAGCATCCACGAGATACAAGTTCTGGAGATTCCACCGGGGCCAAACTGGATGGACCCCATCATACGATACCTGAAAGACGGTATACTACCCGCAGATAAGCTGGAAGCCCGGGGCTAAAAAAAAAAAAAATGAAAAACAGAGGATCGTTTTTCACTCTCGGGGTTGCTCTCCATCTCTCTATTCCTCTCTGTGTCTCTCTCTCTCTATACTCCTCCACATCTATCTCACCTCTGTCTCTCCCTCACTCTCCCTTCCTGTTTTTCAATCTCCTCCAATATCCCTCTCCACCGCAGTTTTTTTTTTTTAAAAAATAAAAAATAAACGTGAAAAAAACAGAGCATTGTATGCTCTGTTTTTTCCACGTTCTATCTCTCTCTCTCTCTCTCTCTTTCTCTGTTCATCTCTCTCTCTCTCTCACTTCTCTCTGTTACTGTCGTTCTATCTCTCTCTCTCTCTCTCTGTCACTCTCGTTCTATCTCTCTCTCTCTCTCTCTCTCTCTCTCTCTCTCTCTTTATCTCTCTCTCAAATACTCTCTACCACTCTCACAGTCTCCATCCATATCACTCGATCTCTCAAGTGAGGAAAAACAAAAGAAAAAAAAAGAAAAACGAAGAAAGAAAGAAAGAAAGCGGGAGGTCGGACAGTGCGTCTGCGGGATTTTCGGACTCTGCGGCTCTTGGATTGGGCGGGGATCTCCACCAGAGGTAAGTACACTGTTCTCGAATTTTTCCCGAATTATCTGGTATTTTTTTTAAGATTTTTGCATGATTTTCAAGCATTTAAATGAATTTAATTGAATATTATATGTGTGTGCTCAAAATCATGATCTGAATGGGTGTTTCAATTCCGTTTCGTCCCGAAATTTAATACAACGATCCATCTAAATAGAGTAAGATAACCACCGGATCGGATCGGACATCAGATCAAAGGTTTTTGAAAATTTGAGTGCAGAGTGGTATTTTATTTAAAATAATGGCTGAGTAATTACGAAATTCGAAAAAATAGCCATCTCAGGATGATCTATTTTTTGCAATTTTAAATTTTTTTTGTGTTCATCACATCAGAACAAGGTTGGAGGATGTTTTCCGGAGTCGTAATTTTGTTGAAAATCGTGTTTTAAAAATAGAAAACTCTTTAAAAATATCTTTTCGACGAAGAAAAATAAATTATATACCAAACGGATTCGAAAATTAATGAAATTTCGTGAGAAAATAATATGATACTGGTACATTCTACCATGAATTTTTGAGAATTTTTGGAATTGGTTTGGTATATTATTTTATGATTTCTTTGAAAATTATTAGATTTTGGGAGAATTTTTACAGACATCAGATCATAGATAAAATTCCCAAACTTTTTACAGTAGTCTTATATTCTATCTCTCTAGTTTCTGTGAAATTTTGAAGTGATTTAGATCTTGTTTCATATGGGATGTAGTGTTAATTCATAATCTGGTCTGAAAATTGACAAATCCGAAACTGATAGTAAATATTTTTCAAAATTCATGAAAATCTCACAGCATGCTATTTTTACTTATATTTTATTACTGTAGAAATTTCATTGAATTTAGATTTCTATTTCTAGTAGTTTCTGTCTTATTTTTGCAATCTAGTCTTATTGTTGTTAAATCATAATTAAATATGAGCTTAATGTAAAACTCTACAAAATTCATCCAGTAAGCTACATGCATTCCCATCTTACTGCTGTAGAAATTTCGATTCATTTGGAATTCGTTTGCACTAATTTCACTTGTAAAATCACTCACATGTTTAAAATTGATAAATTCCATTGAAAATTCGAAATTAATAAAAAATCATTATCAAAATTTCTAAAGAACCTTACATTTTTGTCGCATGTTCACTCCTTAATCCATTAAAACAGAAATTTTAGGATCTTTAGATTTCCCTGGAAAAATGGCCAGCGCATCCATAAACGTATCCCTATTGCACTCGATCTTTGACAATTTGAATATTTAAGCTATAGCACGTTGTTGGCTCCGAGGTTACTGTCCACGGAAATCCTGAGATATGCCAGGCAATAAGGTGCTATAACCTAAGTATTAAATTGCACTAGGAAAGAGCGCACGATTCCCTTCCTTGGATGCTATTCGGGGCCGAAATTGGTGAACCCTAGAACCATTGGTAATCCTTGAATGTCCAGAAACTGAAAATCCTTGAAATCTGAAATTAATTAACTTCAAGAACTGAAATCCATTCATCTCGTGTCTTTTGAAACCGTTGGATTACGGTTTCTGTCATAAGAACCCTTAGAGCCCAATTTAGGAATACTGGTGTCGTGTCTTGTCCTAAGTTTTAGGGAGTCTTAGGTTTTAGGGAGTCCTAGAGTTAGGAGTCCAGCCTCATCACGTACGTTTACTATGTATAGCAACCGTGCCATAGGTCTAGTTACACTAGTCACCCAATCTTTCCCTAGGACAAGCCTAGTAAACTAGGATGTAGGCTAACCTGCATTAGTCTAAGGAGTAATTTGCATTTAGATAGGATCATATAGCATCCTAGATGAAATCCTAAGATAATAAAATCCTCAACTTGAATTAAATAAATTCTCCTAAAACTGTTGAAACAGTCAATCCCGTCTAGGTCGGTGTATTAGTTGAGTTAGGCATAAGTAGCTTAGCTTAGGTGCACCGAACTACGTCGACTCTGATCCTAGTGAGGCTTGGGTACGTAGGCAGCTTGGATGTCTGATAGCATACCAGCCGCGAGTCGGCTCCACAACAAATTGTGGGGTTTTGTATATTAATTTTCTTGTAAATGCTTAATCAAATCACTTAGGATTTTCCATGAAATTAGAATTTTAGGAGAACTTTCACTTAGATTGAATCCAGACAAATTAAGAAATCAAGATACACATTTAGGATTCATATTGAAATTAGATCATAGGATGCATTTCACATAGTTCGCATATTAACAAAAAGTTGAATGAGCCATTTAAAATAAATTTAAAAAAGTTAACTTTTGGAATCGAAGACCGATTATCGGGGAGGAATGGTGCATGTGGTGGATAAATCCCCATACCTTCCATTCTTGTAACCAGGTAGCGAGTCTAGATTTCTGGTTAATTATGGGTCCTAGATCCCACATCTAGGTGGCGACTCTGTCAGTCTCTTTTGTGTGGAATTCGGATTGCCTTAGTGATCCCAAGTTCACATAAAAAATGAATTAAAATCAATAATAAAAATGCACACGCCAATCGCGTGGGTACGAGAGACCAAGGGAGATCGTGGCGGCTCGCGCCCCGCCCTTCTCGCGGGATCGGGTCCCACAGGGATCAACAGTATATATCTGCTTTAGGTTTCATGGATGCATATGGCATATGTAATACGCATGGTGCATTCAATACTTCTTTTTATTGCTTGGATATGCATGTTACATGCACACAGTACATTAATATATCCAACAGGGCACTGGTTTGGGTTGGGTTAGGCCTAGGTTGAGATGGGTTGAGTCTGGGTTACTTCGGGGTTGGACCGTGCTTAGCCCAGGTTGGCTCAGGTTGAGCCCGAGTTGGGTCTGGGTTGGCCCAGGTTGGGTTTGGATTGGACTTGGTTAAGTTGGTATGGGTGTAATGGCTCGGTTGGATTGAGTGGGTCCGGGTAGGTTGTTATGGTGCGGATCCGGGTTGGACCGGTTTGGGTGCAACTTGTGTTTGGTTCAGTTGAACACAAATAGAATTAAGAAGGCTACGGGTTGCGGTTCGGGTACGGGATTCGGGTTCGTTGCGGGGCTGATGCGGGGTCGGGCCAGGTAATAGGCAAGGCTAAAATTGGGCAATGCTTGGATGCTATATTTTTTACCAATTTGGGCGTGGGGGGTTTGGTTCGGCAGTCATAGTTGGGGATAAAGTAGGGTCTGATGGGTGGAGAAGTGGCTTGTCCAGATGGGTTGATGCATGGTTATGATGGGAAGATGACATGAGTATCCTTAACATGATGGGGTTTGTATTTGGTTACGGCTAATTGGTGTTAGGAGAATTAGGGTTTAAGCAAGGATGCTTAAAGCATTACACCCAAGGTATCTAATTTGGAATACCAAGTTTGTTGCCTCCAGCCCCGATATATAGAGAGATACACTAGGGTTATAAGAGGTTAATGGGCTCCTGCCCAAATGGGCCCACTACACCTGATCCATTACCTATTGGGCTTATATTAGAACATACATGGGTTATATTATATACCCAACAATCTCCTCCTATGTTCTACATATAGCACAATCCAATAGATAGATAATGTAATGTCCAAACAAAATTATTGAATCATCCATATCACCATATCAAGAAAGATTTGTAATCCAACTAAAAACAAAAATTACTTTAAAGAATAACCAAGAGTTTTAGAAATAATCTAAACTCAAACATAAGCAGTTTCATATGTAGGTGAACTATTTAATCAACGGAAAATAAAATAATAGTTCCCACTGCGCTATAAGGATTCACTCATCAAGTAAGTCATCCTCATCAAAATCCAAATTGAGGCAATCTCCTCCATTTTTGCCAATTCCTGTAAATTATCAAATATGAATTTCATTAAAAAATGAATCCAATCATTTGTGTATTTTACTAAAAGTATCTAGTTCTACCAGAAGAACTTAGTACAATTTCATAATGGCTGAAAAATAAATATCAATATCAATAAGCATCAATGTCAAGTTTCAATCAAGAACAAGACCTAAACAGTTTCTTTACAAAGAACCATTCCATGTTTCCATTGGAATGTTACAGGCATCATATCCAAATTGAGTTAAGCTGTATCATCAAGTTTGGAATGAAACAACCTTTCCCAAGAAGGACATGTCATCAAATGTGGAATGACATAAAGATAACTGTTAACATCATTGTTACATATCAAGTGCTTATCTTGGCCAAGATAGGGAGATTCGAAAAATTCAAAATAATATGAATGTAGGTTAAGACACGTCTACACAGTCTTTAACCCCATCTCCCCCACAGTTTTGAATATTCGATCTTTGTTCAGTCCCTTCGTAAGAGCATCGGCCATATTATCCTTCGATCTTACATCAACCAAAGTGATAATACCTTGATCTAGAAGATAATTCAGCGTGGCATGTTTCAGCCTGACATGTCTCCTCTTACCATTAAAGAGTGAGTTTTTCACAATCGTAATTGTAGCTTGATTATCACAGAACAAACTTAAAGAGTTAATCTTTAAATGGGTCAATGGAATGTCCAGGATCAGATCTCTTATCCACTCTGCTTCATCTCCTGTAGAAGCTAAAGCATAAAGTTTTGATTCCATAGATGACAGAGCAATACAAGTCTGTATCTTTGACTTCCATGCAACAACGGCTCCACCCAGTGTAAAAACATAACCACTGGTAGATTTATTGTCTCCTAATTCTGAGCCCCATGATGCATCAGAATACCCTTCCACGATAGGAGGATGGCCATTATAACGTAGAGCATATCCTTGAGTACCCTTAAGGTATCTCATCAGCCTCATAAGGGCATCCCAGTGCTCATGGCCAGGATTACTAGTGAAACGACTCAGCATGCCAACTGTAAAGGCTATCTCTGGCCTAGTGTAACTCATAGCATACATGAGACTACCAATCAGTTTAGAATAATCTAACTGATTCACATTGTCTCCTTCATTAGAGATCAACTTCTTGGTATAATCAAATGGTGTCTCAATCGGTTTACACTCACTGTATCCCCATGTAGAAAGTAGTTTTTCAATATAATGGGCTTGGCTAAGAGTAATCCCCTGCCTTTCAAAACTTACTTTCATACCAAGAATGGTGTCAACCACACCAAGATCTTTCATGTCGAATTCTTGAGCCAAAGTGGTTTTCACGTCACTCACTACAGAGAGATCGGAACCAAGAATCAACATATCGTCTAAATAATCGCAACCTTGTTCGACACAGAACGAAAGTAAAGGCATTTATCTGAGTAACTAGTCTGAAAACCAAAGCTCTTTACGACCTTGTCAAATTTTTGATGCCACAATTTAGGTGCTTGTTTAAGACCATACAAAGATTTGTGTAACTTACAAACTTTGTTCTCAAAACCCTCTATGACAAACCCTTCAGGTTGGTTCATGTAGATTTCTTCTGTGAGGTCTCCATTAAGGAAAGCCGTTTTTACATCCATTTGATGCACAACATACTTCTCAATAGAAGCCAAAGCAAGAAGAATTCTTATCGTTGCCAAATAACAGACCAGTGAGTAAACATCAAAGTAGTCTATCCCACTGACTTGAGTATAGCCCTTAGCTACTAAACATGCTTTATACCGAGCTATGGATCCGTCAGGATTAAGTTTCTTCTTCAAAATCCACTTACAGCCCACAGTCTTAGCCCCTTTTGGCAAATCGACTAGCTGCCAAGTTTGATTTTGTAACAGAGAGCTCATTTCATCATCAATGGCTTCTGCCCACAACAAAGAGTCCCTAGATCTCATCGCTTCTTTATAGGTTGATGGATCATTCTCTACATGGTAGGTCACAAAGTCCTTATCAAAGTTCTTGGGTACTCTATCTCTTGTAGAAACTCTTAAAGGTTCTGATGTAGAAATCAGTGTAGGACAGGTGTCAGAAGTATTCTGTTCAAACTCTACATGCGATTCTGTAACCATCTCAGTATCGCCAAGTAGGTTCAAACCATGATCTCTGAGAAATTTATTCTCAAAGAATACTGCATCTCTAGATTCTATAACCAAATTGGTAGATAGATCCAAAAACCGATCAGCAGCACTATCTTCTACACCACCTAGATAAACACAAGTGTTTGTTCGAGGTCCTACCTTAGGTCTTCTAGGGTCTTGTATCCTCACATAAGCAATACAGCCCCAAGTCTTAAGAGTGTCATATCTACAAGGATGTTTATGCCATTACTCATAAGGAGTAGAGGTCAACTTAGAGTGTGGTACTCTATTCAGGATGTGATTTGCAGTTAAAGCTGCTTCTCCCCAATAGCTAGTAGGCATGCCAGCTGTCAATAACATAGATTTTAACATTTCAATTAACGTCCGGTTCTTACGTTCAGCTATGCCATTAGATTGAGGTGAGTAAGGAGTAGTAGTTTCAGGTATTATGCCATGAGAGGCACATAATTCCTTGAACTCTGTCAAAGTGTATTCTCCTCCTCTATCACTCCTAAATCGCTTAATTTTCAAGTTCAATTGATTTTCAACACGATTCTTGAAAATTTTAAATTTATCAAAAGCTTCATCTTTCGATTTTAGGAGATAAATATGACAATATCTAGAAAAAATCATCTATAAATGTGATTAAATATTTCCGACCACCTCTAGTGGTGAAACTTTTAAAGTCACAGAGGTCAGAATGTATTAACTGAAGAAGTTGTGTGCTTCTAGAAACCGAACGAAAAGGTTTTCTAGTGATCTTGGTTTGTCCACACACTTCACATCTGTCAAATCTAATCGATGTATCTAAAGGTATATTATAAGTTTTAGCAAGTTTGACCATTTTCCTATAGTTCACATGTCCCATCTAGTGTGTAACAACGTAGGAGCAATCAAAGTGGAACTAACCTGACTAACGGTTTCATTTGCTAAACTCAATCTATACATACCATCGATTAAGAAAGCACAGCCAAAATAATAAGAGTTAACAGTTAAAGTTACTCTACCACCCAAAAAAGATGAACACATGCCAGCATTGTCTAAAAGACTAATAGAAATTAAATTCTTTTGAATAGCAGGAACTACTTTAACAGTTTTTAAAGTTAGTATTTTACCTGAAGAAAGGACTAGGTTCACAGTTCCAGTGTGAGTCACCGCTGCCTCAGCTCCACTAGCCACTGTAACAGTCTCTCTCACGCCAACAGCATCCGTAAGTAGTTTCTTCGAGTTGCAAACATGGCAGGTGGCTCCTGTATCTAACCACCAGTCTGAAGAAGTACTGGCCTTACCATTGCCTAACATGGCAATAAAAGTCTTAGGCGCAGCACCGCCCACCATCATATGAGCTTCCTTTTGTGGTGTGTCAGATTTAGCCTTCTTAGGTTGTTTACACTCTGCAGCAAAATGACCCCATTTGCCACAGTTGTGGCACTTGCCCTTCTTTTTCTGAAAGATAGTCTTTTTGGCCTCCAACTTGGGATGGTCACTTTTAGGTGACTTGGATTTCCGAGGAAATTTCTTGGGATATGTTACCGCGTTAGCAGCAGACTGTTGCTGTCTAACCATTTCCAAGTTATTCCTAGCTCGATTCTCATCTTCGATTCGAATGAATCGTTTGAGATCATCCAGTCCCACTTGCACCTTTTTTCGATACATCTCGGTTTTAAAAGAATGCCATGCAAATGGTAACTTATATATAATTGCACCCACAAGAAATGAATCACAGACAGCTATTTTTTCATTATGCAACTTAGATCTCAAATTCTCTAGATCAGACACTTGAGGAGTGATTTCCTTGTCCTCTTGAAACTTGAAATCCATGAATTTGTCCACCAGATGGGTCTTGGACAATTCCTCCTCCTTCTTGAATTGAGCATCTAAGTTGTCCCATACTGATTTAGCAGTGTTATATTTACTATAGGTTTCTGCAAGACGATCTGAAAGACAATTCAACAAGTAGTCTTTGCAGAAATCCTCATCTCTAAGCCATTGAGATTCATCAACTTCTTCATCCGTCTCAGCAAAGGTACTCAAAACGGTGTAAAAGCAATTCATATATTTTAGACCGAATTGAGTCTTTCGCTTCCAAGAAGTAAACTCAGACACACCAAAGGATTGAAGTTTGACCATCTCAAAAGGCATACCATTCTTTTCCATTGTATAATTTATATGAAATAAAAAATGGAAAGAGTGAACCTGATTGGAGAGAACCAAATCAAAACAACGACAGCCACCAAGGAAATCGTGTCCACCAAGAAATCGATTCCAGTAAGAAACGTTTCTAAGAGCCGAATTCAACAACCGAGGCCAAGTCTAGCTCCACGAACCAAATCCAAGACGAACGCCAAGAAACAAATCCAAAACAGCTCCAAGAACCGAATCCAATTTTGATGTGATACTGCCCACTACAAAACCAAGGTTCGACCTCCACAACCAATGGGATGGTCTTACAAAGAGGGTTCGGCCAATTTTGGTGTAGCCCAAGACAAGCCTTGATCAATAGAAAGGCAAACAACAAATCCTTGCCAAGTGAAGACAAGGTCGGCTCTCATAGCAAGAGAGAGGTGGTCGTTGGTTTTCTTGGGGAAATAATCCGTCGAACCAGATTAATATTCGCCCCTTTTGTTTCTGATCCACCCCACCACCAGTAATTAGAGGAAGACTCCAATACAGCCACAAAGGAGTTTTTTTTTTCTCAAGAAAATCCGGTTGGAAATATACGGGTGAGAGAAATTGATGAGAAAGCAACGAGATGAGAAAAAGGCAGTGAGATTGTCCCCACTTTCACACGAGAGAGACAGAAGTCGTTGCCACCATTAATTAATTCCAATCACCTTGAGCAAGCAAGACAAAGAAAGAACCTGATGTTCTTTTATCACACGAGAAAGAGATGTGCAGACGTCCTTGCTTTTCCACGAGAGTTAGGCAATCCCCTTTTCGCCCAAATCGATGGATTTTAGAGAAACCCACGACCGGAAATTAGAGATGGCCACAAAATCGATCCAAGAGAGGCAAGAAAGATACAGATGTTTTCTTTTATGGGAGTTAGAGAGATCCAAAAAAAAATTGAAACCCTAAATCTTAATGCTTTAAGATTGTTAGGAGAATTAGGGTTTAAGCAAGGATGCTTAAAGCATTACACCCAAGGTATCTAATTTGGAATACCAAGTTTGTTGCCTCCAGCCCCTATATATAGAGAGATACACTAGTGTTATAAGAGGTTAATGGGCTCCTGCCCAAATGGGCCCACTACACCTGATCCATTACCTATTGGGCTTATATTAGAACATACATGGGTTATATTATATACCCAACAATTGGTTGGGACTGAAACCCATATGGATTTAGATCTGGGTGAATGCACACAGTGCATGGGTTAAGCTATCCATGGTGGGTTTGGACATCCATTTGTATATACACATATGCGAACAGTGCATGGTTCAGCCATAATTGATTTGGTCATTACTTATTCATATGCACAGCATATATGTCTTAACAAATGAGGCAACAATCAAGAACTTAGGACTAATTTAGGCATGGGTTTGAGGCCGGATTAGGCATGGGTTTGGGGCTCTGTTATGCACGGGTTGGTGGTGGGTTTGGGTTGAGGATTGGGCTCGGGCTGGAGTTAGTGGTGCGGCTTGGGCTGCAGCTTTAAGGTGTGGGTTAGCGTGCAGCTTGGAGTGCGACTCGGGGTACGGGTTAGGGCCCAGCTTGGGGTGCGGGTTGGGGGTGATGGGATAAGAGTTAAGACCATGGATAAAAGAAAAATGGGACGAGATATATATGCAATGAATTTAGTCTAAGAAAAAAATGGAGACACGCATGAATTATTGATAGCTACATACTTCCTATCATATTCTTATTTGAAAACAATAAAGTACCATCCTTTCCCGGCGTTTGGTGTCGATCCCCTTATTTCCCCTTAGTGAAGTCCTTTGAATATGATGATCCCTTTAACGATGGTTCCCAAAATGATTCCTAATTGTTGCGCGAATTAGGCCGACAAGATGTTTTGGTCGAATTGAGAGAGAGAGAGAGAGAGAGAGAGAGAGAGAGAGAGAGAGAGAGAGAGAGAGATCTAGGGTGGACGGATTTTTATAGAGGGAGAGAGCTGAGATTTTCGTGTGTCCTTCAATGAAAGGGATGAGGGGTCTATTTATAGGGATTGGGTGAGCAAGGTTACTAAGTTAAGAGAAGAGGAAAAGGTATGGTGGAGATTAAAAGTTGAAAGTGAGAGACAATTTGATGGTATGGATGAAAAGCTCCTAGAATATTCCAACCCAATCTTTGGAAACACTTAGATAAGAAGGAAGGAACGCCCAATTTTGGTGAGCTTGTGAAGAATAGAAAGGATTTTAAATGGTGAGGATTGATTGTATTATTCAAGAAACAATTCATTGCATAGGATGATGCCATGTGTCCTTGCAAATTTTGAATGAAATGGAAGATAAAAAGACACATCCAAATTGAGCGTTTGTGCTGGAATTTTAGAATATTTGGTTTCCAATAAAGTGTGGACATGTCTCATTCTCAATTTTGGGCAATTACTTGAACTAATGAGATTGTGACACATGTCCCACTTCGCAATAAGCAAAGATCTTCACCAAATCTCAAAATATCCACCCAATATTCAAAATAATAGGGGAGAGGAAGAGAGAAAGTAATGGAAAATTGAAATCTTTGAGATTTTGCACAATTTCGCAACCATTTTCTAATTTTCTTTGTCAATTCTTATTCCCTAATTTTTTTGTGATTCTTTTAAGCCCATTATTGCCATATAAATTCCAAATCTAATTTTTTCGTCCAATGAGAGCCGTCAGTTTTTAAAGGCAGATCGTTTCTCCATTGTTGATCAAATTGGCGATCCGATTAGACCAACCAACTTGATCAACTTTGGATCGATGATCCGAGCCCTTCAAACCACCAATTGATGAGTTTAAATCTGTTGTTGATCATATGATTGAATAATTTCTACAGCTCTCATTTATTTGTATTGATCTGTGGGTTTTCGCTGGGTTTTCACTCAATTGAGCGACTCAATGTTCGATCGAGATTGGGGCCGGTCCTGATTGATTTTATTTTGACCAAATGACCCTAATTTATTGGTAAAACACCAAAATTAATCTCAGCTCTTGATTTGATGTTTTGATAAAAACTGGATCTCAGAATAGAATTAGAGCTCAGGCTCTGGAGTAACCTTACCTAGTTTTACCCTGATTGATTATCCGTTCGGTCGGATTAAGGTCTTGACGACTTTAAGTATATAAATTCACAAGAGAGGATCTGTCACAATATTTGGTACACTCAAGCCATCAAACAAGGTATTTTTCAACTTCTCGGGCCAACTACTTCCTATCGGGCAAATCCTGTCGTGAGATTGAGTGATTTAGAGGATAAATTCCACGGATCAGTATTGGATTATTGATGAACACATTTATATGTGAATTGTAGGTAGGAAAAATATGCATATTTTATATTTTAAGCAGTGCTACTAAGGTATTTTTGTTGTTTTTGTTGTTTCAGGGTTTTTATTGAAATTGTGAAGGAAATGGAGCTTAAAAGATGAAAATAGTGAAAAAATGACCAATTGCCATGAAAATCCAAAGTTCAAAGATGCCTTAGTTGGCCGAATTGGCATGATGCTTTAGTGGGCTGAAATTGATAATGCCACACCCCCGACTTTGCTTTGAAAGATGAAATTTCAAGGGTGGATGATGAAAAGGCAAGAGAAGAGAAAGGATCATTCCATGATGACCCAATTTTCTCTCTCTCATATCCTAAAGAAGTGGGGTCCACTGGAATTATCTATTGCATAATGAACGTTTATTGTGGTGGTGCCAATATCAATTTACATTACAAATGGAGATCAGTTGTGAAAAATGTTGACCGAATGGAGTTTGCCACATGGTGCTGTATTTATCAAGTGTTGATCAAGAGAGGAAATCATATGTCCATTCTCTCTTAGATACACGTCTCATGATTAGTGATGGCGTCTGAATCCGGGTATGCGATCGCGCGGTTGGTAGAGGGCTTCCACGGGGTCTGCAATCACAAACAGAGGGGGTCAGGGGGGTCCGGGGTGGGTCCCGGACGACCACTTCGACACCAGAGTCAGATCCTTCGACCAATCAATATAAAGAACAGCGAGAAGGGGAAGGGGTTTTTATCAGGGTTACTAGGGCCAGCGTGCGGGCTGTTTTCTGGGTGTGTGAATGAGTGGGTCGGAGGGGACTAGCAGAGAGAGTAGGATTGGGTTCCTAGCCTCCTCTGTTGTTGCCTCGCCTCTTTTTCCGGTTGTCTTGGCGGAGCAGAGAATGGGGGAATTCCTTTTTTTTCAGAAAAAGTCCCGTTCTTCCTCCTTTTCCTCCCTTTTAAAGGGAGGCGCGCGGCCCCTTTCATCATTATGGAGAGAAAGCCTTCCTTTGCAGGATTGGGCCGTCCCCTGCCTTGCCGGCGCACTTGGCCTCGCCGGCCGTTTCCTTCCACAGTTTGTGATGATGAGGCCTGGGTGGCGACACATGTTATGTCTGCATGGTCTTTATCATTTTCCAAAGTCTTTCTTCATGATGGTTGGGTTCTCCTCGTGCATGGGCGACATGTGGCGATTTCTGAGAATGACGCGTATTTGTGTCCTATCAATTAGCAAGAAGGAAAGTTACTTTTTATGACCGAAATCTGTATAAGGAATTTAGAGGAATGACATTGTGGCTTATCCATTGGACGGTTCCGATCATCTTGTAGGGGTGCAATCAATTGATGGTCTGGATGACCCCATAGGAGTGTTTCTTTTATGAGTGCAATCAGTCATATTTGGGATCCTCAATTGGATGGCTCGGATTAGTTTATGGAAATGATTTAGGGAACCCATTCATGCCATGGCCATGCAAATGAGTGGTTTAAATCATTCTAAAAAAAGAAAAGAATAGAATGCTTTGAGATGTGCCCAACCTAATTCGGTCATGGGGTGGACAAATCATTTTTATGCTTGAGTTCCAAGTGGACCCACTCAATGTCAGACGTTTAATTCTTTAAATTTGTGGAGAAATTGCACACTTGGAGTGTTGGCCAAGCTTGCAGGTGGGCCTACTATTGTTGGAAATTGAGAAAAAGATGGCTATAATGAGACAAAACACTTGTTATTTTTTAGAGTTGCAGAATGGAAATTACCAAAATAAGAGGATATTGGAATGTGTTGGACGTGTGGATTAGATTTGAGAAATTTGTCCATGTTGCATTAATATGCAAACACTATATGGCAAGTATCGGTTCTTTTTGTGTGAATTAGAAACATGGCTCTTACAAAAAGGAAGTGCAAGGTATGCTATATTACCATTTGTGGGTAACATGCATGGGAAAAGAAAACATCTTAATTATAAGACATCAAGTGAACGGTGTGGATTAATCCATGCTACCCAACTCTTTCTCTTATTTTAAAGTGGGGTCCACCAAATTCGTCAAGTAACCAACGACCTAAGGGATTTTTCTCTATTGAGCAGAACGTGGGTGGAATTGGACAAATCCAATTTACATTGAGGCCAATCAAATAGGCGGTTCAGATCATTCCAATTTTTTTTCCATGACCACACAAACTGCTATTGAGGTGGGTCCCATTGAGCCTTGAATTTTATCTCTTTCTAGAAAGGCAGCATCATGGTGGGAAATAAGTTAAATAAAAAAGTAGCACAAATAGAAGGCTAAGATTCTAATATTGGAGGCTGCTGTCTCTCACACACATTCTATTAATAAAAGCATCTCACGTTAGAAACTCGAGCAAGCAAGCCACCTCTCATCTCTTATCTCAACCGTTGGGTAGATTTTGTATTTTGGGACTCATTATATATGGAAATCCAATATGAGCACTTGGAAAGGAAATTATTTTTTTTTGGCTGATATAATCACGGCAATTGCTTTTTCGCTAACATGAGATCTTCTAACCTCGGCAACTATATTTTTAGGAACTTTAGTCATATATTTTTGGATCTCACAAGATAAGAAATGAGGCTGAGAAATCTAATCATATATCTCATCATTCGGCAATTTCTTTAGGCAACTTTTATAACGAGGGCTAGTGGCAATTTCTTGGAAATAACAAAGATAGCAACATATTGTAATAAAATGAGGAAACGGGGTAGAATATAGGGTTGTCGGGATTCGATAGCCATATGTTTATTATTTTTCTCACACACTCTCTCTCATTCTCTTGTACTCTCTCTCTCTCTCTCTCTTTCTACTCCCTCTACTTTCTCTACTCTCTACATTCTCAAGCTTACTCTCTTGCTCTCCACTCTCAATTTTCTCATACCTTTCTCTCTCAACCACAGACCAACCCACCTTCATTCAAGGCTCAAGGTGATACCGAAGCTTGAAAGAAGGAGGATTCAACCATTGCTGGAGAGGAGAAAAAGAATAAGTTCTTTTATTTTGTTTTATTTTCTAGTTTCAAGTTCATGTAATTCTAGTTTATCCTAAAATAGTGGCGAAGCTATTTTGTTTTAGTTTTCTTTTCCAACACTTGTATTGCACCTCTTTTCTTCTCCCTCCCTTTTATTTTTGTTTTTTTCCTTTCTCCATGAACAACTAAACCCACTTACTTAGGGTTTAGATGAAACCACGGGGAAGGAGAAAGATGATTAATTCCAATCAATGATATAAAATAACAATTATATATAAGGATTTAGATTTGTTGAATCCCAATCACTCATGCCATTGGATTCTATCCTTCGTATGCGTAATTGTTGATGGACGAATATAAGCACTTATATAACTTTTGAAATTGGATAGTGTACACGATCAAGATCTTATGGGCAATGACATCTATTGATCTTATTCCCCATAGACTAACTATCCAGTACACTATTCAATACAAATATTGGTTTGATTAATGATCTAACCCAACCCTATGGTGGATTCTTCCCCCAAGTAGTTTTCCATATTGAATCAAATCTTTTCACTAGTTTCAAATCAATTTATTTTGCAAATTAATTTCATTAGTTTAGTTTTCTAATTAGATTAGAGATAGTTAATCAAATCATTAGAACTTTGGTGCACTTTGCCTAAATTAAGATGTCCAAATTGCAATCTTATTTGTGTTCGATTCTTAGATTATTTAGAATACAAACTTATAGATATTGTTGGCTCCGAGGTACGTCCACGGAAATGTTGAGTAAATGTCAGTCAACATATATCATAGTTTATATTCAAAGTGATACAAGAATAGGATTCACAAACAAGATTTCTCTTCCATGAGTTCGACCCGTGACTACACGCGATCCGTGCACTTTCGGTTATTTAATATCACAAACAATTATCTTAGGTTAAAGTGTAGTAAAATGAGGGTGTCTACAGATAGCCCTCTTAGGCAAATGTTACTTAGTAACCGCATGTCAAAGCTTAAGGAGACGGTCTCATTTTGTGTAATTTTAACCAACGACAATTCCCTTTGGATTTGAAATAATTAAATTTGGATTTATATGGAATGCTCCATGCAAAGTAACTCGATGCCTCCCAATACGACACAAGCCCAAAATGCATGCAACCTAAACTTAAGGCCAGCTAATGCAAAATCTAATGACATGCTAATGCAAGCTACTGATGCAAACTCCTAGAATGAAAGCTACTACAAATGCATACAACCTAATGCAAATCTTCTTCTTTTTTTAATTTTGAAATATGAAAATGCAAATGTTTTTTTTTTTTTTTAAATGACTTGAGTGCAAGTTAATTTGAAATGCTTGAGACGCAAGTTAATGCAAAAATGATTCGACCACAGGTGCCCCGGAGAGTAAAAAAGAATTACCGAGATGGGAGCTAAGAAGAATTTGATTTGTTTGCGAAATTGACCCATCTGCGGAAAATGCCTGTCTGTTAAAAAGATGGGCCCAGCGGGACTGGGGGTCAGTAAGACGGGAATCAAAGAGGATTGGCCTAGATGGCCGGATGAAGATAGCTTGTCTGCGAAATTGACCTGTCAGCGGAAAAGGCCTATTTGTTAAAGAGACGGGGACCAGCGGGACTGAGGGTCGGTGAGATGAGAATCAAAGAGGATTGGCCTACATGGCCAAATGAAAATGCCGTAGAAGGCGGGTGTCGTAGAAGGCAGATGCAGATGCCGTAGAAGGCGAGTGTCGTAGAAGGCGGAATGCGAATGCCATGGAAGGCGAATGCGAATGCCGTAAAAGGCGAAATACGAATGTTGTAGAAGGGGATGCGGATGTGTAGACACCTGTAGACACCCCATTTTGACCTGACCCAAGTTCGTGTTGCTGGTGCGAAACCTCGCCAAACCAGTGAGTTAGGGTCTCAAATTACACCCTAAGCTAGGTTAGGGTCCCCCATAGGTCCCTGTAAAATTTCGTCGAAATCCGAGTTGGTTTGCCCTGCGAACGGACCGAGTCAGTGTCGTAGTATAAATGCAGAAGGGGGGCAAATTATCCTAGACGGGGGGTGTCTTCTTGAAAAATAGCCGAATATTGTCTTTTGGCTAATAAGACAAAGCGGGAAGGGTGCGATTATTAATTCGCGCGCCTTATCAAAAACAGTAGTGCCATTATCAGCAGCCTTCTTTTTATATATACGAAAAAATCAGAAAAAACCAAAGGAACACTGTTCATCCTCTTCGAAAATTCGCAGAGAGAGAGAAGGAGAGGGAGATCGCCGTTCAACATCTCCGGCAACCTCCTCCTCCGGCCAAGCGTCTTCTCCGATCGGATCTCCATCAACTCTTCTCCTTTCCCATCGCCTCCGGTCTACCTCCTTCACCGGCAGATCTCTTGCCGGAATCCGTCCAAATTCACCTTCTCCGGTAGATCAAGACTGGAATCCTCCTCCGCAGCCCGCGCTTCTCCGATCTGCACAGTTACAGAGAGAGATCCGGCGAATTTCTTCTTCTCCTTCTCCGGCTCCAATCTCCTTCATTTGTCTTCTCCGGCAGAGATCCCTCTCCGATCCTCTGCTCCGGTTAAACTTCTTCCTCTCCGATCCTCTGCTCCGGTCATTCCTCTCCTCTTCCGGCCGATCGTCTTCTCCGGTCGGATCTAGTCGGATTCCGGTCGATTTCCGATGATCTGAATCTCTAGGCTTGGATTTTCTGTATTTCTTCGAATTGAAGATTCAAATCTCCTTAGTTGAAAGAGTGAGAGAGGTGGAGAGAGGTTTCTCTTCTCCGGTCAAATTATATTTCACAGGTTATTTTCTCCTTTCCTTGGCCTCTCTCCGGTTTGAAAAATTCTAGTTATTCTAAGCCCTTAAATCTCAGATCTACCATTACTTCTTTCATTTTCTTTCAAACCCTAATCGGCTGAAAGAAAAACTTGGATTTGGAGATCGGCTGAAAGAAAAGCCTAGATCTGAAGTGTTGCAGTTCAAATTCATCCATTTCTGAGCAAGATATGAGTGTCTTGGATTGGCTATTTCTTCAGTAATTTTCATTTGTTCGGAAAAGCAACAATTCAAGTCACATTAGCTGAGATTCTTATTTCAATATCAGGTAAGTTGTACTTTTATTTATTTATTTATTATTTAGTCTCATATGTGATTACTGTTTTAGTCGATGGTTCCTACCTGGTTTTCTAGATTCCAATTTTGATCTATTGTTTGCATTATGTGATGTCTTGATACTTTAGCTTATGTTAAGAATTTTGAAGAAAATAATTAAGGAATGTGTGAGTAGATGAAATATCCTTTATGGATCTATTGGTGTGTAGTTTCTTATATCTGTTGAACTGAAGAAGAATCATGATCTGTAGCTCTTCTTCTGATTCTCATGCTATCATAATTTATATAAAGAATAAGTAAGTTTCATTGCCAAAATCAGCTATGTGTTCTGAAATGATTAAACTGGTGAAGAAGACTTTTCATTGTCATGAAATTTGTTCTTCATAATGTAAGGTTTTCGTGTTTAGAAAATTGCACGTCATCATAGTGAATTCTTATGACTCTTTAGACATATTGATCATGATTTAACCTCTTATTTGTTGAGCTAATGAATCCATAGTGTATGGCTGTTGTTGCACGAGCAAAACCTATATGAGTGTTAAAAATTATGAAGTAATGGTTTGCTGAATGGATGAGAAATGATGTCAATTGTGTCTTACTTTCAAAATGATATATAATCAGTTGGTATATATATTTTTTTTTTGAAAAGGGGCTTGGGAGTTTAAGTTAAATTTTTCTTAGTTGCATGTTAAATGATCAAATGATGATTACATTGAATACAATTTATGTGTTTACTAGCCTGATGATAGGATACTACCCCTTCTATGTGTAGTAGACTTTCTCGGTCTTTTAGACGGCTGTAGACATTAGTAGCTCTTTCATTGCAAGGGCGATGAAGGCGATAGCCCAAGCCCATCTTTAGGGGACTCGCTCAATCTAAGTAGCGCTCCCCTCTCTTGTTTAGTAGGCCTACTCAACCTTTCAGATATGCCCCCTGTTATGCATCAAAATTTATAAAAATCAGAAATATCATTGCATGCATTTGTATAATCTGTTAAAAATTTTTAATATTTTTTTTTCTCTTGTACTAAGCTTTGAGTTAGGGTTTGAAGACAGTAATAAATGGTGTACAGGTGAGACTCTCTTGAGGTTCATAAACTTGTCTCTTATTTAAATAAATTGTTTTAGGAAAGAAGGAGATCAGATGACTACTCTATTCGATATTATCGACATGAGTACTGTCTGATCTCAAGGCGGGCTTAGAAATATTATCCTGTGTATTTGTGATATCAGATGATTACTTTAGCATCATCTGATTTCACCCCCATATTGGGGCAGTGGTACTTGTGGTTGGGCATAGAAGTGTTTAATGTTGTTTCTTGCTTTATTAGGCTATCCAGCGGCTGGTCTGGACTAATTAATGTTGTTTATCATTTTATGATTGCTACGGGTTGTGCACTCTTTAGTTGTAGATCACATTTCGCTGATATTTGATTTGTTTTTATAATAATTGATTGAAAATTTGAGATTATCTGGTATCCTTTTTCATCTCTTTGGATAGACTAGCGTAGTCTTCTAGACTTCTTTAGATAATAGAACCTGTACTAGGAGACATACTCTGTCTTGTTAGGCAATCCTCCTTTGGAGGCAAGCCTCATTTGTAGAATCCTCTCTGAGATTGCACCTCAGTTTGTTCCTTTGTTAATTAGAGACCAATTTGGTCAATTAGTTGTCTTAGCCTTGCTTATCCCTTGAGGGCAATGATAAGGTTACTTGGAGCCCATCTTTGTGTGTGTCTGGGAGACCCGCCCGGTCTCATTCTCTCGTTAATCCTCTTTGTGTGCTTTTTGATTTTGGGAGAACACCCTACTCGGCTTGGCTTCATACCCCTACCCTTATGGGTATTGGGTTGCACATTTGTTGCACCCTGGGGCTAGGTAGCTGTCCGGCCCGGCTGGGTGTTTTTACCTTTGCCAAATATGCACAAGGTCTCTTATTCCTTTTAGACCCGCCCGGTCTCATTCTCTTGCTAAACCTCCTCTTTGTGCTCCGTTTGGTTTTGGAAGAACACACTACTCGGCTTGGCTTCATACCCTTACCCTTATGGGTATTGGGTTGCACATTTGTTGCACCCTAGGGCTAGGTAGCTGTCCGGCCCGGTTGGGTGTTTTACCTTTGCCAAATATGCACAAGGTCTCTTATTCCTTTTGCTTGTAAGCTTCTCCTTAGTCGATAGTCCATTCGCATAGGAGTCAGCCTTGATTAGAGAGTCTTTGACTCATTCATCCTTTAGATAGTGTTATTAGAGAGTCTTTGACTCATTCGCCTTTTAGGTGGCGTTATTAGAGAGTCTTTGACTCATTTGTTCTTTCAGTTGGATTTATTAGAGAGTCTTTGACTCGCCTTTCCTTTTGCAGTATCATTAGAGAGTCTTTGACTCCGTTATCTCATTTTCAGTGTTATCAGTTTCTCTTTTAGAGAGTCTTTGACTCATTTATCTTTTAGTTGGTAATAGTGGAGTCTTTGACTCATGTTCCTTTTCTTTTAGGGAGTCTCTGACTCATTTATCCTTTAGTTGGTGTTAGTGGAGTCTTTGACTCGTGTTTCCTTTTCTTTAAGAGAGTCTTTGACTCATTTGTTTGTGTGATGTTGTTATCAGTGGAGTCTTTGACTTGTGTTGTTGTCAGTGGAGTCTTTGACTCGTGTTTCCCTCATTTGCTCTCTTTGAAGAGTCTTTGACTCTTGTATCTCTCAGTTGCTCTTTTTGAAGAGTCTTTGACTCTTGTATCTCTCAGTTGCTCTTTTTGAAGAGTCTTTGACTCTTGTATCTCTCAATTGCTCTTTTTGAAGAGTCTTTGACTCTTGTATCCCTCAGTTGCTCTCTTTTGAAGAGTCTTTGACTCTTGTATCTCTCATTTGCTCTTTTTGAAGAGTCTTTGACTCTTGTATCCCTCAGTTGCTCTCTTTGAAGAGTCTTTGACTCTTGTATCCCTCAGTTGCTCTTTTTTGGAGAGTCTTTAACTCTTTTATCCTTCAGTTGCTTTTATTAGAGAGTCTTTGACTCATTTATTCGTCAGTTTCTGCTATTAGAGAGTCTTGGACTCATTTGCTCTTATAATGGTATTATTAGAGCCTAGTTTCTCCTTTTAACTCTAGGGTTCGTCCCTAGGATGTTGTTTTGTATATTCCCTCCGGTCTTTGACCAGAAGGGTGAAAACATCAGAAATTTTAAAATCCATAAACATTGAAATCATTAAAAATCTCAGAAACATTAGAAACTTAAAACATAAAAAATAGTTGATTTGCTGTAAGTGTTTGATAGGTAGAGAGTTCGTTTCGAACTACGTTGGCTTGATCCTCTTCCACGAGGTACGTAGTGCAGCTTGAGATTTACATCCCAAGTCCAGCCAAACTTTTTTTGTAAATAAATGTTTTAAACTTTCTTTAAAAACCTTTAAAACTTTCATTTTCAAAAGATCTTCCTCTAGAGTTAGGAGTTTCTCCTAGATAGAGAGTTTTAGAGTTAGGTTGTGTCTTTTGATAGGTTGTTTGTTTGTTTGCTTGTCGTGTGCTTGTTTTAGAGTTAGGGGTCTGTCCTAGAGTTATAGGAGCGCCTCCGTCTGATCAGTCGGCGATCCACATCGCCGAGTGATGACTAGAGCAGGATACGCTAGTCCACCCTTGGTTTTCCTTAGGAAATACAGCCTAGTCACACATAGGTTGTAGGAATCACCTGCATTAGCCTAGGGCTAATTTGCATTTAGTTAGGGCATATAGGATGTCCTAAAATCCACAATTCACTGGAATTTAAATAATCGTACAAGAAACTTTAATAAATGGTCCGGTCTTTTAGATCGAGTCTAGGATAGAGGGCTAGGTGTCTTAGGCATCATAGCTTAGAATAGGCGCGAAGAACTACGTTGCCTTGATTCTCGTGGAGGCGGGGATACGTAGGCTTCTTTGGATGAATACCAGACCATCTGAAGACTCGGGCTAATAATTTAGAGTCTTAGGATTTGTTGTGTAGTCATTGTATGTTTTGATGTGTTTTCTTACTTTCTTGTATTGATCATATACCTTTAGCTATAGCTTGCATGTGTTTGCACATCAGAACTTAGATACCTATTAGGCATGTCACTCATAACCTAGCTATGCTTAGGTGTCACATCTTTTATTTTATTTTATATGTGTTTATTATTTTTATCCTCAGGAAATGCATGCTTAGGTAGACGACTTCTGAGGATTGTTCCCATTTCATATGATTTTTACCCAAACTTCTTTGGAGTTAATAATAAATGGCATAAGAGACCAAGTGCTTGCACTCGGACGAATCGGGGGTGCTCTCAGACCTTCCCCATTCGTAACCAGGCACGAACCCATATATATTTCTGGTTTTCCATTGCACAGAGGATTTGATTTTAGGGTTCCATGGCATATCCATGGATGGCGACTCTGAGTTTATTTTAGGTATGTCTCGGTTTCGAGCCCTGGCTCTGGATCAAGACATATCTCTTTCTTTTTATATCGCCACTCGTGCTATGCTATGAGGGTGGCATCCGTTTTGAGAGTTCCTTGGTAGAGCTCTCCACACACGTGGATGATCCAGAGGGTGTAGGGACCAGTTCCCTCGCTGCCTATCTCGGATCGGGGTCCACAACCCCCATTTTGCTACGCTTCAAAAAGCAAAAGATTTGATAGTTTCATCAAGTCTTGAGTCGATATTCCGCAATAGGTTAAGCATCTATGCATTCTAGGATAGATTTCATCTCATTTTAGGTGTTTTCGCAATCCTAAAGATTTCTAGGGTGTTCCCAACAGTATCTGGAAGATAGAAGTTCAAGTTTCCAAACAAGTGAAAAAATCTGCTATTTTTAGAAACTCATAGGGCTTTCACATTTTCATCATCTTATGGATATTTTGATCATTTCCAATATATCCAAAATCATCTTGAGGGTATGGCTGAGGAATCATAAGTAATTTCATAAGTTTTGGGAGACCTTCTAAATTTAGATTTCTCAGAGTTTCTCTTATTCTTGCACTTCTGTGGTATTTTGGTCTTTTCCTGTGTGATTCATTTGATCCTTGGACTGTATCAGATAAATTTTGAGTCATTTCGTGAATTTTAGAAAACCTGCTATTTTTAGAATTTCTCAGGGTTTTTCCTAGTTTCACCAAATTTTGCACCTCAAGGGTAATTTGGTCATTTCCAATGTGTTCCATTTGACCTCTAGGGTGTATCTAAGGAATATTAGATGATTTCTTGAATTTTGGAAAACCTGCTAAATTTAGAATTTCTCAGGGGTTTTACTTGACTTGAAAATTTTGTGTCAAGGGCATTTTGGATATTTTTAGGGGATACCAAATGATCATGTTTGATATTGCTCACTAAAATGACCCAACTTTAAAAGTTTCTATTTTTTAAGTTTGACCACAAAGACTTTCCATTTTTAACTTTCTCCTTTAGGGTTGAACCAATTTGAGGGTATTTTGGCCACATTTGAATGTGTAATGGTTAAATAGGGGCATTTTGGTCTGAAAAGTTATTTTTCCAAAAACAATGGTTTGATCAAGTGTTAGGAGTGCACCATAAATGTCAAATGAGTTGGGTCAATATATAAAATATTGAATTTAAAAGAATTGTATTAAATTTTTATGAAAAAAACCCAAAACCCATGTGAGAAGGCCCATTGGGCAAAGCCCACATAGGAAGGGGCCCAAGTGGACCCACCCATGTGGGTCGGCCACATAAGTGGGCGCCCCACATAGGTGGCCCACTTAGTTGAGTGCCCAATATGGATGAGGTGGGATGGTGATGTCATATATTGATGTGTTTTGAACAAAAAAATAAAAGAATGAAAAGAAAGAAGAGTTATAATTAGAAAGGGCTAGTATGGTCAGGTTAGTAAAATGGCCAAAAAATTTTATTTTCTCTTCTAAAAAATTCACAATTATACTTATTTCGAACATCTCGAAATGATCTACAACTTTCTAGTTTATGACTTTTCCTGAATCAACCTCTAAATAGGTCAAAATGAGCTCAAACATTGGGAAGCCCTCTTTCGACGAAAATCATTCATAAAAGCTAGTTTCCTATGTGAGAAGGCTTCTAGATTGATCTTGAAGGATCTCTATTGTGTAATTTAGCATTGCTTAGGTTGTAAGAAATAAGGTTTAGAAATAAGTTCAATACGGAAATTAAAGAATGAGAAAGTCAAAGCATAAATTGGAAACAATTTAAAGAAATGAGCTCTTATATTGGAAAAGCAAGCACACACAACCTTTGGCCCTCCCCTTGAAAAATTTATCCCTCTCTCTCCTCCCTCTTGGAATTTATTCCACTTTTTTGTGTGCTTTGGTGTTCATCTTTACAACTTGGTTCTACACAAAGTGCTTTCATATATTCAACATATTCAACATATTGGAGGCTATATTATTATTCTTCAGGGTTTGCTTTGTAATAAAAAGGATAAGTCAAAGCATATATCCAAGGATCACTTACCCTAGAGACAAGAAGAGCTAGCAATGTTGGTCTTCCAAAACCATCTTTCATGTAGCTTAAATTAGAAGCATGCTAAGAGTGAATTTGTGATTTTCTTTGAAAAGTTATGAAGATGAAAGTGTTTGCATGTGAAATTTTGAGAAGATGAGATCATGTTTAAGTTATTTCATAATCTGAATTTTTTCTTGGAAAATCTATTTTTTTAATATTAAAATCTAATTTTTGAACTTAAGAGGGTTTAAATCTATTTTACAAACCAATTCTAATAAGCCTTTGCAATTTTTTGAATTTTTCAATCTCTAAGTCTTTTGTGTATTAAAAAGTATAGAAATTTGAAATTTTCAAGAATTTTGACTTCGTTTTGACCGTGATTTAACCTTTTGAACTTTACCCTTAAAGGGGTAAAATTCCAAAGATCAAATTTAAACAGATGTCAAAATAGATCCAAAGTCAATGAAAATTTAAACATAATAGAATTTTAAGGTTTTTAAACAATACAAAATTTTTGAAGAATTTTGGATTTAATTTAAGGGGTTTAAAATTTTATTTAATTCTAGGGGTATTTTTGGGAAAAACTAATTTTCGAAAAATATACAGGGTTTTCAGAAGTAAAATTTGGATGAGAAGTAACTAAAACCTGATCTGATCTCCAGTGAATGTTTCAAGATTTTTTGTTACTGTTAGATATGTCTTATGATTTTTTATGCTAAATCAAGCATACCATATTAAATCTGAAAAAATAGCCAATTACAATAAACAATTCTAAAAATATTTTTTTGAGATTTAGTGCTAGAATGACATGTTCTCCTAAATATTTGGATTGATTCGAACTACCTTTACTATGTGTTTCTTTGTAATTTTATAATATGGACAGATATCTTTAAAATAAAAAATTAATAGTAAATCATCTTTAAAATCCATAAAAAGTTTACAATAATCTGCTCTGCTTAAGAGAAAGCCACTATAAAAATTTTCTCTTATTTCAATTAGATTTACTATACGTTTATGTGTAAATTTATAATCTAGACAGATATCTTCAACATTAGAGAATTTATAGCAAAACACATTTAAAATCCATTAAAATTTTACAGTAATCTTCTCTGGTACATAGAAATCTACTGTAAAACTTTCAACTTTTTTAGATTAGATTCACTATAAGTTGATGTGTAAATCTATAATCTGAACTAAAATTTTTTAAAATCCTTAAGAAAATTAAAATAAATTCAAATTGTTATAAAAGTTTTCAGAGAATTCTAATGCTACATCATGTATTTAATCTTTAAACTATTGAAACAGAAACCGTAGGAATCATTGATTTCCTTTATAAATTTGCAATGCTATGATAGTTTAATTATCAAGATCGCATTCATAATTGTATAATAATTGTGATCAATCCTTGATAATTTGAGCATGTAACTTATAGTACGTTATTGGCTCCGAGGTCTACTGTCCACAGAAATCCTGAAAAACATACCAGGCAATAACATACTATAACTTACGTGCTAAATTATGCAAGGGTGGAAAGCATGATTCCCTTCCATGATGCAATTCAAGGCTGAAACTTACCAGTATTAGAGCCATTGGTATTCCTTAGATTTTAGGATTCGAAAACCTTAAGGAACTAAAAATTGTTAATTTCAGCAAACTGAATTAATTTAATCTGTGTCTTTAGAACCGTTGGATTGCGGTCTCCCATCATAGGAACCTTTAGGGCCCCTTAGGAACACTTACGTCACGTTGTGTTCTAGGTTCTAGGGTGTCCTAGAGTTAGGAGTTCAGCCTCATCACGACCGATTGTTATTATTAGTAATCGAGTCATAGATCTAGCTATACTAGTTAACCTATTTCCCTATAGGACAAGCCTAGTTAATCTAGGATGTGGGTTCACCTGCATTAGTTTAGGGAACGTCTTGCACTTAGATAGGACCATATAGCATCTTAGATAAAGTTCTAGGACAATAAAAGCTACTCAACTTGAATTAAATGAATTCCCTTAAACTGTTGAAATAGTTAGTCCAATTTAGATTGATGTCCTAGATGTTTAGGCATATAGCTTAGTTTAGGACCGAACTACGTCGACTCTAATCCTAGTGAGGCTTGGGTACATAGGCAGCTTGGATGCTGGGATAGCATTCGATGCACGAGTCGGCCCTACACTCTTCTGTAGGGTTTGTAAGTTTTTAGTTTATTTATTTCTTTATCATTTTCAAACCCTAAATTAAATTGATTAAATCACTTAGGATTTTCCATGAAATTAGATTTTAGGAGAACTCTCATATAGATCGAATCAAACAAATTTAAAAAAATCAAAAGACACATATAGGAACCACATCGAAATTAGATATTAGGATGCATGTCACATAGATCACATTAAGAGAGTTTAAATGAGCCTTTTAAAAGAAATTTAAGAGAGTTAACCTTTGAAATTGAAGACTGGATTATCAGGCAAGAATGATGCATATAGTGGTAATTCCCCATACCTTCCATTCTCGTAATCAGGTAACAAATCTAGACTTCTGAGACCGCAGATCATTGCAGTGTCACTTATGGGTCCTAGGTCTCTTACCTAAGTGGCGACTCTGATTATTATCTTTTGTGTGAAATTCGGATTGCTTTAGTGATCCCAAGTTCAGAAAAGATGATTTATATTGAAAGTAAAAGGCACACGCCATTCGCATGGTACGAGAGACCAAAAGAGGGGTAGGCGGTTCGCCTCCCCTCTCGTGGGATCGGGTCCCACAGGATGCCATAGAAGGCGAGATGTGAATACCATATAAGGTGGAATGTCGTAAAAGACGGATGTGAACACCGTAAAAGGCGGAGCGCAAAAGAATCTTTTGTGGGGATTGATTAGGATGAGAGAAAATGAACGGATCAAGTGAGCGGATATCCCAATTAATGGCCCTAAACGAATCTAGTCCGGAAGAGGAATGAATGAGTTCAATGGATAGATAACAGATTAGAGAATGGATTAAGTGAATGAGTAATCCACTTATTGGCCGTAGACGAATCTAGCCCAGAATGAGAATTACTTGAGTAAAAGAATGGAAATAATATGGTTTAAGTAAATGAACAATCCACTTAAAGTCCATAGAAGAATCTAGTCCTGATAAAGAATGGTTAATTCATTTAAAGACCTTAGGCGAAGCTGGTTCAGATAAGAAATGGTTTAAGTGAATGGATAATTCAATTAAAGGCCCTAGACGATTCTAGTCCAGATAAAGAATGATTTCAATGAATGATTAATTCATTCAAAGGCCCTAGACGAATCTAGTCCAAAATGGTCTAAGTGAATGATTAATTCACTTGGAAGCTGAGATACGGTCTTCGTGAACTGATGGTTCACTCTGAAGCAAAGATACGGTCTTCGTAAATGAACAGTCCACTCAGAAGCAATGATACGGTCTTCGTGAGTGAAATTCCACTTAGCAACCCAAGAGGGGGTGAATTGGGTTTCTTTTCAAATTTTAAGAATTTTGAAAACTTAGATTGCACTAGTTTTAGATTGAATAGGAAATCAAAAATAGTATTCAAAGCAATAGTGAAAACTTACCACACAAGAAGAGGTGAAGAGGCAAAGAAGCTTTGACACCAAGATTTTTATAGTGGTTCGGTCTTATCTCAAGACCTACTCCACTCTTCTCAAGTTACTCTCCTTGAGGATTCCACTATCTTCTCCAAGGAACTTAAATACGGCGTTCCTTCCGCCTTGTACAAATCGAGCTCTACGCTCCAAGGGTCTTCTACGGCGCCCTTTGTGCCAAATACAAAGAAGATGAAATGAAAAAGCTTGCTTGCCTCTAGATAGGCTAATTTAAGGTAAAGCTCACTCACTCTCACAAGAACAAGATTGAACAAGTGAAGGTCCTAAGGTCTCTCAAGAATAATCTAAGGTAAATGGCACAAGAGAGAGATGGAGAGTGAAGATCTTCAAGAGAAGGAGAACAAATGACTTTTTGTGCTCTTGAAATCTTTGTAATGTCCTTAGGTAGAAAACCCAAGAGTCCCTAAGTTCATATAAATAGAGGGGACAAAAAAAGACAAAATATTCGCACCCCAACGGTCGTCTCGGACTCCGGGCTCGGAGCTCCGAGCGGCTAATTTTTTGAACCTGGAACAATTCTCGGAGTTCCGAGAATTTTCTCGGAGTTCCGAGCTCGGAGCTCCGAGAATATTCTCGGAGTTCCGAGAAGCCTACGGCCAGCAGATTTTCCTTATGTTTTGCTGATTTTGTTTGGGCTTTTGGAACTTTGATTTTTCAAGATAAATAGAGTGTCATGAGGGTCCAACAATGTTGAGACACCACTATGAACATTCACAAACCCATTAAATTCTATCTAGGTTGATTTTAACTCTCCTTTGTGCCATAGACCTAGACTAAACATTGAGGACCGTTTACATTCTAAATTTACTTGGTCTTCAATCTTGTTGGCACCTTGTAGAGGCTTTGACATGTCTTCACTCAACTCCATTGATGCTTGAGTTGATTTGCCATTCTTGTGCTTGAGTTCAACCTCGAGTTCAACCTTGAGTTCAACCTTGTCATGCACTCTTGAGGATGGTACACTGTGAACATTATAACTTTGCCAATGGAAATCATTAGTGTATAAAACCTTTAAAACAAATTTAGTTTGTTAATCATCAAAACAATTCAATAGGAGTACTTGTTGAACCCTTGGGCTAACAATCTCCCCCTTTTTGATGATGACAAACATAATTTGTTTTAGGGTAGGAGCTCCCCCTTTAGGGATGAATAAAACACTTTGGGCTCCCCCTAAGAGTTTGATTTAATTGAACATTTAAGGCATTACTTTAAGGATGAAAATTTGATTGCAACATTTTAAGCATAGAGCTTTGCTCCCCCTTAATATACGCATTGGGAGCTCAAATATTCTCCCCTGTTTGTCATCACCAAAAAGGTGGAACAAAAGGAGTGAGGGTAGGTGAGAGCAAATGAACAAGTAACGTGAAATGCGATAAAGAGAGTAGGCATAATACATGGTATGCAAGCAAAAAGAATGAAACATAGAGATATATATAGAGGATGTGAAATGGCATACAGAAAAGTGCATACAATCAGTCAGCATACATAGCATTCATGACACAGCATAATGGTGACAGATATAGATAAACCTAAAACATCCCAAAAAAAGATCCATACAACCAGCGTATAGTCCAAAGACTATCGATACACAACAGAAACAGATAGATACACCGAATAGAAATAGAAATCTGAGCATCAGAGAACTCGAGCCATCTACTGAGGCGGAGGAGGCGGTGGCTGATGAGAAGAGCTGCCCGGTGCCTGGCCCCACTGGTCACCGGAGAGGTAGCGATAATAAGCGGCCCACTGCTCATCAACATGGGTAGTCATGGTCTGGAAGCGAGCAGAGATCTCAGAGTCAACATGGGTAGATAGCTGCGCAAATTGTGAGGCCATGGATCGTTCAATAGCCTCCTGCATCTGAGCCAAATCCTGGCGAGTGCAGTATGAAGATGTATCCTGTGATGGCTGCGGGGCCGGTGCAGCCTGAGCATCGGCTTCGTAGCCGCCTTCAGCGGCAGGAGCATCGTCAACCGCGACTTGATTCAAAGCCATTCGGTTAAAGGTCTGCTCATCAAACGGGGCAGTCGGAGTCATGGTCAGTTCACCATCCAAGGTGATGCCAAAGTGACGGAAGACACGGGTGAGGACCATGCCATAGGGCAACGAAGAGCGGTAGCGGCCAGGGGTCTGAAACATGTAGCGAAACATGATGTACGGCAGACAAAGCTGGCGGCCCTCGAGAATGCTGTAGATAAGATAGGCCTCTAAGGGTCTGAGGGCTTCACGCATCCCACCACGAGGGATGAAGATGTGGTACATAAAGTTGTGAAGCATACGTGCTACCGGAATGAGGTCGGCGGATTGGACGGGCATACCAGAGTGGTAGTTCCGCGTAATCCTACCATAGACCGTGTCATGATCGATATCATCAAGTGAATGGGTCCCATCTTCCGGCCAGAAATAGTGGGTGAGGCCATCAAAGCTGATCCCAAGAAGAGTGGCAAAGGTGTGATAGTTGAGTTTGATCACTGTTTTCTTGATTTTGGATTCAATTTTGAAGAAGGAAGGAGAAATTGTGAGATTGGCGTAGAAGAGACGCACCAATCGAGGGTATACTGGTTCATTGAGGTGTAGGATGGATGTCCAGTGAAGGGCATCAAATTTGGCCTGTAAGTCGAAATTTTGAAGGACAGGAGGATCAATGTACCTGCCGGTGAGGATGCCCCTAGTGCCGATGTCGGCCCAGAGTTTCTTGGCTTTATCCCCAGTAAAAAATGAGTTAGGCACAACCTCAGCCGCTACAGCCTTTGCCTTTGCCTTCTTCCGAGAAGGCCCTTCTTCCTCGGGAACTTCTTCGGGAAAGTATTCAGGGTCTGCAGCTTGGGAGGAGCCTCCAATGTTGAGATTTTTGGTTTTGGGAGGCATTGTGAGAAGAAATGTGAGTAGAGAGATAGCCCTAAAATGAAGGAGAATAAGAGAAATAGAGAGAAATAGAGAGAAATAGAGAGAAATAGAGAAAAATAGAGAAATAGAGACGGATAAGGGTTTAAAAACAAGGAAATAGCCCTAGAATGGAAGAAAATAGAAGAAGGGGAGAAAGGAAGAAGAAGAAAAACGAAAAAAAGGAGAAATTTTAGGGTTTGAAGAAGAAAAATGGGTTGGTAGGAAGAAGAGAGGTAAAGGAAATGGTTTGAAGGAGGAAAAGGGGTTGTGGAAGTTGAAAAAGGAAGAAAAAGAACGAAAATGGAGGTAGGATTTGAGAAGAAAGGGAAGGAAGAGGGAAAGGGGAGAGGAGAAAATGAAAAAATGAACCGGATCCAGGGGTTTTAACGCTCCTGGACCGATTCTCGGAGCTCCGAGAAATAGGCTCGGAGTTCCGAGAACACACGCGTTTTTTGGTTTTGCTACTGTCCGATTCTCGGAGTTCCGAGAAATTTTCTCGGAGTTCCGAGAACACACGCAATTTTTTTATTTTTCTACTGTCCGATTCTCGGAGTTCCGAGAAATTTTCTCGGAGTTCCGAGAAGCCTGGAAGAAATCTCGGAGTTCCGAGAAATTTTCTCGGAGTTCCGAGAAACGTTCCAGAGCCCTCTGTTCATTTCCTCGGAGTTCCGAGACAAAATCTCGGAACTCCGAGATTTTTTTTTTTTTTTTTTTTTTTTTTTTTTTTTTTGAATGGGAGGAGAACAGAGTTACATGTGATATTTTGAGTTGCAACTTAACCAATCATGATCCAATGCATGAACATAGATGACTTTCCGAGGGTTTTGATGATGGCGCAAGGCCAAAGTTTTAAGTATCTTAATTTAGGGTGATAGTACCGACTCCCCCTTGAAATGAAGTGGGCTATGGGTACCAATTGAGTGATTTTTAGAGTTAGGGTTGGATCATCAAAAACCATGTAGTCACAATCAAAATATGAGATATATATATACAAAGATAATTATGTCTTCTATTCATGCTTCATGTGCAAACTCTTTCATTTGATCTAGACTCCAAATGTTGAGTCCACTCCTAAGGTCACAAAATCGATCCTCATTAAGGGGTTTTGTGAAGATATCCGCCAATTGTTCATTGGTGTGGATGTACTTAATTTCAATATCCCCTTTTTGAGAATGATCTCTTAAGAAATGATGCCTTACCTCTATGTGCTTAGTCCTAGAATGTTGAATTGGATTTTTTGTCAAGTTGATGGCGCTTGTATTATCACAATGGATTGGAACATTACTAAATGCAAGATTATAGTCCATGAGAGTGTTCTTCATCCATAGGATTTGTGCACAACAAGCGCCGGCCGCAATGTATTCTGCTTCGGTTGTAGACAAGGCTACCGAGTTTTGTTTTTTGCTAAACCAGGACACTAGAGACCTTCCTAGAAATTGACAAGTGCCACTTGTGCTTTTTCTATCAATTCTACAACCGGCAAAGTCGGCATCCGAAAATCCTACTAGATTGAATTCATTCGATCGTTCATACCATAATCCTAAAGAAGGAGTTCCTTTGAGATATTTGAATATCCTCTTAACGGCACTCAAATGAGACTCTTTAGGACCCGATTGAAACCTAGCACAAATGCACACGCTAAACATTATATCCGGCCGACTAGCGGTCAAATATAATAGACTTCCTATCATTCCTCTAAACTTTTTCTCATCAACCGGTTTCCCACTTTCATCCTTTTCTAATTTGGTGGAAGTGCTCATAGGAGTTGGCTTGATTTGAGAGCTATCCATGCCAAATTTCTTAAGGAGTTCCTTAGTATACTTCTCTTGGTTGATGAAAATTCCATTTTTACATTGTTTGATTTGAAGTCCTAGGAAATAGGTAAGCTCTCCCATCATACTCATCTCAAACTCTTTTTGCATGGATTGTGCGAATTCTTCACACATCTTATCATTGGTAGCACCAAATATTGTATCATCTACATAGACTTGAACAATAAGCATATCTTTTCCTTTTCTTTTAATAAACAAGGTTTTGTCAACCGTGCCCATTTGAAAGCCACTCTCTAATAGGAAGGAGCTAAGCCTCTCATACCAAGCTCTAGGAGCTTGCTTTAGACCATACAAGGCTTTGTCCAACCTATATACGTGATTAGGGTATTTGAAATCCTCAAAACCGGGAGGTTGTTCAACATAAACTTCCTCCATAATATACCCATTTAGGAATGCACTCTTCACATCCATTTGATACAACTTAAAGTTTTTATGGGATGCAAATGCAAGTAGCATCCTTATGGCTTCCAATCTAGCAACCGGAGCAAAGGTCTCATCATAATCGATACCTTCCTCTTGGTTGTAACCTTGGGCTACCAATCTAGCTTTATTCCTTTGAATATCTCCATGCTCATCGAGTTTGTTTCTAAACACCCATTTAGTCCCAATAACCGGGTGATCACTAGGCCTAGGAACTAACCTCCATACTTGGTTTCTCTCAAATTGGTTTAGTTCCTCATTCATAGCAATCATCCAAAATTCATCCTTTTCAGCTTCTTTTATGGACTTGGGTTCTATTTGGGAGATAAAGGCCATGTTGGCACAAACATTCTTATAGTGAGATCTTGTCTTAACTCCTTGTGAGGTTTCACCTATGATTTGAGTAGAGGGGTGACTAGACATGATTCTACTATGTTTAGGAAGACTTTCTACTTCAAGTTCTTCTATAGGTTGACCTTCTAAATTAAGATTTTCTAAGGGTTGGACAATGGACTCTACTTGACTAAGAGGCTCTAGAAGATTGACACCATCATCATCTTCATTAATGACATTAGGAGGTTCAAATGACTCGTCAAATTTGACATGCACGGATTCTTCCACAATTTGAGTTCTTTTGTTATAGACTCTATAGGCTTTACTATGGGTTGAATAGCCTAAGAAGATACCTTCATCGGATTTTGAATCAAACTTATGCAAGGTGTCTTTCATGTTTAATATAAAACATTTACAACCAAAGACTTTGAAATAGCTAACTTTGGGGGGTGTTCCACTCCATAGTTCATAAGGTGTTTTGTTAAGGTGAGGTCTAATGAGCACTCTATTTAAAATATAGCAAGCCGAGTGAACGGCTTCCGCCCAAAAGTTTCTTGGAACATTGTGCTCATTTAACATAGTTCTAGCCATTTCAATAATAGATCTATTTTTCCTTTCAACTACCCCATTTTGTTGGGGAGTTCTTGGAGCCGAGAAATTGTGCTTGATTCCATTTTCATTGCAAAAGGTATCAAACTCAAAGTTCTCAAACTCGGTTCCATGATCACTTCTAATTTCATTTATGAAAACCCCTTGTTCATTTTGAATTCGCTTGCACAAGTTGACAAATTTCTTGAAGGTTTCATCTTTACTAGTTAAGAATAACACCCAAGTGAATCGAGAGTAGTCATCAACAATCACATATACATATCTACTTCCTCCTCTACTACTAGTCTTCATGGGACCAAATAGGTCCATATGAAGGAGTTGGAGTGGACAAGAGGTAGATAATACACTTATGGGTTTAAAAGAGTTTTTAGCATGTTTTCCATGAATGCAAGCACTACAAACTTTATCTCTAATGTATTTGAGTTTAGGTAACTCTCTCACAAGATTCTTAGAAGATAATCTTGAAATTAAATCCATATGAGCATGACCAAGTCTCCTATGCCATAACCAAGGGTTATCATCCATGGCGGAGAGACATTGGATGTTTTGATTTTCAAGGTCTTCTAATGCTAATGAATACATATTGCCATCTCTATATGCAACAAATTCAACATCATTATTCTTGGAATTCAAAATTTTACATCTATCTTTTTCAAAAAGAACTTTGTGACCAAGATCACATAGTTGACTAATGCTTATTAAATTAAATGAAAGACCGTCAACGAGCAAAACATGTTCAACCTTAATGTCCTTAATTTTAATGGTACCTTCACCGAGGATTTTGCTTCTTGTATCATCCCCAAAGGTGACATTTCCTTGATGACTCATGGTGACAAAGGCGAACTTGCTTACATCTCCCGTCATGTGCCTTGAGCAACCGCTATCCAAAAACCATTTGTCCTTTGAGGGTTTTCCTTTCAAGCACACCTACAAGAATCAAAGCTCATGTTGAAGTTTTAGGTACCCACTTTTTCTTGGGTCCTTCAAGGTTAGCAACATCATAAAGCTCATTCTTTTTAACCCACATAAATTTTGTTGCTTTTGATTTCTTAACATTGCATGCAAACCTTAAGTGTCCTATTCTACCACAATAGTGACAAGTGGGAATAAAGGCACTAGTGTTAGCATGGATGTAGGAGAAATTTCCTATAGCTTTATTTTTGAATGAGGCTTTTCCTTTAGAAAAGGGTTGGTAACCAAGACCATTTTTTTCTAGAGAGACAAGCTTATTTTCAAGAATTTCATCTAGTTTATTTTTGCCACATGAGAATTTTTTAAATGTCAAATCAAGTTCTTTGCATTTCAAAATAAGTTTCTCATTTTCTTCTTTTAAGCTTTTGTTTTCAAAGATTAATTTGTCTACTTCTTCATTCAAAGCTTTGTTTTCCAAAAACAATTTTTCACTTGTATTGGTTTGCAAATCGAATTCCTTTTTCATGAACCCAAAATCCCTAGTGACATTTTGTAAGGACTTTTTCATTGTTTTGTTTTTGGCGAGTTGTAAATCCAAATTTTCATGAAGTTTTTCACAAGCAAAAATTAGTTCATCATTAGAGAATTCATGAGATAAATCATCAACATCATTTACCTCGGATAAGGAGATGTCTTGTGTTACATCGGCGAGTCCCATGAAGCAAAGGTCATCTTCATCCTTTCCGTTGGATTCATTTCCGGATGAAGCACTCCCTTCATCCCAAGCCGCCGCACACAAAGCCTTTTTGCCATGTCTTCTATTCTTCCTATCCTTGTCATTGTTGTTGATGAGTGGGCAATTTGGCCGTATATGACCAACCTTGTTGCACTTATAGCATCTCATCTCCTCTTTGTTTGAGGGTCTATTTCTTCCTTGGCTAGAGTTGCCTCCTTTCTTGAATTTGAGAAATTTCTTGAATCTCTTGGTGAAGAGAGCAAGATCGTCTTGTGTGTCTTCTTCACTCTCTTCCTCTTCACTCTCAACTCTTGCTTTGAAAGCTATTCCTTTCCTTTTTGTATCTTCCTTTTGTTTGTTTAAGGTTTCTCTTCCTTTTAAAATCATTTCATAAGTTGTTAAGGAACCTATTAAGTCTTCTAAGCCCATTTTTGATACGTCTTTTGCTTCTTCAATGGCGGTGACCTTGGGATCCCAATCTTTAGGTAAAGACCTAAGTATTTTGGTAACTAAGTCCTTGCTAGACAATTGTTTACCTAAGGATCTCAACCCATTTGTTATGTTTGTGAACCTAGTATGCATTTCGGCAATGGTTTCATTTGGGTCCATCATGAATAGCTCATACTCTCTAAAGAGAAGATTCATCTTGGACTCTTTCACTTGATTTGTCCCTTCATGAGCTACCTCTAGCATATCCCAAATCTCCTTAGCGGTTTCAAGAGTAGAAACTCGATTGAACTCCTCGGGAGATAAGGCACAAATCAAGGCATTCATTGCTTTTGCATTGATAGTGGATTCTCTTCTTTCATTTTCATCCCATAGTTCCATATCAACACTAGGTTCATTATATCCATTTTGGATACTTCTCCAAACATCAAAATCCAAAGATTTTAAAAACACTCTCATTCTAGCTTTCCAATATGGATAGTTTGAGCCATTGAAGAAGGGAGGTCTAGTGGTGGATTGCCCCTCATTGCTATGAGAAAAGGTTGCCATTTGAATCTTTCCCTTGTAGGTTTTCAAAGAGAATTCCTATGTAAGAGCCTAAGCTCTGATACCAAGTGAAATTCCACTTAGCAACCCAAGAGGGGGTGAATTGGGTTTCTTTTCAAATTTTAAGAATTTTGAAAACTTAGATTGCACTAGTTTTAGATTGAATAGGAAATCAAAAATAGTATTCAAAGCAATAGTGAAAACTTACCACACAAGAAGAGGTGAAGAGGCAAAGAAGCTTTGACACCAAGATTTTTATAGTGGTTCGGTCTTATCTCAAGACCTACTCCACTCTTCTCAAGTTACTCTCCTTGAGGATTCCACTATCTTCTCCAAGGAACTTAAATACGGCGTTCCTTCCGCCTTGTACAAATCGAGCTCTACGCTCCAAGGGTCTTCTACGGCGCCCTTTGTGCCAAATACAAAGAAGATGAAATGAAAAAGCTTGCTTGCCTCTAGATAGGCTAATTTAAGGTAAAGCTCACTCACTCTCACAAGAACAAGATTGAACAAGTGAAGGTCCTAAGGTCTCTCAAGAATAATCTAAGGTAAATGGCACAAGAGAGAGATGGAGAGTGAAGATCTTCAAGAGAAGGAGAACAAATGACTTTTTGTGCTCTTGAAATCTTTGTAATGTCCTTAGGTAGAAAACCCAAGAGTCCCTAAGTTCATATAAATAGAGGGGACAAAAAAAGACAAAATATTCGCACCCCAACGGTCGTCTCGGACTCCGGGCTCGGAGCTCCGAGCGGCTAATTTTTTGAACCTGGAACAATTCTCGGAGTTCCGAGAATTTTCTCGGAGTTCCGAGCTCGGAGCTCCGAGAATATTCTCGGAGTTCCGAGAAGCCTACGGCCAGCAGATTTTCCTTATGTTTTGCTGATTTTGTTTGGGCTTTTGGAACTTTGATTTTTCAAGATAAATGGAGTGTCATGAGGGTCCAACAATGTTGAGACACCACTATGAACATTCACAAACCCATTAAATTCTATCTAGGTTGATTTTAACTCTCCTTTGTGCCATAGACCTAGACTAAACATTGAGGACCGTTTACATTCTAAATTTACTTGGTCTTCAATCTTGTTGGCACCTTGTAGAGGCTTTGACATGTCTTCACTCAACTCCATTGATGCTTGAGTTGATTTGCCATTCTTGTGCTTGAGTTCAACCTCGAGTTCAACCTTGAGTTCAACCTTGTCATGCACTCTTGAGGATGGTACACTGTGAACATTATAACTTTGCCAATGGAAATCATTAGTGTATAAAACCTTTAAAACAAATTTAGTTTGTTAATCATCAAAACAATTCAATAGGAGTACTTGTTGAACCCTTGGGCTAACAGTGAGCGAATAGTTGAAATCCCACTAGGCAACCCAAGAGGGGGGTGAATTGGGTTTCTTTAAAAAACTTATTCTCTTTAAAAACTCTTTACCAAAATTATCCTAGTTTTAACTTTTCTCAATTAAGTTAGTTTGATTAATTAAGCTTAATAGTAATGATGTAAACTTTATTCCCTAGTTGATTTTATAACTTGATTAGAATGATGAGAGACTTAATTAGCAAGAGATGAATATCCAATTTCAACTTAAGTGCTAATCACTCACTCAAGCAAGGATATGAATATTAAAGCACCTACAAGAGAGAGTAAGAGAGATGTGTACCAATCACCAATTAAGAGGAGGTAGAGAGACAAGAGGCTTTGACACAATGGCTTTTATAGTGGTTCGGTCTTAAACCCAAGACCTACTCCACTCTTCTCAAGTTTGCTCTTCTTGAGGTATCCACTATCTTCCAAGGAACTTAAATACGGCGTTCCTTTCGCCTTGTACAATCCGAGTGTCCAAGCTCCAAGGGTCTTAAATACGGCGCCCTTTGTTGCCAAATACAATGAAGAGAAGAAGATGTTGCTCACTTGCATCTAGATAGGCTAATACAAAGTAAAGCTCACAATGCACTCTCAAAGATGATTACAAGTAATGCCTAAACCAATCTCAAATGATTTTCTCAAATCAAGGCACAAGAGGTTGGTGAGAGAAAATTAACCCAAAAATAGTTTCAAGTAGTTTTCTAGGGTTCTTTAGAGTTGGAGCATATTCATATATTGTTTTGGACCCTTTGAATGGGTATATATGAAGTCCAAACTCCATGTGACCGTTTGGGGGGCAAAACAGTCAAAACTGGGTCAAATAGTCAACTACCCGTTGGCTCTCCAACGGCTATATTTTTTTGAACAAATACACTGCTCGGAGTTTCGAGGGTATTCTCGGAGTTCCGAGAAACCAAACAAAGATTTAATTTTAAGAGCCTGGAGCATTTCTTGGAGCTCCGAGCATTTTCTCAGAGTTCCGAGCTCGGAGCTCCGAGAATAATTCTCGAAGTTCCGAGACTGGATTTCCAGCAATAAGTGTCCAACTTCAAAAATTCATATCTCCTTCGTTTCTCGACAGATGTCAATATTTTTATACTGTACGGATATGAGAAAAATGAGAGCTATCTGTTAAAAATATTTTCAAAAATATTTGAAAATGTTTTAAACAAGTTATGATAGGATTTAGTTGCTGGTCCAGGTTGTTCACTTGGAACTCTGTTTTGTTCAATGTTGTGTTGAATGCCATATGGGACCCAACATATTGGTGCACCATCATGGCAATTCACTTATCCATTTAAGTCCTTAAAAGGTGTGTTAGTCTCTTTGAAAAATATATTTTTAAGGGTTTTAAGGTGTGCCTTGATCAAGAAAAAATACAGAAGAGAAAGGTGATGCATACTACCATTCTAAGTACTCTCTTGTTCTCTTGAGCCAATCTTCATTTGATCTTCAATGGTGTACTTGGCTTGCTTTGGCATCTTCAAGATTGAGCTTCTTTGCTTGACACCTTCAAAGGATGATGCCACAATTTGGTACAAGCTCCTTTGCAAGTTGTTGATCCACAAGCTTTGGCCTTCATTGATCTTCCTTTGTTTGTTCAATGCTTTGATATGGTTGTGTGGAACTTCTCCTTGGTTGATCCTCCAAGGTATGGTTTGTCCAAATATGCTCTAGCTCCTTTGTCCTTTGTTTGGTCCATCTTCAAGAATAGGCCATCAATGGTGTGTGCTAGCATGGATTGACATGTGAATTCCCTGTGTATAGCACAACACTCAAGGCAAACAATTAGTCCATAAAAGACTAATCAATTTGTGTTTGTTAATCATCAAAACAAGGTGATTGAATGAACCCATGGGGAACCCTTGGGCTAACAATAGTTCACTCGAAAGCAATAATACGGTCTTCGTAAACGAATAGTCCACTCGGAAGCAATGATACGGTCTTCATGAACAAATATTCCACTCGAAAATAAATATATGGTCTTCGTGAACGAATAGTCCACTCGGAAGCAATGATACGGTCTTCGTGAACGAATAGTCCACTCGGAAGCAATGACACGGTCTTCGTGAACAAATAGTCCACTCGGAAGCAAAGATATGGTATGAGTGAATAGTTGTCCACTCAAAGGCCCTAGATGGGTCAACATCTAGTCCAAGAAAGATTTGGTCTGAATGAACGGCTAGTCCACTCAAAGGCCCTAGACGAATCTAGTCCTAATTCGGATTTCTTGACGGAAATGAACGGCATGGGGTTGAATGGATTTGCTGGGGATGATTAAGTTAAATAGGTATTTCTTCTGTTGAGGATTTGGATGAACAAAGATTTAGAGACAGGATTCAGAGATTTGGAGTAACAAGATTCAGAGACTCGGAGTAATAAGGTTGGGTGCCGTGTACAAATGGGCTCAAGAGGACGAATGTTTCTTTGGCTGACGATTGAAGAGATTTCGAGGGTATGGATTTCAATTGGGTTGGGTTTAAAAGGATATGAATGCCTTGATGATTTTTGCGAGAAATCTTTTACGAAAAGGATTTTCTCTGTTGGGATATCACTTTTGATAAGGATGGCACATTAGGTTTGGGCTATGAGCTGGTTCTACTGGACGAAGTCAGACATCTGGGGATAGTTTTCATCTTGATTTGCTTTAAGTGACAAAGATGCCCCTAGTTTCTATTGTTGCTTTCTTGGCTCTTATGACTATGCTTAATAGGTCGTGATCGATGGATCGAACACATCCCTAGTAAACATGGCCGTAGGATACCCTTGGTGAATGTTAATGCTTCTATGTTAGGAATCTACGGATGGTAGGAGTAATGTGGTGGCTTCTCTTGCTTGTATGTTGTATTTCTCATATCAGAGTTCTAAAGGCTTTTTTACCCTTCTACTCCTTGAACCGATTGTCATTTTCTTCTTTTTTTCTATCTTTTTGGAGGTACATCGCCTGCTTTTCAAGCGCCAGACACATTGGCTTCAAAGAGAGAGAGGGGACAAAATGGAGAGAATTTTGAGGAGTTAGAGATAACTCGACGCACGGGATTAGGAGTCCAAGAACTAGGCTAGGACCCCAAGATAAACTAGACTTGCTTCCATGTCTGATGTGATTTTAAGATTTAAAAGGTCAGGCTAGCCACTTCTAGAGTATTCTGAATACTGTGTTTAGAAGCTCTATTTTCCTCGTTCAGCCTGCAATATCGAGTTCATAGTCTAATTAGTTGGGAAGGTCACCCTTCCAATAGTTAATTAAGAACTATATAAATACCTTGAACTCATCACTCTTCCAATGTTCCCACAACTTAATGTATTGTGACTCGACAATCTTATTAGGCTGAGGTGGAAAAATCACTTCATCACTTGTTTCATTGAAGTATTTTCTTCTTAATTGGTACTTGTGGTCCTTCCATTTTTCATTTAATTGGATCATCGCCCAATCTTTTCCATCTTTTGGAACATCAAACTTTTCCTACATATATCAAAATTAAAAGTGGCATGGTTAAGATATAGTTACAGCATAAGATAAAATAATATATTCACTATAGAAGGATAATCAACTTTATCTCCTAATACATACCAATAATGTACTCCATGCATCCTCTTTATTAGATTCCGGCATATTTTTCCAAGAAAACACGTTAATGGGTAGTAAAGTCCCAGTCTTAGCAATAATACCCAAGAACTTTCCACATTTGCCAGCATTTTTTCCAACCACTTGTTTGTATGCATTTAGTGTGACAGTAAAGCGACCTTCCATCTTGTATAAATAGTCCAATTTTGTGGGTCCTCTCTTTTTCTTACTTTTCGATGAGGTCTCCTCTTGGGGTTCCGATGCCACCTGTTGTAAGTCCATTGACTCATGTTGATGGGAGTCCTGGGCTTCGATGACCCCCTCTTCTTGAACCTGTGACATATTTAACTCCCTGCCTCTTTTCATACTGTGAAGCTGTAATGGACAAAATTCATCATAACAGTATGCATGCTCATTTATCATAATAATGAACCAAGATAACCATAAGAATAAAGAAAAATATGATAATATGTTTTTAAATCACTTACATAAAATGTGGATGGGGATACGAAATGCCTGCTTCCTCGTTGATTATTTTTGTCAATGTAATTGGCCAAGATTCAATGGTCGAAATCTGTACTAAAAAATCTCAATAGTTCAGCAAAATTGGCTCAAAGGGAAAAGAAAATGCAAACAATCGACATATTTCCATAATAAAAAGTGTACTTAAGTATTCCAATCAATTCCAACAATCAAAACAAGGCAAAAATCATAGCGTGAATGGGGTTCATTATTAAAAAACATTGCATGGAGCAAATATTGAAAAATCACAAAAAAACATCGTATTAGAGCCAACTGTCATAAACATGTCTTAAGTATCAAACAAGTGTGTTCATTACAAAAGGATATAAACATCACAACAATATATGCCTCATCTTCACTCCGACGTTTCCCAAATATCTATAAGATCATCAGTAAGTGGTGCCTCGCTTGCATCGACAGTCTCAAAATCATCCCTACAGTCTTCCTCTTCTGTATCAAAGAAGTCCCTAGGTGTCGTCTTCTTAACCACATACCAATCTATATTTGTGGGATCTTGTACATAGAAGACTTGATGTACTTGAGCTGCCAACACAAAAGGATCATCCTTGCGACAATGCTTTAAATTGACAAGGGTGAATCCAAGGGGGTCCTTCTTAACACCCCTAATAGCTTGATAGTCAGCCCATTCACATTTGAATAGCAGTGCTTTCTGCTTCCACAATAGTCTAATTCAAAAATATCTGTCAAAACACCATAGTAACTTTTGTCCGCATGAATGGGGTTTTTGTCTTTTCTACTTGAATAGTTTGGGGTTCTCGCAACCAAAATGACGCCACTATTCTGCGTCTTCCTTTTCCTCTCGAGCATTTTGGTATGAAAACGAAAACCGTTTATGAGACAACCATTGTACTTCTTTACCCTTAGTGATGGACCACGCGCCAACCACCGAAGATTTTTCGACACTGGCTCATTCCCCTCATCCCGCAACTTCTGAACCTATTAATGAAGCATAATATTTCAATACTATGAAAATTAGTTAGGTGCATATTAACATTTAATTACAATGAAACTATTATATTATTTACTTACTTGGCCTTTAAACCATTCCGAAAATTCTGCATTATGAATGCGTTCTATGTCCCATTGTTGGCCACGGGGATGTTGCTCCCGAATGGCATCGATATGTGCACTACATATAAATTGTAAGGATGTCTAAGTTTTAGAGGTGATATAATCGATTCGACAACATTAGCTAGATTTGCTAAGTTGAGAAATTAACTCACAGATGGAATTCACTGATCTCATTGCAGTTGTCTAACACATATCTATGTGCTAGTGTCAATGTGGCTTCATCAAGATCATCAATGTTGGGACCACCAAACAAACGACCTGTGTGGGAAAACACACCCCACACATGTTCTTCGGCTACATGCGCCCTATTGTCGTCATTCCTCAATGGTCGGTTGAAACGTGTCTCAACACTCTGCAAGTACCTCGAGCAAAAGGTGAGGCATTCGTCCGCTAGGTACCCTTCTGCAATTGATCCCTCAGGACGACTTCTATTGCGCACATATGACTTTAGCGTGAGGAGGTACCTTTGAAGATACGATATAGATTTATCTTTATTTTAGAAGTTGAAACACTACCATTAAAATGACAACTAATAGACTTAATAATATTTACCTCTCGACGGGGTACATCCAGCGGTAGTGTACAGGTCCAGCTAGTTTAGCCTCATATGCTAAATGAATGGGTAAGTGCACCATAATATCAAAAAAACCAGGGGGAAATATAGTCTCGAGATAACAAAGAGTCACGGCAATCTGAGATGATAGTCTTTCTGTAGACACCCCATTTTGATTCGTTTTAATCAACAAAGAAGTTAGTGTGATGTTGTCGAATTCTAGTGTTTTCCATTCCCGTGTTCGTCCCTTATGCTTTCTCAATCTTTCCGATCTATTCTGCAATGTTCCGCATTTTTCTTTTCGCTAGTGTTGAGGATGGTTATTCAGGAGAATCCAAGCTAGGGGAGAATTCAGACCCATTCGGTGGGCCCGCATTGGACATTTATTGGAGCTTGGACCGTCGGTGGGCCCGTATCGGATATTTGTTTAAATTTGGATCAATCAAGGGGCCCGCATATTGTTTCAATGAAAATAAGTGTTAAACCTTCTTCGATCCAACACCTAAAGATGATCATCAAGAGAACGGTCAAGATCTCAGAGAAGTCGTTTTAACAACCAATTTTGAAATGATCATCAGGTTGAGTTACTCAGGTCAGCCCATTGAAATGATTTAGGAGGACACAACCTACTTAGGTAGGGGACCCATCAATTGGATGGTCTGGATCGTCATAGAGGAATGATTTGAGGGGGCACAACCAATTTACATTGCGACCCACCATTTGAACGGTCAAGATCATCAATTGTCGCCCATCAAATGGACGGTTCGGATCATCAAATGGGAGTGATTTAAAAATGGGGTAACATATTCACATTTTGATCTATTGGATGGTTTGGATCAGCCCATAGGATTGATTAGTGGAGCACAAATTAAATCACATCGCAGCCCACTATTTGAACGGTCAAGATCATCAATTGTCGCCCATCAAATGGACAGTTCGGATCATCAAATGGGAGTGATTTAAAAATGGGGTAACATATTCACATTTTGATCTATTGGATGGCTTGGATCAGCCCATAGGATTGATTAGCGGAGCACAAATTAAATCACGTTGTCGCCCATCAAATGAACGGTTCAAATCATACTTTGGAGTGGGGCATATGATTTTATGCACAATTGGGAATTTGGTCACATATGGGACCCACTTGGGTTATCTTTTACCTACTCAAAAGGACTTTAAAAAACATGCATGGGGCCACACACATGTCAAAATTCAATGTCCACAATGGTGGCCACCTACCATGGAATATGTCCACAATGGTGGCCACCTACCATGGAATAAGTCCACAATGGTGGCCACCACCCTCCCATTCCTTTGCTATAAATAGTTCAATGAGGGAGAGTAAAAGGGACAACTCATTTCTCTTCTATGATGTGTTCTAACAAAGTTGCTATACCCCTCTCTTAAAAACAAAAACCCTTTCTCTCTCTCTCTCTCCCCATTCAAAGTGAGGAGAACAAAGAAGAAGAAAAAAAAAGATCAAGAGGAAGAAGAGCGGAAGCGATCGCACATAGGCGGGATTCTCGTGTTTTTTTCGGCTTTTGGATTCGGCAAGGAACTCATCACAGGTAGGTACACTGTTCTCGGAATTTTTCAGAATTATTTGGTATACATGATTTTTAACGAAGAAAACTAAAAGATATACTAAACAGATTCCAAAAATACTGAAATTTCGTGGGAAAATAATATGTTACTGATTCATTTTACCATGAATTTGTAAAGATTTTTGGAGTTTATTTGGTATATTATTTAATGTTTTCTTTGAAAACTATCAGATTTTAGGATAATTTGTACTAACATCAGATCATCATTAAAATTCATAAACTTTTTACAGAAGTCTTATATTTCACATTTCTTTCTGCTGTAAAAGTTTCAAGTGATTTGGATCTGGTTTCATGTGTGGTGTAGTGTTAATTCATAATCTGGGCTGAAAATTGAAAAATCCGAAGTCAGTAGTAAATAATTTCTAAAATTCATGAAAATCTCACTGCATGCTATTTATATTCATATCTTATTTCTGTAGAAATTTCATAGAATTTAGATTTATATTTCTACTAGTTTCTGTGTTAATTGTGCAATCTGGTCATTTAATTGTTTAATCAAGATTAAATGTGAAATTAATGTAAAAATCTGCAAAACTCATACAGTAAGCTACATACATTCCCATCTTGCTGCTGTAAAAAGTTCAACTTATTTCGAATTTGTTTGCAATAATTTCACTTGTAAAATCACTCATATGCTTAAAATTGATAAAATCCATTGAAAATTCGAAATTAATTAAAAATCATTGTGAAAATTTCCAAAGAACTTTAAAATTCTGTCACATGTTCACTCCTTAATCCATTGAAACAGAAATTTTAGGATCTTTAGATTTCCCTGGAAAAATGGCCAGTGTATCCATAATCGTATCCCAATTGCAATCAATCTTTGACAATTTGAATATTTAAGCTATAACATGCTATTGGCTCCGAGGTTACTGTCCACGGAAATCCTGAGATTTGCCAGGCAATAAGATGCTATAACCTAAGTACTAAATTGCACAAGGAAAGAGCGCACGATTCCCTCCTTTGGATGCCATTCTGGGCCGAAATTGGTGAACCCTAGAACCATTGATATTCCTTAAGTGTCCAAAAACTGAAAATCCTTAAAATCTGAAATTCGTTAACCTCAAGAACTCAAATCGATTTATCTTGTGTCTTTCGGAACCATTGGATCATGGTTTCCGATCTAAGAACCATTAGAGCCCAATTTAGGAACCCTGGTGTCAGGTCGTGTCCTAGGTTTTAGGGAGTCCTAGAGTTAGGAGTCCAGCCTCATCACGAACGTTTGTTATGTATAACAACCGTGCCATAGGTCTAGTCACACTAGTCACCCAATCTTTCCTTAAGACAAGCCTAGTAAACTAGGATGTAGGCAAACCTGCATTAGTCTAAGGAACAATTTGCATTTAGATAAGAATCATATAGCATCTCAGATGAAATCCTAAGATAATAAAATCCTCAACTTGAATTAAATAACTTCTCTCAAAACTGTTGAAACAGTCAATTCTGTCTAGGTCGGTGTCCTAGTTGAGTTAGGCATAAGTAGCTTAGCTTAGGTGCACCGAACTACGTCGACTCTGATCCCAGTAAGGCTTGGGTACGTAGGCAGCTTGGATGTCTGATGGCATACCACCCGCGAGTCGGCACCACAAACAAATTGTGGTGTTTTGTATATTAATTTTCTTGTAAATGCTTAATCAAATCACTTAGGATTTTCCATGAAATTAGAATTCTAGGAGAACTTTCACTTAGAATGAATCCAGACAAATTAATAAATCAAGATACACATCTAGGATTCACATTAAAATTAGATCATAGGATGCATGTCACTTAGTTCGCACATTAACATAGAGTTGAATGAGCCATTTAAAATAAATTTAAAAGAATTAGCTTTTGGAATCGAAGACCGATTATCGGGCAGGAATGGTGCATGTGGCGGATAACTCCCCATACCTTCCATTCTCGTAACCAGGTAGCGAGTCTAGATTTCTGGTTAATTACGGGTCCTAGATCCCACATCTAGGTGGCGACTCTGTCAGTCTCTTTCGTGTGGAATTCGGATTGCCTTAGTGATCCCAAGTTCACAGGAAAGATTAATTCAAATCAACATTAAAATGCACACGCCAATCGCGTGGGTACGAGAGACCAAGAGAGAGAGCGCGGCGGCTCGCGCCCCACCCCTCTCGCGGGATCGGGTCCCACAGTTTGGCGACTCTGCTGGGGACCACCTAACTTCATTAAAATTTCAAAAGATAATTCATTTGAATTTAATTTAACTGGCTCATAAAAACTCTATATTTGTTAGATTAGTTTGTCTCGTTTTATTTTCTCATCACATTTTACTCGAACTTAATTTAACAAAACCTGAAGGCATCATAGATTGCGCGAACTTATTGCACACACTTACATCACTTGCATCTAAACCCTTGCATCTCACATGCACACACGTCCTATTTTAGGAACCCGGAGTGTTATCTAGCATGGTTGACTGGGATTTCATCACCTGGTGCCTCTGTGCTAGAGAAGCATTCCACCCTTAGCCTAGTACCTTTATGGTGCGTAAACGGATCTCTTGTTCACGTACTGATACGCCGGACACTGGTACAGTATATCGAACATGGATTCGCGCTAAGGGAACTCTTGGCCTTACCCCTAGATTAACCCACACATGCATGCAGTATACGAACACATGTTCACCACATGTGTGAGCCTAGTTCAGGATATCCTACCCATTTGTGTCTAGATTAGGCCGTAGTCCATCTTCCAATGGCTACGATCGGTCCTAGGTACACAAACAAAGTCATGAGTTGAGATCCTATCTCCACTCCGCTAGATTAGGATTAGGGTTGATGCCTTCAGGTAACACTGATAAAATGTGCGAAGATTAAAAAACTTTCCCTTTGGGGTTAGGATTTAAATCCCATTCATTTCCAAAGATCTCATAGGATTAGTCATTCATGATCCATCCGTTGAAAACAATCTTATGCTATCTCCTCTCATCTCGATCGTACGATTTTTAATCTTCTATTATCTGATTCGATCGTGTATCCATACTTCCTTTATACTGGCAGGAACTCATCCCAATCTCATGTTCATGTAATCCTGATTATTCCTGTATCCTTTCTCCTGGCTTACAGGCATCATGTCTACTCGTACAATTCTTGATTGGATCCGTGGTACATTAAGAGAATCCCATATCTATGCCATAAGGGAGCAAGAGAAAAATCTCTTCGGTTACGTGGCTACCATCAAGCTCGATTGGGGATTACTCTATGCTGCATCAGAGTGTTGGGATCCCGATCATCATGTCTTCCGTTTTGGCAACCAAGAAATGTGTCCCACCTTTGAAGAATGGTGTGCCTTATTGGAATATCCTGTAGATGGCCCTCTAGTGAAGCCATCTTGTGTGTCGGATTATCGTCCTTTGTTCCTTCGCTTGATGAATAATCCAGATGAATCCATGAACTCTTTCATCAAAGACCAGGAAGTGTCCATGCAACAACTGATTGATATTTACCCTCCTGTTGGGCATATTGGTGCTGTTGATATTCAAAAAGCCCGATGTCGTGCTCTGAGATTCTGCTCCTTTGCTAGGTTCCTCACTGTCCAGCCTTCTCGCTTTGCGTCAGCTGTTCTCTTGGACCTCGTTGATCAGATGGATCGTGGCGCCAATCCAATTCCTACTATGCTTGCAGAAACCTTTAATGGATTGGATGAGATGGCTCGTCTTCGTGCCAGCTCAGGTCCAGGCTCTTATGTTCGATCTTTTGTTGGGTCCTTCTCAGGATGTCCTGCATTACTTCACGTGTGGTTATGCCACAAGCTAAAAATTGCAGCTCCTGTGCATTTTGATCATACGTTATACACCTTCAGTGAATGGCGTCATGATGTTTCTTTCAATCATAAAGGCGATTGGGCTGAGTGGTTGAGTTCTCGCCATGAAGATCAGATTTATTGGCAAATCCCTGGAATCCAAGAAGCTGTCTTCAATACTGGAGAAGCTAACTACGTTCGCCTTCTTGGCCTCAAAAAGACTTCCTTTTATATTCCTGCCAGGATTCAGCGTCAGTATGGAAGAGAGCAATCCATTGTGCCTCCCCTTCGTCATTTCTATCCGCCTGAGGATTTCAAGCCCAAGATTGTCAAAGCCGTTTCATCTGCTTGGGATGTTCGAGTCATCAAATCTTTAAAGGAGTCAGTTGAGGAAGATAGTCGTCCAAAGAAGAAGTCTAGAAAGAGTGCTTAATGTCATGTTTTCTCTTATCATTCTATCTTTGAAAGATCGAACCATGTACTCAAGCTTTAATGATCTATCAATAAAAGTTCACCTTTTTCTTTCAGTATCTTCGTCTATGCATACATCAGTGTCTACTTCTTTCTGATTTTAAATATGTCTTTCAAATATTACAGGGCCGTAGACACCATAGCTAACCCTAATACTCCTTGGGTTCGGGTCTCTTCTCGGTTGCAGAGGAAATCTGTATCCCCGCCACCTTCTCTGAGAACCCCAGTATCTCCTTCTTTCCCGTCCTCATCCTCACCAATGGCAGAAAACCAGGACAGTCCTCCACTCGCTGCTATCACCGATACTCTTACCTTGATTCTCCGGCAGCTTCAAGAGCTCAAGGAAGAGAACCAAGTTATCAAGGCTCAGCTTTCTGAGAAGTTCGGACAATCGTTGTCCAAAGATAAAAGGCCCATGCACCATACAGCTACTTCAGTCGCACCTGCCCAGCCGGCGTTTATCCCCATTACTGATAAAATTGAAGAAGATCTGGAAAAAGAGCAGTACAGTCAGGACCACAGTAAGCCTTCTCAGTTCATGGTTGATAAGTCTGTTATGGAGAAATTAGAGACTCTTACCAAGAAAGTTCAAGACATTCAGTTTCAAGACCAGGGTGGTTTCAATCCCAGTGATCTTACTCTATTTCCCGAAATCCGCCTTCCTGCTAATTTTCAAATGCCAGATTTCGACAAATATGATGGTGTGGGTTGTCCAATCACACATTTGCAAATGTTCACCATCATGTGTCAGCCTCAAGGCTTATCTCCTGAGCAAATGGCTCAATTGTTCCCAGTTTCCCTAACCAAGGTTGCTAGAAGATGGTTCATGGTCTTGGACAAAACTCGTTACAGGACATGGAAGGATATCGGCGAGCAATTCATCAGGCAGTTCAAATATGATGATGGGACAGAAATCACCAGAAAGGATTTAGAGAGAACAAAGCAAGACTCGAGGGAATCCTTTCTGATTTTTGTGAAAAGATGGAGGAGATTAGCAGCTCAGATGATGGAGCGTCCGTCTGAGGAAGAGCAAGTCCAGATAATCATGAAAAATATTTCCCCCCAGCTCCAATATCACATGTCTTTGCAATACTATCCAGACTTCAAACACTTCATAGTGGCAGGTACCCAGATAGAAGAGGCTATGGCTCAAGGTGTATTCAACCGTAGCAACCCAAACCCCAGAGATTTCAAAAAGTCCCCTCCAGCCCAAGTCAATAGCATTTCCCGTTCCAGTGCTCAATCCTCTAGGTCCCAAGAACCTCTAGTAATGGACTATGCTCAAACCGCAACCGCACCTCGGCAACAAACCCGGGTAGAATTTACCCCTCTCCCCATTCCATCTTCAGAGGTGCTTAAGCAGTGTCTGGCTTCAGGTCGCATAACCCTACCTGCCATCCGGCCTCCACCCAATCCTCTACCTGCAAATTGGCGAGCTGACCTACACTGTGAGTACCACAGAGGTCCTGGTCATCTTACTGACAACTGCATTGCCTTGAAATATAGAATCCAGAAACTTATTGATGAGAAAGTCATTGCATTCCAGCCAAGACCCAATGTCACCCAAAACCCGCTACCCGGTCATGCTAATCCTCCCGCTGCCGTTAATGCCATAACCATAGGAGATCCTGAGTTTGACCCTCTCACCCTCATATGTGCTTTAGAACCCATTCCTGAACCCCAAATCGTCTTCTGTGATGAATCATACCTGAGGGAGTCTGTACCTCCCTTGGTAATCACCTATGAGCCACAAGTCCCTCAAATTATCACTTATGATGAGCCTGAATTAAGTGAAGTCAGACATGTGACAAGGGGCGGAAGAATTTTCAAACCTGTTGAATTGAGAGTCGAGAATCCAGGGGCATTAGCTCGAGGAGAGGAGCCGCAATATGTGAAAGACCCGGACGATGAAGTTGTGCAGCAATTGAAGAAAACACAGGCTGTTATATCTGTTTGGGGGTTGTTGATAGCATCGAAGAAACACAGAGAGGCTGTGTTGAAAGAATTGAATACCACACAGGTGTCCTCACAAATATCTCCAGAGCAACTAGCTGAGGTTGTCGCTCTGACCCAGGCCACCAGGGCCATTAGTTTCTCAGATCAGGAGCTGCCTCCTCAAGGTCGGAATCATACTAGAGCTCTTCATGTCACTATTATCTGTGGAGGCAAGAAGGTGCCATCTGTGTTGATCGATAATGGATCTGCGTTGAATGTGTGTCCATTAAGAACTGCCATTACCTTGGGTTTCGGTCCCACTGATTTTGCCGAATCAACCCTTGGTATCCTCGCATATGACAACACCCGCAGAAATGTGGTCGGAATCCTTACCACCAGGATCGTTGTAGGCGGTCAAGAATTTGAGGTGGAATTTCAGGTTATCGATATCAAGGCCTCGTTCAATATGCTTCTGGGACGTCCCTGGTTGCATAAGGAATGTGCTGTGGCTTCAACCCTTCACCAAAAATTGAAGTTCATCAAAGATGGAAAATTGATCACTGTCAGAGGTGACGAAGAGCCAGAAATAGGGCAGATAACAGGAGAAGCTCGGATCCTTCCAGTTACAAAAGCAGATGATTACAACTTGAATGGTTTCGCATTCGATGTTACTGCTATTTCCTATGAAGATGCCTCTCGGGAGGAGTTGTATTTGCCTTTTGCCATCAGTCCTGTGGTTGCCAAGATGATGAGAAAAATGAACTACTTTCCGGGTATGAATTTAGGCCGTGATCCAAGCAAAGCGTCTCACTGGCGCCCAATCAAAGCAAACTCTGGAGTTTTCGGTCTTGGGTATATACCTACTGAGGAGGAGGAGGAATCCATGAAAGAATTGTTGAAATTGAAGGAAGAAATCCGCCGCACTGGAAGGGTACTCCCGATGACTCCATATTCCTTATCAATGAATGGTCACTTTATCAAAGAAGGTGAGACTTCTCCATACTATGGGTTTTCTGAACCATGGTATGACTCAGTAACAGGGATCATGATACCGGGTTTTGAAATATTCAGTGGCCTTGCTCTCCCAGAAACAGAACCGCCGGTATATTGTGTTGAAAAAACTGTTGAGGATTGGATAGTCTGCCTTGAGCCAGATATGTTGGGGTCTTTGTTCGAAGAAGATGTGCCTGATGTTGTTTGTCAGGAGTTGCCCGTTTTAGATCATTCTAAAAAGCAAGAAGAGACTGACTGTGAAGATGTGCTAGTGGCGGTTATTCAGGACGATGCTACCTTTACTGAACCTCAGAGTCAGATTGCACCTGCAACAGAAAATCTTTCCAACTGGAGTTCTGATATTTTTCCATCTTATTTTATGGCTAAGTCAAGTCTAGTCAAGCCAACTGAATCAGTGTCAGTGCCTAGTCCAGGCGAGTCGTTTTCTGAGTTTATTTACTATATGAATCCTGAGCCTGTTCAGGATGAGTCCAAGAATAATGATGTAACTTCTTTCAATTCAATGAAATCCGATTCTCAGTATGTCTCTGTGTTTGCTTCTGACTTTAATAATGATAACACTCCCTCCTCAGACGAGGAAGAAGGGATCGACGAAACTCCCCTTGAATTGCAGCATATGCTCAAACAAGAGGAGGAACGCCGAGCCCAGCCTCTTAAAGATGAAATCAAAATTATAAACATCGGAACAGAAGATTTAATACAGGAAATACGAATTGGAAATACTCTATCCTCTGAAGAGCGCGATGAATTAATAAACCTACTTAAGGAATATAAGGAAGTTTTTGCCTGGTCCTACAAAGATATGCCCGGGTTGAGCGAAGACATTGTTCAGCACAAGCTACCTTTGTTGCCAGGAATTAAACCTAAAAAGCAGAAGCTAAGGAGAATGAAGCCCGAATGGGTCTTGAAAGTAGAAGAAGAGGTTACTAAGCAGTTGAATGCTGGGTTCCTACAAGTGGTGGAATATCCAGAATGGCTTGCAAATATAGTACCTGTACCGAAGAAAGATGGAAAGGTGAGAATGTGTGTAGATTTCAGAGATCTGAACAAGGCAAGTCCGAAAGACGATTTCCCTCTACCACATATCGATATCTTGGTAGACAATACGGCCGGGCATGAATTACTATCCTTCATGGATGGTTTCTCGGGCTACAATCAAATTAAGATGGCACCCGAAGACATGGCTAAAACCTCGTTCATTACACAATGGGGGACATATTGCTATCGGGTAATGCCATTTGGTCTTAAGAATGCTGGTGCAACATATCAAAGAGCAGCTACAGCTTTACTCCATGACATGATACATCGAGAAGTCGAAGTTTATGTCGATGATATGATTGTAAAAGCCAAGGAAAGGAGAGATCACATCCCGAACCTCAAGAAGTTCTTTGAAAGAATACTCAAATACCAGCTTCGCTTGAATCCTAGCAAGTGTGTATTCGGGGTTACCTCTGGTAAGTTGCTTGGATTCATGGTGAGTCAAAGGGGCATAGAGGTGGATCCTCAGAAAATTAAGGCTATCCAGGAGATGCCGCCGCCTAGAACCGAGAAGGAAATACGGGGGTTCCTAGGAAGGATACAGTTCCTAAGACGATTCATTGCTCATCTGACTTCAACTTGTGAACCTATCTTCAAGCTATTAAAGAAAAACTCTTCCAAAGAGTGGACGGAGGAATGTCAACAGGCCTTCGAGAAAATAAAGCAAAGTTTGTCTGAACCACCGATAGTAGCACCAGTAATACCGGGGCATCCATTGCTGCTTTACTTGTCAGTAACAGAAACCACAATGGGCTGTATGTTAGCACAGCAAGATCCGGAAACCAAGCATGAAAAGGCTGTATACTATCTTAGTAAGAAGATGTTGGAGTACGAACAGAAGTATACTGTCCTAGAAAAAACCTGCTTAGCTTTGGTTTGGGCTACTCAGCGACTCAGGCATTACCTTTTATCACATAAGGTCTTGCTCCTATCAAGGATGGATCCTCTGAAATATCTCTTTGAAAAACCAGCCCTGACAGGTAGGACTGCCAGATGGTTGTTATTGTTGTCTGAATTTGACATCACCCATGTAACCCAAAAATCAGTAAAGGGCCGAGCCATTGCTGAACAATTGGCAGAAGCACCCCAAGAAGAAAATCAGCCTTTCAAGACGATGTTCCCAGATGAAGAGATCATGATGGTAGAAGATGAATATCCAGAAACTGGTTGGACCCTCTATTTTGATGGAGCAGCAAACCAAACAGGACAGGGAGTAGGGGCATTGCTTGTGTCACCTCGAAATGAGCATGTTCCCCTTGCCGTTAAGTTACAATTCAATTGCACCAACAATATGGCAGAGTATGAAGCATGCATTGTTGGGCTTGAGGCTGCATTGGCCTTAGGCATAGAGAATCTTGACGTATATGGAGATTCAATGTTAATCATTTGCCAAACCCAAGGAGAATGGAGAACCAAAGAAGAAAAGTTGCTGCCATATCATGAATACTTGGATGTTCTCGCTAAGCAATTCCAGCACATCACTTTCAGTTATTTGCCAAGGTTGAAGAATAGATTCGCCGATGCCTTAGCGACGTTAGCTTCTATGATTGACATACCTCACAATATGAAGATGAGGCCCATCACGGTTCAAGAGCAATGGGCTCCTGCATATGTTGATGCTATAGAGATAGCTGCAAGATGTCCCGATGGTAAACCATGGTATACGGACATAAAGAACTACATCTCGGGCCAGGGGCATCCCAATGAGGCGTCGAATAAGGAGATAAGGACTTTGCAGAGATTGGCAGTTAACTTTGTCATTTGTGGAGGAGAGTTATATCGACGGTCTTTCGATGGAATTCAACTCTTATGTGTCACTGAAGATCAGGCAGAAGAAATTCTCGCAGATGTTCATGAAGGGGTGTGTGGACCTCATATGAATGGGAAGATGTTGTCAAAGAAGATCCTACGTCTGGGGTACTATTGGCCAACATTGGAAGCAGATTGTCACACATTTGTGAAGAAATGCTATAAATGTCAGATACATGCGAATCTCATCCATGTACCACCTACCGAATTGCATTCTCTTACTTCTCCTTGGCCGTTTTCGGTATGGGGAATTGACATTATTGGCAAAATTTCCCCTAAGTCATCCAGTGGTCATGAGTACATACTCGTTGCAATTGACTACTTCACTAAGTGGGTTGAGGCCGCTTCTTATGCAAAGCTTACATCCGCATCAGTTGCTAAATTCATACGAACCAACATCATATGTAGATATGGGATTCCCCATGAACTTATCTCAGATAACGGATCTCATTTCAAGAAAGAAGTTATCATTCTTTGCGAAGAGTTCAAGATTAAGCATCACAAATCCTCACCTTATCGGCCGCAGACAAATGGAGCAGTGGAAGCTGCAAACAAAAATGTCAAGACTATCATTAGCAAGATGTCAGAAACTCATAAGGATTGGTCGAATAAGTTGCCGTACGCCTTGTGGGCTTACAGAACATCAATTAGAGCTTCAACTGGGGCAACCCCTTACTCTCTTGTTTATGGTATGGAAGCAGTGCTACCTGTAGAGATTCGTGTACCTTCGCTCCGAGTATTGACTGAAGTCAAGTTGCCAGAAAATGAATGGGCAGACGCCAGATATAAAGAGCTGAATATGCTAGATGAAAAGAGGTTAAAAGCGCTTTACCATGTGCAGGGTTATCAGCGCAGAATAGCCCGGGCTTTTAATAAAAAGGTTAAAATCAGAGATCTCGAAGAAGGCAATCTTGTTCTAAAAGAAAACCGAGCACCAGTGTTTGACCCAAGAGGTAAATTCAAGCCTAATTGGTCAGGGCCATACATCGTGGACCAAATCTTACCCGGAAAAGCCGTCAAGCTCTGTAATTTAAATGGAGAAATATTGTCGGAACCAACAAATCTTGATCAACTCAAGAGGTTCTATGCTTGAACACCAGAAGGCCGTCTTTTGGCCGAATAAAACCCAAATTCATAACCCAAAATCAAAAAATATATAACCTTTTGCAAACCCTTTCGAGCCTACATAAAATTTTCCTTCAAAACCCAATGTACTAGGGGCATTCCCCTGAACTACGCATGACCTGATTCCTACACTGGGATACGTAGGCAACCTGTTCACAGGTTCGGTCGAAACTCTTGCAAAACCTTAAGCCATTCTTTGAAAAGCTCTACCTCACCTGTAAAGTCCTTTTGGTGTTTAAAAAAAAAAAAAAAAAAAAATGGAGCTTGAAGATCCGCTAGATTGAAAACCTGAAAAGGCGATCTAGGCAAAATTTAGGATCATTCCTCTGCTAAGTTGAAAACCTGAAAAGGCAGCTTAGGCAAAAGTTAAGGGGGTAGCCTGCTGAGTTGAAAACCTGAAAAGGCGATTCAGGCAGAAGTTAAGGTTGAACGGTCCGCCAAGTTGAAAATCTAAAAAGGAATACTTGGTCGTGGTAAGATGGGGTTCACGCCAGAAGAATTACATCGACCTCTGAACTCTCAGTAGGTCAGGCAAAAATAACAATGATTCCCGAAACTAAGGGCATTAATTTCAAAACAATCCGAAAGTTGATAGAAGGATATATGAAGTATCACTGTCTTAAAAAATAAGTGAAGATGTTTATCAGTGGAGAAACATTCTTTAAAAGAGGCTAACCTAACCCAAAAGAAAATACTGATAAGTCAGAAGCATCACGAGATCACTTGAGTAATCTTTCTTATTTTGTCTTTTTATTACCAATGTCTGTGGTTCTATTTTTAGAAAAATTTACAAATGCTATTTTAAAGAATTGTTGTAGGATGCAATCACTCTGAAGGCAGGTTCATTAACGGATTCCGAGAAACTTGGAAAAGGTGCGACTGTCACGAATGGCGAAAAATCTCTGAAGAATGATCTCTGGTCAATAACTAGAAGAAAGTTAGAGTGCCTCAAATTGGGGCAGGATGCTAATGAAGTGGCATCTCATATTCAAGCTTTGAAAGACCTTTGCTGCATGGTGGTATTGAATCATTTGCTTCCAAAGTTGTTAATTGGGGATTTCAGTTCCATTTCCCTGATAATCTTTATCAAAACCCAAACTTTCTTATCTTTTTGAGTTCATTCGAAAATGTTCTCTTATTCTCTTTGAGCATCATACAAATGTGATGTCTCATTTCCATGGAACTCCGTAAAAATACGGTGTTCCATTCTCTTCGAGTCCATACAACTATGGTCTCTTATTCTCTTTGAGCATCATACAAATGTGATGTCTCATTTTCTTGGAACTCCGCAAAAATACGGTATTCCATTCTCTTCGAGTCCATACAATTATGGTCTCTTATTCTCTTTGAGCATCGTACAAATATGATGTCTCATTTCCTTGGAAGCCGTACAAATACGGTATTTCATTCTGAGATCATTCAAAAATGTTCTCTTATTCTCTTTGAGTATCATACAAATGTGATGTCTCATTTCCATGGAATTCTGTAAAAATATGGTGTTCCATTCTCTTCAAGTCCATACAACTATGGTCTCTTATTCTCTTTGAGCATCATACAAATATGATGTCTCATTTTCCTTGGAAACCGTACAAATGCGGTATTTCATTCTGAGTTCATTCAAAAATGTTCTCTTATTCTCTTTGAGCATCATACAAATGTGATGTCTCATTTCCTTGGAACTCCGTAAAAATACGGTGTTCCATTCTCTTCGAATCCATACAACTGTGGTCTCTTATTCTCTTTGAGCATCATACAAATATGATGTCTCATTTCCTTGAAAGCCGTACGAATACGATATTTCATTCTGAGTCCATTCAAAAATGTTCTTTTGATTCTATTTGAACGTCGTACAACAATGATATCTCATCCATACGAATATGACATCTCTTACTCTCTTGAAAGTCGTATAAATATCTCATCCTTCCTCGTCTATTCAAAAATAGTCTCTTATTCTTCTTTGGGATCCATACAAATATGGTTGCTCATTCTTTGGGAAACCGTACAAGGATGGTGTCTCATTCTGATATCTCATTCCTTGTGGGCCTGTATAACTACGGGGTCTCATTCTTATCAAATCCATACAGATACGTCTCTTAGCCCTTTGACCTCGTACAAATGCGAGGCTTCATTCTGGTTGAATCCATTCGAAATAATATCTCATGTCCTTTGAATCCATACAAATATGGAGCCTTGTTTTATCTGAGCCCATTCAAAAATGATGCTTCGTTCTCTTCAAAAAAAAAAAAAAAAAAAAAAAAACAAAATTTAAAAAAAAAATAATAATAATAAAAAAAAAACTTTCGAAAGTCCCATTATTCTCTCTGAGACGGTTTGAAAATGGCGACTTGTTTCCTCTGAAACCGTTCAAAAACGGTATTCCTTTCCCTCCTAAAATCCATTTGAAAATGGTATCCCATTCCTTCATTGCCTGTTCAAAAACGGCGCCGCATCTTTTATTCTGGATTGCAAGATCTTTCCATTCAGAATAAATCCGATTCTCCGCTATTCTAAACTACCATCTCAAGGTATTTAGAGTAAGTGCTTTTTGATATATGTTCAAGTTCTAGGATTTCATCTAAGGTCTTGCATTATATTAGGTTGCGTTGTGTTTAGAGAGTCCTTTGTCGATTAAAGCTACGCAAAATGGTTTTGTCATTCTTTGCTTTGGTATTCGATAACTACATCATCTCTACCAAAGAGGGGCATCTGTAGACACCCCATTTTGATTCGTTTTAATCAACAAAGAAGTTAGTGTGATGTTGTCGAATTCTAGTGTTTTCCATTCCCGTGTTCGTCCCTTATGCTTTCTCAATCTTTCCGATCTATTCTGCAATGTTCCGCATTTTTCTTTTCGCTAGTGTTGAGGATGGTTATTCAGGAGAATCCAAGCTAGGGGAGAATTCAGACCCATTCGGTGGGCCCGCATTGGACATTTATTGGAGCTTGGACCGTCGGTGGGCCCGTATCGGATATTTGTTTAAATTTGGATCAATCAAGGGGCCCGCATATTGTTTCAATGAAAATAAGTGTTAAACCTTCTTCGATCCAACACCTAAAGATGATCATCAAGAGAACGGTCAAGATCTCAGAGAAGTCGTTTTAACAACCAATTTTGAAATGATCATCAGGTTGAGTTACTCAGGTCAGCCCATTGAAATGATTTAGGAGGACACAACCTACTTAGGTAGGGGACCCATCAATTGGATGGTCTGGATCGTCATAGAGGAATGATTTGAGGGGGCACAACCAATTTACATTGCGACCCACCATTTGAACGGTCAAGATCATCAATTGTCGCCCATCAAATGGACGGTTCGGATCATCAAATGGGAGTGATTTAAAAATGGGGTAACATATTCACATTTTGATCTATTGGATGGTTTGGATCAGCCCATAGGATTGATTAGTGGAGCACAAATTAAATCACATCGCAGCCCACTATTTGAACGGTCAAGATCATCAATTGTCGCCCATCAAATGGACAGTTCGGATCATCAAATGGGAGTGATTTAAAAATGGGGTAACATATTCACATTTTGATCTATTGGATGGCTTGGATCAGCCCATAGGATTGATTAGCGGAGCACAAATTAAATCACGTTGTCGCCCATCAAATGAACGGTTCAAATCATACTTTGGAGTGGGGCATATGATTTTATGCACAATTGGGAATTTGGTCACATATGGGACCCACTTGGGTTATCTTTTACCTACTCAAAAGGACTTTAAAAAACATGCATGGGGCCACACACATGTCAAAATTCAATGTCCACAATGGTGGCCACCTACCATGGAATATGTCCACAATGGTGGCCACCTACCATGGAATAAGTCCACAATGGTGGCCACCACCCTCCCATTCCTTTGCTATAAATAGTTCAATGAGGGAGAGTAAAAGGGACAACTCATTTCTCTTCTATGATGTGTTCTAACAAAGTTGCTATACCCCTCTCTTAAAAACAAAAACCCTTTCTCTCTCTCTCTCTCCCCATTCAAAGTGAGGAGAACAAAGAAGAAGAAAAAAAAAGATCAAGAGGAAGAAGAGCGGAAGCGATCGCACATAGGCGGGATTCTCGTGTTTTTTTCGGCTTTTGGATTCGGCAAGGAACTCATCACAGGTAGGTACACTGTTCTCGGAATTTTTCAGAATTATTTGGTATACATGATTTTTAACGAAGAAAACTAAAAGATATACTAAACAGATTCCAAAAATACTGAAATTTCGTGGGAAAATAATATGTTACTGATTCATTTTACCATGAATTTGTAAAGATTTTTGGAGTTTATTTGGTATATTATTTAATGTTTTCTTTGAAAACTATCAGATTTTAGGATAATTTGTACTAACATCAGATCATCATTAAAATTCATAAACTTTTTACAGAAGTCTTATATTTCACATTTCTTTCTGCTGTAAAAGTTTCAAGTGATTTGGATCTGGTTTCATGTGTGGTGTAGTGTTAATTCATAATCTGGGCTGAAAATTGAAAAATCCGAAGTCAGTAGTAAATAATTTCTAAAATTCATGAAAATCTCACTGCATGCTATTTATATTCATATCTTATTTCTGTAGAAATTTCATAGAATTTAGATTTATATTTCTACTAGTTTCTGTGTTAATTGTGCAATCTGGTCATTTAATTGTTTAATCAAGATTAAATGTGAAATTAATGTAAAAATCTGCAAAACTCATACAGTAAGCTACATACATTCCCATCTTGCTGCTGTAAAAAGTTCAACTTATTTCGAATTTGTTTGCAATAATTTCACTTGTAAAATCACTCATATGCTTAAAATTGATAAAATCCATTGAAAATTCGAAATTAATTAAAAATCATTGTGAAAATTTCCAAAGAACTTTAAAATTCTGTCACATGTTCACTCCTTAATCCATTGAAACAGAAATTTTAGGATCTTTAGATTTCCCTGGAAAAATGGCCAGTGTATCCATAATCGTATCCCAATTGCAATCAATCTTTGACAATTTGAATATTTAAGCTATAACATGCTATTGGCTCCGAGGTTACTGTCCACGGAAATCCTGAGATTTGCCAGGCAATAAGATGCTATAACCTAAGTACTAAATTGCACAAGGAAAGAGCGCACGATTCCCTCCTTTGGATGCCATTCTGGGCCGAAATTGGTGAACCCTAGAACCATTGATATTCCTTAAGTGTCCAAAAACTGAAAATCCTTAAAATCTGAAATTCGTTAACCTCAAGAACTCAAATCGATTTATCTTGTGTCTTTCGGAACCATTGGATCATGGTTTCCGATCTAAGAACCATTAGAGCCCAATTTAGGAACCCTGGTGTCAGGTCGTGTCCTAGGTTTTAGGGAGTCCTAGAGTTAGGAGTCCAGCCTCATCACGAACGTTTGTTATGTATAACAACCGTGCCATAGGTCTAGTCACACTAGTCACCCAATCTTTCCTTAAGACAAGCCTAGTAAACTAGGATGTAGGCAAACCTGCATTAGTCTAAGGAACAATTTGCATTTAGATAAGAATCATATAGCATCTCAGATGAAATCCTAAGATAATAAAATCCTCAACTTGAATTAAATAACTTCTCTCAAAACTGTTGAAACAGTCAATTCTGTCTAGGTCGGTGTCCTAGTTGAGTTAGGCATAAGTAGCTTAGCTTAGGTGCACCGAACTACGTCGACTCTGATCCCAGTAAGGCTTGGGTACGTAGGCAGCTTGGATGTCTGATGGCATACCACCCGCGAGTCGGCACCACAAACAAATTGTGGTGTTTTGTATATTAATTTTCTTGTAAATGCTTAATCAAATCACTTAGGATTTTCCATGAAATTAGAATTCTAGGAGAACTTTCACTTAGAATGAATCCAGACAAATTAATAAATCAAGATACACATCTAGGATTCACATTAAAATTAGATCATAGGATGCATGTCACTTAGTTCGCACATTAACATAGAGTTGAATGAGCCATTTAAAATAAATTTAAAAGAATTAGCTTTTGGAATCGAAGACCGATTATCGGGCAGGAATGGTGCATGTGGCGGATAACTCCCCATACCTTCCATTCTCGTAACCAGGTAGCGAGTCTAGATTTCTGGTTAATTACGGGTCCTAGATCCCACATCTAGGTGGCGACTCTGTCAGTCTCTTTCGTGTGGAATTCGGATTGCCTTAGTGATCCCAAGTTCACAGGAAAGATTAATTCAAATCAACATTAAAATGCACACGCCAATCGCGTGGGTACGAGAGACCAAGAGAGAGAGCGCGGCGGCTCGCGCCCCACCCCTCTCGCGGGATCGGGTCCCACACTTTCGAACTGTTCTCCCGTCGAAACTTTAGAACACAACTCCTTGAAGAAATTACATAAATCAATGAGGACTGAACTGACTTTCTTTGGCAACGTTGGTCGTACAGCTAATGGGAGTAATTGTTGCATCAGAACATGAAAATCGTGGCTCTTTAGTCCTGAAATCTTCAGTGATTCAAGATTGACACATCTTGAAATATTAGCAGCATACCCATCTGGGACCTTAACTCGCTTTAAAACTTCGCAAAAAAATTTCTTTTGTTTCCTACTCATCGTGAAGCTATCCCTTGACCTTAGAGACATTTCTTCTAGGTCGAGACGAGCTTCTTCAGTGTCCTTTGTTTTCCCTGTAATATTCAACAACGTACCGAGCACTTTGTCGCCCACATTCCTCTCAATATGCATCACATCAAGATTATGAGGCAAAAGAAGAGTTTCCCAATATGGCAACTCAAAGAAGATACTTTTTTTCTTCCACGGTGGATTTTTCTTCTTCACCCATTTTTTCGGCCCCAGTAAAAGTGTAATCTTCGGTAATTTTTTCTTCTTCGGTGAATTTTTATTCCCTGTTGAACTTTTCTTCTTCGGAAATTTTTTCTTCCTCGGCGATTTCTCTTGTCTCTTCTTCTTTTGACCCTTCCCTAATGTGAATTTTAAGCCCTGTAGTTGCTTCAACACATCAGAACCATACAGCCTTCTAGGTGGAGATCTCCATTCTTGTTCACCGTTGAACTGGTTTCTATTTGCCCGAAATTTATGATCTTCTGGTAGAAATCGCCGGTGGCCCATGTAACAAAACTTCGTTCCATGGGTCAACCACTGAGAACATGTGTCAACATTGCAACAAGGACAAGCCTTTTCCCCTTTAGTGCTCCATCCTGACAACATAGCATAAGCGGGAAAATCACTAATAGTCCATAGAAGTGCTGCACGCATTCTAAAAGATTCCTTTCGTGAGTGGTCATAAGTATCCACCCCATGCACCCAAAGTTCCTTAAGCTCTTCAATCAAAGGTTGCAAGTACACATCAATTGCATTACCAGGTGAATGTGGGCCAGGGATAAGTAAAGACATCATCATATAAGGTTGCTTCATACACATCCATGGTGGCAAATTATAAGGAATAAGAATGACGGGCCATGTGCTGTGTGTAATGCTCATGGTCCTGAATGGATTGAACCCGTCGCTTGCTAACCCAAGACGAACATTGCGAGTCTCCAAACTAAACCCTTCATGTTGTACGTCAAAATCTTGCCATTCTGGGGAATCAGCAGGGTGTCTTAATACACCGTCTTCCTTCCTGCCCTCATCATGCCATATCATGTAGGCCGCTGTTTTTGATGACATGAATAGCATCTGAAGCCTTTGTTTCAAAGGGAAATGGCGAAGAACCTTTGCAGGAATTTTCTTTCCTTTCTTGCACGAATCTATTCCGTCATTATCTGAGTTGTTCTCAACCGTTTTCCATCTCGAGATACCACATTTGTAACACGAGGTAAGATTGGCGGTCTCTCTCCAATATAACGTACAATCGTTCGGGCATGCATCAATCATGTCGTAATGGAGTCCCAATTCCCAAATGATTTTCTTCGTTTCATACATGTTCTTCGGCAATAATACACCCTCAGGAAAAGCACGCTTTAACAAATCTAGTAACATGTTGAATGATTTATCACTCCATCCACATAGGCACTTAATGTGAAACAACTCAACTATAAAAGACAACTTCGTAAACATCTTAGAACCAGGGTACAACTCTTGTTCGGCGTCCCTTAACAAATTGTAAAATGAAAGACCTGCTTCATCAACACCCCCCTCCCCTCTATCTTCATTTGTTGAATTTCTACCTTCCATAGCTTCTTGCATGTCATCCAACATCTCATGCATGTCGTCATTCGCATCCTCTTCTTCAACCACACTATTCCGGCTAGTAGAGGTATAATGTGATGATTTTTCTCCATGGAAAACCCAAGTTGTATAGTTCTTCATCCTTCCCCTCCAAAATAAATGCTCCTTTGCCGTTTTAGCATTCACCCGGTAGGAGCAAACACATCTGGTACATGGGCACAAGATCTTCCCATCAACACAGTTATTGAAAGCGTATATTAAAAATTCCTTTATTACATTCACATATTCAACTGTATTCCTACATAATCCAATAAAACTGGCGTTATCTATAAAAAAATTTACAAATTCTATAAACAGGACTTGAAAATTTAACCAAGCGTATGATTCGCGTTATACCTTTTCTTGTTCATCCAACTCTTGTCCATTTCATATATCTTCTAATGGTCAATAAATCTGTTGAAGAAGTATAAAAAGAGAGAAATAAAAAACTACGATCATAAATAGAATTTTTAATTTTTAACGCTAAATCGTAGGGGAAAAATGGAATGATATACTTACGGCAATGTTAACTTAACAGTAGGGAAATGTTAGTGTTTCCCTGCGAGAAAATAGAAATTTCCGTCTGAAAAATTATTCGGTAGGAATATATACTATGCTTTCCCTATGAAAAATGAAACGCTATATGGACTAAGCTAGTCCCCTAATGGGAATGTTACAGCCTATTTAATTAGAGATGTGCAAAATAAGAAAACGAGTGTCATTATAAAAAGAAGAGGGGGCAGATATCAATTTTTAGTTGGTCAAGTAAAAATTATTTTACTTTGGCCACACTCTACAGTCAAGCAGGACCAAAACCAAGACCATAGTTGAGTCGAGTTAATTTATGGATTTTTTAAACTTTAATTATTATGTGGGATTTGCTAGGTTATTTCGCAGAAAGTTGCTTCGCAGCTCACGTTTGCAGGAAAAATATAACTTATAATACTTGGCTATAAATTATAGAAGTTTTATCACGCTTACCAGATTACAAACATCATCTCTCAAATGAAATGACGATAATATTAGATAGACCTACAGAATTTATTATTGAAGCTTCAGCTAAGAGTGCAACTGGGGTGCATAAAAGATGACATAACAGTATTTGAGAAAGTGATATTTCATATGTGCTAAGATATAGTGATAGATACTTGACTTCAAGATTGTAACAATAATTGATGATCATATCCCAAAGAAAGAAATTTCTATATGACTCTTCCAATGTAAAGGTCAGGATCAAAGCAAGGCCTATTTTATTTTTTTTACTCTTGTAATCTCATGTTGAACATTATTCCCCAAAAAAAATCATGAGAGTAAGTACAGCTATATGGAAATAAGAAGTATTGTCATTTGTATATAAAGTTTGAATAAAATCAAGACCAGGGATAATTAAAATGGAGTAATCGTAGTAATAAGGCCCAAAATCAAATGAGTTAGAGAAGCCTTTCAATAGGTAGCAAGATAAGAATAGTCACTACATTGAAGTCATACAACCATTCTAACGAGGTCAGGTTGATGCTTTCTTCTAAAAAATTGAATACGCTGATCTACATAACCACCTGGTAACAAAATATTGCATGGCTTTTTCGCTTCTTTAAATGTGATTTCCATCCGACAAGTCACATGTATAGATTAAATAGCCTCAAATCCATGTATAAGCAAGCAAAGAAAGTAACAATACAAACACAAAGAGATGACTGATGCTTCCTCTTTATATCTCCTATTATTCTAACCATAAAAATATCCCTCAGTTCTTTGTAATTCCATGAATCCAAGGGCTGATTCAGTTCAATTGTGTCAGTACCTATATATATTAAAAAAAATGATTGCCTAATCCTTGCGCATCTCAAAATCTTAACACCAAAATGAAATCTGAGTGGAGAACAGGGCTACAATATCAAGAGTATGTGGGCTGCTATTATGGGATGAGGGAAAAATCTTTGAACGAAAAATAAAAATAAAAAAGTTACGAGGAATATTCTCATAGTCATTCGACGTAGAATTGATGGCATAAGTACGGTTGACAAGTCAAGCTCGAGGAATGTTGCAATAGCCTGAAACTTTAGTTACAAATTCAAACCAGTTAGCACTAGTCTGAAGAAGTACGGATGGGAAAAATCAGATTATGGCACATTAAAACAGATTCTGACGCACCATTAAACAGTGATACAGGTGAAACCCAAAGAGAAAATGATGGCCGAAGTGAGCTTGGATGGTCAAAATACATTGCAAAAAGTTCAACTATAGCCAAACATATATAATCTGATGATTTTCTTAGATGGGAATTAAAGGGCTGTTAGATGTAAAATTGAATGTCTCTCAAATTTTGAGCAAATTACAAGATTGGAAGCTAACAAAGACAAAAGTGATGTTTTCCTTATAGGTCTGAAATTCAGGGGTGGAAACAGAATCAACATATAAAAGAATTAAAACCTCGTCCTTATGTCTGTTCTTATGTCAGAAATATAAAGAAACTAAATTCTAAAACACTGAGACATCTCTAATTTTCTCCCCTTCTAGTTCTAAACAACTATCGGGGAACACACTCAGAATGAAAGGAACCTCGAAAATTAGGGTTGGACGCTGAAATACCTTCAAAAACCAAGAAACCCAGGCAGTGAAGAGAAAGATAAATGTCCATTTTACTCAAAAATAAGAAACCCTAATCTCAGATTATACAAATCCTAGAAAAGAAGAACAATAAAAATGTAACATGCACCGTATACCCTAATTGATTTCTAAGTTGGGCAAATAAAAGAAACAAGAAAGAAACGGTAAGGTATGAGAATATAGAGTGAAAGGATACCTTTAAGAAAGTTTTTTTTGTCCCTCTTCTCGTCACCACTGCTTAGAGGAAGATCGAATTTCTTTTTTTTTGGGAGGGAGGGGCTTTGAAATCGAACGAGGCGAGAACAGAGGGCTTTCTTGGGATGATTTTTTGCCGTAGTGGTGCCTCGCTTGGGAGTATTTAGAGGAGGGAAATGCCAAAGTAAGGTTTCAAAATGAAGGTCAAATGGGACTAAGGTTTCTGCTCTGGATGGAGAACGAGGATGGAGGCTAGCGGTGGAGGCGAGCAATGGAGAGTAGAAATAAAAATGTAAGTTTAGAGGAATTAGGGCAAACATTCGAAGGAAATTAAGAAAGGGGGTCTTTTTGGTCATTACGAAAAGTGGGCATGGGTATAAACGGAATAAAGGACACGAAAATTTGAGTTCCGCCTTTCAGCTTTGCGCGCAAAAACACACCCCATAAGTGAAATTTCCGTATGCAAAACTAAACAGGATTTCCTTAGGGAATTGTTCTTGTAAGGGTAGGCAAAACTTAATATTTCCCTACGGCAATATAGTAATTTCCGTAGCTACGAGGAAACCATATGCAAAAATGTCAGTCTTTGCCTACTTAATATTATAAAACCCGTAGGTGTAACCTATATCACTACGGCAAAATTAACACCCGTAGGGACATATTGTATGTACCTACGGATTTAAAAACCCGTAGGTACATAGTAAACTTTTCTCTACAGACGAAATTAGATTCGGTAGGGAAATCCCAGTTTTGTTGTAGTGAGTGTCTTCAGTTATGCTATTGATGGGTTCAACACTTGCGTTTTGCACCTGGTTCTTCACTTGCTTGACTTCGTGAGTTAACGAGACCATCTGCTGAGAAAGATTCATCACCAATTCTTCAATTGTGGGTTTCTGAAGTGGTTTTGCCATTTGAGCAGAGTTGAAGTTTCACATCAGTGTGAGAAAATCCTACCAAGGAAGCAATAAACACCATATTCAGTTTGATTCCTACGATGCATTTTGTCATTCAAGTAAACCAAGATTTAAAAGCTTCATAACTATGACCTGTTCAGCCTTAAAGAGAATGCGTGAGTGAAACATAAGGTGCTTGTCATAGACCACGGATGTCAGCAGTGATGGATAGTGATAACAGGACAGAGCTCAGGATGGAAGACAGGGTATGGCCAGTACAATAGATGCCCCTACTGTGCAAAGTATGACCATTATTGTGCAACCAACGGGGTCTCAGATAAAGAGTATAGCCAACCTGGTGAATAAGGAGAGTAGGGGTCTAACCCGAAGAGAATGCGATCCTTGGGATGAATGGACTTTGAAGAGATGCCCCTAGTCTGAAAGGATTGGAGTTATAAGGGTTTAAAGATAAACTTTGGTGAGATGCCCCAAGTCTTAAGAGCATGAAATTTTGAAGATGAGCTCAAAGAAGATGCCCCTAGTCTAAAGGGAAGATGAAGTCCTAAGTTAGGGCTGTGAGATGAATCATGAAAAGGAATCCTAAGCTATAGGAGATGTGACCCATAGTGGATGGATGATGAGGTATATAAAGGAAGATCACGGATAATGAGATGATGATTAACCATGTGATCAGATGAGGGACTGGTAGACCATGGTTAAAAGAACCTATGTTCATCAAACTAAATGAGATATAATTCCCTACATCTAAGAGCAATGAGATTATTATCCCAACCTCAAAGGCATTTTATTTTTGTTTGTGTTTTACTTGGAGGGCGCAATTCCTAACCCTAATCTAGCGAAGTGGAGAGAGGATCTCGACTCATGACTGGTTCATATACCTAGAACCGATCGCAGCCATTGGAAAATGGACTACGGCCTAATCTTGACATAAATGGATCAGGCATCCTAATCTAGGCTCGCACACGTGATGTACGCGTGTCCGTGCTACATGAATGTGTGGGGTAATCTAGGGGTAAGGCTAAGAGTTCCCTTAGCGTGAATCCGTGTTCGATATGCTCTACTGGTGTCCGGGTGGCAGTATGTGAATCAACAGATCCGTTTACGCACCATAAAGGTACTAGGCTAATGGTAGAAAGTTTCTCTAACGCAAGAGGCATTGGATCATGACGTCCCAGTCCACCATGCTAGATAGCACTCCGGGTTCCTAAATAAGACGTGTGTGAATGCGATATGCAAGAGTGTAGATGCAAGTGATGTAAGTGTGTGCAATTTGGGAATTCACATCTAATGCCCTCAAGTCCTTTAATTAATCTTTTGAAGGTTTGTGTGATTACATTTTATGAACATGACTGATTTGTTTTCACTTTTTACTTTCATTCAAGTAAGCACACAACATCTTTTTGTTCTCGTCTTAGCTTCTTTTTTGAATTTTTGAGTTTTTGAATTTTTTTTGTTTTGTTTTACATTTATCCCCTTTAATTATAACCTAAATGACTAAAGTGTTTAAAAGTTGTAAGGTTAGGTATTCAATCCCCAGCATAGTCACCAATCTGTGGATCCTGTCCTGAGGTCGCCCCCTTCCGTGGCCCAGGAGGGTGTGTGTTATGATAACGCCTTTGTCCATTGATTTTGAATATGATTGCCTTTCTCATAAATTTGAGATGAAAACCCAACTTATGAAAGAAGCCATGACTAGAGTCGCCACCTATATTAGGGACCTTGAACCCATAATTAACTCTATAAATTTGGTCTACGATTCCGAGTTGGGTAAGTTACCTGATTATAAGAAGGGAAGGTGTTAGGCACCCTTCTTGCCCGATGAAAGTCGGTCTTTACCTTTTTAAAACTTTACTTATCTAAATTCTAACTAAAGGGGAGTAAATGTGCTTATTTTTACTGAGAGACCTAAATATTACTAATAATTTGGCTGTTCACAGTTTAGACTCATGCGGGCCAGGAGTGCATCCTACATGCAACTACTTGCCTATGTGTGCGATTTGACGATTTATGAAATCGATGATGGTTTGAGTTGAGTTGAATTTGATTAATTGAGGTGAAGCGACATGTGCTATATGAACTTAGATCTAATGCAATGGACCTATATTGCATTTTTAGTATTTTTGTGAGAATTTGGATTCAAAAGTTCTATTGGGGAACCTAGAGTGCCGCTTCTAAGTTTTCCAATCCAAGAACATAGAACTTCAGATTTTGGAGGTTAAGATTTTGAATTGAAGTTTTCCAACTTGAATAACTTGAGTTCTTTAGATTCTTAGGATTTTTGAATTCTTTTAAGTTCAAAATTTAAACAAATACAACTAAACATGCAACATGCAAAGTAACAAAACAAGCAAAGCAACTAGCAAGATGCCTAAACATGTAATTTCTAAGCATATGATAAGAACAATTAATAAATAAAAAAATCTAAACGTGCAATTAACCATGCAACTAAACAAAAAGAAACATCTAGCATGCAAAAAGGTAAAAGGGAATGGAAGAGATGAAGGAGGGTGTGGGAAAGGAAAGTGGTAGAAGAAAAGTGCGACTGAACTTGGGGTGCCAAGTTGCCTACGTACCCTATCCAATAGGGATCAAGCCACACGTAGTTCTGTTGACGGATCTAGATTCGAAAGATAGAATTGAATATTAGGATTTGGATTTGGAACTTGGGTTTCGGATTAAAAACTTGGATTGACAACATGGAATTGGGGATTTGGATTTTTGAGTCGAGAATAGACTTCAATGAATCATTCATCAAGAAATTGGATTTGGGAATTTAAGGATGGGTTCATGAGATTCGGCCAATTAGATGCAACTTAATAAAGGTGGAACTTGGATAAAGATTGGGTAATGCAACTCGGTTGGGTCTAGGGGTGAGATTCGGTTTGGAACAAAAGGGTGTAACTTGGATTGGGTATAAGTGCATGACTCAGGTGAGTCATGGAATATGACTTGGTTAGGATTTAGGTGCATCACTCGGGTGAGTCATGGGGCACAACTCGGGTTGGGGATATAGGGAGCATGACTCGGGTGAGTCATGGGGTGTAACTCGGTTAGACAAAAGGGATGATTCAGTTTAGGTCCGGGTTGGACCAAGTTGACTCGGATTAAGTCCGGGTTGGACCGGGTTGGACCGGGTGGGTCCGATTTGGGTTGACTCAAATTCAAGTTGGATCGGGGCTGTGGGCTCCGAGTCTAGGGGTGCAAGTTGGTTGGGGTTGGATGAACCTAAGTGAGTTAGGGTCAGATGTGTAATCCGTGGGATAGGTGGGACCGATTGGTTTCTAGGTAAGGGAGTGTGACCGAGTGGTTTTTTGGGTAAAAGATATAGCTGTGAGGTCCTGGGAAGAGAGTGAATGTTGTTGGATTCGTGTTGTTACGGGGGTATGGTTATTGGATGGGTAATGGGATGGAATGTAAGTAGATGATGATGATGTGAGACATGGGATACATGGGTTGTGATGGGATAAAAGCATATTGTTGGATATGGGGATGAGTGCATTGGGTCGAGTAAGCTAAGATTACTGAAGGCTTATGGGATAAGGAACTGATGGGTGTGAAAGGATATTGAGGAGGGGTTATGGGATAGGGTAAGTTTATTGTTTTATGTTTTGATTTTAATTTGGTTGGTCTACATTGGTTTGGGACATTGAATTTTGGAAAATTAAGTTTCGGTTAGCTTAGGTGGAGTCCGGTTGCTTGTGTCAGGTTGTGGCTTGGGTTAACACGGGTTAACTCGAGTTGGCTCTGGTTGACTCGGATTGGACCATGTTGTGTCTGAGCAGGACCGGGTGAGTCGGATTGGGTTGAATTGGGTTAGGTTAGGGCTGAACCGGGTTGAGCGGGGTTGGGTTGGGTCTAGGCTGAACCGGGTTGAGCGCGGCTGGGTAGAGGTGCGGCTTTAGGGTGCGCGTTACGGGATTCGGGCTGACTCGGGTTAATCTCGGATTGACTTGATCTGGACTGGGTTGGTCCGACTTGAATGAGTCGCATTGAGTTAGGCTGGGTTCGAGTGGGGTGAGTCAAGTCCGAGTTGGACCGGTGGGTTGAGTTGAGTTGGGTCTAGGTTGGGCCGAGTGGAGCCGTGTGAGGTCAAGATGGATGTGGCTAGAGTTGAGTCAGGTTGAGTGTGGTTCGGTTGTTGGGTTGGGTCGGATTGCGGTCCGGGTTGGACTCGGGTTGACTTGAGTTAGGTCAGTTTGGGGTTTTGTTGGAAACATACTAGTGTACATAGCACATGTAGATAATGCATCAAATGCATATGGCCATTCGTGAACAACATGTATGGGGGAATATATAATGCACACAGGACATGAGCTTTACACACAGTGAAGACCATCCACTTATGTGTGATAGATGTTATGCACAAGAGGTTCTATTTTTGGACAGATGTGCATAGTGCATATGGGCTTTGGTCCCCAATAGTACATGGTTGTACGGATGTGTACATGCTTATGGGATGCATGGGATCAACAGTACATATCCGTTTTGGGTTTCATGGATGCATATGGCATATGTAATACGCATGGTGCATTCAATACTTCTTTTTATTGCATGGATATGCATGTTACATGCACACAGTACATTAATATATATTCAACAGTGCACGGGTTTGGGTTGGGTTAAGCCTAGGTTGAAATGGGTTGAGTCCGGGTTGACTTGAAGTTGGACCGGGCTTAGCCCAGGTTGGCTCAAGTCAAGCCTGGGTTGGGTCTGGGTTGGACTGGGTTGGGTCTAGATTCGACCTGGTTCAGTTGGTTTGGGTGTAATGGCTCGGTTGGATCGAGTGGGTTCGGGTGGGTTGTTACGGTGCGGATCTGGGTTGGACCGGTTTGCGTGCAACTTGGGTTCAGTTCGGTTGAACAAAAATAGAATTAAGGCTAGGGGTTACGATTCGAGTCCGGGATTCGGGTTCGTTGCAGGGCTGATGCAGGGACGGGACGGGTAATAGGCAAGGCTAAAATTGGGCAATGCTTGGATGCTATATTTTTGACAAATTTGGGCATGTGGGGTTTTGTTCGGCAGTCATAGTTGGGGATAAAGTACGGTCTGATGGGTGGAGAAGTGGCTTGTCCAGATGGGTTGATGCATGGTTATGATGGGAAGATGACATGAGTATCCTTAACATGATGGGTCTGTATTTGGTTACGGCTAATTGGTTGGGACTGAAACCCATATGGATTTAGATCTGGGTGAATGCACACAGTGGATGGGTTAAGCTATCCATGGTGGGTTTGGACATCCATTTGTATATACACATATGCGAACAGTGCATGGTTCGGCCATAATTGATTAGGTCATTACTTATTCATATGCACAGCATATATGCCTTAACCAATGAGGCAACGATCAGGAACTTAGGACTCATTTAGGCATGGGTTTAAGGCCGGATTAGGCATGGGTTTGGGGCTCTGTTATGCATGGATTGGCCGTGGGTTTGGGTTGAGGATTGGGCTCGGGCTGGAGTTAGGGGTGCGACTTTAAGGTGTGGGTTAGGGTGCAGCTTAGACTGCGGCTCGGGGTGCAGGCTTAGGGTGCGGGTTGGGGGTGATGGCATAAGAGTTAAGACCATGGATAAAAGAAAAATGGGACGAGATATATATGCAATGAATTTAGTCTAAGAAAAAAATGGAGACACGCATGAATTATTGAAAGCTACATACTTCAAATTATATTCTTATTTGAAAACAATAAAGTACCTGTAGACACCCCATTTTGACCAAACCGTAAGTAGCTTTCTTTGTAAAAAAAAACCCTTTAAATAGTACTAGAGTCCCAAATTTGTTCCTAGAGTAGTTTAGGATCCCAATTAGGTTCCCGTAAAATTTCGTCAAAATTCGCCAAGAATTGCCAAATAAGACGAGCCGAGTTAGATAGTGTAAAAGGAGAGTGAAATATCCTGTAAGCCAGTCAGTTTTTACACTAGAGCAGAAAGGAGGGTACATTATCCCTATAATGTCGCCCATGAAAAGTTTAACTTGAAATTACCCATTTTTTTTGTTAAAACACAAAATATATATAAAAGAGAGTTGTTTGGGAAAACTTATGGGAGTAAAAAATTAACACATTTTTTCTATAAATAGGAGATCAAGGGCCCCAATTTGGGGATCTCTCTTCTAAATCTAGGGTTTGTGCGTAAGGGAGAGAAAGGGAGTTTTCTAGGGGAAAGAAAGAAAGCTTTCTAGAGAAAGAGAAGATTCTAGAGAGAGAGAATTCTAGAGTGAGAAAGAGTTTTTGAAAGAGAAAGAATGAGATCTAGAGAAAGAAAGAAGGATGAGAAGAATCTTTCAAGGAGAGATCCAGAGAAGAGCACAAGGTTAGTAGATTTTGAGTTTATTTTGAATTTTCTTTTAAAATCTAACCTAAAATGGAAAATCTAAGTGGAAAATGCTTAAAAATTGTTAGATCTAGCATCCTAGGGCTAAAATCTACCAAAATATATTTAAAAACATGTCTCGTGTAAAGATATAAAGCAATTCACCTCAGATTTGAGTTCTAGTTGAATTTCGATGTGAAAATAATAAAACTAGGTGCTGTCTAGTCCCTTTTTGTCAATTTTTATCAATTTTCGGTCAGTATTTATGAAAATATCTCTCATAGTGTTGTAGAGCTCATTGAGATCTTCGATTTGGCATATTGTGACCCAAAATTAGACAAGAAACGAAAAACTTTTGCCAATTTGGCATCTTTAGATCTGATGTGTTAGGCTTTGGAATTCAAAAATATATGTGTTAATATGTGTGTAATGTGAATATCTAATGAAATACATGATAGATCTAGGGTTTTGATGTGAAATGCTCTTGCAAGATGTTGAAAATATTAAAATAAATGCTGTCTAGATTTGTATTTATACTTTTTCATTAAATTTCGGTTTAAATTTGCAAAAGTGATACATGTAAAAGTTGTAAAGATTTTCAGGACCTTCGATTTGACATATTTGAAGCTAAAATCGAGTCAGAAATGAAAACGTTATGGCGATTTTATTATTTCAGCTATTTTTAAAGGCTCAAATAGGAAATCTCCTTGATTTTTCTCATATCTATCATCTTAAGCTTGGAATTTGAGCCTAATAGTCATTAATTCAAGTCTGAAAACATATGTAATGCAAAGGTTTAGAGCTAGGCTTCTTAGATGTAAATTTTGGCTTTGAAATATTTTGAAAAACTTCAAAATTACATGCTGTCCAGATTTATTTTTTATCATTTTTATAATTTTCGGTCAAATCTAAAAGAAATGGACCATTTAAGGTTGTAGAGCATTCCGAGATCTTCGATTTGGCATATTATGGCCCTAATTTGGCCAAAGGATGAGAGTGTTATACTCTTTTTAAGTTCCAATCATTCAATGTGTTAATTTTTTAACTTTTTTAGAAATTTATCGCGTCGAATAACGTCTGGGCTGCCTCTGGCCGGATTCGGCCGGAGTTATAGAAGACAAAGTTGTTCGTCATGATATTTTCTAAAACTTTATGAATATGTGTATTTTTTGAGAAACAATGTCTGGTGTGTAAAAAATCATTTTCAAAATTTCAGTTTTCTGGTAAAACTGTTTGCTGTAACAGCAGATTGTCGGCCATTTTTTGGGGCACTTCCGGCTAGATCTGGCTGGAGTCGAAGAATAAAAAGTTGTTCCTTGAATGATTTCTTAACTTTATCCTTGAGCAAATTTTTTCAGAAACGATGTTTTGAGTGTCAAAACTGAGCACGAACTCTCAGCTAAAACAGTAATGTACTTTTTAATGGCGATGAGCCAGAAATAGCCATTTTTTGGCCACTTCCGACCGGAACCAGACGAAGTGATTAACTGAGAATGTCACTCATGCTGAGATCTACAATTTTGATTAGTAGTAGGATTTTTTTTGTTTTAATGTTTGAGGGATCCGAAATTCAATGCAAAGTTGCATTTTCACACTATATGATATAACTATGCAATTTCTTGAAAATCATGGACAACATGAGCTCTAATTATTTTTAGTTGTTGTTTTTTAATGTTTTGAGCTTGGTAGTAAGTCATGAATCATCTTTTGGATGTTTTTCATGATTTACTTGCTATTTTTGGGACATTTGTGTGAAAATTGCATCTTTAGTTGTAATTTTGCCTTTTATTGTTTTTCAAGGCTATTTTGGGCTTAAATTATTTTTAATGCTTATAGTTGGATATGATGAGCATGCTAACAAGTTTTAAATCATGTAGTTTACCAATCACCACACGTGCAAAGGAAGGAGAAGAAGAGCCATCCACAAGGAACACAAGATTTGGTCCGGTCTATCACAAGACCTACTCCACTCTTCTAAGTTTAGCTCCTTGGGTACTCCACTAAAAATGAGATTTCAAGCCTAATCTCGAAGCTTTACAACCACCTTCTCTATTTCCAAAGGGGACAAACCCTTTTTGCGCGAAGCCTTGCGAAGGGTCACACCCTCTTACAAGATTCACCTTTGTTAATTGGCCGAATCGGAGACCCTCAATGACGTCTTCACATTTCTTAACGGGCCGAAGAGAAGACCCTCACAACGTCTTCACATTTTTTAACGGACCGAAGAGTAGACCCTCAACAATGAAGAATAACAATGAAAAACTCTCAATGCCTCTTAATAGGCGGATTACAACTTTGATAGCTCACAATCACTCAAAGAAAGATACAAATGTAAAGCCTATGAAGTTCCTCTTGATAAGATGTAAAAATACAAGCATAGTTTTGCTTTTGATTTGAAAAGTTGAAGCTAAAAAAGATGGGATTTGATCTTTCAAAAATGTTCAAAAGCTTGCCTAGAAAGGTTTAGATAGTGTATACATAGCCCACAAGAAAATATGATCGTTTGAGGGTAAAACAGTAAAAAACTGGGTTAAAAAGTCAACTTGGGCAAGCCCCAACAGCTAGTTTTCCACCCCGTGGCGGTCAACCGAGGCACGGCGGTCGTCCGCCCTTATCAGGCTCTCTTTTGTAAATTCAAATTTCAAACCGTCGTGGTCGACCGAGCCAGTGGCGGTCGTCCGGCCAGGGCAATCTGTTTGATTTAATTTAAGCTAAAAAACACTATCCCGGATTGTTTCTGTTTCAACAGAAACAATCCCGCGGTCGCCCGGCTAATCCCCAGTCTACCAGCCCGCTATTTACCTGCAAGTACTGGATTTCAAGCTACCTTGCCGCGGTCGCCCAGGATACCATGGTCGACCGGCCCTGTGTAAAATTCCATTTTAATTTTAAAAGTTCAGGGGCTCTTGGGCCATGGTCTTTGGGCTTAAGCCCTAGGTTTTCAAACACATTTTTGGGTGTGTTGATGATTTCCAAAGATAAAAAAATTTAAGTATGAAAACCATTTGAAAACCTATTGAAAGTGCATTCTACATAAAATCAAGAGGACTCTAAATACATTCTAAAAATGAATACCATTGAGTCTTCTTGGAATGTATCAGCTCCTTTGCATTTTCTTGGACTTCTTCAGCTTGTGAGTGAACTTCTTCAACTGATTTGGCTCTTGGACTTCTCCTCCAATCTTCAATGCAAGTTGAAAGGTACATGAGGGTTACCATGGCATGTTCAACTCCAAGCTTCTTCTTGACATTTGATAGTGAACTTGTGGGATCTTGAACTTGAGCTTCTTAACTTTGAACATCCTTCAAATGGTGATGTCCTCACTGTGAGTGCAAGCTCCTGATCTTCATGTGTGCAGATCCAGAAGCCATGTGTTGAGATGAGTTGTGTAATGGCGATTATGACATGAAATTCTTGTATATAACACAACACCTCAAAGCAACACATCAGTCCATAAATTCTAATCAATTTAGTTTGCTAGCATCAAAACAATAAGGTGAGGTGAATGTTTGAACCCATGGAAACCCTTGGGCTTACATTCTCCCCCTTTTTTATGATGGTAAACAAATTGATTAGGGAGGCAGGAGATATTAAACAAATAGATGAATAAGCATTAAATAGTATAAACAATGAAGCCATGCTCTCCCTCACTATATGCACAAGTATAATAAATGAATGTTAAGCATATGGTGCATACAAAATATAGACTACCTAATCAATTTCAAAAAATTCTCCCCCTTTTGGCAACAGCAAAAAGGAAGGATTTTACAAATGAAAGTGCAAATTGAGTGTCAAGGTGAATAATAACTTATCTAAGCTATGTATGTAGTATATGATATACCATTGAAGCTTATAGAATGCTTATCAAAGAATAAAACAAAAGTGAAATGCATGATAAGCCCCCCTTTTTTTTAAAGATTTGACAGTTAAGCACAACTATAGGGGTAATAGATTATGTAAGCATATCATAATGATCTATATAAACATGAATATATGACCATTTAGCTCTTCCCCTATGAATTTGTCATTGGCCCTAGGTGAAACCTATGTGATAGGGCATGACAATGAATTATGATGGAAAGGGTGATGGGTTTGAACTAGAACTCTTGGGCAATAAGCAGATAAGTCTATTCCAGAGCATGGATATGCTCTGAACTATAATATAACTTTAGAGTCCAAAGTGCTTACCATAGAGATTTATAATTAAAGCTCCCCTGACTATGTGCTTATAGACTAAATGTAACAATTCGAGCACATAGGGCATTTGATTTGCCTTTTTACACCTTTAACCATTCATAAATGATCCATTCAAAAGAATTTTACATTTTAGAATGTGAATGGAGGGATATCAGACAAAATATATAAAAATGAAATGAATATAGTATGATATACAAATGCACATGGACACAATAATAGAAAAGTAGATGGCATATCCATGGCAAATTAAAATGGCTATAGATATGACAATGGGGATTTAGCCAAAGGATCTTATCATGAAGAGTAATGTATTTACCTTCAAAAGCACATGATAAGAGAGAATTCATAGGCAATAGGATTAACAACTCAAGTACAATCCTATGAATGGAGAGTTCTAGAGATTTTGCAAACTCTAGAACAAGATACTTATGATTGGAAGAGATGATACCATATGAGTCCATCCAAGATAAGTATATAGCCTAAAATGATGTTGAAATACTCAAGAGGGGGGGTGAATTGAATTTAACTCAAAATTAGGCCTTTTGAAAATTACCTATGAACCCTAATTGGAATTTTCTTCACTTAGTTAAATATTTGGTTAGTGTAAATAATTAGAAACAAAAAGGAAATGTCAAACCAAAAGTTAATAATGGAAATGCAAGACAAGAAAGAACACACCGATGTATAGTGGTTCGGGCAAAGCCCTACTCCACTCTTCTTAAGATCGTCCTTAAGGATTTCCACTATTGGAGACCTCCACGATGCCCGGCTCCGAGGCGGTTACACTTCCAAGGGATATTAAATGAGGATGCCCTTACACCTTTACAAAGACTCTCCTTCTCCGCCGAGTTCTAAGCGGTTGCTCTCTAGGGAATTAAAATAAGGAATGCCCTAGCCACCTATACAAGGAATGAAGATTGAATAGCTTGGCTTCTTCTTGAAAGCTTGATGCTCTTTGTAGATCCTTGATTGCTCTTCAATGATGGTTGCAAGTGAAAGCTCTAAAATCCCAACTCAAATAGATTTGCAAGTTGCAAGGCAAGTTTGGGGAAAACAAAAATCTCAAGCAATAATAGGTTGCAAGTTTTCTTTGATGCTCAAGAATGTTTTCAAATGATCAAGAGAGTGAGAAAAACTTCTCTACATATTGTATTTATAGCCTCTCCAAAGAATATGACCGTTTGGGGGTGGAAATATCAAAATACAAGAATTAATTCAAATCCCAACGGCTATATTCTGAGCTGTCGCAGGGTTCTCGGAGTTCCGAGAATCATTCTCGGAGTTCCGAGAATTCTCGGAGTTCCGAGACAACGGCCAGAAGAAATAAAATTTCTACTGGACCATTTCTCGGAGTTCCGAGAAATTTTCTCGGAGTTCCGAGAAAATGTCCAGACGCTACTGGACCTTTTCTCGGAGTTTCGAGGGAACTCTCGGAGTTCCGAGCTCGGAGCTCCGAGAAAAATCTCGGAGTTCCGAGAAGCCTAAAAATCCGCAGTTTTTGATTTTTATTGCTTGTTTGATTTTTAGCTTTTGGAACTCAACTCCTATGGTTATTTTGGAATGTTTATGAGGGTCCCAACATGTTGGTCCACCACATAACCATTCACTAATCCATTTTAAGTTCTTAAGTGTTCTTTGAAAAACAAATTGAAAACACTTTGAAAACGTTTTGCCTTGACTTGAAAATCTAAAGAGAAAGGATGTACAATGATACTTATGCAATCTTCGATCCCTCTTTAGCTTTGGTCTTCAAATGATCTTCCATCTTTGGATGCTTGCTTGAGTGATGATGTGAGCTACACTTAGCTCCTTTGGCTCTTGTTTGGTACACCTTTAAGCATGACCAAGTTGAGTGTTGGTTTCTTCAACGATCAATCCTATCTTAAACACAACACTTCAAAGCAAATTGATTAGTATTCAAAAACACAATCAATTATGTTTAGAATCATCAAAACAAGATAGGAGAGTAGACCCTTGGGCTTACAATCTCCCCCTTTTTGATGATGACAAACAAAATTGATTATGAGGTGTGTGTGGAGTGACATAGTAGGCAAGTGAATACTTGAACTCCCCCTCAATATATGCACACATATAAATGATACAAGTTATAAGCAAGTGGTGCATATAGTCAATTGAATAGATAATCAATTTCAAACTTCTCCCCCTTTTGTCATCGACAGAAAGGGTGTAAAAAAAAATTTAGGAGTGGATAACTCCCCCTAAATCAATGCTTATGGTATAAAAATATATAACCAAGTAATGCACATATACCTGTTCATGATCGAGATGTTGACATATGTCAAGATGTTAGGTATTTTAATTAAAGTGAAGATACCTCTCCAACTTAGAAAAACTAAGAAGGCTAAGAATATCAATTGAGTGATTTTTAAGATTAAAAATTTGACATCTCATTCATGCAGATACTACCAAACAAAGATTATATATATAAATACTATATAGATAAGCTGGTTAAAGGCACAAAGTATTTATTTGGCAATTTCTTTGATTTGATCCGCACTCCATATGTTTAAGGCACTTCGGATATAGCAAATTCTATCATCACTAAGGGGTTTTGTAAAGATATCCGCTAATTGTTCTTTAGTGTTGATATATTTTAAGCAAATATCCCCTTTTTGTGAGTGATCTCTAATGAAGTGGTGCCTGATCTCAATATGTTTTGTTCTTGAGTGTTGTATGGGGTTCTTTGTTAAGCTTATAGCACTAGTGTTGTCACATTGGATGAGAATATTGTCCATTTTAATTGCATAGTCCATCAATGTGCTTTTCATCCATAGGACTTGAGCACAGCAAGCTCCAGCTGCCACATATTCTGCTTCTGTTGTGGACAGAGCTACTGAATTTTGCTTCTTGCTAAACCATGAAACAAGTGATTTACCCAAGAATTGGCAAGTCCCACTAGTGCTTTTCCTATCTACTCTACATCCAGCAAAGTCTGCATCTGAATATCCGATGAGAGTGAAGGAAGATGATCTTTCATACCACAGTCCTAGACTTTGGGTTCCTCTTAAGTACTTGAAGATCTTCTTAACTGCTGATAGGTGAGATTCTTTAGGATCCGATTGAAATCGAGCACAGAGACAGACAGTAAACATAATGTCTGGTCTGCTGGCTGTCAAATAGAGCAAACTACCTATCATACCCCTATACAATTTCTGATCCACAGATTTGCCAAATTCATCTTTTTCTAGCTTAGCAGTAGTACTCATGGGAATTCTTGATGTCTTACTGCTATCCATGCCATACTTCTTTAATAACTCCTTTGTATATTTTTCTTGATTTAAAAATATTCCATTTTTGTATTGTTTAATTTGGAGTCCTAAGAAGTAGGTTAACTCTCCCATCATGCTCATTTCAAATTCATTTTTCATTAAGGTTGCAAATTCATCACACAATTTTTGATTAGTTGAGCCACAGATGGTATCATCAACATAGATTTGGACAAGGAGGATATCATGATTTTCTCTTTTGATAAATAAGGTTTTATCCACCTTTCCCATCTCGAATCCCTTTTCAACTAAGAAAGTGCAAAGCCTCTCATACCAAGCTCTAGGAGCTTGCTTTAATCCATATAAAGCTTTATCAAGCCTGAAGAAATGATTTGGATGTTTGAAGTCTTCAAAACCTGGAGGTTGCTCAACATACACTTCCTCTTGGATATAGCCATTTAGGAAGGCACTTTTGACATCCATTTGATATAGTTTAAATCCTTTATGAGATGCATATGCCAAAAGTATCCTAATAGCCTCCATACGGGCAACAGGAGCAAATGTCTCATCATAATCTATCCCTTCCTCCTGATTGTACCCTTGGGCTACAAGCCTAGCTTTATTCCTAGTGATAATTCCATTTTCATCCAATTTATTTCTATACACCCATCTCGTGCCAATGACTGGATGATCACTAGGTCTAGGCACTAGCCTCCACACTTTGTTCCTTTCGAATTGACTTAGCTCTTCTTGCATAGCCATCAACCAATATTCATCCTTTTCAGCTTCCTTGATGGATTTTGGTTCTAATTCGGATAGGAACGCCAAATTGTTACTCACACTACGATAGTATGATCTAGTTCTTACTGGCAATGTGGCATCACCTAAAATTTGGGATTCAGGATGATCTACCAATGTTCTCCTATCCCTAGGCAATGAGTCATCATTTTCATTTTCTACTTCCTCACTAGGTAATGTATGACTTGTTGATGCATGAGGAGGAGCACTCAATTTTGGAAAAAGATGTTCAATGGGTTCATCCTCATCATGTGGCATTTCTTGTGGTGTTGGCTCTCTTTCATCAAATGTCACATGCATGGATTCTTCTACTACTAGGGTTCTCCTATTAAATACTCTATATGCCTTACTATGAGAAGAATACCCTAAGAATATTCCATCATCCGATTTCCTATCAAATTTGTGTAAATTATCTTTAATGTTCAAAATGAAGCATTTACATCCAAACACTCTAAAATAGCTTATATTTGGTTTCAAGTTTTTCCAAAGCTCATAAGGTGTTTTCTTAGAAATTGGCCTTAAATATACCCTGTTTATAATATAGCAAGCGGTGCTAACCGCTTCCGCCCAAAAATATCTAGGGAGATCATTTTCATGCAACATAGTTCTAGCCATTTCTTGGAGAGTTCGATTCTTTCTTTCTACTACTCCATTTTGTTGAGGTGTTCTAGGTGCGGAAAAATTATGTTTTATGCCATGTTCATTACAATAAGTGTCAAAATGTACATTTTCAAATTCAGTTCCATGATCACTTCTAATGTAAGAGATAGCAACACCTTTTTCATTTTGTATTTGATTGCACAATGTAAGGAAGTTTTCATAAGTTTCATCTTTGTGTGCTAGAAATATGACCCATGTGAATCGTGAGTAGTCATCCACCACTACAAACACGTACCTCTTTCCACCTAGGCTACTAGTCTTCATTGGTCCAAAAAGATCCATATGAAGTAGCTCCAAGGGGTAGGAAGTTGAAATCATATTTTTAGGTGCAAATGAGCTTTTCAATTGTTTTCCTAATTGACAAGTTCTACAAATGTGATCCTTGATGAATTTGAACTTAGGCAATCCTCTAACACTTTCTTTTGAGGAGAGGGTCGAAATGAGATCCATTCCGGCATGACCCAACCTCCTATGCCATAGCCAAGAATCCTCACTAATGGCATTAAGACAAGTTACATTTTGGAGTCTAAGATCATCTAATCCAATTGTGTAAATGTTATTGTCTCTAGAACCTATGAATTTGACTACTCCATTTATCTTATTTTTAACAATGCATTTATCGGGATTGAAGACAACTTCAAAACCATTATCACATAATTGACTAATGCTAATAAGATTATGGGACAAGCCATCAACAAATAGTACATCATGTATGGGAGAGGTAGAGTTACCTATGGTGCCTTCACCTTTGACTTTTCCTTTCTTATCATCTCCAAAGGTAACGTCTCCACCATCCTTGAGCGATAGGGATGCGAATTGAGTAAGGTCTCCGGTCATATGTCTAGAGCATCCACTATCAAGGTACCATGTGTTCTTCTTGTTATGGCTTTTAAGGTATACCTACATATGAATAGGCAAGTGAGATCCCTTAGGTACCCAAATCTTCCTAATCTTGCTATGTTCATTTGTTTTCACATTAGAGTTCAACTTAATCTTATCTTGTTTAGCATGTAAGCAAGCAACCTTGTAATGACCTTCTAGACCACAATAAAAGCAAATTTTGGTACCGCTAGAAGAAACCTTTTCAAGTTTAGTTTTATAGTTGGATATTGTGGTGTTCCATTTATGTCCAAGTCCACTTTTGTCACTTGACATTCTTTGAAGATTTACAAGCCTATCCAATTTTAATGAACTATTTTCAAATTTTTTAAAAAGTTTCTTTAGTTCATTATACTCAAAAGATAATCTACTATTTTCATGCTTTAGATTGTTGTTTTCATTTGAGAGTTCTTGTCGGTTTTTATTTAAGATTTTGATAGAAGCATTTAACTCATGAATTTCTACTTTGTATTTTTCATTCTTATCATCTAAAAATTCATGATCCTTTTTTAACCAACCAAATTCTTTTGTCATGTTAGCAAGAGAATTTTCAAGTGATGCAATTTTATCAAATTGAATTTCAAGTTCATCATTTGCATTTTGTAGGGAATCAAGAACTTCTTTTAAAACAATAACATCATTTAAAGTGTTTACCTCATTGTTGTCGTTTGTTGAGGCCATGAAGCATACGTTCCTTGCTATCAAGCAATCTTCGCCATCATTTTGTTCGCCTTCGCTTTCAATTTCCTCATCCCATGTGGCGGTCATTCCTTTCTTGCCTTCTCTTCTCTTGAAGCGGTTGTTTGAAGTGGGTTCATTGTTGAGTGGACAATCCGGGCGAATGTGTCCAAGCTTCTTGCAACCGTAACATCGTGGTTGAGAAGATCCATCACCGAGTTCTTCTTTCTTCTTGAATGGAGGGTTTGTCCTTCTATTTCTCATCCCTCCCATGTTCCTTTGCAAGAATTTGATCCTTCTTGTTAGGAGGGCAACTTCATCTTCTATGTCTTCTTTTGCATCTTCATTTTCACCTATATTACAAGCAAAAGCAATTCCTTTTCCTTTTTCGATTTTAGTTTCGATTTCGGGTGCTTTTGTTTTGAAAATCATTTCATGGGTGATCAAGGACCCTATTAGTTCATCTAGGTTCAATGTGTTCATGTCCTTGGCTTCGGTGATTGCGGAGGTTTTGGATTCCCAAGACAAAGGTAAGGACCTAAGGATTTTAGTCACTAAATCTCTATTGGAAAATTGTTTTCCAAGACCCCTTAATCCATTTACAAGATTGGTGAATCTAGTGTACATGTCGGCAATTGTTTCATCGGGTGTCATTTGAAAGAGTTCGTATTGCCGAAAAAGATGGTTCATTTTAGATTCTTTTACTTGATTGGTTCCCTCATGGGTGACTTCTAGAGTGTCCCAAATTTCCTTAGCCGAATTCAAATTTGATACTCTATTGAATTCTCCGGGAGATAGAGCACAAATAAGAGAATTCATGGCTTTGGCATTATAATTCGAAGCTTGTTGTTCGGCTTCGGTCCAATCATTTAAATTTCTTGTGGGTAAGATGTATTCATTATTAATTGCTCTCCACATTTGATAGTCTTGGGTTAAAAAGATTTTCATTTTGGTTTTCCAAAAACCATAGTTTGTTCCATCAAAATAGGGTGGCCTAGTGTTTGAATAACCTTCATGGTGTTGAGGGTAGTTTGCCATTTTAGAATCTTTACTCTAGACCGGTTAGGGTTTTCTAAAAAATTAGAGACGAGGCTCTGATACCAATTGAAATACTCAAGAGGGGGGGTGAATTGAATTTAACTCAAAATTAGGCCTTTTGAAAATTACCTATGAACCCTAATTGGAATTTTCTTCACTTAGTTAAATATTTGGTTAGTGTAAATAATTAGAAACAAAAAGGAAATGTCAAACCAAAAGTTAATAATGGAAATGCAAGACAAGAAAGAACACACCGATGTATAGTGGTTCGGGCAAAGCCCTACTCCACTCTTCTTAAGATCGTCCTTAAGGATTTCCACTATTGGAGACCTCCACGATGCCCGGCTCCGAGGCGGTTACACTTCCAAGGGATATTAAATGAGGATGCCCTTACACCTTTACAAAGACTCTCCTTCTCCGCCGAGTTCTAAGCGGTTGCTCTCTAGGGAATTAAAATAAGGAATGCCCTAGCCACCTATACAAGGAATGAAGATTGAATAGCTTGGCTTCTTCTTGAAAGCTTGATGCTCTTTGTAGATCCTTGATTGCTCTTCAATGATGGTTGCAAGTGAAAGCTCTAAAATCCCAACTCAAATAGATTTGCAAGTTGCAAGGCAAGTTTGGGGAAAACAAAAATCTCAAGCAATAATAGGTTGCAAGTTTTCTTTGATGCTCAAGGATGTTTTCAAATGATCAAGAGAGTGAGAAAAACTTCTCTACATATTGTATTTATAGCCTCTCCAAAGAATATGACCGTTTGGGGGTGGAAATATCAAAATACAAGAATTAATTCAAATCCCAACGGCTATATTCTGAGCTATCGCAGGGTTCTCGGAGTTCCGAGAATCATTCTCGGAGTTCCGAGACAACGGCCAGAAGAAATAAAATTTCTACTGGACCATTTCTCGGAGTTCCGAGAAATTTTCTCGGAGTTCCGAGAAATTTTCTCGGAGTTCCGAGAAAATGTCCAGACGCTACTGGACCTTTTCTCGGAGTTTCGAGGGAACTCTCGGAGTTCCGAGCTCGGAGCTCCGAGAAAAATCTCGGAGTTCCGAGAAGCCTAAAAATCCGCAGTTTTTTATTTTTATTGCTTGTTTGATTTTTAGCTTTTGGAACTCAACTCCTATGGTTATTTTGGAATGTTTATGAGGGTCCCAACATGTTGGTCCACCACATAACCATTCACTAATCCATTTTAAGTTCTTAAGTATTCTTTGAAAAACAAATTGAAAACACTTTGAAAACGTTTTGCCTTGACTTGAAAATCTAAAGAGAAAGGATGTACAATGATACCTATGCAATCTTCGATCCCTCTTTAGCTTTGGTCTTCAAATGATCTTCCATCTTTGGATGCTTGCTTGAGTGATGATGTGAGCTACACTTAGCTCCTTTGGCTCTTGTTTGGTACACCTTTAAGCATGACCAAGTTGAGTGTTGGTTTCTTCAACGATCAATCCTATCTTAAACACAACACTTCAAAGCAAATTGATTAGTATTCAAAAACACAATCAATTATGTTTAGAATCATCAAAACAAGATAGGAGAGTAGACCCTTGGGCTTACAGATGTAACACTGAAGCTCAGGCTAAGGGATTTTGTCATGAATGAGAGATGATCTCAAAATGTAAGCATAAGACAAATCCCAACTGCAACACATATGGAGCAATGGGGCTCCACATGAGTGTACTTATCATATGTAATGTAATATACATTTCAAATAACATATGACAAGACAGATAAGGATAGATGTTTACATATATTGCTCCCCCTTTGTTTGACACTCATATAAGGTATGAATCCAAAGGGCTGTCCAACACATTCACCAAGGGTTTGAGAGGTGAATAATTGTAAAACAACCCTTGGGCTATTAGTGCATGATTGCTAGAGGTAATCAAATAATACCAAATGAGATGATAACCTAGCAGACCATGCTCCCCCTAATTATGTGCATATATATATATATATATATATATATATATATATATATATATAAGTAACACTTCAAAGCACATATGGCTTATCATGGTTAAGATGCTGGCCGGATGCCAAAGAGATTAGATATTTTAGTTAAAGAAGAGGGTACAATCTCCTTCTTAACAAGTAAGAAGGCTAAAAACACCAATTAAGTAGATTTTAACTTAAGAGTTTGACATCTTGCCATGTAGCTAATACTAAACAAGGGGAATATAGAGTGCTATAGATAAACAAATATAGCACACCAAGGATAGCAAAAGATGACAAGGATTTAGAAGTATATCCTAGGACAAGCAACTCTATCCTATTGAAGACAACTAGATCTAGAGGATTTTCTATCGAAGCAAGCTAGTTGTAATCTTTTAGGAAATGTTCATTTTCATTTTCATTTTTCCCAAGAGCTTGCTAGATGTGTTTTGATGGATTAAGTCCATTTAAATGATTAAGTAATTTTCAAAACACATTTCAATTCTTTTCCTTTAAAATCAATTTTATATATCTCTCAATTTTAAATAAACTTTTGGCTTTTTAGGCATAATCTCATGATAATGAAGATGTTCATAATTTTAAATGAACTCATGAGATACAAGTTTGAGTGACTTTAGATTTCTCATATTATTAACTCACTCAAACTCTATAGTGATCTATCTTAAAGATACTCAAGTGAAGATATCTATAGATCACACACATAGGCATAATGTATATATACATCCTTTTAGATTCCACGTCTTTTTTTTCTTTTAGATTCCATGCCTTTTAGATTCCATTCCTTTTAGATTCCATGCCTTCTATTAAAGAGATTTAATAAGTATTGCTATTAAATTACTCTCTTTAATGATGGGTTCATATACATTTGCATTTTTCCAATTTTTAAACCATTTTATGTGAATACTATGTAGATCTCATGGACGAAGGATTATTCCTATCACAACATCCATGATTAGTCTACAATGTTTGGACATAAGGAATCATGATAAACATGAGGTACATGGTCCAAACATCTATTCCTACATCCACAAACCACTTTTAAAACAAAGATAGGCATTAAGAACCAAGTGCATAAATCCTTAGAAAACTAAGATGTGTGGGAGACATATGTTCCCATCACAAAGCATTTTATGCCAACCACCATAATGAGTAAGTGCCCAAACAATGATACTAGATTCTTATGACATTTTCAATTTTTCTCAACTGAGTTTCATAGATTGAATCTAAACTCATTTTCAACTTCCCTACATAGCATATTCTTATACGAATTTAGGGAAGGATCTAAGGATTTAGAGAATATCAAGTGATAAACACCTTGGACACAAGCATTCCAAAATGAACTATCATGACTAGATAATTTCATCTAAATTTCAAAGTTCATCTTAGTCAAGAGAGGATATCCATTTTAAGCTTTTGGAACACATCTACTTTAACCCATTAAGATTTCTTATACTTTTAATGACAATCTGTATCTTGTTTTGATGATTCTTAAACTCAATTGATTATGTTTTTGAATACTAATTAATTTGCCTTGAAGTGTTATGATAAGACGGGTTATTCATTGAAGGAACCAACGCACTACATTGGTCAAGCTTGAAGTTGTACCATTTAAGGGACAAATAAGCTGGAATCAAAATTGAACCAACTCACCTTGGAAGAACAATCAAGGTGAAGCTCACTTCAACACACTCAAGCAAAGCAACCACACAATGGAAGATCTATGAAGACCAAGACTAAAGAGAAGTGTAACTACACTTAGACTTTTTGTACATCCTCTCTCTTTGGATTTTCTAGTTCAAGGCAAGGTTTTTCAAAATATGTTTTCTTTTAAGAGACCAACACTCCCCGTATTAGACTTAATTTGTTAAGAGAATGTTTGTGTGGTGGACCAACATGTTGGGACCCTCATAACATTCCAAATTATCATATAAATATGAGTTCCAAAAGCCCAAAAAAAATCAGCAACAAAAAACTGGAAAATATGTTGTTTATAGGCTTCTCGGAGCTCCAAGCTCGGAACTCTGAGATTTGTCTCGGAACTCCGAGAAATGGTCCAGGGATTCTACCCATTCTCTGGTCGTTTTCTCGGAACTCCGAGAGTTTTTCTCTGAACTCCGAGAATGGTTCTCGGAACTCCGAGAACGTTGCGACAGCAAAAAATATATCCGTTGTAATTTAAATGGCTAGTTACTTTTTGGGGTGTTTTTGTTACCACCACCCCGAAACGGCCATATGTTGTTTTGGGCTTATAAATACACATTCAAGAGGTTCATTTAACTCTCTTGAATGATTGAAAAACCATCCTAAGCATTTACAAACACTTGCAATCTTTTGAGTTTGGATTTAGGACTTAACTTGTATTATCTTGGAGAGCATTCAAGGGGACTTTATTGTGCATCAAGTCTTAAAGGAAGGCATAGCAATCTTCTCTTCTTCATTCTAAAGGTGGCTAGGGCATCCTATTCTTAATACCCTAGGGAGAAGCGCTTAGAACTTGGCAGAGAAGGAGAGTTGGTGTAAAGGTGGCAAGAGCATCCTCATTTAATTCCCTTGGGATTGTAATCGCCTCGGAGCCGGGCATCATGGAGGTCTCACATAGTGAAAATCCTTGAGGACGATCTCAAGAAGAGTGGAGTAGGGCTTTGCCCGAACCACTATACATCGGTGTGTTCTTGTCTTATCCTTGCACTTTCATTTGTATGGTTGGACATTTTTTTCTTTATTATTTGAACTAACAAAAAACTAAGCAAGTAAAGAGAAAATTGAATAAAATTTGATTTCAAAAGGTTTAATTTTTAAGAAAACCAATTCACCCCCCTCTTGGTTCTGTAGACCTTTATTTCACAATCATTAAGCACACAAGAATGGGTTGAAGGACAACTAGGTGCAAGAAATAGACATGACTACTCACCTAGTGCACAAGAGATATCTAAGAAAGGATTTGAGTAGATTTTCTTAGACATGGCTTTTAACTTCTTAATCTTGCTAGAAATAATATTCAAATCAAGTTGAATATTCTAAGATCTAGCAAATGCCAAATTTGTCATAGATAGAGTTCAAATATGGAGAAAATGGACTTGATAGATCAAGTTGAACTCATGTGCTAATGGTGAGGTTGATAATAATTTCGGCATAGATATGGTTTTCACATTAAGTTCTCTATTGTGGCTTGTTATGTGGATGAATACTAAGTGCAAGGAGGTATAAGTTAAGGTGTGTGCTAGATGGGTTTTTTTAGAGAATATTCATTAAAGCACAAAATATAGTCTAATATAAATATAGCATTATTTTACTTATCGACTATAGCATGAATATGATATGATCATTAAGCTCTAGTGAATATAGATGTATTCAAGTTAAAAATATCACATATATGAGAATCTATATTCATGGATAACAAAATATATCAATTAAGCTCATATAATCTAGATACAAAGAATAAATCATTGAATTGTGGTATCTAGAATGAATGTGAATGATATAACAATTTAGCACAACCTCTAAACTAACACATTCACTAATTAGTTTAGATGTGATACTTTGGAACCCAAATCTCCTTGGTTCCATCCAAGTTTGTTTGTGGGAGTGTATCTTTTCTTATCCAAACAAATTTGTTAGATTTCACAAATCTAAGCTTACACATAGATTTGTGATGTCCAAATCTATCACAATAAGTACATGAGTAATGATTGGTAGATGAGGAACATGAAGAACCATAAGAATGCATATGATGACAAATGTGTTTGTCTTTCTCTTCTTGCAATCCTTGGTTCTTCATAGAGAGTTCTTCATTTACTAATTTTACCTCATTTACTTGATTTTCAAGGCAATTTATTTGTTGAGATAAATTAGCTTTTAGGTTTTCTTCATTTTCACAAACAAGTATATATTTTTTGTTTAAATCCTTATTTGTGTTTTCAAGGCTTTTATTTTCTATTTCAAAGGCATTGCATCTTTTAATTAAGTCATCATTTTTATTTATCAAAATTTTGCTCAAATGACTTAATTTTTCATTTCTTTTCAAACTTTCATTTACTTTCGATTTTAAATTATCTATTAGACTTTCCAAATCGGAGATTGAATGGTTGAAAAAAATTTCATTTGCAAAAGATTTTTGTGAAATCTCTTTTTGTTTAAGAATTTTATCATTTAAAAAGAGAAAAACATTTTTCTCAAAAATATTTTCTAATGTGGTGAAAATATCTTTTGCATTGATGGATTTAGAGATTTTCACAAAAATGTTTGGAGTTAAACCACAACATAATAAGATCATTGCCTTTGAATTCAAGGAAAATAGTTTTAAATCATTTTTAGAACATTTCCTTGAAATAGAAAATCCCCTTTGTATTGACATCTAACATGTCAAAGTCTATGGATTTGAGATAGGCCAGCATTTGAATTTTCCAAGCTGTAAAATTTGTTTCATTGAAAAATGGAGGAATAAGAGCAGATTTGCCTAGCTCAAAATCCATTTGGATTGTCACGGATCTCTCTTGTAGATTTTTGAATTTAAAAATCTCTTTAAGAGCCTTAGCTTTGATACCAAATGAAATCCAAGTGTGACAACCCAAGAGGGGGGAGGTGAATTGGTAAATTAAAATTTAGGTTAATTAGGTGGAAGATTAAAAGTTAATCCATTAATTAAGCACTAATTAGTCAAACCCTTGTTCAAATAGGCATATTAATGAAAGTTACGGTTTAAACAATCCAATTATGCACATTTACTAACCCTTGTTCAATTAAAAGCATAAACACAAGCTAGGGTTAGGGTTTACCAATCACCACACGTGTAAGGGAAGGAGAAGAAGAGCCATCCACAAGGAACACAAGATTTTTATAGTAGTTCGGTCTATCACAAGACCTACTCCACTCTTCCAAGTTTAGCTCCTTGGGTACTCCACTAAAAATGAGATTTCAAGCCTAATCTCGAAGCTTTACAACCACCTTCTCCATCTCCAAAGGGGACAAACCCTTTCTGCATGAAGCCTTGCGAGGGGACATACACTCTTACATGATTCACCTTCATTAACGGGCCGAATCGGAGACCCTCAATGACGTCTTCACATTCCTTAAAGGGCCGAAAAGTAGTCCCTCAACAATGAAGAATAACAATGAAAAACTCTCAATGCCTCTTAATAGGCGGATTACAACTTTGATAGCTCAATCTCACTCCAAAGAAAGATACAAACGTAAAGCTTATGGAGTTCCTCTTGATAAGACTTGAAAATACAAGCTCAAAGAGGTTTTGCTTTTGATTTGAAAAGTTGAAGCTAAAAAGGATGGGATTTGATCTTTCAAAAATGTTCAAAGGCTTGGCTAGAAAGGTTTAGATAATGTATACATAGCCCATAGGAAATATGACAGTTTGAGGGTAAAACCGTAAAAAATTGGGTTGAAAAAGTCAACCTGTGCAAGCCCCAACGGCTGCTTTTTCATGCCGCGGCGATCAACCGAGGCACGATGGTCGCCCTCCTTTATCGGGCTCTCTTTTGTAAATTCGAATTTCAAACCGTCGCGGTCGACCGAGCCAATAGTGGTCGCCCAGCGAGGGCAATCTGTTTGATTTAAATTTAAGCTTAAAAACACTATTCCGGTTGATCGACCCATTGCGGTCGCCCGCCCAAACCATGACAGATGGTTTCTGTTTCGAGAAAAACAATTTCCCGGTCGCCTAGCTAACCCCCGGTCGACTGGCCCGCTATTTACCTGCAAGTACTGGATTTCCAGCTACCTTGCCGCGGTCGCTCGGGAAACCCTGGTTGACCAGCCCTGTGTAAAATTCCATTTTAATTTTAAACGTTCAGGGGCTTTTCGGCCATGGTCTTTTGGCTTAAGTTCTAGGTTTTCAAACACATTTTTGGGTGTGTTGATGATTTCCAAAGATGTAAAAATTTAAGTATGAAAACCATTTGAAAACCTATTGAAAGTGCATTCTACATAAAATCAAAAGGACTCTAAATACATTCTAAAAATGAATACCAATGAGTCTTCTTGGAATGTATCAGCTCCTTTGTATTTTCTTGGACTTCTTCAGCTTGTGAGTGAACTTCTTCAACTGATTTGGCTCTTGTGACTTCTCCTCCAATCTTTAATGCAAGTTGAAAGGTACATGAGGTGTCACCATGGGATATTCAACTCCAAGCTTCTTCTTGACACTTGATAGGGAACTTGTGGGATCTTGAACTTGAGCTTCTTAACTTTGAACATCCTCCAAATGGTGATGTCCTCACTATGAGTGCAAGCTCTTGATCATCATGTGTGCGGATCCACAAGCCATGTGTTGAGATGAGTTGTGTAATGGCAATTATGACATGAAATTCCTGTATATAACACAACACCTCAAAGTAATACATCAGTTCATAAATGCTAATCAATTTAGTTTGCTAGCATCAAAACAATAAGGTAAGGCGAATGTTTGAACCCATGGAAACCCTTGGGCTTACACTATTCCACTTTATCTTAAGTAGTCCCTAAACTCAGTAGAGAGGTATTCTACACCCCTATCAGAGCGAAGAGCCTTAATGGTTTTACCCAATTGGTTCTCTACTTCATTCTTGAACTCCTTCAACTTTTCAAGGGTCTCAGACTTACGTCGCATTAGGTATAGGTATCCATACCTAGAATGGTCATCCGTAAAAGTCACGAAATAGATAAAACCACCTCTCGTCTCATGAGAAAAGGGTCCACACATGTTAGTGTGAATCAATTCCAATAAATCTCCAGCTCTTCCACTCTTGCCCTTAAAGGGAACATTGGTCATTTTACCTTGTAGACAAGGATCGCAAGTTGGTAAGGGCTCCACTTGGATTGAATCCGATGGACCATCCTTAACCAACCTAGTGATCCGTTCTAGGTTAATATTACCTACTCGAAGATGCCAAAGGTAAGTTCGATTTCCACTTTCCCTGGCTCTCTTTAGAGCCTTGGTATTTGCAGCCGCTATGCTCTCAGTAAAGTTAACATTCTCTAAGGCATTTATTATATATGGACCGTCAATCAATGCACCTTCAGTTATCAAGGAATTTTCTTTCTTCATCAAAACATTTTTATAAAAAAGCACAGAGTATCCATCTGAAATAAACTTAGAAATAGAAATTAAGTTCCTTCTTATTGAAGGTACATAAAGATTGTCCTTAAGAAGTAAACTACTACCACTAGAGAATGATAACTCAAAATCTCCTACAGCCTGGACTGCAACTGTTGCATCCGTTCCAACTTGTAGGTACAGCTCGCCATCAGTCAGCCTTCTAGTTTTCCTGAATCCCTGCAACACATTGCAGATTTGTGAGGTCGCACCAGTATCCACACACCATGAGAAAACAGGACCAATCATATTGGTTTCAGCTACGAAAATTTCAAACTTACCTTCTGAAGGTTTGTCCTTCTTCATGCTCTCCAGGTATGACCTACAGTTCTGCTTCCAGTGCCCTGTCTTACCACAGTGGAAGCATCCATCATTGCCTTGCGACCTTTTCTTCTTAAAGCCGCCCTTGTTATTGACCACTTTAGGAGTATGTTTCTTGGAACCCTTGCCTTTCGGCTTGGGCGCTTTGGGAAAATTTCCCTCTACAACAAAGGCTGATTTTCGATTCCTTTTAAGCAGATCCTCTGCTGACTGAAGCATGTTCAGTAATTCTGACAACGTAACCTCCAACTTGTTCATGTTGTAATTCAACACAAACGTATCAAGGGATTGAGGAAGGGTTATGTCTGTTTGGGACTCGGCATCAAGGAAGGCACCCAACACATCAAGCTCATTTAGGAAACCCATCATCTTGAGCATGTGTTCCCTGACTGGTGTGCCCTCCACCATCTTGGTGGACAATAAGCCCTTCATCGCTATATACCTAGCAGTGCGATTCTGCTCCCCAAACATTTCCTTGTTGTTGGCCATCATATCCGTAGCCGTCGACAACCCTTGGTGCTGTTGTTGCAGCACGTTGGTCATCGAAGCCAAGATATAACATTTGGCCATCTCATCATTCTCATGCCACTTGTTATATTTTTTATTTTCCTCGTTAGTGGCATTGTCATCTGGCTCTTTTAGTGCCACCGTGGTTAGAACTTAATACACCTTGGCTACTCTCAATACTATCGTGAGATTCCTCTTCCAGTCCACGTAATTAGGACCGGATAATTTATTATCCTCAAGGATTCTAGCTAAGGGGTTGAAAGAGGTCATTTCTTAAATCTACATGCAAAGGAATGAGGAAAAATTTGCAAGTTTCCACAGTTCATTATCATGACATATATACATCAGTTTTGGGTTTTCAAACTCGATGGTACCGCCCATTGAATGTCACATCCAAGGGACCCTCTACCCCAAGGATCAAAAGAAAAACACTTTTTCTCCAATGGGCATCGGAAGCCCATTCATGCAACATTGGCCATTCGTATTACCCTAGACCATATTTGCGATGAATGACTGGATTCTTCTAATCCATCGTGCCACATACGATCTCCGATATTATATGGCCTACGAGCATTGCGATGTTTTTATCCTTTGGGCATCAACATCCTTTGCTCGTTTAAGTCAAACCCACTGCGAAACATGCAAGGAATTACAATTGGCTTCTGCTTTGGCATATGACCATTGCATTTCCTACACTTTCCATATCTCAATGAGAATCAGATGGTTACACTAGCTAAACGAAAAGGTGCGGGTTCTGCTTTGGCATATGACAACACATCCTTTTAACTAGCCAACCAAATGACGGCTGCGGAAGGCCATGAGAACATTCTTTTTTAATGATTCCCATTTTACAACTTAATATTAAATTTGAGGGTATTTCTGAGAGATTAACCAAACCATACATCGATCTCATCAATTCATAGCATAAAACATAAATGAAGTGCTTCTCGGTTCGGCATCTCGGATTAGGAGGGTGCTCCCACTATCCATGATAAAAACAGCAGCCCTCGTAGTCCACGATGTCAACCCGAGTGGTGATCATGGGCATCCAATCGCATTGGGGAAATTCACTCAACCTCTGGGCGAATTTCCATATGACTCGTGTGATCTAATCACACAACAAGCTCCATAATATGAAGCTAAAAATATTGATATGTGGCTGCTCCATCTCCGGTTGTAGCATCCTATGCTCTTAATCGCCTCCATCAACGATCCCATCATGTTGCGTCTCTTGCTACAAGAGAGTCCCAACCATCGATCATGTACTGGCAAGCATTCTGCATCCAAGGCATCAAACCATGGCACTCAGATCCCTAACTCTAGCCTAAATGAATCTATACATCAATATGGGGTCGTTGGAAAGCAGTTATTTTCATAACTGCCCAAGGACTTATAACATTTAAACAAAATAGAAGGAAAGGAAACAAAAAAAATAAATATTACATGCCATCATAAGCCCATACATCCCCATGGGCTGAATAAAATGCCATGCATCTCATGCATAGGCTGAGGTCCAAGTCCTTTTATGCCAAATTTTTTCACCATGCACAAACCACCATCCAAACCATAAGTAACAGCATGCATCTTATGCATGTTCCAACACAATGCACAATGCATGATCAATACTGGATGATGTGATCATGTTGATCATTAATGATCAGAATTATAAAATCAATTTTATATTACTTTTAGGTTCCATCAGTGGCTGTAGAGACAAGAAAAACTCATGAATAAAACCAATTGGACAGTGCGCAGGCCTGCACTTATTCCGTCTACCGGTTGATCTTGTTTCCACCATAACCATTGATCTAGCGGATGTATTATGTTCATGGGCTCACTGGATTTCTAAGAATATATAGAATCTAATGATCCCATGTAATTAACCAAATTTCATCAGCCAACTATCAATGATCCGCTTTGAGCCAATGTTTCTAAAACATGCACCATGTTGATGTTCCGCAACCTCGGATAGCTAGGAATGGGCTCTGAGCTCACCGGTTAAAACCCTGATCTATCCTTGGTTGTTGGAACATTCCAATCATAGTAACTAGAGGCTCTGATATCACTGAAACGCAGGAGCCGGGCGAGGAGGCGCAACAAAAGCCTTGGAACTAGTTAAAACAAAATTTTCTACCCGTTTCCCGCGATCCCACGGACCTAGTTACTAGATTTCTTTGGTGAGGAATGAAAATACATAAGTATAAGAATACTTAACAAAGATTTGTTGTTACCCAACTGATCGCTTCTGCTAGATTCAGTCCTTGCTCGATCGGCTTGCCTTTCTCAAAGGTGCGGACTCCGGAAGTTGAAGTGACGGCTTCCCGGTGATGGGACACAAATACGGCGTGGCTCTCAGATCTCGCCACGTGTCGTCCATGCACCAATAAAGCCTTACCATCATAAAGAAAGGCGTTGAGAAATGGCAAGACCACACAATTACGACGCGTGTCGCTCTCTCGCTGTCCAGACGCCATTATCACAAGTTATGGAAGGAAATATCCGGCAAAGCCACGCATGCCGGCGGAGCAGGGGAACACCCCAATCCTGCAAAGGAAGGTTTTCTCTCCATAATGATGATAGGGTCCGCGCGCCTCCCTTTAAAAGTGGAGGGAAGGGAAGAAGAAGGGGATCCACGCTTTTGAAAGACATCCTTTTTCTCAGCTCCTGCATAACAACCGAAAAAAGAGGAGAGGCAACAACAGAGGAGGCTAGGAACCTAATCCTACTCTCCCTGTTAGTCCCCTCCGACCCACTCATTCGCATACCCAGAACAGAACCCGCGTTTTGGTCCTGGTAACCCTGATCAAACCCCCTCCTCCTCTCCCTGTCCTTTACATTGATTGGTCGAAGGATCTGACTTGGGTGTTGAAGTGGTCGTCCGGGACCCACCCCGGACCCCCTAACCCCCTTTGTTTGTGATTGCAGACCCCGCGGAGGCCCTCTACTAACCACGTGATCGCAGACCCGGATTCAGACGCCATCACCCGATTTTTGCACGAACTTAAGGAGGGTTGGAGAACTCTTCTCCAATATATTGGAATGCTTTTCCAACAAGAAATAGTGATGGCTATGAGAGAGAGCAAGAGAAACTATTCCTCTATTTCTATCATTCTTTATGCAAGAGGGAGAGAGAGAGATTGAGCAATAAAGAAAAACAAGGTGTTTGCACGAGCAGCAGTTCTCGGTTAAGAGTAGTTGACATCCAATGTCTCCACCCCTTTTTAATAATCCTACCTACCTTCATTTTCATGGTTGCTAGAATAGTATGCTTGCTGTTTTTAAAATCTTTGCAATTAGAGTATCTAAAATAAAACCCTTTTAATAAGAAACTCCATTGTAAGCTACAATCCATTTCCAAATTAGAACCTTGCTAGGATTTTCTTACTAAAGCTGAAACGTTTTCATATTAGAAAATGTTTTGAAAGCATGGATTTTCCCAAGACGAAACCCTTTTATTATTTGGCAATCCTATAAGCAAGCAATGCATATCCGATTGTAAAAATCTATTACTTTTTGGAAACCATATAATAGAAACTCATTCTATTTAAAACACCTTGCTGGGATTTGATTTCCAAAAACCAAATCACTTTTGATTTTGTAAGTCAAAGCATGAGCAAGACATTTCCGTCAACTCGTTTTGCAATAAATAGTTTTTTCAAAAATAAAACTCTTTTATATTGGAAACTAAATCCGATCTCTCACAATATTTCCAGCACATATCTCAGCCAATAAGATTTCTTCATTATCAACATCAATTAATAAATCACATTTATTAATTATATGCACATATGTGCATGTGTGCTATATGATTCGGTGCTCCTCCTCCCTATATCTCATATAGGCGATCATATCCGTCCGTGCAAGGGATAAAATCCAGATCCCGGATCATCCAATGATCCTTATGGGCAAGCAAATAATGAGTGGGATCGATGCAGGGATCCGACGGTCTATCCTGCGGGACCCATGATGGGCCCCACTGCGACCTTTTCTTGTAGTCTCACTACGGTCGCACTTAGGTAAGTGGCCCCGACCAGGACATTACCCTGAAGATGACCATCAGATCATCAAATACCCCTAATCGTATCATATACGTACGTCCTACCTCTATTCCTCATTTACTGGGTTGGGCCCTACGGGGGGTGGACACTCAGTACCCCCTCGGCTCACCCAATGGTATACTTTCCAGTCTAGTAGCTCGGGCCCGCAAATGCATTTGCAAATCCTTTCAAAAATATAACTTATATAATTTGAAAACCTTTTTGACAAACTGTTTATCAAATCACCTGGCCAGGTATTTTCAAAGGTCCAAGCTAAGATTGAAACTATAAATGACTTTCCTCTAATTAAAGAGGTGAAGGATTCCTTATTGGGCATCCCTATTGACCTCGAGGGTCACTCTATGACCTAACGCTATCCGTAAGTAGTCCCTAACCAGGAACCGCTCTGAGATCTCTCTCTCTCTCTCTCTCTAAAAATGCTGCTCATACCTAATCTACGGCGTGTAAGGTTGGGAAATGGATGACACCTTTGAATCAGCTATTTTGGAACTTTTTCTTAGAGAGAAAGAGAGATGGATGACACCTTTGAATCAGCTGTTTTGCAACTTTTTTCTTAGAGAGAGAGAGAGAGAGATGGGTGACACCTTTGAATCAGCTGTTTTGCAACTTTTTCCTTAGAGAGAGAGATGGGTGACACCTTTGAATCAGCTGTTTTGCAACTTTTTTCTTAAAAGAAAAAGGGGAAAGAGGAGAAGGGACAGATAAAAAAGGTAGAAATATCATTTTCCTATCTTTTTTTACCATTGAATGTTGACCATTTGGAACGTATAAGAAGATAAATAATTTTCAATCAGTCACATTCAACGTCCAAAAAAACGTCCAAAGCCACAGAGAGGGTCCACGGATCAACATGACCCCTCAGGTTCAAGAACATATACGGGTCCAGTAAGTCAACCCAATTCAAAAATATATTCTAGAATAGATCCTATTCAGTGCTTGAACCATTCACCGCACCCATTCTGCCTTGCTTAGGGTCCCCACCTCAATGACCGAGATAAGTCAACCCAATTCGTGTATGGAGGCAAGATCTGATGGTGGTTGTGTACAGGAGGAGGTGTCCAGCCTCAACCCCAACCAGGAACCTTTTAAGTCTGCAAAAAGACGGAATGTCATATCTCCCAGCCTCCCAGGATCTGTGAATCCATAAGCATGACACTTCCTACGATGCTACCTAAGGACAAACGTGTGTTTATGAGCACGTCACACACTCCAATATAAGCTCCCATGGATGTCATGAAAAGATGATATTATTAATTAATATGACTCAATACATCAAATACTGGCTTTTAGGGCATACACTTTAACACACACGCCATGGAAGAGGGGATATCTAAGTTACAAATCCGAGCACTTAAAGAGAAAGTCTTAATGATTTTCCAAACACCCCAAATGATTTGACCCCACATATGCCTTGAAAGAGGTGATCCCTCAACCATGCGAATATACATAAGTGAATTGGACCTCAAAAGTGCATGACAAAAGATTGCTCTGTACATAGAGGCTGAGGGTGATTTGAATGTGTATGGGATTAAGCTACATAAACTAAACGGAAATTGCAAACATATATGAGCTGATAGTGAACAGGTCTTGTTGATGAGTACTTAAATGCGAATTGCTCAAGGGAGTACATGGTATATGAGAACACACAATGACAATAGCAACATGATGCATTTGAGCTGAGAATTACAAGTGTGAAGAATCTGATTAAAATGAAGAACAGTTAGCCATAATTGCGGATGTGCAATTTCTATCCAGGAATGAAAACTTTCATTAATTTTATGACCTCGGTCTAGGGGTTGATCCTTTTGAAACATATGAAGAATGCCGATGGTAGGCCTGAAATGGAAGAACAGGGACCTTTCCTTAACTGGTTCTCTTAGTCATCAAATTAGAGAATGTGAAAAGTAGGACTCAATTACGCTATCGATATTCACACTCTCTTGATTTGTTAATTATATCCATTCATCCTACCTTTCCATTTTCCAAGAAACCAGTTCCAAGGGTCGAATGATTAACAAACATGATGAAGTCAGATAAATACCATAAGGAAAATGGTAGTGGGGTATCAATCCGCTACATCTACTTTAGGGGAATCATATCATCACATCCCTATTTTTATGCCTACAATTGATTCATCTTGACTTTGATCATTGTACCGATCATCCGTAGTCATTGTAGTTCTTATCTAAAGAAGCAAAAGACAAGCAGAGTTTATGCAAGGATGAATTATGATTAAGGTGAATTCAGTCCCCAAAAGCCAGGAAGAAGAGGGTTTCTAAGCTTTTCCTAGATGGGAGTTTAGAAATCAAAACCAAAGATGTGATATGTGTTAGAAAAATTGATGTGCAAACCTGTAATTTAGGATTCGAGAATACCTTATAACAAATTAATCTCACAACTTGAAGACAGAGATCAATAATACTATTTTCTGTAATAATAATCTGTAAAGGAAAAAGAAATCGTTAGATCACTTATCGAGTTGAGGCACGAAGAATCTTCGCTGTCCTTAAGGCAAATCTCGCCCCCACTATGACGAATCAACGGTGCATATGGGCGTCTCGGCGTATGCCTCTAGGATAAAACAACTCTCGCTCCAGGGGTGTGCACTCACGCAGCCCGGATGCCTAAGAACTCGTTTATATTTGCCAAAAGCCTTGATCAGAAAACCAGAGAGAAAGCCAGAGAAGAGAAAGAGCAGAAGAAGAATCCGTCAAGGATATCTTTCTATTTTCTCTAAAACCGATTTATATAGAAAGGTAATCGACACGTTAGGGTGAAACGTCGCACTCTTTTAATTCGTGAGAGACGTTTTCCAAACGGTCACTAAACCACGATTAAGGAATTTCAAACGGTAAAAAAAAGAGTTAAAACAAAATTAAATAAATTCTTAACCGTTAAAAGGAAAAAATAAATAAAAAAAAAGAAAAGCCTTAGGTCCACGTGCGCGGCCGGCCGAGCCGAGCCGGACGGCGTGCGTGTGTGGTAAGATCAAAAGCCCACCGGACCCAAGTGGCCGATCCGTGCACGTAGGATCCCCATGAGCTCTTGCTTATTCACAAGGTTAAGAGAGTGAAAGTATATATATGGCCACTCTCATCCTCTCACACTTCCCATCTAGGACTAAAGTTTTCTCATGACTTTAGTCTTTTTGGAGGGAAGCCCAAAAGCATACATATAATGACTAAAAACACCCACTTTTTTCACATAAAAAGTCAACAATCTGAACCCATTAACTCACTACACTATCCTATGAATGAGCTGACCGCAAGCATTTTGCAATAATAATAAAAATGAACGCAGAATACATGCTATCACAATAAGTATGATTTGGGCATTATCATGTATATGAAAGAAACAGAAGCGATGAGAAGGTTACCTGAGCTGTTTGTAACTAACAAGTATTCTCTGCTATTTTAGGTGCCGGTATGACTTTCCAATGGTATACTACTGATGATGCTCAAGATAACCGAATGCTTGATGCCGATCAAAAGAATTATTTGATCCAATTGAAATAATTGAACGGGTAATTGCCCCTGAAAACTCGAAATTCTTTTTCTGATTTCACTATTCAGTTAAGCTCAGATCAGGGAGGATAACGATGTTATTTTGAAGAAAATGAGATTGCTCGATCAGATTCAGGTGAATTTCTCGCCGGAGTGAATGGAGGCTGAACTGAACGCTTATTCAAACCCTTTCTCTGAGATTTCTATTCTCCTTCTCTCTCTTAACCTCACTCTCCATCTCAATCTCTCACTCAGCTCTCTGTATTTTCAACTTCTTTCTGAATTTCCCTGAAATTGTTGACAATAGTGGATAAAATCTTTAGAATTGATGATGACGATCTTAAACAACAAGGTCACCGGCAAGGCTCCCTGTCTCATCCATCCATCTCTGTTTATACTCCCTGATTTGTTAGTGATAGTGCCCTAAACATGTAGATTTCGTTCTATATGGCCCACATTAAAGTTATTTAAATAGAAAGTCTATTTAGAGAAGGAAAACAACAAGAGAGAGATTTTTGAAATGAGTTTATAGAGTCTATCATATTTGGGACTCTTATTCCAACTTTTACAAAAAAGTAGAGAACGTCCAACTCTTGTTGGATGTTTGGAATTGCAAAAAGTGGGTTTTATAAATTTGTTTTCTATTTTAGATAAAATCAAAAGTGAGATTTTTTAGGTTCCAAGATAGTAGAATTGGTTTTATAAAACCCCTACATAGAGTGGACGTCTAACATAAGAAATAATTTGGAAAGTAAAATTTTTGTTTAGTCACCACATTAGAAAACGACCAACTATTTTCTCTCTCTTGTTTCTCTTCTCAAGTTCAAAATCTAGTTTCCATTGAAAGACATAACTTGAGATCAAAAGCTCCATCAATATCTTAGATTACCAATTCAGAATAAGGGCTGATTTAGATCAGATCCTTAATTAGAACAAGAGTTGTTCTATCCCTTTGTGTAAAAATCAAAGGATCCCATCGGATCAACTTGCGGCGTCCACTGCGAAAAGTTCGCTCGTGGTGATTCGGGGAGTAGATCAAGCAGATGATCTTCTTCGTGGTAACTTCTACAGAGGTATGATTTTTATCTATTTATTTTATCACCGAAATATAATCTAGATCCTAGAAATCCTGGGCTAAGGGCAAAATTGAAGAATAATGTTATACTATGTGATTTTTTTCCACTGCGCATAGCCATTTTGCCCGGGGGTTGTACAACCCTTCTAACATGATTATCTACTCCAAACTCTTTCTTTCAACTCAGATTTCTTAGATCTCCAGCTCTCTTCTCAACTCTCTCTCAAACTCTCTCAAACCCTCTGTCGGAAAACAAAACTGAATCTTAGATCGGAGCAAATAGAGAAGAAGATAGGATAAAATCGTTGGATGGCAAGGATTGACAGAGAAGATGATTTTTTCGATGAGCAATCTCTCTCTCTCTCTCTCTGCTCGTTTCCCCCTATTGAACAATGATGGCCGAAGCTTGGAGCTAATGATCGAGTTAATGAAGGTTTGCGGCTGGCCGATTTCCGGCGAATTACCGGAGAAGATGAACCTTCTTCGTCTTCTTCTTTGATCTTTCAAAATCTCATATTCAGATTTGAGATATTCCCTCTCCTTCTATTTCTTTCCCCCTTCTCTGAAAATCCCCCTTTTCTGTTTTGAAAACCCCCGCTCCTCCCTCTCTAAATAATGAGCGAGCTGCTCTTATAAAGGGAGATGATAAATTCGTACCCCCTTTTGCTTACCTGGACAACCCCCCTGCTAGTGTATTTCATTCCTCCGTTAAGCACAAGAGGGTGGTCCAACGTAAAAAGGGCCCTGGGAAAAAAGACATATATTTTCTTCTCATTCCACTCTCTGGACAACCCTCCTTTAGTGTAATTAAACCCCTCCTGTGCATCTTCTTCCTAAACCCCTCCTTGACATTGCTGTGGAAGATTCCTTGGGAGTCCTTTACCCTTGAAAATAATGTTGTGGCTCTCCTGTATCATTGTGTGCTTGCTGCCTGGCTTGTGGTTCTCCTCTTCTGAGGTAGTTAGGCTCATAGACCACAGTGTTAGCTATTATTTTGCTGCTCTTTTGATTTTTTGGCTTTTGCATTGCTGGGAGCTTGTTCCCTTTTTGCTGGTCTTTGAGCCTCCTTAAACTCTTGTACATTTCCTTATTAAGGCATCTGGTCGGGGTCTTGCCTAACCCAAATTACTTACCAAAAAAACAAAAAACCCTCCTTTAGTGTATTTAATACATTACAGAGGCGGTTCAAATAAGAAAAAGGGATGGATGTTTTTTACTTTTATTATTATTTTTTATAAAGGAAATGAAATTAGCCCCACTATGCTTTGACGGCTGAAGAATGATATCTACACTCCCACTTTCAATAGTGACACTCTCCAAACTTGTCTTTTCTTTGCATGTAAAAGGATGATACCGACACATCCATATTTAGATAACAACACTCTCCTAACTTATCTTTTCTATTTTAATGATTTAGAGTGTGAGAAAAGTAGCATTAACAAACATGTATTTTGATAATGGCACCATTTCACGCGGTCTTTTCTCTTTTTGATCGGATTATTAAAAAAAAGAAATGATACCAACACACCTTGCTATGATAAGGACACAACTCATTTTGTCTTTTCTACCTAAATGACCTGTAGATGGGGATTGATATCAATACACCTATGTTTTGATAAAAGCACCAATTCAACTTGTCTTTTATTCCATTTCTAGTCTGTTTTGATTGAAAATTTGCAGGAACACTCTTGGAGAGGGTAAGAACTCACTGGTACTTCTTTACACACTATAAACAAGATAGGTTAGCGAAACTACCAAAATAAGGTTGTAGTTCACCATTCAGAGCTTGGGGGTGTAAATAAAGGAGTGTTAATACCCAAACTCCGGGGTATTTTCTGAGTTTTTCAAGTTAATGAAAAGACAAAGGGACTAGACAGAAGGGGCCCAATGAGGCTTGGGGAAGACACTCGGGCTTCACAAAGGTTTCAACAATGGTCTGCAAATAGCCATTTTTGGGTTCTATTGCATTTTAGGGCTCAATTCTTCAGAAATTTTGGGCTTCGATTTCAGAACTTTATTTTATTCTGGGGAATTAGGGTTTGGTCAGAATGGGGTGTCTACAGAGCACTCTAAATTTATAAGTAGATTGCAAATCACTTAAAATATGGAAGAAAATGCTTAAAAAAGGGTCTCCTTCTCCAACAGTTCTGCCACTTCAATCTCTCTCTCTCTCTCTCTTAATTATCTCCCTATTATGTCTAGTGCTCTTATTGACATTGTTTACACTGATATTTTTCTTTTTACTAAATTTTGGGTGATTGATTCATCGTGAATCAACTAATTGCAGCCGTTGATTTCACAAGAGTGTGTCGAGCATTGTATCTTAGGGGGCAGAGATTTCGATAACCACCTGCATATTAATTTTCGGATATCATCCGATTGTGGAGGAATCTATTGTCTTAAGACAGTACTTTAAGTGGTGTGCCTTGCCTTTTACTATTAATTTGATTATTATTATTATTATATTTTATTTTTCCCATCATTACCATCATTTCAAACCAATTTCAAATCTGTTCACCGCCAAAGCCTATTTTCCCAACAAATTTAAGACATTAGAATTGCAATTCCTATGGCAACAAGAAGTTCGAATATTCATATTGTTGAGTTCAAAAAATTGAATTGATTTGACGATCAATTTCTATTTATATATTTCTTTCCAAAATCATCATGTGTTCCTACCTGATCATTTGAATCTATATACCATTTGATCATTCGTCATCACAATTGATCAAGTTGGTGACCCACGATATCAAATCGGCTTCAAGATACAATTCTCGGCATTATTTGTTTTTTTGTTTTGGATAATTTGAAATTGAGAATTTGCATGTCATGACTGGAGTGATTTACATTGGTGTGCTAAAACATATCCTACAAAGATTCTTTAGATCAACAATAAACCCCTGTAATAATTTGTTAAGAATGGATTTGCTATAATTAAAATGACTATTCTATCAAGAAAACCTTCATACTCATAAGCTTGTGCACTTAAAACTGCAAATAGATTGGCTTCTTCGAATTCGTACTCACCCAAAAAACTTCTCAATTATACCTCAATCTGTTTTCGAAAGGTCTTCAAATGAAACTATATAGGGCCGCCGCACAGAATTCCTCATTGTTACACATGGAATCCATAAAGCATGATGCACTTCCATACGCATTTGAGCACTTGAGATGCTCCTTGATTGCATTGCTTATAGAAGAAAGATCATGCATCTCGATTTTCTAGTTAAGTTGGTAATACCATCCATATGGTGAAAACCCAAACAACTCTCAAATCACTGTCACAAGACTGTGTCCATTAAAATGATAAGCCTTTCTTCAATTTGAAATAAAAATAGACGGTTGTAAGAAGTTTTGAACCGAATCAAAACACCCTTTCATTTTTCATGAGTAGTGGTTGTGATAGAAGAATATCTAAAACTTTTATACTATCTAGGAAACTGAAAACAGTTATAAGAAGCTATTGTCTTCTTCACACTTTCCTTATAAGATGACCCATTCAATCTTACAGAATGCATTGGGCATTTCTTGTGGTAATTAGATACATTTCTAAACTTTACAAAGTTGAACACGAAGCATTTATTTTCTAATACTATTATTACTCTCCCAACCAAGAACATGCGCCCAACCGAATCAAGCCTTCCTTTGAAAAATATTGTACTAAGGACATTATAAAAGGTTGGGTCTTCAACTCCTGCCAACTGAGTATTACATGTAGCAAGTCCTCTTCTCTCACATATTTATTATACATAATTTGTAGTGTATTTATCGTTAGAAACATCTTGTGTGTATGTCTGTATGTTATAAATATGCAAAGAGATCAGTAGTTCGTGGTGTAGAGGAGATGCCCTCATCGCATATGTCATGTTCAAGATATCAAAGGTGACTGTTGGATTATAGATTTAAATTCTAGATAGTACCGAGGGATGCATAGTGAGAAATACCTTTATGATTAGAGGCCATAACCATAAGGTTGAAAATTTTAAATTTAGTAATAAAGAATAAATTGTCCGTTAAAGCTGTTTTTGGTTTCTCAAGAAATTTGTCTCTTGCTAGATAAAGACACTTAATTGAACCCCCTTTGATTCAATCCAAAGAAAATCATATGTAAGACACTTTTACTAGATTAACTTAGTCTTTTAATCTAGGGAGCCTTATTTTGAGTCCATCAAGAAACACAAAACTACTAATTTTTGTAATCCTCTATATTATGCACAAGATACTTACTAAAGCATTAAGTGGAAAATTTAGAAAAATAGTGCCTGCAACTTAAAATGGAAAACTTGAAACAATTTTTTGTTTCTAATGGAGCTCTTCAAACGAACCTAATAAATAAATCACAATAATCACAGCAAGATGCTCTTAGTCAATAATAATATACTCCTAATACGTGCATAAACTATATCAAATTTCGTCAATAACTAATCCAGAGACAAATAAAAACTAACGAATACAACAATTATAATAATTAAAATGAAAAGAGCTACTAAGACAATAGAATTGAATAGGTGATATAACTGCTTGCTACAACTTTCTCATACAAATCATGAGGGAAAAATAGATGCCTCATACAAAATCATTCCAAAATACAACCAAGAAGAATCATCTTGGGAATAAATTCATTGCCGAAATTAAATATACAACATCAGCCTCTTCAATACATTTGTTATTGACTCTGTTATTCAAAAGATAATAAATAGTAATATTCATCGAAGATTAGAAGAGTTAGAGAGAAGAGCTTCCTTTGGAACTTGAAAACAAAGCGTATTTACTCACGGAGCGTCCGAGCTGGGAAACCACATCAACAGTTAGCTGGTGAAGACCAGGAGATCATTTGAAGCTAGGCTTAGAGTCAACTAAAACAAATTCTATATCCCTTTGTCCATGTATTGTAGAAAACATATCTTCAACTTGATCCTTCATAGGCTAGGCCAACAGAGAAGGTCCCTGCATGAATCTCTACAACTTCAACATCAAATCAATGGGTGGGTCATGCATTTATGTATATGTATAAGAAGTTTAATAACCTCAATCGGCTTTAAGATCATCTGGTTGATCAAGCCAATATGTATAAACTAAGTGCCATTTTTCACAAACATTTAAAATAGGGCTTGAAATCTAAAAAAATAAAATCCAAATTTCAGGAAACAAATATATAAAAAAAAATGGATAAAAATCATTACTTGCTTGAACCAACTAATCTCATCCCATAAACAACAACCCATGCTAGGAAATGAGGTATAAGAAAACTAACATGATAAGGAGAAGTAAAGTAAAAGATATTACAGCACATATCTTCGGAATGCTCTCAATAACTACACTGTTTCCTGTCGTTCCAGTGATGAAGCCTATAGAAGAGCAAATGAAATAAAATTCATATAAGGGAGAAGATTGGAAATTTCAATCTATAAATAATACTGGTCATGTCACTTTGTAATCTGATATTAAAATGTCCTCTAGCAAAGTGGAGAGTTATGATAACTTATATCACCAATTGCAGATTCTGAAATTGTTATATGTTTGTTGCTCTAAGTAAGACACCTAACATAAGCATTTGAGTATCCTAGATTGTGGATTTTTTCGAAAGAATTCCACGCCTACTGCTTCAATTATTAGAATCCATTCGATATTAAGGAAAAAGCATCAAGTAATTGTAGAGATCATGAACGTTTAAAAATCGCAAACCTAGTGAATTTACAGATTTTTACTACTTATAAAACAACATGGAATAAATCAAAGTATACATTTGAATTTATGGACTGCATTATACTAACAATAAAACTACATTCATTTGAATTTAGAATACAAATGGGGACTTTTTTGGCATGGAAAAGATAATGACTTTTGTACTCAAGATTTCAGTGTAATCATTGTTGTGTTTTTTCAATGGCAGTTAAATGGATCCCATCCTGTTTCAATAATTTCTAATAGTAGTGCCAATATCTTTTAATAGCTGTGTCGATATCTTCTATGGGTAACTTACACAGGTCTCTGTCTGCAATGTCTGGCTGTCCAAAGAAGGTAGATTGCCTAAATGAAATTCATTGGTGTACTCTAGGGTTTTTGATATGTGTGGGTATTATTTCATTAAAGGATATGTTCATGGAACATATTGTTCAAGCCTCTCTGCTAATTTTTTTAAATCCTATCACCTTCAATAATGTGAACCCTTCTTAGATCTTTAACTCAATCATGTAATGCTTCCTATGAGGCATTGGCATAGAAAGGTACTGAAATCCCACTAGGCAACCCAAGGGAGGGGGGTGAATTGGCTTTATATGAATTTAAAGATTTAATTTCAAGTTAAAAATAAATTGATCAAATTTAATAATTAATTCACCACACACAACAATGCCTTTGTTACTTTGCAAGATTAATGCAGAATGAAAATGTAAAGCAAAGTAAAGATCTTACCACATAAGAGAAGGAGGGAGAAGATGGGAGTGCACACAAGATTTATAGTAGTTCGGGAGACACCCTACGTCCACTCTTCCCAAGTTTGGTCTCCTTGGGAAAATCCACTAAAAGTGATCATCCTTTCTTAACGGGTAGGATCAGGAACCCTCTTACAACGGCTTCACCTTTCTTATCCCTGACAAATTTTCACCTTTCTTAACGGGCCGAAGAGTAGACCCTCAATACAATGATTCACCTTTCTTTGTTGGGCCAAATCGGAAACCCGTGATAGTTGTGGAGACTTTGAAGTACACTTGGATAGCCTCTTGTAGGCTTGATTACAATAGTTGAGCTCACTACAAATCTCACAAATAGTTGTACAAATTATAGCCTAATCCACTCTCAAATGATTTCTAAAAATCAAGGCACAAAGAGAAGTGGGAGAGAGAAACCCAAATTTGACGCAAAGGTGTTTTCTAGGGTTTATTAGAGTTGGAGTATGTTCATCATGTGTTTTAGACCCTTTGAATGGGTATATATGAAGTCCCAACTCAATATGACCGTTTGGGGGGCAAAACAGTCAAAACAGGGTCAAACAGTCAACTAGCCGTTGGGCCACAACGGCTATATATATTTTTATTCCTGGTTGTTTTCTCGGAGATCCGTGAAATGTCTCGAATTTTCGAGCTTGGAGTTCCGAGACTGGTTTTCCAGCAATCTGCTTCCAACTTGAAAATTCATATCTCCATCATTTCTTATCGGATTTCGACGTTCTTATACTCTATGGATATGAGAAAAATGAGAGCTATCTGTTAAACATATTTTCAAAAATATTTGAAAATGCTTTAAATATGTTTTGATAGGATTTAGTTGCTGGTCCAGGTTATTTCTTTGGAACTCTGTTTTGATCAATGTTGTGTTGAATGCCATATGGGTCCCAACATTTTGGTACACCACCATCGCCATTCACTTATCAATTTAAGTACTTAAATGGTGTGTTAGTCTCTTTGGAAAACATATTTTTAAGGGGTTTTAAGATGTGCCTTGATAAGAGAAAACACAAGAGAGATAGGTGATACAATTTACCATTTTTACGACTCTCTTAAATGAACTTTTGAGTTAGCCATTGCTTGATCTTCTCTTTGAGTGCATGGCTTGCTTTGGGATCTTCAAGGTTGAGCTTCTTTGCTTGATACCCTCCAAGGATGATGCCACCATTTGGTTCAAGCTCCTTTGCAAGTTGTTGATTCACAACCTTTGGCCTTCAATGATCTTCTTTTGTTTGTTCAATGCTTTGAGATGACTATTGTTGAGCTTCTCCTTGGTTGATCCTCCAAGGTATGATTGATCCAAGTATGCTTTAGCTTATTTGCATTGCTTTTGGTCCATCTTCAAGCATAGGCCATCAATGGTGTGTTGGTGCTATTACGGATTAACCTGTGAATTTTCTGTCCATAGCACAACACTCAAGGCAAATAATTAGTCCATAAACGATTAATCATCAAAACAAGGTGATTGAATGATCCCATGGGGAACCCTTAGGCTAACAATCTCTCCCTTTTTTATGATGACAACGCAAATTGATTAAACAGGTGGGAGGAACCTCTTATGAGGATTATATAAACAAGTTAATAAATACTACTGCCCCTCAACATATGCATGAGTTATATCCACAAGTTATAGTATAAGAATGCATATGATTATGGATTTAATTAATTACACAAATTCTTCCCCTTTTGGCATCGGCAAAAAGGAAGAATTAAGCATTTAAGCACAATACATAAAGAATCAAAGATATACAATGAGAATATGATGCTCCCCTAGCTTCTTATAATGATTAGCCAATGAAATCAATATATATATATGGCATGATAAGAGACAACTAACATAGGAAATGAATAATCACAAAACAAATCAAGCCTATGTTGGCAAAACAAAGAGACATTATCATTTTTAGCACAAAGTTTTTAGGGTATATCATAGTATATGAATAAAACTAATATAAATCTACCCGATGACCCATAATACAATAATAGATTAGCAAGTTAAAGCTTATATTTTACTTATCATGAAAGAAAATAAGCAAGTTTAAAATTTAGCATGTAAAACCTCAATTTTTTGAATTCCTATTAGAATCTTATCATGAGGTGATGTGTAGTTATAGACTCATCATGATAAGTAAGAATAGATATTTTTCAAGTTAAAAATATTCTCTTAAATTGTCATGCATAGAAATGAACATTTGATCTTAATATGGCATGAAAGTGAGTTCTATCATGAATATATGGATAGCCAAGCGAGAATACACATGATAAGCACTAAAATTCATAGAAATTGAGATAAGCAAGTTTGATTTATTTCTATGAATGTGTATCTAGAAGGATGTGCAATTTTTTGCTCTTCTTTAAAATGATAGAACATTTAAGCTACATTTTTTTAAAAAAAAGATATGCAAGTTTGAGCACAACTAGTGGGGATATGTTTGAATGGACAATGCAAGTATCTTACAATGATCCATATAAACATAGAGATAACAAGAATTAACTATCTCCCTTAATATCTGTCATTGGCCTTAGGTAAACCTAAGATTTAAGGCACGATATGACACAATAGGCCAAAGATGTGAAAGCATATACATAGCCGATAAAGCTTATCATGGATATATAGAGTGACTCACATTAGAAGCATATGACAAGGAAATAATTTCATAGGAAATATGATAATCATCTATAGGAGAGGTCCTATGAAAGAAATTCTAGAAACTATGCAACATAGAGCTCCAGAATGAGAATACTTATGCTTGGAATATATGATAACATGTATGATCATCCAAGATAAGTCAAAGGCCTAAAGGATATAACATTACGGTATAGGCTATGGGCTTTTTGTCTATACAAAAAGAAAATGATACCAAAATAAGAACATAAGACAAGCCTAAAACAATACATATGGAGCAACCATGCTCCAAATGAGTATACTTATCATATGAGGAATGATATATACATTTAGAATCATATGATAAGACATAAAGGACAAGATTAACTTTCAAGCTCCCCCTTCGAAAAAGGATCATGCAATGCATGAATCCAAAGGGTTGTCCTCACATAGACTCCAAGGGATCTTTAAATGAACAATTTTAGATCAAACCTTGGGCTACAATGACACTCTACTCTCTATGTGTCGGTTTATCATGAATAAAATTATAGCCATAATCTAGCTCTACATGATAAACAAGCATAGCAAAAAAGATTTTCAATCTTTGGTTCATGCTCCCCCTAAATGTGATATCATATTTTTCAAATTCAAGCTTTATTTTTCTAAGTATGTAACATACATAATTAGCTAGGGAGATCACATATAAATGTATACCTATTCATGTTTGAGATGTTGGCACAAGGCCACATGGTTAAGTATTTTAATTATGATGATGGTACAGTTCCCTTAAGAGGGCATAATCACCGATTGAATGGCTTTTAACTTAAGGTTTGACATCTCATAAATATATATACTATCAAACAAGGGGTGATAACCGTAAAATATATATAAACCAATTTGAGCTCAATTCTATAGGACTAAGACATAGTAAGAATGGTCAATAAAGTACCATGTCTTAAAGAGACATCCATAGCTCATGAAGGTGAGAGTATACCTCATGAGAAAGATATGATCCATATCAAACACATCCATGGATCATCTACTATGTTTGGACATAAGAACATGACAAATGAAGTACATGGTCCAAACATCTACATCCTACATCCACAACCACCTATGTAATGACAAGGAATTAAGCTCAAAGTGCATAATCCCATGCAAAACCAAAGTATATGGGAGACAAGTGTTCCCATCACAAAGTATAGTGTACCAACCACCATAGTGTGTAAATGCCCAAATAAGGTACTAGATTCAAATGAAAATTTTAATTTTTATTCAAGTGAGTTTTACATGTTGAATCTCGACTCATTGTCAACTTTCCCTACATAATGTAATCTTATATGACTTTAAGGGAAGAATCCATGGACTCTAAGGATGTATCTATCAAGTGATAACATCTTTGACACATGTATTCCAAAGAGAACTACCATGACTAAATACATATGATATCATCTAACTTTCAAGGTTCATACTAGTCATGAGAGTATATCCAATTAAAGCTTTCGGGAATACAAATGCTTTAAACCGATCAAAGATTTCTTATTGCTTTTAATGATAACTATTAAGCACATAATAAGAAAGTCTTCTGTGGGGATTGGAAGGACAACTAGGTGCTAAGCAATATGTAACTATATTTACTCACCTAGAGCATAAAAGATGTCTAGGAGGTGATCATTTTTCTAGACATGGCATTTAATTTCTTAGTTTTGCTAGAAATGATATATAAATCACTTTAAATACCAAATAATATAGCAAAAACCAATTTTGTCCAAACTAGAGTTCAAATATAAAAGATATACACTTATGGGTTTAACTTGAGCTCATGGTCAATGAAGAGGTTGATATTCATGTAAGATCAATCATAGTTTTCGCATTAAGTAATCTATTGTGGCTTGTCATGTGGATGAGTACTAAGTGCAAAGTGATACAAGTCATAATGTGTACACTTAGCCAAATACATATAGATACATAATAATCAAGCAAGATAGATCCAGTGTATCTATAATTTATTTCTTTTCAAAAGAGATGTGATCATGAAGCACATAAGCCTAGATGCAAGAAAATCAATCTATTTTAAGCATATACCATCTAGCATGCAAAACTATAAAGATATAGCATTAAGCTCAACCTAGATACATAAAAAGAGTTTGTGATGTGCACATGTACCTAGAAATCTTAGTTTTCATAAAATTTAACAATTTTTGCACAACTATAGACTAGATATCAAAATGGGATATCTAGGAAACCTTTCCCAATAGCTATAACAATTAAGTATAAGGATATAGATCCATGATTTTTAAACAAGTACATGGTATCTATTCCATAAAAATCTCTAAAAGATATTTACATTTTAAGCTCAAAGTATCAAAGTCTTATTGTAAAACAAGTTTAAGCATATAGACTTTGGAATTTCAAAAAGATATTTATCAATAAGGCACAAGTGTATATAGATACATGGGAATCAACCTAAGCATATGGTATCTATACAACCAAATTTTCAAAAGATTTAACATTTTAAGCACATCCCTTAAATCTACTAAGTACGTGAAATGACTCAAATAGGGTGAAATCCTGAAGCGCAACAACCAAGAGGGGGCTGGATTGGTGTTTTCAAATTTTTCTATTTGAAAAGCTAGTGCAAATGAGTTTGGCCTAATTAGTTCTAACGCTTGTTCAAGTTATATTAAAAATAAAAGGAAAAGAGATTACCAACACCACAAGAGAGAGGAGAAAGAGTAAGGAGACCACAAGATGATTTATAGTGGTTCGGTCACAACTTGACCTACTCCACTACTCAAGTACTTCGCCTTTCCTTGGGATTTTCTCCACTATGGTGAGACTCCTTGACGCCGTCTCACAAAGCGTATACACATTCACCACCTTCACAAGGGGACACACCCTTGTATTACAAATCCACTTCCAAAGATGTTCTTCTTCGTTGCACTCCGGCCTTGAAGCAAGAAACTCCTCTTTACAATCTCACATACACATGAAGGGAAGAAGAAAGCAAGAACGAAGAACACTCAAGCCTCTTATAGTCGTATACAACTCTCAAAGCTCACAAGACTCCCAATGATTAACACTCAAAGCTTAAGGAGAATCTCTTGACAAGAAATGAATGCAAGTTTAAATGCTCAAGAGATTTGAAGAAGAATCATTTTGATTTTCAAGAGAAAGCTCTACGTTTGATATTCAAATGTTCAAAAGGTGTTTAGAGAAGGTCTTTGATGGAGTTTAAATAGCTCTAGTTCATTTGGGAGAGAACAAGGGCAAAACTATAATAAAATTGGTTGGTTGCACCTACGCACTGTACACCCCAATGTCTCTTTTGTGAGTGCGCCGCGGTCGATCGAGCCACCGCGGCCGTTCGTCCTTACTGGGCGCCCTTTTAGTTTTCAAAATCTTTATCGCTGCGGTCGACCGAGGTGGTCGCGGTCGCCCACCGATAGCTTACTATTTTAGAAATATTTTGGCTTAAAAAAGGTTACGCGGTCAACCGGACCTTCGCGGTCGCCCGCCATGGGCTTACTATTTCTAAAATTCATTTTGCCTAAAAACTTTTCGCGGTCGACCGAGGGGTTGGCGGTCGACCGGCCCGATATATTTCTAGACGTCCTGGAATTCCAGTAAGCATCTCACAGTCGACCGGCCTTGAGTGAAAATCTATTTTTAACTTTAAACTTCAGGGGCTTTTGGGCCATGGTCTTTGGACTTTAAACATGTGTTTTCAAATACATTTATGCACTTAGAAAAATAGTTTTAGAGATGATTTGAAAACATTAAAACATGCAAACACAAAATGCCAAGAGGACTCCTATGCATTCTACGAACTATAACCTTGGGTCTTCTTGATCTTCAATCTTGTTTGGCGCTTGCACGATCTTCTCCTTATCTTGAGATAGTCTTCAAACATGTTCTTGCACTTGTGGATCCCTTGATTCTTCAATACACCATACGGCTTGAAGGGAGACTACCAAGACTTGACTTTCTCCAAGACTACCCTTTTGTTTCTTATTTCAAGTGTTGACATGAATGAAACCTGTCTAAGTTACAACACTAGAGAAGCCATTAGCAAACTACCATCAATTTGGGCCTGTTGATCATCAAAACAATAGAGGGATGTACCATTGGGCTTACATTCTCCCCCTTTTTTATGATGACAAACCTAAATTGATTATGGGGTTGGAGGCTCCTCCTTGACAAAATATTTATACAAATTTTGTCTCCCGTCAGTATATGCTTATCATAAATATGAAGATTAAAAGATATATGAATCCATTCGGAACAAATGATAATTAGCACAAGATAAGCATAGGTAGAGCTAACATGGTGGCTAGGGAAAGCATATGCATGGAGCACAAAAGTGTGAGAACACATGTATACATAAGCAATTTACCATTCTTCTCCCCCTTTCGTCACTTCAAAAAGAATAGGGAATGATAAAACAAGTGAAGATCCCCTCCCCCCCCCTTTTTTTTATTTTATAAAAGCCGGTTTCTCCCCCTTTTTTATAGAATACATGCCTAGATACATATAGTATTTAGAGAACAAATAGACATGATCATGGTCTCGATGAGGCATGAAGCCTAATGATTAGATGTCTTAGTTAAAATGTGAGTGTACACTCTCCATCCTACGGGTAAGAGGACAAGAGTACAAATTGAGTAGCTTTTAAGTTTAAGTTGATATCTTGACCATGCTTTCCATAATACACAATCATTGAAGTATATAGAGTATATGTATATGCATGCCAGTTCAAAATTCTTTTACCTATTGAAGTGACCACATATTCAAACCACTCCGAAGATCATAAAATCTCTCTTCACTTAGGGGTTTGGTGAATATGTCAGCAAGTTGAGCATCAGTGTGAATGTACTCAATTGATGTCACTTTTCTGTGAATGAAAATGATATCTTATCTCTATATGCTTTGTTCTAGAGTGTTCCATAGGGTTCTTGGTTAGATTGATAGCGCTAGTGCTATCACAATGAATTGGAACACACTTAGAGGTGAGACAATAGTCTTCAAAGGTGTTCTTCATCCAAAGGACTTGTGCACAACAAGCTCCTGCAGCAATGTATTCGGCCTCTGTAGTGGATAAGGCGACCGAATTTTGCTTCTTACTAAACCAAGAAACAAGGGATTTACCTAGGAACTGACAAGTGCCGCTTGTACTTTTTCGATCCACTTGACATCCGGCAAAGTCAGCATCCGAATTCTCTACTAGGTTTAAATCATTGGACTTTTCATACCATAAACCTAGGCTAGGAGTCCCCTTGAGAAATTTGAATATTCTCTTGACACCTTGCAAATGGGATTCCTTAGGGTCTGACTGAAATCTAGCACATAGACAAACACTAAACATAATGTCCGATCGGCTAGCAGTCAAATATATTAGACTCCCTATCATACCCCTATATTTCTTTTGATCAATAGATGGGCTAAGATCATCTTTGTTTAGTTTGGTGGATGTACTCATGGGAGTAGGCTTTGTTGGAGAGCTATCCATCCCAAACTTTTTACGCAATTCTCTTGTGTATTTTTCTTGATTGATGAATATGTCATTTCTTAATTGATGAATTTGTAGACCTAGGAAATATTTGAGTTCTCTCATCATGCTCATTTCAAATTCATCTTGCATACATTGAGCAAACTCTTTGCACATACTCTCATTTGCTGATCCAAAGATGGTATCATCAACATGAGTATGTCACTTTCTTGACGTTTGATAAAAAGGGTTTTATCCACCTTACCCATATCAAAACCTTTGTCTAGTAGAAATGAACTAAGCCTGTCATACCAAGCTCTAGGAGCTTGCTTTAAACCATACAAGGCTTTGTCCAATTTATAGGCATGGTTAGGGAATTTGAAATCTTCAAATCCAGGATGTTGTTCAACATAAACTTCCTCTATTATGTACCCATTTAGGAATGCACTCTTGACATCCATTTGATATAGCTTAAATCCTTTTTGGCAAGCAAATACAAGAAGCATCCTAATGGCCTCTAACCTGGTTACGGGTGCAAATGTTTCATCATAGTCGATTCCTTCTTTTTGATTGTAACCTTTAGCTACCAATTGAGCTTTGTTTCTTTGAATCTCTCATTGTTCATCCAACTTATTTCTCTAGACCCATCTAGTGCCGATCATAGGATGGTCTCTAGGTCTAGGAACTAATTTTCAAACTTTATTTCTTTCGAATTGATTTAGCTCCTCTTGCATGGCAATAATCCAAAAATCATCTTTCTCCGTCTCTTCTATACTCTTAGGTTCTATATGTGACAAGAATGCAGCAAAATCACAAACATTTCTATACTGAGACCTTGTTTTGACTCCTTGAGAGGTATCACCAATGATTTGGGTACTTGGGTGACCGGATAGAATCCGTTTCCCTTTTCCTTGATCATCAACCTCTTTAGGAGGACTTTCTAGCTCTAATGTCTCTAGAGTTTCGCTAATATTATCAACAGGCACTTCATTTTCAATTTCGTTTGTGTTTGTGTTTCGGGGAGTAACCTCGTAATCTTCATCATCATGTGATCTTTTCATTTCTTTACTAAGTTCATCAAATTTCACATGAATGACTTCTTCAACACACATTGTTCTTCTATTGAATACTCTATATGATTTACTTCTAGTAGAGTATCCAAGGAAAATACCTTCATCGGATTTGGCATCAAATTTATGAAGATTATCTTTTATATTCAAGCTATAACACTTACATCCAAACACCTTAAAATATTTAATATTAGGCTTTCTATCATTCCAAAGCTCATAAGGTGTTTTGTGAGCGTGGGGTCTAATCATGACTCTATTGATGACATAGCAAGTCGTGTTAACGGCTTCTGCCCAAAAAATTCTGGGCACATTTTTGTCATGAAGCATAGACCTAGCCATTTCCTGAAGAACCCTATTTTTCCTCTCCACTACACCATTCTGTTGTGGGGTTCTAGGTGTTGAGAAATTGTGATCAATTCCACGGTCTTTGCAATATGAACTAAAGTGAATGTTTTCAAATTCGGTTCCATGATCACTCCTAATTTTTGAAATCTTGCAACCTTTTTCAACTTGTAATCTATTGCATAGAGTACAAAATTTTTCAAACGTTTCATCTTTGGATGCAAGAAAACAAACTCAAGTAAATCGAGAGAAATCATCAACAATCACAAAGACATATCTTTTACCATTGAGACTACAAGTTTTCATGGGACCAAACAAATCCATATGTAATAATTATAATGGTCTAGAGGTAGATATGATATGCTTGGGTTTAAATGAATCCTTGTGTTGTTTACCAAGTTGACAACCTCTACATATAATATCATTCTCATATTTCAACTTGGGTAAACCTTTCACAATTTCTTTTGAGGCAAGCCTCGACATTAGATCCATATTTGCATGTCCTAGCCTTTTATTCCAAATCCATGAATTGTCTTCCGCAGAGGAAAGACATTTCACGTCTTGGTCATTTAGCTCTTCTAGGACCAATGAATATAGGCTTCCGTCTGTAGCCGCTGCAAATTTAATTTTACTCTCATTTTCTTTCTTAACTATGCACTTGTTATTTTTAAACAAAATTTCACAGTTAACATCGCATAGTTGACTAATACTTAACAAATTTTGATGAAGGCCTTCAACAAGAAAGACATTTTTTATACTAAGATCTTTAAATTTATAGTACCTTCCCCAATGATTTTTCCTTTGCCACTGTCTCCAAAGGTAACATGTCCTTGATTTCCCATGACAATGCTTGAGAATTTGGTGGGGTCTCCGGTCATGTGCCTTGAGCATCCATTGTCCTGGTACCATCTATCCGTTGTGGCACTTGAGCTCAAACACCCCTACAAGAAAGATTTAGGTCTTGCCCTTGGGTCCTCCAATGTTAGTATCAAAAGACCTATCTTTTCTTACCCAAACAAGTTTAGATGATTTTCTCTTTCTACATGCATAGTTGTACTGTCCAAGTTTTCCACAAAAATAGCATGTTGGTGAATAGATGTTGAAATTCTTGTAAGGGGTTTTAGACTTGACAAACTTGTTTTTGTAAGCAACCTTCTTTTGGGGCTCTTGGTAGCCAAGACCTTGCTTCCCAATAGAAACCTTGGTTGCTAAAATTTCATCGAGTTTGTCTTTTCCACATGCATGTCTAAGAACAAGTGTATCATTTTCACTTTTAAGTTTCTTGTTTTCATTGTATAGTTTTTCAATATCAATATATAATTTTTCATTTTCTTCTTTTAAGTGCTCAAATTTATATTTTTGATTTTCATGCTTTCCTTTTAGTAAGGTGTTCTCCATAAAGAGTTGATCATTTAATGAAGATTTTTTATCAAGCTCATTCTTCAATTTTCCAAAATCCTTGGTTATCATTTCAAGAGACTTTTTCAATTTTTGATTTTTGAAAACTTCAAGAAGTAGTGCTTTGTTGACTTTTTGACAAGTGTCTATTAATTCATTCATAGTAGGTTGTTCATTTTCATTATCACTTTCACTACCACTACTATTATTACTATCACTACTTTGAACAAGAGTCTAAGATTTGACTTACATTGAGTTTTGAGGAATCACTTGCCATATAGCACACGAAGTTGGACTTCTCATCTCCACTTGATTTGTTGTCTGATGTGTCGCTCAGCCCATCCCAATTTGCACTGAAGCTCTTCTTCTTCTTGTCATCTATTCCTTTTCTTCTATCTTCCTTCTTTAATGATGGACAATGAGTACAAATGTGTCCCTCTTTACCACATTCGAAACATTGAATAGTATCATCATCATTATCTCTTCTTCTTCTGTCTTTATCTCTCTTTGGGGAGGTGCTTCTTCTTGAGCTCCTATTCTTCCGATTGAACTTCCCAAACCTAGAGATCCGTTTGGAGAGGACAGCCACTTCTGAAGTTAGGTTTTCCATACTTAGCTCTCTCTCACTGTCATCTTCTTTGCTTTTGACCCTGGCCTTCAAAGCCACATCCTTCTTCTTAGATTCTTCCTTCTCTTTTTTTTTTTTGCTTTCCTTCTTATTCATCTTCATCTCATGAGTGATGAGGTCATTTAGTTCGAGGGTATCCAAGTCTTTTGATTGTTCTACTGCTATGATCATTGGATCCCATGAGTCAAGAAAGCATCTTAGGAGCCTTTGGACCAGTTCATAATTTGTATAGATTTTTCCTAAAGCATTCAACTCATTTACAATATTAGTAAACTTTGTGAACATGTTGGAGATAGATTTTCCTTCTTGCATCTCAAAGGCTTCAAAATCACTAATAAGCATATTTACTTTAGATTTCTTCAATCGAGTTGTCCCTTCATGGGTTGTCCCAAGTGAGGTCCAAATTTCCATCGCCGTCTTACAAGTCGAGACTATTGAATTCTTCAGGAGAAAGAGCACAAAATAGTAGTGTCGCTCCCTTGGCATCCAATGTAGCCTTTTTCTTGTACGGGACTCCATTCCTTCCTATCCATTGTGGGTTCATTGTACCCATCTTGGATTAACTCCCAAATTTCAAAATCTACGGATTTTAAATATAAAGCCATTCTAATTTTCCAATACCTGTAGTTTATTCCATTAAAATACGGAGGTCTATTTGAGGCATGACCCTCAATATACCCTGAGGGAACTACCAGAAGAGGAAGGGGATTAGATGAGGATGGAGGAAGATCGGCTGCCATGGATCTTTCTCTTGTATATTTTAGGATATAAAATCTCTATTAAGAGCCTTTAGCTCTTATACCAAGTGAAATCCCAAAGGGCAACAACCAAGAGGGGGGTAAATTGGTGTTTTCAAATTTTTCTATTTGAAAAGCTAGGGCAAATGAGTTTGGCCTAATTAGTTCTAACCCTTGTTCAAGTTATATTAAAAATAAAAGGAAAAGAGATTACCAACACCACAAGAGAGAAGATAAAGAGTAAGGAGACCACAAGATGATTTATAGTGGTTCGGTCACAACTTGACCTACTCCACTACCCAAGTACTTCGCCTTTCCTTGGGATTTTCTCCACTATGGTGAGACTCCTTGACGCCGTCTCACAAAGCGTATACACATTCACCACCTCCACAAGGGGACACACCCTTGTATTATAAATCCACTTCCAAAGATGTTCTTCGTTGCACTCCGGCCTTGAAGCAAGAAACTCCTCTGTACAATCTCACATACACATGAAGAGAAGAAGAAAGGAAAAACGAAGAACACTCAAGCCTCTAATAGGCGTATACAACTCTCAAAGCTCACAAGACTCCCAATGATTAATACTCAAAGCTTAGGGAGAACCTCTTGACAAGAAATGAATACAAGTTTAAATGCACAAGAGATTTGAAGAAGAATCCTTTTGATTTTCAAGAGAAAGCTCTAAGTTTGATATTCAAATGTTCAAAAGGTGTTTAGAGAAGGTCTTTGATGGGGTTTAAATAGCCCTAGTTCATTTGGGAGAGAAAAACGGCAAAACTGTAATAAAACTGGGTGGTTGCACCTACCTACTGTACACCCCAACGTCTCTTTTACGGGTCCGCCGTGGTCGACCGAGTCACCGCGGTCGCCTGCCCTTTTTAATTTTCAAAATCTTTATCGCTGAGGTCGACCGAGGTGGTCGCGGTTGCCCGTCGATAGCTTACTATCTTAGAAATATTTTGGCTTAAAAAGGGTTACGCGGTCGACCAAACCTTTGCGGTCGCCCGCCATGGGCTTACTCTTTCTAAAATTCATTTTGCCTAAAAACGTTTCGTGGTCGACTAAGGGGTTGGCGGTCGACCAGCCCGATATATTTCGAGATGTCCTAGAATTCCAGTAAGCATCTCGCGGTCACCCGGTATGTCCCGGTCGACCGGCCCTGAGTGAATATCTGTTTTTAACTTTGAAATTCATGGGCTTTTGGGCCATGGTCTTTGGGCTTTAAACATGTGTTTTCAAATACATTTATGCACTTAGAAAAATGGTTTTAGAGATGATTTGAAAACATTAAAACATGCAAACACAAAATGCCAAGGGGACCCCTATGCATTCTACGAACTATAACCTTGGGTCTTCTTGATCTTCAATCTTGTTTGGCGCTTGCACGATCTTCTCCTTGTCTTGAGATAGTCTTCAAACATGTTCTTGCACTTATGGATCCCTTGATTCTTCGATACACCATACGGCTTGAAGGGAGACTACTAAAACTTGACTTTCTCCAAGACTAGCCCTTATTTTTCTTGCTTCAAGTGTTGACATGAATGAAACCTCTCTAAGTTACAAGACTAGAGAAACCATTAGCAAATTACAATCAATTTGGGTTTGTTGATCATCAAAACAATAGAGGGATGTACCCTTGGGCTTACATAGGGGATTCAGGAACCCAAACCATTTTGGGTCCAAGAAATTTTATTTTATGTGATTTGTCTTTTATATTTCATACAAATTTGGTTGATTTTTCAAATCTAAACATGCATTTAGACTTGTAATGTCCAAGTCTACCACAATAATCACAACAAATAGAAGCATGTGTAGATGGACTAGATTAACAACATAAATGTTTACAATCACAAATATGTTTAGCACATTTTTCTTGAAGGGTCTTATATTCCAACTCATGTTTTTGTTTTTTCAATTTCATCTCCTCAAGTTTATCTTCCAAGCGATCAATTTCATCAGATGAATTAGCTCTTAATTTCTCTTCATCTTCTTTCAAAAAATTAAATTTTTCAATAAGCTCATAGTTTTCATTTTTCAAAACTTTACATTTTTGAACTAAGTTAACATTTTTGTTTATCAAAATTTGGTTAAGTTGACCTAACTTTTCATTTTTGCCCAAATAATCATCAACTTTCATTTTCAAATTTTCAATTTGATTTTGCAACTTGTAAATTGAAGTTTTGAAATTGTTCTCGTTTGCAAAAGACTTTTGAGAAATCTTGTTTTGTCCAAATGTAGTATTTTCCTCAATAGAAGCACTAAGACAAATATTTTTCTCATATAAATTTTTAAGAGTTGTTCATATTTCTTTTGCATTTTTACATGAAGAGATTTTCACAAAAATATCACTAGATATTCCACAACACAATGCAATCATAGCTTTTGAGTTTAAAGAAAATATATTCAAAGCAAGTTTGTTGCATTTTTTAGGTAAGGTGAAGCCTTTATGAATTATGTCAATTATATCATAATCTATAGATTTTAGAAAGAACCTCATTTTGACTTTTCACGATCCATAGTTCGTTCCATCAAAGATGGGAGGAAGAAGATATGATCGTCCTTTCTCAAAATCCATAGGGGTTGTCATTTTAGATCTTTTCTCTTATAGAAATTTGAAATAATTAAAGATCTATAGAAGAGCCTTTAGCTTTGATACCAAGTGAAATCCCACTAGGCAACCCAAGAGGGGGGAAGTGAATTGGCTTTATATGAATTTAAAGATTTAATTCCAAGTTAAAAACAAATTGTTCCAATTTAACAATTAATTCACCACACACAACAATGCCCTTGTTACTTTGCAAGATTAATGCGGAATGAAAATGTAAAGCAAAGTAAAGATCTTACCACATAAGAGAAGGAGTGAGAAGATGGGAGTGCACACAAGATTTATAGTGGTTCGGGAGACACCCTACGTCTACTCTTCCCAAGTTTGGTCTCCTTGGGGAAATCCAATAAAAGTGATCATCCTTTCTTAACGAGTCGGATCGGGAACCCTCTTACAACGGCTTCACCTTTCTTATCGGGTCGAAGCAAAGACCCTCACAATTTTTCACCTTTCTTAATGGGCCGAAGAGTAGGCCCTCAATACAATGATTCACCTTTCTTTGTTGGGCCGAATCGAAGACCCGTGATAGTTGTTGAGACTTTGAAGTACACTTGGATAGCCTATTGTAGGCTTGATTACAACACTTGACGTCACTAAAAATCTCTCAAATAGATGTACAAAGTATAGCCTAATCCACTCTCAAATGATTTCTCAAAATCAAGGCACAAAGCGAAGTGGGAGAGAAAAACCCAAATTTGTTGCAAAGGTGTTTTCTAGGGTTTATTAGAGTTGGAGTATGTTCATCATGCGTTTTAGACCTTTTGAATGGCTATATATGAAGTCCCAACTCAATATGACTGTTTGGGGGGTAAAACAGCCAAAACTGGGTCAAACAGTCAACTAGCCGTTGGGCTACAACGGCTATATTTTTTTTTGTTCCTGGTTGTTTTCTCGGAGCTTCGAGAAATGTGTCGAAGTTCAGAGCTTGGAGATCCGAGACTGGTTTTCTAGTAATCTGCTTCAAAATTGAAAAATTCATATCTCCTTAATTTCATGTCGGATTTCGACATTCTTATACTCTACGGATATGAGAAAAATGAGAGCTATGTGTTAAAAATATTTTCAAAAATATTTAAAAATGTATTAAATAAGTTTTGATAGGATTTTGTTGCTGGTGCAGATTGTTTCTTTAGAATTCTGTTTTGTTCAATGTTGTGTTGAATGCCATATGGGTCCCAACATTTTAGTACACCACCATCGTCATTCACTTATCCATTTAAGTCCTCAAAGGGTGTGTTAGTCTCTTTGGAAAATATATTTTAAGGGATTTTAAGATGTGCCTTGATAGGGTAAAATACAAGAGAGATAGGTGATACAATCTACCCTTTTTACCACTCTCTTGAATGAACTCTTGAGTTAGCCATTACTTGATCTTCTCTTTGAGTGCAAGACTTGCTTTGTGATCTTCAAGGTTGAGCTTCTTTGCTTGACACCTTCCAAGGATGATCCACCATTTGGTTCAAGCTCCTTTGCAAGTAGTTGATCCACAAGCTTTGGCCTTCATTGATCTTCCTTTGTTTGTTCAATGCTTTGAGATGACTAATGTTGAGCTTCTCATTGGTTGATCCTCCAAGGTATGATTGATCCAAGTATGCTTTAGCTCCTTTGAATTGCGTTGGGTCCATCTTCAAGCATAGGCCATCAATGGTGTGTTGGTGCTATCATGGATTAACCTGTGAATTTCTTGTCCATAGCACAACACTCAAGGCAAACAATTAGTCCATAAACGACTAATCAATTTGCGTTTGTAATCATCAAAACAAGGTGATTGAATGAACCCATAGGGAACCCTTGGGCTAACAGGTACAACATAGTGAGGGATCCCAAATGCCTTCCAAACTAACCAAAATGCTTGAGTTGCTATTGTAAGCCCAATGGTTCCCACCTTGGCATTCCCATCTTATTTTGATGATTCCAATACACAAGTGATTTAAGATCAGTAATATGTTTGAATGTCTAAGTTGTTGATCATATTGGTGTTAAGATAAGATTGCTTGGATTGAGGCCAAGAAGCTCTCATTGAACCACATTCGGAAGGCCAAAGACATCGAAGATCCAAGACGATTGAAGACTTGGAGAATCGACATTGAAGATCAAAGTCATTTTAGAATGTATACGATCCAATCTTAGTTTAGATTTTAAGAGGCATAAATAATGTAATCAAACACACTCCCTAAATGCTTAAGTGATTGTCCTTGTGGTGTTCCAATACTTTGGAACCCTCATAACAATCCCAACTTGGTGTAAAGTTGAAAGCCCAAAAACAAGAATTGAAAATCTGCTTGACAGAGGCTTCTCGAAACTCCGAGAGAATTCTCGGAACTCCGAGAGATTCCTCGGAGCTCCGAGAAATGGTCCAGTAGCTTTTTTCCAATTTCTGTTTGTATTCCCGGAACTCCGAGATTTTTTCTCGGAACTCCGAGACCACTATAACGGGAAGAAATAGAGCCGTTGGTAACTTTGCAAGATTTACGACAATGCCACCAAACGGTCATATTTGGGTTTTTCTATATATATGGGTATTCCCACCTTCCCAATCATCAATCCTAACACTCAAAAACACTACTTGAATATCCAAAGAGTGAATCAAACTTGTTTATGCCTCTCATCCTCTTGAATTAGGATTTGGATCATTAGGCACAAATTTGTACATCTTCTACTTTTTGTAAACCCTTGTGTGGGATTTTTTGTTTCCTTCTTTCTTATTCCAAACATTGTATTCGGGCGAGTGTTCGGAGAAGAGTAGCCCACTCTCCGTGGAGAAGATCGCCACCAAGGTTATAGGCAGTTGGGATTGTAATCGGCATTGATCTTCGCCGAAGCTAAGAAGATCACATAGTGAAGCCATCAACGGGTTTGGTTGGTGGAGTGGAGTAGGCCTCGCGTTTGGAGGACCGAACCACTTTAAATCTCGGGTGCACTCTCTCTTATCTTATTGGTTTATATTTGCATTTGCACCTTTAGATTTAACTTGTGTGCTTGAATTTCATCTGGATCTCTTAATCTTCTAAATTTGGGTTAAAGTTTTCAAAAGCTTAAAACTTGTTAGCAACCTAAATTTTTCCTCCTCATAAGTTGCCGTACTTGGGACCACCCTTGAGATTTTCACTTGGTATCAGAGCCTTGGCTCTTAAAGGATTTTCGTGTCTTAAAATCTTTGGTAAATTATTCTTTAAAATTTCAAACAAGGGAAAGATCATAAGATCTTTGGCAACTTTCTATTTGTGAAATGGCAAATATAAATGGAACCGGACTTCCGGAAGGCCATTCCACAACTAGACGTCCTTTCTTTAATGGGTCCAACTATGGACATTGGAAGACAAGGATGCGCATCTATCTTCTTTCGATAGATGTGGAACTTTGGCATATTGTTGAAAATTGATACATTTTGCCTTCCAAGCCATTTGAAGAATGGAATGTTGAAGATAAAAGGCATGCAAATTTAAATTACAAAGCTATAAACTCTTTGTTTTGCGCCTTATCTACGGAGGAGTTCAATAGAGTAGCTCTTTTTTATTCCGCCAAGCTTATTTGGATACACTTGTCGTTACCCATGAGGGAATATCACAAGTCAAAGATTCCAAAATAAACTTGTTAAAGAACAAATATGAAATGTTTAGAATGGATCAAAATGAAAGTATTTCCGATATGTATACCCGATTTTCTAAAATATCTATTGAATTAGCAAATCTTGGTAAATCTTATCCTACTGATGAGCTTGTGAGTAAGTTACTTAGGTCACTTCCTCCTTATTGGGACCCAAAAGTCACAGCCATCCAAGAATCAAAGAATCTCAAGACGCTAACCATGGAGGAGCTTGTAGGATCTCTTATCACTCATGAGATGCTCCTCACTAGCCATCAAGAAGAGAAGAAGCCGAAAGAGAAAGAAGGAGAAAGTCGATCTCTAGCTCTAAAGGCCTCCAAGACGGACTCATCATCAAGTGATGCGGATAGCGATGAAGAAGAAGCTTTAAGGAAATTTAAAAGCTTATGGAGAAAGAAGCATAAAAAGGATAAAAATAAGAAGAAAGAAGAAAATGTAGTAGAAGGAGGATTAATGTGTTATAATTGCAAGAAGACGGGACACAAGAGACCGGATTGTCTACTTCTAAAGTCATCTTTCTCAAAGTACAAGGGAAAGAAGGATTGGAAGAAGAACAAGGCTCTTGTAGCCGGTTGGGATGCTACAAGCACGTCGGGCAAAAGTTCAAGTGAAGGGGAAGATAATAAAGATGATCTTTGCCTCATGGGTTTCTCCCATGAAGTTGAGGTAAATTCTAACCCCTCTTATAATTCATCAAGTAGTGATAGTGAAAAAATATCTTATGATGAATTGTGCTCAACCTTGCATTCTCAAATTTCAAAAAATAAAGTTCTTAAAAAATCTATTTCTAAATTAGAAAATGAACTTAATATTTTGAAAAATGAGTCATCTTCTTCCATATCTCAAACTAAAGTAAAAATTAAAAATTTTAAACTTGAGATTGAAACCCTTAAGGATACTTTGGATGAGAAAACTTGCCAATTAGCACAACTTCAAAATGTGGCAAGCTCCTCCAAATCTTATGAAGAAGAATTTAATAATTATTTAAATCAATTAACACATCTTCATAATGGAAATGAAAGGTTAAGATTATGTCTCCATGGATTCCTAAATGGTGACAAAATTATTGACATAATCTTGGAGAAGACTAGCTAAAGATATAATCATGCAATTTATGATAGGACTAGCCTATCTAACCCTCATGTTAGATGCCATTATTGCAGAATTAATGGTCATTACCAATTCCAATGTGCATCTAAGATTAGGGATTGTGGTGGAACCAAGAAATCTTGGGGTCCCAAAGCCCCCATATGATTCTATTCATATGTTCTTAGATTAGGGGCTTTTGCTTAAAATTGAATATCTTTTAATGATTAATTAAGTATCCCCTCTTATGTTGAATAAAAATTCTAAATAGCGGGAGTTTTATATTTGTCTTTTTCCTTGAAAAAGATGGAGCTTAAAATTGTAAATTTTATCCCTTTGATTTCCTTTTACCCCATCTTTTTGATAGATGCCAAAGGGGGAGAGAAATCTAGTGTAAGGAAATATATGCATGCTTTTATTGAAAATCTCTTGTGCTTGTCATCATCAAAAATGGGGAGATTGTAAGCCCAATGGTTCCCACCTTGGCATTCCGATCTTATTTTGATGATTCCAATACACAAGTGATTTAAGATCAGTAATGTGTTTGAATGTCTAAGTTGTAGATCATATTGATGTTAAGACAAGATTGCTTGGATTGAGGCCAAGAAGCTCTCATTGAACCACATTCGGAAGGCCAACGACATCGAAGATCCAAGACAATTGAAGACTTGGAGAATCGCCATTGAAGATCAAAGTCATTTTAGAATGTATACGATCCAATCTTAGTTTTGATTTTAAGAGGCATAAATAATGTAATCAAACACACTCCCTAAATGCTTAAGTGATTGTCCTTGTGGTGTTCCAACACTTTGGAACCCTCATAACAATCCCAACTTGGTGTAAAGTTGGAAGCCGAAAAACAAGAATTAAAAATCTGCTTGACATAGGCTTCTCGGAACTCCGAGAGATTCCTCGGAGCTCCGAGAGATTCCTCGGAGCTCCGAGAAATGGTCCAGTAGCTTTTTTCCAATTTCTGTTTGTATTCCCGGAACTCAGAGATTTTTTCTCGGAACTCCGAGACCACTATAACGGGAAGAAATAGAGCTGTTGGTAACTTTGCCAGATTTACGACAATGCCACCAAACGGTCATATTTGAGTTTTTCTATATATATGGGTATTCCCACCTTCCCAATCATCAATCCTAACACTCAAAAACACTACTTGAATATCCAAAGAGTGAATCAAACTTGTTTATGCCTCTCATTCTCTTGAATTAGGATTTGGATCATTAGGCACAAATTTGTACATCTTCTACTTTTTGTAAACCCTTGTGAGGGATTTTTTGTTTCCTTCTTTCTTATTCCAAACATTGTATTCGGGCGAGTGTTCGGAGAAGCGTAGCACACTCTCCGTGGTGAAGATCGCCACCAAGGTTATAGGCGGTTGGAATTCTAATCGGCATTGATCTTCGCCGAAGTTAAGAAGATCACATAGTGAAGCCAGCAACGGGTTTGGTTGGTGGAGTGGAGTAGGCCTCGCATTTGGAGGACCGAACCACTTTAAATCTCGGGTGCACTCTCTCTTATCTTATTGCTTTATATTTGCATTTGCACCTTTAGATTTAACTTGTGTGCTTGAATTTCATCTTGATATCTTAATCTTCTAAATTTGGGTTATAGTTTTCAAAAGCTTAAAACTTGTTAGCAACCTAAATTTTCCCTCCTCATAAGATGTCGTACTTGGGACCGCCCTTGAGATTTTCAGCTATTTTTCACTTACGATTGTAACTAGCTAAAATGCAACTATACTTACATAACGCTGACTTTGGTCATTGCATTTTTAAACGAGTGCCATGAGAAACCTTCAAAAAAATCATTTTAAGAAACTCATGATGGAAAAGGAAAAAGGAAAATGCATCAAAAATAAGGAAAGAAAACAAAAGAATCTTATTTCTAATGAGTTGTAGGTTGCATGTGGATTATAAGGCTAATGAACTACAAAAATTAAGTGCTTTTCTTGAGCCATTATAACATCCATCTAATTAAAGTTAAGAAGACTCATCATTCAGAAAGAAAGCTAAGAAGATGCATGAACATCCATTATAAAAAAGTATAATAGACCAAGTAAAGGTTGAAAGATCATAAAAATAGAAAAAAATAGAAGAAGGGTAACAAAAAAGCTGAGATGTGTTACTTCGATGATACTTTGAGGAAGGCTTCTTAGAGCTTGGTGTTTGAGGTTCAGCTTCGATAGGGTCCAATCCATCTGCAATTGAAGAAAAACTAAACAAAAATAATACATCAATCGCCTAAAACCTTGATCGTAACATGATTACCGAACTAACAAAAAGGAAGTAAAATCAGGAAGAAGAAGAAAAAGGAAGTCAAATTAGGAAGAAGAAGAAGATATTGAAGGGTTTACGTAGAAAAGACACTTGCAAAAAAGCCTTTGCCCTTTTCAGTCCATCTGCCAGTGAATAAAAAGGAGAAATACATCAATCTCCTGAAATGGTAGTGAAAAACCCTAACCAAGGGATTGTGTCTGTGCAAGCACTATAGATCGCAATTGAATCAACCAAACTGCCGTTTGTTTGTAGTCGTTCTCAACGTGTCTTGAAAATCTTGAAAATGGGCAAATTCTACTTTGCTGTGGAGTGGTAAACCAGAGAAACATGCGGCATCATGAATTTACAATTGCAGTTGAGAAGCACCTGGTTTAAATTCGATCAATATTCATAGAAGATTCAGGAGAGATAAGCACTAAAATGGTTCTGAGATAAATGTGGGACCCGATCTCGAGGCGGGACGGTGGGATGAGACTCCGCGGCCTCTCGATCTCCACATGAGTTGGAGAGCTCCGCAGTGGCTCTCTGAGATAGTGCCCTCACAACATGAATCTATGGCATTCGGTACCACTTGATTCAGAGTAAACTCGGAACCAAGTCGTACCTCAATATAACATCCCCACACATATCCAAGGATATGATGGGAAGCTAAAAAAGAAGAGTCACCATCCAGGATTAGGCCTGGAACCCATAAAGTACTCTGTGCAATGGATAACAAAAAATGAAAAGGTCCGTGCCTGGTTACGAGTGGAGAAGGTGTTAGGCACCCCACTCGCCCGAGGAACTCGGTCTCTTATGCCATTTTTATCATCTTTGAAGAATTTTGGGCGAAAACGTGTAATGGGAACCTACATCCCCGAGAAGAGCGACCTATCTAAAGCATGCATGGCTCGGGGAAGGGTAATCACATCCACAAAAGAAAAGTAAAGACAACCATGACCTAAGGAGGGTTAATATCAGTATCACCTATGTTAGAGTTGGTGCCTTAAAACCTAGTATATTTCGCATGTTAATCAGTAAAAGTTTCTTTTCATGACAATTTATGGGTAACTAACAGTTAAATATGTGTGATATGTTATTTATCATTGACACGTATTGTCCTTAGGTAGCAAAGTAGGAAACCCATGCTCATGGATTCACAGATCCTAGGGAGCAAGGAGATATGGGATTTCGGTTCTTTGCAGACCTTAATAGTTCCTAGTTGGGGTTGAGGTTGGACACATCCTCCTATATACAACTAGCATCTATCTTGTCTACATGCACGAGATATGGAGTGACTTATTTCAGTCACTTGGGTAGGGGACCCTAAGCAAGATAGAATGGGTACGACAATGAGATTGCGTACTGAACATGATCACAATAGAATAGCTTGTGGAAAGGAGACAGTTGAATTATTCTACAAGACAGGACCCTTTACATGTCCTTTGACTTAAGGGGTCATATTGGTCTGTTGGCGAGTCTTATTTTTAGTCTATCTAATCGTGATTCTCTTGGAGTCACCAGAAGGTAGTAATGGACTGTTGGACAAACCTTCGAGGTCAATAGTGAGACCTAACATGGAATTCTCCAGCTATTTAATAGGATAACATCTACGGTTTTGGTCAGAGCAGTAGGCCTAGAAAAATACCTGGCCAGGTGGATTTGATAAAGTGTTTATCAAAAAGGATTTCACAAAATAAGTTTTGAAATGGTTTTACCAAATACATTTGCAGGACAACACTGCTTAACTGAAAGGTATACCGTGAGTGAGCCCAGGGGGTAGTTGATGTCCACCCTCCGTAGGACTCAACTCGGTAGATGTGGACAAGGAGAAAGGACTTGCACATTTGATGTGATTAGGGGTATGATAATTTGACAGATATCTTCAGGGTTACGTCTTGATGGAGGCGATTGTAGCATTAGCTATGGAGCAATAATCGCAGTGGGGCCCACTTGTGGGTTCTGCAGGATCTACCATTGAATCCCTGCTACGATCCCACTCACTACTTGATTGACCGATTATTATCTATTAGATAGAGATCATGCATTTGTTTACACGAACTAGTTTCATGGCATTGGATGCATTGAAATGATATACACAATGTATATAATGTATATGCACTACGGGATACATTGGAAATACCAAAATGGTTAAGTATTAACCATAAGGGTATTTTGGGATATCCTAAATTATATTGGAGCTTTAATCCTATTGGATAGGCTTGGATTGCATTAACTTATTTTAGAACTCATTTTCTATGAAGATTGGAATGTCATGAGGGTCCCATAATGATGGAACACCACATGGTCATTCACTAATCCAATTAGGCTCTAAGGGTGTATTGTAGTCTCTTTGGAAAATATTATTTTTCACTAGTTTCAGGGGTTTAAACAATGTGCCTTGACAAGAGAAAATGCAAAAGAGATAGAAATACATTTTATGCTTTCTATCACTCTCTTGAACTCTTCTCCTGAGCTGGGATCTTCTATAGTTGACCTTCCATGCTTGACATCTTCAAGTTGTGGTACAAGCTTCTTGGTCCTTTGCATTAGTTCTTGATCCTCCAACTTTGGTCTTCATGATCTTCTCTGTATGTTCAATGCTTTGAGATGATTGTTGAACTTCTCCTTGGTAGATCCTCCAAGGTGTGGTTTGTCCAAGTATGCTCTGGCTCCTTTGTCCATTGGTTGGTTCATCTTCAAGCATAGGCCAACAAGGTGTGTGCTAGTATGATTTGACTTGTGTACAACCTGTCTAAAGCACAACACTCAAGACAAATGATCAGTCCATAAACGACTAATCAATTTGCGTCTGTTAATCATCAAAACAAGGTGATTGGATGAACCCATGGGGAACCCTTGAGCTTACATCCTGGTTTAGGCATCAGAGAAAGGCAAGAAATATCCTGTTCAGACATGATGGAGATGTCAAGTCTCAAGCAATGAGTACTGGAAAGAAGAAAACCTCAAGTGATGAACAACAGTGAAAGGAGAAATTTTCAGGCTTAGCCATTATCCTATCTTTATTCTAAAGAAAGAACCCATGCCAATCCAAATTCCCCTTTTACTTATCCTGGTTTTGCTTCCTTGAAACTCTTGTCATCGAAACACAATACAATAGGGGCATCTTTTATTACTTGCGTCATAAAAGATGTCAAGCACACAAAAGGCAATCAGTGCTAATGTCTTCAGTAAGTTGAGATAAGAGAGGTACGAGTATATTTTGAGCCAAGCTTTCAAACTCTTAGTTGAGTCTATTCTCTAGCATAGTCAATGTTTCAGAAAATTAGTTTTTCCAATGGAGTTTAAAATTTGCTCCTGTAGTCTTCAAACCCCCGTAGAATTCTGTTCTCCTGACAAAAAAAGGGGGGGGCAATACCCAAAACCCCATCAAGTTACCTGAGTCTGGTTCTCAGCAAGGAACTCGCACTCCCATTGTTCTTGGCAAAAGACGATCAATCCCTCGGTGGAATAGATAAAAATTCTAATGTTCGTGTACCTCCTAGCCGTTAGTATGTAAGCCCAATGGTTCCCACCTTGGCATTCCCATCTTCTTTTGATGATTCCAATACACAAGTGATTTTATATCACTAATATGTTTGATTGTCTAAGTTGTAGATCATGATTGTGTTAAGACAAGATTGCTTGGATTGAGGCCAAGAAGCTCTCATTGGACCACATTCGGAAGGCCAAAGGCATCGGAGATCCAAGACGCATGAAGACTTGAAGCATCGCAATTGAAGATCAAAGTCGTTTAGATTGTATAAGATCCAATTCTAGTTTTGATTTTAAGAGGCATAAATGAAGTAAATCACACACCCCTAAATGTTTAAGAGATTGTCCTTGTGGTGTTCCAACACTTTGGAACCCTCATAAACAATCCCAACTTGGTGTAAAGTTGGAAGCCCAAATGAATAAGAAACAAAAATGAAAAACCAGTTGCATATAGGCTTCTCGGAAGTCCGAGATAATTCTTGGAGCTCCGAGCTGGGAACTCCGAGAGAATCCTCGGAACTCCAAGAAATGGTCCAGTAACATTTTTCAAACTTCTGTTTATATTCCCGGAACTCCGAGAGAAATTCTCTGAACTCCGAGACGACTATGTCGAGAGCAAAAATATAGCCATTGGGGTTTTTCCTAGAATTACCACTATGCCCTTCAAACGGTCATATTTGGGTTTTCTATATATATGGGAGTTTGAAACTCCACAACCATGAATCCTAACACTCTAAAAACTTATTGGAATATCCTAAGAGTGTATTAAGCTTGTTTATGCCTCTCATCCTCTATAATTAGGATTTGGATCATAGGCTTCAAATTTGTACATCTTCTTCAAACTTTGTAAACCCTTGTGAGGGATTTTTTGTTCTTTCTTTCTTGTTCAAACAATTGTATTCAGGCAAGTGTTCAGAGAAGCGAAGCCCTCTCTCCGTGGTGAGGATTGCCACCAAGGTTAAAAGATTGGAATTGTAATTGGCACCGATCTTCGCCGAAGTTAAGAAGATAAACATAGTGAAGCCATCAACGGGTTTGGTTGGTGGAGTGGAGTAGGCCTCACGTTTTGTGGACCGAACCACTTTAAATCTCGGGTGCATTCTCTCTTATCTCTTGCTTTATATTTGCATTGCACTTAGGATTTAACTTGTATGCTTAATTGCCTTTTTGACCTCTTAAATCTTCAAAATTGGGTTAGAGTTTTCAAAAGCTTAAAACTTGTTAGTAACCTAATTTTTCCTCCTCATAAGTTGTCATTAGAATAGTATTTGGGCCTACCCTTGGAATTTCAGGAGAACAACCTTTCCACAGGTCCATCTAACTGTTATTCTGGTGAGAAGCCTTTTCACAGGCTTGTCATACCTTTGATCCCCATATAGTCTCGTGTAGGCCTCGGTTTGATCAAAATATCCTTGACTTTTTGGTTCATTCGCAACCGGGTCGATCTTTGAGCTTTTGATTCATTCGTAGTCAAGCTAGTGTTCTCGACTTTTCGGTTAATCTGTAACTGGGTCAATCCTTCAACTTCTGATTCCGTCAAGTTATTATCTCTTTGGTTCATTCACTTCCAAGTCAATATTTTTCTCCTGATTCGTTCGCATTCAGGTTAATATCTCTAACTCTCCTGCTCATTCGTAGTCAAGGAAAGTTTGCAAATACTCAGCTATTCAAATAAAATTTAAATGACATCTAGTCAAATTCATATCAAAAGCACTCGGCGTTCTGCTTGTTCGCAACCGGGCCAAAATCTTAGGCTCTTCGGCTCATTCACAGTCAGGTCTATTTTTCTGATTTCTTGACTCATTCGCAGTCAAGTTAATCTCTCTGACTTCGGTTCATTCGCAACCATGTAATCGTTCTGACCTTTTTGGTTCATTCGCAACCGGGCCAAAATCTTAGACTCTTTGGCTCATTTGCTGCCAAGTTTCTTGCTGATTTCTTAGTTCATTCGCAACCAAGTCATTTTTCTGGTCTTATAGGTCATTCGCAACTAGGCTAATATCCTTGACTCTAACTCCTTCGCAGTCAAGTCAATCCCTTGCTTTTCGATTCATTCGCAACCAAGCAAATTTCTGACTTTTTTGGGTTCATTCGTAACCAAGCAAATTTCGTAGACGAGTCATTCTTCGGGTCATTCGCAACTAAGTCATTTTTCTGGTCTTATAGGTCATTCGCAAATAGGCCAATATCCCTGACTCTGACTCCTTCGCAGTCAAGTCAATCCCTTGCTTTTTAGTTCATTCGCAACCAAGCAAATTTCTGACTTTTGGGTTCCTTCGCAGTCAAGTCAAAGTTCCGACTTTTTGGTTTACTCACAACCAGGCAAATTTCTGACTTTCATGCTCCTTCGCAGTCAAGTCAAAGTTCCGGCCATGTGGTTCATTCGCAACTAGGCCAGTTCCTGATTCTTCAACTCATTCGCAGTTAAGACATTATTTTGGATTTGCAGTCAAGACATTATTCTGGTCTTCTGGTCCAATCGCAACCAGACCAATATCCTTCCCGGCTTTCTCGCAGCCAAACTAGCCATTCGACCCCGATTCGCTCACAATCATAGATTGTAATATTAAATAACCGAAAGTGCACGGATCGTGTAAATACGGGTCGAACTCAGGGAAGAGAAATCTAGTTGTCAATCCTATTTTTTTACCGATTAGAATACTAGCTATGATATAATGTTGCTTAGAATGGACTCAGGATTTCCGTGGACTTAGACCTCGGAGCCAACACTATATATAAGCGTATATTCTATTCAATCTAAGAATCAAATTCAACTAAGATCTTTTTTATTTAAAATCCTAATTTAGGCAAAGTGTACCAAATTTTAATGATCTCTTTTAACTACTTATCTAATTTAATTAGAAAACCAAAATTCTAAGGGCCTAAGTAAATTGGAAAATTGCAAAAGTAATTTGGAATAGTGTAAAAACCTTAATTCAATATAAAAGATTACTTAGGGTTAGAATCCACCATGGGTTTGGATTAGATTGATTAATTAAAATAATTTATGTGTATTGAATTGTATATTTGCTAATTAGTCTATGGGAAATAAGATCAATGGATGTCATTGCCCATGAGTAATTTATCAAAGACACACTCCAATTTTAAAGGCTATATAAATATTTATAATGTTCATAGCAATCACTCATACGAAAGGGGAAAGCCAATGGCATGAATGATTGGTACGCAACAATTATAAACCATTCATACCATTAAATTTAATTAAAAACCTTTCTCCTTCCCCATGGTTTCATCTAAACCCTAAGTATATAGGATTTAGTTACTCATGAAGAAAGTCGAAGAAACAAAAATAAAAAGTAAAAAGAAGAGAATTGTCATTAAGAACTTGAGAAGGAAAAAGAAAACAAAAAGAACTCTTCTTTAATTGAAATTGAAAGCAAAAATACATCAAATTATAATTTAAAATAAAGAGCAAAATAAGAAAAAGTTATTCTTTTTCTCCTTCAATGGTTGAATCATTGTCTTCCTTCAAGCCTTAATCGGATTCCTCTCGTCGATACGAGTCCAACGGATCCGACCACACGAGAATTCGAGCTAAAACGAAGAAGTTATGGTCCGTTGAAGTTTTAGAAAATAAAATAAAAAAAACTGCTGAAGACGCGACTAGACAAGACGAGACTAAAAATTTAAAAAGATGGGAGAGAGTTCAAGAGAGATTGATATATAGATTTTGGGTGAGAAATGTTGCTAAATTAAGGGATTGAAAAAGATGTAAAGTGGAGATTAAAAAGCTAATGTTAAGAAACAAATGAAAGGACAAGATTAAGGCTTGAATGGGCTTTCTATATCTCTTCTAAAAAACACATGGGTTACTTTCCTTTTTTTTTCCAAAGGTTTGTCAAAAACCTTCTAATTATTTTGTCAAGCAACTTTCTAAATGGTAGAAAAATAATGAAAAGTTTCCAAGTTGAGGAATATGTGCATGAAATGACCAAATTGTCCCTATCTTTCGAATGAATTGCAACCATGCCATATACTTTCGCAAATGGCAAATCTACCATTCCTTTGTAATGCACATAAACAACAAATAATTCCCGTCTCCTCTCTTGATCATTTCAATCTCAACCATTAGAATTAAGATCATTTCTCTTCTTTTGTTTTTCATCATCCATCGTTGAAATTTCATCTTTCAAAGCAAAGTAAGGGGGTGTGGCATTATCAATTTGATCCTACTAAAGCATCATGCTAATTCGGCCAACTAAGGCATCTTGGAACTTTGGATTCTCATGGCAAATGGTCATTTCTTCACTATTTTCATACGTTAAGCTCCATTTCCTTCATAATTCCAATAAAAACCCTGAAACAACAAAAACAACAAAAATACCTTAGTAGCACCTCTTAAAATATAAAATATACATGCATCCTACCACTATCATTCACACATAAATGTGTTCATCAAATTCCCTCATACTTAAGCTTTGCTTGTCCTCAAGCAAACAAGAAAAAATAACAAAATCGAAACAATAAAAATAAAATCCTAACTCATTTTCATAGGAATCACGATTGCACTTAGCATGTACAACAAGCCTTTAAACCCCTAGGTTACCCTAGTGGACGAGTTGTGTCTCGTGAGTGTTTGCAGTGAATATACACACAAAATTCTAAAAATTTAACTTTCTAAAAATAAAACTTTCTTTTACAAATCCAAAATATAGAATAAAGCCAAATATAACTCTTTCCTTTGCTTTAATATTTTACTCAAGATAGAAACTTTTAGAATACCCCCATACTTGATTTTTATCATCCCATTCTAAGTTGTGAAATTCGACATATATCTTAATTAAGGAATCTTAATTTATATTTATCACACTTTGCCCTCATAGATAAGATTCTTATGTCATCTATGCCATAAAAGAAATTGAATTGGAAACTTGATAGAAAAGTAGACACTTATATGGTTCCACCATTCTTTCCACTTTTTCCAATACTTACTAAATATTGAAACTCAATTTTAATCTTCTACTGCCTTTGGCGTGAATGACATGCAGGGCATACACCAGACACCCATGTTACTAAGCAGTGTCAGACTAATCTTTCTAATTTTGCATATATCAAAGATATTGATGCATATGAGTTCAATCTTACTTTTGATCATGTGCAATGCTTTGACTTATTAAGCTTTCTAATAGACCCATGAAATGAGTTTTCACTCAATTGCTCTCAAGCCAGTTGGCTTTAAGGAACTAGGTGTAGAACACCCCTCAGACTTACTTGCTCAAGTCAAAAATGCTACAAGTCAAGACTAGATCAAAAAGTACTTTCCCTTTTTTTTTTTCTTTTTTTTTTCTTTTTCACCTTTCTTTCCTTTTTTCACTTTACCATATAAGAGCCAACATTCTATTCTTGTCTCCTAATCAAACCTTTTATAAACAAGATTACAAAAGAAATCAAACCTATAAGTAGAAAGCGTTCTTTTTAGTTTCTCAAATTCCAAAATTAAAATATAGACTAATTTTCTTTCTTAAAACAAAAAAGAGAAATATCATACTTTAAACTATATAAAAGACTCACAAAAGAAAAGTTTACAAAAGACTACCCCCCCATACTTAAATCTTGCAGTGTCCTCAATGCATGCAAAAATAGAAATAAAAACAATGACAATGAAGAGAGAGGCGCACCTAATATGATCAAGAAAACATGAAATAAAGAGGATCATGGAGACCCATAACCTCTTCCAAATTCTCATATTGTATTTCAATGTAGGCTTTTGATCTACGAAGGGCAACATTTGGATGGCTTCCTTCATCACAGGATTAGCCTTTCTTTGGGGTTCCCTTGAAGGTTTGGAACCCTCAATGAATTCTATGTGGGGTTGCTCAATAGAAGGACTCATTCCTTTGATATCGGCCATTATCCAATCAATGGCTTCTCTAGTAGCTTTTAACAAGTTAAATAACTCTTCCTCTTCACTTGAGGTTAGATCCGCAATTAATTCAGAAAAAGTTTGAATTTCACCTATAACCCCCATATTTTGGATTTGAAGGCAAAGGCTTCAAATCTATCCGTATGGCCTCTTCAATGAATGGCTTTGGAAGGGATGTAAATATGGGTCCTCTTGGCTCTATTTGATGGATGCTAAGAGCATCAGAAAAGAAGTCTCCCCCTCCTACATCTCCCAATTCTTTCGAGCATTCTTGAAAACCTGCATCAAAATCGATTTCAAAATTAGCTTCTACATCGTCACGAAATAAATGCAACATATTGATTTCTTCATGTAATTTCGGTTGCTTACCTAGCCTAAATATATTAAAATCTACAGACGTGTTGCCAAAAGATAAATTTCATTAGGCCATTCCTACAATTAATTAAAGAGTTGCTAGTAGCAAGGAAAGGCCTACCAAGGATAATAGGAATTTGATCCTTGATATTAGTAACAGGTTCCGTATCTAACACAACAAAATCAACGGGAAATAGAAAATCTCCTACTTTAACTAATACATCCTCAACCATCCCTTTGGGTGTCTTGATTGATCTATCCGCCAAGTGGAGAGTGACAGTGGTTGGTTTGAGGTCCCCTAGTCCTAGTTGTTTAAATACAGAAAAAGTCAAAAGATTTACACTTGCACCCAAATCCAAAAGAGCATGTTCAATTTTTGTGTTACCAATAGTGCAAGAAATAGTAGGATATCCCGGGTGTAGACACCCCATTTTGTTTTGTTTTAATCAACAAAGAAATTAGTGTGTTAAATCCATGTGAGAACCCCCTCTATCATTGATTTATATGTTTTAGGTCATTAATATCTTGATCTGACTTTACGGATCATCAATCGGGACAAAATAAGCTAGGGTCACTTCATAGCCCGGACCCTGATTCCATTCCGAGACCCGATTTCCGTAAATCGTTAGATCAATGGCAGATCTTGACCTGGGTCTAACCATCCAAAATCACCTAACCTCTCCTCTCATCCTAACCATCCAAACCTCACCTAACCTCACCTAACATCTCCTCTCATCCTAACCATCCAAACCTCACCTAACCTCACCTAACCTCACCTAACCTCACCTAACCTTACCTAACCTCACCTAACCTCACCTAACCTCACCTAACCTCCTATCCCATTCTCCTATAAATACCCTCTCATCCCACCATCCAAAGGAGGAGGAAGAAGAAAAGAAGAAAAAGAACCCCTCTCTTAGAAAATTCATCCCTCTCCCTCATCTCTTCAAGGGTTCGGCCATCCTTGCCGGATCGGGTGATTTTATACGTTGGGTGATATATATCAAAAGCAGTCATTATCAAGCAAGGAATCATCTTCAAGGAATTAACATCAAAGAAAAATCAAACACAAAGTGGGTTTCCAAAGAGGTAGGCATTTATTTCAATTCTATGTAGGGTCTGTTTTCATGCATATCTTTTACTTTAAAAGAAAAACCATGTTAGGAAGCATGTAGGGTCCGTTTTCCCCCTGGTTAGCCTCTGGTTAGACCCTGGTTGCACCCAGGTTCACTGCTGGTTGCACCCAGGTTCGATGCTGGTTGCACCCTGGTTCCCTACTGGTTGCACCCTGGTTCCCTGCTGGTTGCACCCTGGTTCCCTACTGGTTCGCACCCTGGTTCCCTACTGGTTGCACCCTGGTTCCCTGCTGGTTGCACCCTGGTTCCCTACTGGTTCGCACCCTGGTTCGATATTGGTTCGCACCCTGGTTCCCTGCTGGTTCGCACTCTGGTTAGACCCTGGTTGCACCCAGGTTCGCTGCTGGTTGCACCCAGGTTCCCTCCTGGTTGCACCCTGGTTCCCCTGCTGGTTCGCACCCTGGTTCCCTGCTGGTTCGCACCCAGGTTCGCTGCTGGTTGCACCCAGGTTCCCTGCTGGTTGCACCCTGGTTCCCCTGCTGGTTCGCACCCTGGTTCCCTGCTGGTTCGCACCCTGGTGCACCCTGGTCCGCACCCTGGTTTGTACCCTGCTTCCTCCTGGTTAGACCATGGCTAGTCTCGGGTTTGCTCCTAACTTAGACCCAACTCACTAAACCCCATACCCATAAGCCTTAAACCCTATAACCGAGTCACATCAACCCAAGCCATACCTTTGTCCACTCACTGAGGCACACCATTTATCCATAAATCTGGTTACATTAAATCTAACCCAGCCAGGCCACCTGCAGCTTAAGTCAAATCGCCCCAATACAATCCAACCAAGTGGGATCCCAACCCAGCTCAACTGAGTCAACTCTAGCCAACCTCCCTAGTCGAGTTGACCCAACTCTCTAGTCGAGTATGCTCAACCTCTTTAACTAATTGGACTCTCCCCTTAGTTGACTCAATCCAATTCCTTAATCAACCCATCCCAATGCAACCGAGTCGCATTCGACCAAGTTGCGGCCTTCCATGTCACAACCGAGTCATTCCCCTATTCTACTAATGCCCTTTTACACCTAATAGAACTTCCTCCCTTTTGCCTAACCAAGTCATATCCCAACACAATCTGAGTCGCATGTTTGAATCCATTTGGCCGAATCTCATAAGCCCGCCCATTTTGAATTCCCAAAATTCAAACCCTTGATGATTCCTGTATGCTCAATTCTTTGATGCAAATTCCCAATTCCAAAATCCCATTGCTAAATCAATGTTTCTGAATCTCAAGTCCAATGCTCAAATACAAACCCGATTCCTGATCCAAATACCAATCCTGTTTTCCAAAATCCAAGCAACCTCCCCAGCGGAACTACGTGTGGCTTGATCCCCATCGCGGGGTACGTAGGCAATTTGGCACTCCCAAGTTCAGTCGCACCTTTCTCTATCTTTCTCATTCCCTCACACTATTTCATCATCTCTTCCATCCCTTTTTTCACTAACCTCAAGAACTGAAATCGATTCACCTCGTGTCTCTCGGAACCGTTGGATTACGGTTTCCGTCGTAAGGACCCTTAGAGCCCAATTTAGGAACACCGGTGTCGTGTCGTGTCCTAAGTTTTAGGGAGTCTTAGGTTTTAGGGAGTCCTAGAGTTAGGAGTCCAGCCTCATCACGGACGTTTGCTATGTATAGCAACCGTGCCATAGGTCTAGTTACACTAGTCACCCAATCTTTCCCTAGGACAAGCCTAGTAAACTAGGATGTAGGCAAACCTGCATTAGTCTAAGGGACCATTTGCATTTAGATGAGAATCATATAGCATCTTAGATGAAATCTTAAGATAATAAAATCCTCAACTTGAATTAAATAACTTCTCCTAAAACTGTTGAAACAGTCAATCCCGTCTAGGTCGGTGTCCTAGTTGAGTTAGGCATAAGTAGCTTAGCTTAGGTGCACCGAACTACGTCGACTCTGATCCCAGTGAGGCTTGGGTACGTAGGCAGCTTGGATGTCTGATGGCATACCACCCGCGAGTCGGCACCACAAACAAATTGTGGTGTTTTGTATATTAATTTTCTTGTAAATACTTAATCAAATCAGTTAGGGTTTTCCATGAAATTAGAATTCTAGGAGAACTTTCACTTAGAATGAATCCAGACAAATTAATAAATCAAGATACACATCTAGGATTCACATTGAAATTAGATTCTAGGATGCATGTCACTTAATTCGCACATTAACATAGAGTTGAATGAGCCATTTAAAATAAATTTAAAAGAGTTAGCTTTTGGAATCGAAGACCGATTATCGGACAAGAATGGTGCATGTGGTGGATAACTCCCCATACCTTCCATTCTCGTAACCAGGTAGCGAGTCTAGATTTCTGGTTAATTATGGGTCCTAGATCCCACATCTAGGTGGCGACTCTGTCAGTCTCTTTCGTGTGGAATTCGGATTGCCTTAGTGATCCCAAGTTCACAGGAAAGATTAATTCAAATCAACAATAAAATGCACACGCCAATCGCGTGGATACGAGAGACCAAGAGAGAGAGAGCGGCGGCTCGCGCCCCACACCCCTCTCGCGGGATCAGGGTACCACAGTTTGGCGACTCTGCTGGGGATCACCTAACTTCATTAAAATTCCAAAAGATAATTCATTTGAATTTAATTTAACTGGCTCATAAGAACTCTATCTCTTGTATACTTGTCAGATTAGTTTGTCTTGTTTTATTTTCTCATCACATTTTACTCAAACTTAATCTAACAAAACCTGAAGGCATCATAGATCGCGCGAACTTATTGCACACACTTACATCACTTGCATCTAAACTCTTGCATCTCACGTGCACACACGTCCTATTTTAGGAACCCGGAGTGTTATCTAGCATGGTTGACTGGGATTTCATCACCTGGTGCCTCTGTGCTAGAGAAGCATTCCACCCTTAGCCTGGTACCTTTATGGTACGTAAACGGATCTCTTGTTCACGTACTGATACGCCGGACACTGGTACAGTATATCGAGCAGGGATTCGCGCTAAGGGAACTCTTGGCCTTACCCCTAGATTAACCTACACATGCATGTAGTATACGAACACATGTGCATCACGTGTGTGAGCCTAGTTTAGGATATCCTACCCATTGGTGTCTAGATTAGGCCGTGGTCCATCTTCCAATGGTCACGATCGGTCCTTATATACACGAACAAAGTCATGAGTCGAGATTCTCTCTCCACTCCGATAGATTAGGATTAAGGTTGATGCCTTCAGGTAACACTGATAAAATGTGAAAAAAAAAAATTCCCTTTGGGTTAGGATATAAATCCCATCATTTCCAAAGATCTCATAGGATTAGTCATTCATGATCTATCCGTTGAAAGCAATCTTATGCTATCTCATCTAATCTTTTGATCGTGCGCCTTTCGTTCTTCTGTCATACGATTCGATCGTATCTTCATGCCATCCCCTAACTGGCAGATGCAGAATCTCACAATCTTTCGATTATGCGTTCTCATGATCTGATCATGCCTGGTCCAGATAATCCAATCTTGCTTGTACCCCTGGTCTGTTCCTCCTCTAGGGGCTACCTTTTTCAAGATTATTTTGCTAAGTCCTTCAGAGTTCACTCTCAGAATCCTTGAGCTAGGGGCATTTCCCTATGCGAATCAGTCATCATTGTCCAAAATTGAAAGTATCAGCCATGATGATGTTCAGAACGAACCAGCCTTCGCCGAGCCTTCAACGCCAAACAGTTGCAGCAGTTAAAGTTTTAGTCACTTACTATTTTATGTTGAGTCAGTCATCATGGTCAGTATAATTGTTGAGTCCGGTCTTACAGTTAAAGGTCAATGCCTAGTCCAGGCAAGTTATCTTCTGTTTCCCTTTCTTATTTAGAGTTGTGAATCCTGAGCATGTTCAGGATAGGTCGTCTGATGTAATAGCTTTTCTTTAAATAAAATTTCAGTCAGTTCCAAAAAGTTCACTTGTGTCTGTTCTTAAGTGTGCTTCTGATCTTAAAATAAGACTCCCTCTTCAAATGAGGACAAAATTGACGAAACTCCACTTGAGTCACAGCAATTACTTGAACGAGAGGAGGAGCGCCAATCCCAACCTTTCAAAGATGAAATTGAAATGATAAACACTGGCACTGAAACTTTGATTCAGTGAATGCCGATTGAAAATACATTACCCTCTAAAGAGTGTGAAGAATTGATAAAATTATTTCAAGAATAAGAAGATTGTCTAGAAAAGCTACAACCGATACCAGGGGCAAGACATAGATGGAAAGCTCAAAGAAAATGAAGAAAGTGAGAAGATATATGCTATACAAGGGGCATAGAGTGGAAACAACTTTCATATTTCCAATCAATGACCTTGGTTCTCAAATTCATAACATAAAGCCAACAAATTCAAGATGAAAAGTTCAAGAGCAAACAATGAAAAGTGATCATCAGATATCGAGAGTACGAATCCATAGATGGAGGATGTCAAAGAACAAGTTTCACTCTATGAAAATCAAAAGCACGTATTAGAATCTTGGAAGAAGAAGATCCATTATCTCTTACCTGGAAATGCCGTCAAATTTTGTGAAAAAAAAGAAAAGAAAAAATAAATAAATAATCAGTACCAGAGGGACCCTAGTAACCTAGATCGATTCCCAATTTGAACATCGGAAGGTCTCCTTTGGCCGAATAAATCCCAAAATCAGAACCCAACGTCAAAAGAATACCGGTTTGCAAACCCTTCGAGCCTGAATCAAATTTTCTTGAAAACCCATCAAACTAGGGGCATCCGCCCCGAACTACGCGAGACCTGATCCCTACACTGGGGTACGTAGGCAGCTCGGTTAAACCGAGTTCGGTCGATTCAAAAGAAAAAGAAAAAGAAAAATCAATCGTTCCAAAAAAAAAAGAGGGACAAGTTCCAAAAGAAGAGAAGATAATTATTCCAGAAAGAAAAGAAAAAAAGAAAAATCAATTAACCTTCAAACAATTTATTTTCAAACTAGGGGCATTTGCCCTGAACTACACACGTCCTAATTCCTACATGGGGATATGGAGGCAACCTGTTCACAGGTTTGGTCGAAATCTTTGTTGAGCCTTAAGCCATTCTTTGTAAAGCCCTATCCTACCTATAAAGTCCCTCCGGTGTTCAGATTTAATGATCTAGGTCCCGAAACACAAAAAGAAAAAAAAGAACGGAGTTTGAAGATCTGCTAGACTGAAAACCTGAAAGGACGGTCTAGGCAAAATTTAAGATCATTTCCCTGCTAAGTTGAAAACCCGAAAGGGCGGCTTAGGCAAAAGCTAAGGGGATAGCCTGCTGGATCGAAAACCTAGAAAGGTGGTTCAGGCAAAAGTTAAGGCTAGCGCGGTCCGCCAAGTTAAAAACCCTGAAGAGGTAACTTGGTCACGGTAAGAGAATCAGTATAAGAAGGCTACAGCCGGTATCAAGACTGAAGATCAACTGAAATTCAAGCAAATTCAAGTGATATCCTCAAAACTGGGGGCATTGAAGCTAAGCAATCTTAAGGGGCGTAATTAAATCCTTGAGGCATTACTGTTTCAAGGAAGAAGTCCCATGTGCACCAATTGAAAAAAAACATTCCTTGAAAGGATAGACTTACCAAATAAAATATTAACTAAGTCAGAAGTATTACTGTGTCTGTCAGTGTAGTCAGTCAATCTTTGTCATTCTATGTTCACTCCTTCAGAGCTGCTCAATCTTTTGAGTAGTGCATTTTATCTAAGTTTTCTCTTTAGAAAGAGTCAATCGTCGTCCTGGTGTCCAAATGATGCAACTGTCTCGGTGAAGAAGGCCCAGCCTCGTCAGCTCCCTGCGATCGTATGAAGGAGTTCGAGAATCTAGTCAAACAGCTACATTTCAAAGAAGATCAACTCAGAAGAGTTCAGAAGTAGAAACATCAGAAAGCCCAACTTTCGTAAAAAGATCATACCCCAGGAAGGCACCTTAAGCTTGGAAGAGCCCCAGATGCAATGGTGGTTGAGCCAATTTCTCAGAAAGATGAACCATTAAAATTCGGAATCTCCTTCCAGTTGTTAAATACTATCCTGGTCAAGAAATGTTTATCTAAACACCTGTCAAGAGGCAAATCCCACTTTTCCACGATTATATCCAAGAGAGCCATTGTTCTAAATTACCAATCTCAACTGTCTTGTTCAAGGTTTCAGTTATCAAAATCCCCAGAAGACAAGACCAATAGTCTCATTGAGAAAAATCTTGTTGAAGTTTCATAAAAGTGTTCCTAATCCATTCTTGTTACTAATGGTTCTTCGTTCATAAGGTTGGTCGTCTCATCATTCGTCAAAGTCTTGGTTTCCAATATCTTTACTGGGCACGATCTATAATGTCCCCGATTTCATTGAGTTCAAAAAAAAAAAAAAAAAAAAAATCTAAAATTCATCAAATCCAATTCTATGTCAAATTCAAATTCATGAAAACCTCTAAATTCTTCGAGCCCATTTGTGAACGGTGCCTCTTTTCTCGAGGCCATTTGTGAATGGTCTCATCTTCTCCATGAGCCCGTTTGCGGACGGTGCCACATTTCCCAAAAATACAAAAAAAATAAATAAAAATAATAAAAATTCATCAAATCAAATCCCAATTCAAAAAAAAAAAAAAAACAAATCCAATCTTACGTCAAATTCAAATCCTACGAAAAATCTCATGTCCTCTTTGAGCCCGTTTGTGAACGGCGCCTCTTTTCTCGAGGCCATTTGTGAATGGTCTCGTCTTCTCCGTGAGCCCGTTTGCGGACGGTACCTCATTTCCCAAAAATAAAAAATTTATAAAATCCAAATCCTTAATTCAAAAAAAAAAATCCAATCCTACGAAAAATCTCATGTCCTCTTTGAGCCCGTTTGTGAACGGCGCCTCTTTTCTCGAGGCCATTTGTGAATGGTCTCGTCTTCTCCGTGAGCCCGTTTGCGGACGGTACCTCATTTCCCAAAAATAAAAAATTTATAAAATCCAAATCCTTAATTCAAAAAAAAAAATCCAATCCTACGAAAAATCTCATGTCCTCTTTGAGCCTGTTTGTGAACGGCGCCTCTTTTCTCGAGGCCATTTGTGAATGGTCTCGTCTTCTCATTGAGCCTGTTTACGGACGGTACCTCATTTCCCAAAAATAAAAAATTTAGCAAATCCAAATCCTTACTTAAAAAAAAAAATCCAATCCTACGAAAAATCTCATGTCCTCTTTGAGCCCGTTTGTGAACGGTGCCTCTTTTCTCGAGGCCATTTGTGAATGGTCTCGTCTTCTCCTTGAGCTCGTTTACGGACGGTACCTCATTTCCCAAAAATAAAAAATTTAGCAAATCCAAATCCTTACTTCAAAAAAAAAATCCAATCCTACGAAAAATCTCATGTCCTCTTTGAGCCCTTTGTGAAAGGTGCCCCATTTCTCGAGTCCATTTGTGAATGGTCTCGTCTTCTCCTTGAGCCCGTTTACGGACGGTACCTCATTTCCCAAAAATAAAAAATTTATCAAATCCAAATCCTTAATTCAAAAAAATCCAATCCTACGACAAATTCAAGTTCATAAAAATTCTCTTGTTTCTTTGAGCCCGTTTGTGAACGGTGCCTCTTTTCTCGAGTCCATTTGTAAATGGTCTCGTCTTCTCCTTGAACCCGTTTGTGAACGGTGTCTCCTTTTTCCGAGTCCATTTGTGAATGGTCTCATGTTCTCCTTGAGCCCGTTTGTGAACGGCGCCTCATTTCTCGAGTTCATTTGTGAATGGTCTCGTCTTCTCCTTGAACCCGTTTGTAAACGGTGTCCCATTTTCTGAGTCCATTTGTGAATGGTCTCGTGTTCTCCTTGAGCCCGTTTGTGAACGGTGCCTCATTTCTCGAGTCCATTTGTGAATGGTCTCGTGTTCTCCTTGAGCCCGTTTGTGAACGGCGCCTCATTTCTCGAGTTCATTTGTGAATGGTCTCGTCTTCTCCTTGAACCCGTTTGTAAACGGTGTCCCATTTTCTGAGTCCATTTGTGAATGGTCTCGTGTTCTCCTTGAGCCCGTTTGTGAACGGCGCCTCATTTCTCGAGTTCATTTGTGAATGGTCTCGTGTTCTCCTTGAGCCCGTTTGTGAACGGCGCCTCATTTCTCGAGTTCATTTGTGAATGGTTTCGTCTTCTCCTTGAACCCGTTTGTGAACGGTGTCTCGTTTTCTGAGTCCATTTGGGAATGGTCTCATGTCCTCCTTGAGCCCGTTTGTGAACGGTGCCTCATTTCTCGAGTCCATTTGTGAATGGTCTCTTATCCTCCTTGAGACCGTTTGTGAACGATACCTCATTGTCCGAATCCATTTGTGAATGGTCTCTTATCCTCCTTGAGACCGTTTGTGAACGATACCTCATTGTCCGAATCCATTTGTGAATGGCCTCCTATCCTCTTTGAGCCCGTTTCTGAACGGTATCTCATTTTCTGAATCCATTTGTGAATGGTCTCATCTTCTCTCGTTGCCCGTTTGTGAGCGGCACCGCAGCGGGATTTTTTTTTTTTGCATTCCAAATTCCAGGATTTCATCTAGGGTATTGCATTATGTGAAGGTTGCATTATGTTAAGGTACATTGTGTCGAGAGAGTTCTTTGTCGATTAAAGCTACGCAAAATGGTTTTGTCATTTTTTGCTTTGGTATTCAATGACTACGTCATCTCTACCAAAGAGGGGCATCTGTAGACACCCCATTTTGTTTTGTTTTAATCAACAAAGAAATTAGTGTGTTAAATCCATGTGAGAACCCCCTCTATCATTGATTTATATGTTTTAGGTCATTAATATCTTGATCTGACTTTACGGATCATCAATCGGGACAAAATAAGCTAGGGTCACTTCATAGCCCGGACCCTGATTCCATTCCGAGACCCGATTTCCGTAAATCGTTAGATCAATGGCAGATCTTGACCTGGGTCTAACCATCCAAAATCACCTAACCTCTCCTCTCATCCTAACCATCCAAACCTCACCTAACCTCACCTAACATCTCCTCTCATCCTAACCATCCAAACCTCACCTAACCTCACCTAACCTCACCTAACCTCACCTAACCTTACCTAACCTCACCTAACCTCACCTAACCTCACCTAACCTCCTATCCCATTCTCCTATAAATACCCTCTCATCCCACCATCCAAAGGAGGAGGAAGAAGAAAAGAAGAAAAAGAACCCCTCTCTTAGAAAATTCATCCCTCTCCCTCATCTCTTCAAGGGTTCGGCCATCCTTGCCGGATCGGGTGATTTTATACGTTGGGTGATATATATCAAAAGCAGTCATTATCAAGCAAGGAATCATCTTCAAGGAATTAACATCAAAGAAAAATCAAACACAAAGTGGGTTTCCAAAGAGGTAGGCATTTATTTCAATTCTATGTAGGGTCTGTTTTCATGCATATCTTTTACTTTAAAAGAAAAACCATGTTAGGAAGCATGTAGGGTCCGTTTTCCCCCTGGTTAGCCTCTGGTTAGACCCTGGTTGCACCCAGGTTCACTGCTGGTTGCACCCAGGTTCGATGCTGGTTGCACCCTGGTTCCCTACTGGTTGCACCCTGGTTCCCTGCTGGTTGCACCCTGGTTCCCTACTGGTTCGCACCCTGGTTCCCTACTGGTTGCACCCTGGTTCCCTGCTGGTTGCACCCTGGTTCCCTACTGGTTCGCACCCTGGTTCGATATTGGTTCGCACCCTGGTTCCCTGCTGGTTCGCACTCTGGTTAGACCCTGGTTGCACCCAGGTTCGCTGCTGGTTGCACCCAGGTTCCCTCCTGGTTGCACCCTGGTTCCCCTGCTGGTTCGCACCCTGGTTCCCTGCTGGTTCGCACCCAGGTTCGCTGCTGGTTGCACCCAGGTTCCCTGCTGGTTGCACCCTGGTTCCCCTGCTGGTTCGCACCCTGGTTCCCTGCTGGTTCGCACCCTGGTGCACCCTGGTCCGCACCCTGGTTTGTACCCTGCTTCCTCCTGGTTAGACCATGGCTAGTCTCGGGTTTGCTCCTAACTTAGACCCAACTCACTAAACCCCATACCCATAAGCCTTAAACCCTATAACCGAGTCACATCAACCCAAGCCATACCTTTGTCCACTCACTGAGGCACACCATTTATCCATAAATCTGGTTACATTAAATCTAACCCAGCCAGGCCACCTGCAGCTTAAGTCAAATCGCCCCAATACAATCCAACCAAGTGGGATCCCAACCCAGCTCAACTGAGTCAACTCTAGCCAACCTCCCTAGTCGAGTTGACCCAACTCTCTAGTCGAGTATGCTCAACCTCTTTAACTAATTGGACTCTCCCCTTAGTTGACTCAATCCAATTCCTTAATCAACCCATCCCAATGCAACCGAGTCGCATTCGACCAAGTTGCGGCCTTCCATGTCACAACCGAGTCATTCCCCTATTCTACTAATGCCCTTTTACACCTAATAGAACTTCCTCCCTTTTGCCTAACCAAGTCATATCCCAACACAATCTGAGTCGCATGTTTGAATCCATTTGGCCGAATCTCATAAGCCCGCCCATTTTGAATTCCCAAAATTCAAACCCTTGATGATTCCTGTATGCTCAATTCTTTGATGCAAATTCCCAATTCCAAAATCCCATTGCTAAATCAATGTTTCTGAATCTCAAGTCCAATGCTCAAATACAAACCCGATTCCTGATCCAAATACCAATCCTGTTTTCCAAAATCCAAGCAACCTCCCCAGCGGAACTACGTGTGGCTTGATCCCCATCGCGGGGTACGTAGGCAATTTGGGACTCCCAAGTTCAGTCGCACCTTTCTCTATCTTTCTCATTCCCTCACACTATTTCATCATCTCTTCCATCCCTTTTTTCACTAACCTCAAGAACTGAAATCGATTCACCTCGTGTCTCTCGGAACCGTTGGATTACGGTTTCCGTCGTAAGGACCCTTAGAGCCCAATTTAGGAACACCGGTGTCGTGTCGTGTCCTAAGTTTTAGGGAGTCTTAGGTTTTAGGGAGTCCTAGAGTTAGGAGTCCAGCCTCATCACGGACGTTTGCTATGTATAGCAACCGTGCCATAGGTCTAGTTACACTAGTCACCCAATCTTTCCCTAGGACAAGCCTAGTAAACTAGGATGTAGGCAAACCTGCATTAGTCTAAGGGACCATTTGCATTTAGATGAGAATCATATAGCATCTTAGATGAAATCTTAAGATAATAAAATCCTCAACTTGAATTAAATAACTTCTCCTAAAACTGTTGAAACAGTCAATCCCGTCTAGGTCGGTGTCCTAGTTGAGTTAGGCATAAGTAGCTTAGCTTAGGTGCACCGAACTACGTCGACTCTGATCCCAGTGAGGCTTGGGTACGTAGGCAGCTTGGATGTCTGATGGCATACCACCCGCGAGTCGGCACCACAAACAAATTGTGGTGTTTTGTATATTAATTTTCTTGTAAATACTTAATCAAATCAGTTAGGGTTTTCCATGAAATTAGAATTCTAGGAGAACTTTCACTTAGAATGAATCCAGACAAATTAATAAATCAAGATACACATCTAGGATTCACATTGAAATTAGATTCTAGGATGCATGTCACTTAATTCGCACATTAACATAGAGTTGAATGAGCCATTTAAAATAAATTTAAAAGAGTTAGCTTTTGGAATCGAAGACCGATTATCGGACAAGAATGGTGCATGTGGTGGATAACTCCCCATACCTTCCATTCTCGTAACCAGGTAGCGAGTCTAGATTTCTGGTTAATTATGGGTCCTAGATCCCACATCTAGGTGGCGACTCTGTCAGTCTCTTTCGTGTGGAATTCGGATTGCCTTAGTGATCCCAAGTTCACAGGAAAGATTAATTCAAATCAACAATAAAATGCACACGCCAATCGTGTGGATACGAGAGACCAAGAGAGAGAGAGCGGCGGCTCGCGCCCCACACCCCTCTCGCGGGATCAGGGTACCACACCGGGTCCTTATACTTAGCCACCATTTGTTGAGACAAGATGGAACTTATGTTTGCGGCCAAGAAAGCCTTCTTGGGCACATTAGTTGTGCGCTTTTGTGTGCACAAATCTTTCAACACTTTGGCATAAGTAGGAACCTGAGAAATCGCATCTAATAAAAGAATGTTAATTTGCACTTGTTTAAACACATTTAAAATTTTATCTATGTCATCCACCTTCTTATTATTAGCAAGTCTCCTTAGAAAAGGAGCTTTAGGCACATACTCCTTTTCAGGTGGAGAAACTGCCTGCTCTTCACTTACCTGTTCGGGTTCCGCAGTTGAACTTGTGAGGGGAGTCTTTACTTACCTCTTTGGCTATCTCTTGATGATCTTTAGAGGGTTCGGATCTGACTCCTCCTTGTGGTAATCTCGTCCACTCCTTAAAGCATATACGGCATTACATTGGTTGGAGGGCTCTTGCTGCGATAAACTAGATTGCATGGCATTCAACTGATTCACCTGTGGTTGTTGATTCCCATTCATTGCCACATTCCTTGGGTTAGGAATGGGTTGACTTGGCATCTTTCCTTTTTCCCTTTCACTTAGGGCCGTAGCAAGTTGAGAAATTTGCTTTTCTAAGTTGTGTTGGCCCGTCATGAAGGCACTCATGAGAAGCTCCATGTTCTTCTCTAAAGATGCAATTCGTGCCGACTCCCCTTACTTTTGAAAATCCGGAGGGGGCTGATTTGAAACATTATTAATCATGGGGTTTTGAAAAGTAGGAGGGGAAGGCGATGGTTGAACAAAAGTGGGAGAGAAGGTGGGCCTAGGTTGGCCGAATTGGCCTTGGCCTTGTAAATTGGATGGCCCACCTTGACTCCATGAAAAGTTGGGATGACTTCTCCATCCCGGATTATAAGTGCTGGAATAAGGATTATTAGAATACAAAGCACTTACATTCTCATTAGAATTACTAAATTTAGCAAGAGTTGGACACTCTTCAATGACATGGTCCGTGGCTTGACACCAATTACACATGGGAACACTATGTGCAATTTGATTGACTTGTGAAGGTCCTTTCACAACTATTGCTTCTAGCCTTTTGATTAGGCTATCAAGATGGGCCTCTTTTGCCACGGCACCCTCTATTAGAAATCCCTTACTTGAAGTGGCTCTCTCACCGTCTTGAGTGGATTCCCACTCTCTTGTTTTTCCACCAAATCAAGTAAGAAGTTCCATGCCGCGGCCTCATCCTTGAAAGATGTAAAACCGTTAGGACACATGGATTCAAGAAGTTGCTTTGTTTGGTAATCTATGCCCTCATAAACAATTTGGCATAAGTGCCACAAATCAATTCCATGGTGAGGACACTCTTGGAGTAGGTCTTTGAACCTCTCCATAAACTTAGAAAATGACTCTAATGGCTTTTGTTTGAATTGTAAAATATCGTTCCTATGCTTATTAGTTTAATTTAATGGAAAAAACTATTTTAGGAAAGTGACGGCGAACTCCTCCCAAGTGGTGATGGAGTTCGTTGGTAAGCCATAGAGCCACTTTTTGGCTCTATCCTTAAGTGAAAACATAATAAACCGCAACTTTACCGTATCATCGGTAAGTTGTTGCAACTTAATCAAGGCACATACATCTTCAAACTCACGCAAAAATAAATAAGCATCCTCCGAGGGGAGGCCATGAAAATGAGGAAGTAAAGAGATAAATTGCGATTTTAGCTCAAAATTATTGCCCTGCGCAATCGGCAATCTAATGCAAGAAGGTTGCGCGGTTCGGGCTGGATAGAAGCGATCGTGCAAACTCTTGGGCAGCTCTTATTCTTCCGCCATGACTACTTGATTTGGATTTGGTTCGATGTCTTCCGCCGTCTCTAACCGGTTTGCTCTTTCTAGTCGATTGGCCGAGTTCCGAACCCAACCTACGGTCATAAACACAAGAAAACCAAGTAAGAGAGACGGATAGGTAAGAAACCAAAAATATAACTAAACTAAAAATAACTACTAATCTAACACTTCGAATAATTAAGATTCTAATGCAACTCTCTTTCCCGGCAACGGCGCCAAAAACTTGATTGTAATATTAAATAACTGCAAGTGCACGGATCGTGTAAATACGGGTTGAACTTAGGAAAGAGAAATTTAGTTGTCAATCCTATTTTTTTACCGATTAGAATACTAGCTATGATATAATGTTGCCACAAATGGACTCAGGATTTCCGTGGATTTAGACCTCGGAGCCAACACTATATATAAGCGTATATTCTATTCAATCTAAGAATCAAATTCAACTAAGATCTTTTTTATTTAAAATCCTAATTTAGGCAAAGTGTACCAAATTTTAATGATCTCTTTTAACTACTTATCTAATTTAATTAGAAAACCAAAATTCTAAGGGCCTAAGTAAATTGGAAAATTACAAAAGTAATTTGTAATAGTGTAAAAACCTTAATTCAATATAAAAGATTACTTAGGGTTAGAATCCACCATGGGTTTGGATTAGATTGATTAATTAAAATAATTTTTGCGTATTGAATTGTATATTTGATAATTAGTCTATGGGAAATAAGATCAATGGATGTCATTGCCCATGAGTAATTTATCAAAGACACACTCCAATTTTAAAGGCTATATAAATATTTATAATGTTCATAGCAATCACTCATACGAAAGGGGAAAGCCAATGGCATGAATGATTGGTACGCAACAATTATAAATCATTCATACCATTAAATTTAATTAAAAACCTTTCTCCTTCCCCATGGTTTCATCTAAACCCTAAGTATATAGGATTTAGTTACTCATGAAGAAAGTCGAAGAAACAAAAATAAAAAGTAGAAAGAAGAGAATTGTCATTAAGAACTTGAGAAGGAAAAAGAAAATAAAAAGAACTCTTCTTTAATTGAAATTGAAAGCAAAAATACATCAAATTGTAATTTAAAATAAAGAGCAAAATAAGAAAAACTTATTCTTTTTCTCCTTCAATGGTTGAATCATTGTCCTCCTTCAAGCCTTGATCGGATTCCTCTCGTCGATACGAGTCCAACGGATCCGACCACGCGCGAATCGGAGCTAAAACGAAGAAGTTATGGTCCGTTGAAGTTTTAGAAAAAAAATAAAAAAAAACTGCTGAAGACGCGACGAGACGAGACGAGACTAAAAATTTAAAAAGATGGGAGAGAGTTCAAGAGAGATTGATATATAGATTTTTGGTGAGAAAGTTGCTAAATTAAGGGATTGAAAAAGATGTAAGGTGGAGATTAAAAAGCTAATTTTAGGAACCAAATGAAAGGACAAGATTAAGGCTTGAATGGGCTTTCTATATCTCTTCTAAAAAACACATGAGTTACTTTCCTTTTTTTTTTCTTTCAAAAGGTTTGTCTAAAATCTTCTAATTATTTTGTCAAGCAACTTTCTAAATGGTAGAAAAATGATGGAAAGTTTCAAAGTTGAGGAATATGTGCATGAAAGGACCAAATTGTCCCTATCTTTCGAATGAATTGCAACCATGCCATATACTTTCACAAATGGCAAATCTACCCTTCCTTTGTAATGCACATAAACAACAAATAATTCCCTTCTCCTCCCTTGATCATTTCAATCTCAACCATTGGAATTAAGATCCTTTCTCTTCTCTTATTTTTCATCATCCATCCTTGAAATTTCATCTTTCAAAGCAAAGTGTGGCATTATCAATTTGATCCAACTAAAGCATCATGCCAATTCGGCCAACTAAGGCATCTTGGAACTTTGGATTCTCATGGCAATTGGTCATTTCTTCACTATTTTCATATGTTAAGCTCCATTTCCTTCATAATTCCAATAAAAACCCTGAAACAACAAAAACAACAAAAATACCTTAGTAGCACCGCTTAAAATATAAAATATACATGCATCCTACCACTATCATTCACACATAAATGTGTTCATCAATCATCCAATTTGTCTTCAATTTCCAAGCTCATTCGCAACCAAAGCAAATCTACTGGTATTCTTAGCTCATTGGCAGCCAAATCAATCCTGTCGATATTTTTTGCAAGAAATTTCAGAGCAATGTCCCTCCAAATCTTCCCCATTGGATACTACGATAGCGCCATTCAGAATCCTTTTCCTTGAACCATTTTCATTACTCCTTTTTGTTCATCTGGAATTTTGGGCTGGTCAAAATGTTATGTCTTTTCAGGTTTGGCATTCGTACGATAAGCACACTCTTCCAAAGAGGGGCATATGTAGACACCCGATTTTGATCGGACCCTACAAATCCCAAAATTAAATAAATTCTCGAAATCAATTGAATTCCCAAAGTCAAATAAAGTCCCAGATACAAATTCCAAATTTCCGAAACCAAAGCCAAGAATTTTAGAAGAATTGAGCTATAAAATGTAAAAAGAACCCAAAGGTACCCATTTGTATACCGTTTGTCTCTCGTATAGTTCGTGCTTACAGAAAATTGTCAAAAGTCCTTTCATTTTGGTGAACTGTTAATAGCATGATTATGTTCCATGATTATACAAACCTGATCCACCATGCTACCTTTGCTACTTTTGTTTGGCTTCATTTGGGAAATTGCGACAGGGTGTTCGACTTTAATAATGTACAAGCATGGTTGTCAAGATTCGGTGAATTTTGCATACAAGGTTATTTTTATTTGTGGCCGAAATACTCGTAGTATACCTTATTTGTCTTGCAAAAATAGACCTTTATAACCCCACATTATAGTGAAAGTTTACCTTGCAAAAGCATCAAAATACCCATGATGACAGATGACACTTAACACCAAAGGCCTGGGAATGTTTTTTTTTTTTAGTATGAGCTTTTTAAGGCTCACACGAAAATAGGAGTAGCCTTGCTACAACTCATTGTTCTGTACCATCAGTATCTTGGTCCCTTGTGGGGTTACTTGGTATGTTCATGTGTAAGGGTATTTTGATTACAAATCAATGGCACACCCTTGTTTGTAGGATTCCCTTTGAATAGGTGATCATGTTCATAAATTGTTACACATGGAGGATGTTTTTCCAAATAAAGTAAAGTAGAAGATTTCTTTTGCAAACCCCCTTACCTCTGATATCTTCTTTCCATAGGGCTTTCGTTAGGTTTGGGGTTTCTTTCTTTTCTATTCGGGATTACTCTTGGCATATTCCTCGGGATCCTCTTTGCATTTCGGGATCCCATCGATTTTGGGAACACATCTTGTCGGGATAAGGCTATGACAGACGACAACCTCTTGAGCCAACCCATTTCCTTCTATCTTAGAATTCTCATAGGTTAAGGGATCTCTTCCTCTCATCATAGAGTTTTGGAGTCTGTCCTGCCTCCATAGTGATATAGGATGCTGTCCTATTTTCACAGTCATAGGATTCCCTTTAGCTGAAAGGGTGAAAACATTTTGAAAACAATAAAAATACTTGAAAAATATGAAAACTTGAAAACACTAGAAAACTTCAAAAATATCTGAAAAATTAAGAGTAATTAGGAGAAGTAGTAGAAAACTCTGTTTCCGAACTATATTGGCTTGATCCCCTCCCACGGGGTACGTAGGCAGCTTGGGATCTTTATCCCAAGTCTAGTCAAATCTTTCAAAAAAGCACTTAAACAAATATTTTCAAACCATTTCAAAAATCTTTCGAACAAAATTTAACAAATGTTTTCAAAAAGATCTACTTCTTGAGTTGGGAGTGTGTCCTAGATGTGTGGAGGGATATAGAGTTAGGAGTTTGTCCTAATGTATAGAAGAGTCCCAGAGTTAGGAGCCTTTGTTCGGTCAGTTTGACTATATAGCTGGTTGCATAGTCGGCTGATGGCTAGAATAGGATTCACTTCGTTAGCCCATTGTCTCCCTAGGATACAGCCTAGCTGCACATAGGATGTAGGGCCCACCTGCATTAGTATAGGGCTAAACTTGCATTTAGTTAGGGTATAGAGGGTGTCCTAAAACTATCATTCACTCCAACTTAAATAATCGTATTCAAGAAGCTTTAAACACAAATCATGTCCTTTAGGTTGAGTCTAGTTTATTGGTCTAGGCACAAATAGGCATCGTAACTTAGAATAGGCTACCGAACTACAATGACCTTGATTTCAAAAAGAGGCTTGGATACGTAGGCAACTTGGATGGCTGATCGTCCATGCCCAGGTCGTTGTGTGCACATTTTTTTAGTTTTTTAGAGTTTTAGGAGCTTCAGGGTTTATGTTCTTCTGTTTGTTATAACTTCTTGCATAGGGATATGCTAGTGTGTTTACTTCTTTCTTTTGATTATCTTTATCTCTTAGACAACCTCACATGTTGCATACACTTAGTTGTAGTGATGAGTTACTATTCTTATTACCTATTCACATGTTTAGCTGTAGCATATTATCTCTCTACTATTTTGCTTGCCTGTTCATTCACATGCCTAGCTGTAGCTCTTTACTGTTTTTTAGTTTATTATCTCTTGATTATCATGCTTAGCTGTACCTCTTTTATTGCTTTCCTTCTTATTCTAGTTTATCATATATGCTATTTTATACTATCACTTGCTTAGTTATAGAGATGCATGTGATTATTTAATGCTTTCCTAGATGTGTTGAGTTAGGGCTAGATGTGATGTATTAGGATTCGTGGAGAACAGTAGCAGGATTATCTGATATTGGATTTGTATTAGACTCATCTGCCTCCTCTTAAGCCATGTGAGCTTATTCATATGATGTACGTGCTTCATGCATGTATATATTATTTCTCTTTTTGAGAGGAGGAGACGGCAAATATTAACTAAATTAGTATTCCCATTGCATCCCCTGGTGTGTGTATGCACCATTAGAACTATGTAAATCTTTTCCTTTGCATCAAATGCAACAAAAATAATTCGTGTAAGCAACCAAATAAATGCGAGACCTCTATCCAATAGATTATAATAGGTCAATCGAGTAGTGAGTGGGATCGTAGCAAGGATTTCACGGTAGATCCTGCAGAACCCACAAGTGGGCCCTATTGCGATTATTACTCCGTAGCTAATGCTACAATCACATTAAGTTAGTGGCCTCCATCGAGATGTAACCCTGAAGATAATCGTCAAATCCCCTAATCATATCAAATGTACAAGTCCTTTCTCCAAGTCCACATCTACCGAGTTGAGTCCTACGGGGAATGGACATTAACTACCCCCTGGGCTCACTCATGATATACCTTTTAGTCAAGAAGTGCCCACAAATGCATTTGCTATAATCATTTCATAACTTATTTTGTAAAATCCTTTTGATAAACATCTTATCAAATCCACCTGGCCTACTCATCAAATAAATCATTTTAAGAATCAAATGAATGAGTTTGCATTAATGAATAAAGAACTCTATATAAAGAACCAAAGATTACAAGAAGATAAAGATACACATACATGTTCTCATGTGTATTCTTGTGGTTCTAATTGTTCCTCACCTACCCACTCATATACATGTTCATATTGTGGTAGATTAGGGCATCACAAATCTAGGTGCAAGCTTAGATTTGTGAAATCAAATAAGTTTGTGTGGATAAGAAAAGATTCACTTCCAGATACAAACTTGGTTGGAACCAAATTGATTTGGGTTCCAAAATCCCCCACTCAATTCATTGTTTATAATTATTAATATATGGGGTTGTGCTTTAATTATTATATCATTTGAATTCTATCTAAATATTATTTCAATGTTGCATTCAATGCATCTAGATCACTTGTGCTTTAATGATATATCATTTTGTAATCAAGCATAGATACATATCATTAGTCATATTTTTCATAGAATGCATCTTTGTTTATTGAGCTTCATGATCACATCATATATCACTTATAGTCTATAAAGAAAATAATAAATTATCTCTTTAGACTATATGGTGTGCTTTGTTGAAAATTATTTTATAAAATCCATCTAAATGCAAGAACACACACATATGCACTTAGCATCCACAATTAGATGAGCTAACACGTCAAATTTTGCTAGACATAGATCAAACAAGTATCACCTGTTGTATCTAGCAAAATCCATAAAAAAACTCATCCAAAGAACTTCATTGAAAACATATGTCCATTCATTGTCTTGAGCTTAAATGTTGAAAACTAGAAACAAATTTTTAGATGTCCCCACATTGCCTAGGGATCGAGTTTACATGTCCATTAGAATCCCATAAAAGGAAGAAAAATAGGACAAAATCGATTTGTCCACAAAATCCCTCGAAAAATATCAAGAAATTGAAAACAGGGATGTGGCGGTCGACCGAGCCTTGGCGGGCGACCGTGGAAGGCAATCTGGAGAAAAATAAATCGAAACAGGTTAGATGCGGCGGACGACCGCGTAAACCCGGACGACCATGGATGATCGAAATGGGAAAAATAAAAATAGTCAGGCGAGTCGCGGCAGGCGATCGCGACGGTCGAAAACTGCTTTTTAAAGGGCGTCCACGAATCATTTTTCCACTTCCGCCGTTTCCTTTCTCTCCTAGGGTTTTCTTCCCTCTTCACTTCCAAGCTATTTTCGGTCAAGAACTTCAAGATTAAAGGGTTCTAGCGAGTTCTCTTCTATTTCCTCCTCTTATTCTCTCGTCCTTCCTCTTCCATTTCGTATCTTTCACTCCATTTCTTCTCTTCTTTATTTATCTCTTCACATCTATCTCTAATCCACTGATTTTTCTCATCCCTTACCTTATTCTTTCATCCTCCATCATCCTTCACCTAATCTCTCATCTTTCACCTCATTTTCTAATCTTCTCACAAAACCCTAACCCTAGAATGGAATCCTCAAGAAGGAAAATGCTTGCACATAAAGAAAAAAGGCCAAGATCCAAATCCGAAGAAAAGGAAGTTCCTAATGAACACTTCGTCAATCAACAAGCACAGGAAATGTTCGAGCTCATCAAAGAAAGGCCGATCATCTCGAGAAGGAAAGTCGAGATTACTGACCTTATTGAGTTTGATCACTTCAATCTCTTTTCGGCATAAGGATGGGTAACATTTCTAAAATCTAATTCCTTGATCTTCCCCAATCTTGTAAAGCTCTTTTAATATCTCATGGAGGAGCAGTGATGAATAGCTACTACAAATCACAGCTTGTGTTGAATGTTGCATGATGAGCACATTTATGTGTGAATTGTAGGTAGGAAAAGCATGCAATTTTCTCATGTAAAGTGGTGCTATTAAGGTATTTTCTTTGTTTTTGATGTTTCAGGCTTATATAAGGATTTTAATAGAAAATGGAGCTAAAGAGATGAAATTCTGAATTCAAGTGTGAGATCAACCATGGATCAAATATAAGAACTCAAGTTAGCTCGAGACAATCCTTGTCAATCCAAAATATGTACTCGTAACCTGCAATCCGGCTTGTCCAAGTCAGTGCACTCAATGCCCATGGTCAATACCTATATCTCATGTCATTAATTCCTTATATCCAATTGGCCATAGACAAATAAATTGGATAGTCTAGATTATCCAAAGGAAGTGGTCCGGATCATCTACATTAATGCCATCTTTGTAGCCTATCATTTGAGCAATTCGGATCAACCCTTTCCATAAACCTACACCAATTTTGTCGAGTGGTATAGACACCATCATGGATGATCCAAACCAATCATATGATATCTACAGTTTAGATCAATCTATGGAAATGGGTTACAGGCATTACTAATTCATATCTTTGACCATCAAATGGGTAATTGGGATCGTTTTATCAAAATGATTAGGGGTGCAATAATTTTACTTGATAAGCCATACAATGAATGGTTTGGATCATCCTATAAATGATTTATATTATGGGCCAATCAAGTGAAAGGCTTGGATTATACGATGTAGAAGGCACGAATCCGTCAATTCAATGGCTATGATCAGCCCACGAATTTAGGGGGTACAACTCATTTTATGTGGCAGTTCAATAAATTGGATGGTTTGAAAATGTAATAAGGTGATTGTTTTGTTGCACATGTGCACATGCGTACCAATGTGGGCATCATGTCATGTGAGGAAAGCGACTAGAATTGAGTCGGTTGTTTTAGCAACTAGAATTCATCCACTGAGAATCATGAGGTGTCATTGTTGCCAAGATTTTAAATATGGAGAGGTGTGGTGGTACTAAAAATAGAAGGTGGAAATAAAGGTATAAAGTAGCACCATGCCATATTCTACAATTGGAAACTTCCACCACTTTTGGCATCTTGTGATACTTTTTAATTTGGTACAAGTATCTCTCGGTTCTCACATTTTAGACTACTTCTCTACCACTCTCAAGCTCTCTCTCTCTCTCTCTCTCTCTCTCTCTCTCTCTTTTAGGTTTTCTTGTTCTCTCTTGCTTATTTTCAAGTTCTTTTCAACTCTTAATCCAAGGCATCATCATCAACCATTCAAACTCAAGGTGACATTAAAGCTTGAAGGAGGAAGATTCAACCAAAGATTGGAGGAGAAAAAGAATAAGTTCTTTTTATTTTTGTTATTTATTTTCAAGTTCAAGTTGATGTACTTTTGTTTCAATTCAAATTAGTGGAGAGTTTATTTTTCTTTTAATTTTCTTTTCAAGTAATTATATATGGCACTCTTTCTCTCATCTATCTCTTTTATTTTTATTTTTCTTCCTTTCTTCATGAATAACTAAATCCTAATTACTTAGGGTTTAGTTGAAGCCATGGGGAAGGAGAAATATTTATAATTAAATCAATCTACTCAATTGAAAAATTGTGTAGGATTTTGTGTTTGGAAAACCCCAATCATTAATGCCATTGGCTTTTCCCTTTCGTATGAATGATTGTTGATTAACAAATAGAAAGTTCTATATAATCAATGTAAATTGGAGAGTGGATTTGATTAATTAAGGAATGACATCCCTTTGATCTTATTCCTTATTGACTAGTTAATCGAATTTTCAACCCAATTCAAGAGTAGTTTTAATTAATCAATTTAATCCAAACCCATGGTAGATTCTAACCCTAAGTAATCTTTTATATTGAATTAAGGTTTTTACACTATTCCAAATTACTTTTGCAATTTTCCAATTTACTTAAGCCCTTAGAATTTAGTTTTCTAATTAAATTAGATAAGTAGTTAATAGAGATCATTAAAATTTGGTACACTTTGCCTAAATTAGGATTTTAAATCAAAAAGATCTTAGTTGAATTTGATTCTTAGATTGAATAGAATATACGCTTATATATAGTGTTGGCTCCGAGGTCTAAGTCCACGAAAATCCTGAGTCCATTCCAAGCAACATTATATCATAGCTAGTATTCTAATCGGTAAAAGAATAGGATTGATAACTAGATTTCTCTTCCCTGAGTTTGACCCGTATTTACACGATCCGTGCACTTGCGGTTATTTAATTTATCAATCATTGCAGAAATTTGTAATATCTTTGATGTACCTAATAAGGGAAAGAGAATCTTCTTTTGGGGAAAATATGACATGGAGAACCATCACTTCACAAGGAAGGATGTTTACGAAACTTTAGGATCTTTCCTCCTACTGGTGAAAAATTAAATATCATGTCTGATCAAATAAATCATCAGGCCAAAATAATACAAAAAATTATGATTCACAATTTTACTCCAAGAGCTGGCAATTTTGATGCAGTCAAGCAATTTGAAGCATTCGTAACCCACTGCATTATTAAGAAGATTCAACTGAACATCGGTACCATTATTTTAGGATTCATGGAAGAAGCAGTTAAGAAGGGAAAATGAGGTTTACCCTACGGGGTGCTCATCACTAAATTGCTAAAATATAACGGAGTTGATTTGATGAAGGCCAACTTCACACTGCCTGATCTTGTGATCGATTATTCTACCTTGATTCAAATGGGAGTAAGAGATACTACAGGGGGAGGTAACAGTAGAGTTGGCTCTAGTAGAGTACCATGGGGACAGGCTGAAGATGAGCAAGCACAGACTATTGAGCCTCAGAGATCATATGAGCATCTTGTCAGACGGATTGACCGGATGAGCGCAGAAATAGGACGGCTTACTAAGGCTGATATTCAGAGGGGCAATGATCATTTGAAACTAATGGATACCTTAGCCACTGACAAGAGAGAGAGAGAGAGAGAGAGAGAGAGAGAGAGAGAGAGAGAGAGAGAGCATGATGAGCTATTACAGGCTATATCAAGATCCCATTTTCTTTGACTTTACTCCTTGTCTCCTCCCCATGATCAACATCCTCCAAAGATTTAATGAATTCACCAGTTTGACTGTAGTTGGTACACCAGAAATGGTATACTATAATGCCGGTAGGACATCCTTCTCCATTTCTTCTTGCTCTAAATGAGCTTTTGGATATTATTATTATGTTGTGATGAATGTTGCCCAGTAAGGGTTTTATGATTGATGGGCATTTATGCCCAGTAGGGGCTTTCTTTTTGTAGATGTGGATGGATATGCCATGTTTGGCATATGTTTGGATAATTTTAGATAGTTGCTCAGAGGGGCATTGAGCTTTATGGTTCATCTTGTTTTTCATATTTAGAGATTATGTGATTTTATCCTTTGTAGTGGTGATGAGTTCTTGTTCCTCACACCCAACATTCCTGTATCTATGATGATGTTTTGATATGATGAGAAGAGAGTGTCTCTTCCATCTATTGGTTCATGTATATGGAGTTCTATGTTTTCTTATATATATATATATATACATGATCTTTTGGTTGCCATGGTTGTGTATTTTCTTATTTATTATTTTGTATCCATGTGTTTATTAGACTGAATTTGCCTCAAGGTCATCATATTTTGTCTAATATTCATCCATTCATATTCAAATTGTGAATACCTCTTGAATGGAGCAAATGTAGAATGGCTAAAGTGATTCAAATCACTGGGCCTATGTGCTTAGATCTTTTACGATTAAACTTGAAGCACATACTCAGGGGGAGCTTTCACTTGCAAATGTATAACTATCTAGGGCCAATCAACGTAAACTTAAAAGTTATTTTATAGTTCTGAGCATGTTCATGCTCAGGAAGAGACTTGCATGCCCTATGACAAGAAAACAGCTACATAATGCAACTTGTGAACTTGAAAGGTTAAGATATAGATCTCAGCTTATCTTTGCTCAGGTAGATACTTATCTGCTTCAAAAAGTTACAAATGAAGCCCAATTATTCAAATTATTCTACCCTGTTATGCCCTAAAACATAGGTTTCACCTAGGGCCAATGACAAATTCATAGGAGAGAGCGAAATGGTAATATCTTCATATTTCTATAGATCATTGTGATGTGCTCACGAGGTCTATTGCCCCTATTCTTATGCTTAGTTACGAATCCTTTGATAAAAAAATAAAGGCTTATCATGCATTTCACTTTTGTTTTCTTTTTGATAAGCATTCTTAGAGCGTGAATGTTATATCATATACAAGGCACATAGCTTAGACAAGCTATTATTCATCTTGACACCCCACTTGCACTTTCATTTGTAAATCTCTACCTTTTTGCTGTTGCCAAAAGGGGGAGAATTTTGGAAATTGATTAGGTAGTCCATTTGTATATGCACCATATGCTTTGTAGTCATTAATTATATTTGTGCATATAGTAAGGGAGAGCTATACTCTATTGTGTACATCATATCATGCATACTCATCTATTTTGTTAACATCTCCTTCCTCCCTAATCAATTTGTTTGCCATCATAAAAAAGGGAGAGAATGTAAGCCCAAGGGTTCCCATGGGTTAATCATTCACCATACATTCTTGTTTTGACGCTAGCAAACTAAATTAATTAGCTTTTATGGACTAAAGTGTTGCTTTGAGGTGTTGTGTTGTATACATGAATTTCATGTCATAATCCCCATTACACAACTCTTCATAACACATGGCTTGTGGATCAAGAGACAAAGGAACAAAGAGCTTGCACCTACATTGGAGTAATCACCATTTGGAGATGATCAAGTCAAGAAGCTCAACATGAAGATCCCACAAGTTCCCCAAAAAGTGTCAATAAGGAGCTTGAAGTTGAACATGCCATGGTGACACCTCATGTACCTCGATATGCATTGAAGATTGGAGGAAAAGTCACGAGAGCCAAGACAAAGTTCAAGATGTTCATTCAAGCTAAAGAAGACCAAGGAAGTGCAAAGCGCAAATGCATTCCAAGAAGACTTAAGGTTCCTATTTTTTTAATGTATTTGGAGTCGTCCTGATTTTATGTTCAAATGCACCTTCAAAAGGTTTTCAAAATGGTTTTCTTACCTAAGTTTTTACATCTTTAAAAACCATACACACACCCAAATATGTGATTGAAAACCTAGGACTTAAGCCCAAGACCAAAGCCCAAAGTCCCTGGAATTTAAAGTTAAAAATAGAATTTTACTCAGGGCCGGTCGACCGGGCTATGCCGAGCGACCGTGGGATGCTACTTGGAACTCCAAGGCCTCCCGAAAATTATCGGGCCGGTTGACCGGGGTAAGCCGGGCGACCGCGGATATGTTTTTTGGAAATCCAGAAAACAGCCAGGTTGGGCTTGGAGGTCGAACGCCAAAGGTCCGGTCAACCGCGATATTGTTTTTTAGTCGAAAATTAATTTTAAACAGGTAGCCCTCGCCGGGGCGACCACCCTAGGGCCGGTCGACCGCGCCGGTATGAAATTTGAAATTCAAACTAAGAGCTTGATAAGGGTGGGCGACCGCCACGACAGAGAAATAGATCCGTTGGGGCTTGCGCATATTGACTTTTTCAACCCTGCAATTTACAGTTTTACCCCCAAACATTCATATTTCCTTGTAGGCTATATATACACTATCAAAACCTTTTGGCAAGATTAAAATCCTATCTTCTTGAACCTAAACTTTTATATAAAAGGTTAAAACCTCTTTGAACTTGTATTTATACATTCTATCAAGAGGTACTCCATAGGCTTTACATTTTATCTTCCTTAGAGTGTTTGTGAGCTTTCAAAGTTGTAATCAGCCTATCTAAGAGGCAAAGAGAGTTCTTCCTATTTATTTCTTCATTTGTTTGTGAGGATCTCCGATTCGGCCCGTTAAGAAAGGTGAATCATTGTAGAGGGAGGTGCCCTCGTAAGGCTTTGTGCAAAAAGGGTGTGATCCCTTTGAAGGAGAAGTTGGTGTACGGCTTTGAGATTCGCCCGTTGAAGAATCTTATTGGTTTACTGGAGATCCCAATGAGGTAAAACTTGGAAGAGTGGAGTAGGTCAAGTCGTGACCGAACCACTATAAAACTTGTGCCTTGTGGACGCTTTATATTCTCCTTCTCTTTGCAGTTTGGTGTTTGGTAATCTGTACCCTTTACTCATGTCTATGTTTTATTGAACAAGGGTTAGAGCATATAAGGATAAAGTTATATCTAATCTCTATCCAACATTATATTTATTAATTAATAAAGGGTTAGATTTGTTAAGGCTCAATTGGTAAAATGATTTTAATAATCCACTTAATTAAGCCCCAAATTTTTAATTAGCCAATTCACCCTTCCCTCTTGGATTGTCACCTCGTATTTCAGTCTACCCACCAATTATATGGTTCAGATCAGCCCATTACAATGGTTTGGGTCAAATTCATCAAGGCTAACACTTTTGACGACTCGGATCATCTTATTGGAATTGTTTAATGGGTGCAACCAATTTATGTCATGGTTGTTCATTGGATGGCCTGGATCAGCCCGTGGAAATAATTTACAGGGTACAGCCTATTTAGATTGCGACTCATCATTTATGGCACACTCATTTATGTTGTGGCCCAATCTAATGGACATCTTAGATCAGCCCATTCATTGGGTAGTTCGGGATGATATTATTAAAGATGATATAAGAGCCCAATTTGGAGATACAACTAATTTATGAGAGGAAGATGATTACGTTCTATGGATATGATTTGGAGATACATCTAATTTATACCATGGTATATTAATTGGACAATTCAGATCAGTCCTATGGGGTTGATTTTGGGGCCCATTATTTTCTAGCTTACATTTAGTCCCACTAAATGGACGGTTTAGATCATCCTATGGAGTGGGGCTAACTGTGGAGTTTTGATCTCTAGTCCAATAGGGGAAAGCTCAACAGTGAGATTATCGCATCCAAAAATAAATAATTTGAGTTTATCTTAATCTACATGGTAATCAGGTCACTTGCTCTCTTTCAAGTTCTTTTTCTCTCTCAACCAAGGCTCAATCCAACCGTCTAAGATTTAATCAAAGGGTGACATCAAAGCTTAAAGGAGGACAAGGATTCAACCATTGCAAGCAGGAGAAAAAGACTAAGTTTTTCTTACTTGCTTCTTTATTTCAATTACAATTTGATATACTTTTGTTTCAACACCAATTAAAGAGGAGTTATTTTTGTTTTCTTTTTCTTTTTCTAAGTTCTTTAATGGCTCTATTTTTCTTTTTCTTTGTTTCTTTTTTTTTTCCATGAGTAACTAAACCCATCTACTTAGGGTTTAGATGAAGCCATGGGGAAGGAGAAAGATGACTAATTAAAATCAATGGCATAGAATAACATCATATATAGTGTTTATATTTGTTGGAACCCAATCACTCATGCCATTGGCTTTCCCCTTTCGTATGAGTAATTGCCGATAAACAAATATAATTTCTTATTTAATCTATAAAATTGAGAAGTATATTTGATCATACACTCGTGGGCAATGACATCCATAGCTCTTATTCCCCATTGACTGGATTTATCAAATACACTATCCAATGAAAAAATTGGTTTAATTAATTATCCAATCCAAACCCATGGTGGATTCTAACCCTAAGTTGTCTTTTAGTTGAATTAAGGTTCCAATTTAATTTTTAATTCCTTTTGCAAACAATTTTCAATTTAGTTTAGAGTAGTTTTTCAAATCCAATTTTCCAATTAATATAGGCTTTAGATTTTGGTTATCTAATTAGGATAGATAATTAATAAGGACTAACTTGGTAATTGTATCTTTATTTTTTTCGATCATTGTTTATTTATTTTATAAATTTAAATATATTGTTGGATCCGAGGTTGTAGTCCACGAAAATCCTGAGTCCATTCCAGGTAACAATATATCATAAGTTTATTTTTTAAGTAGTATAAGGGTAGAAATCACAATAAGCTCTTCCTGAGTCCGACTCGTATTTACACTATCCGTGCACTTGCGGTCATTTAATATCACAATCAAGTTTTTAGAGCCGTTGTCGGGGATCGAACTCGGGTCACCCGCGTGACAAGCGGGAATACTTGAGAAAATTTATTTTTATGGTTTATAATAGAATATTTGTGAATCTCTTTGTTTTTAGTATCTTTACAAAAGAAAGAAACAACTAGATATTTTTGGAAAGAATTGTTTTATCCCATTTTAAAAAGGAAATTAGTATATATTTTAATTTTGAAATTTGAGAAAGTAAAAAGAATAGTTTCTACTTATAGGTTAGATTTCTTTTATAATTTTATTTCTAAAAGATTTGATGAGGAGACGAGATTAGAATGTTGGCTTTTATTTGGCAAAGTGAAAAAAGAAAGAAAGGTGGAAAAAAAGAAAGTACGTTTTGATTCTAGTCTTGACTTGTAGCCTTTTTGACTCAAGCAAATAAGTCCGAGGGGTGTTCTACACCTAGTTCCTTAAAGCTATCTAGTTTGAGAGTAATTGATCAAAAGCTCGTTAAATTGGTCATCTAGGAAGTTTAAGAGGTCAAGACATTGCACGGATCAAAATAAAGGTTGAACTCATATTGCATCAATTTCTTAAAGATACATGCAAAATTACAAAAATAATTCCGACACTACTTAGTAACTTGGGTGTCTCGTGCAAGCCCAGCATGTCATTCACGCCAACGGCAACAGACGAATAATTGATTTCAATTTCTTAGAAATAATGGGAAAGTTGAAAGAAAGGAGGAACCATATAATTGTTCAAATTTTCTATCAAATTTCTGATTCGAATTCTTTTGTAACATAGATGACACTAGAATCTTACCTATGTGGACAAGAGTGTGAAAATATAAAGGGTGATTCCTTGATTAAGATATATGTCAAATTTCACAACATCGAATGGGATAACATAGATCAACTATGGGGGTATTCTAGAAGTTTCAATCTTAAGTAAAATATTAAAGCAAAGGGAAGTGTCAGATTTGGCTTTATTCTATATTAAGGATTTGGAATAAAGTTTTTATAGTTGGAAGGTTTAAATTTTTAGAATTTTGGGTGAATATTCACTGCAAACATTCGCGAGACATAACTCGTCCACTAGGGTGACCTAGGGGTTTAAAGACTTGTTGCACGTGGTAAGTGCAATCGTGATTCCTACGAAAGTGAGGTAGGATTTTACTTTTGTTTAGTTTTTATTTTTATTTTTTTGTTTACTTTCTTTTTGATTGCTCGAGGACAAACAAAGCTTAAGTATGAAAGAATCTGATGAGCACATTTGTGTGTGAAGTATAGGTAGGAAAAGCATGCATACTTTATGTTTAAAGTGGTGCTACTAAGGTATTTTCTTTGTTTTTGGTGTTTCAGGATTATTTATGGATTTTCCCAGAAAATGGAGCTGAAGAGATGGAACTCCAATGAAAAATTCAAGTCTGAGAATAACTATGGGCTGTTTTGTCAATTGGGCTTGAAAGGGCCCAAGATGTGGTTCTGCTGTTGTTGGGGGACCCACTAATTTTGAGGATTGTTTTGGTGGTTTAAGCATGTGATAATAAGCCTCACATATGGTTCTCACAAGGTGGAGGAAATTTTAGAAAGGAAGCTGGCTAGAATTTTCCAGTTGCACGTCAATGTGATGGTCTACCTGTAGCACCCCATTTTGACCGTGCCCTAAACCATCCAATTTTGTGTAAAACCCCATCAAACCAATGCTTTAGGATCCCAAACTTCACCCTAGGCCAGCTTAGGATCCCAGCTAGGTCCCTATAAAATTTCGTCGAAATTCGAGCGCGTTTGCATAGCGAACGATCCGAAGAGGTGTTCGTGGTGCAAGTTTAGAAGGGGGGGCGAATTTATCCTGAAGGAGGGGTGTATTTATTCTGTAAAGGATAAATCTGAGCCGAATAATGACAAGATTTCTCCGCACGATCATCAGAGATTCGCGCAACCGCGCACTTATAAAAAATGGTAGTGCCGATATCATCACCCATATTTCCTTATAAAAAAAAAAATTCGTGTAAGAAGGGGGATCTCATTTTCCAGAGAGCAGGAGAGTAGAGAGAAAGAGGGTTTCATATTTCTTCTCCGATCAACCATAGCTACTCATTCCCACCGTCAGCTCCATCATCATCACCACTACAAGATCTATCCGCTATTTGCACCTTCTTCAACCTCGAACTTTTTTTTTCTATAGAAAACCTAAAAACCCTAACCTTGTTCAGATCTACTGAGTTTACGAAGACGAAGCTTTTCTCCACATGATTCTTCAACTCTACTCTTCGTCAGTTCTATACGATCGAATTTCAAACTGTAATTTTTTCCGAATAAGAAGCCGCCGGAGTTATGTCGCCGTTAATAGAGGCGATCGCTCATATTCACCGGAGAGGAATCATTCACTGTGATATTAAGCCGGAAAATATCCTTTTTGACGGTCGAAATATCATTTCCTTTTGCTTAAATCCCGATCGAACAGAGCATAAAAGGAGAAATCTCATTTTCTTTTAGAAAAGGAAATTTGGGGAAAAGCAGAAAGAGGGATAGGGTGAGAGAGTAGAGAAAGATACAAGCAAAGAGATCATTAAGAGAGAGAGATTGAATTCATTTTCTCCCATGGATTTGACTACTCGATTTTCTGCAATTTTGGCTCCAGGTATCCTCCTGATTTCAATAGATCCTTGCAATTAATCAAAGAGTGAAAACTGGCAAAGGTGAGTTGTTATTCCCAATTCTTCTCATCTTTTCTGGATTGTTGATGTGAATGCCTCTAGATCCATGCCCTAGTTCTGAGTAGGTGTTTGTGATTTATGAGATAAGATTGCCAAGATCCTTATTGGAAGGTCAATTTCTTGAGGTTGTTTATACATTTTTGTGCATTTATTTCCACCGGCATTTGGAGGCCAAGTTCTCTGTCAATTTCTCTGAAAGTTATTTCCTGGATTGATTTTGTGTACAAGTTAGTATAATGGTTCAAGATGAAGTGAATGAAATTAAATTGAACAGGCGATCAAATTCTATGGCCAATTGTTCTAGCATGCCAAAACTATATGAAAAAGTTTTGAGGAATTGGCAAAGCTTATCTCATGCCCATTGTGATTACTTTTACATTTGAGATCCAAATTGAGGGAAGCCCCGTCTTGTCAAATCTTTTTAGACATGTTTAGACATCCTTTAAACCCTTGCCCTTATCATTGCAAGGGCGATGAAGGCGCTAGCCCAAGCCCATCATTAGAGGATTTGCTCAGTCCAAGTAGCACTCCCCTCTTTCTTTTCAAAAGACTTGACCAGTCTTTTATGTGTGTGTTTTGCATATGGTTCAATCTTTATGTCAGTCATTGTTCAAATATATAGTTTAGTCCTATATAATTTTTTGATCATATATATTTTGGTTCTAGATTATGTACATTTCAATTTAGTAATTTATTTTTTCTTATCTGTGAATAGGATTTTGCTGTCCAATGGCTTTAAAATGAGAAAATCATTTTTCTTTGTCTTGATAAATATATAAAAAAAAACTGAATAAAGAGTACTTTGAAATAAAATTTGAGAAGATTTCGATAAGGATTTCCAAAATTAAGCCTATAGCCCAGTATTTATAAATTTAATACTTCTCTTTCATACTAAGCTTTGAGTTAGGGTTCGAAGACGGTAATAAATGGATTGTTCAGGTGAGATTATCTCAAAGCTTATTATACTCATTCCTTTTTATTTAAATAAATTGTTTAATAGGAAGAAGGAGATCAGATGACTACTCTATTCGATATTATCGACATGAGTACTGTCTGATTTCAAGGCGGGATATAGAAATATTATCATGTGTATATGATATCAGATGATTACTTTAGCATCATCTGATTTTATCCCCATATTGGGGTGGTGTTTGTGGTTGGGCATAGAAGTGTTTGATATTGTTTTCTTTTACTTTATTAGGCTATCGAGCGGCTGGTCTGGACTAATTAATGTTGTTTATCATTTTATGATTGCTATAGATTTTTTTTTATTGAAAATTCTTCTTTGCTTAGCACTTGATTTATTTTTATAAGAATATAATGGAATTTGCGATTATCTGGTAGCCTTTTCTTCTCTCTTTGATAGACTAACACAGTCTTATAGATTTCTGTTAATTTTCTTTAGATACTAGAATCCCCTCTCATTGCAAGGGCTATGAAGGAGTCATCCCGAGCCCATTATTTTAGAGGACTTGCATAGTCCTAGTAATGTTTTCCCTTCTAATCTTTTCTTCATATTATGAGACTGTTTAAGTCTTTCAGGTTTCTTTCCTTTGTCATTTCAAGCCCATCTCTAGGGGGACTTGCACAGTCCAAATAGCATTCCATTTTCTCAAAAGACTTGCCTAGTCTTTTAGATCCAAATCTTTGGAGACAGGCATTGTCTCATTAATGAATCAACCTGAGTCAACCCCTAGAAGACTACCTCTAGTCTCACAGGTCTTAAACCCTCTTCTAGTCGAAGACCAACTTGGTCTGTCAGTTATCTCATTTTCTTATCATTGTTTAGGCAATGATAAGGTTACTTGGAGCCCATCCTTGTGCTTAGGAGACTTGCCCAGTCTTGCTAGCATTTTTCTCTATCCTACCTCTGTGTCTAAGAGACTTACCCAGTCTCATTCTCTTGTTAAACCACCTCTTTGTGCGTCGTTTAGTTTTGGGAGAACACCTTACTCGGCTTGGCAACATACCCCTACCCTTATGGGTATTGGGTTGCACATTTGTTGCACCCTAGGGCTAGGTAGCTGTCCAGCCCGGCTGGGTGTTTTTCCTTTGCCAAATATGCACAGGGTCTCTTTTTTTCCTTATTACTTGTGAGCTTTATTTTGGTTTGATAGTCCACTAGCATAAGAATCCGTCCTTAGTCTAGAGAGTCAGTCCTCTTGTTCAGGAATTAAATTCTATCATCATAGGGGTTAGGATTTTATCCAACCTTTTATCAGATCATGTTCTTCTATCCGCTCTTGCAAGGTATAGGATGCTGTCCAACCCTTGCAGAGTCGTCTTTCTGTCTTTTTCCCCCACAAAGCATAGGATGCTGTCCAACCTTTACGGGATATCGGGAGCCTGTCCTCCCCTTATGATGATAGGATTTTGTCCTCTTGAGTCAGAAAACATCAAAAACATCTGAAAATCCAAAAATCTCAAAAATCTTGAGTCATTTAGGAGTAGTTAGGAAAATCGTTTTCGAACTACGTTGGCTTGATCCCTCTCCACAAGGTACGTAGTGCAGCTTGGGATCCACATCCCAAGTCCAGCCAAACCTTTAAAAATAAACATTTCAAACATTCCAAAAATATAAAACTTTTTCAAAACATTTTCAGAAAAAAGATATTCCCCTAGAGTTAGGAGTCTGTCCTAGTTGTTTGGAGTGTTTTAGAGTTAGGAGGCTGTCCTGATTTGTATTGATATGGTGTGTCCTGTCATGTGAGTGTCCCTAGAGTTAGGAGGCCTTGAGTCGATCGGTTAGACATTTAGTCGAACCGATGGCTAGACTAAGAAGCATATAGTCAGCCCATGGTTTTCTTTAGGATGCATAGCCTAGTTATACATAGGATGTAGGGCCCACCTGCATTAGCTTAAGGCTAATCAACTTGCATTAATTAGGGCATATGGAGAGTCCTAAAATTTACAATTCACCTGAACTTAAGCAATCGTATAAAAAGCTTTAAAAATCAGTTGAGTCTAGTGGTTTGAGTCTAGGATAGTGGTTCTAGATGGTTAGGCATAGTAGTTTGGAATAGGGCATCGAATTACGTTGACTCCGATTCTTCCCGAGGCCGGGATACGTAGAGCAGCCGGGATGGACGACCATCTTGGTCCGAGTCAGGTCGCATTAGAGTTATGACTTATTTTTGTCTAGGCATGTATAGAATTGAATTGTGTTGTGTGCTTTGCTGTGTTTTCTTACTTTCATGTACAGATCCTATACCTTTAGCTGTAGCATGCATGTGTTTGCACACCAGAACTCAGACACCAATTAGGTATGACACTCATAACCTAGTTATTCTTAGGCGACACTTCTTTCATTTCTTTTATGTGTGCTTATTATTCATCTCCGAGACATGCATGATTAGATAGACGTCTTCTTGGAGATATTCGTTCCCATTTCATATGACTTTCGCCCAAAACTCTTCAAAATTATTAAATAAATGGCATAAGAGACCAGGTGTTTGCACTTGGGCGGATGAGGTGCTCTTTAGACCTTCCGAATTCGTAACCAGGCACAAACCATCTTTTTATAATCTCTGGTTATCCATTGCAACAGAGCATAGTATGGGATCCTTGGCCTACTTCCTTGGATGGCGACTCTTCTTTGTTTAAGGTACGCCTCGAATCTGGGCTAGTCCCCGAATCGAGAGGTATCTCACCTTTGTATCGCCACTCATGCTATGAGGGGCACTTCTTTCGAGAGTTCCTTGGTAGAGCTCTCCATTCACGTGGATGATCCACAGAGACTCAGTGTGGGGCCCGTCCCCCGCTGCCTCTCTCGGATCGGGGTCCACAGGCTGGTGACTCTGCTGGGGATTTCTTTCGAGATATTGCCTAACTCTGTTAAAATGCCATTTTTATTAATTTTGAAGAATTTTGAGTTAAAATCATTATGAATGGGAATTTAAGTCGCTTAGGATCCAGGGGCACCAGATAAGTGTTTAAAACAAGGGATTCACACACTGCACGGCATACATCATTTTGTTTTTTAATTATCTTTTATTGATTTTATTATTATTGGCTCCACGGGATAGATATAATGCGTGCCTCATGGGATATCACTATCCAGATGGTGCTGTTGTATCTATTTCCAAGCTATGCGCCAGTGCTGCAGTCGTAAACACTCGGTGTACTTGTGTTTACAACAGCCGGTGAGCAATGAAGCATACTGTATATGACACTCGCTGTACTTGTGTTATATACTTAAAGTATGGATCATATGCATAGTACCTGATATATTGAGTCCGGAGCTTTACTTTCATTTTACATATATTATGTACTTGGATATATTTGTTGATTTAGTAAAACTCAATTAGGATCAGCGTGTGCTTATATATATATATATTACATTCATATAAGAACGTACATGTGTTGGTTATACATGTTGGAGCCTAGATTTAGGAACCGTGTCCTATCCATAGATTAGGGTAGCTCACTTTATGTGGCTACAGACGCAGTCCTATTACACTCACATGTCTGTCATGAGTCGAGACTTTCTCGACTCCACTAGATTATAATTAGGGCTGGTGCCCCTGGTTAGGGTATATATCTGTATATATACCTATTTATTGATTATTAGATTAAGGCTTACTCCTTTGTAATGTTTCCTATCTAATCCAATTAGTAATATTCTTTGAGATTTAGATTTGGTCGGTGACTTCTACTTATCATCGTTATGACCATGGTCTTTGTTTTTATCTTTTGATCATATATCTGATTCATACCTTGTATCATTGATCCATATTCCATATATTTAGATTAGGGCCTATTTCTTAGTTAGGTTTTCCTTCTTAATCTAATCAATTCTTTCTATTTATCCATTATGTGGATAATCATTAGATTATTGGCTCTTTATCAATAATCTATCCTGTGATCTATTGTTCATAAAATTGATCCATATTTTTCATTGTGGATTTACATTATTAGATTAGGGTTTACTTATTAGATTAGGTTTTCTTTCCTAATCTAATCAATTATCCTTATCCATTCATTTTTTGGAATATGATTAGATCGATGACTTTTCATCACCATTCTTATAGCCATGATCTATCCTTCAGTCTTTTTGTCGCCAATCCAACCCATGGCCAAGCGTCGTCATTCATGGTCAGTCCTTTATTTCAGTACATCTCTTCGATGACCATATTCCTTCTATCGATTGTGTGCTTATCTTGCATCTTGCCACCATCATTTGAGTGCAAATATCCTTGCTGGGAGTCCTATTCGAGTTTATCCATATACCCTTATAATGACTTGTGGGGTCCCTTTGTGTGGCCGTCATGCTGCTGAATTTTACCGAACACATTTTCAGTGTGATCGCCATCTTTTGGGGTCGTTGATGAGTCACATGTTTATCTTACCATAACCCTTCTTACTAATTGTTATGCTGTTGGTTCTTACCCAAGGGAGAGATGTGTTTGTATTATCTCTTGTTTCAATTTGTGTATAACATTCAACGAGATTGTCTCACACTAAAATTAGTGTTTGTCATTTCTATGACAAGAGTCAGACCTAATTGACTTTACCCATTTGCTGCACCGGTTTCCTTTCATTTTACGCTGATAAAATGGCTCTACCTATGGACATCCTAGCGGAAGTGGTAGAAGTTTTGAGGGAAGTATCTAGAGAAGTGTCAAGTGTGAAAGAGGAGGTGGCCCTTTTGAAAACAAAAGATGATGGACAATCCGTGATTTCTGAAATGGTAGAATTACTGAATGAAGTATCTAGAGAAATGTCAAGTGTGAAGGAGGAAGTGGCATTTTTGAAAACAAAAGATGATGAAAAATCCATGATCTCTGAGGACTCTGTAGTCCAAAATCATCCTCCTGTGACTCTTGATCCTATCAATTCCATGATAGCACATATTGGTGATTTTGAAGAAGAGCTTATTGAAGAGAAGTGTTTTACACCTCCTACTGTCGTAGGAAAGGAGAAAGGATTTGCTGACGAGGTTGAGAAGCTGTCTCCTATGATCCCTATTCCTGTCTCGGTCCCGGTATCACATATTGATAATTACAAGGGCAAGCAACATGTCGAAGACAAGTGTCTCCCATCTCCCACCTCAGCAGGGAAAGTGAAAGAACGTGTTAAAGAAATTGAAGAATTGACCTTTGATCACCAAAGCGTGAAGAATCCAAGAAACGATAGCAAATCAGTTGTCGATTCTAAGAAGATCAACATTATTGAGTCATCTCATCAAGCACCTCAACCTGTCATGCAGAGGTCTGGTCCAGGAGATGAAAACTCAGCACAGAAGCCGAAGAAGAAGTTCACTTCATTACCGAAACCTCCAGCGGTCATTCTCCGAAAACTTGTTAAGGATGGACAGTTGAAACTTATGGCTCAGAAGCCACCTCCTAAGGTTCTTCCAAGGTTCTACAACAGGGAGGAATACTGTGAATATCACCAAGGCCCTGGTCACATCACCAATCGTTGTCGCTCCCTCAGATTTGCGATCCAGGACCTCATAGATAGGGACCGTCCTATTTGGCCCGGATTTAATGCTAATCAGAATCCTTCACCTAGATGTGTTGATGTTCCTCCAGCTGTTGCTAAAGCTAACTTGACAGTTGAACCTTTTGAAGATCCCTCCATCATCATGCATCCCAGTTTTGAGTCAGAGCGTTCTTCATCTTCAAACTTGGGAATGTTACAGCTTGAAATGTCAGGAGGTGGTTATATGTCAAGAAAAATGTCGCTGATGCCAGTTAGTGAAGATTAGCTGAAGCTAGGTCAACAGGACCTACACCAAGGTTGAACCCCTAGTTATGGACATCATGGAGGAAGGAGTGCCACACATAACCTTTCAATGCCAATTCATTTACTATCGAAGAAGTGTCACGTGTTGTTTGTCTGTCGTTGAGTGTACACCAACTTTTCTCTCTCAAAGTTGGTAAGTCTCACTGTGTCGATAAAAAAAAAAAAAAGAGAAAAGTGTCACGTTTGTCAGTCGTGTTCATTCAGAGTCTGTTGTTTCCGTCCTTTGTCAAGTCCAATGTAGAGTCCATTGAGGCAAGTCAAAAAAAAAAAAAAAAAGAAAAGAAAGAGAAAAAGAGTGTTATCGTTGTACATACAGTTTTCAATTCAATAAAGTTTTTCATTTTACCTTTGATGTTCTATGATTCACTCTTAGATCTAATGTTTAAAATAACTAAAGACACGCTTCTCGGATGAGAATGCAGACGAAATTCCCCTCAAGATCTGAAACATGATCAAACTAGAGGAAGAGCGTCGAGCATAGCCACTTAAAGAAGAAATCGAAGCTATTGATAGTGGTATCGAAATCTGAAACTCTGGAAAGATGGATTGGCAAAATTTTATCTTCCGAGGAGCGCAAAGAATTGATAAACCTATTTAGAGGGGGTTCGAAGTAGTCTTGCTTGATCCTATAAGGATAAACCGGGTGAACGCCCTGTTGTTGTGCAAAGCAAGACTACATCATCTTTAGACATTCAGTCAAAAGGCAGAATTCGAGAGAGATATGAACATCAGACATCAAGTGAAGCTGATGAGAACATGGAGAGAAGGTTTTCAGATGCAAAGTTGTATTCATAGAACTTGATCCTCAAGAAGAACACTCGAGTTGTACATCTTGGTGGGATTTCAAGTCATTATATTCAAAGAGTAGGGACAATTCTTATGTCCAAAAGAAAGAGCACATCTAAAAGAAACAAGAGCCTGAGAAAGATAAAAAGGAGAAGGGAATGTGTCCCTAAGACAACTCCTTAGAAATATTAAAGACCCAGATGATGGAATATTAAAGACCCAGATGATGGAGCCAGCAAGATAGATTGAATATGGGAATTGTCTTCAGCATTTGGACACTAAGGAGAGTTGCTGAATCTTGAACATAAAATTCGAGATTTCCTAGAGGAGAATAGAGCATCATGGTTGAAGTCTTGTCTGCAAATACTACCAGACTCTCGAAAAAAACAAAAATTCGAAGTCTTGAATCTTAAACATTCAAAAGCTTGTACATCAAAACACCAGGAGGCCATCCTTGGACATTTGAGCCTTTATAGCCAAAATCCCAATGTTTAAAACATCCTTTTGTGAGCCCTTTGAGCCAATATTTTAAAAACCAAACAATTCTTTCAACCACATTATAAACCAGGGGCATTTTATGCACCCGAACTACGCGGACCTGATCCCCAGCTCTTCAGGGGTACGTAGGCAACCTAATCAATTTAGGTTCGGTCAATCTTAGGGATAAATTCTAAATCATCCCCCTTTCAAAATTTTGAAGCTAAAAAGCTAAACCATTCTTTGATAAACCCCAAAGCGAACTACGCGGATCTGATCCTCCATTTTTGGGGTACGTAGGTAGTCTGGCAAGACCAGATTCGGTCCAAATCGTTTGAACTTTTGATATCTAACCCTTTTGAACCTGAGCCTACCTATAAAGTTCTTCTGGTGAAACGAGCAAAGGTTCAAGGCAATTGAAAACAAAAACAGAAAGAAATGAAAAGAACGAGAGTCTGAAGACCCACTAGGTTGAAAACCCGAAAGGGCGGCCTAGATAAAGTCATGTATTTGCTAAGTCGATAACCAAAGAAGCCGGCTTATGTAAAAGGAGGGTAGCGGTCTACTGGATTGAAAACTTGAAGAGGCAATCCAGTCACGGGCAAAGACTTTCCAAAAAGTGGGCTGATAAGCATGGAAGGAGTTTCCTCGGTTATGGAGAACTCTGAAGTTTGAGTAATATGGGAATTCCAGGCAAAAGCTGAAGCAAATGGTTTGCTAGACCAGAAACCTGGAATGCAATAATCATGAGTTCCCACCAGAGAAAATTCGAAGAGATGGAGAAGCAATCACTACACAAGGCAGGGTCTTGGAATCCAAGTAGTGTCAGTGAGATTTACTTTTACACCTTTATAAACTAGGGCCATTGAAACTGAGCAATCCGAAGGGGGAAAATAACCATGACGGAAATCCTGATGGAGGAAATTAATGCCTCTTGACATGGTTTTCGAAATTATTTTGAGAGCGGCTAGCCTTACTATTTAAAAATACACATCAGGTCTAAGGGTGAATCAAAAGTGAGTCAAATCCCTTGAATAATGTTCATCTTCTTTGATAGAGTCTTGGAAGTCTGTTCCTCATTCTTATCCATTTTCCTTTCAAGGTCCAAAGTTGTCTGGCACTGGGAGAATGGGTGTATACCTTCCAAAGTGAAAAAATAATACAAACTCTCATAATAGACCCTAGTCTAGGTACCAGAGAAACGCGAGAAATATCCTGTTCAGACATAGCAAAGATGTCAAGTTTCAAGCAGTGAGTGGTGGAAAGAACCTCAAATAATAGTCAATGAAAAGAGAAATTTTCTGGCTCAACCATTATCTCATCTTTATTTCAAAGAAAGAACCTATGCAAACCCAAATTTTCCTACATATCCTGGTTCTACTTTCCTTGGGACTCTTGTCATGGAAGTACAATGCACTAGGGGCATCTTTTATGACTTGCGTCATAAAAGATATCGAGCGCACAAAGGCAATCAGTGCCAATGTTTATAAGAAGTTGAGATAAGAGAGATACGAGCATGTCTCGAGCCAAATCTCTAAACTCCTCAAATGAAGACTCTTTCTAAAAGATTTAATTTTCAAAGAAAATCAATTTCCCCAGTGGAGTCTAGAATTTGCTCCCACAACCTTCAAAACCTCAGCAGAATGCTTTTTACTTGTCAAAGAAGGGCCAATATCCAAATCCCTGCAAGTTATTTGAGTCCAATTCTCAGCAAGGAACTCGTACTCCCAATTTCTTCGGCAAGAGGCAATCAGTCTAAAAAAAAAAAAAATCATTCAAAATCAATCAATTCTCAACAATACTCGTTGGTTCCCAAGGCTCTTTGTGGTCTGGTCTACTATTCAGGTATACCATGGACCCTTGCTTGCTGAGTGGGTCTTCGTGATCTGTCTTCTACGATGTATCATGGACCCACTATCCTTGTCTTTTCTTGGCTCTTCATGGTTTACCATTTGGGTACACCATGGACCCTTGCTCCCCGAGTGGCTCTTTGTGATATATCCATTCAGATATATTATGAACCCACTATTCATGGTCATTCCATTCATATCTTTTACATGTCATTGTTTCTATATGTTGGGCTCTTCGTGGCTTATTGCCATGAACCCCAAATTCAATGCTTAGCTCTTCACGGGGTATTGTCGTGGACCCTTGATTCCTTTTTGCTGGGCTCTTCATGGTTCATTGCCATGGACCCTAGATTCATTGCGTGGCTCTTCACGGTTTGTCACCGTGGACCCTCGATTTCTGTTTGCTATGCTCTTCACGGAGTATTGCCGTGGACCCTTGATTCCTTTCTGCTGGGCTCTTCATGGTTCATTGCCATGGACCCTGGATTCATTGCGTGGCTCTTCACGGCTTATCACCGTGGACCCTCGATTACTTCTTGGCTCTTCATAGCTTATGGCTATGGACCCTTGATTCCCACTTTTCTAACCCACCAACCATCTCATGTCTTTATGGCGAGGCTCTTCGTGACTTATCATCATGGACCCTCGACTCCCTTTTGCCTGGCTCTTCACGGTTTACCACCGTGGACCCTCGTTCTCTGCAAGGCTCTTCATGGCTTAATACCATGGACCCCTGATCAAAATTTCTATTCAACTGTTATTCTTTCTTGCCTAATTTGGTGAAAGGCTGGACCGCAGCTCTATCTAGTTATGTTGTTATTAGCAATGAAAAGTCAAGTCATGATCCGTCGTTCCACAGTGTACCATCACCCAAGTGCGGAGTCAGGAATACCTGTGTGATCGATGTGTTACTCGAGTTATTTGTCTGGTGGGAGGCTATCTCACCAATATGTTTTGAATGCTGAGTTATGTGTCCAGCATTTCACCAAATTAATTTTAAGTCATGTTGAATGTGAAATTTTAAAACCAAATTCTTCCTGAGAGCATCCGCCCCGAGCATAGAAATCTGAGAAGTACGAAAGCTTATTCCATCTCAAGACCTCGGAGGCACCCGTTCCATTTTCAAACCCCTGAGGCATCCATTCCATATCACAACCCCGGAGGTATCTGATTCTTCCAAAAGTCCAATATTCGCAAAATCATTTCTTTCATTCTTCTTTCTCTCCAATCAATTTTGGGCCAGTCAAAATGTGTTGTCTGTTCAGCTTTGACATTCGCGCGACAAGCACGCTCTGCCAAAGAGGGGCATCTGTAGACACCCCATTTTGACCGTTCCCTAAACCTTCCAATTTTGTGTAAAAACCCATCAAACCAATGCTTTAGGATCCCAAACTTCACCCTAGGCTAGCTTAGGATCCCAGCTAGGTCCCTATAAAATTTCGTCGAAATCCGAGCGCGTTTGCATAGCGAACGATCCGAAGAGGTGTTCGTGGTGCAAGTTTAGAGGGGGGGCGAATTTATCCTGAAGGAGGGGTGTATTTATTCTGTAAAGGATATATCTGAGCCGAATAATGACAAGATTTCTCCGCACGATCATCAGAGATTCGCGCAACCGCGCGCTTATAAAAAATGGTAGTGCCGATATCATCACCCATATTTCCTTATAAAAATCAAAAAAAATTCGTGTAAGAAGGGGGATCTCATTTTCCCGAGAGCAGGAGAGTAGAGAGAAAGAGGGTTTCATATTTCTTCTCCGATCAACCATTGCCGCCGGTCATTTCCCGGCCGGTAGGTACTCATTCCCACCGTCAGCTCCATCATCATCACCACTATAAGATCTATCCATTATTTGCACCTTCTTCAACCTCGAACTTTTTTTTTTCTATAGAAAACCTGCAAACCCTAACCTTGTTCAGATCTACTGAGTTTACGAAGACGAAGCTTTTCTCCACATGATTCTTCAACTCTACTCTTCGTCAGTTCTATACGATCGAATTTCAAACCGTAATTTTTTCCAAATAAGAAGCCGCCGGAGTTATGTCGCCGTTAATGGAGGCGATCGCTTATATTCACCGGAGAGGAATCATTCACTGTGATATTAAGCCGGAAAATATCCTTTTTGACGGTCGAAATATCATTTCCTTTTGCTTAAATCCCGATCGAACAGAGCATAAAAGGAGAAATCTCATTTTCTTTTAGAAAAGGAAATTTGGGGAAAAGCATAAAGAGGGATAGGGTGAGAGAGTAGAGAAAGATACAAGCAAAGAGATCATCAAGAGAGAGAGATTGAATTCATTTTCTCCCATGGATTTGACTACTCGATTTTCTGCAATTTTGGTTCCAGGTATCCTCCTGATTTCAATAGATCCTTGCAATTAATCAAAGAGTGAAAACTGGCAAAGGTGAGTTGTTATTCCCAATTCTTCTCATCTTTTCTGGATTGTTGATGTGAATGCCTCTAGATCCATGCCCTAGTTCTGAGTAGGTGTTTGTGATTTATGAGATAAGATTGCCAAGATCCTTATTGGAAGGTCAATTTCTGGAGGTTGTTTATACATTTTTGTGCATTTATTTCCACCGGAATTTGGAGGCCAAGTTCTCTGTCAATTTCTCTGAAAGTTATTTCCTGGATTGATTTTGTGTACAAGTTAGTATAATGGTTCAAGATGAAGTGAATGAAATTAAATTGAACAAGCGATCAAATTCTGTGGCCAATTGTTCTAGCATGCCAAAACTATATGAAAAAGTTTTGAGGAATTGGCAAAGCTTATCTCATGCCCATTGTGATTACTTTTACATTTGAGATCCAAATTGAGGGAAGCCCCGTCTTGTCAAATCTTTTTAGACATGTTTAGACATCCTTTAAACCCTTGCCCTTATCATTGCAAGGGCGATGAAGGCGCTAGCCCAAGCCCATCATTAGAGGATTTGCTCAGTCCAAGTAGCACTCTCCTCTTTCTTTTCAAAAGACTTGACCAGTCTTTTATCTATGTGTTTTGCATATGGCTCAATCTTTATGTCAGTCATTGTTCAAATATATAGTTTAGTCCTATATAATTTTTTGATCATATATATTTTGGTTCTAGATTATGTACATTTCAATTTAGTAATTTATTTTTTCTTATCTGTGACTAGGATTTTGCTGTCCATGGCTTTAAAAGGAGAAAATCATTTTTCTTTGTCTTGATAAATATATTAAAAAAAACTGAATAAAGAGTACTTTGAAATAAAATTTGAGAAGATTTCGATAAGGATTTCCAAAATTAAGCCTATAGCCCAGTATTTATAAATTTAATACTTCTCTTTCATACTAAGCTTTGAGTTAGGGTTCGAAGACGGTAATAAATGGATTGTTCAGGTGAGATTATCTCAAAGCTTATTATACTCATTCCTTTTTATTTAAATAAATTGTTTAATAGGAAGAAGGAGATCAGATGACTACTCTATTCGATATTATCGACATGAGTACTGTCTGATTTCAAGGCGGGATATAGAAATATTATCATGTGTATATGATATCAGATGATTACTTTAGCATCATCTGATTTTATCCCCATATTGGGGTGGTGTTTGTGGTTGGGCATAGAAGTGTTTGATATTGTTTTCTTTTACTTTATTAGGCTATCGAGCGGCTGGTCTGGACTAATTAATGTTGTTTATCATTTTATGATTGCTATAGATTTTTTTTTATTGAAAATTCTTCTTTGCTTAGCACTTGATTTATTTTTATAAGAATATAATGGAATTTGCGATTATCTGGTAGCCTTTTCTTCTCTCTTTGATAGACTAACACAGTCTTATAGATTTCTGTTAATTTTCTTTAGATACTAGAATCCCCTCTCATTGCAAGGGCTATGAAGGAGTCATCCCGAGCCCATTATTTTAGAGGACTTGCATAGTCCTAGTAATGTTTTCCCTTCTAATCTTTTCTTCATATTATGAGACTGTTTAAGTCTTTCAGGTTTCTTTCCTTTGTCATTTCAAGCCCATCTCTAGGGGGACTTGCACAGTCCAAATAGCATTCCATTTTCTCAAAAGACTTGCCTAGTCTTTTAGATTCAAATCTTTGGAGACAGGCATTGTCTCATTAATGAATCAACCTGAGTCAACCCCTAGGAGACTACCTCTAGTCTCACAGGTCTTAAACCCTCTTCTAGTCGAAGACCAACTTGGTCTGTCAGTTATCTCATTTTCTTATCATTGTTTAGGCAATGATAAGGTTACTTGGAGCCCATCCTTGTGCTTAGGAGACTTGCCCAGTCTTGCTAGCATTTTTCTCTATCCTACCTCTGTGTCTAAGAGACTTACCCAGTCTCATTCTCTTGTTAAACCTCCTCTTTGTGCGTCGTTTAGTTTTGGGAGAACACCTTACTCGGCTTGGCAACATACCCCTACCCTTATGGGTATTGGGTTGCACATTTATTGCACCCTAGGGCTAGGTAGCTGTCCAGCCCGGCTGGGTGTTTTTCCTTTGCCAAATATGCACAGGGTCTCTTTTTTTTCTTATTACTTGTGAGCTTTATTTTGGTTTGATAGTCCACTAGCATAGGAATCCGTCCTTAGTCTAGAGAGTCAGTCCTCTTGTTCAGGAATCAAATTCTATCATCATAGGGGTTAGGATTTTATCCAACCTTTTATCAGATCATGTTCTTCTATCCGCTCTTGCAAGGTATAGGATGCTGTCCAACCCTTGCAGAGTCGTCTTTCTGTCTCTTTCCCCCACAAAGCATAGGATGCTGTCCAACCTTTGCGGGATATCGGGAGCCTGTCCTCCCCTTATGATAATAGGATTTTGTCCTCTTGAGTCAGAAAACATCAAAAACATCTGAAAATCCAAAAATCTCAAAAATCTTGAGTCATTTAGGAGTAGTTAGGAAAATCGTTTCCGAACTACGTTGGCTTGATCCCTCTCCACAGGGTACGTAGTGCAGCTTGGGATCCACATCCCAAGTCCAGCCAAACCTTTAAAAATAAACATTTCAAACATTCCAAAAATATAAAACTTCTTCAAAACATTTTCAAAAAAAAGATATTCCCCTAGAGTTAGGAGTCTGTCCTAGTTGTTTGGAGTGTTTTAGAGTTAGGAGGCTTTCCTGATTTGTATTGATATGGTGTGTCATGTCGTGTGAGTGTCCCTAGAGTTAGGAGGCCTCGAGTCGATCGGTTAGACATTTAGTCGAACCGATGGCTAGACTAAGAAGCATATAGTCAGCCCATGGTTTTCTTTAGGATGCATAGCCTAGTTATACATAGGATGTAGGGCCCACCTGCATTAGCTTAATGCTAATCAACTTGCATTAATTAGGGCATATGGAGAGTCCTAAAATTTACAATTCACCTGAACTTAAGCAATCGTACAAAAAGCTTTAAAAATCAGTTGAGTCTAGTGGTTTGAGTCTAGGATAGCGGTTCTAGATGGTTAGGCATAGTAGTTTGGAATAGGGCATCGAACTACGTTGACTCCGATTCTTCCCGAGGCCGGGATACGTAGAGCAGCTGGGATGGACGGCCATCTTGGTCCGAGTCAGGTCGCATTAGAGTTAGGACTCATTTTTGTCCAGGCATGTATAGAATTGAATTGTGTTGTGTGCTTTGCTGTGTTTTCTTACTTTCATGTACAGATCCTATACCTTTAGCTATAACATGCATGTGTTTGCACACCAGAACTCAGACACCAATTAGGTATGACACTCATAACCTAGTTATTCTTAGGCGACACTTCTTTCATTTCTTTTATGTGTGCTTATTATTCATCTCCGAGACATGCATGATTAGATAGACGTCTTCTTGGAGATATTCGTTCCCATTTCATATGACTTTCGCCCAAAACTCTTCAAAATTATTAAATAAATGGTATAAGAGACCAGGTGTTTGCACTTGGGCGGATGAGGTGCTCTTTAGACCTTCCGAATTCGTAACCAGGCACGAACCATCTTTTTATAATCTCTGGTTATCCGTTGCAACAGAGCATAGTATGGGATCCTTGGCCCCCTTCCTTGGATGGCGACTCTTCTTTGTTTAAGGTACGCCTCGAATCTGGGCTAGTCCCCGAATCGAGAGGTATCTCACCTTTGTATCGCCACTCATGCTATGAGGGGCACTTCTTTCGAGAGTTCCTTGGTAGAGCTCTCCATTCACGTGGATGATCCACAGAGACTCAGTGTGGGGCCCGTCCCCCGCCGCCTCTCTCGGATCGGGGTCCACAGGCTTGCGACTCTGCTGGGGATTTCTTTCGAGATATTGCCTAACTCTGTTAAAATGCCATTTTTATTAATTTTGAAGAATTTTGAGTTAAAATCATTATGAATGGGAATTTAAATCGCTTAGGATCCAGGGGCACCAGATAAGTGTTTAAAACAAGGGATTCACACACTGCACGGCATACATCATTTTGTTTTTTAATTTTCTTTTATTGATTTTATTATTATTGGCTCCACGGGATAGATATAATGCGTGCCTCATGGGATATCACTATCCAGATGGTGCTGTTGTATCTATTTCCAAGCTATGCGCCAGTGCTGCAGTCGTAAATACTCGGTGTACTTGTGTTTACAACAGCCGGTGAGCAATGAAGCATACTGTGTATGACACTCGGTGTACTTGTGTTATATACTTAAAGTATGGATCATATGCATAGTACCTGATATATTGAGTCCGGAGCTCTACTTTCATTTTACATATCTTATGTACTTGGATATATTTGTTGATTTAGTAAAACTCAATTAGGATCAGCGTGTGCTTATATATATATTACATTCATATAAGAACGAACATGTGTTGCTTATACATGTTGGAGCCTAGATTTAGGAACCGTGTCCTATCCATAGATTAGGGTAGCTCACTTTATGTGGCTACAGACGCAGTCCTAGTACACTCACATGTCTGTCATGAGTCGAGACTTTCTCGACTCCACTAGATTAGAATTAGGGCTGGTGCCCCTGGTTAGGGTATATATCTGTATATATACCTATTTATTGATTATTAGATTAAGGCTTACTCCTTTGTAATGTTTCCTATCTAATCCAATCAGTCATATTCTTTGAGATTTAGATTTGGTCGGTGACTTCTACTTATCATCGTTATGACCATGGTCTTTGTTTTTATCTTTTGATCATAGATCTGATTCATACCTTGTATCATTGATCCATATTCCATATATTTAGATTAGGGCCTATTTCTTAGTTAGGTTTTCCTTCTTAATCTAATCAATTCTTTCTATTTATCCATTATGTGGATAATCATTAGATTATTGGCTCTTTATCAATAATCTATCCTGTGATCTATTGTTCATAAAATTGATCCATATTTTTCATTGTGGATTTACATTATTAGATTAGGGTTTACTTATTAGATTAGGTTTTCTTTCCTAATCTAATCAATTATCCTTATCCATTCTGTTTTTTGGAATATGATTAGATCGATGACTTTTCATCACCATTCTTATAGCCATGATCTATCCTTCAGTCTTTTTGTCGCCAATCCAACCCATGGCCAAGCGTCGTCATTCATGGTCAGTCCTTTATTTGAGTACATCTCTTCGATGACCATATTCCTTCTATCGATTGTGTGCTTATCTTGCATCTTGCCACCATCATTTGAGTGCAAATATCCTTGCTGGGAGTCCTATACTATCGAGTTTATCCATATACCCTTATAATGACTTGTGGGGTCCCTTTGTGTGGCCGTCATGCTGCTGAATTTTACCGAACACATTTTCAGTGTGATCGCCATCTTTTGGGGTCGTTGATGAGTCACGTGTTTATCTTACCATAACCCTTCTTACTAATTGTTATGCTGTTGGTTCTTATCCAAGGGAGAGATGTGTTTGTATTATCTCTTGTTTCAATTTGTGTATAACATTCAACGAGATTGTCTCACACTAAAATTAGTGTTTGTCATTTCTATGACAGGAGTCAGACCTAATTGACTTTACCCATCTGCTGCACCGGTTTCCTTTCATTTTACCCTAATAAATTGGCTCTACCTATGGACATCCTAACGGAAGTGGTAGAAGTTTTGAGGGAAGTATCTAGAGAAGTGTCAAGTGTGAAAGAGAAGGTGGCCCTTTTGAAAACAAAAGATGATGGACAATCCGTGATTTCTGAAATGGTAGAATTACTGAATGAAGTATCTAGAGAAATGTCAAGTGTGAAGGAGGAAGTGGCATTTTTGAAAACAAAAGATGATGAAAAATCCATGATCTCTGAGGACTCTGTAGTCCAAAATCATCCTCCTGTCCTGATTTGTAATTGAATTATGATATCCATTTGAACAAGATTTAGTAATTGTTCATGATTAGAATGTCTAAACCTTAGCTTCTATTGATAAATCTATTTGAACAAGGGTTAGATTAATTAGTGCTTAATTAGAAGAATAATTTTTAATCTTCCTTTAATTAAGCATAAAATTTCTAATTGACCAATTCACCCCCCTCTTGGGTTGTCACACCTGTATTTCATTTTGAGTTTTGTAAAGCTTGTAGGCCGTGTCAGTCATTAGGTAGAGTTACAAAGAGGAACACGATGCCTCTCAACCTAATCTTAGTAGTAGAAATCTTTGATGTGAGGGGTATTGATTTTATGGGTTTGTTTCCTAACTCTTTTGGTAACTTGTATATTTTGTTAGGAGTAGATTATGTTTCCAAGTGGATTGAAGCCATTACTTGAAAATCCAATGACCACAAGGTGGTGGTCAAATTTTTAAAAGAAAACATCTTTCTCGCTTTGGTACTCCTCTTGCTATCATTAGTGATAGGGGTAAACACTTTTGCAATAGACCTTTTGAAGCTTTTATGATGAAATATGGTATCACTCATAAGTTGGCTACCCCTTATCATCCTCGAACGACTGGCCAAGTCGAGGTTTCGAATAGGCAAATTAAGCAAATTTTAGAGAAGATAGTTAATCCAAATCGCAAGGATTGGTCCATTAGATTAGTGGATGCCTTGTGGGCTTATATGACGGCATTCAAGACTGATCTTGGTCAGTCCACCTTACCGCCTTGTGTATGAAAAAGCTTGTCGTCTCCTGGTTGAATTATAACATAAATCTTTTTAGGCTATTAAGAAACTAAATTTTGATTTGTCTGATGCAGGAAATCATAGAAGACTTCAACTTGCCGAATTGGAGGAGTTACGGAATGATGCTTATGAGAACGCAAAAATTTACAAAGAGAAGACAAAAGCCTTTCATGACAAGCATATTCTGAGAAAATCATTCAAGGAAGGTGAAAATGTTCTTCTGTACAATTCAAGGTTGCATATCTTTCCAGCTAAGTTAACATCCCATTGGGATGATCCATATTTGGTGAACAAAGTTTTCTCCTATGGTGCAATTGAAGTTTTAAATCCAATGAATGGTGAGACATTTAAAGTGAATGGACAAAGATTAAAGCCTTTTGTGGCATTATCATCATCTAATTTGGAAGAGATCATGGATCTCCATGAGCCTCTCTATTCAAATCTTTCCTAAAAGTTTAAGATACGCCCCTCTTCTCTTCATTGTCCTTGTTTTTATTTTTGCATGCATTGAGGTCTACCCACCAATTTGGCTAGAATTTTCCAATTGCACGTCAATGTGATGGTCTACCCACCAATTATATGGTTCAGATCAACCCATAAAAATGGTTTGGGTCAAGTTCATCAAGGCTAACACTTTCGATGGCTCAGACCATCTTATTGGAATTGTTTAAGGGGTGCAACCAATTTATGTCATGGTTGTTCATTGGAGGGTCTGGATCAGCCTATGGAAATAATTTACAGGGTACGACCTATTTAGATTGCGACTCATCATTTATGGCACACTCATTTATGTGGTGGCCCAATCTAATGGACGGCTTAGATCAGCCCATTCATTGGGTAGTTCGGGATGATATTATAAAAGATGATTTAAGAGCCACGATCAATTTGTAAATGGGTGGTCTGGATTGTTCTATGGATATGATTTGGAGATACAACTAATTTATACCATGGTATATTAATTGGACAATTCGGATCAGTCCTGTGGGGTTGATTTTGGGGCCCATTATTTTCTAGCTTACACTTAGTCCCACTAAATGGACGGTTTAGATCATCCTATGGAGTGGGGCCAACTGTGGAGTTTTGATCTCTAGTCCAATAGGGGAAAGCTCAACAGTGAGATTCACGCATCCAAAAATAATAATTTGAGTTTATCTTATTATACATGGTAATCAGGTCACTTGATTTAACATGAAGCACATCAATCCCTCTTGCAAGTCAAGAATATGGGAGTCCCAACGTAATTTTTTTAATCTTATTTAGAAGCAAAGAAGAGTGTGATTACCAAAAACAAAAGTGGTACATATTAGCTTCCAAGAGGATCTTACTATTTTTGGACTATTCCCATTTGGGTATCGAAGAGGTGATGCAAGATCATAGAAAGGGGAGGTCGGTCAAATTTCAAGTTGGCAATTACCAATTTAGAGGGTTATTTCACCGGTTTTTGGAAACTAGTGGAATTAGCAAGCAACGAACGTGGGACATGCTTGGAATTGCACTTATATGCATGCTCGTTTTATACACAGTGGCTCTCAGGTTTTGGGAAGAAAAAAAATATTAATTTCTAATTATTTGTATTGCCATATACGTGGGACCCACTTGGGTTTTGGAAACTTTTGCAAGGAAAAAAAGCAACCACCGAATTTTGGTATTTCCATTTCTAATCTGGTCTAGGTGTAATTTTGGCCCCCCCTTTCTCTTCGTTTCTTTTACACCAAGTGTAACACATATGTGGGACCCACCACCAAGGAAGATAGATAGTTGCCAAATTCTCCACCTATTCCCACGTAAGAGACGAAGAAAAGTCAACAAAAGTTGGCCAAAATTACGAAAAAGTGAAAAGTTGGCCAAATTATGAAGCAAAGAAGTAGTTGCAAAAATTACAAACAAATGATGGAAGTTCCTAAATTACCAAGGACAGGTGGTGGTTGCAAAAAATACAAGAAAAAATTGCAATGTTTGTGTCTTATCTTGGGTGTTGAAAATAGAAGTGTGCTCTGTCTATATATCGAAGTGAAGGCTCTCTCCACACAATTCTCTACATTCTCTCATTGTAAGCCCAATGGTTCCCACCTTGGGATTCCCATATTCTTTTGATGATTCCAAACTCAAGTGATTTTATTTCACTAATGGGTTTGATTGTCTTAAGTTATAGATCATTGGACCACATTCGGAAGGCCAAAAAAATTGATGATCTAAGACGCATGAAGACTTGAAGCATTGCAAAGTGAAGATCATTCTCCTTGAAGTCTTTTAGATTGTAAAGATCCAATCCTAGTTTAGATTTTGAGAAGCATAAATAAAATAAATCACACACCCCTAAATAGACTAAATGATTAAGTGATTGTCCTTGTGGTGTTCCAAGACTTTGGAACCCTCATAACAATCCCATCTATGTATAGAATTGGAAGTCCTCGATGCCTAAAACAAATCTGCAAATCAATCTTGAAAACCTGCTGGAAATAGGCTTCTCGGAACTCCGAGAAATGGTCCAGGTACTATTTTTCAACTTCTGTTTGTATTCCCCGAACTCTGAGAAATTCTCGGAACTTCGATAAAGTCTCTCGGAACTCCGAGAACACTATGTCGAGAACAAATTATATCCGTTGGGGTTTTTCACAGAATTACAACTATGCCCTCAAACGGTCATACTTGACTTTTTCTATATATATGTGTGTTCTAAACTCACCATAACCAATCCTAACGCTCTAAAACTATATTGGAACATCCTAAGATTGAATTAAACTTGTTTTATCCCTCTCATCCTCAAGATTTAGGATTTGGATCATAGGCTCTGATTTGTACATCCTCTTCAAGATTGTAACCCTTGTGAAGGGATTTTTCTTTGTTCTTTCTTTCTTGATAAACCGTTGTATTTGGGCGAGTGTTCGGAGAAGCGAAGCTCTTTCTCCGTGGTGAAGATTGCCATCAAGGTTAAAGCATTTGGACATTTTAATTGCCACCGGTCTTCCCCAAGGTTAAGAAGATCAACATAGTAAAGCCATCAACATGTTTGGTTGGTAGAGTGGAGTAGGCCTCGTGTTTGAGGACTGAACCACTTTAAATCTCGGGTGCACTCTTTCTTGACTCTTGCTCTTTTATTTGAATTTGCACTTTAGATTTAACTTAGTTGCTTAAATTATTTTTTGATCTCTCAATCTTTAAATTGGGTTAAAGTTTTCAAAAGGTTATAAATTGATTCTATAAACCTAATCTCCCTCCTCCTAAGTTGACATTCATCTTACTTGGGCCTAACATTGAAATTTCACTTGGTATTAGAGCCTTGGCTCTTAGAAGAGATTTTTTGAACTTTGATAAAGTTTTCCAAAATCTAACTAGGGAAAGATTGTTGGCAACTTTTCTAATTTTGAAATGGCAAACATGATTGGAACCGGACTTCCGGAAGGCCATTCCACAACTAGACCTCCTTTCTTTGATGGGTCCAACTATGGACATTGGAAGACAAGGATGCGCATCTATTTTCTTTCGATAGATGTGGAGCTTTGGCATATTGTTAACAATGGATACACTTTGCCTTCCAAGCCATTTGAAGAATGGAATGTTATAGAGAAAAGGTAAGCAAACTTGAATTACAAAGCTATTAATTCTTTATTTTGTGCCTTATCTACGAAGGAGTTCAATAGGGTAGCTCTTTTTTATTCCGCCAAGGTTATTTAAGATATACTTGTCATTACCCATGAGGGAACATCTCAAGTCAAGGAGTCCAAAGTAAACTTGTTAAAGAGCAAATATGAAATCTTTAGAATGAATTTAAATGAAAGTATTTACGAAATGTTTACTCGATTTTCTACAAATAAATTAGCTAATCTTGGTAAATCTTATCCTAATGATGAGCTTGTGGGTAAGTTGCTTAGATCACTTCCTCCACATTGGGATCCAAAGGTTACCGCCGTACAAGAATCAAAATATCTCTCTAAGCTCACTATGGAGGAACTTTTAGGATCTCTTGTCACTCATGAGATGCTCATCACTAGCCGACAAGAGGAGAAGAAGCCAAAAGAGAAGGAAAGTAGGTCCCTAGCACTCAAAGTCTCCAAGGTGGACTCATCTTCCTCAAGTGAACGGATAGTTATGAAGAAGAAGCTTTGAGAAAATTCAAAAGCTTATGGAGAAAGAAGCATAAGAAAGATAAAAAGAAGAAGAAAGAAGAAAAAGAAAGTGACTTGGAGGGTGGAATAAGATGCTACAATTGTAAGAAGACGGGACATAAAAGACCGGAGTGTCCTCTTCTCAAATCCTCATCCTCGAAGTACAAGGGAAAGAAGAACGATTGGAAGAAGAACAAAGGTCTGGTAGTCGCTTGGGATGCTTCAAGCACTTCAAGCAAGAGCTCAAGTGAAAGGGAAACAAATAAAGATGATTTATGCTTCATGGCACTCACCCATGAAGAAGAGGTAAATTCAAACCCTTCTCATAGTTCATCTAGTAGTGATAGTGGAAGCATATCTTATGATGAATTGTGTAATACTTTGTATTCCCAAATTTCAAAAAATAAAGTTCTTAAGAAATCAATTTCCAAATTAGAAAAAGAACTTGATTTATTGAAAAATGAATCATCTTCTTCCAAATCTCAAGCTCAAGTTCAAATTGAAAATCTTAAACTTGAGATTGAAACCCTTAAGGGTAGTTTGGATGAGAAATCTTGCCAAATAGTTAAATTTCAAAATGTGACAAGCTCTTCCAAATGTTATGAAGATGACAATAATGATTTTTTGAATCAAATAACCCATCTTCATAATGAAAATGAAAGATTGAGATTATGTCTTCATGAATTTTTAAATGGTGATAAAATCATTGACATAATCTTGAAGAAAGCTAGTCATAGACCTAAGCATGTGTTTTATGATAAGACTAGTCTATCTAACCCTCATGTTAGATGCCATTATTGTGGAATTTATGGTCACAATCAATTCCAATGTGCATCTAAGATTAGGGATTGTGGTCGGATCAAGAAAGCTTGAGTTCCCAAAGCCCCACATGATTCTATTCATATTTTGTTTAGATTAAGGGCAAGCACTTAAATTTGAATATCATTCTATTTTGGTTTTAAAAATCCCCTCTTGTGTTGTATTAGTATTCTAAATAGGGGGAGTTCAATATTTGATTTTTTTGTTGAAAAAGGGGAGCTTAAAATTGAAAATTTTATCCCTTTGATTTTTTACCCCATCTTTTTGTTGATGACAAAGGGAAAGAAAAATCTAGAGTAAGAAAAATATGTTTGCTTTCATTGAAAAATCTCTTGTGCCTGTCATCATCAAAAGGGAGAGATTGTAAGCCCAATGGTTCCCACCTTGGCATTTCCATCTTCTTTTGATGATTCCAAACTCAAGTGATTTTATTTCACTAATGAGTTTAATTGTCTTAAGTTGTAGATCATGATATTTTAACATCAAGGTTGTTTGGATTGAGGCCAAGAAGCTCTCATTGGACCACATTCGGAAGGCCAAAATATTGATGATCCAAGACGCATGAAGAATTGAAGCATTGCAAAGTGAAGATCATTCTCCTTGAAATCTTTGAGATTGTAAAGATCAAATCCTAGTTTAGATTTTGAGAAGCATAAATAAAATAAATCACACACCCCTAAATAGACTAAATGATTAAGTGATTGTCCTTGTGGTGTTCCAAGACTTTGGAACCCTCATAACAATCCCATTTATGTATAGAATTGAAGTCCTTGAAGCCCAAAACAAATCAGCAAATCAATCTTGAAAACCTGATGGAAATAGGCTTCTCGGAACTTCGAGAAATGGTCGAGGGACTATTTTCCAACTTCTGTTTGTATTTCCGGAACTCCGAGAGAAATTCCTAAAACTCCGAGAAACTCTTTCAGAACTTTGAGAACACTATGTCGAGAACAAATTATATCCGTTAGGGTTTTTCACAGAATTACAACTATGCCATCTAACGGTCATATTTGGGTTTTTCTATATATAAGTGTTCTAAACTTCACCATAACCAACCCTAACACTCTAAAACCATATTGGAACATTCTAAGAGTTAATTAAGCTTGTTTTATGCCTCACATCCTCTAGATTTAAGATTTAGATCATAGGCTCTCATTTCTACATCTTCTTCAAGATTATAACCCTTGTGAAGGGATTTTTCTTTGTTCTTTCTTTCTTGATAAACCGTTGTATTTGGGCGAGTGTTCGGAGAAGCGAAGCCCTCTTTCCGTGGTGAGGATTGCCACCAAGGTTAAAGCATTTGGACATTGTACTTGGCACCAGTCTTCACCAAGGTTAAGAAGATCAACATGGTGAAGCCATCAACTTGTTTGGTTGGTGGAGTGGAGTAGGCCTCGTGTTTGAGGACCGAACCACTTTAAATCTCGGGTGCACTCCTTCTTGACTCTTGCTCTTTTATTTGAATTTGCACTTTAGATTTAACTTAGTTGCTTAAATTATTTTTTGATCTCTTAATCTTTAAATTGGGTTAAAGTTTTCAAAAGGTTATAAATTGATTCTATAAACCTAATCTCCCTCCTCCTAAGTTGCCATTCATCTTACTTGGGTCTAACATTGGAATTTCACTCATTATCTCTCTCTCTCTCTTACTTTTTCTACAGTCTCAAGCTTGTTCTCTCTTGTTCTCTCTTTCAAGTTATTTTTCTATCTCAACCAAGGCTCAATCTAACCGTCCAAGATTCAATCTAAGGTTGACATCAAAGCTTGAAGGAGGACAAGGATTCAACCATTGCAAGGAGGAGAAAAAGGCTAAGTTTTTCTTAATTGTTTCTTTATTTCAATTCCAATTTGTCGTACTTTTGTTTCAACACCAATTAAAAAGCAGTTATTTTTGTTTTCTTTTTTCTTTTTCTAAGTTCTTCAATGGCTCTATTTTTATTTTTCTTTATTTCTTTCCCTTTCTCAATGAGTAACTAAACCCTTCTACTTGGGGTTTAGGATGGGTTTAGATAAAGCCATGGGGAAGGAGAAAGATAATTAATTAAAATCAATGACATAGAATAACATCATATATAGGGGTTTATATTTGTTGGAACCCAATCACTCATTCCATTGGCTTTCCCCTTTCATATGAGTAATTGCCGATCAATAAATATAATTTCTTTTATAATCTATAAAATTGAGTAGTATATTTGATGATACACTCATGGCCAATGACATCCATAGATCTTGTTCCCCATTGACTTGATTTATCAAATACACTATCCAATGCAAAAATTAGTTTAATTAATTATCCAATCCAAACCCATGGTGGATTCTAACTCTAAGTTGTCTTTTAATTGAATTAAGGTTCCAATTTAATTTTCAATTCCTTTTGCAATCAATTTCCAATTTAGTTTAGAGTAGTTTTTCAAATCCAATTTTCCAATTAATATAAGCTTTAGATTTTGGTTATCTAATTAGGATACATAATTAATAGAAATCCTTTACTGGTTCACTTTGCCTAGATATAAGGATTAACTTGGTAATTGTTTCTTTATTGTTTTTTATCCTTGTCTATTTTGTTTATAAATTTAAATATATTGTTAAATTCAAGGTTGTAGTCCAAGGAAATCCTGAGTCCATTCCAGGCAACAATATATCATAAATTTATTTTCTAAGTAGTATAAGGGTAGAAATCATAATAAGCTCTTCCCTGAGTTTGACCCGTATTTACACGATCCGTGCACTTGCGATTATTTAATATTATAATCACTGCTTTGCTCGCAGCGATGTACTCAGCCTTAGTCGTGGAATCTGCTGTGGTGTCTTGCTTGCAACTTCTCCATGACACTGCCCCATTTGCTATGGTGAACACAAAAAATTGATGACGATTTCATGTCATCAACGTCAGACTGAAAGTCCGCGTAGGTAAAACAAAAAATGACTTACTCGTCTGCACCATAAACTAAAAAATAATAATTAGTTCTCCTAAGATACTTGAAAATATGTTTAACTGCTGTCCAATGCTCAAGACCTGGGTCCGACTGATATTTGCTAACCACACTTACAGAGTGACACATATCTGGTCTTGTACATAACATAGCATACATATAGGGGTGTAAACGAGCCGAGCCGAGCCGAGCTTGGCCAGGCTCGGCTCGGCTCGTTAAGCTCAAATACCAGGCTCGGGCTCGGCTCGGGCTCGAACCAGGCTCGGGCTCGGCTCGGCTCGGGCAGGCTCGGTCAGGCTCGCGAGCCGCTCACGAGCTTGGGTGTATCGAGTTTCGCATATGGCAAATGGTGGTAGCAAAGGTAAAGGTTCGTAGCAAAAGTAAAAAAAAAAAAGTAATCATTACTTTTGAAAATGTAAAATAGCTGATTTATATAGTTTGAAATGAAAAATTACGAAGAACAGGTACTATGTTATGACAATTAATAAATAAATACCAAAAAATGATAAAAATTATGACAATTACGAAAAAAAATTTATTTTGAACCGTTTGATTTGCGGTGATGTTGACAGAACATACCTACCCTCACCTACCATCAGTACGTTATTTTTGCTTTTTCATATTATCTTTACTTTACGAGCTTTAACGAGCCGAGCCGAGCCGAGCCTGGCCTAACTCGGGCTCGGCTCGTTAAGCTTAACGAGCCGGCTCGGCTCGGCTCGTTAAGGATTCGAGCCGAGCTCGAGCGAGCCTCCGAGCCCGAGCCAAAATTGACACCCCTACATACATAAGACTTCCCACAGCCGAAGCGTAGGGAATGTTGTTCACAACTCGCTTATCCTCAAGTGTCTTGGGAGACATCTTCTTGGATAGCCTGATTCCATGCACGAAAGGAACTAATCCCTTCTTGGAATCGGCCATGTTATACCTTGCCAATATCTTATCTATGTAATTTTCTTGTAATAGCCAAAGCTTTCTATTCTTATGGTCCCTAAACAATTTAAGTCCTAGAATGTATGAAGCTTCTCCCAGATCTTTTATAGCAAACGTGCTTGAAAGCCATAACTTTGTACTTGATAACATTCCTACATCATTCCCATTGAGTAGGATATCATCTACATAAAGAAGTAAGAATGTTATAGCACTCCCACTGACCTTCTTGTAAGCACAGGCCTCATCCACATTTTGATAGAAGCCAAACTCTTTCACTGCTTGTTCAAAACGGATGTTCCAACTACATAAACAATCATAGTGTCCATCATTTTCCCGCATCGATATCTAACATCGCCTCTTTGTAGTTATGGGGATCTGTATCTTCTCTGTTCGCTTCACCCAAGTAGACAAGTCTATCTGGTTGTCTGACCTCCCTAGTACTATGTCAGAGTGTTGGAATAGGTTTAATGGATACTTACTCAACTTCCTCATATCTCTCCACTGGATTTTTCGGTTGCTCTTCTAAGGCAATCATATCCTTTTTGCTCGCATTGAATGAACTCTTCTTCTAAGAATGAGGCATTCCAGCTTACAAAACAGTTTTGTTTACCACGGTCATAAAACATATAACCCTTCATTTTTTTAGGATATCCAATAAAGAGACATCTATTGGTTCGTGCCTCCAACTTTTCAACACCTAGCTTTTTAACATGGGCAGGACAACCCCATGTCCTCATATAATTCAATATGGGTTTTCTGCCAGTCCATATCTCATAGGAGTCCTTGGTACTGATTTTAGTTGGTGCTCGACTAAGGATGTAGAGCATCGTTTCTAGGGCGAATCCCCATAGAAACAGAGGTGCTTGTACAGAGCTCATCATAGATTGAACCATATCTAACAGTGTTCAATTTCTCCTTTCTGACACACCGTTTAACTTTGGTGTTGTAGGTGGAGTCCATTGAGAAACTATTCCATTTTTTAAGTAGTCGTTAAAGTCATATGAGAGGTATTCTCCTTCCCTGTCGGAGCGAAGTGTCTTAATCTTCTTGTTTAACTGATTTTCTACTTCACTCTTGAACTTTTTGAACTTTTTAAAAAGCTCTCGTACTTACTCCACATTCGGTACTGGTAACCGTACCTTGAATGGTCATCCGTGAAAGTCACAAAGTCGACAAACCCTCCTCTCGCAGGATGAGAAAAAGGATCACATACATCCGTATGTCTTAATTCCAATCCACTTTCGCTTCTTCCACTCTTGCCCTTGAAGGGAATTTTAGTCATTTTGCCTTGGAGACATGGCTCACAAGTTGGAAAGAGTTCCACTTGGATTGAATTCAATGGACCATCTTTCATTAGCCTTGTGATCTGCTCTAGGCTAATGTGACTTAATCGAAGATGCCAAAGGTGTGTTGGAATTATTGTGTCCCTTGCCCTTTTGAGGTCTGGAACATCGACACTCAGAATATTTTCAACATTACTTCGTTCTCTAAGGCGTTAATTAAGTATAGGCCATGACTCATTGTACCTTCCACAATTAAGGAATTTCCCTTTTTAATGAAAATGGAACTTTTATTAAAACTAGTATAATATCCATCATCAAATAACTTCTAAACTGAAATTAAATTCCTTCTTATTGAAGGTATATAGAGACAATCCTTTAAAACAAGCCTGAGAACGTGAAAGCGTAGTCTCCTATAGCTTGGACTGCAACTGTTGCTTCGGTTCCAACCTGTAGGTTGTGCTCGCCTTCAGTCAACCTTTTAATTTTCCTGAACCCCTGCAAAATATTGCAGATGTGTGAGGTCACACCTGTGTCAACACACGAGAAAAATACAGGACCATATTGGTTTCAGCAACAAAAACTTGCAACATACCTGAGGTAGGCTTGTTGCCCTGCTTGGTAGCTAGATAGCTCCTACAGTTTCGCTTCCAATGTCCAGTCTTTCCACAATAGAAGTAGCCAACGTTGCCCTTGGTTGACTTCTTCTTCTTAAAGTTCTTCTTGTTCTTTACCACTGTCATGTTCTTCTTAGAGCCTTGGCCTTTTACTCTTCATTTTCCTTTACCTTTCAGCTTAGGTGTTGAGGGTCCATTACCCTCTGCTAGGAAGGCACTTTTCTTATTACTCTTTTGCAGATCCTCAGCTGTCTGAAGTTGATTCATCAACTCTGTGAAGGTTATTGTCATTTTGTTCATGTGGTAGGCCATAACAAATTCTTTGAATGACCCACATATGGAAGACAAGACAATGTCGATCTGCGTTTCAGCATCTATGATGGCCCCCAAGATGTCAAGCTCGTTTAGATAGATCATCATCTTTAACATGTGGTCCCTAATTGGGGTTCCCTCTACCATCTTGGTGGATATTAGGCCTCTAATCGCCCAAGCCTAGCTGTGCGATGTTGCTCTCCAAACATTTCTTTACTATTAAGCATTATGTCCAAGGCTACTGCCATTCCAATATGTTGCTGCTGCAGCACATTGGACATAGAGCCAAGGATGTAACACTTTGCCATCTCATTATCCTCAAGCCACTTAGACTTTCTATCGTGGTCTGCTTGAGGCACATTGGGACCAGGTAGTTCAGGCTCCTCAGTGGTAAGAACCCAATAAACTTTAGTGGCTGTGAGCACTAGCATTAGGTTCCTTTTCGAGTCGGGGTAATTTGGACTAGTTAACTTATTTTCATCTAAGATCTTAGGTAATGGGTTGAATGAAGCCATGATATCTACGCATAAAGGAAAAAGGCATAATTAGCAAAAACACCATTTTAGTTAATTTCATGACATGTCCATCGGATCTGGGATTTTGATCTACGATGGAACCGTCCATTGTATGTCTCATTCATGGGCCCCTCAACCTTGTGAATAAAGAGAAATGTATAATTTCTCTAATGGGCATCAGAAACTTATTCAACAACTTTGAATAAGTGGATTCATCTAATCCTATGAGATTCGACTTACGTTCGGCCTCCAAGCATTATAGTATGTATATCCTTTGGGCATCAATACCCTTTGCTTGGTGAAGTTATACTCACCGCCTGGGAAAACTATACACATCTATAATGGCTTTTGCTTTGGCATATGACCAATGTATCATGCATATTCTCTTTATCCTAGTAGGAACCTAACGGTTACTCTAGTTAAAAAACAGGATCGGCTTCTGCTTTGACATGTGACTGTCCTATTTCCTAGACTAGATAATGGTTAGATGGCTATGGAAGGCCATGAGGTCCTGTCCTTTCGACTTAACCTCGTTTATCAACTTAATATCATTAAGAGAGTTATTTAATGTGGGAGTAATGATTATCATTGTGTATGTTTGATTAGGCAACCATTGCATAAATGAAAAACATACATAGCAAACCAAACTGTCATCCATCAAATGAGAAGCAAATAAACAAACTATGGAAAAAACACACACCATCCATAAAACCAATTTGGCATCTTGGATCATAGGGATTCTCCCACTAACCATATTTGAATAAGGGAATCGCTACAATACTATATTGCCAAATTGAGGGTGAATTATGGGCAACTTTGTGCAACGGCACAAGGGAAACATCGCAGAACTTCGCTGGCCTCAAAGCAAATTCCCAAAGGAGTGTAATCGGAGGCTCATTATATGAAGCATAATAACATCAGCAATATTGTGGACCCCGATCCGAGCAGGCGGAGAGGAACGGGTCCCCTATGAGTCCTTTGAATCTCCACATGAAGAAGAGCTCTACCAAGGAACTCTCGAAATAGGTACCACCCTCATAGCATAGCACGAGTGGCGATAAAAATATGATACCTCTTGATCCAAGGATAAATCCCCAAACCAATACGTACCGAAAACAAATCAGAGTCGTCATCCATGGATAGGCCATGGAACCCAAAGACAAATTCTCTGTGCAATGGATAGCTAGAAATATATGGGCTCGTGCCTGATTACAAATGAGGAAGGTCTGAAGAGCACCCCATCCGCCCGAGTGCAAGCACTTGGTCTCTTATGCCATTTATTATTAACTTTGAAGAGTTTTGGGTGAAAATCATGTGAAATGAGAACAAATATCTCCGAGAAAAATGTCTACTTAAACATGCATGACCCGGTGATAATAAACATATACAAAATAAATAAAAGAAATGTCACCTAAGCACAGCTAAGTTATGAGTGTCATGCCTAATGGATGTCTAAGTTCTGGTGGGCAAACACATGCATGCTACAGCTAAAGGTATAAGGTCTGTATAGGAAAGTAAGAAAATACAATAAAACATTCAACACGACTCGATACCACACACGACACAACACCACAAATACTAGATTCTAAACGCTGTCGCCCGATTCTTCGGATGGTCTGATGTTCATCAGAAGCTGCCTACGTATCCCCGCCTCCACGAGAATCAAGGCAATGTAGTTCTACGCGCCTATTCTAAACTATGATGCCTAAGACATCTAGATTACTAAACTAGACTCAATCCTACAAAACCGGACAGTTTTTAAAGCTTCTTGAACGATTCTTAAATTTAAATGGATTGTGAATTTTAAGACTCCCTATATGCCCTAACTAAATGTAATTTTTTTAACCCTAAGCTAATGCAAACGGTTCCTATATCCTATGTATAACCAGGCTGTATGTCCTAAGAAAAATAATGGGCAGACTAACGAATCATATTCTAGTCATCAGTCGGCGATGTGGATCGCCAACTGACCGGACGGAGGCGTTCTTAGCTAGGACAAACTCCTAACTCTAACACAAACATACAACAACCAAAACACTTTATCTAAGACAAACTCCTAACTCTAGAGGAAGAGCTTTTTGAAAACAATGTTTAACGAGAAAGTATTGAAATATTTGTTGTGTTTTTTAAAGGTTTAAACGGTTTATTTACAAAGTCTGAAATATTTTTTACCAAATTTTTTGACTGGACTTGGGATAAAGATCCCAAATTGCTTACGTACCTCGTGGAAGAGGATCAAGCCAACGTAGTTCAGAAACAACTTTCCTAATACGCTTCTAAAATCTTTTTGACATTTCAAATATTCTAATGTTTTTGATGTTTTTAAAGTTTTCAAATATTTTTGAGTTTCAAATTTCTAATGTTTTTGGATTTTAAAGTTTTCAAGTGGTTTTTGGATTTTTAAATGTTTCAACATTTTTTTTAGATTTTTTAAAATGTTTTAACCCTTTTGGTCAAAGGCCAAAGGAAACACATAAAGCAACACCCTAGGGCAAAACCCTTACGGTAAAGGGGAAACCCCAAACAAACAAACTCACTAAAGTGAAATGACCTCAAAACGAGTAAACTAGTGTCCCAAGGAAAGTAAAACTGATCTAAGATCCCAAGTAGGTAAGCTCTAATAAGACCGAATTAGTCTCTAACCAAGGAGAATGGCAACAACTCTAAAGGATAAACTCATAACTGACATCACTAAGGAGGAAGTACAAGTAAATCAAAACATGTCTAACAACTCTACGAAGGGGTGTAAATAAGTCAAAGACCTCTAGTAACGCTACCAAAATGAGGGCAAATAAGTCAAAGACTCGCTAAATGAAAGAAGATAAACAGGGGTGCTAGTGAGATTGAGCAAGTCTCCTAGACACAGAGATGGGCTCCAAGTATCCTTATCATTACCCTTGTAATGATTAAGTAGGGCTAAGGCAACTAACAGACCAAGTTGGTCTCCAACTAGTAGGGGGTACAAGTTGGGGTACAACTTAGAAAGGTACTATAAATGAGGCAAAGCATGCCTCCTATATGCTAACTCTATACTAAAATCAGGGTATAATTTCTAAGGTGTAAGCTTTAAATGAGGCTCATCTCCAAAGGAGAGCTGCCTAGCGAGACAAATCATGTCTCCTAAAATGGAGGGCTCTAGATAACTCTTTCATTGCCCTTGCAATGATAAAAGGGGTGACTAAATAGACTAAGTCTTTCTCTAATAAGGGTGCAACTACAATGAGACTTGGATAGTCTCCTAAATAAAAGAAGGGAATGTAATAAAAGAGGGGAACTCCATTAGGATTAAGTAAGTCTCCTAGGGATGAGCTTGGGCTAACTCCTTCATCGCCCTTGCAATGAATAAAGGTTTTAGAATTTAAAAGTATTTAAAAGATTGAGTTAGTCTACTAAATGAGTGGGAGAAATACTACTAGGACTTGGTAAGTCCCTTAAAAAGATGGGCTTAGGCTAACGCCTTCATCGCCCTAGCAATGATAGGCTAACTATCTAAAGGTGACTAAAAAAAACTAAACAAGTCTTGTAAGCCCAATGGTTTCCACCTTGGCATTCCCATCTTATTTTGATGATTCCAATACACAAGTGATTTATGATCACTAATGTGTTTGATTGTCTAAGTTGTAGATCACATTGGTGCTAAGACAACATTGCTTGGATTAAGGCCAAGAAGATCTCATTAGACCACATCATGAAAGCCAAAGACATCGAAGTCCAAGACGAATGAAGACTTGAAGAATCGCATTGAAGATCGAAGTCAATTTAGATTGTAAAAGATCCAATCTTAATTTAGATTTTAAAGGCATAAATTAGTTAATCTCACACACCCCTAAAATGTATAAGTGATTGTCCTTGTGGTGTTCCAACACTTTGGAACCCTCATAACAATCCCAAGTTGGTGAAATATTGGAAGCCCAAAAACAAGAGTTGAAAATCTGCTGCTGATAGGCTTCTCGGAGCTCCGAGCTCGGAACTCCGAGAAAATACTCGGAGCTCCGAGAAATGGTCCAGTAGAAATTTTCTAACTTCTGTTTGTATTCCCGGAACTCCAAGATTTTTTCTCGGAACTCCGAGAACACTATAACGGTCGGAAAAAGAGCCGTTGGTAATTTTTGCCAGAATTACAACAATGCCCTTGAACGGTCATATTTGGCTTTTCCTATATATACGGGTATTCCTAACATACCAAACATGAATCCTAACACTCTTAAACTCTACTTGAAGATGCTAAGAGTGAATCAAAGCTTATTTATGCCTCTCATCATCCAAGATTAGGATTTGGATCATAGGCTCAATTTGTACATCTTCTACATTTTGTAAACCCTTGTGAGGGATTTTTTATTTCCTTCTTCCTTATCAAGAACTTGTATTCGGGCGAGTGTTTGGAGAAGCGTAGCCCACTCTCCGTGGTGAAGATCGCCACTAAGGTTAAAGGCGGTTGGGATTGTAATCGGCATTGATCTTCACCGAAGTTAAGAAGATCACATAGTGAAGCCATCAACGGGTTTTTGTTGGTGAAGTGGAGTAGGCCTCGCGTTTTGAGGACCGAACCACTTTAAATCTCAGGTGCACTCTCTCCTGAACTCTAGCTCTTTATTTGCATTGCACCTCTAGATTTAACTTGTGTGCTTGAATTTCATTGTTGATATTTTAATTTCCAAATTAGGTTTGAGTTTTTCAAAAGGTTAAAACTTGCTAGCAACCTAAAAATTTTCACTCCTCATGAGTTGCCAATTCGGGACCACCCTTGGAATTTCACTTAGTATCAGAGCCTTGGCTCATAAAAGATTTTCTTTTCTTAAAATCTTTGGTAAATTTATTATTAAATTTCAACAAGGGAAAGATCATAAGATCTTTGGCAACTTTCTAATTGTGAAATGGCAGACAACAATGGAACCGGACTTCCGGAGGGCCATTCCACAACTAGACCTCCCTTGTTTAATGGGTCCAACTATGGACATTAGAAGACAAGGATGCACATCAATCTTCTTTCAATAGATGTGGAACTATGGCATATTGTTGAAAATGGATACATTTTGCCTTCCACACCATTTGAAGAAAAGGAATACGGTAGATAAAAGGCATGCAAATTTGAATTACAAAGCTATACATTCTTTGTTTTGCGCCTTATCTACAGAGGAGTTTAATCGAGTTGCTCTTTTTTATTCCGCCAAGATTATTTGGGATACACTTGTCGTTACCCATGAGGAAACATCTCAAGTCAAGGACTCCAAAATAAACTTGTTAAAGAGCAAATATGAAATGTTTAGAATGGATCAAAACGAAAGTATTTCCGATATGTATACCCGATTTTCTAAAATGTCTAATGAATTAGCAAATCTTGGTAAATCTTATCCTACTGATAAGCTTGTGAGTAAATTGCTTAGGTCTCTTCCTCCTTATTGGGACCCAAAAGTCACAGCCATCCAAGAATCAAAGAATCTCAAGATGCTAACCATGGAGGAGCTTGTAGGATCTCTTATCACTCATGAGATGCTTCTCACTAGCCGTCAAGAAGAGAAGCCGAAAGAGAAAGAAAGAGAGTCGATCTCTAGCTCTAAAGGCTTCCAAGACAGACTCATCATCAAGTGATGCGGATAGCGATGAAGAAGAAGCTTTAAGGAAATTTAAAAGCTTATGGAGAAAGAAGCATAAAAAGGATAAAAAGAAGAAGAAAGAAGAAAGTAAAGTTGAGAGAGCTATAAGATGTTACAATTGCAAGAAAACCGGACACAAAAGACCAGAATGCCCTCTTCTCAACTCATCCTCATCAAAGTACAAGGGTAAGAAGAAGGATTGGAAGAAGCATAAGGCTCTTGCCGCCGGATGGGATGCTACTAGCACCTCGGGAAAGAGCTCAAGTGAAGGGGAAGAAAATAAAGATGAATTTTGCCTCATGGCACTCTCCCATGAAGTTGAAGTAATTTCTAACCCCTCTTGTTATTCATGTAGTGATAGTGAAAAAATATCTTATGATGAATTGTAATCAACCTTGCATTCTCAAATTTCAAAAAATAAAGTTCTTAAAAAATTTATTTCTAAATTAGAAAATGAACTTAATTTTTTGAGAAATGAATCTTCTTCCAAATCTCAAGCACAACTTGAAAATTTTAAACTTGAGATTGAAACCCTTAAGGGTTGTTTGGATGAGAAATCTTGCCAATTAGCACAATTTCAAGATATGGCAAGCTCTTCCAAATCTTATGAAGATGAATTTAATGATTCTTTAAATCAAATAACACATCTTCATAATGAAAATGAAAGGTTAAGATTATGTCTCCATGGGTTCCTAAATGGTGACAAAATAATTGACATAATCTTAACAAAAGCTAGTCATAGACCTAATCTTGCATTTTGTGATAAGACTAGTTTATCTAACACTCATGTTAGATGCCATTATTGTGGAATAAATGGTCATTACCAATTCCAATGTGCATCTAAAATTAGGGATTGTGGTGGAACCAAGAAAGCTTGGGTTCCCACAGCCCCCATATGATTATCTTCATATGTGCTTAGATTAGTGCCTTTTGCTTTAAACTTGAATATCTTTTTAAAAAGTTAATTAAATATCCCCTCTTGTATTGCATTTGTTTTCCAAATAGGGGGAGTTCTAGGTTTGTCTTTTTCCTTGAAAAAGGGGGAGCCTTAAATTGTAATTTTTATCCCTTTGTTTTCTTTTACCCCAATCTTTTTGATTGATGCCAAAGGGGGAGAGAATTCTAGTGTAAGGAAAAATATGCATGCTTTTATTGAAAATCTCTTGTGCTTGTCATCATCAAAAAGGGGGAGATTGTAAGCCCAATGGTTTCCACCTTGGCATTCCCATCTTATTTTGATGATTCCAATACACAAGTGATTTATGATCACTTATGTGGTTGATTGTCTAAGTTGTAGATCATATTGGTGCTAAGACAACATTGCTTGGATTAAGGCCAAGAAGATCTCATTGGACCACATCATGAAGGCCAAAGACATCGAAGTCCAAGACGAATGAAGACTTGAAGAATCGCATTGAAGATCGAAGTCAATTTAGATTGTAAAAGATCCAATCTTAATTTAGATTTTAGAGGCATAAATTAGTTAATCTCACACACCCCTAAAATGTATAAGTGATTGTCCTTGTGGTGTTCCAACACTTTGGAACCCTCATAACAATCCCAAGTTGGTGAAATATTGGAAGCCTAGAAACAAGAGTTGAAAATCTGCTGCTGATAGGCTTCTCGAAACTCGGAGAGAATTCTCGGAGCTCCGAGCTCGGAACTCCGAGAAATGGTGCAGTAGAAATTTTCTAACTTCTGTTTGTATTCCCGGAACTCCGAGAAATATTCTCGGAACTCCGAGAACACTATAACGGTCGGAAAAAGAGCCGTTGGTAATTTTTGCCAGAATTATGACAATGCCCTTGAACGGTCATATTTGGCTTTTCCTATATATATGGGTATTCCTAACATACCAAACATGAATCCTAACACTCTTAAACTCTACTTGAACATCCTAAGAGTGAATCAAAGCATATTTATGCCTCTCATCATCTAAGATTAGGATTTGGATCATAGGCTCAATTTGTACATCTTCTACATTTTGTAAACCCTTGTGAGGGATTTTTTGTTTCCTTCTTTCTTATCAAGAACTTGTATTCGGGCGAGTGTTCAGAGAAGCGTAGCCCACTCTCCGTGGTGAAGATCGCCACCAAGGTTAAAGGCGGTTGGAATTGTAATCGGCATTGATCTTTGCCGAAGTTAAGAAGATCACATAGTGAAGCCATCAATGGGTTTTTGTTGGTGGAGTGGAGTAGGCCTCGCGTTTTGAGGACCGAACCACTTTAAATCTCGGGTGCACTCTCTCTTGAACTCTAGCTATTTATTTGCATTGCACCTCTAGATTTAACTTGTGTGCTTGAATTTCATTGTTGATCTTTTAATTTCCAAATTAGGTTTGAGTTTTTCAAAAGGTTAAAACTTGCTAGCAACGTAAAAACTTTCACTCCTCATTAGTTGCCAATTCGGGACCACCCTTGGAATTTCAAGTCTACTAAAAGGGAGGGGGTTATCTAAAAGACTTGGAGAATCTTCTAAAAGAAAAGAAATGAGAGGGATGCTACATAGGGCTTAAGAAAGTCCTCCTAAAAGATGAGCTTGGGATGACTCCTTCATCGCCTAATGTCTTTCCAGGTCTAAAAAGAAAATGAATTGATACAATCACCTGAACATAATAGTTTTCAGATCAAATATAGAAAATTATAGTTATAGTCTTGAAATCCCAATAGGCAACCCAAGAGGGGGGTGAATTGGGTGTCTTTAAAAAAATTTATCCTCTTGAAAAACTTTTGTAAGATTATTTTCAAAATCTTAAATGAATATCCTCTCTTAGACCTTTTGTCAAACACTTGTTAGATGGCTATTGAAAACCCTAGTTGATTATTCCCTTTTTAATATTTCTATAAAAATACTTGGTGGTTGATTAAAGATTGTAAATCCCACAACAAAGTAAAGGAATTAGATGAATGGTTTCTTTTAGGTCTTTTATCAAACACTTGGTGGAAGGCTCATGCAAACTTAATTAACAAGATTAAATGGGCTAATTAGCAAGGTACTAGATAAGCAAGTTAATTACCATTGCTAACTACTCACTCAATTCTAAGTGTATAAATGCAAGCACAAATAAGAGTGAGGGTGAGAGAGATAAATACCACACAAGAGGCGCGAAGATTTATACTGGTTTGGTCTTAACCCCAAGACCTAGTCCACTCTTCTCAAGTTTTGTCTCCTTGAGGAATCCACTATCTTCCAAGGAACTTAAATACGGCGTTCCTTTCGCCTTGTACAATCCGAGCGTCCAAGCTCTAAGGGTCTTAAATACAACGGCCTTTGTTGCCAAGTTTACAATGAAGAAGAAGATTGAAGCACACTCTTTAGCCTCTTGAAGGCTTGATACAATGTAAAGCTCACAAGAGTCTCTCAAAGATAATTACAAAGATAAGCCTAGGTCTAATCCCTTTAGATATTCCTAAATTGAGGCACAAGGGTGTTTTCCACTCTCTAATATGTTTACAACAAGTTTAGGAATGAGAGAGATTGGGTTCACATGCTTAGGGTCCCTTATATCTAGAGAAAACCCAAAACTAGCCGTTACAAGGGCATTTCTGTAATTCTAGATTTTCAAGACTATATGAATAATATATATTACTTTCATAGAGCACGATTCACATTAGCCATGAAAAAATATCCAATTAAAACCTTTGAAAATACATATACTTACAACTCATCAAAGACTTTACATATAATGATAACCATTTAGGTATAATAGGAAAGTCTAGTGATAATGTAAAGGATAACTAGGTGCACAGAAATTTTCAAATACATTTTCTCACCTAGGGCATAAAAAGTTGTCTAAGAAAGGATTTGAAATAATTTTCCTAGACATGACATTTAAGCACATAATTTTGCTAGAAGAAATAAATAAATCAATTCCAGTATATATTAATCTAGCAAATGCCATTTTTATCCAAATTAGAGTTCAAATATGAAAGATTTACTCTTATGGGTTTAACTTTAACTCATGGGCAATGAAGATGTTGATATTCATATAAGATCAATCATGGTTTTCACATTAACTGCTCTGCTGTGGTTTTAAATGTGGATGACTACTAAGTGAAAAATGATCTAAGTCTTAGTGAGTGCACTTAGAGTAGTATATATAGATACACAAGAATCAAACAATATAAGTCTAATGCATCTATAAGTTGTTTCTTTAAAAAAAATGTGATCTTTAAAACACATGAGGCTAGATGCAAGAAAATATTAATGTGACATTGTAGACACCCCATTTTGACCGTGCCCTGCACCTCCATGTTTTATGAATAACTTTTTCAAATCAGTGCGTTAGGACCCCAAATTGCACCTTAGACTAGCTTAGGGTCCCACCAAGGTCCCTGTGAAATTTCGTCAAGATCTGAGCTGATTCGCCTAGTGAGCAAGCCTCGATAGTGTCGCGGTGCAAATTCAGATAGGGGGTTAAGTCATCCAAGAGGGAGTGCCCTGTAAGTGAATTAAAGAAGAGAGGATACATTAGAGAAGGTTGTCCAAGGAATAAATGGGGTCAAATATATCATTTCTCTCAGGGGTCTGTTCTACCTAGGCACCCCCCTCTGAGATTAAAAGAATAGTCAAATACACTAGAGTGGGTTGTCCATTAGAAAAGAGGGGGGAGGCAAATTTACCATTTTTCCTTTTTCTTTAAAACCCATCGAGTTAGGGTTTTCGAGGAAGAGGGAGCCCCATCTGCAGCCGCAAGTGAGAAGGAGAGGGAGGAGGAGAAGGAGCTCGCCCCATCATCATCTTCCCCAACCGTCCGGCCATCCTTGTGGGAATTGGGCCAAACCCATTCTCTCCGGCCCCACGCCATCTTCTCTGGTCCTCCGACCACCAACACCACCACCATCACCTCCATTTTTATTTTCTTCTGCAAAATCCAAAACCCTTAAACCCATCCTCTCCGGTGGGTTCCTCACCAGAATCCGGCCGTGCCTTCTCCAACCGCCACCTTCTGCTTCTTCACAGCCACCACCTCCGATCGGATTTCAGACCCAAACCCTTTCAAACCCTTGAAACCCTCTTCTCCGGCCACCTCTGTCACCTCCGACCACCATTACCAACCCCAACCATCTTTACCTTCATCTTCTTCAAACCCTCAAATCTCTATCCATTAAAATCAAAAGAAACAGAGAGAGGGAGAGAAATACAGAGAGAAGAGAAAAATCTCCTCCATCATCCAACTCGAAACTCTTCTTCTCCGGTCGAATCTCCTCTTCTCCGGCAATTTTTCCGATCGATCTCCGGCCGGTTCGTTATTGTCGGCGGATTAGAGCTCCGGCTAGCACCACCACCACCTCCCACTGAACCCACTTTATTCCTACCCCCATCCCTACCAATTCTGGTCGGTCACTCTTCCCCAAACCCATCTCCGGTCGCCATTAAATCCGGCAGAGCCAACTCATAAACCCGATTCCGGCCTCCATTTCCATCTCTCTGATTTGGTCGAGAGATCTTGATTTTGCTAAAAAGGATTTGCAGAGCAAGAGGAAGATAAAGGAGCAGAGAGAGAGAGAGAGAGAGAGAGAGAGAGAGAGAGAGGTATTCGGGGAAGATGAGCTCGAAATTTTGAAGTGGGTTTTGGCTTTTTTTTTTTTTTTTTGGCAAGGCAAGGAGATGATCCATTCGAAGCATTGGAAATAAGGGGTTAGGATCTTGGGCTCCGGCTTTCACCCACCAAAGCTGCGTTCTAACTCCGGCCAAGGAATATCAACACCTCTACACCAACAGCAGCGACGACAATGGACATCTAAGAGCGCTCACCTGGTATAGGTAATTTCCTACCCTTCCAAATATCATGACCTCAAATCTATAGTAGAGGTTGACGAGTCATTTAATGCTTAAATCCTCTAAAATTTCTGGTTTGATCTTCTCAAATCTGCTCTTAGTTAACTGAGTATTTGGGGTGGGTTTTCTAAAAATGCTTAGGGAAATTTTGTGGTGTATGAGAAATAAAGGGTCGGTTGGTCACTTCCATCTCTGTAGTTTATTTGTCAAATACTGATGAGTAGTGATGGGGCAAGCAAATCTTGGGAAATGGCATGGTCATCCCAAGCTTTTCCTTGGTCTTCCTATGCTACAAGTGGCTGGTCCGAGAGAAAGGAGGGGATTGATACATCACCTTATCATTTTAGTATGTCCAATTCCCTAGCTTTAAGAGTCTTGACTCCATACCATCATTGCCCAGTCCGAATATATATATATATATATATATATATATATATATATATATATATATATATATATATATGTATTTTTTGAGACTTATTGCAGCAATCAATCTTCTTCATTCTGCTAAAGAGGCTAAAAGAGATCTCGGCTCTTTTCATTAAAGTTTCATTTCTATTTGGGTCATCAGTCTTGGCATTTTTAAGGGGAGGCATAGATAAGATTTTGTTTAGAATTGCCGTTTCATCTTGATTGCGGGTGTATGATCAAATGATACTGAATTCGGACTTGGTCATCGGCTTTAGACTTTCTAGCATGAGTGCTTTGAAATGGCAAGGGAGTAGGGGTTTGATTATCAACCTTAGTGTTGTTTTTGTTGTAGCTCCCCATGTCTTTGATTCTGGCAGTGCAAATTTAACTTTGGATTGACTAGTTCCGTTTCTTTTGTGATTTTAGAGCTCGGAGCCCCTATTTCTTTTCTCCTTCTCTCGTCTAGGTTTTAAGCGTATGCTTAGGTTTCACTTCTCCTTTCTAGGGCTTCTTCTTATCTTGAGATCTTCATTGGTGTTTGGGGATTATCACTAGCGTTTGACCTTGCCGTTGATTTTTCGAGATCTTCCTTTCGCGTTCGGCGATGACGGAATATTTCTTGAGCCAGCCCCTTGCCCTTCCTATCATTTTCCCCATCTTAGGGTCTTCACAGGGTTTGAGGGGTTTTCTTTCTTTTTCGGGACTATTCTTTGCACGTTCCTCGGGAATCTCTTTGTACTTCAAGATCCCATCGATTTTGGGAACACTTATCTTGGGTTCGGCGACGATGGAATGTATCTTGAGCCAGCCTCTTCACTTCCTACCTTAGAGTTTTCGCAGGTTAAGGGATTCTCTTCTCCTAGAGTGTTTAGCTAGTTAGGACCCTTCCTAAGTGACTGACCGTTTAATAGATCTTCTTATAGAGTTTTTCTCATCCCCTTTTTGTTTAGGAAGCTTTTCATCTATCGTTACTTTTGTTTTCGTCTCTTCGAGATTGTTCTTTTCTTTGGGATTTTAGTCCCCCCTGTTTTGATTTCTTTCCCCTTAGGCTTTAGGGATCCCGTTTCCCTCTAAATTACTCTACCGCAATATGGTGGGTAAGGAGGCTCTTCTATCGGACCCCCTTTAGCCGAAGGGTGTTAGCACATTTTTAATCACCAAAAATATAAAAAGCACATCAAAACATTGAAATATCTTAAAAATAAAAAACATTTGAAAATCAGAAAAATCCAAAATCATCTAAAGTATTAAGTGCTTCTTTTAGAAGCGTAGTTTAGGAAAGTTTATTTTCGAACTACGTTGGCTTGATCCTCTCTCACGAGGTACGTAGTGCAGGTTGGGATCTTTATTCCAAGTCCAGCCAAACTTTTGTAAATAAACTTTGAAAATCTTTCAAAAACCTTTGAAAACCTTGTTTTTCAAAGATCTTCCTCTAGAGTTAGGAGTTTGTCCTAGATAGAGAGATTTAGAGTTAGGAGTTTGTCTTTTGTTGTGTGCTTGTTGTGTATTTGTGTTAGAGTTAGGAGTTTGTCCTAGCTAGGAGCGCCTCCGTCCGGTCAGTTGGCGATTCACATCGCCGACTGATGACTAGGTCTAAGATGCGTTAGTGATCCCATTGTTTTCCTTATGACGCACAGCCTAGTTACACATAGGTTGTAGAAACCACCTGCATTAGCTTAGGGCTAATCTGCATTTAGTTAGGGCATATAGGGTGTCCTAAAATTCACAATTCACTGGAATTTAAATAATCGTACAAGAAACTTTAATAACTGGTACGATCTTTTAGATCGAGTCTAGGATAGAGGTCTAGGTGTCTTAGGCATCCTAGCTTAGAATAGGCGCGAAGAACTACGTTGCCTTGATTCTCGTGGAGGCGGGGATACGTAGGCTTCTTTGGATGAACATCAGACCATCCGAGGACTCGGGCTAAATCGTTTAGAGTCTTAGGATTTGTTGTGTTATTATATTGTATATTTTTGTTATGTTCTCTTACTTTCTTGTGGAGACCTTATACCTGTAGTTGTAGCATGCATGTGTTCGTCCACCAGAACTTAGACACCTGTTAGGCATGTCACTCATAACCTAGCTGTCATTAGGTGACACATCTTTTAATTTATTTTGTGTGTGCTTATTATTTTATCCCCTGGTCATGCATGATTAGGTAGATGTCTTTCCGGGGATATTTTGTTCCCATTTCACATGATTTTGCCCAAAACTTCTTCGAGGTTAATAATAAATGGCATAGAGACCAAGTATTCGCACTCAGGCGAATTGGGGGCGCTCTTCGTACCTTCTCCATTCGTCACCAGGCACGGACCTTTAGTATCTCTGGTTTTCCATTGCAAACAGAGCATTTGTTTTGGTTCCATGGCGCATCCATGGATGGCGACTCTGAGTTATTTTTAGATATATCTTGGTTTCGATCTCTGGCTCCGGATTAGGATGTATCTTTTTTTTTTTATATCGCCACTCATGCTATGCTGTGAGGGTGGCATCCGTTTTGAGAGTTCCTTGGCAGAGCTCTCCTTCACGTTGTGGAGATCTAGAGGAGGGTGTTAGGGACCCGTTCCCTCACTCACCGCCCTCGGATCGGGGTCCACAGACATCTAGTACCCAAATAAACTCAAGAGATATGGCATTTAAGCTCAAGATTAACTAGATACATGGGAATCAAGCATATTGTATCTAGAAGTATACATTCCATGGGATTTGACAATTTTAGCTCAAACATAAACTAGACATCAAGTGAGATATCTAGGGAACCTTTTCCAATAGATATAATAATTTAGTGCAATGTGTCAAAGTCTAATACAAATCAAGTTTTAAGCATATAGACTTTAGATTTTCAAAAAGATAAACATTTAAGCACAAAATATGGATACATGGCATTCATGCAAGATAGACATTTTTGTATCCAAACAACCATTTTCATATGATATAAACATTGAAGCACATTCCTACATCTACTAAGTCATAAATAGATCAAGTAGGGAGTTTTGGAACCCAAACCATCTTGGGTCCATGCAAGTTTGTTCTATGAAATAGATCATCTTTTCTAATCCACACATACTTGCAAGATTTCACAAACCTAAGTCTACACATAGATTTGTGATTACCTAATCTACCACAATAATCACATGAATCATAAGAATAGCTAGATAAGGATCTAGATGAACAATTACAATAATGCATAGGCACACAAACCTGTTTAGCATTCATTTCTTGTAGGAATTTGTTTTCCAACTCAAGATTTTTATTTTTCAATCTCATTTCTTCAATTTTTATTTTCAAGTGATTTATTTCATGATATGGGGATGTTTTTACTTCATCTTCTTTTTCCATCAAGATTTTGAGTTCCTCCATTAATTCAAAATTTCTCTTTTCAAGAATATTGTTATCTTTAATCAACTTCTTTTCTTCATTTAGCAAATTTTGATAGTCATTTTCAAGGTTTTCAAATTCCTTAGAAATTGAGTTGAGAGAGTTTTTAAGTTTTTGATTCTTGGAGACTTCAAGATTTAAGGCATTATTTAGTTTCTCACATCCATCAAGAAGTTCTTCAATTGTAAGAGGCTAATCCATATCAAAATCATTATTTTCTTCATTGTTGTTTTCTAATGCCATAAAATATTTAACATTAAAAATATTTTCAAGTGAGGTCCATATTTCTTTGGCATTTTTACAATTAGCTATTTTCTCAAACATATGAGAAGATAAGGTACAATATATGACATTCATAGCTTTTGAGTTCAAGCAATATAATCTTTTATCATGTTCACTAATTCTCTTAGATTTGAAGTTTAAGATAAAATAATTTTCAATCACTTTCAATAATTCACTATCTAGACTCTTGAGATAAGACCTCATATGGATCGACCAAGATCCATAGTTGGTTCCATCAAAACAAGCAGCTTTTTTTATAGCTGCTCACTTCTTGAACGATGCAACTCTTGAACCTATTTAGAATTTGATTGTTCAAATACAAAGATCAACATGTTTGCTAAATAAACTTGAAGATTTGCGTAAGGTTCATAACAAACTTACATGTGTACGGAACCAAGTTGGAAAACTTTTGTTGTGAATGTTTTCTATAACCCTTGGTCTAGCACGAGGATGCTGCGTTCGAATATGTTTAAGGTGTTGTCTGCATACAAATTAATGTTTGTTAGAGAAAAGAGCTTTAACGTATTTGCTCAATAAATGGTTAGACAATTTAATTGACTTACTCAATAAATGGTTCAACTACAGGGCAATTGAAGAGAACATATCGATGTGTTTGATCAACAATGATTTGATCTAAGACACATGTCATAGCGTTGCCTATAGGGCGTCCTACTACGGAAAAAATAGCAAATCCTTCTTTTTTCACTCGGAATATCCTCATCATTTCTAACTGGTCGATTCAACTTTGATTCAACACCTTCAAAAAATCTCGAGCAAAACGTCATACATTCTTCTGCCAGGTACCCCTCTACAATAGATCCCTCGGGACGACTTCTAATGCGCACATATGACTTTAATGTGAGCAGGTACCTAAACGAAAACAACTTTTCATTACTTTCACTAATATGAATAAATTTTCAAGTATGAAAAACAATTTCATGAACTATGCATACCTCTCTATGGGGTGCATCCATCGGTACTGTACCGGTCCAGCCAACATTGCCTCGTCTGCTAAATGTATAGGTAGGCGCACCATGATATCAAAAAAGGCAGGAGGGAAGATCTTTTCCATATGGCAAAGTGTTAGTGCAATCCAATCTTGGAGTTGGCGGAGGTCACTTACATTAAAAACTTTTGAACATAACTCTCGGAAAAAGTTACATGGTTCAATCAATATCGAGCTGACATTCTTAGGCAATGATGAGCGTACAGCTAACAGAAGCAGTTGCTGCATCAAAACATGATAGCCATGGCTCTTTAACTTGGGAAGCTTGCGCTCCCGAACATTCACATGTTGCGAGATATTAGACGAATAGCCATCTGGAACTTTGATGTCTTTCAAGATGTTGCAAAGAACTTCTTTCTCCTTTAGAGACATTGTGAAACATGCTGGGGGCAAGTATGTTTTGTTCCTTTCATTATTCATCAGGTGAAGTGTTCTTCTTAGTTTCATTTCTTGTAAATCTAGCCGCGCTTTTACAGTGTCCTTTGTTTTTCCTTCAATATTCAGTAATGTCCTAATTACACCGTCACATACATTCTTCTCAATATGCATCACATCTAGGTTGTGGCGCAGTAGGAGTGTTTCCCAGTATGGCAGACTGAAAAATATGCTTTTCTTCTTCCAATTGTGTTCCTTGGGAGGCTTCTCATTTTTCTTAGCTGCAGAATCGGAACTTCCTTTGTCCAATGTATTCTCCTCAGTTCCACTTTTTTTCCGACGGGTGCTTTTATTCTTCAGATCAGTATCTTTCTTTTTGCCAAATGTTGTGTTAATACTTTGTAAATGATGCAATACCTGTGTCTCTGACAGGGGAATCAGAGCTGACCTCTTTTCTACAGTGCCATCAAAAGCAAACTTTTCAAACCTAAATTTGTGGTTCTCCTCTAAGAAACGCCGGTGACCCATGTAACAAAATTTTCTTCCATGCTTCAAACGAAGAGAACATGTTTCCTTACCGCAAGAAGGACACACAAGTTTTCCTTTAGTGCTCCATCCTGACAAGTTAGCATATGCAGGAAAGTCACTAATCGTCCACAAAAGTGCTGCATGCATTTGAAAATTCTCTTTCTTCGATGCATCATAGGTCTGCAAACCTGTCTCCCATAGTTCCTTCAACTCTTCAACCAAGAGTTATAAGTAGACATCAATATCATTTCCTGGACTAGATGGGCCAGGAATTAGCAACGACATCATTATATATGATTGCTTCATGCACATCCATGATGGCAAGTTATATGGAATGAGCACAACAGGCCATGTTCTATGAGCAATACTCATCCTCCTAAATGGATTGAATCCGTCGCTTGCTAACCCAAGTTTGACATTGCGAGGCTCAGAGGAAAACCACTGGTGAATGTAGTCAAAAGTTTACCATGCCGCAAAGTCTGCAGGATGCTGTGGGACCCGATCCCGCGAGAGGGTCGCGAGCGCGCGATGCGCTACACTCTCTCTTGGTCTCTCGTACCCATGCGATTGGTGTGTGCTTTTTATTATTGATTTTAATTACCCGACCAAGCAGGCAGCAACCAAACCATAGGGTGCAAACAAACGTGCAACTCAGTACCTATAAGAGCAAGGGTAAGCCGCCAAGCCTAGCAAGGTGTGATTTAATTCATCTTTTCCGTGAACTTGGGATCACTAAGGCAATCCGAATTCCACGCAAAAGAGAGTGACAGAGTCACCACCTAGATGAGGGATCTAGGACCCATAATTGACCAGAAATCTAGACTCGTTACCTGGTTAAGAGAATGGAAGGTATGGGGAGTTACCACCAGATGCACCATTCCTGCCCGATAATCGGTCTTCAATTCCAAAAGTTAACTCTTTTGAATTTCTTTTAAATGGCTCATTTAACTCTATATTAATGTGCGAACTACGTGACATGCATCATAGGATCTAATTTCAATGTAATTCCTAAATGTGTATCTTGATTTTCTTAATTTATTTGAATTCAATCTAAGTGAAAGTTCTCCTAAAATTCTAATTTCATGGAAAGTCCTAAGTATGCCAAGTTGCCTACGTATGCCACTCAAGTATGCCAAGTTCTAAGTATGCCACTCAAGTATGCCAAGTTCTCGGGCTTGGTATGCTTCAGTGGCATACGTAGTATGCCAAGTTCTCGGGCTTGGAATGCCACTCAAGTATGCCAAGTTCTCGGGCTTGGTTTGCCACTCAAGTATCCAAGTTGCCTACGTATCCCAGCCTCACTGGAATCACAGTCGATCGTAGTTCGGTGCACCTGAACTAAGCTACTTATCCCTAACTCATCTAAGACACCGATCTAGACTGGATTGACTGCTTTACAGTTTAAGAGAAATTATTTAGTTCAAGTTGAGTAGATTTTATTATCCTAGGACTCCATCTAAGATGCTATCTGGTCCTATCTAAGTGCAAGACCTCCCTTTGACTAATGCAGGTGAACCTACATCCTAGGTAACTAGGCTTGTCCTATGTGAAAAATGGGTGACTAGTGTAACTAGATCTATTGGCACGGTTGCTGATGGGGTGTAAAAACTCCAGCCACTCACAGGCTGCCACCTGTCCCAGAGCAGGTGAATTCCAGCCACTCACAGGCTGCCACCTGTCCCAGAGCAGGTGAATTCCAGCCACTCACAGGCTGCCACCTGTCCCAGAGTAGGTGAACTCCAGCCACTCACAGCCTGCCACCTGTCCTGGAGTAGGTGAACTCCAGCCTCTTACAGGCCGCCATCTGTCCTGGACACCTGTCCAGGACACCTCACCAGGTTTTCCCTATAAAAAGGGATTCAAAGCTCAAACCAATGGGTAATGCGAAAATCCCTTCTCTCCCTAAACTCTTAGACATCTCCCCTTCACTCCTGCTCATACTGACTTGAGTGTCGAAGGGCCTGTCCGGAGTAAAACCCGGTCTGGTCTTCTGACCTCGCTTGCCTTGCGCAGGACTCAGCCCTCATAGCAGGACTCTCCCTCGACCACCTCACTCCTCGTTCACTCCGGTCCTTCAGGACTCGGCTCCTCTAGTCATCCAGCTCAGCTCTTACATCACTGCTGTACCTGTTACCGATTTTAGGTCTAACAGATTGGCGCCATCCGTGGGACCCCAGAACTAAAAGCTGTCTTTACACCCCACTCACAAAAATGGCAGGACGCAAGAGTACGCGGATGCCTACTGCGCGGGCGCGGACTACCCAAACCGCGCTACCCCGAAGGACCCAGAGCGAGCGAATTGCATCACTAGTAGTAGCAGCTTCTGCTACAGCAGATCAGAGCCCGGCTCGCTCAGAACATTTGAATCCTTTGCCCACCCCGGAGCAGGTTCAAGCTCTATTTCAGCAGATGACAGCCCTCGTTGGGCTGTACCAGCAACTACTTCAACTGCCCCCTCAACCTCCCCCAGAGGCTCCGCGATCTGTCCAAGGAAGGCCAGACGTCCACAGGGGAGAGTCATCACACCATGGTGAGGGCCGAACTCATCATTCCACCAGACAAGTCCCTCACCCCACGACGAGGCATGCCCAAACAGAGCCTCATCACCGTGAAAGGTCGCGGTCCCCCTCCGCACAGAGGCGCCGAGCTCATCAAGATCGTGCGCCACCGGCGAAACCTCGACCTCGTCGTATGAGTCGGGAGAGCCAATCCGGCTCCGCGGCGAGCCAGTCTGTGGAAAGGATCAGGTCCTTGGACCACAGGACGGATCCGCTGCTACAGAGAATGGAGGAGATGGACCATCGGATAGAGGAACTGGCGAAGGACCAGAGCCGGCCCGTCTCCAGGGCGTTCTCAAGTAGGACGCCATTCACTGATGATGTTCTGGGTGCCCCAGCACCCAGAGGGTTTAAAATGCCCGCCGTCCCTCAGTATGACGGCACTACGGACCCCGTGGACCACTTGGAGACGTTCAGAACAATTATGCTCCTCCACGGAGCTTCCGATGGCTTTCTTTGCAGAGCGTTTCCAACGACGCTAACTGGCGCAGCAAGAGACTGGTATTCCAGGATTAAACCGAACTCCATCAACAATTTTGATGATTTTGGAGAGGATCTTGTCCGCCACTTCATGAGCAGCCGCAGGCCAAGGAAAACAACAGCTTCCCTGATGGCCTTGCGACAGGACGACAACGAGCCTCTGAAGGTGTTCGTCCGTCGATTCAACAGGGAGGCACTTCAAGTGCCAAATCTAGATACCTCAGCAGCAATGAATGCGCTCCTCGCAGGCGCCAGGTCTAATGAATTCCGTCGAGCGGTGGCTCGACAAAATCCGCACTCACTAGCGGATCTTATGGCCGGAGCAGAAGAGTACATAACGGTGGAAGAAACACTGGCAGCTCTTAATTCAAATCGGAGGATAACCTCTGAAGAGAAGAATCTCCCTAAGCAGCGCAGGGAGGATAAACCTCCCAGGAGAGAGAAGTCTCCACCTCCTCAGAGAAGAGAAGAAAACTTCACGCCTCTCAACACCTCCAGAAAGCACATACTAGCGGCGATCAGCGAAGAAGAGTTCGTGAAGTGGCCTGCTAGAATGATCTCCAAGGGAAACAGGCGAGATCCCTCAAAGTACTGCCGGTTCCACAAGGACCACGGCCACGACACAGATGATTGTTGGCAACTCAAGCAGGAAATTGAACAACTCATCAGCCGGGGCTATTTGAAAAAGTATATCCGAACTGACAGCCGCAACCAAGAGCGCAGAGGAAAGAGCCCCCAGGGCTGCAGCCCTCGAAGATCATAGCAGCCGCCTGCTAGGGACAAAACCCCTCAGCTGGGCAATGCGCAGCCTGAGGCACCCCAACCTCAGCCAAGGGGGGTCATCGGTACAATTATGGGTGGGCCTGCAGCTGGGGGCACCTCTTCTATCGCCCGCAAAGCATATGCACGGCGAGTTAACGCCGTGCACACAACCAGCAAAAAGACGAGAACGGAGAATGAGATCTCCTTCTCAGATGCAGATCTGGATAATCTTATCCTGCCCCACGACGACGCACTGGTTTTAACCATGCTCGTCGCCAACTGGGAGGTGAAGAAAATCCTCGTAGACAATGGGAGTTCGGCGGACATTCTATACTACCACGCCTTTGAGCAAATGATGATAGGCGACGACCGTCTGAAGCCGGCAAACTCAGATTTATTTGGCTTCTCCGGAGAGGTCGTGAAAGTGGTGGGGCAGATCGAGCTCCCTGTTCTTGTCGGAGATCCACCTTGTCAAGCTTTCGCCATGGTCAACTTTCTAGTAGTAAGGGCCACTTCGGTCTATAATGCTATCCTGGGACGGCCTGGCCAGAACCTCATCCGTGCAGTAGCCTCGGCGTACCACCAAAAAATGAAGTTCATAACCCCCAATGGTGTGGGGGAAGTTCGAGGGGATCAGCCTCAATCCAGAGAGTGCTACGCAACGGCACTTAAAGGCAAAAATGCAGTTGAGTCACTGCCAATTGAACTGCTCGATGTAAGGGACGAGCTCAGAGGGACTCAACCAGCTGAAGACCTCCTCTCCATCCCACTGTGCCCAGAGGACAGTGAGAAAGTCGCTCTGATCGGTTCCTCCCTCAGCACCGACATTCAGCACCAGCTCACCAAGTTTCTCCAGGACAATGCAGATGTCTTTGCATGGGTTCCCGCCGATATGCCCGGCATTGATCCAGAGATCAGCACACACAGGCTCGGTGTTGATTCAACCTGCAGACCGGTGAAGCAGAAGAGACGACATTTCGCCTTCGAAAGGCGGCAGGCAATAAAAGAAGAAGTGGAGAGGCTTCTGAAGGCTGACTTCATTCGCGAGATTCGATACCCGGACTGGTTGGCAAACGTAGTCCTAGTCAAGAAGACTAATGGGAAATGGAGGACCTGCGTCGACTTCACCGATCTGAATAAGGCTTGTCCTAAGGACAGCTATCCACTCCCGAAGATCGACCAACTCATTGACGCCACAGCGGGTCATGAACTGTTGAGCTTCATGGACGCCTTCTCCGGATACAATCAGATCAGGATGTACGAGTCGGATATACCAAAGACCTCCTTCGTCACAGATCAAGGGACTTACTGCTACCGAGTTATGCCCTTCGGCCTCAAAAATGCCGGAGCCACTTACCAAAGGCTTGTGAACAAACTTTTTCAGAACCAGATCGGCCGTAACATGGAAGTCTATGTAGACGATATGCTGGTCAAAAGTCGGAGTGCGCAGGATCATGCGTCTGATCTCAGAGAAACATTCCAGGTCCTGAAGAAGCACAACATGAAATTTAACCCCACCAAGTGCACATTTGGTGTCAGCTCGGGGAAGTTCTTAGGATTCATGGTGAGCCAGCGAGGGATAGAAGCAAATCCAGAAAAGATCAGAGCCGTCATGGAGCTTACTGCCCCAAAAACCATCAGAGAAGTCCAGCGGCTCACAGGAATGATAGCGGCGTTGGGTCCCTTTATCTCCAAATCAGCGGAAAGGTGCCTCCCCTTTTTCAGTGCGGTCAAGGGACTTAAGACCGCGCCCTGGACGGAAGAATGTCAGGTCGCATTCGAAGAACTGAAAAGATATTTGTCCTCTCCGCCATTATTAACAAAGCCGGAGCCGGGCGAGGAGCTATTTTTGTATCTCTCCATCAGCTCCACGGCTCTGGCAGCTGTACTCGTCCGTGAAGAGCACCGCCAGCAAAAACCAATTTATTATGTTAGCAAGGTTCTTCACGACGCAGAAACAAGGTACCAGCGGGTCGAGAAATTGGCTTACGCGCTGGTAATGGCCGCCAGGAAGTTAAGGCCGTACTTCCAAGCTCACACTGTAAAGGTCTTGACTGATCAGCCACTTCGACAAGTTCTCCATCGACCAGATATCTCCGGGCGACTTGTGAAATGGGCTGTAGAGCTAAGCGAGTTCGATATTCAGTATGCACCCAGGCCAGCTATCAAGGCCCAAGTACTGGCAGATTTTGTAGCAGAGTGCACTATCCCCCAGCAGGTCGTCGACCCTGAAGCATTGCAGCTTCCAGTTATAGAGAAAGTAGTCCCTGAAGAGCGTATGACAGAGGAAATTCGGACAGAAATCAGGCCACCTTCAGCCGGACGGGACACCATAACCAGCGCACCAACTTGGGAAGTATATGTCGACGGATCTTCAAATAAAAACGGCTGTGGAGCTGGTCTCATCCTCACTGGGCCTGATGAGTTCACTGCGGATTATGCCCTGAGATTCGGGTTCCGTGCATCAAATAATGAGGCGGAATATGAGGCCCTCCTTGCCGGAATGAGCCTAGCAATTCAGACCGGCGCCCAAAAATTGAAAGCATACTGCGACTCGCAGCTGGTAGCAAACCAGATCCAAGGTGTCTACGAAGCCCGAGACGAGCGTATGATTAAGTACCTCGCCAAGGTTCACCAACTTTCCAGCCGGTTTGCAAGTTTCGAGGTCATCAGAGTGCCAAGAACGGAGAATGCCAAAGCTGACGTGCTGTCAAAATTGGCTGCCTCTGGATATACCACTCTCGGAAGCATACACATGGAGTTTCTACAGAGGTCCAGCATCGACAGTAAAGCCATGGAAGTCATGCAGGCGGAAGATGAGCCGTGCTGGATGGATGAGATCGTGGGTTATCTGCGCGATGCTAGACTCCCGGAGGATAAGAAAGAAGCTCGTAAGGTGATACAGAGAGCTGCCCGATTCTCCCTCAGTGGTGACAATCTATACAAAAGGTCATATACTCTCCCATATCTGAAGTGTCTGAGGCCGAGCGACGCCGCGTATGCACTACAAGAGACTCATGAAGGAATTTGCGGAGAACATCTGGGGGGCAAAGCCCTGGCGATAAAGGTGCTGCTCAGAGGACTGTATTGGCCTACTATCAGGCAGAATGCCCTGGATCTGTTTAAAAGGTGTGAGAAGTGTCAGAAGTTCTCTCCTACCATCCACCAGCCTGCCGTAGCAATGGCTCCAATTATTAGTCCGCTTCCCTTTGCAGTATGGGGGATGGACATCCTAGGCCCTTTCCCACCGGCCTCTGGAAAGCGCATGTTCGTGGTAGTGGCGATCGACTATTTCACTAAGTGGGTGGAGGCAGAACCTCTGGCCCAGATCACTGAGCAGAATGTGCAGAACTTCTTCTGGAAGGCAGTAGTCTGTAGATTTGGGATTCCCCGTATCTTGATCACAGACAACGGCAAACAGTTCGACTGCCGGAACTTTCGAAAGTTCTGCTCGGACCTAAAAATTGAACAGAGATTCACTTCGGTTGCACACCCCCAGACCAATGGGCAAACGGAAGTAACTAATAGAATCCTGCTCCAGGGGATAAAGAAGAGGCTGGACGAGAAAGCTGGCCGTTGGGCAGATGAGCTCTATCACGTTCTGTGGGCTTACCGCACTACTCCTCGCACGACGACTGGTGAATCGCCATTCAACCTTTCCTTTGGTACTGAGGCTGTGATACCAGTCGATATAGGCGCTCCGTCTCCCCGAATCACCAGCTTCAACGAGCAGCTTAACGGCGACGGGCTCCGTGCCGACCTCGACTTACTAGAAGAAATCCGGGAAGAATCTCGAATCCGGGTCGCCGCTTATAAGCAGAGGGTATCAAATTATCACAACTCCAAGATTCGTCCCAGAGAATTCAGGACAGGAGATTTAGTCCTGAGAAAGGCAGCCGTCTCCCAACCGACGAAAGTCGGGAAACTCTCCCCGACTTGGGAAGGGCCATATCGAGTGAAAGAAGTTATCCGGCCAGGAAGCTATAAACTGGAGACACTGGAAGAGCACTTATTACCTCACGCCTGGAACTCCAAAAATCTCAGGAGATATTATCAATAGACAAAATGTACAGCGTAAAAAGGTGACTTTGTAAATTTGTCAATTTGTTGTTATAAATAAATAATCTTTTTTGCAGACTTTGTTTCACTCTTACTCTCTGGAAACCCAGTTCACAAAACTTGGGTACTCACTGGAAACCCAGTTCTTAAACTTGGGTACTCACTGGAAACCCAGTTCACAAAACTTGGGTACTCACTAGAAACCCAGTTCTTAAACTTGGGTACTCACTGGAAACCCAGTTCACAAAACTTGGGTACTCACTGGAAACCCAGTTCTTAAACTTGGGTACTCACTGGAAACCCAGTTCACAAAACTTGGGTACTCACTGGAAACCCAGTTCACAAAACTTGGGTACTCACTGGAAACCCAGTTCTTAAACTTGGGTACTCACTGGAAACCCAGTTCTTAAACTTGGGTACTCACTGGAAACCCAGTTCACAAAACTTGGGTACTCACTGGAAACCCAGTTCTTAAACTTGGGTACTCACTGGAAACCCAGTTCACAAAACTTGGGTACTTACTGGAAACCCAGTTCACAAAACTTGGGTACTTGTTGTTCCTGAACTTGGGTACTTGTTAAAAGACCAGTTCGTCACAATTCGACTATCAACAGCCTCAGTCCCAGGTTATCAAAATTAAAAAGACAGTCTAAAAAGACAGTCAAGCAAATCACTCAGTTGAGAAGTATCAGTGACAGACATGTGATTTCATTGATCAGAATATGTGGGGCCTCGAGGGCCATTACAAAATTCACTTTAAAAAGGCTGAGCTGTAGGGTCTCAAGGACCATTACAAAAAGAGGTCAAAACAAACAAAAAAAATAAAATAATACTAAGCATCTGGAAGAGAGGTGATGTCAGCAGGAGCATCTGGCTCCTCATCAGTAATCTTCGGCCTGGCAGGGAGAGTCATGTTCTGCATCAATAAGTTTGGATTGCAGGCCTGGAGCTCCTGGAGGCAGTCGTAGTATCCAAGACTATAAGCCTCACTCGACAGGCTGAAAAGTTCAGCCTCCTTCGCCTCTGTGGCCTCCTTCACTGCCTTCTCCTGCCTCTCAGTGGCTCTTCCTCTTTGAGCCTCCATGGCTTCAGCAGCCTTGACCAGTTTCTTCTTCTCTGCGGCCAGATCCTCCTTCAACAACCTCCTCTCCTCCTCTATTCGCCCGATGCTCGTTTGAAGCTCCTGCACCTCAGCGGCCAACTTTCCGTTCACCTCTTCAGATGCAGTAATGGCTTGGGAGAACTTCTTACTCTTCTCCTTGAGGTCATTATAGTAGAGCAAGATCTGAAGAAAGAAACAGGCATCAGTATGGTGAAAGGAAGAAATGGGCAGAAAGTTAGCAAACAGATCACCACTTCCTTACCTGGTAAGCTGAGGATAGCACAGCCTCCTCTCCTGTAGCTGGCGGCTCGTAAAGGATCTGTTGCTTGTCCTTCCGCAGCAAACACTTGCTCATGAGCTCTGCTGCTACTCGGCTCTGGCCTAGGGCAGTGTCATCCTTCAGAACGGCCCAATTGGGTCGAAAGACGTGCTCACTAAGCCCCGTAGGAGGACGAGCCCCAGAATCGGTTCCGGTAGAAGCACCACCGGACTTAGAAGAGCCACCGCCCTGAGCAAAGGGGCCTATTAGCTTCACCGTAGTCTTGGGCCTCTGGGATGGGGGTGGAGTGCCCTATGACGGGGCCGGACTCCCCAGTACAGTCGCCTTTCTCTTCTGGCGCTCCTGTTGTGCCTGTGCAGCACCCTCCTCTGCCCGTGGCTGGGCTCCCTGTCTTATCTTCTCGACAGTCGATTGTTTCTTCATTTCTGCCAGACAAGCAAGCAGTCAGAAGCAAGCATATAAAAGTAAACATATTTTAAAAGACAAGTCTAGCTACATACGTTCTGGAGTCGCGGCACTCACGCCCAGTCCAACTAGCACCTCCTCTCTGGAGAACTCTGCACAGCGGATAAGGCCTGATTGCTCAATCTCCTTCCGCATCAAGGCGAAAGTCTCTTTGTCCTCACTCTCGAGGAGCGGCTTTCGACTTAATTTGGAAGTGTCCGGAGTGTCCCACACTAGAGGGACAGGCCAGGGCTCACTGACCTCCTTATCCTCGACGTAGAAGAACCTATTCTTCCATGAATGTATTGACGAGGGGATACCGGTGATGATTTTGAGTTCAGGGCGCTGGCTGATGTAGATCCAGCCCCCTTCCTTATGCCTCTTCAGATGTGCACAAGCACGGAATAGCGACAAGCTCACGCTCCTCTCTAACCGGCCGTGGACAAGATACAAGAACCCAGTCAGTAGTCTCCATGAGTTCGGAGCTACTTGAGCTGGGGCCAGTCCGTAGTATCGAAGCACCGCTGCGAAGAATGGGTGCAGAGGAAATCGGAGTCCCGCCCTCATCGACTCCTCATAAATACAGAGATCTCGACTCTCGTTACAGGCTCTGTCTCCCTCTATAGCTGCCTTCAGTTCAAATCTTGGAGGCACACAGTACTTATTCCTAATGTCGCCTAGCATGGACCTGGTGAGGTAGTTCTCTTCGACTAGAGCTCGCAGGTTGTATTTTGGGTTGGCATCCATCCGCACTCTAGCGACTACCTCCACCGCCTGACCAGGAGGGAATGTTGTAGACGCCTCAGCAACGTCACTTTCAACACTCCCTTCTGCTCGGGAGAGACTAACAGTGGGGAGTGGAGTGGCGTTTAAGTCTAAAAACACCTCCTCCTTGTCCCCTTCGTCGTCACTATCTACAAGATCTACTCTAGCGGACGTCCTAGCCATTACAGGCTCCTGCGGCGGCCTAAATTCTGAACTACTGCTAGTGGAGGACTCCGTACCGGACTCGGAACTCGAACTACTATCAGACATGTAGTAAAGAGAAGGGCTGAGAGGAATACCGGTGAGTGGAGCTCGTCAAGTCCTTACGCAACTCGAACTGCGAACTGCGAACTGGGAACTGCGAACTGCGAACTGAGAACTGAGAAGTCGGAGGTCCCAGAGCAAGAAAAAGAAGAAAAGATGAAAAGTAAAAAGTAAAGAATGAAAGGGGGTAAAACCTCCTTTTATAGCTTTTCAGAGGCGGTGGGGCATTAAATACGACGCACGCATCTCGAGGACACTCGAATGGCGCCACGTGTCCCATATTTATGACGGACACATTCTCCCACTCAAAAATACGATCAAGCACGCGCGTGTTCCTACGTGCATGAAAATTCACATCTCCGCTCCGTACTACATGCTCCGCACTCCATGCTCTGTACTACATGCTCCGCACTCCATGCTCCGTACTCCGTACTGGATCTTTAAATCCGAACTGGATATAACGCGTTTCAACAAAACGACAAAAACCAGTCCGGTCCGAATCGGACTGGCCGCAAGCCGACAAAAATCAGTCCGGGAAAATCCGAACTGGATATAACGCGTTTCAACAAAACGACAAAAACCAGTCCGGTCCGAACCGGACTGGCCGCAAGACGACAAAAATCAGTCCGGGAAAATCCGAACTGGTTATAACGCGTTTCAACAAAACGACAAAAACCAGTCCGGTCCGAACCGGACTGGCCGCTAGACGACAAAAATCAGTCCGGGAAAATCCGAACTGGATATAACGCGTTTCAACAAAACGACAAAAACCAGTCCGGTCCGAACCGGACTGGCCGCTAGACGACAAAAATGAGTCCGGGAAAATCCGAACTGGATATAACGCGTTTCAACAAAACGACAAAAACCAGTCCGGTCCGAACCGGACTGGCCGCTAGACGACAAAAATGAGTCCACATCCGGACTCAACTTCCAGCCGGACTCCGGACTGGACCTCCGGACTCCACTTCCAGCCGGACTCCGGACTGGACCTCCGGACTCAACTTACAGCCGGACTCCGGACTGGACCTCCGGACTCAACTTCCAGCCGGACTCCGGACTCCACTTCCAGCCGGACTGGGGACTGGACCTCCGGACTCCACTTCCAGCCGAACTCCGGACTGGATCTCCGGACTCCACTTCCAGCCGGACTCCGGACTGGATCTCCGGACTCCACTTCCAGCCGGACTCCGGACTGGATCTCCGGACTCCACTTCCAGCTGGACTCCGGACTGGACCTCCAGACTGAACCCTCCGATTCACTTCCACACAACACCTGTCCATCTAGATAAGCGATCAACCACACTTTCCCAAGTCACTCAATGACTTGGAAAACTGGGGGGCAACTGATGGGGTGTAAAAACTCCAGCCACTCACAGGCTGCCACCTGTCCCAGAGCAGGTGAATTCCAGCCACTCACAGGCTGCCACCTGTCCCAGAGCAGGTGAATTCCAGCCACTCACAGGCTGCCACCTGTCCCAGAGTAGGTGAACTCCAGCCACTCACAGCCTGCCACCTGTCCTGGAGTAGGTGAACTCCAGCCTCTTACAGGCCGCCATCTGTCCTGGACACCTGTCCAGGACACCTCACCAGGTTTTCCCTATAAAAAGGGATTCAAAGCTCAAACCAATGGGTAATGCGAAAATCCCTTCTCTCCCTAAACTCTTAGACATCTCCCCTTCACTCCTGCTCATACTGACTTGAGTGTCGAAGGGCCTGTCCGGAGTAAAACCCGGTCTGGTCTTCTGACCTCGCTTGCCTTGCGCAGGACTCAGCCCTCATAGCAGGACTCTCCCTCGACCACCTCACTCCTCGTTCACTCCGGTCCTTCAGGACTCAGCTCCTCTAGTCATCCAGCTCAGCTCTTACATCACTGCTGTACCTGTTACCGATTTTAGGTCTAACAGTTGCTATCCATAGCAAACGACCGTGATGAGGCTGGACTCCTAACTCTAGGACTCCCTAAAACCTAGGACACAACGAGACGTAAGTGTTCCTAAGGAGCCCTAAAGGTTCCTACGATAGGAGACCGTAATCCAACGGCTCCTAAGACGCGGATCGAGTTAATTCGATTTGTTAAACTTAATGATTTTTTATTTTTGAGGATTTTCGATTCCTAAACAAATAAGGAATATCAAAGGCTTTATGGTTCGCAAGTTTCGGCCTCGAATCGCAACCATGGAAGGGAATCGTGCTCTCAACACTTGTATAATTTAGCACGTAAATTATAGTATCTTATTGCCTGGCATATTTCTCAGGATTTCCGTGGACAGTGGATCTCGGAGCCAATATCATACTATAATTTACGCACTCCAATTATGCAGGATTAATCGCAATTAGTATACGATTACGGTTGCGATCTCGACAGTTAGACTATCGCGGTATAGCGAATTTACAATGGAGATCTATGAACCCTAAGGTTTCTGTTTCAAACAAGTTAGGGATTAAATTTATGATGTAAAGTTAAGATTTGTTTGAGGATTTTACTGACTTTTGTGTTGATTTGCTATTAAATTATGATTTATTAACATTAAGACCATATTGCTAGGATTACACAGAAACCCTAAGCAATCAAACCCCAAATTAGCTGAAACTTTTCCAATAACAAGATATGGATGATTGTGGCTTACTAGAAAAATTTCATGAATTATCATTAAGATTTGATATCAATTTCTGATTTTTCAAAATTTAAATCAGATTATAGATTAACATAGCAACTTATACCATATCAATTTCAAATTAATCCAAACTTTCACAGAATAGAGATCTAGATTATTATAGCTTATTTGAAAACTAATATGAATTTCATTAAGATTTGATATCAATTTCTAATTTCTCAAAATTCAAATCAGTTCATAGATTAACACAGTAACTTATTGCATATCAATTTCAAATTAATCCAAACTTTCACAGAATATAGATAATCATGAGAATAGATGAAATACTCAAGAGGGGGGGTGAATTGAATTTAACTCAATATTAGGCCTTTTGAAAATTATCTATAAACCCTAATTGGAATTTTTCTTCACTTAATTAAATATTTGGTTAGTGCAAATATAATTGAAGGAACAAAGTGAAATGCCAAACCAAAACAACAATGGAAATGCAAGAGTGAGAAATGACACACCGATATATAGTGGTTCGGCCAACGGCCTACTCCACTCTACTCAAGGTCGCACTTGAGGGATTCCACTATAGGAGACCTCCACGATGCCCGGCTCCGAGGCGGTTACAAATCCAAGGGATATTAAACAAGGATGCCCTTACACCTTTACAAAGACTCTCCTTCTCCGCCGAGTTCTAAGCGGTTGCTCTCTAGGGAATTAAAAAGGGAATGCCCTAGCCACCTATACAAGATTTGAAAGAGAATAGCTTGGCTTCTTCTTGAAAGCTTGATGCTCTTTGTAGACCCTTGATTGCTCTTCAAAGATGGTGATTTGCAAGTGAAAGCACTACTATATCCAAACTCAAAAGATTCACAAGTGAAAGGCAAGTTTGGGATGAAAAACAAAAACTCAAGCTAAAATGGATTGCAAATGTTTTTGATGCTTAAGGATGTTTTTCAAAGATCAAGAGAGGAGTGAAAAACTTCTCTACATGTTGTATATATAGCCACACCAAAGAATATGACCGTTTGGGGGTGGAAATATCAAAAACCAAAAATTAATTTGAATCCCAACGGCTATTTTTTAGTCTGTCGCGAGGTTCTCGGAGTTCCGAGAAATATTCTCGGAGTTCCGAGACAACGGCCAGAAGAAATAAAATTTCTACTGGACCATTTCTCGGAGTTCCGAGAAAATGTCCAGATGCTACTGGACCTTTTCTCGGAGTTCCGAGGGAACTCTCGGAGTTCCGAGCTCGGAGCTCCGAGAAAAAATCTCGGAGTTCCGAGAAGCCTAAAAATCCACAGATTTTGATTTTTATTGCTGATTTGATTTTTAGCTTTTGGAACTCAACTCCTATGGTTATTTTGGAATGTTTATGAGGGTCCCAACATGTTGGTCCACCACATAACCATTCACTAATCCATTTTAAGTTCTTAAGTGTTCTTTGAAAAAACATTTTGAAAACACTTTGCCTTGACTTGGAAATCTAAAGAGAAAGGATGTACAATGATACCTATGTAGCTTTCAACTTCTCTTTAGTCTTGGTCTTCAATTGATCTTCCATCTTGTGTATGCTTGCTTGAGAGATGAGGTGAGCTTCACTTAGCTCCTTTGACTCTTGTATGGGATATCTCCAAGCATGACCATGTTGTGTGTTGGTTTCTTCAATGATCAATCCTATCTCAAACACAACACTTCAAAGCAAATTGATTAGTATTCAAAAACACAATCAATTATGTTTAGAATCATCAAAACAAGATAGGAGAGTAGACCCTTGGGCTTACAATCTCCCCCTTTTTGATGATGACAAACAAAATTGATTATGAGGTGTGTGTGGAGTGACATAGTAGGCAAGTGAATACTAGAACTCCCCCTCAATATATGCACACATATAAATGATACAAGTTATAAGCAAGTGGTGCATATAGTCAATTGAATAGATAATCAATTTCAAACTTCTCCCCCTTTTGTCATCGACAGAAAGGGTGTAAAAAAAAATAGGAGTGGATAACTCCCCCTGAATCAATGCTTATGGTATAAAATTATATAACCAAGTAATGCACATATACCTGTTCATGATCGAGATGTTGATATATGTCAAGATGTTAGGTATTTTAATTAAAGTGAAGATACCTCTCCAACTTAGAAAAACTAAGAAGGCTAAGAATATCAATTGAGTGATTTTTAAGATTAAAAATTTGACATCTCATTCATGCAGATACTACCAAACAAAGATTATATATATAAATACTATATAGATAAGCTGGTTAAAGGCACAAAGTATTTATTTGGCAATTTCTTTGATTTGATCCGCACTCCATATGTTTAAGGCACTTCGGATATAGCAAATTCTATCATCACTAAGGGGTTTTGTAAAGATATCCGCTAATTGTTCTTCAGTGTTGATATATTTTAAGCAAATATCCCCTTTTTGTGAGTGATCTCTGATGAAGTGGTGCCTAATCTCAATGTGTTTTGTTCTTGAGTGTTGTATGGGGTTCTTTGTTAAGCTTATAGCACTAGTATTGTCACATTGGATGAGAATATTTTCCATTTTGATTGCATAGTCCATCAATGTGCTTTTCATCCATAGGACTTGAGCACAGCAAGCTCCAGCTGCCACATATTCTGCTTCTGTTGTGGACAGAGCTACTGAATTTTGCTTCTTGCTAAACCATGAAACAAGTGATTTACCCAAGAATTGGCAAGTCCCACTAGTGCTTTTCCTATCTACTCTACATCCAGCAAAGTCTGCATCTGAATATCCGATGAGAGTGAAGGAAGATGATCTTTCATACCACAGTCCTAGACTTTGGGTTCCTCTTAAGTACTTGAAGATCTTCTTAACGGCGGATAGGTGAGATTCTTTAGGATCCGATTGAAATCGAGCACAGAGACAGACAGTAAACATAATGTCTGGTCTGCTGGCTGTCAAATAGAGCAAACTACCTATCATACCCCTATACAATTTCTGATCCACTGATTTGCCAAATTCATCTTTTTCTAGCTTAGCAGTAGTACTCATGGGAATTCTTGATGTCTTACTGCTATCCATGCCATACTTCTTTAATAACTCCTTTGTATATTTTTCTTGATTTAAAAATATTCCATTTTTGTATTGTTTAATTTGGAGTCCTAAGAGGTAGGTTAACTCTCCCATCATGCTCATTTCAAATTCATTTTTCATTAAGGTTGCAAATTCATCACACAATTTTTGATTAGTTGAGCCACAGATGGTATCATCCACATAGATTTGGACAAGGAGGATATCATGATTTTCTCTTTTGATAAATAAGGTTTTATCCACCTTTCCCATCTCGAATCCCTTTTCAACTAAGAAAGTGCAAAGCCTCTCATACCAAGCTCTAGGAGCTTGCTTTAATCCATATAAAGCTTTATCAAGCCTGAAGACATGATTTGGATGTTTGAAGTCTTCAAAACCTGGAGGTTGCTCAACATACACTTCCTCTTGGATATAGCCATTTAGGAAGGCACTTTTGACATCCATTTGATATAGTTTAAATCCTTTATGAGATGCATATGCCAAAAGTATCCTAATAGCCTCCATACGGGCAACAGGAGCAAATGTCTCATCATAATCTATCCCTTCCTCCTGATTGTACCCTTGGGCTACAAGCCTAGCTTTATTCCTAGTGATAATTCCATTTTCATCCAATTTATTTCTATACACCCATCTCGTGCCAATGACTGGATGATCACTAGGTCTAGGCACTAGCCTCCACACTTTGTTCCTTTCGAATTGACTTAGCTCTTCTTGCATAGCCATCAACCAATATTCATCCTTTTCAGCTTCCTTGATGGATTTTGGTTCTAATTCGGATAGGAACGCCAAATTGTTACTCACACTACGATAGTATGATCTAGTTCTTACTGGCAATGTGGCATCACCTAAAATTTGGGATTCAGGATGATCTACCAATGTTCTCCTATCCCTAGGCAATGAGTCATCATTTTCATTTTCTACTTCCTCACTAGGTAATGTATGACTTGTTGATGCATGAGGAGGAGCACTCAATTTTGGAAAAAGATGTTCAATGGGTTCATCCTCATCATGTGGCATTTCTTGTGGTGTTGGCTCTCTTTCATCAAATGTCACATGCATGGATTCTTCTACTACTAGGGTTCTCCTATTAAATACTCTATATGCCTTACTATGAGAAGAATACCCTAAGAATATTCCATCATCCGATTTCCTATCAAATTTGTGTAAATTATCTTTAATGTTCAAAATGAAGCATTTACATCCAAACACTCTAAAATAGCTTATATTTGGTTTCAAGTTTTTCCAAAGCTCATAAGGTGTTTTCTTATAAATTGGCCTTAGATATACCCTGTTTATGATATAGCAAGCGGTGCTAACCGCTTCCGCCCAAAAATATCTAGGGAGATCATTTTCATGCAACATAGTTCTAGCCATTTCTTGGAGAGTTCGATTCTTTCTTTCTACTACTCCATTTTGTTGAGGTGTTCTAGGTGCGGAAAAATTATGTTTTATGCCATGTTCATTACAATAAGTGTCAAAATGTACATTTTCAAATTCAGTTCCATGATCACTTCTAATGTGGGAGATGGCAATACCTTTTTCATTTTGAATTTGATTGCACAATGTAAGAAAGTTTTCATAAGTTTCATCTTTATGTCCTAGAAATATGACCCATGTGAATCGTGAGTAGTCATCAACAACTACAAACACGTACCTCTTTCCACCTAGGCTACTAGTCTTCATTGGTCCAAAAAGATCCATATGAAGTAGCTCCAAGGGGTAGGAAGTTGAAATCATATTTTTAGGTGCAAAAGAGCTTTTCAATTGTTTTCCTAATTGACAAGTTCTACAAATGTGATCCTTGATGAATTTGAACTTAGGCAATCCTCTAACACTTTCTTTTGAGGAGAGGGTCGAAATGAGATCCATTCCGGCATGACCCAACCTCCTATGCCATAGCCAAGAATCCTCACTAATGGCATTTAGACAAGTCACTTTTTGGAGTCTAAGATCATCTAGTCCAATTGTATAAATGTTATTGTCTCTAGACCCTATGAATTTTACTTCTCCATTTATCTTATTTTTAACAATGCATTTGTCGGGATTGAAGACAACTTCAAAACCATTATCACATAATTGACTAATGCTAATAAGATTATGGGACAAGCCATCAACAAAGAGTACATCATGTATGGGAGAGGTAGAGTTACCTATGGTGCCTTCACCTTTGACTTTTCCTTTCTTATCATCTCCAAAGGTAACTTCTCCACCATCCTTGAGTGATAGGGATGCGAATTGAGTGAGATCTCCGGTCATGTGTCTAGAGCATCCACTATCAAGGTACCATGTGTTCCTCTTGTTGTGGCTTTTAAGGCATACCTACATAGGAATAGGCAAGTGAGATCCCTTAGGTACCCAAATCTTCCTAATCTTGCTATGTTCATTTGTTTTCACTTTAGAGTTTAATTTGATCTTATCTTGTTTAGCATGCAAGCAAGCAACTTTATAATGACCTAACAATCCACAATAAAAGCAAATTTTGGTACTACTAGAGGAAGTCTTTTCAAGTTTGTTTTTATAGTTAGATATTGTGGTATTCCATCTATGTCCAAGTCCACTTTTGTCACTTGACATTCTTTGAAGATTTACAAGTTTATCCAATTTTAATGAACTATTTTCAAATTTTTCAAAGAGTTTCTTGAGTTCATCATATTCAAAAGATAGTTTACCGTTTTCATGCTTTAGTTTGTTATTTTCAATAGAAAGATTTTGTCGATTTTCATTCAAAGTCTTAATGGTAGCATTTAGCTCATGAATCTCTACTTTGCATTTTTCATTTTCATCATCTAAGAATTCATGATCCTTTTTTAACCAACCAAATTCTTTTGTCATGTTAGCAAGAGAATTTTCAAGTGATGCAATTTTATCAAATTGAATTTCAAGTTCATCATTTGCACTTTGTAAGGAATCTAAAACTTCTTGTAAGATAATGACATCATTTAAAGTGTTTACCTCATTGTTGTCGTTTGTTGAGGCCATGAAGCACACATTTCTTGCTAATAGGCAATCTTCCCCATCATTTTGTTCGCCTTCGCTTTCAATCTCCTCATCCCATGTGGCGGACATTCCTTTCTTGCCTTTTCTTCTCTTGAAGCGGTTGTTTGAAGTAGGTTCATTGTTGAGTGGACAATCCGGGCGAATGTGTCCAAGCTTCTTGCAACCGTAACATCGGGGTTGAGAAGATCCATCACCAACTTCTTCGTTCTTCTTGAATGGAGGATTGGTCCTTCTATTTCTCATGCCTCCCATGTTTCTTTGCAAGAATTTGATCCTTCTTGTTAGGAGAGCTACTTCATCCTCGATGTCTTCCTTTGCATCTTCACTTTCACCTACATTACAAGCAAAAGCAATTCCTTTTCCTTTTTCGATTTTAGTTTCGATTTCGGGTGCTTTTGTTTTGAAAATCATTTCATGTGTGATCAAGGACCCTATAAGTTCATCTAGGTTCAAAGTGTTCATGTCCTTGGCTTCGGTGATTGCAGAGGTTTTGGATTCCCAAGACAAAGGTAGGGATCTAAGAATTTTAGTTACTAAATCTCTATTGGAAAATTGTTTTCCAAGTCCCCTTAATCCATTTACAGGATTGGTGAATCTAGTGTACATGTCGGCAATTGTTTCATCGGGTGTCATTTGAAAAAGTTCGTATTGCCGAAAAAGATGGTTCATTTTAGATTCTTTAACTTGATTGGTTCCTTCATGGGTGACTTCTAGAGTGTCCCAAATTTCCTTAGCCGAATTCAAATTTGATACTCTATTGAATTCTCCGGGAGATAGAGCACAAATGAGAGAATTCATGGCTTTGGCATTATAATTCGAAGCTTGTTGTTCGGCTTCGGTCCAATCATTTAAATTTCTTGTGGGTAGGATATATTCATTATTAATTGCTCTCCACATTTGATAGTCTTGAGTTAAAAAGATTTTCATTTTAGTTTTCCAAAAACCATAATTTGTACCATCAAAATAGGGTGGCCTAGTGTTTGAATAACCTTCATGATGTTGAGGGTAGTTTGCCATTTTTGAATCTTTACTCTAAACCGGTTAGGGTTTTCAAAAAAAATAGAGACGAGGCTCTGATACCAATTGAAATACTCAAGAGGGGGGGTGAATTGAATTTAACTCAATATTAGGCCTTTTGAAAATTATCTATAAACCCTAATTGGAATTTTTCTTCACTTAATTAAATATTTGGTTAGTGCAAATATAATTGAAGGAACAAAGTGAAATGCCAAACCAAAACAACAATGGAAATGCAAGAGTGAGAAATGACACACCGATATATAGTGGTTCGGCCAACGGCCTACTCCACTCTACTCAAGGTCGCACTTGAGGGATTCCACTATAGGAGACCTCCACGATGCCCGGCTCCGAGGCGGTTACAAATCCAAGGGATATTAAACAAGGATGCCCTTACACCTTTACAAAGACTCTCCTTCTCCGCCGAGTTCTAAGCGGTTGCTCTCTAGGGAATTAAAAAGGGAATGCCCTAGCCACCTATACAAGATTTGAAAGAGAATAGCTTGGCTTCTTCTTGAAAGCTTGATGCTCTTTGTAGACCCTTGATTGCTCTTCAAAGATGGTGATTTGCAAGTGAAAGCACTACTATATCCAAACTCAAAAGATTCACAAGTGAAAGGCAAGTTTGGGATGAAAAACAAAAACTCAAGCTAAAATGGATTGCAAATGTTTTTGATGCTTAAGGATGTTTTTCAAAGATCAAGAGAGGAGTGAAAAACTTCTCTACATGTTGTATATATAGCCACACCAAAGAATATGACCGTTTGGGGGTGGAAATATCAAAAACCAAAAATTAATTTGAATCCCAACGGCTATTTTTTAGTCTGTCGCGAGGTTCTCGGAGTTCCGAGAACCATTCTCGGAGTTCCGAGAATTCTCGGAGTTCCGAGAAATATTCTCGGAGTTCCGAGACAACGGCCAGAAGAAATAAAATTTCTACTGGACCATTTCTCGGAGTTCCGAGAAATTTTCTCGGAGTTCCGAGAAAATGTCCAGATGCTACTGGACCTTTTCTCGGAGTTCCGAGGGAACTCTCGGAGTTCCGAGCTCGGAGCTCCGAGAAAAAATCTCGGAGTTCCGAGAAGCCTAAAAATCCACAGATTTTGATTTTTATTGCTGATTTGATTTTTAGCTTTTGGAACTCAACTCCTATGGTTATTTTGGAATGTTTATGAGGGTCCCAACATGTTGGTCCACCACATAACCATTCACTAATCCATTTTAAGTTCTTAAGTGTTCTTTGAAAAAACATTTTGAAAACACTTTGCCTTGACTTGGAAATCTAAAGAGAAAGGATGTACAATGATACCTATGTAGCTTTCAACTTCTCTTTAGTCTTGGTCTTCAATTGATCTTCCATCTTGTGTATGCTTGCTTGAGAGATGAGGTGAGCTTCACTTAGCTCCTTTGACTCTTGTATGGGATATCTCCAAGCATGACCATGTTGTGTGTTGGTTTCTTCAATGATCAATCATATCTCAAACACAACACTTCAAAGCAAATTGATTAGTATTCAAAAACACAATCAATTATGTTTAGAATCATCAAAACAAGATAGGAGAGTAGACCCTTGGGCTTACAATAGACTACAGTATGACTTTCATGGACGTTTATTACAATTTGATGTCAATTGAAATTCACACAAAAATCAGATGAAACCAAAGAATTACTTAAAAAGCAAACCTAATAGTATACTAAAATCAAATAAAAATTTCAGTAGATATATAATAGATTATAAAAAAATTTATCAAAATTTTAAAACTTAAAAATTAAATCGCCTCCATAAAATCGATTTTTAAATAGAAAAGGGGAATTTGTTTCCTAGGAATTGAAACTTTGCAAAACCAATTGAAAATTTTTATCTAACATTCCATTAACCAAAGTTAATGGTTTGCAAAGAAAAATTTAAAAAATTTACTAATTTAATATGAAAACGAATTACGGCACGTAAAACGAAGAAGCGATTAGAAAAGAAATAAAAAAACCTTTTTTTGAAAAACCAATTTCATGAGAAATTCAATTTCTTATTGAAAATTAATTCTGGAGAGATTCATCAATTTGTAAAACATTCTAATATTTATTAAAAATGGCCGAAATGTAAAATAATTTAAAACCGGATTAAACAAATTCAAAAAAATCAGAAAATTTTTGGGTGTTCTGCAGTCAAAACAATTTTTTGGAAAAATGATTTCACAAATTTTGGACATGGGTTGATATACTTTTGGATTCGTTCATGCAGAAATAACCCCTTTCGTGGTTATTGTTTGAAAAACGATTTCACAAATTTTGGACATGGGTTGATAAAACGGCCAAACCGAGATTGAAAATTAAGTTTCCAGTAGTATTTTATTTTATAGAAATCCCAAAAAATATCAGTTTTTAAAGAAACCCACGTTTTCTAACACTTGCTTTGATAATCCGATTTAAATCAATATTGAATAAAAAATGAAAGAAAATCATTATTAAATGGAGGAAATTTAATTTTTTGGTGAAATTTTAAATTTTGAAAACTTATAATCTATATTATAACATACTGGAATTTCATGAAAAAATTCATTGATTTGATCTATCAAAAGTAAAACCCTAGCATGTTTTTCTACTTTTGATATTACAAAGATAAAGATCATATCGTTGATCGCGCTCCTTGTCTCTAGGGTGCGTAGATCTGAGGTATACGCTTTGTCGCACCCTTTCATATGATGAAGAAGACCTAAAGAACACCCCAAAGATCCTTGATGTGTGATTTGTTGAAGAAGAAAAGAGATTTTAAGAATCCCTTTTGTGAAGAACCCTTGAGAGATATGAACACACTTCAAGAGAGAAGAGGTTTTTTTTTTTTTCTTGGGAGGAGAAAGAAAAAGGACAAATTTGGATTTTTTCCAATCTTTTCTAGGATTGTTTGCTTTGATTTTTATACAAAAAAAAGCTAGGGTTAAGAGAGAAATAATAATTTCCAATGTGAGAGCTCCCTTTTTGGCTTGTTTCCAATTTTCTCCTCTTGCGTTCTTTCTTTCTTGTTTCCAAATTGGATTTGATTCCAATCTTAATTTCTTGTCAATCAAGACATGCTATTCTCATTCCACATTGCTTCTTTGGAAGAAAACCTTTTTAAGCAACCATTCATCTTTTCCTTAGTTTCTTTTTTTAATTTTTTATTCTTTTTATTTTTCTTTTAACAAATATGATGTCACCATCATGACATCATCAAGGTTGGTGCGCAACTCATGTGGGTCAACCATGTGGGCCGCCCACCATGGTGGTTGACCCATATGGGTGAACCCACATGAGCTCCATCTTTGCAGGCTTTAGCCCAATGGGTCATTTCACACGGGTTTCGGGTTTTTCCGTAAAAAATCAATAAAATCTTTCTAAATTCAACATTCTATATATGGACCCAACCATTTGACATTTATGGTTGATCCCTGACACATGATCGGACCATCTTTTTTGGAAAATAACTTTTCGGACTAAAATGCCCCTATTTGACTGTTAGACATCCAAATGCGACCAAAATACCCTCACATTGATTCGCCTCTAAAGGGAAAAATTAAAAGTAGAAAGTCTTTGTGGTCAAACTTCAAAAATAGAAACTTTTAAAATTGGGTCCTTTCAGCGTCATTTGGTATCCCCTGAAAATACCCAAAATGCCCTCAACACTTAGAATTTCAAAATTATGCGAAACTCCTGAGAAATTCTAAATTTAGCAGGTTTTTCAAAATTCAAGAAATCATTCATAATCTCTCAGACATATTTCGGGGATCAAAAGAATTACACATGTAAAGACCAAATTACCCCGATGTGCTAGAATTTGGCGAGACTAGGGAAAACCTTGAGAAATTCTAAAAATAGCAGATTTTCAAAAATTTATGAACGAACTCAAGATTTCTTAGACACAACTTAGGAACCAAATATGATATGTTTGGAAATGTCTAAAATACCCCCGAACTGCAAGACTAAGAGAAAATCTTGAGAGATCTAAATTTAGCAGGTTTCCCAAGTCTTACGAAATTACTCCTAATCCATCAGCCGTACCCTTGAGATGGTTTTGGACATATGAGAAATGATTGAAATATCTATAAGATGATGAAAATGTGGAAGCCCCATGAGTTTCTAAAAATAGCAGCTTTTTCAAAATTTGTAAAATCACTCAAGATTTCTCAAATATAACTCGGGGGTCAAACGAGACACATCGGGAATGACCAAAATACTCCTTTAGTGCAAAATAGGCAAAAATGAGGGAAACCCTGAAAATTCTAAAAATAGCAGGTTTTTTCATTTGCTTGGAAACTTGAACTTTCATCTTCCAGAGGCCAAAGGACCCCCTAGAGACCTTCAGGATCGCGAATCAACTTCAAAACTCCCATAATGAAATAAAATCTACCCTAAAATGGTTGGATGCCTAATCTAAAGCTGAATACGGATTCAAAACTCGATGATACTACCGAATCTTTTACTTTTTAAAGCGTAGCAAAATGGGGGTGTCTACAGATGCCTTAATATATCATCTTTGGTACGGTTGCCATGATTCCATGTCATGAAAGAAGCCGTTTTGGTAGACATGTATAGCCTCTGCTTAATGGGAAGTGACGCAGAATCTTTGCAAGAACTTTTGGGTATCTAGAGGATGAATGAGTTCCCTGATCATCTGAATACCCTTCAGTTGTTTTTCACCTTGAAGCCCCACATATGCGACATGTCTCCTCGTTGGAGGCTTCCTTCTAGTATAGCATACAGTCATTAGGGCATGCATCGATTTTATCATAATGGAGGCCCAAATCCCCAACAATCTTCTTCGTTTCATAAAAGGATTTCGGCAGTGCAACATCCTCGGGAAGTACCACTTTCAACAATTCAAGCAACATGATGAATGGCTTGTTACTCCACCCATTAAGACACTTTATGTGAAACAACCGAACGACAAAAGATAATTTTGTGAACTTGCTTCCAGGGTATAATTCATGCTCGGCATCTTGTAATAATTTATTAAACTTCTCCGCATTTGCACCAGACCCGTCCCTACTTGCATCTGCTAGCTCAACGTCCTCCTCTGCTTGTCCATCATCATCGTGGTTCGACTTTGGATATAAATCATGTAACACTTCATGCATTTCATCTTCTATAATTAATTCATCGACCACCCGATAAGCATTATCATCCATAGCACAAGATGACCTTTCCCCATGATAAATCCATCTAGTGTAGCCCACAACATCCCATGCCATAGCAAATGTGTCATGGCGTCATCTTTATCAACCCTTCTAACGTTGCCACATTTCGTACGAGCAAAATATCTTTCCTTCAAGAGCTCCATGAGCAAATGCGAAGTTAAGAAATTGAACAACACCTTCCTCGAACGCCGGGTCATTCCTATTTTATTCAAATCCAGACACACATTAGACATCATAAAATAATGAATCTCCTTTCTAATTTATACTATATTTGGAAAACTAAAGCTTCAGGTGGCCGTACCTTGGAAGTTGAATCCAACTTCTATCCATGATTGTTTTTCTAATTTTCTCCAGAACAGAACGAAAATGATGGGAAGAAACGCGTACAACTGAAACCAACACAGAGATCCGGTCGAATGGTCAACCTGGATATGATCGTCCCTAATATCATGGATATTCATTGAAGAAGTAAATGATTGTCTCCAAGAATAATTAACTTGTTGGAATTTTGTGAACCAAAGCACATGTATCAACTCAAGAGGAAGTAAAAATGAGATTTAAAAACTTCTTTATGCATCATACGAACAATAAAATGCACCACAACCAATGCTTCTACAGTCCAACCGTATTCCAACTAAGAAGAAACAACATATATACAGGTCCAAAAAGTATGTTATTATTAATGAATTCTAAGATCATAAAGCATCTATTGGATGAAATTAATCATGCAAAAGAACATAAAATACCTTCAATTGATTCCCACAATCCCAATAGTACTCTAGAAACTTGACTTCAGAAATATCCAACCTGAAATATGGAGATCGATTTGGTTTAATGAAAGGAGAAGGAACCCTAGAATGTCTGGGGTTTTTAGAGATACGTAATGGGAAAATTAGTACTTGGGAAAATCAACAAAAATGGCCACTCAAAGGTCCTTCTCTAGAAACCCTAAAAAATGAACAAAAAAAAGGAAATGAAGATGATTTACATAAGCCTTGATGAGCACATTTATGTGTGAATTGTAGGTAGAAAAATCATGTAATTCTCTCATTTAAAGCGGTGCTACTAATGTATTTTCCTTATTTTTTGTGTTTCAGGGTTATTTATGGATTATCGTGGAAAATGGAGCTAAAGCGATGAAACTCCAAAGAAAGATTCAAGAGCGGAAACAACTATTGGATCAACACCATTGTGGCTCATCATTTGAAGGGTTTGGATTATTTTACGATCCACCGATTGGTTGGTTCAAAATAGCCTTGGGAAGTCATTTTAGGAGTGCAACTAATTTAAATGGTGGGTTATAAAGTAGACGGTTCAGATTATCTTTTGGAAATAATATTGGGGTCACAACTAATTTAGATTGCAGCCCACAAGACAAATGGTTCGAATCATCCATTTGACGGCTCGCCAAACGGACAGTTTAGATCATCTCATGCTGGAAATTATGGCTTACTAATTGGATGGTGTGGATCAGCCCTATGAACATAATTTAAAGGGTGCAACCCGTCTACGCCGCGGCCCTAACAATTGAACGGTCTGGATCATTCTATGGAATAAATGGGTGGTACAAGCAATATACACTATGGCCACGTTTCATTATCGCCTATCATATGTACGGTTTAGATCATTATATGGCAATGGGTTAGGGGCGCTAATAATTACCCTACAAATGAGTGGTTTGGGTCATCATATTTACGTTTGTAGCTCATCAAATGAGTGGTTTGGATCACCCTACAGAGAGGATTTGAGGAGCACGAATTGCACATTTTGCAGCCCATCATTTGAACAAGTTGGGTCATGCCATGATGAGGGCCATATACAAAGTAGGGATGAAAAATGGCCGAATATATTATTTCCCTATTGAGGTGCAAGTGGTACCCACCCTTGCCTCTAAAAAAATCGATTTCCTAATCTAAGAATGGGTTGCACCCTTTATTTTGATCACCCTTTCTTTGAGATGGTTTGGATTAACTCTTGATGTGCAATTGTGTATTGTGTAGCACTAAACCCATGCACTAAAGTAGAAATCACAAGGTCTGCATGGATTTGATGACGTCAATGTGCATGGAAATAGTAGCAAAGACAATGGCCGAATATACAAGACAAGAAAAGGAATGACCTGCTATGTTTGGATGGGTTGGATGACATGTATATGCATATGCATATAGGGGGCAACAAGAGACTTGTGTTAGAACCCATCAATTGAATAGCTAGGGTCATTGGATGTAAATAATTTGATAACCATGTCTAATATATGATGAACCTATTTTTGGACGTGAGCTTCAATGCTTTGGAAATGAGATGTTGAATTAGAAATCATCTCTTGTTAAAAAGGAAGCAGCCACAATGAGACAAAATTCATTATATACAGTGGAAAATGACATAGGCGGTTGAGATTCAAATTGGCAATTACTAAAATAGAAGGTTATCTCATCGGTTTTGGAAGGTAGTGGATGTAGGCAATTTTTTTTGGTAGCTTTCTTTCTTTCTATGGTGAGTCTCATGTTTGATTAATCTGAACCATCCATTTGATATCACCACGCCATCTTTTCAATGACAGTAATCCAATCTTCAATTTCCATAGAGATGCTTTTAAAAGATTTTTTGCAATTCCCAATATGCTCCAAGCAGAAAATAGTTAAATAAAAGAATGGAGTGTCAGTCTCAAAAGAGGGAGTGTGGATATCATGGTCTATGTTAGGAAACAGTTTTCTCACGTTTTGGCAATTTCTATGCATCCCACGTGGAGTCTTATTTCAATAAGAAATTTTGGGCAACTCTGGTGAAAATGGCACTTCGTCAAATTTGAGAGAGAGAGAGAGAGAGAGAGAGAGAGAAAAGGCAAGCAGGGCCATCTTGAGAAGAAAAACAAAACGAGAGACAGAAAACAAAATAGCAAGTCATCTTCAATATATAGAGGACTTAAAAGAAAACGAAAAGCTCTCTTCCTAACTCCCTCTCTCTCTCTCTCCATATACCCTCTTTTCTCTAAAAGTTCTTTTCTCTCCCATGCTCTCCTCTCTCTACACACTCTCTTTCTCTCTACTTCTCCACCATTCTCAAGCTCTCTCTCTCTCTTAGGTTTTCTTGTTCTTTTCATGCTCTTTTTCTTTTCTACTCTCAACCAAGGATCAATCATCCACCTTTCATTCCAAGGTGACACTAAAGCTTGAAGAGGAGGATTTGGCCAAAGTTGGAGGAGAAAAAGACTAAGTTCTATTTAATTTTTGTTATTTATTTTAAGTTCAATTTAATGTAATTTTGTTTCAATTCAAGTTAGTGAATAAGTAATTTGCTTTTGTTTCATTTTCTTTCAAGTTCTATATGGCAATTCTTCTCCCATCTATCTCTTTTTATTTTTTTTATTTTTTTTCACTTCTTCATGAATAACTAAATCCTATTTACTTAGGGTTTAGTTGAAGCCATGGGGAAGGAGAAATATTTATAATTAAATCAATCTACTCAATTGAAAAATTGTGTAGGATTTTGTGTTTGGAAAATCCCAATCATTCATGCCATTGGCTTTTCCCTTTCGTATGAATGATTGTTGATTAACAAATATAAAGTTCTATATAATCAATGTAAATTGGAGAGTGGATTTGATTAATTACTTATAAGGAATGACATCCCTTTGGTCTTATTCCTTATTGACTAGTTAATCGAATTTTCAACCCAATTCAAGAGTTGTTTTAATTAATCAATCTAATCCAAACCTATGGTGGATTCTAACCCTAAGTAATCTTTTATATTGAATTAAGGTTTTTATACTATTCCAAATTATTTTTGCTATTTTCCAATTAACTTAGGCCCTTAGAATTTTGATTTTCTAATTAAGTTAGATAAGTAGTTAAAAGAGATCATTAGAACCTTGGTACACTTTGCCTAAATTAGGATTTTAAATAAAAAAGATCTTAGTTAAATTTGATTCTTAGATTGATTAGAATATACGCTTATATATAGTGTTGGCTCCAAGGTCAAGTCCACGGAAATCCTGAGTCCATTCCAGGCAACATTATATCATAGCTAGTATTCTAATCGGTACACGAATAGGATTGACAACTAGATTTCTCTTCCCTGAGTTCGACCCGTATTTACATGATCCGTGCACTTGCGGTTATTAAATATTACAATCAAGCCCTAAACCAAAAACTAAAGAAACAAAAAATTTACCATTTTTTTCTTTGATGGGGTCGTCGAACGGATGTTTCAAGCCAGAACGAAACCCCGCATAAAAGCAAAAATCTGCTTACCAAAAGAAAAAAAACACAAATCAACCATAAACTGAGGTCTCATAAAAAAAATTTAATAGAAATACATAGATCAGATTAATCAAAGAAAAAGAAGGAAAAGAGGAAAAAAAAGCAAAATGAAAATCTAAGTCAATCCACAAAAAAATGCACTAGCAATAATATGTATGATACAAATGACACAGTACATGCACATTGGTCAAAACCGAACAAAACACAATGCATTTTATTGTGTCCATTAAGTTGGATCCAGGACACTCTGATGGATGGTCCAAACAAATCATTTGTTGAGCCCCCAACTTAAAGTCTTGGTCCCAAAAATCTCCTCTATCGGATGATACAAACCCTTCGATGGGTAGAGGTTTAAAATGGATGGTGTGGTATAGGAAGGTAAACAGATTGGAGCGCTACAATAATCCTATGGAGATGATTTGTGACACAGGTTACCAATTTGATGTCCAATTGTGATTCTAATGGAAACAAACAGTATTATTCACAATGCTACTTTGTTACATCATGGCCGTTTGGGTGCATTGGCTATATTTCCTCGCGTCTTTCTAATCTTTAGGACATTACTCTTTTGGCGACTATGTATGTTAAATTAGCTAATCTATAATTCTCTACAAAGAAGCCACCTCGATCTCATTCTCTAATTCAACCCACATACAAGGCATTGGTTCAAACATCATCTCAGCAGAACAGGGAAGTCCTGAACTCTTTACTTATATTTGTTTTACTTACCAGCATTTCTTCGAGTGGTCATAAAATTTTCTCTGAGCACCATTCGAACTACTCTGTTTGGACTTTCATCTTTAATAAAACCCCTGTCTAAAATTTATTACCTAGATCCAGATTGCATAACTCTTTTAGCACTTTCAAGTTTGTTTATTGACATAAATCTCTAATCTGTGTTATCTTGAAGTTGGATTGTGCAGCTCAAATTATTTGCTTGAAATTGTTATCACAGGCTCATATTGGCTCCATCGTTTGAATGAAGTTTTGACTGTACAAAGAATTGGGTCATTATCTTTCATAATATTAAGTGCTCTAGATTATACTCTGCACAACACTTCAACTTGGTTCAGTTCTAGCTTGATTGTGAAATTGCAACAAAACCTCTCAAGACGGCATACAAGCCTTCGTCACTGCTGCATAGGCAAAGCCATCATAATTTTCTTCTTAAAACTTACATCAAGCAACCGAATTCTACGCCTGCTAAGACGGCCAAAAGAGACCTCTTCATCGCCATACATTGACTTCTCAACTTGCCAGTCAGATCAAGAACCATAACATGCTAGTAACTTAATCCAAGAACTTACTCACAATATAATCCAAGCTCTATTCACAAGCCACCCAATTTAAACACTAATCTTGATTAGCACCTTAATTTCCAAAACAAGGCTGATTTAATCCTACTTCCAAAATCAATCACCAGACCCCAATTCAAGCCTTAAGCCCTATTCATTTGCTATATCATACAGTCCTTGTTCAATTATTTCATCAACTATACAGACTATACACTTTCTTATTCGACTGACTTATATTGTCATCTTCCATTAAACGTATTTCAAAAATCTATTAAAGCTAAAAACCCAACTACAACCAATAACTCAAATACTTCAACCAAATTCGAATTTTAAACTCACCTCCCGTTGTTAACCCTAAACTAGAAAAAAAAAGAAAAAGAAAAATTGCTTTTCTTAAATCTGAGTTGTTTTCAGTTCCAAAGGAACAAATTGTTGACGAGTAGGATTTGGGCATAGAGGCCGTATTTGACCATGTCTTATTGGATCCATATCCTATGCTCCAAAATTAGTTCGAATCGTGACCCTGACACAGCCACAAAATCTGAAGTGTCTTATATCAAAATAGTGGGTATCAACTTACTAAAATATCCTTCATAATTTCATTCATTTATGTCTATTCATGCGTGCATTTTAATCAAAATTAAAAACCCTACTCAAAACCACAAACAAAATTTATTTTAATGCTTTTAGTTTGATGACGATTCTCTTCTCTCTACTGAGTTTCTTCCCTCTTCCCTCTTCCCTCTTTACAATAAAATGTACATAGAGAAACCCTAGTTGAAACTAATTAACTAACACAATAAAATGAATAGAGAAACTATATTAAGAGAATCCATTTACCTTAGTTAAACCCAGCAAAATACCTCTTTCTTCAAAGGAAATCCAATGGATGAGAAATCCTAATCTTTGTCTGTAAAACAGGAAAAACACAAATAAAAAACCTAGCAATAAAGTCCAAATGGGTCTTTGCCCAAGTGGCCGTTTGGATACTCAGATTTTACAAACCCTTAGAGACGTTTTGGATTTTATAAGCTAAATCCTCAATTTTATAAACCATGATTGTAAAATCCAAATTTTAGCTCTCAAACCCTTGATTCTATAGAACAAACCCAATCTTTGAAAGCCTCTTTTAGAAACCCAAATGTTTGAAATAAAAAGAAAGCAAACAATGAGAGACAAAAAAGAGAAATAGGGCGAGACGTACCCATGAAGATCAACAAAAAAGGGTGAAACCCTCAAGCTCCCATTCTTATCTTCTCTAAAGCTTCTTCCTCAAATCAGAGAGAGGGGTTTGTATGGGAAATGGGCAAAACACGTAACCCTAAAAAAATCAAAAACCCAAAACATCACTCTAAACAATCAAAACCCCAAAACACCTTCACAAAGGGTTAAACCCACCCCAACCCACATCTTCTTTGATCAATATCACAATCACCAAACTCGCCCTCTCCCAAGCCCTACAATTCAGAGAAGCTAACTTCAGCAACCAAAATCAAAGAACAAACCCTAGTTTCACCTCATAGCCCTTCCCACAAATTCAAAAGATTATGAAAGAAAGAAACAACTCAGAAGCAAAATCAAAACCTCAAAATCTAACATCTCCAAGAAATAAAGCCCTAATATCAGAAAAAGATCAAGAACCCACCAAAATCCCTCTCTTAACACACCCTAAAAGGCTCCAATAACACCAAATCTGGCCTCAAAACCTCTGACCGAGATGAGAAAAGAGGGGAAATTACCGACCTTCAAGAGAAAACGGGATAGATTAGGGACGGAATGCGAAAAATGGCAAATTTCTTGGACCCAAATGAGAAAATTAGGAAAATCACAAACCCAGAAGATAAGAATAGGAACCCTAGGTGCTGAAATCGAAACCCACATCCAAAAAGAAGAGTAAAGTTGAAAGGAAACCCTAACAGATCTCCAAAGCTTCTTCCCCAAATCAGAGAGAGAAGGGATTGGGGTTTTCTTAGTGAGGATGAAGAAAGAGCATATAAAGGGGCTTGATTGGGATAGCAAGAGAGGAGATTACGTATTCATTGATGAGGATGAAGGAAGAGCAGGTAAAGGATTGATGAAAATGATTTGGTATTCTTTGATAAGGAAGAAAGAGTAGAAAAAGCAGGTCGGTGAAAATATTCCGCGCGGGAGGGTGAAAATGTCGCGCGCAAGGGATCGATTAGGGCATTGAAAAAAGACAGTGGTCTTGCTTAACATCTAGAAGCGGTCATGATGGCTGCATATTTTAGTCCATAAAATGACATTCAGTAGCGGTCTAGACCGCTGCTAAATCCAGTATTAGTGGCGGTTTTAAGACCGCTACTTAATGTCCGCTCCTAAAAATCACTTTTGTTGTAGTGTGCCTTGTATATGATATACCATTCAAGCTCATGGAATGCTTATCAAATAGAAAACAAAAGTGAAATGCATGATAAGCCCCCCCCCCCCCCCCCCCGTTTTTTTTTTATCAAATGTTTTGCAAGTTAAGCATAAGAATAGGGGCAATAGACTTCGTGAGCACATCACAATGATCTATAGAAGCATGAAGATATAACCATTTGGCTGTCCCCCTATGAATTTGTCATTGGCCTTAGGTGAAACCTATGTTGTAGGGCATGACATGGCAGAATGATTTCAATACTTGGGCTTCATTTGTAACTTTTTGAAGCAGATAAGTATCTACATGAGCAAGAATATGCTCAGATTTATAACTTAACCTTTCAAGTTCACAAGTTCCATTATGTAGGGGTTTTCTTGTCATAGGGCAGACAAGTCTATTCGTGAGCATGAACATGCTCAGAACTATAAAATGACTTTTGAGTTTAAGTTGTTTGACCTTAGATAGTTATACATTTGCAAGTGAAAGCTCCCCCTGACTATGTCCATCAAATCTAATGTAAAAGTTCTAAGCACATAGGCCCTAGATTTTAATCACTTTAACCATTCCACATTTGCACCATTCAAGAGATATTCACAATTTGAACATGAATGGATGAATATTAGACAAAATATGATGATCTTGAGGCGACTTCAGTCTAATAAACACATGGATACTAAATAATGAACAAGAAGGGAATACACATCCATGGCAACCAAAAGATCATGTGTATATGTATATATATATATATATGTATATATATGTATATATATATATATATATATGTATATATGTATACATATATAAGATAAGGCTCCATATACATGACTAAACGATGGAAGAGACACACCCTCTTCACATCAAAACTACATGACCGAGTTACACAAATAATTGGTGTGAAGAACAAGAACTCATCACCACTACAATGGGTAAAATCACATAATCTCTGAACATAAAAAATGAACCATAAAGCATAATGCCCCACCAGGCAAACATCAAAATCATCCAAGCGTATGCCAAACATGGCATATCCATCCACATCTACAAAATGAAAGCCCCTACTGGGCATAAACGTTCATCAAGCATAAAAACCTTACTGGGCAACATTCATCACAACATAATAATAATATCCAAAAGCTCGTCTAGAGCAAGAAGAAATGGAGAAGGATGTCCTAGTAGCATTATAGTATACCATTTATGGAGTACCAACCACAGTCAAATTGGTGAATTCATTACATTTTTGGAGGATACTGATCAAGGGGAGGAGTTGAGGAGTAAAGTCGAGGAGAATGGGATCTTGATATAGCCTGTAATAGCTCATCATGCTCTCTCTCTCTCTCTCTCTCTCTCTTGTCAGTGGCTAAGGTATTCATTAGTTGAGAATGATCAGTGCCCCTCTGAATATCAGCCCTAATAAGCCGTCCTATTTCTGCGCTCATCTGGTCAATCCGTCTGACAAGATGCTCATATGATCTCTGAGGCCCAGTAGTCTGTGCTTGCTCATCTTCAACTCGTCCCCATGGTACTCTACTAGAGCCAACTCTACTGCTACCTCCCTCTGTAGTATCTCTTACTCCCATTTGAATCAGGGTAGAAGAATCGATCACAGGATCAGGGAGTGTGAAGTGGGCCTTCATTAAATATACTCCGTTATAATTTAGCAATTTAGTGATGAACATCGCGTAGGGTAAACCTCATTTTTCCTTCTTAACTGCTTCATTCATGAATCCTAAAATAATGGTACAGTGGTTCAGTTGAATCTTCTTGATAATGCAGTGAGTTAAGAATGCTTCAAATGGCTTGATTGCATCAAGATTACCAGCTCTTGGAGTAAAATTGTGAACCACAACTTTAAGGATTATTCTGGCCTGATGATTCATTTGATTAGACATGATATTTAATTTTTCACCTGTAGGGGGAAAGATCCTAAAGTTTCGTAAACATCCTTCCTTGTGAAGTCATGATTCTCCATGTCATCATTTCCCCAAAAGAAGATTCTCTTTCCCTTATTAGGGACATCAAAGGTATTACAGATTTCCGCAACATTCAACACAAGTTGTGATCTACAGTAGCTATTCATCACTACTCCTCCATGTGATATTAAAAGATTTGCATAAAAGAGCTTTACAAGGTTGGGGAAGATCAAGGAGTTAGATTCTAGAAATGTTACCCATCCTTGTGCCGCAAAGAGATTAAAGAGATCAAACTCAATAAGGTCAGTAATCTCGACTTTCCTTCCCGAGATGATCGGCCTATCTTTGATGAGCCCATACCTTTCTTGTGCTTGTTGATTGACAAAGTGTTCATTAGGAACTTCCTTTTCTTCGGATTCGGCTCTTGGCCTCTTTTCTTTATGTGCAAGCATTTTTCTTCTTGATAATTCCATTATGGGGTTAGGGTTTTGTGAGAGGATTAGAAAACGAGATGAAAGATGAGGGATCAAGTGAAGGATGATGGAGGATGGAAGAAGAGAATGGAAACAAAGAGAAAACTAAAGATTTGAGGGATATATGAGGAGAAATGTGGAGAGAATGAGTTATGGAGAAAAACAAATGAGAGAGATGAAGAAATGAGAAATGAAGGAAGAAGAATGGATCGACCTACTTAATAGTTTTAATCTTCAAGATTCTTGAAGGAAAATAGCTTGGGAGCGAAGAAGAGAGAAAACCCTAGGATAGAAAGAAACGACGGAAGTAAAAAAGTGATTTGCGGACACCTTTTTTAACAAGCAGTTTTCGACCGTCGTAGTCGACCGGGCTATCGCGGTCGCCCGCCCCGACCCGCCTGTTTCTTTTTATTTTTGTCCAGGTTGCCTTCCGCGGTCGCGCACCAAGGTTCGGTCGACCGCCACAACCTTGTTTTGGATTTTTCAATATTTTTCAAGGAATTTTGTGATCTAACCCATTTTCTTCTATTTTTCTTGCAATTATGGGATTCTAATGAACATGTAACCTTGATTGCTAGGCTATGTGAGGACATCTAAAAATTCTTTTATATTTTTCTAACATGTAAGCTCAAGAAAATGAATGGTCATATGTTTTCAATGAAGTTCTTTGTGGATGTATGTTTGATGAATTTTGCTAGATACAAAATGTGACACTTGTTAAATCTATGTCTAGCAATATTTGACATGTTAGCTCATATAATTTGTGGATGCTAAGTGCACGTGTGTGTGTGTTTGCACTTAGATGGATTTTATTAAAAGATTTTCAACAAAGCACAACATATAGTCTAAAGAGGTAGTTTCTTGTTTTCTTTATAGACTATAAGAAATATACGATGTGATCATGAAGCTCAATAAGCAAGGATACATTCTGTTGAAAACATGACTAATGGTATGTATCTATGCTTAATTATGAAATGATATATCATTAAAGCACAAGTGATATTGATATATTGAATGTAGCATTGAAATAGTATGTAGATAGAATTCATATGATATAACAATTAAAGCACAACCCCATATATCAATAATTTTAAACAATGATGTGAGTGGAGAATTTTGGAACCCAAAGCAATTTGGTTCCGACCAAGTTTGTGTGTGGAAGTGAGTATTTTCTTATCCACACAAACTTGTTTGATTTCACAACTCTAAGCCTACACTTAGATTTGTGATGCCCTAATCTACCACAATATGAACATGAATATGAGTGGGTAGATGAGGAGCAACTAGAACCACAAGAATACACATGAGAACATGTATGCTTGTCATTATCTCCTTATAATCTTTGGTTCTTTAAAGAGAGTTCTTTATTTACTAATTTGATCTCATTCAATTGACTTTCAAAGCACTTTGTTTGTTGAGATAAATTAGCTTTTAATTTTTTTCATTTTCACAAACAAGTGTGTATTTTTCATTTAAATCCTTAATTGTATTTTCAAGGCTTTCTTTTTCTTTTCCAAGAATAATTCATTTTTTAATTAAGTCATCATTTTATTTATCAAGATTTTGCTCAAATGACTAAAATTTTCATTTCTTTCGAAACATTCATTAACCTCCGATTTCAAAATTTTTAATTTATTTTTCCAAATTGAAAATTGAATGTTTGAAAGAATTTTCCTTTACAAAAGATTTTTGTAGAGTCTCTTTTTAAGATACTATTTTTCTCATAAAAATTTTCAAGAATAGTCCAAATATCTTTTGCATTTGTACATGATGAAATTTTCTCAATAGCATTAGGACATAGTCCACAACATATTATAATTATAGCTTTTGAATTTAATAAAAATAATTTTGCATCATTTTTTGTGCCTTTTCTTGTAATAGAAAATCCCATTTCAATGACATCTAAGATGTCAATGTCCATGGATTTGAGATAGGCAAGCATCTTTACTTTCCAAGCTCTATAATTTAATCCATAAAAAAATGGAGGAATTATAGCGGATTGGCCTAGCTCAAAATCCATTTGGATTGTCACGGATCTTTATCTCTTGTAGCTTTTGAATTTAAAAATCTCTTTAAGAGCCTAAGCTCTGATACCAAACGAAATACAAGATGACAACCCAAGAGGGGGGTGAATTGGCTAAATAAAAATTTGGGGCTTAATTAAGTGGATTATTAAAATAATTTTACCAATTAAGCCTTCACAAATCTAACCCTTTATTAATCAATAAATATAATGTAGGATAGGGATTAGATATGACTTTATGCTTATATACTCTAACCCTTGTTCAATGAAACATAAGCATAAGTAAAGGGTAGAGATACCAAACACCAAAGTGCAAAGAGAAAGAGAATAGAAAGCATCGACAAGGCACAAGTTTTATTGTGGTTCGGTCACGACTTGACCTACTCCACTCTTCCAAGTTTTGCCTCCTTGGGATCTCCACTAAAACATGAGATTCTTTAACGGGGGAATGTCAAAGCCGTACACCAACTTCTTCTTCAAAGGGATCACACATTTTCTGCACGAAGCCTTGCGACGACAACTCCCTCTCACAATGATCCACCTTTCTTAACGAGCCGAATCAGAGACCCTCAAACACAAATGAAGAAATAAAAATAAGAACTCTCAATGACTCAAGATTAGGTGGATTACAACTTTGAAAGCTCATAAACACTCCAAGAAAGATAAAATGTAAAGCCTATGGAGCACCTCTTGATAGAATGTAGAATTCCAAGTTCAAAGAGGTTTTAACCTCTCATATAAAAGTTTAGGTTCAAGAAGATAGGATTTAATCTTGCCAAAAAGGTGATTTATAAAGGTTTGGATAGTGTATATATAGCCCACAAGAAAATACGACCGTTTGGGGATAAAACTGTAAAATATAGGGTTCAAAAAGTCAACCTTCGCAATCTCCAACGGCTCTATTTCCATGTCGCAGCGGTCGCCCGCCCTTATCGGGCTCTCAATTTGAAATTCAAATTTCATACCGGTGCGGTCGACCGGCCCTAGGGTGGTGCGATGGTTACCTGTTTGAAATAAATTTTTGGCTTAAAAACACTATCGCGGTCGACCTCCAAACCCAACCTGGATGTTTTCAGGATTTTCAAAAAACATATCCGCGGTCGCCCGGCTTACCCCGGTCGACCGGCCCGATAAATTTTGAGATGCGTTGGAATTCCAGGTAGCATCCCGCGGTCGCCCGGCATAGCCAGGTCGACCGACCGTACGTAAAATTCAATTTTCAACTTTAAATTCCAGGGGCTTTGGGCTTTGGTCTTGGGCTTAAGTCCTAGGCTTTCAAACACATTTTTTTGTGTGTGTATGGTTTTCAGAGATGTAAAAACTTAAGTATGAAAACCATTTTGAAAACCTTTTGAAGGTGCATTTAAACATAAAATCAAGAGGACACCAAGTAGATTCTAAAAGTAAGAATCTTGAGTCTTCTTGGAATGTCTTTGCTCTTTGGACTTCGTCAGCTTTAATGAACATCTTGAACTTTGTCTTGGCTCTTATGACTTGTCCTCCAATCTTCAATGCATGTTGAGGTACATGAGGTGTCACCACAATATGTTCAATTCCAAGCTCCCTCTTGACACTTGCTGGGGAACTTGTGGGATCTTCATGCTGAGCTTCTTGACTTGATCATCTCCAAATGGTGATGACTCCAATGTAGGTGCAAGCTCTAAAGTCCTTGCTTTCTTGATCCACAAGCTATGTGTTGAGTTGAGTTGGGTAATGGCGATTATGACATGAAATTCCTGTATATGACACAATAGCTCAAGGAAACATATTAGCCCATAAAAGCTAATCAATTTAGTCTGCTAGCATAAAAACAAGAAGGTAAGGTGAATGATTAACCCATGGGCTTACAGGTTCGGTCACAACTTGACCTACTCCACTACCCAAGTTCTTGGTCTTTCCTTGGAATTTTCTCAACTATGGCAAGGCTCCTTAACGCCGGCTCACAAAGCGTATACAAGCGATCACCGCCTCCACAAGGGGACACGCCCTTGTATTACAACTCTGCCTCCAAGGATGTTCTTCTTCGTTGCACTGCGGCCTTGAAGCAAGAAACTCCTTTTTGCGATCCTAAATACAAATAGAAGAAGGAAGAAAGAAAATGAAAAGCTCTCAAGCCTCTTTAAGGCGAATACAACTTTCAAAGCTCACAAGACTCCCAATGATTGAAACTAAATGCTTAGGGGAGTACCTCTTGCAAACAAATGAATGCAAGTTTGAATGCTCAAGAGATTTAATGAAAAATCCTTTTGATTTTGAAAGAGAAAAGCTCTAGGGTTTGATAATGATTCAAAAGGTGTGAAATGAGGTTTTTCTTGGTGTTTAAATACCCATAGTTGATTTAGAAAACCTCAATGGCAAAACCGTAATAAAACTGGGTAGGTGGGGTAGTTGCACCTACCACTAGCAGGCTCAAACGGCTCCTTCGCCGAACCGGCGCGGTCGGCGGAGCCACCGTGGTCGCCCGCCCTTATCGGGCACCTCATTTTTATTTTCAAAATTTTTATCGCCGCGGTCAACTAGGGTCACCACAGTCGCCCTCCGAGGGCTACCTGTTCGAAAAACAATTTGGCTTGAAAACAATATCGCGATCAACTGAGGGGGTCACGGCCGACTGCTGAGAGCAACCTGGATGATTTCTTGAGAAATCTTCTTGCGGTTGACCTAGTTGTCCCGGTCGACCTGCCCGATAAATTTTGAAATACCCTGGAATTCCATGTAGCATCTCGTGGTCGACTGGCCCTGCTTTAAAAACTATTTGTTAAAATATTTGTGAGAGGGACTTAGGGCCTTGGTCGTTAGGCTTTAAACATGTGTTTTCAAATACATTAATGGACTTAGAAAAGTAGTTTTAAAGATGATTTGAAAATATCAAAACATGCAAACACTATAACCTTGAGTCTTCTTGATCAAATACATTAATGCACTTATGAAGATCAAATATTTGTGAGAGGGACTTAGGGACTCCCATGCATTCTAAAACTATAACCTTGAGTCTTCTTGATCTTCAATCTTGTTGGGCGCTTGCATGAGCTTATCCTTGTCTTGAGATAGTCTTCAAATACGTTCTTGCACTTGTGGCTTCCTTGATTCTTCAATACACCATACGGCTTGAAGGATGACCACCAAGACTTGACTTTCTCCATGACTAGCTCTTGTTCTTCTAGCTTCAAGTGTTGACATGAATGAAACCTGTCTAAATCACAACACTAGAGAAGCCATTAGCAAACTACCATCAATTTGGGTTTGTTGATCATCAAAACAAGAGAGGTATGTACCCTTGGGCTTACATTCTCCCCCTTTTTTATGATGACAACCCGTAATTGATTATGGGGTTGGAGGTTCCCCCTTAATAAAACATTTATGAAAATTTTGCCTCCCCCCCAATATATGCTTATCATAAATATGAAGATTAAAAATTTTTTATGACACCATTTAGAACAAATGACAATGAGCACAAGATAAGCATAAGAAGAGCTAATATGGTGACAAAGGAAATCATATGCATGGAACACAAAAGTGAAACAAGTGAGAGCATACATGCATACATAATTAATTTACCATTCTTCTCTCCCTTTCGTCACATGAAAAAGAATGGGGAACAATTGAAAATTCCCTATATATTTTTTTATTTTATTTTTTTTGTTTGTAAAAAGACCTTTTGTAGAAAACCTTTTCTCCCCCTGTGTTTTAGAATACATACCTAAGTAAATATAGTACTAATCAAGCAAATGGACATGTTCATGGTCTTGATTAGGCATGAAGCCAAATGATTAGATGTCTTGATTAAAAGGTGAGTGAACACTCTCCATCTTACTATGTAAGAGGACTAAGTGTACCAATTGAGTAGTTTTTAAAGTTAAATTGACATCATGACCATGCATTCAACAGCACACAATCATTTAAGTACATAGAATATATGTGTATGCATGCTAGTTCAAAATTCTTTTACCTGTTGAACTGACTACATATTCAAACCACTTCTAAGATCACAAAATCTTTCTTCACTTAGAGGTTTGGTGAATATGTCTGCAAGTTGAGCATTAGTGTGAATGTACTCAATTGATATGTCACATTTCTATGAATGATCTCTAAGAAAATGATGTCTTATCTCTATATGCCAAAGTGTTGAATAGGGTTCTTGGTTAGATTGATTGCACTAATGTTATCACATTGGATTGGAACACAATCAAATTTTAGACTATAATCTTCCAAGGTGTTCTTAATTGAAAGGATTTGTGCACAACAGGCTCCTGCAGCAATATATTCGGCCTCTGTAGTGGATAAGGCGACCGAATTTTGCTTCTTACTAAACCAAGAAAAAAAGGATCTACCTAAGAACTGACAAGTGCCGCTTGTACTTTTTTGATTCAGTCTACATCCGGCAAAGTCAGCATCCGAATACCCTACTAGGTTAAAGTCATTGGAATTTTCATACCATAAACGTAGACTAGGAGTCCCCTTGAGATATTTGAATATTCTCTTCACACCTCGCAAATGGGATTCCTTAGGGTCTGACTGAAATCTAGCACATAAACAAACACTAAACATAATGTCCGATCGGCTAGCAGTCAAATATAGTAGACTCCCTATCATACCCCTATACTTCTTTTGATTAATAGATGGGCCAAGATCATCTTTGCTTAGTTCAGTGAATGTACTCATATGAGTAGGCTTCGTTGGAGAGTTATCTATCCCAAACTTTTTAAGAAATTCTTTTGTATATTTTTCTTGATTAATGAATTTGCCATTTTTCAATTGATGAATTTGTAGATCTAGAAAATATTTGAGTTCTCCCATTATGCTCATTTTAAATTCATCTTGCATGCATTGAGCAAACTCTCTACACATACTCTCATTTGTTGATCTAAAGATAGTATCATCAACATATACTTGTACAAGGAGTATGTCATTTCCTTGACGTTTGATGAAAAGGGTTTTATCAACCTTATCCATATCAAAGCCCTTGTCTAAAAAGAATGAACTAAACCTATCATACCAAGCTCTAGGAGCTTGCTTTAATCCATACAAGGCATTGTCTAATTTATAGACATGGTTAGGGAATTTGAAATCTTCAAATCCGGGAGGTTGCTCATCATAGACTTCCTTCATTAGGTATCCATTTAGGAATGCACTCTTGACATCCATTTGATATAGCTTGAATCCTCTATGGCAAGCAAATGCAAGAAGCATCCTAATGGCCTCTAACCGGGCTACCAGTGCAAAGGTTTCATCATAGTCGATTCCTTCTTCTTGATTGTAACCTTGGGCTACCAATCGAGCTTTGTTCCCTTGAATCTCCCTTTGTTCATCCAACTTATTTCTATAGACCCATCTAGTGCCAATCACGGGATGGTCTCTAGGTCTAGGAACTAATTTTCACACTTTGTTTCTTTTAAATTGATTTAGTTGCTCTTTCATGGAAATAATCCAAAAATCATCTTTCTCTTCCTCATCTATACTTTTAGGCTCTATATGTGACAAGAATGCAGCAAATTCACACACATTTATATAGTGAGACTTAGTTTTCATTCCTTGAGAGGTATCACCAATGATTTGGGTACTTTGGTGACCGGATAGAATCTGTTTCCCTTTCCCTTGATCATCGACCTCTTTAGGGGCACTATCCAGCTGTAGTGTCTCTAAGGTTTTACTAATGTTATCAACAGGCACTTCATTTACAATTTCATTTTGGTTTGTGATTCGGGGGATAACTTCATAATCTTCATCACCATGTGATCTTTTCATTTCTTTACTAAGTTTATCAAATTTCACATGAATGACTTCTTCAACACATAGTGTTCTTCTATTGAATACTTTATATGATTTACTTCTAGTAGAGTATCCAAGGAAAATATCCTTCATCAAATTTGGCATCAAATTTGTGAAGGTTATCTTTTATATTCAAGATATAACACTTACATCCAAACACCTTAAAATATTTAATATTGGGCTTTCTATCATTCAAAAGCTCATAAGGTGTTTTATGAGTGTGAGGCCTAATCATGACTATTAATGACATAGCAAGCCGTCTTAACGGCTTCCTCCCAAAAGATTCTAGGCACATTTTTATCATGAAGCATAGACCTAGCCATTTCCTGAAGAACCCTATTTTTTCTCTCCGCTACACCATTTTGTTGTGGGGTTCTAGGTGTTGAGAAGTTGTGATGAATTCCATACTCTTTGCAGTATGAACTAAAGTGGATGTTTTCAAATTCAGTTTCATGATCACTCCTAATTTTTAAAATCTTGCAACATTTTTCAACTTGTAAGCTATTGTATAAAGTATAAAAATTTTCAAAGGTTTCGTCTTTGGATGTAAGAAAACAAACCCAAGTAAATCGAGAAAAATCAACACCCATTACAAACACATCTTCTACCATTAAGACTACATGTTTTCATGGGACCAAACAAATCCATATGCAATAATTATAATGGTCTAGCAGTAGATATGACCTGCTTGGGTTTAAAATAATCTTTATGTTGTTTACCAAGTTGACAACCTCTACATACAAGATCATTTTTGAATTTCAACTTGGGTAAACCTTTCATAATCTCCTTTGAAGCAAGCCTCGACATTAAATCCATATTCGCATGGCCTAGTCTTTTGTGCCAAATCCACGAATTTTCTTCCACAGAGGAAAGACATTTCACGTCTTGGTCATCTAGCTCTTCTAGGACCAAAGAATATAGACTTCCGTCTCTAACCGTTACAAATTTGATTTTACTTTTATTTTCTTTCTTAACTATGCATTTGTTGTTTTTAAATAAAACTTCACAATCAACAACGCATAGTTGGCTAATATTTAGCAATTTTTGATATAGACCTTTAACAAGAAAAATATTTTTTTATACTAAGGCCTTTAAATTTAATAGTACCTTCCCCAATGATTTTCCCTTTGCCATTGTCTCCAAAAGTAGCATGTCCTTGGTCTCCCATGAAAATGCTTGAGAATTTGGTGGGGTCTCCCGTCATATGCCTTGAGCATCCACTGTCCAAATACCATCTATCCGTTGTGGCTCTTGAGCTCAGCACCCCTACAAAAAGGATTTAAGTCTTGCCCTTAGGTACCCAAGCTATGTTGGGTCCTCCATTGTTAGTATCAAAAGACTTATCCTTTCTTACCCAAACAAGGTTAGATGATTTTCTTAATCTACATTGGTAATTATGATGTCCAAGTTTTCCACAATAATAACAATTAGGAGAATAAGTGTTAAAATTTTTGTAAGGGGTTTTGGACTTAACAAACTTGGTTTTATGAGCAACCTTCTTTTGGGAATCTGTAGACACCCCATTTTGACCGGACCCTAAAGTCCCCCAAAATCGAATAAAATTCCCAAATTCCGAGTCCCAGGATGTCCCGAAATTAATTCCTGAAGGACTGGGCTCAAAGTGAGAAGAAGACTTGAGTTTCGAGCATCTTATTGTGCGTATTTGTGGGTACAAACTCCCCAAGTGATTGTTGGTGTTCTCAAGAATCCCCCTGCAAAATTTCAGGGCAATCGGGCGAAAAATGAAGAATAAGACAGGCGAAGTATGTGCGATAATCAAAGCGGGGTTGTGGTAGGGTGAATTATCAAAGCATGGTTCTGTGGATATCACCCTCCTTTTTTAAAAAAAGGCAAGATATTTTTGTTTGGCAAAATGGTGATTTGCCATCCTTAGAGGGGTGATTTTGGGATTTCAATGTTACTTAGGGTGTAAGCATGCTTTGACAGCCATTGGATCAAATTAGAGGGTTAGGATCTGTTGGAGAAGAACATAATTTTTGCCCCATTTTCCACCTAAGGCCCCCCCTGGTAGTATAAAGGGAATAGTCGAAATACATTATGTGGTGGCTGTCTATGGAGGATTGGGGGGGGGGGGAGAAAATGTTCATTTCCCCCTATTTGTGTCGAGATAGGGTTTCTCGAAGAGGAGAAGCCTCGTTTTTGCAAAGAAAACCAAGAGAGAGAGAGAGAGAGCTCGAGCCCATCCTCTGGCCCTCCTCCAACCTCCGGCCAAGCCCCGTCCATCTCCTCCGTCGTCTCTTCTCTTCCCACCTCGCTCGACCTCCACGATACCCTAACCACCCCCATCTCTGCAACCGGCCAACCCCACCTTCGGCCGGCCAACCCCACCTTCTCCGGCCGTGCCTCCCACTTCCTCCTCCACGAAGCCACCACCTCCATTAAACTCTCTCTCAACCTCTATCACCACGATCTTCAGCCTCCACTACATCAAACCCATTCCACCATCAGCCATCAAGCTTCTCCACCGCCACCCCCTCTGTCACCCAAAACCCATCAAAAAAAGGGGAATCGAGAAAGCAGAGGAGAGAAAAAGAAAAAGGAAGAAGAAGAAAAAGCTCCACCTCTCCTTCTCCGGCCGTGCCTCCCCCTTTTGCCTCCACCAGCCACCACCACAACCCCCCATTTCTTCTCCTCCACCACCATTGGCACCGCCACCATTTCTTATTTTATTTTTTTTAAAAAAAAAACCTCCAAACCCGAAAAAATCCACCACCGTAACCACCTCCATCTCATCCACCAACCCACATCAAGCCACCACAACCCACATCAGCCCACCTCCTCCACCTAGATCCTCCACCCACATCCCCTGTTTTTTTTTACCATTTTCTTTTCTATTTCCGTGAAACCCCATTTCATTTCATCAAAACCCATTTCGTTTTTTCTATTCCCCACCACCACAGCCACCGTTCCACCCCCACTAAAACCCATCATTCCCGCCATTTCCGACCACCTCCACCATTGCAGCCGCCCAAAATCCCCAAATCCACCATCAACCCTCTCTCAGCCAACTTCCTCCATTATAACCCCTTTTAACCACCCTAGCCATCGCTTGTTTCTCTTTTCTTTTCTTTTTTTCTTTCTTTGGGTTTTATAACTCAACGCAAAGAGAAAATCAGATCAAAACCCATTTCACTCTTACCCTCAGGGACCTCATCTGATCTTCATCTTTTTCCCCTATATCGCTTAGACTTTGAAGGAAGAAGAAGAAATCAAAGTGTCTAATCCTCCATCGCCATCTCGCCAAGGTACAACCTCAATTTCAGCGACCTCCGCAACTTCTGGTGGATTCAACCCTCCGGTAATTCCTCTCCAGCTCCGGTAAATCCCTGTTGCTTATATGATTTTCCTGCTCTTTACAATTGAATGATCTATATGCGTTTCAACTTCTGTTGAAGATCTGTCCAGTTCTTGATGCTTAGATTGTTTTCATGATCTTGTGAACCGATATGATGTTCCAATTTAGTCGAAGCATTTGTCCAATTGTTTTTATGCCCGAGTGAGTTGCCCTGTTCTCATGATCTTAGATTCTTAGTTTCATTTCATAATATCAATTATGCTGTCAATTTCTCAAGTTGAACTTGCCTTAAGACCTAGTGTTTGTGTTGATGATGTCAAGTTGAATATGCCTCAGCGTATTTGATTCATTTGTGAGTTAACATATGTAAGTGATATCAAATAGGCTTTGTTCCAATGTGGATATACCATGACTGCTTACTTGTGGCTTGAGGCGAGAGAAGTAATATCGGGTGGGGTGCGTTTTGATCGTATATATAGCTTAACTGGTTTACTCCTTGATGATGTACAAAGAATCATTAGATGCAAAATACTGTCGTGATCATGGCATGGCTGACGTGTAAGCAAGGGGGTAATTTGCAGATGGTTTTGTGTGTGAGATCGTAGATTAAGGAAGCAATGCAAATTTGATTTTTGTGTGTGAGTTACAAATGGTTTTCTAAGAAGTTTGCAAATGGTTTTGTGTGATGGTTGCAAATAATTTTTCTAAAGCACTGTTGAGATTTTCTACGGAGCGTGCATGATTTTATCACTCAAGAAAGCAAGCTTAATTTTGTCGCTTCGCTTCTCTTTAGTCATAGCTCCTTTATAACATGCAGGGGTCCAAATTCCCTTGAGATTGTTCAGCCCTTTCTTTGGGACCAGTTTTGGCTTTGATTTTTCCAAGCTTTCTGTTTGAACCACTAATCAGTTCAAGATAGTGATTACTTGAACCAAGCGAGGCCACTTGCTTTTGTCGGGTTGGCTTCGTTTCTTTTGAAGCAAGTTAGCAACAAGCTCCTAGCTATTTACCTTTTGGCACTTCTTTGGACTTCACCCTAGTGTTCAGGATCTTTCGCAGAACTTCTATGATTACCATCCATTCGTGATTCCTTGGGATTTTCAGGATCATCTCTATCTTTTGCAATATACTTTATTCTATGCAATATACTTTAATCCTTCGAGATTACTCTTCACATGCTGCCGAGGTCCTGTTCATGTCTAAGGGATCCATCGATTTCGGGAATGTTCCCCCTGGGTTAAGGCTATGACGGAATGCTTCTTGAGCCAACCCCTTCCCTTCCTGCCTTAGAGTTTTCGCAGGTTAAGGGATTTCTTCCTCTTTAGAGTCTGTCATAGAGAGTTTAGGATTCCGTCCTTCCATCTTTCAGAGTCAGTCTTCAGCATAGGAGTCAGTCCTTTAGTCTTTCAGGAGTCTGTCCTATCATCATAGGGGTTAGGATTCTGTCCATCCTCTCATCAAGTCTCGTGATTTTATCCGCTCCTGCAAGGTATAGGATGCTGTCCAACCCTTGCAGAGTCGTGATTCTATCCAATTCCCCCCGCAAAGCATAGGATGCTGTCCAACCTTTGCGGGATATCAAGAGTCTGTCCTACCCTTATGACGACAGGATTCTGTCCTCTTGTGTCGAAAATTCAAAAAACACTTCAAAAACATCTAAAAACCAAAAATCTCAAAAATCAAGAGTCACTAGGAGTAGTTAGGAAAATTTAGTCCGAACTACGGATGGCTTGATCCCTAGCTGAGGGGTACGTAGGCAGCTCAGGCGTGCTACTGGCATCCTTAGTTCAGTCACCATTTTTGCAAATATCTTTCACAACTTTCAAAATTTCCAAAACTTCCGTAAGCTTCAAAACCCTTCAAACCTTCCCAAAATACAAAAATTCTTCAAAATAACCTTATCAGCAATTTTCAAAAGATCTTCCCATAGAGTTAGGAGTCTGTCCTAGGCGTTTGGGGTGTCTTAAAGTTAGGAGTCTGTCCTGTTTGTGTTGATATGATGAGTCTTGTCGTGTGAGTGTCCTCAGAGTTAGGAGGCCTCGAGTCGTGGTCGGCTGGACACTTAGTCGAGCCGATGGCTAGACCAGAGCACGCTTAGATAGCCCATGGTTTTCCTTAGGACGTGCAGCCTAGTCACACATAGGGTGTAGGGTCCACTTGCATTAGTTAGGGCATATAGGGACTCCTAAAAATTACCATTCACTTGAACCTAAGTAACGGCACAAGAAGCTTTAAAAACTAGTCAGGTCTAGTTTGATCGAGTCTAGGATAGCAGTCCTAGAAGGTTAGGCATTGTAGTTTAGCATAGGTCGCCGAACTACGTTGGCTCTGATTCTTCCCGAGGCCGGGATACGTAGGGCAGCTAAGATGGATGGCCATCTTGGTCCGAGTCAATTATCGCATTAGAGTCTAGGGTTTGTCATATTGTATGTTTTGCTGTGTTTTCTTACTTTCTTGTACAGATCCTATACCTTTAGCTGTAGCATGCATGCGTTTGCCCATCAGAACATAGACACCAATTAGGCATGGCACGCATAACCTAGCTATTCTTAGGTGGCATGTCTTTCATTTCTTTTGTGTGTGCTTCTTATTCATCTCCGAGACATGCATGATTAGCTAGACGTTATCTCGGGGATATTCGTTCCCATTCCGCATGATTTTCACCCAAAACTCTTCAAAGTTAATAATAAATGGCATAAGAGACCAGGTGCTCGCACTTGGACGATTTGGGGGCGCCTAACCCCTTCCCCGTTCGTCATCAGAGACGGACCTTTTATATCTCTGGTCATCTGTTGCGACATAGCACAACATGGGATCCAGGGCCTACTTCCTTGGATGGCGACTCTTTGTTTGTTTAAGGTACGCCTCGAATCTGGGCTAGTCCCCGAATCGAGAGGTATCTCACTTTGCATCGCCACTCATGCTGTGAGGGGCACTCTTTCGAGAGTTCCTTGGTGGGGCTCTCCTTCACGTGGATGATCCTGAGACTCGTCTAGGGGCCCGTCCCCCCGGCCTCTCTCGGATCGGGGTCCACAGATTGGCGACTCTACTGGGGAAATCTTGAAACATTGCCTAACTCTGTAAAAATGCCATTTTAATTAATTTTGAAGAAATTTGGGTCAAAACCAAGTTAAATGGGAACTTTATCGTTAGAAATCCAGGGGCACCAAGTAGGTGCGTAAATAAAACAAGGGATTCACACACTGCACATCATGCATTGTCATATTCTTTATTTCTTTCATTATTTTCATTATTGGCCTCAGGGAATAGATATGACGCGTACCAGATGGGTAATTATGACCTTGAGGGAACCGTTGTATCTATTTCCGAGCTATGCGCCGGAGCTGCAGCCATAGACACTGGGTGTGCTGGTGTTCTACAGCAGCCGATGAGCAATGAACATACTCTGTATAATGCTGGGTGTGCTGGCGTTATACATCACAAGTATGGTCATAAGCATAGTACCCTGCAGAAATGCCTGAGCCCTACTCTTATTTCATTATATTATGTATATATATATTAGTTGCCCCATTTAGAACCAAAACTAGGGAACCCTTGCTAGGACACTATATATATGTACTCATATAGGACGAACATGTGCGACCAGCATATGTGAGCCTAGGATAGAAGTCAGTCTACCCATGTAGTGTAGAAGGGTAAGCCACACCGTGGTTACCTGCTGCGTTATCTAGTACACTTACAAGCACTTTTGAGTCAAGATTTTCTTGGCTCCGCTAGATCAGGTTAGGCTGGTGCCCCTGGTTAGGATATGTATGTATATATGTACGTGTATGTATTGTATCTATTCTTAGATTAGGACCTGTCTCCTAGATTAGGCTTCTGTATTTATCACCGTCGTGCATTCCTTTAGACCTGGTTGATGACCCTTGCTCTTGCTCGGTTGCCAGCTAGATCATGATTTACCCTGTGATCTCTTATCATATGGTCGTTCCGGTGTCTTAGGTCCATGTTTGCAAGTTTTCTGATCTATTATCATCAGGTGGAGTTTGTTCCTTCTTTCAGTTTGGGTCTGGCCGGCGGTTTTGATTCATCACCTTTCACGGTCATGGTCCAGTCCTTGATTCCTTATTATCCTGATCAGTCTTTGTGCTAACCTATTAGACCAGGGTCTGTCTGTCAATAGGATTTTCTTGTCTAACTGTCAGCTACATAGTTTCATTCTCCAGTCTTCAAAATGGTTAATCATTTTCCCTGGTCTTTATCCGGATCATGGTCTATGTTTTGTCTCCTGGGTGTACAGTGGTGTTGTTCCTTTCCACACGCTGAGTCGATGTGCAGTTTTTCCATCTTCTTGTACATACCCTATTTGTCGAGTCGGTCGTTCAGATCAGGACCCCTTTTGCAATAGGTATTCCAGGTCTGATTCATCCTATTTGCATTCCTTCGATGCAGTCGATAGTATTTCTTTTACCATGGTTGGGACTATATCTGTCGTTTTGTCTTCAGATTGTACAAATCTCTTTGGTATGTTCTGTTTTGTCGGTTGGTTAGATTAGAACCCTCTTTTCCAGGGAGGGATTCCTGGTTTGATCAATCATATGTACATTCTTTCAGATTCACCTGATTAGTGGTCTATGCTCGTCGCTCTCATGGCCATGGTCTATTCATGTGTCATAGATCCGTGTTGTGTATGGATATTACTCATTGGGTTAGGTTTTTGCTACTTGCATGCTTTGTCTTAGATGTGGTTGATGGCTTGTCCGCTGTCTCTATGACCATGATCTATCATTATCATCCTCATGATCATACATTTGTCAATGTCCATCATCAGATTTGAGATCCAGTCTATGACCTACTTCTGTCATTTTGTGGCCGTGGTCTACCTTTCTGATCTATTCGAAAGTCTATGATTATTGATGAACAAAATCAGTGTCACCAGTTGTATCCTTCCCATATGATCGGTCAAATTTATTCCTATTATTTCGTTATTCAAGGTTATCTTCACTCTCTTCTGATCTTATCCTATCTGTGATTAGGTTAAATCATGTCGAACAAAGTGATGAGGGTTTGGATAAGTGAGTCAATTCGAGCTCTCCCGCGCGAGCGTGCAGCGTGGAGTATGGCCGACAGGTTCATCAGCACGTTTAATAATTTGAGCGCATCCGGTGTGAATTGGCAATTTCTTCAAGCAGCTACAAGACTCTGGGATCCTATTCTTCATATTTTTCAATTTGGTCCCTTTGAAATCTGTCCTATATTCGAGGATTGGTGCGCCCTATTAGAACTCCCACCTGAGGGACTCTGGATCCAACCTTCGAGTATAGCGTCTCCTCGTTCCCTTTTCTGTAAGCTTTTCGAGAACAAAACTGTTGATGCTATACCCTATTTCAAGGACACGTACGTGCAATTCGATGACCTCATTGAGCGTTTTTCTAAAAATGTTGACCCTATCGATTCCCGTTTTCAAAATTGTCGACGCAGTGCCTTAATCTTTGGTGTCCTTGCACGTCACGTTGTCCGTGAAGACTCCAGTATTGCCCCTGTGACCTTACTGAGTGTAGTCGATCAAATTAGCGAAGGAAGGAATCTTGTCCCAATCATGCTAGCGGAAACCTTCTCTGGGCTGGATCTTATTGCTCGGCAAGAGGTTAAGGGTAATTTCCATGGGTGTGTCAAACTGCTTTATTTATGGCTCTGTGAAAAACTCACCATCCTTCGGCCACAGAGCTCCCTTCAGTACACCCTCAAGGATCATCTTTCGTGGCAACCAATGGCCAATAGACCCCAATCCATTGATGAGTGGCGTAATTGGTTGCAACACGTGGAGAAGGATCAATTTCACTGGGTGAGTCATTCATGCTTACATGTCATCACTAGCACCTGCCCGCATCCATTTGTGTATCTTATGGGTTTGGAAAAGTCAACCTTTTATGCACCCACTCGTTTGCTTTATCAGATCACAGGAAATCCATGTCCTCCCGGATTTGTAACCCCTCCTCCTTACGAAAAGCTTACTCCCGGTCTCATAAAGTCTATTGTAGCTGCTTGGGGAAACAAGGTTACAGTTAAGAGATTTGCTCTATCATCTAAAGTCAAACGGAAGGAGTTACCAGAAGAGCCTGCGGGAAAGAGAGCTCGGATCATGGAGCATTGAAGACCATTTTCATACAATTGTCATTTTAATTTCAAGTTTCATTATGCCCACTTGGTTTCATTTACTTATAATTAAAAGTGACATGTTTTATCAATCGTAACTGCAGTTTGATTTGTGATCAATGAAAATGTGTTCTTTTCTATTTCTCTCGTCTTGAATTTGTGTGAAGTGCTCCATCTCAATTATCAAATGTGCAATCTAACTTATTAACTTCCATTCAGGAGTCTTAGCGGGACATCATCGCTCCCAAGAAAGTCAATTCAAAATCGGCCTAGTCCCGTCAGTCTTCAGATTCCAGGCTGAATAGACTTTCCTTTTCCCCAGAATCCTTTACTTCTCCTGCGCCGCTTCTCCTCGGCCTTCCAGATATTCTTTCACCCATTCCACTTGCATCTGAATCAATGGAAGGGACCAGAAACAACAGTCCTGATACGAATGAGATGATGAAGGCTATTCTTCTTCAGCTGAGTGCCATGAAGGATGATATAGCCCTCTTGAAAAATGACCGTCTTTCTACCTCTAAAGATCCTGCTCATCAGCAGTCTCCAGTTATGCCTTCCGTTCCTCTTGTTTCTCCTAGGCCAGCTGTATTGCCTGAAATCGAAGACTTCGATGAGGGCCAATACGCAGCAGAGAACTGTCTTCCTAACCTAGGAAATCCTGATAAGGCACAGGAATTGGCTAACCAAATTGAGAAGCTGACCCGGGATATGGAAACCATGAAATGCCAAGGTCCCAAAAATTTGGATATGTTTGAATTCATGTTAGCTCCGGGGGTCGTACTTCCGCCCAAGTTCAAAATGCCAGACTTTGATAAATACGACGGAATGGGGTGCCCTCGTAGCCATCTCAAGTCTGTCCTTCCCCTGTTGCAGCAGCACGGCTTGTCCCCAGAGCAGATTGTTCTGGTGTTCCCTAGAACTTTAATCGGTACAGCCAAGAAGTGGTTTATGCATCTGAAGCCAGAAGAGGTCCGGACTCTTGAAGGTGTGGCTAACAAATTTGTCCAGCAATTCTCCATGGAAGAGGGGATTGACGTGACAAAAAGGGTCCTGAAATCGCTGAAGCAGGGACCCAATGAGACCTTTACTTCCTTCATTCGGCGATGGAGGAGAAAGGCAGCCCAAATGACCCACAAGTTACCGGATGACGATCTTATCAAGATTGCCGTCAAGAATCTTTCCCCCTTTTACTTTCCTCATATGTCAATCCAGTACTTCAATGACTTCGATCATCTGATCAAGACCAGGACTAGAATCGAAGACATATTGGCTAAGGGCGGCCTGAGAACTAGGGCCTCCACATTAGATGTCAGAGAGGGGAAAAGGCCTATGGCGCCTCCGAAGGAAGTTAACAATATGAATACTGCTCGTCCAGTTAGGAAAGAAGGTCCCGAGGGAGGCCGTCCGAAGAAGAACGAACCCAGGCAATTCACTCCTTTACCATATTCCCTGTCTGTAGCTCTCAAAAAGCTGTTGAGGGACAAGAAGATCACTCTACTAGAACCCCGGGGAGCCCCAAATCCTCTCCCGAGATATTGGAGAAAAGATCAGTACTGCGAATATCACCAGAGTGTTGGGCATTTGACTGACAGATGTATGACACTAAGGCATAAGATCCAGGATAAGATCGAGGCAAAAGAAATTGCGGTGGAGGCTCTTCCTAATGTCACAAGGAATCCATTGCCAACGCATGCTATGCCTCCTCCAAATGTTTATGCCAGTCTTACTGAAGAAGTTGTTCTGGATCATTCCCGTATATGTGCCGTTGTTTCTGATGAGCCGTATATCTTGAGATGGGAATCTGATGATGAAGAAGTAAAACACGAAGAGCCTTATGTCTTGTCCTCTGCGCAAGAAGTTGGGGAATCCTCTGGATGTCCTTATGTCCTCAGATTCGAGGGGGAGGAAGAGAAAGGCGAAGTCCCATATGTCCTTAAGCTTGAGGATGAGGATTTGCTTCTGTTGAACGATCCCTGTGATGAGGTTCGCCATGTTACTCGTGGTGGACGTGTCTTTAAGCCTCCCGAGCTGAGAGCAGAGAATCCCGCTGAGATTGCCAGAGCTGTTGAAAATCAGAATCAGAGGTCGAGACCGGACGAAGATGAGGACATTCTGTTGAAACAGCTTAGGAAGACTCAAGCTAATGTTTCTATCTGGGGTTTGTTAATATCATCGCCTAAGCACCGTCAGGTTATACTTCGTGAATTGAATACAGCACAGGTGTCTGTGAATATAACCCCTGATGAGCTGGTTGGGCTCGTATCTATGGCCAGATCAGCTATGACCGTGTCCTTTTCGGATGAAGATCTAACTCCGGAGGGTAAGAATCATACAAAATCTCTCAGAATTACCGTCGTGTGCAACAAGAAGAAAGTGCCAGAGGTTTTGGTTGACAACGGGTCAGCTCTGAATGTGTGTCCTTTGAGCACCGCTACTGCGTTGGGGTTTGGGCCAAATGACTATATTCCGTTGGAGCAGGGGATACTCGCTTATGACGGGACCAGAAGGGATGTCATTGGAACTTTGGCCACCGAAATTGAGATTGGAGGTGAAATGTTTGACTTAGAATTCCAAGTTCTCGATATCAAGACCTCCTTCTTCCTCCTTCTCGGCCGACCTTGGCTTCATAGGGTCGGAGTTGTTCCTTCCACTGTCCATCAGAAACTCAACTTCATCAAGAATAACAGAATTATCACAGTTAGAGGGGACCCAGAACCAGAGGTTGGGCAGATTTCCCAAGAGCAGATCGGTTCAAGAACCATAAATGTCAGTCTGACTGGGTTTTCACTCGAAGTTTCGACCATTACTATGGAAGAAGCTATGAGCAAAGAGATTCTGTTTATGTCCAGTGCAAATGCGCAGGTAGCCCGAATAATGCGCCGATATGGGTATATTCCCGGAACTGGTCTAGGGAGAAATCTGCAGGGTTTAACTGAGTGGCCGGAGCTGAAGGTCGTGAACAATCTGTTTGGGTTAGGATATGAACCCACTCGAAAGGAAATTAGGGAAAGGAAGCAGTACATGCTGAAGTGGGCAGAGCTGCATCGTCGGGGCCTAGAGCTGCCTATGGGTCCGTTCAGTCTGTTGATGAATGGTAGGTACAGGAAAGAAGGAGCTGATCGCTCGTTTTGTGGTTTCCCCGAACCGTGGTTGGATGAGTCTGGGAAAGAGCTGCCAGCTTTTGAAATCTTTTTCGCTGATGAATTGCCGGATGAGTACTTCCATGGGCAGATTACAGCTGTCGAAAAACAGGAATTTGATTGGGCGGAAAACTTAGAGCCGCGCCTTCTAGACTCCCTCTTCGAGGTTGAGGCACCGGTCGTTGCCATGATCGGAGAAGATGCGCACATCCAGAAACCTAAGGGCCGAATTACCCCAGCTGAGGTACCCCTTGATAACTGGACCTCTCAGATCATTCCTCATTTAGTTCTTCAGTATGGTCATGGTCCTCCAAGAGAGTCTAAAGTTTCTAAATATGTGTCTGTTTCCGAGTCGAATATAAAGTCTGTTATTTCTAACAATTCTTTGGATGCAGGTACCTTAGGAAGCTTAGACATTCCTGGTGTAGATGGCGAGTCCTCCGGTATAGATGCTGTCTATAAAGATGAGTCCGTTATAGAATATACCACATATACCACAAAGTCTATACACAGTCCAGTTGAGTCAGGTGTCAACATTTCAGTTGACGATACAAACTTTTCTTTTGAGCATACTGTAAAGCCTGCTGTGGGCCAATTGATCAATGATGTAAATTTTGATTCTATGAATGAAATGAAAGACTCGTTTCAGTATCTTCCTATCTCTATTTCTGCTTCTCAAATTGATAAAACTAATAACAATGATCAAAACTCCCCCTCTTATGAGGATGCCGACGAAACTCCCCCTGAGATCAAACACATGATTACTCAGGAGGAGCAGCGTCGAGCTAAACCACTTGAAGAAGAAATTGAAACCGTCAACATAGGTGATGAAACCTTAATCCGGGAAATACGGATTGGCAAAACGTTATCCCCGGAGGAGCGTGAAGAATTAATCACTTTGCTTAAGGATTACAAAGAAGTTTTTGCTTAGTCCTATGATGACATGCCGGGATTAAGCGAAGACATCGTCCAGCATCGTCTTCCCCTAATCCCAGGTGCCAAGCCCAAAAAGCAAAAACTTCGAAAATTAAAACCAGAATGGGAATTGAAAGTTCATGATGAGGTCAAAAGGCTATTAGATGTGGGCTTCATTCAAGTGGTTGAATATCCAGAATGGCTGGCTAACATAGTACCGGTGCCCAAGAAGGACGGAAAAGTCAGAATGTGCGTGGATTTCAGAGATTTGAACAAGGCGAGTCCCAAGGATGACTTTCCTTTGCCGAACATTGATCTCCTGGTGGATAATACAGCTGGTCATGCTTTGTTATCCTTTATGGATGGGTTTTCTGGATATAATCAGATCAAGATGGCCCCTGAGGACATGATAAAAACTGCGTTCACCACTCCATGGGGAACGTATTGCTACAGAGTGATGCCGTTTGGGTTGAAGAATGCAGGGGCAACCTATCAAAGGGCGGCTACCACCTTATTGCATGACATGATTCACAAAGAGGTCGAAGTTTACGTTGATGACATGATTATTAAATCTAAGACTCGACCAGAGCACGCAGTGGTCCTGGGGAAGTTTTTTTTTGAAAGGATCCGGAAGTATAAGCTCCGCTTGAACCCGAGCAAGTGTGTATTCGGGGTTACTTCAGGGAAGTTGTTGGGGTTCATGGTTAGCGAAAGAGGGATCGAGGTAGATCCTCAAAAGATCAAAGCAATCCAAGAGATGGAGCTGCCGATGACCAAAAAGCAGATCCGTGGTTTCCTGGGAAAGGTGCAGTACCTAAGAAGGTTCATAAATCAGTTGACAATGACGTGTGAACCCATCTTCAAGCTGCTGAAGAAAAATTCTTCGAAGAAGTGGAATGATGAGTGTCAGGAAGCATTTGAGAAAGTCAAGCAGTGTCTAACTTTGCCTTCTGTCTTGTCACCAGTTATTCCGGACCAGCCACTGTTGCTGTACCTATCTGTCACTGACACAGCTATGGGTTGCATGTTAGCCCAGCAAGACCCTGAGTCGAAGAAAGAAAAGCCTATCTACTACATCAGCAAGAAGATGCTAGAGTACGAAATGAAATATTCTATCTTGGAAAAGACTTGTCTGGCGCTGGTTTGGGCAACTCAGAGGCTTAGGCATTACCTGTTATCGAACAAGGTTCTCTACTCTCACGGATGGATCCGTTGAAATACTTGTTCGAGAAGCCCGGCCTCACTAGGAGAACATCCAGATGGTTGCTGCTATTGTCTGAATTCGATATTGCCTATGTGACCCAGAAATCAGTTAAAGGGCGTGTGATAGTTGAGCAGTTGGCTGATGCGCCTGTAGATGAGAATGCAGTTCTGACGGCAGATTTTCCTGATGAAGAGATCATGGTTGTAGAAGATGAGGTCCAAAGCACCAGATGGTTGATGTATTTTGATGGTGCTGTGAACAACCGAGGTCAAGGGGTTGGGGCAGTGTTGATATCTCCGAAGAAAGAGTACATCCCCGTATCCATCAAATTGCAGTTCAAGTGTACCAACAATGAGGCCGAATATGAGGCTTGCATTGCGGGTCTCGAAGCAGCCTTGGCTTTGCATATTCAAGATATAGATGTTTTCGGGGATTCAATCTTGATCATTTCTCAGATCAATGGTCAATGGAAAACAAAAGAGGATAGATTGATCCCGTATCACACGTATCTGGATTCTCTGGTCAAGAGATTCAAGAATGTTACATTCACTCATCTGTCGAGGACAAGAAATCATTTCGCGGACGCTTTGGCTACACTAGCCTCAATGTTAGACATCTCTGCATCAATGGAAGTTCAGCCTCTAGCAGTGCGGTTACAATGGGCTCCAGCGCATGTGAACGCTATAGAGATAGCAGCCCGATGTCCAGATGGAAAGCCCTGGTACACTGATATAAAGAATCTCATTTTAAGCCAAGGGCACCCCCCTGAAGCATCAGGAAAAGAGCGGAGGTCTCTCCAGAAGTTGGCGGCTAACTTCATTATCTGCGGCAATGAGCTCTTCAGGAGGTCATTTGATGGAATCTAGCTTCTTTGTGTAGATGAAGATCGAGCAGCTAATCTCATAGAGCAGACGCATGAAGGAGTCTGTGGGCCTCACATGAACGGGAAGATGCTGTCGAGAAAGATCCTGAGACTTGGGTACTACTGGCCAACCATGGAAGCTGACTGCTTTGCATTCGTGAAGAAGTGTCATAAGTGTAAGGTTTATGCCAACCTCATCATGTGCCACCTTCTGAGTTACATTCTCTGACTTCGCCGTGGCCGTTTTCAGTCTGGGGAATCGATATTATTGGAAAGGTGTTTCCGAAATCTTCAAGTGGGCATGAGTACATCCTGGTAGCCATCGATTACTTCACTAAGTGGATCGAAGCCGCATCCTTCGCATCACTGACTTCAGCCTCAGTTGCCAAATTCATTCGAGCGAATATCATCTGCAGATATGGGGTACCGCATGAGCTGATCTCAGACAATGGATCACACTTCAAGAAAGAAGTGGTACACCTATGTGAGGAGTTCAAGATCAAGCATCACAAGTCCTCACCATACAGGCCTCAGACAAATGGAGTCGTCGAAGCCGCAAACAAGAACATCAAGACCATCATCAGCAAGATGACAGAGATGTACAGGGACTGGTCAAATAAGCTACCATACGCTTTATGGGCTTACAGAACGTCGATCAGGGCCTCTACGGGAGCTACGCCATATTCACTAGTGTATGGGATGGAAGCGGTCCTACCAGTTGAGCTGAGAATTCCTTTGTTAAGGGTAATGATGGAAGCTGGTTTGCCAGAATCAGAATGGGCAAGGGCCCGGTATCAGGAGTTGCAGATGATTGATGAGAAGAGGCTCAGAGCTCTGTATCATGTCCAGGGATACCAGCGTCGAATTGAGAAAGCCTTTAACAAGAAGGTGAAGATCAAAGATCTCCAGAAAGGTGACCTCATTTTGAAATCTTACAGGGCACCGGTCCATGATCCCCGAGGGAAGTTCAGACCAAACTGGTCGGGTCCTTACATTGTCGATGAAGTCCTGCCTGGAAAAGCCGTTAGACTCCTTGATCAAAATGGTGAAAAACTAACAGAACCCACAAACCTTGATCAACTTAAAAAGTATTATGCCTAAGACACCAGGAGGCTGTCCTTGGTCGATCTGAGCTTCAAATCCAAAAATCCAAATGAAAAAAAAAAGAAGGGAAAAGTCAAAGACCGTTTGCAAACCCTTTGAGCCAATAAGCAAAATCAAAATTTCTTTGTCACCCTCAAACCAGGGGCATCTTTTATGACTTACGCCGTAAAAGATGCAAAGCCTGAACTACGCCGTGACCTGATCCCTTTCCACAGGGTACGTAGGCAACCTGACAACGTCGGGTTCGGTCAAATCTTTCAAAGCTGTTGAAACGAAAAAAGAAAAAATGAAAAGAAAGCAAATCCTTCAAATCTGTGGAGAAAAGAAAAAAAAAAGGAAGTCAAATCAAAACAATCTCAACCCAGAGACCCCAATGGGCAAACTACGCGGACCTGATCCTCACTCTTTGGAGGTACGTAGGCTATCTGGAAGGGTCCAGATTCGGTCCAGTCAATGCAAACAACCTGATCCAATTCTTTCAAACCCTAACCCACCTAGAAGTCCTCCTGGTGTGATAAGGCAAAGGTTTGTAGGAAAACAAAAAAAATAAAAATAAAAATGATAATGGAGTCTTAGACCTGCTAGACTGTAAACCCGAAAGGGCGGTCTAGGCAAAAGTTAAGGTCATTCACCCGCTAAGCTGAAAACCCGAAAGGGCGGCTTAGGCAGAAATCAGGGTGCAGAGCCTGCTGGATGGAAAACCTGCAAGGGCAGGCAGTCCAGGCAAAAATTAAGGCAAGCGGTCCGCCAGATTGAAAACCCAAAAGGGCAGACTGGTCATGGCAGTGACTTCTCGTGAAGGACTAAATTTCAGAAGCTAGCAAGACTTTCATACCTGTATCGGCATCACTTCCAAGGTCTGAATAGTGCCGGCTCCTTTGATATTCCTCTAAGCTAGGGGTTAAAGCCGAACAATCCAAAGGGTATAATAACCAAGGCTAAATACCAGAAAGAGGCGGAATCACCTGAAAATACGGTATTCAAAGAATTCCTAGAGTGGTAAGCTGTACCATCTTAAAACAATTATCAAATTACGAAGCAGATTCAGTCTTTCCTGAAAGTCAGTCTTGTAACTCGGTTGTGTACTCTCCAAAAGTCCTTTGTCAAGCAGTTGTCAAGGTCGTTCTTTGTCAAGTCAAAGTCATGTGCTCAGTCGAGTCAGCTGTCCCAAAGTGACCTGTTTGGTCCAGTATCCTTTCAAACGCTGGGGTAACAGGTACCAGAAAATGAGGTCGCCTCTCCAGAAGGCGAAATGACCTATACATGGTCTAGAAGTGCGGCGAGCTCTCAGGCTCACTTGAAATTCCTGCAGCAGGCAGGAGGTTGAAGATGTGTCAAGCAGAATCAGTCTGCTTGAAAGTTGAAAACCATTGTAACCTGAAGTTCTGACAGCTGGTAGAAAATTGAAAGTATTTCAGGCAGATTCAGTCTCTTGTACATTTTGAAAGCCTTTTGAGGCCCGGAGCCCTGCTATTGGCATAAAAGTGGTAGACCTTTCATCAAGAGTCAGTCTCTTGTACCTTCAAAATCTTTGTAACCCAAGTTTCATAAAAGAAAGCTTGAATCTGTTTGAGTTTTGTTAAGACTCCTGAACTGGAAGCGAAATTATACTAGGGGCATCTTTTATGTCCTGACGAAAGTCAGACCATAAAAGATACCTAGTATGCATTGATGTTTGAGATATCAGTTTTAACGAATCAGGATTTGAGAAAACTTGAGCGCATTTTTCAAATCAAAATTCCTAATTTGGGAATGATCATGATGCTGTCTAATCATTCCGCTTTGTTCATCTGTCAAGATGCTGTCTTCTCAGATCCCAATTTAGGTTTGATCATGATGCTGTCTAATCATTCCGCTTTGTTCATCTGTCAAGATGTTGTCTTCTCAGATCCCAATTTAGGTGTGATCATGATGCTGTCTAATCATTCCGCTTTGTTCATCTGTCAAGATGCTGTCTTCTCAGATCCCAATTTAGGTCTGATCATGATGCTGTCTAATCATTCCGCTTTGTTCATCTGTCAAGATGCTGTCTTCTCATATCCCAATTTAGGTTTGATCATGATGCTGTCTAATCATTCCGCTTTGTCGATCTGTCAAGATGTTGTCTTCTCAGATCCCAATTTAGGTTTGATCATGATGCTGTCTAATCATTCTACTTTGTTGATCTATCAAGATGCTGTCTTCTCAGATCCTAATTTAGGAATGATCATGATGCTGTCTAATCATTCCGCTTTGTCGGTCTATCAAGATGCTGTCTTCTCAGACCCTGATTTAGGAGTGATCATGATGCTGTCTAATCATTCCGTTGGGTTGATCTGTCAAGATGCTGTCTTCTCAGATCCTAATTTAGGAGTAATCATGATGTTGTCTAATCATTCTATTTTTTTGATCCGTCAAGATGCTGTCTGATGGGGCACAAATACGGCTGCACGAGCAGATATCGCCACGTGTCATCCATGCACGAGCAGAGACCAACCATCATGAAGAAGGGTGTTGGAAAAGGGCAAAGACCACACATTCACGCCACGTGTCGCCCTCTCACCACCCAGGCCTCATCATCACAAATTAGGGAAGGAAATGGCCGCCAAAGCCACGCGCGCCGGCTAGGCAGAGGGACGGCCCAATCCTGCAAAGGAAGTTTTTTTCTCCATAATGATGAAAAGGGCCGCACACCCCCCTTTAAAAGGGGAGGGAAAGGAAGAAGAAAGGAGAACCTTTTTTTTCTTCAGACCCCGGAAAGCCGGGAATTCACCCATCCTCCACCCCGCAATACCGGAAAAAGAGGCGAGGCAACAACAGAGGAGGCCAAGAATCCCATCCTGCCCTCCCTGCTAGTCCCCTCCGACTCACTCATTTATGCACCTAGAAATGTCCCCGCGCACCGGCCCTGGTAACCCTGGTCAAAACCCCCTCCCTTTCTAGCTGTTCTTTATATTGACTGGTCGAAGGATCTGACTTGGGTGTCGAAGTGGTCGTCCGGGACCCACCCCGGACCCCCTGACCCCCTGACCCCCTTTTGTTTGTGATTGCAGACCCCGCGGAGGCCCTCTACCGACCGCGCGATCGCAGACCCGGATCTAGACGCCACCATATTGGCGCCATCCGTGGGACTCGTCGAGTAACTGAACGCCTTATGGCGATGAGAAACCACACCCAACAGCCAGAAACAGGGGTAATAACCAGGAGTCAGGCCCAGCGCGCACAAGCCAGCTCCTCAAGCTCCCAAGAGCGAAACTCACCACCTTCGGACCGACCCCGACCCTCCTCTAGCACGCCGCAGATGGTCCCCACCATGGAGATGTTCAACGAGCTTCGTAACGAACTACTCCAACGTTTGCCTCTCCCGGCTTCGAAAAAGCCCGGGACAACACAGGACCGGACAGAAGTCTACGACGAAGGCAACGAGGAACAGTCAGGGGAACGACATCCCCGGCGAAAGCGAGCACCGACTCGCAGAACGTCGTCCCCATCAACAAATAGCCCCTTGCCCCACGCAGCCGGGGGACATTAGCGAGGCAGCAGGAGACAGGTTACTAACAGCCGCGCCCCCCCTGTCCAAGATGCCCATCTCCGAGAACCGCCCTTGGCTCGGGCAGAAGAAGTTGCAACCTCGGCACAATCGCCCAGCTTGGATCCAATAGCGGACCTATAAAGGCAGATCCGAGAGGTAAAACTAGAAATGAAAAAATCTTACGCCCACGGCATCCTCGATGAGTGGGAAAGGGAAACGGCATCCCCGTTCACCTCAGAGGTCCTAAAGACCCCCGCAGAAGCAGGCATAGACCTCTCCCGCTTCGGTCTATACGATGGGAGCACGGACCCCCTCGAGTTCCTCCAGACTTTCAAGAAAGTAATGACGCTTCGAGGCGCGTCGGATGGATTCATGTGCAGAGCCTTTGCATCCCTACTAAGAAAAACCGCCAACGACTGGTACATGAGATTGGAACCCGACTCCATCGCATCCTTCCACGAATTCGGACGAAAGTTCAGCACAAGGTTCGCCAACAACCACCTCCGCCATGATCCTGCGGACGCCCTCCTGGCCCTCCGCCAAGGTAGAAACGAGACCCTAAGAGACTTCATGTTGAAGTTCAACGCCGAATTGGCCCAACTCTCCAACATGGACGTCCAGATAGCGGTCGCTACACTAAAGCATGCCACCACCGATCCGAATCTTAAGCTGCACCTCACCCTCAAGCCCCCACGGGACCTACAGGAGCTTGAATCAAAGGCTGATAAGTTCGTCCGAGCAGAAGAAGCCTGCGCTCGAGAACAGAATCGGCCCGGCCCCGACGAGAGAAAAAGCGACGGCCGAAGGGCCATAAGGCCACGAACCGATGAAAGACAGACGGGTCGTAACCCTATCCCCGTCTTCGAAAGGCTGGGAACCGCCCCGCTAAAGTTCCCCCTCTCCCACGTTCTATCAGCTATTAGGGATCAGGGTCTCCTGACCCCCCCCCAGGAAAATGGCCACAGATCCAAAGAAGAGGTTTGCCAGGAAATTCTGCGAATTCCACGGGGACCACGGCCACGAAACTGACCACTGCTTCCACCTCCGCCTCCAGCTGGAAAGACTGGCCGAAGAAGGACACCTAAACCAGTACCTCAGGAGTCCTGACAAAAGCCCATGCGAGGCTCAGCGCCCGCTCGACGAGCCCAGAGGTAGGCACCGGTTTCCGAACCGCCACCGGTCCACAAGCCGACACCGATCCCCCAGTAGGCATCACCCTCGAAGCCGACGTCGATCCCGCAGCAGACACGAAACGAGCCGCCACCAGCGCCCCCGAACAGCCACAGGCTCGCGAGCAACCGCCTACCATCATAGGAAAAATCAATATCATCGCAGGCGGACCCGCAGCGGGAGGGCCGACAACAGCCGGTCGGCGGGCATACGCGGAACGGGTATTCTCCATGGACATACCTTCCAAGAAGGCCTGAACAAATCCGCCCCATGAAAACCAGATCATCACTTTTTCCAACAAAGACCTCGACGGGCTACAAGTCCCGCATGACGATGCACTGGTCATCAGGCTAGTCGTCGCCAACTTCGATATATGAAAAATCTTGGTGGACACAGGAAGCTCCGTCAATGTGCTACACCTCGGAACTTTCGAAGAAATGAAACTGGGCAGGGAAAGGCTGGGACCCGCGGAATACTCCATCTACGGTTTCTCCGGGGCATCCGTACGGGTAGACGGCAAGATCGACTTGCCCGTGACTTTCGGGGCGTACCCCTTGCAGAAAACCATCCTGACCACCTTCCTGGTCGTAGACATACCATTCACCTACAGCGCCATCATTGGGCGCCCTGCGCTCAGAGACTTGGGAGCCGTAGTCTCCACCCCCCATCTCAAGATGAAATTCCCCACTCCGGACGGAGTAGGAGAGGTCAAGGGACAGCAAATGATAGCACGCCAGTGCTACGCGGCAAGCCTAAGAGGAACCAACGCCCCAGCCGAAAACTTCACAATCGGCAGTGAAGACCCTCGGCAGCGGGCTCGCGCAATCAAAGGAGAGCCCGCCGAGGAGCTAGACTCCATCTCCCTGACCCAAGATCAGCCGGAGAGACAAGTCCGGGTAAGTTCCATGTTAACAGGCCCTCTGCGAGACCGGATGATCAACTTCCTCAGAATAAACAAAGACATGTTCGCATGGTCCGCCAAGGACATGCCCGGGATACCCAAGGAAATGGTCGTCCACAAGTTGAATGTGAACCCCGCCCTTAAACCCGTCCGGCAGAAAAAGAGGAACTTCGCAGTAGAGCGCCAAACTCACATAAAGGCCGAAATGGAAAAACTGCTACAAGCCGGATTTGTCAGGGAAATCCGGTACCCCGAGTGGCTGTCAAACGTCGTGATGGTCAAGAAAGCTAGCGGAGGATGACGGGCCTGTATAGACTTCACCGACCTCAACCGGGCCTGCCCAAAAGACCCCTATCCCCTTCCGCGCATAGACCAACTCATCGACGCCACCTCCGGACACGAACTCCTCACCTTCTTAGACGCGTTCTCAGGCTACAATCAGATCAAAATGCACGAGCCAGACATCCTGAAAACAGTGTTTATCACCGATCAGGGCGTCTACTGCTACACTGTCATGTCCTTCGGGTTAAAAAACGCAGGTGCCACCTACCAGCGGCTCGTGAATAAGCTATTCCAAACGCAGATTGGAAGGAACGTGGAGGTATATGTCGACAATATGCTGGTAAAAAGCTTGGAAGCCGCCCGACACATCTTCGACCTTCAGGAAACTTTCGACACCCTATGACGAGCTCGAATGAAGCTGAACCTCGAGAAATGCGCCTTTGGGGTACCTTCCGGAAAGTTCTTGGGGTTCATGGTCAGCCAAAGAGGGATCGAGGCCAACCCAGAAAAAATCCAGGCCATCCTAGACATGGAACCCCCGACGACAGCAGTAGAAGTACAGAGGCTCGCAGGGCGAATCACGGCCCTCGGCCGATTCATGCCCAAATCAGCAGAGAAGTGCCAACCCTTCTTCAAACAATTAAAAAACATACGGGAAGTCGAATGGACCCCGGCCTGCCAAGAGGCCTTCGACTCTCTGAAGCAATACCTCCAGACACCGCCCGTACTCGCCAAACCCGAGCCGGGGGAAGAGCTATTTTTATATCTGGCCGTCAGCCCCACGGCAGTAAGCGCGGTGTTGGCCAAACAAAGCGACAAAAAGGAACACCCTGTGTACTACGTGAGCAAGACTCTCCACGGTGCGGAAATCCGATATTCGAACATAGAGAAATTCGCCCTCGCAGTCGTCAGTGCCGCTCGAAAGCTCCACCCCTACTTCCAGGCCCACCCCATAGTCCTCCTAACCGATCAGCCCCTCAGGAAGATTCTCCAGAAACCAGAGACCTCGGGTAGGATGGTAAGTTGGGCCGTCGAGCTGGGCGAGTTCGACATACAAGTCCGCCCAAGGCCGGCTATCAAATCTCAAGCCCTCGCTGACTTCATAGTGGAATTCACGGCCCCGGCCGAAGAGCCAGCAACAATGGAGAGCAGCGAGGGCCTCACTGCGCACACGGTTTGCGACGACAGGATGCAAGACCCCTCGGCACAGAACAGCGAAACCCCTTGGATCCTGCACGTTGATGGCTCCGCCGGCAATAAAGGACACGGAGCGGGAGTGGTCCTCCACGGCCCGGAAGAGTTCACACTGGAATATGCCCTCAAGTTGGATTTCAAAGCCTCCAATAACGAGGCCGAATACGAAGCCTTACTAGCAGGACTAAGTCTAGCCGCAGAGCTCGGCGCAGGCAAGCTGAAAGTCTATAGCGACTCACAGCTTGTCGTTAACCAGGTAAACGGAACATACGAAGCCAAGGGCTCCAGAATGAAAAGATACCTCCACAAGGTAAAGGAAAAACTGCAGGGGATGGGAGAGGTAGAGATCCTCCAGGTGCCACGAGACATGAACAACCGAGCAGATGCATTATCAAGAATGGCCGCCGAAGAAACCCATGACTTCGGCACCGTGCTCACAGAAATCCTGCCCCACCCCAGCATCGACGAGATGCAAGTTCTGGAGATTCCACCGGGGCCAAGCTGGATGGACCCCATCGTACAATACCTGAAAAACGGTATACTACTCGCAGATAAGCTGGAAGCCCGGCGCCTAACCGCAAGAGCTGCCCATTACGTGGTCCACGGGCACAGGCTCTACAAACGGTCATACACATGGCCGTACCTCCGGTGCCTGGTGCCCTCCGAATCAGACTACGCGCTACGAGAAGTACATGAAGGGATCTGCGGAGACCATGGAGGTGGCAGGACCCTAGCCCAGAAAATCGTAAGGCACGGCTACTTCTGGCCCACGGTCCTTAGGGACTCCAAGGAATTCGTCAAAAAATGCAGCCCATGCCAAAGGTACGCAACAACCCCCCACCAACCGGCTACACCGTACACCGCGATAGCAGGACCCCTGCCATTCGCCATGTGGGGCATGGATCTACTCGGACCATTCCCCAAGGCCCCCGGGGGGCATACGATGTTATACGTCGCCATCGACTACTTCACCAAATGGGTTGAGGTCAAAGCCGTGGTGAAACCCAATTCCAAAGCAACGGAGAAGTTCTTCTATCACGACGTCGTTTGCCGTTTCGGCATTCCAAAGACCCTTGTAACAGACAACGGCCCCCAGTTCGCAAGTGCCGAATTTGGCAGATTCTGTGATAGCCTAAGCATCGAACACCGTTTCGCCTCCGTAGCACACCCGCAGGCCAACGGGCAGGTCGAGGTAACCAACAGGATTTTGCTACAAAGTCTCAAGAAGAGATTGGGAGAAGCCGGAAAAAACTGGCTGGACGCACTCCCTAGCGTCCTCTGGGCCTATCGAACAACACCACGGACCGCAACTGGAGAATCCCCTTTTAGCTTAACCTTTGGGACCGAAGCGGTCATTCCGCTAGAAATTGGCCTCCCCAGCTTCCGCACCGCGAATTACGACGACCAGGGAAATTCCGAACTCCTCCGGAACAACCTCAATCTCGTGCTCGAGAAAAGAGAGCAAGCCCTCCTCCGAACCGCCTCCTACCAGCAAAAGGTGGCACGATACTACAATGCCCGGGTAAAAAAGCGTTCGGTAAAGCCCGGAGATCTGGTGCTACGGCGTGCAGAGGTATCAGACCCCCGCAACACGGGTAAGCTCGCACCCAAATGGGAAGGACCGTACAAAGTCGTTCGAGCACTTCGACCCGGGGCCTACCAACTAGAACGCCTCGATGGGACCCCGGTCCCCCGCAGTTGGAGCATGGACAACCTCCGAAAGTTCTATCAGTAAAACGACAGGGTAAGTTCCGTGCCTTTCTTTTAAAAATATGACAAGTGTTTTGGTTTCCTTTTTGTGTTCTAGAAGCAAAGATGTATTCTTGTCAACAAATTAATGGAAAAGCACTTCTACAAAAGCAGCGTACATCTCCACTTTCCGGCCCACGATAAGTGAGGGACCCGAAAGAAAACAGGGAGTGAGACAGAGGTAACATCGGGGCCGATCCCCCCGAGAATACCCTAAAACGCTCCCCATGAAAAAAAAAGACCTCCCCTTTAAGGGCAGGCGGGACCCATTAACCCCGAACTGATCATTCGAGGGGAAGATAGTCCTCCCATAAAACAGACGCCCTACGGGGTGCACTAAGAATACTCTCACCAACACAATTCGCAAAGGCCTGAGGACCTCGAAAACCTCGCGGCACCTCCTGTATATGCAGAGATGTCAATACGGTTACACAACAAACAACAAAAATAGGTAGTTCAAAAGTTATTACAGACCAAATAACCAGGAACATTGAAAGAAAAGAGCAAGCCCCCCGAGGCATTCACAACATCACTGGGCCCCCCTCGGAAGTCTCGGCAACTACGCAATCCACCGGGGCGGCCACCTCCTCTCCTACCGGCTCTGCCACCTCCGCCGGTGCCGGCAAAGGATCGACCTCAGACTCATGCATCAGCTTATCGAGAGGGAAGGATGGATCCACCTCTTGAACGCACCGCCGGCATTCAGCAAACGCATCAATCTCAATATCCACGCTGAATGCAGCCGCAGCCTTAAAAAACTCCGCAGAGTCGCGCCATTCCTCCCGTGCCTTCGCCAATTCCCGGGCATGAGTTCGCCGGGCCAGCGCCAACTTGTCCGACGCACGACTCCTCCCCTCCACAGTTACCCGGAGATCTTCCCGGAGTTGAGCAACAGTGTCATCAAAGGTCGCTCTCTCCGCCCAGGCTCTGCCCAATTCCTCGCGTAACTGCCGGTTCAGCTCCCCCGCAGCACTTATCTCAGCCTCATCCTCAAGAAGGCACTGCACCATCCTCCTGGCATAACTTTGGGACTGCAAAAGGCAAGTTATCAGGAAAATTCCAACATGCAATCTCGAAGACAGCGAGGAGAGAAAATACCATCAACCCATTACTTACGCAGGAAGTTGATTGAAAATACTGAGCCCCCAGGGCCCTACGATCATAGCCCTTCAGCTCAGCCTCGTCACAAGGAAGGGCAGTTGTCACCCCTAGCTCCACCCCAACCCGGGGATTCGCAAGAACGCTGTCCTCAACACCTATCCTCCAGCCAGGCTTAAACAGTTCCCCTCGCATCTGGAAACTTTGCGGGGGAAGCTCCGCCCGCTCCAGAAGAAGCTTTGTCATTACCGCCCCTTCCATCCGACTTGGCACGTCCTCCGTAAAGATTGAAGGACGCGCCATGCGGCTGGCGACCCTCCTGGCAGGATGCTCAGACCCCGGGGGTGAGGAACTAACCGGCCCCTTCTCTCCAACCGCTCGACCAGAGGGGCTGGAAGGCATAGATGTTGCGAGCCTCGCTTGCGACCGACCCAGCCTGGCCGCGGCCATAAAGTCAGAAGGAATTTTCTTCTGACTCGACAAGCCCGTTGTCACCGCCGCAACCTCCTTCCCCTTACCAACGTCACCAGAAGAAGACATCTCTCCTGTCGCAAACAAGAGAATAACAATCGCTCAAAACAAAGGAAAACCAAAAAAAAAAAAAAAAACAAAGAGAGAGGAAGAGGAGAGGGGCTCACCACGATAGCTGGCTGAACTCTCCCCCGTTCCCTCGCCCGTACAACGGACCCTCCTCTCCACAGCTCCCACCAAGCCAAACCTCTTCAGGCTCCTCTCCCATCTAAACTCGGAGACGTCAATAGCCTCCCCAGAAGCGAGCTTCCCCAAGTCAAACTTGCTATAGTCAGACTCGTCGGGAAGGGACTTCCTCCGCCACTCAACAGAGCGCCTCCAAGAACGAGGAAAATCCCAGCCAGCGTCCGATGGAGGGGTAACAAACACATACTCCTCCTTCCACTTCTTGATGGACAAAGGCAAGTTCGCTGCAATCTTCACCTGAGGACGCTGGGTCAGATAAAGCCAGTTGTCCTCCCCCTTCACCAACGGACTAAGGGCCACGCAGGCCCGGAGCAGCGGAAGGGTGGGCTGAACCTTATGAAGACCCGCCTTGGCCACAAAGGCCAGGAGTGTGCGCCAACTATTAGGCGCCAGTTGGGAAGGAGCCACCTGGTAGAACTCGAGGGCCTCTATTATAATGTCCAAGAGCGGAAACCTAACCCCCGCCCGGAAAGCTTCCACGTAGAAAGCTACCTCTTCCTCCGTGGTACCCCCACACACCCCTTCTACAAAGGAGGGGACTCTAATCCCATAATCGTCGGGGATATGGAACTCCCTCCTAATTTTCTCCGCCGCCCCTTTTTCTAAAGTATTCCTGAAACACGCCACCCGGCCGGGACGAATAACAGCGCCAGGCCGAATGTCCCCAATCTCCGCCCCACGAGCATAAGAAACTCGAGCCGAAGATTCCGAAGTAGCAGCCCTCACCGACGACCCGGAGGTCCCGGAACTATCCCTCAACTCCGTCGGCTGCCGCACATCCTCAGCGACGCCGCTCCCACCCTCTACAGACAACCGCCTCCTCTTTCTCACCGGAGCCCTCTCCACCACCTCTACCGACGCGGAAGAGGGGCTCTGAGGCACAGTCGCAACAGACATCTTAAGCTATGAAACAAAGACACAGAACTCACCGAGCGAAGCGTGGACGACAAACAACACGTAGAAGAATCGCCGCGGAGAAAAATCCGTTCTAATCGAGGAAGACGAAGGAATAAAGTAAAAAATGAAATCCCCAAAAAGGCTTTAAAAAGGGCTAGGGTTTTGACACCTGTCGTTCGAACTCCCGCCCTTTCTAAGTCGATGGGACGCGCACACGTGGCGCCGATTGAGAAACCCAAGGCAACCGCCATGAGTCGAAGCGCCATACGGAAAGGACGTCTCTACCCCTACCCACGACATAACTTCCCCAGCAAGCCATCCACACACCTCCACTAGATGGACAAAACTGCGTTCGTAAAGAAAGGGCTCGGACCCCGTCACAAGGGCCCGACATACCCTTCCACAAGATGAAAAAAGGTACAACTAGATATCCCATACAAAATACCACCGGGCCAAATATATCGAACGCAGCGACAAGGGCTCAGAAATGAGCAAGAAAGCAAGCATGCAAAAGAAAAGCAAACACGAAAGGAGAAAACACACATCAGAAACAGGAAAAAGAAAGGCGCCATTCATAAACCACTTCCTCCTGGCCCAAAGGCCTACAAAAAGGGAAGTAAGGACAATAGGCACGCAGGACCGAAGCCCCCAAGATCCCTAAGACAAAAAAAAGGGAGAAAGCGCAAAGACAAGAGGCTTCCTCCAAAAATCCCGAACTCCCACCGCAATCAGCTCAGAGGGACTGGCCGCTGAAAGAGTTCTCCGCATCAGAAATCTCCCTATCACTCTATTCCCCGTCCGAAGAGCTTCCCCAACGCCGATTCCCAGCCAAACGGGCCTGGTCATTTAACCAACGCACCCGGTTCCTCAGCAGATCGTTCTTCGCGCGCAACGTAACAATCTCCCGATCCATGTCCCTCATCCGGCTAAAAACCTCCATTCCCCTACGATGGACACACGAAAAGAAGGAACGGTTGCGGTGAATAAACGCTTCATGAGACTCCCTCTCGTGCAGGGAAGGAGGATGATCCACGTCCCCCTCTGGAACCCCTCGCTGAGGCCCCAACCCGCCAGAATTTGCCTCGGGGTTATTCGGACGACTCCCGTCGCGATCAGACCTGTGATCGCCGCCCGCAAAAGGACCCTGGAAAGGCGACGACATCTCGGACAAAGCCTGAAGAAAGTGTAAGCCCAAGGGTCTACTCTCCTATCTTGTTTTGATGATTCTAAACATAATTGATTGTGTTTTTGAATACTAATCAATTTGCTTTGAAGTGTTGTGTTTAAGATAGGATTGATCATTGAAGAAACCAACACACAACATGGTCATGCTTGGAGATATCCCATACAAGAGTCAAAGGAGCTAAGTGAAGCTCACCTCATCTCTCAAGCAAAGCATACACAAGATGGAAGATCAATTGAAGACCAAGACTAAAGAGAAGTTGAAGATTGCATAGGTATCATTGTACATCCTTTCTCTTTAGATTTCCAAGTCAAGGCAAAGTGTTTTCAACTTGTTTTTCAAAGAACACTTAAGAACTTAAAATGCATTAGTGAATGGTTATGTGGTGGACCAACATGTTGGGACCCTCATAAACATTCCAAAATAACCATAGGAGTTGAGTTCCAAAAGCTAAAAATCAAATTTGCAATAAAAATCAAAAACTGCGGATTTTTAGGCTTCTCGGAACTCCGAGAATTTTTCTCGGAGCTCCGAGCTCGGAACTCCGAGAGTTCCCTCGGAACTCCGAGAAAAGGTCCAGTAGCATCTGGACACTTTCTCGGAACTCCGAGACAATTTCTCGGAACTCCGAGAAATGGTCCAGTAGAAATTTTATTTCTTCTGGCCGTTGTCTCGGAACTCCGAGAATATTTCTCGGAACTCCGAGAATGGTTCTCGGAACTCCGAGAACCTCGCGACAGACTAAAAAATAGCCGTTGGGATTCAAATTAATTGTTGGTTTTTGATATGTCCACCCCCAAACGGTCATATTCTTTGGTGTGGTTATATATACAACATGTAGAGAAGTTTTTCACTCTCTCTTGATCTTTGAAAAACATCCTTAAGCATCAAAAACATTTGCAATCCATTTTAGCTTGAGATTTTGTTTTTCATCCCAAACTTGCCTTTCACTTGTGAATCTTTTGAGTTTGGATATAGTAGTGCTTTCACTTGCAAATCACCATCTTTGAAGAGCAATCAAGGGTCTACAAAGAGCATCAAGCTTTCAAGAAGAAGCCAAGCTATTCTCTTTCAAATCTAGTGTAGGTGGCTAGGGCATTCCCTTTTTAATTCCCTAGAGAGCAACCGCTTAGAACTCGGCGGAGAAGGAGAGTCTTTGTAAAGGTGTAAGGGCATCCTTGTTTAATATCCCTTGGATTTGTAACCGCCTCGGAGCCGGGCATCGTGGAGGTCTCCTATAGTGGAATCCCTCAAGTGCGACCTTGAGTAGAGTGGAGTAGGCCGTTGGCCGAACCACTATATATCGGTGTGTCAATTTCTCACTCTTGCATTTCCATTATTGTTTTGGTTTGGCATTTCACTTTGTTCTTTCAATTATATTTGCACTAACCAAATATTTATTTAAGTGAAGAAAAATTCCAATTAGGGTTTATAGATAATTTTCAAAAGGCCTAATATTGAGTTAAATTCAATTCACCCCCCCTCTTGAGTATTTCAATTGGTATCAGAGCCTCGTCTCTATTTTTTTGAAAACCCTAACCGGTTTAGAGTAAAGATTCAAAAATGGCAAACTACCCTCAACATCATGAAGGTTATTCAAACACTAGGCCACCCTATTTTGATGGTACAAATTATGGTTTTTGGAAAACTAAAATGAAAATCTTTTTGACTCAAGACTATCAAATGTGGAGAGCAATTAATAATGAATATATCCTACCCACAAGAAATTTAAATGATTGGACCGAAGCCGAACAACAAGCTTCGAATTATAATGCCAAAGCCATGAATTCTCTCATTTGTGCTCTATCTCCCGGAGAATTCAATAGAGTATCAAATTTGAATTCGGCTAAGGAAATTTGGGACACTCTAGAAGTCACCCATGAAGGAACCAATCAAGTTAAAGAATCTAAAATGAACCATCTTTTTCGGCAATACGAACTTTTTCAAATGACACCCGATGAAACAATTGCCGACATGTACACTAGATTCACCAATCTTGTAAATGAATTAAGGGGACTTGGAAAACAATTTTCCAATAGAGATTTAGTAACTAAAATTCTTAGGTCCCTACCTTTGTCTTGGGAATCCAAAACCTCCGCAATCACCGAAGCCAAGGACATGAACACTTTGAACCTAGATGAACTTATAGGGTCCTTGATCACACATGAAATGATTTTCAAAACAAAAGCACCCGAAATCGAAACTAAAATCGAAAAAGGAAAAGGAATTGCTTTTGCTTGTAATGTAGGTGAGAGTGAAGATGCAAAGGAAGACATCGAGGATGAAGTAGCTCTCCTAACAAGAAGGATCAAGTTCTTGCAAAGAAACATGGGAGGCATGAGAAATAGAAGGACCAATCCTCCATTCAAGAAGAAAGAAGAAGTTGGTGATGGATCTTCTCAACCCCGATGTTACGGTTGCAAGAAGCTTGGACACATTCGCCCGGATTGTCCACTCAACAATGAACCTACTTCAAACAACCGCTTCAAGAGAAGAGAAGGCAAGAAAGGAATGTCCGCCACATGGGATGAGGAGATTGAAAGCGAAGGCGAACAAAATGATGGGGAAGATTGCCTATTAGCAAGAAATGTGTGCTTCATGGCCTCAACAAACGACAACAATGAGGTAAACACTTTAAATGATGTCATTATCTTACAAGAAGTTTTAGATTCCTTACAAAGTGCAAATGATGAACTTGAAATTCAATTTGATAAAATTGCATCACTTGAAAATTCTCTTGCTAACATGACAAAAGAATTTGGTTGGTTAAAAAGGGATCATGAATTCTTAGATGATGAAAATGAAAAATGCAAAGTAGAGATTCATGAGCTAAATGCTACCATTAAGACTTTGAATGAAAATCGACAAAATCTTTCTATTGAAAATAACAAACTAAAGCATGAAAACGGTAAACTATCTTTTGAATATGATGAACTCAAGAAACTCTTTGAAAAATTTGAAAATAGTTCATTAAAATTGGATAAACTTGTAAATCTTCAAAGAATGTCAAGTGACAAAAGTGGACTTGGACATAGATGGAATACCACAATATCTAACTATAAAAACAAACTTGAAAAGACTTCCTCTAGTAGTACCAAAATTTGCTTTTATTGTGGATTGTTAGGTCATTATAAAGTTGCTTGCTTGCATGCTAAACAAGATAAGATCAAATTGAACTCTAAAGTGAAAACAAATGAACATAGCAAGATTAGGAAGATTTGGGTACCTAAGGAATCTCACTTGCCTATTCCTATGTAGGTATGCCTTAAAAGCCACAACAAGAGGAACACATGGTACCTTGATAGTGGATGCTCTAGACACATGACCGGAGATCTCACTCAATTCGCATCCCTATCACTCAAGGATGGTGGAGAAGTCACCTTTGGAGATGACAAGAAAGGAAAAGTCAAAGGTGAAGGCACCATAGGTAACTCTACCTCTCCCATACATGATGTACTCTTTGTTGATGGCTTGTCCCATAATCTTATTAGCATTAGTCAATTATGTGATAATGGTTTTGAAGTTGTCTTCAATCCCGACAAATGCATTGTTAAAAATAAGATAAATGGAGAAGTAAAATTCATAGGGTCTAGAGACAATAACATTTATACAATTGGACTAGATGATCTTAGACTCCAAAAAGTGACTTGTCTAAATGCCATTAGTGAGGATTCTTGGCTATGGCATAGGAGGTTGGGTCATGCCGGAATGGATCTCATTTCGACCCTCTCCTCAAAAGAAAGTGTTAGAGGATTGCCTAAGTTCAAATTCATCAAGGATCACATTTGTAGAACTTGTCAATTAGGAAAACAATTGAAAAGCTCTTTTGCACCTAAAAATATGATTTCAACTTCCTACCCTTTGGAGCTACTTCATATGGATCTTTTTGGACCAATGAAGACTAGTAGCCTAGGTGGAAAGAGGTACGTGTTTGTAGTTGTTGATGACTACTCACGATTCACATGGGTCATATTTCTAGGACATAAAGATGAAACTTATGAAAACTTCCTAACATTATGCAATCAAATTCAAAATGAAAAAGGTGTTGCCATCTCCCACATTAGAAGTGATCATGGAACGGAATTTGAAAATGTACACTTTGACACTTACTGTAATGAACATGGCATTAAACATAATTTTTCCGCACCTAGAACACCTCAACAAAATGGAGTAGTAGAAAGAAAGAATCGAACTCTCCAAGAAATGGCTAGAACAATGTTGCATGAAAATGATCTCCCTAGATATTTTTGGGCGGAAGCGGTTAGCACCGCTTGCTATATCATAAACAGGGTATACTTAAGGCCAATCTCTAAGAAAACACCTTATGAGCTTTGGAAAAACTTGAAACCAAATATAAGCTATTTTAGAGTGTTTGGATGTAAATGCTTCATTTTGAACATTAGAGATAATTTACATAAATTTGATAAGAAGTCGGATGATGGAATATTCTTAGGGTATTCTTCTCATAGCAAAGCATATAGAGTATTTAATAGGAGAACCCTAGTAGTAGAAGAATCCATGCATGTGACATTTGATGAAAGAGAGCCAACACCTCAAGAAATGCCACATGATGAGGATGAACCCGTTGAACATCTTTTTCCAAAATTGAGTGCTCCTCCTCATGCATCTACTAGTCATACACCACCTAGTGAGGAAGTAGAAAATGAAGATGATGCCTCATTACCTAGGGATAGGAGAACATTGGTAGATCATCCTGAATCCCAAATCTTAGGTGATGCCACATTGCCAGTAAGAACTAGATCATACTATCGTAGTGTGAGTAACAATCTGGCGTTCCTATCCGAATTAGAACCAAAATCCATCAAGGAAGCTGAAAAGGATGAATATTGGTTGATGGCTGTGCAAGAAGAGCTAAGTCAATTCGAAAGGAACAAAGTGTGGAGGCTAGTACCTAGACCTAGTGATCATCCAGTCATTGGCACGAGATGGGTGTATAGAAATAAATTGGATGAAAATGGAATTATCACTAGGAATAAAGCTAGGCTTGTAGCCCAAGGGTACAATCAGGAGGAAGGGATAGATTATGATGAGACATTTGCTCCTGTTGCCCGTATGGAGGCTATTAGGATACTTTTGGCATATGCATCTCATAAAGGATTTAAACTATATCAAATGGATGTCAAAAGTGCCTTCCTAAATGGCTATATCCAAGAGGAAGTGTATGTTGAGCAACCTCCAGGTTTTGAAGACTTCAAACATCCAAATCATGTCTTCAGGCTTGATAAAGCTTTATATGGATTAAAGCAAGCTCCTAGAGCTTGGTATGAGAGGCTTTGCACTTTCTTAGTTGAAAAGGTATTCGAGATGGGAAAGGTGGATAAAACCTTATTTATCAAAAGAGAAAATCATGATATCCTCCTTGTCCAAATCTATGTGGATGATACCATCTGTGGCTCAACTAATCAAAAATTGTGTGATGAATTTGCAACCTTAATGAAAAATGAATTTGAAATGAGCATGATGGGAGAGTTAACCTACTTCTTAGGACTCCAAATTAAACAATACAAAAATGGAATATTTTTAAATCAAGAAAAATATACAAAGGAGTTATTAAAGAAGTATGGCATGGATAGCAGTAAGACATCAAGAATTCCCATGAGTACTACTGCTAAGCTAGAAAAAGATGAATTTGGCAAATCTGTGGATCAGAAATTGTATAGGGGTATGATAGGTAGTTTGCTCTATTTGACAGCCAGCAGACCAGACATTATGTTTACTGTCTGTCTCTGTGCTCGATTTCAATCGGATCCTAAAGAATCTCACCTATCGGCAGTTAAGAAGATCTTCAAGTACTTAAAAGGAACCCAAAGTCTAGGACTGTGGTATGAAAGATCATCTTCCTTCACTCTCATCGGATATTCAGATGCAGACTTTGCTGGATGTAGAGTAGATAGGAAAAGCACTAGTGGGACTTGCCAATTCTTGGGTAAATCACTTGTTTCATGGTTTAGCAAGAAGCAAAATTCAGTAGCTCTGTCCACAACAGAAGCAGAATATGTGGCAGCTGGAGCTTGCTGTGCTCAAGTCCTATGGATGAAAAGCACATTGATGGACTATGCAATCAAAATGGATAATATTCTCATCCAATGTGACAATACTAGTGCTATAAGCTTAACAAAGAACCCCATACAACACTCAAGAACAAAACACATTGAGATTAGGCACCACTTCATCAGAGATCACTCACAAAAAGGGGATATTTGCTTAAAATATATCAACACTGAAGAACAATTAGCGGATATCTTTACAAAACCCCTTAGTGATGATAGAATTTGCTATATCCGAAGTGCCTTAAACATATGGAGTGCGGATCAAATCAAAGAAATTGCCAAATAAATACTTTGTGCCTTTAACCAGCTTATCTATATAGTAGTTATATATATAATCTTTGTTTGGTAGTATCTGCATGAATGAGATGTCAAATTTTTAATCTTAAAAATCACTCAATTGATATTCTTAGCCTTCTTAGTTTTTCTAAGTTGGAGAGGTATCTTCACTTTAATTAAAATACCTAACATCTTGACATATGTCAACATCTCGATCATGAACAGGTATATGTGCATTACTTGGTTATATAATTTTATACCATAAGCATTGATTCAGGGGGAGTTATCCACTCCTATTTTTTTTACACCCTTTCTGTCGATGACAAAAGGGGGAGAAGTTTGAAATTGATTATCTATTCAATTGACTATATGCACCACTTGCTTATAACTTGTATCATTTATATGTGTGCATATATTGAGGGGGAGTTCTAGTATTCACTTGCCTACTATGTCACTCCACACACACCTCATAATCAATTTTGTTTGTCATCATCAAAAAGGGGGAGATTGTAAGCCCAAGGGTCTACTCTCCTATCTTGTTTTGATGATTCTAAACATAATTGATTGTGTTTTTGAATACTAATCAATTTGCTTTGAAGTGTTGTGTTTAAGATAGGATTGATCATTGAAGAAACCAACACACAACATGGTCATGCTTGGAGATATCCCATACAAGAGTCAAAGGAGCTAAGTGAAGCTCACCTCATCTCTCAAGCAAAGCATACACAAGATGGAAGATCAATTGAAGACCAAGACTAAAGAGAAGTTGAAGATTGCATAGGTATCATTGTACATCCTTTCTCTTTAGATTTCCAAGTCAAGGCAAAGTGTTTTCAACTTGTTTTTCAAAGAACACTTAAGAACTTAAAATGCATTAGTGAATGGTTATGTGGTGGACCAACATGTTGGGACCCTCATAAACATTCCAAAATAACCATAGGAGTTGAGTTCCAAAAGCTAAAAATCAAATTTGCAATAAAAATCAAAAACTGCGGATTTTTAGGCTTCTCGGAACTCCGAGAATTTTTCTCGGAGCTCCGAGCTCGGAACTCCGAGAGTTCCCTCGGAACTCCGAGAAAAGGTCCAGTAGCATCTGGACACTTTCTCGGAACTCCGAGAAATGGTCCAGTAGAAATTTTATTTCTTCTGGCCGTTGTCTCGGAACTCCGAGAATATTTCTCGGAACTCCGAGAATTCTCGGAACTCCGAGAATGGTTCTCGGAACTCCGAGAACCTCGCGACAGACTAAAAAATAGCCGTTGGGATTCAAATTAATTGTTGGTTTTTGATATGTCCACCCCCAAACGGTCATATTCTTTGGTGTGGTTATATATACAACATGTAGAGAAGTTTTTCACTCTCTCTTGATCTTTGAAAAACATCCTTAAGCATCAAAAACATTTGCAATCCATTTTAGCTTGAGATTTTGTTTTTCATCCCAAACTTGCCTTTCACTTGTGAATCTTTTGAGTTTGGATATAGTAGTGCTTTCACTTGCAAATCACCATCTTTGAAGAGCAATCAAGGGTCTACAAAGAGCATCAAGCTTTCAAGAAGAAGCCAAGCTATTCTCTTTCAAATCTAGTGTAGGTGGCTAGGGCATTCCCTTTTTAATTCCCTAGAGAGCAACCGCTTAGAACTCGGCGGAGAAGGAGAGTCTTTGTAAAGGTGTAAGGGCATCCTTGTTTAATATCCCTTGGATTTGTAACCGCCTCGGAGCCGGGCATCGTGGAGGTCTCCTATAGTGGAATCCCTCAAGTGCGACCTTGAGTAGAGTGGAGTAGGCCGTTGGCCGAACCACTATATATCGGTGTGTCAATTTCTCACTCTTGCATTTCCATTATTGTTTTGGTTTGGCATTTCACTTTGTTCTTTCAATTATATTTGCACTAACCAAATATTTATTTAAGTGAAGAAAAATTCCAATTAGGGTTTATAGATAATTTTCAAAAGGCCTAATATTGAGTTAAATTCAATTCACCCCCCCTCTTGAGTATTTCAGAAAGGCCGGAAGATATCAAAGAGGCGAACAAGAGACAAAATCCGATATTCCTGACTTCAGGAAAGCTCACCCCTTTATAGAACCCTTATAGGACACCCGGTGTGGAAAAATGAAGCACTTACTACCCGCGTGTCCGTTTCCTACTGAACAACCAAGCGGCGCCTCGGGAAGGAGCCGCCGGACGGAGCAGAATATCCGCTCGCACCCCAATGCTCCCATAAACGCCTTCACCACATTATCCTTTAACTATGCCAACGGGCCCGCTCCCCGAGGCCAATCCATGGATTAAAGGTCACATCACGATAACATGCAAAGACGGCGCTATCACCGGAGCACGCCATGTGTCGCCCCCAGATCTACATAAAGCCTAACCTTCATAAAGGAAGTAGAGGGTAAAGGGCGAAATCACACGAATTCGACACGCCTCGCTATCCCGACCCCACGCAGGTTCGGGCCCCCCCCTGCCGCCAAAAAAAAAAAAAAAACAGAGATAGCGCCCGGAAAGGTCGGAGCATCGCAAATTCTTGCAAACACAGAGATTCTCCATCACAAGCCAACAACAACATTAAGAGATATGGCCCAAATACACATAAGCTACCCATTAACATCCTCCTGGCCCGTAGGCCTACAAAATAAAGAAAAACCAAAAAACAGCACAGGGCACGCAGGCCTCAGAGATCCCCGCCAGAGAAGGATAGACACGCAGGAAAACATAGAAAGCCAAAGCTTAATCGGAGAACGACTCCTCCCCAGAAGAGTTCCCCTCCTCCTCCCAAGAAGTCTCCAGCAAGGGGTCCACCTCATATTCCAACAGCTGCTCGTTGAGAAGATGAACTTTCTTCTGAAGAACCTCGTTTTCCCGCTTCAAGTCCTCGATCTCCCGACCCATCTTCGAAACACGCCCACGCAGTTCCGTTCCATGACGATAGGCTCGAGAGAAAAACGACCACTCCGGGGCAACGCGGGACCTGGACAATCTGTCCTTCCTAGGCAGGGAAGAAAGGCGAAGGGGGGGAAGCCCGACGAAGCGCCCGGGCCCCCCTTAGCCTTCTTCCGACGAGCCACGAGATCCTCCCCCGGATCGGAGGACAAGTCAGGGTCGCTCGACGACTCCTGGAGGAAGCAGGTCTTGCCCCTAACCCGTGAAGAAGAGCCAGACATGTTACTGGAAAATATACAAAAAAAAACCCCTACCGCAAAGGAAAGAAGAAGAGCGACGAAGAGCCACAAAAAGACACCGGGGTAATTCCCCTCTTTTAAACTCGGAAAAGAAATCCTGGTGTCTCGAGACAACGCAGCCTCCCTAACGACGCTGCCGCTTCCCAAGGACAGCCGCCAGATAAAACGGCACGTCTCCTCGCACCCCGGTGCCCTCGTAACTATCCTCATCGTGACTTACCTCGAACATAACGTTACTCCCTTGGCCCATTCAATGGACCAAAGGAGTAAGGGGGAGTTATGATGGGGCACAAATACGGCTGCACGAGCAGATATCGCCATGTGTCATCCATGCACGAGCAGAGACCAACCATCATGAAGAAGGGTGTTGGAAAAGGGCAAAGACCACACATTCACGCCACGTGTCGCCCTCTCACCACCCAGGCCTCATCATCACAAATTAGGGAAGGAAATGGCCGCCAAAGCCATGCGCGCCGGCGAGGCAGAGGGACGGCCCAATCCTGCAAAGGAAGTTTTTTTCTCCATAATGATGAAAAGGGCCGCACACCCCCCTTTAAAAGGGGAGGGAAAGGAAGAAGAAAGGAGAACCTTTTTTTCCTTCAGACCCCGGAAAGCCGGGAATTCACCCATCCTCCACCCCGCAGTACCGGAAAAAGAGGCGAGGCAACAACAGAGGAGGCCAGGAATCCCATCCTGCCCTCCCTGCTAGTCCCCTCCGACTCACTCATTTATGCACCTAGAAATGTCCCCGCGCACCGGCCCTGGTAACCCTGGTCAAAACCCCCTCCCTTTCTAGCTGTTCTTTATATTGACTGGTCGAAGAATCTGACTTGGGTGTCGAAGTGGTCGTCCGGGACCCACCCCAGACCCCCTGACCCCCTTTTGTTTGTGATTGCAGACCCCGCGGAGGCCCTCTACCGACCGCGCGATCGCAGACCCGGATCCAGACGCCACCACTGTCTTCTCAGATCCTATTCTGCAGTTTGCAAGAATCTGTCTCGTCAATCCATCTTATCATTCCTTCTCGATGAGAGTCTGTCTCGTCGCCCCCTTGCATCCCTTCCGGTTGAAACCTTGGGCCAGTCAAAATGTGTTGTCTGTTCGGCTTTAGCTTTCGTGCGATAAGCACACTCTGCCAAAGAGGGGCATCTGTAGACACCCCATTTTGACCGGACCCTAAAGTCCCCCAAAATCGAATAAAATTCCCAAATTCCGAGTCCCAGGATGTCCCGAAATTAATTCCTGAAGGACTGGGCTCAAAGTGAGAAGAAGGCTTGAGTTAGGATCTGTTGGAGAAGAACAGAATTGGATCAAATTAGAGGGTTAGGATCTGTTGGAGAAGAACAGAATTTTTGCCCCATTTTCCACCTAAGGCCCCCCCTGGTAGTATAAAGGGAATAGTCGAAATACACTATGTGGTGGCTGTCCGTGGAGGATTGGGGGGGGGGAGAAAATGTTCATTTCCCCCTATTTGTGTCGAGATAGGGTTTCTCGAAGAGGAGAAGCCTCGTTTTTGCAAAGAAAACCAAGAGAGAGAGAGAGAGAGAGCCCATCCTCCGGGCCTCCTCCAACCTCCGGCCAAGCCGCGTCCATCTCGCTCGACCTACACGATACCCTAACCACCCCCATCTCTGCAACCGGCCAACCCCACCTTCGGCCGGCCAACCCCACCTTCTCCGGCCGTGCCTCCCACTTCCTCCTCCACAAAGCCACCACCTCCATTAAACTCTCTCTCAACCTCTATCACCACGATCTTCAGCCTCCACTACATCAAACCCATTCCACAGCCGCCCGCCACCGTCAGCCACCAAGCTTCTCCACCGCCACCCCCTCTGTCACCCAAAACCCATAAAAAGAAAAAGAAAAAGGAAGAAGAAGAAGAAGCTCCACCTCTCCTTCTCCGGCCGTGCCTCCCCCTTTCGGCAGCCACCAGCCACCACCACAACCCCCCCATTTCTTCTCCTCCACCACCATTGGCACCGCCACCATTTCTTATTTTATTTTTATTTAAAAAAAAAAAAAACCTCCAATCCCAAAAAAATCCACCACCGTAACCACCTCCATCTCATCCACCAACCCACATCAAGCCACCACAACCCACATCAACCCACCTCCTCCACCTAGATCCTCCACCCACATCCCTTGTTTTTTTTTACCATTTTCTTTTCTATTTCCGTGAAACCCCATTTCATTTCATCAAAACCCATTTCGTTTTTTCTATTCCCCACCACCACAGCCACCGTACCACCCCCACTAAAACCCATCATTCCCGCCATTTCCGAGCACCTCCACCATTGCAGCCGCCCAAAATCCCCAAATCCACCATCAACCCTCTCTCAGCCAACTTCCTCCATTATAACCCCTTTTAACCACCCTAGCCATCGCTTGTTTCTCTTTTCTTCTTTTTTTCTTTCTTTGGGTTTTATAACTCAACGCAAAGAGATAATCAGATCAAAACCCATTTCACTCTTACCCTCAGGGACCTCATCTGATCTTCATCTTTTTTCCCTATATCGCTTAGACTTTGAAGGAAGAAGAAGAAATCAAAGTGTCTAATCCTCCATCGCCATCTCGCCAAGGTACAACCTCAATTTCAGCGACCTCCGTAACTTCTAGTGGATCCAACCCTCCGGTAATTCCTCTCCAGCTCCGGTAAATCCCTGTTGCTTATATGATTTTCCTGCTCTTTACAATTGAATGATCTATATGCGTTTCAACTTCTGTTGAAGATCTGTCCAGTTCTTGATGCTTAGATTGTTTTCATGATCTTGTGAACCGATATTCTATGATGTTCCAATTTCGTCGAAGCATTTGTCCAATTGTTTTTATGCCCGAGTGAGTTGCCCTATTCTCATGATCTTCGATTCTTAGTTTCATTTCATAATATCAATTATGCTGTCAATTTCTCATGAGCATTCCGCTGATTAGGAAATGGAATTCCTAACCTTGCCTTAAGACCTAGTGTTTGTGTTGATGATGTCAAGTTGAATATGCCTCAGTGTATTTGATTCATTTGTGAGTTAACATATGTAAGTGATATCAAATAGGCTTTGTTCCAATGTGGATATACCATGACTGGTTACCTGTGGCTTGAGGCGTGAGAAGTAATATCGGGTGGGGTGCGTTTTGATCGTATATATAGCTTAACTGGTTTACTCCTTGATGATGCACAAAGAATCATTAGATGCAAAATACTGTCGTGATCATGGCATGGCTGACGTGTAAGCAAGGGGGTAATTTGCAGATGGTTTTGTGTGTGAGATCGTAGATTAAGGAAGCAATGCAAATTTGATTTTTGTGTGTGAGTTACAAATGGTTTTCTAAGAAGTTTGCAAATGGTTTTGTGTGATGGTTGCAAATAATTTTTCTAAAGCACTGTTGAGATTTTCTATGGAGCGTGCATGATTTTATCACTCAAGAAAGCAAGCTTAATTTTGTCGCTTCGCTTCTCTTTAGTCATAGCTCCTTTATAACATGCAGGGGTCCAAATTCCCTTGAGATTGTTCAGCCCTTTCTTTGGGACCAGTTTTGGCTTTGATTTTTCCAAGCTTTCTGTTTGAACCACTAATCAGTTCAAGATAGTGATTACTTGAACCAAGCGAGGCCACTTGCTTTTGTCGGGTTGGCTTCGTTTCTTATGAAGCAAGTTAGCAACAAGCTCCTAGCTATTTACCTTTTGGCACTTCTTTGGACTTCACCCTAGTGTTCAGGATCTTTCGCAGAACTTCTATGATTACCATCCATTCGTGATTCCTTGGGATTTTCAGGATCATCTCTATCTTTTGCAATATACTTTATTCCTTCGAGATTACTCTTCACATGCTGCCGGGGTCCTGTTCATGTCTAAGGGATCCATCGATTTCGGGAACGTTCCCCCTGGGTTAAGGCTATGACGGAATGCTTCTTGAGCCAACCCCTTCCCTTCCTGCCTTAGAGTTTTCGCAGGTTAAGGGATTTCTTCCTCTTTAGAGTCTGTCATAGAGAGTTTAGGATTCCGTCCTTCCATCTTTCAGAGTCAGTCTTCAGCATAGGAGTCAGTCCTTTAGTCTTTCAGGAGTCTGTCCTATCATCATAGGGGTTAGGATTCTGTCCATCCTCTCATCAAGTCTCGTGATTTTATCCGCTCCTGCAAGGTATAGGATGCTGTCCAACCCTTGCAGAGTCGTGATTCTATCCAATTCCCCCCGCAAAGCATAGGATGCTGTCCAACCTTTGCGGGATATCAAGAGTCTGTCCTACCCTTATGACGATAGGATTCTGTCCTCTTGTGTCGAAAATTCAAAAAACACTTCAAAAACATCTAAAAATCAAAAATCTCAAAAATCAAGAGTCATTAGGAGTAGTTAGGAAAATTTAGTCCGAACTACGGATGGCTTGATCCCTAGCTGAGGGGTACGTAGGCAGTTCAGGCGTGCTGCTGGCATCCTGAGTTCAGTCACCATTTTTGCAAATATCTTTCACAACTTTCACAATTTCCAAAACATCCATAAGCTTCAAAACCTTTCAAACCTTCCCAAAATATAAAAATTTTTCAAAATAACCTTATCAGCAATTTTCAAAAGATCTTCCCATAGAGTTTGGAGTCTGTCCTAGGCGTTTGAGGTGTCTTAGAGTTAGGAGTTTGTCCTGTTTGTGTTGATATGATGAGTCTTGTCGTGTGAGTGTCCTCAGAGTTAGGAGGCCTCGAGTCGTGGTCGGCTAGACACTTAGTCGAGCCGATGGCTAGACTAGAGCGCGCTTAGATAGCCCATGGTTTTCCTTAGGACGCGCAGCCTAGTCACACATAGGGTGTAGGGTCCACTTGCATTAGTTAGGGCATATAGGGAGTCCTAAAAATTACCATTCACTTGAACCTAAGTAACGGCACAAGAAGCTTTAAAAACTAGTCAGGTCTAGTTTGATCGAGTCTAGGATAGCGGTCCTAGAAGGTTAGGCATTGTAGTTTAGCATAGGTCGCCGAACTACGTTGGCTCAGATTCTTCCCGAGGCGGGATACATAGTGCAGCTAAGATGGATGGCCATCTTGGTCCGAGTCAATTATCGCATTAGAGTCTAGGGTTTGTCATATTGTATGTTTTGCTGTGTTTTCTTACTTTCCTGTACAGATCCTATACCTTTAGCTGTATCATGCATGCGTTTGCCCATCAGAACATAGACACCAATTAGGCATGGCACGCATAACCTAGCTATTCTTAGGTGGCATGTCTTTCATTTCTTTTTTGTGTGCTTCTTATTCATCTCCGAGACATGCATGATTAGCTTAACGTTATCTCGGGGATATTCGTTCCCATTCCGCATGATTTTCACCCAAAACTCTTCAAAGTTAATAATAAATGGCATAAGAGACCAGGTGCTCGTACTTGGGCGAATTGGGGGTGCCTAACCCCTTCCCCGTTCGTCATCAGGCACGGACCTTTTATATCTCTGGTTATCTGTTGCGACATAGCACAACATGGGATCCAGGGCCTACTTCCTTGGATGGCGACTCTTTCTTTGTTTAACGCCTCGAATCTGGGCTAGTCCCCGAATCGAGAGGTATCTCACTTTGCATCGCCGCTCATGCTGTGAGGGGCACTCTTTCGAGAGTTCCTTGGTGGGGCTCTCCTTCATGTGGATGATCCTGAGACTCGCGTGGGGGCACGTCCCCCCGCCTCTCTCGGATCGGGGTCCACAGAATCTTGGTAACCAAGACCTTGTTTCCCAATAGAAACCTTACTTGCCAAAATCTCATCAAGTTTGTCCTTTCCACATGGATGTCTAAGTACAAGTTTATCATTTTCACTAGTAAGTCTTTTGTTCTCAACATACAATTTTTCAATGTCAACATATAATTTTTCATTTTCTTCTTTTAAATGATCAAACTTACACTTTAGATTTTTATATTTTTCTTTGAGTAAGGTGTTTTCCATGAAAAGTTTATCATTTGTAGAAGATTTCTCATCATGCTCATTCTTCAAGTTTCCAAAATCCTTGGTTATCATTTCAAGAGATTTCTTCAATTTTGGATTTTTGGAAACTTCAAGAAGCAATGCTTTCTTGACTTCTTGACATGTCTCAATTAGTTCATTTAAGGTAGGTTGGTCATTTTCATTATCATTTTCACTACCACTACTACTATCACTATCACTATTTGGAAGAAAATAGTCTAGAATTTGGTTTACATTGAGTTGAGGTGGACCGCTTGCCATGTAGCATACAAAGTTTGATTTTTCATCTCCACTTGAGTTGCTCTGTGATGTGTCGCTTAAGCCATCCCAATTGGCGCTGAAACTCTTCTTCTTGTCATCTTTTCCTTTCCTTTTATCGGAATCCTTCTTAAATAATGGGCAATTGGGACGAATGTGTCCCTTTTTGTCACACTCAAAGCACCGAATTGGATCATCATCATTATCTTTTCTTCTTCTGTCTTTATCTCTCTTTAGAGAGGTGCGTCTTCTTGAGCTCCTATTTTTCCGATTGAATCTCCCAAACCTAGAGATTCTTTTGGAGAGAAGAGACATTTCTGAGGTTAAGTTTTTCATACTTAACTCTCTCTCACTGTCTTCTTCTTCACTGTCGACCTTTGCTTTGAACGCACGCCACATCCCACTTCTTTGTTTCTTTCTTCTTTTCTTTCCTTTTCCTTTCCCTCTTCTTCATCTTCATCTCATGGGTGATTAAATTCCCCATGAGGTCATCAAGTCTTAAGGTGTCCAAGTCTTTAGATTGTTCTATTGCCGTGACCATTGGATCCCACGAATCAGGGAAGTATCTCAGGAGCCTTTGGACCAATTCATAATTTGTATATGTCTTTCCTAGGGCATTCAACTCATTTACAATATTAGTAAACCTTGTGAACATGTTGGAGATAGACTCTCGTTCATGCATCTCAAAGGCCTCAAAATCACTGATAACCATGTTAACTTTAGATTTCTTCACTTGAGTTGTCCCTTCATGGGTTGCCTCAAGTGTGGTCTAAATTTCTCGAGCCGTCTTACAAGTTGAGACTCTATTGAATTCCTCGGGGGAGAGAGCACAAAATAGTAGTGTCATTCCAATGGCATCCAATGTAGCCTTTCTCTTGTCGGCGGGACTCCATTTCTTCCTATCCGTTGTGGGTTCAATGTACGCATCTCAGACTAGCTCCCAAATTTCAAAGTCTATGGATTTTAAATAAAAGGCCATTCTAATTTTCCAATATCCATAGTTTAGTCCATTAAAATATGGAGGTCTATTTGAGGCATGACCCTCAATGTACCCCGAAGGAGCTATCGGAAGAAGAGGGGGATTAGATGAGGAGGTCTTTTCAGTTGGCATTGATCTTTCTCTTGTAGATTTTTAAATTAAAAATCTTTATAAGAGCCTTTAGCTCTGATACCAAGTGAAATCCCAATGGGCAACACACAAAAGGGGGTGAATTGGGTGTTTTAAAATTTTTCTATTCCAAAAGTTAGGGCTTATGAAATTAACCTAGTTTGTTCTAACCCTTGTCCAAAATTATATTCAAATAGAAAATTGAAAGAGATTACCAATCACACCAAAAGAGAGAGGAGAGGAAGCAAGGAGACCACACAATGATTTTATAGTGGTTCGGTCACAACTTGACCTACTCCACTACCCAAGTACTTGGTCTTTCCTTGGTATTTTCTCCACTATGGCAAGCCTCCTCAACGCCGCCTCACAAAGCGTATATAAGCAATCACCACCTCCACAAGGGGACACAGCCTTGTATTACAACTCGACCTCCAAGGACGTTCTTCTTCGTTGCACCGCAGCCTTGAAGCAAGAAACTCCTTTCTGTGATTCCAAATACAAATAGAAGAAGGAAGAAAGAAAATGAAAAGCTCTCAGGCCTCTTTAAGGCGAATACAACTCTCAAAGCTCACAAGACTCCCAATGATTGAAACTAAATGCTTAGGGGAGTACCTCTTGGCAAGAAATGAATGCAAGTTTGAACTCTCAAGAGATTTGATGAAAAATCCTTTTGATTTTGAAAGAGAAAAGCTCTAGAGTTTGATAATGATCCAAAAGGTGTGAAATGAGATTTTTCTTGATGTTTAAATACTCATAGTTGATTTAGACAACTTCAATGGCAAAATCATAATAAAACTGGGTAGGTGGGGTAGTTACACCTACCATTGGCAGGCTCAAACGGCTCTTTCGCCGAACCGGCGCGGTCGACCAAGCCACCGCGATGGCCCGCCCTTATCGGGTGCCTCATTTTTATTTTCAAAATTTTCATCATCGCGGTCAACCGGGGTTACCACGGTCGCCCTTCGAGGGCTACCTGTTCGAAAAACATTTTGCCTTGAAAACAATATCGCGGTCGTCTGCCGAGACCAACCTGGATGATTTCTTGAGAAATCATCCCATGGTTGACCTAGTTGTCCCGGTCGGCCGGCCAGATAAATTTCAAGAAGCCCTGGAATTCCAGGTAGCATCCCGCGGTCGATCGGCCTTGCTTTAAAAACTGGTTTTTTAAATATTTTGGAGAGGGACTTAGGGCCTTGGTATTTGGGCTTTAAACATGTGTTTTCAAATACATTAATGCATCTAGAAAAATGGTTTTAAAGATGATTTGAAAACATCAAAACATGCAAACACTAAACGCCAAGAGGACTCCCATGCATTCTAAAACTGTAACCTTGAGTCTTCTTGATCTTCAATCATGTTGGGCGCTTGCATGAGCTTCTCCTTGTCTTGAGATAGTCTTCAAATACGTTCTTGCACTTGTGGCTTCCTTGATTCTTCGATACACCATACGGCTTGAAGGATGACCACCAAGACTTGACTTTCACCAAGACTAGCCCTTGTTCTTCTAGCTTCAAGTGTTGACATGAATGAAACCTATCTAAATCACAACACTAGAGAAGTCATTAGCAAACTACCATCAATTTTGGTTTGTTGATCATCAAAACAAGAGAGGTATGCACCCTTGGGCTTACACAACTCCTATTCAGTTTTGAGTTTTTGAAGTTTTTTCTTATTCGGCTTAGTACTAAGAATTAAGGGTAAGCGATGCTGAACAATTTTCTCACTTCATCCTGGCATGTCATCGTATGACCAAGCAAAAACTTCCTTGAACGCTTTAAGTAAGGTGATCAATTCATCGCGTTTTTCAGGAGATAAAGTTTGGCAATCTGAATCTCCCGAATCAAGGTTTCGTCACCAATGTTCACAGTCTCAATTTCCTCTTCGAGCGGTTTTGCTCGGCGACTCTCCTCCTGTTGGATCATGTGTCTGATTTCAGGGGGAGTGTCGTCGGCATCCTCGTCAGAGGGAAGTCTTGATTGTTATTATTAAGATTATAAGATTTTAAAGAAGATTCAGTAGAAGAAATAGAAATAGAGACAGGAATGTACACAGAAGAAGAATCCTTTATTTCATTGAAATTTGAATCAAGTACATCAGAAGATGAACTATCCTCACGGGGTTTACAATGGACTCTGGACTCATTTTTACATACTCAATGGATAGGTTGACACCAGTGTCAACTGACTCAGAACTACGTAAGGAAATAACATCAAACTCCTTACCATAAATAATCTCCGACTCGACCTCGCCAGAAAAAAGAAGAATCGTTACCGACCTTAGGATAATCATCCTCTATGGTACCTGCATCAAAAGATTCATTAGAAGACTCAGAGACTGACACATACTTATGGACAACTGACTCTTTTGAAGGGATACAACTGTACTGGAAAGTAACCTGGGGTACGACCTGAGAAGTCCAGTTAGTCAAAGGTTCCTCTGCCGAGGTGATTAGTTGAATGAGATTCAGAATCAAAGCACTCTGATCAATTACAACAATAGTCTGGGACTCCTCATGAAATAATGAACTCAGAAAGCTCGGCTGTATGTATTCTGCCCAATCTGTTTCTGACTCAATTTCTGTGATCTGCACACCTGTCGGCTCATCTTCTAACTCAAGATTGAAGGAAATTTCAAAGTCTGACAATCTCTGTCCTGTATTCTCATCCAGCCAAGTCTCAGCAAAGCCATAGAAAGGAAAGTCTGCACCTTCTTTTCGGAAGTGGCCATTCATTGTCAAATCAATCGGTGCCATTTGTTAATTCTAAGCCACGGCGATGGTTTTCTGCCCATTTCAATATTAACTGTTTCATCTCTCTGATTTCTTTCTTTCTAGGTTTGTACCCCAACCCGAATAAACCATTGAATGTTTTGAACGCTGGAGGCTCAGTCAAACCTTGATGATATTTGCCTAACCCAGCATCTAGTATATACCCCTGTCGGCGAATCATGACATTCGAATTCACGCTAGTTAGGAAATAAATTTCCTCGTTCATAGCTTCTTCAATAGTGATTGCGGTCACTTCTAGTGAAAACCCAGTCAGACTTACATTTCTGGTCTTTCACACATTCAAGTCTTGAGTAATCTACCATATCTCAAGGTCTGGGTCTCCCTTTACAGTTATCACTCTATTCTTGTGAACAAACTTAAGCTTTTGGTGAAGAGTGGACAGAACAACCCCGACCTTGTGCAACCATGGACGACCAAGTAACAACATGAATGAAGCTTTGATATCTAAAATCTGGAATTCTATCTCAAAGTTGTCTCCTTCGATCTGTATCTCAGTGACCAGAGTTCCAATTACGTCTCTGCGAGTACCATCATATGCAAGAATACCCTGTTCAGATGGGATAAAGTCTTCAAACCCAAATCCAACGGTTGTTGCAGTGCTTAACAGGCAAACATTTAAAGCAGAGCCATTGTCGACCAACACCTCTAGCACCTTCTTCTTACTACAAATGACTGTGATTTTAAGAGGTCTGGTATGGTCCCGGCCCTCAGGAGGTAAGTCATCATCAGTAAATGACAAAGTCTTTGCTGCTCTAGCCATGGCTACGAGACTGACAAGCTTGTCGGGTGTGGTATTAACAAAGACTTGTGCTGCGTTAAGCTCTCGAAGGATTAGATTTTTGTGCTTTGATGAGGTCATGAGTAAACCCCATACTGAGATATTAGCCTGAGTTTTTTTCAGCTGTTTTAGCAAGTTCTCATCTTCTTCGTCTGTGTTTACCTTATTCTGCCTCTGATTTTCTGTGTTTCTCACAACTTCTGCAGGATTTTCTACACTAAATTCCGGGGGTTTGAATACACATCTGCCTTGGGTCATGTGACGCATCTCGTGACATTGGTCATCCAACAACAGTAGTTCATCCACTTTCATTCGAAAAACATACGGCCCTTTACTGACTTTTTCTTCTTTGAAATCATCCACCCTAAGAACATACGGGGTTTTCTGTCTTTCCCATGCTGTCATTCTTAAACACATAAGACTGAGATCAAGACGACTCAAAAAGTTCAACATCGTCAAACGAAATTACATAAGGCTTCTTCTTTTTCACTTCTTCAAGTTCTTTCTCATCAAACTTCATTACATAGGTTTTATCTGTTGTTATGGCACAAATGAGAGTTGACGGATCAAGCAAGGGTTCATCAACTAAAATGGCATTGGTAGTAGGAGGAGGTATAGCTCTATGATTGGGAAGTGGGTTCTGAGTAATGTTAGACCCTTCAACTGCAAGTTTGCCTTGTCAATCATATTCTGAATTGCATGCTTTAATGCCAGGCAAATCTCAGTTAATTGTCCTGGCCCCTATGATATTCACAATATTGATCCATTCTCCAGAATGCAGGTAAGGGATCAGGTGGAGGTTTGTCGGATCTTTTTATCTCTTATAAGCCTCTTAAGTATCGTCGATAAAGGATGCGGAAGGGGATCAAACATTCTATCAAAGGTCTTCTTCCTTGGTGTCTTTGCAACTTCTATAACAACCCTGACCACAGGCTTGGTGTAACTAACAGCATGAATCTCCTTTGGTTGGACCATAGGCCTTTTACCTTCTCGAATTTCAGAAGAAATTTTTGCTTTCAGACCCTTTGTTATGGCATCCTCTGTCTGGGTACCAGTCTTAATCAAATGATCAAAGCTCGGGTAATGCTGCGGAGTCAAAAAATGAAAGTACTGTTGAGATAGGCTTTTAATAACTAGTTTGATCTAATCGACTTCAAACATTCTCTGGCTCAACTGAGCAGACTTGCATCTCCAACGCCTGATAAACGAGGTGAAGGTTTCCTAAGGACCTTGTTTCAGCTATTTCAGGTCTCTCTTTGTGACCTCAATACCTTCCTCCATCGAAACTTGTTCAATAAGCTTGTCAGAAATGTCTTCCATGGTCCTAACCTCTTGTGTTTTCAGTCTTAAGAACCATTGTTTTGCAATTCCTACCAGAGAGGTCGAAAACAACTGGGCCATCTGCTCGCGACTCAAGCCATATTGCTGTGATAATATAATAAACCATCTCATGTGATTGCGCGAACATCCGGTCCCATCATATCATAATCAGGGAGTTTGAAATTTGGTGGCAAAGCAACTGTAGATGACATCATTAGCTCAAAGACGTTGAACTTCTTAGGCCCCTACACTTTCATCTGTTCCATTTCTTGAGCTAATTTACCAAACTTCTCAGACATCTCTCTTTCCAGTTTCTCATACATTTCTTTTTCCTTATCGACTTTTGGAGCACAATACTCTGTAACGTATTGTTCATCATCTAAATCAACCTCTAAAGACGAGATAATAAGCCTATTCAACTTCGAAGATGTAACAAGGGGAGGTGGAGGTATGGGACCTCTAGATGTAGAAGCCTTGTCACTTAACTGGGTTTTCATGTGAACCATTTCTTCCGTCATTCCTGTCAAGTCTCGAGTGAGGTTTTTCATCATTTCTTGCATGTTCAACAAAAGGTCAGTTGGGTCAGCCATTTGGTTCACTTCAAAAGAACCTAACTCTGGTAAAGATGGTAAAGGTATTGTAGGTGACATAGGGGAATCAAAGTGACGAACAAGTCTAGACACTGAGGTAGGTCTAGACCAGGTGGGTTTAACTTGGGTGTCTTTTTTCGGGTCGAGGGTTGCTCTCTTTCAAAATCATCATTGGAAGTTAACAAACTTGATTAACTGATTGATAAATGAAATAAGATATTTACCACAAATAGAAATAAAAGAAAACAAATACACTTTTCATTGATAATATCAAAACAGGTTACAACGATAGTGATTGGTGAGATGAAACTCTGGATCGCCGACTGTTTATAACATGTAACAAGTAAAAACAAATTTCTTAGGCAAGCCTTTACATTTCCACTGATGATGAGACCGGGATTACAATCTTTGACTCTTATTACATTCAGGTAAAAACAACAGAGGATACAAAGAAATGATAATCTCGTGATGAAGATCCTCAAGATTCTGCAATCCGAGCCCTCCGGTTTGCGGGCTCCCCGGGTACTTCTCCACGTCGGAGTTTAGATGCTAGAACAAATCTCCTCTATATGATTTTATTTCTCCAAGTAGCTACTATAGATTTGACAAGATCAGGAGATAGGTTTTCAGAAAGTGGAGGTTTAACGACCACGGGAGGACATGAGATTCCCGTAATCTGATGGAGTAAACGCATGGGTGCATAGAAGGAAGATTTTTCCAAACCCATGAGATAAACAAATGGGTATGGGGATGTGCTAGTGAGAACCTGTAAGCATGGATGACTCACCTAGCAAAACTGATTTTCCGCTACATGCTGCAACCAATTACGCCATTCCTCCATGGATTGAGGTTGGTTGTTCATTGGTTGCCAGGAACTGAAATTCTTCAAAATATATTGGACGTGACTTTCTGGTCAAAAGATGGTGAGTTCACACAAAGCCACACATAAAACATCTTTACACACCCAAAGAAAGTATCATGAACCTCCTGAGGAGCAAGAAGGTCCAGTCTGGAGAATGTTTCTGCTAGTATGGTGGGAACATGATTCCTTCCTTTATTGATTTGATCCACCATCCAACAAGACCAAAGGAGCATTATAAGAATCTCCACGACTGACATAACGTGTAAAGACACCAAAAATTAAAGCATTACGCCGACAACTCTGAAAACAGGAGTCAGTAGGGTCAACGTTTTTAGAAAAAAAGCTTAATGAGGTCCTGGACTCGCACGCCTCTGTCTATAAAATATGGCAGGGCATCAACCATAGTATTTTTAAATAATTTGCAGAAAAGGGAATGAGGGTCATCTGGACTCGAAGGTTGGACCCAGGCTCCCTCAAGTGGGAGCTCTAGTAGGATGCACCAATCCTCAAAGATAAGACAGAGTTCAAAGGGACCAAATCTAAAGACATGAAGAGTAGGATCCCAAAGATTGGCAGCTGCTTGGAGAAATTTCAAGTTTATGCCGAGTATGCTCAAATGATTGAATGTACTAATAAACTTCTCAGCCATACTCCTCTCTGAATGCTCACACGGAAGTGTTATAATAGTCTCCTTTATCCAACTCCTCAACACATTATTTGCCATGATCAAACCTAACACTCAGACAATACAAGATCATGAGAGAATGGAGATAACTTTGGATAGATAAATAATAAGGATAAACTTGACAATTACTCCTGTAGGAAGGACACAATCGGTGACACCGAATTTTTCATCAATGATCAAAAGATGATCGACAGATCAAAAGATGATCGACAGATCAAAAGGGTAGACCACGGCCACAAAATGATAGAAGTAGGTCATAGACCGGATCTAAATCTGGCGATGAATACCAACAACTGCACGATCAATATGATCAGAAATGATAGACCACGACCATAGAGATAGTGGACAAGCCATCGACCAGATCTAAGACAAAATAGGTAAACAGGCAAGAATCTAACCTAATGAGTAAATATATACATAACTGTAGACACCCTCATTTTGCTACACTTTAACCAACAATAACCTAATATATTGATCCGTGGAATTTCATTGGTAAAGTATGCATCCTTAAATTTTCTGAAAACCGAAATGATAAAGAAATGTACCTGGTGAGATGATTAGATCCGAAAAATTGAAAAATACCCTGATTGGTGAATTTAGTGTGTTAAATCCATGTGAGAGCCCCTCTATCATGGATTTATATATTTTAGGTCATTAATATCTCGATCTGACTTTACGGATCACCAATCGGGACAAAATAAGCTAGGGTCACTTCACAGCCCGGGACCTGATTCCATTCCGAGACCCGATTTCCGTAAATCATTAGATCAAGGGCAGATCTTAACCTGGGTGTCTATCCTTACTAAGAATTTGTGATCATTTAGTAAAAATAGGATCGATCAAGGTTAATCTCAAATTCAGATTAAACATTGTGTCACTTAATTGAGCAAAAACCCAGTGAAAAATCACGGATCAATGTGGGTGAACGAGAGCCGTCGAAATAATTTAACCAAATTATCAACAACAGTGCTTTCAGTACTTTAATTGTTGTCAAAATTCATATTTCAAAGGTTAGGATCATTCATCGAAAATTGATTAAGTTGGTTAGATCAATCGAATCGTCAATTTGATCAACGGTTGGAAAAACAATTCGCTGTTAAAAACCGACAGCTCGCATTGGTCAAAAATTCTGAAAATAATATTTCTATGGCAACATTGGGCTTCGAAGTGCCTTAAACATTTGGAGTGCGGATCAAGTCAAAGAAATTGCCAAATAAATACTTTGTGCCTTTCACCAGCTTATCTATATAGTATTTATAGATATCATCTTTGTTTGGTAGTATCTGCATGAATGAGATGTCAAATATTAATCTTAAAAATCACTCAATTGATACTCTTAGCCTTCTTAGTTTTCTAAGTTGGAGAGATATCTTCACTTTAATTAAAAATACCTAACAAATTTGACATTTGTCAACATCTTGATCATGAACAGGTATATGTGCATTACTTAGCTATATAATTCTATACCATAAGCATTGATTTAGGGGGAGTTATCTACTCCTAAATTTTTTTTACACCCTTTCTGTCGATGACAAAAGGGGGAGAAGGTTTGAAATTGATTATCTATTCAATTGACTATATGCACCACATGCTTATAACTTGTATCATTTATCTGTGTGCATATATTGAGGGGGAGTTCCAGTATTCACTTGCCTACTATGTCACTCCACACACACCTCATAATCAATTTTTTTGTCATCATCAAAAAGGGGGAGATTGTAAGCCCAAGGGTCTACTCTCCAATCTTGTTTTGATGATTCTAAACATAATTGATTGTGTTTTTGAATACTAATCAATTTGCTTTGAAGTGTTGTGTTTAAGATATGATTGAACATTGAAGAAACCAACACACAACATGGTCATGCTTGAAGATGTACCAACACAAGAGTCAAAGGAGCTAAGTGGAGCTCACATTATCTCTCAAGCAAGCATACACAAGATGGAAGATCAATTGAAGACCTAGACTAAAGAGAAGTTGAAAGCTACATAGGTATCATTGTACATCCTGTCTCTTTAGATTTCCAAGTCAAGGCAAAGTGTTTTCAAATTGTTTTTCAAAGAACACTTAAGAACTTAAAATGGATTAGTGAATGGTTATGTGGTGGACCAACATGTTGGGACCCTCATAAGCATTCCAAAATAATCATAGGACTTGAGTTCCAAAAGCCAAAAATCAAACAAGAAATAAAATCTCAAAATATACAGATTTTTAGGCTTCTCGGAACTCCGAGAGTTCCCTCGGTACTCCGAGAAAAGGTCCAGTAGCGTCTGGAAATTTTTTCGGAACTCCGAGAAATGGTCCAGTAGAAATTTGATTTCTTCAGGCCATTGTCTCGGAACTCCGAGAACATTTCTCGGAACTCCGAGAATGGTTCTCGGAACTCCGAGAATGGTTCTCGGAACTCCGAGAACCTCGCGACAGACCAAAAACTAGCCGTTGGGATTTAAATTAACTTGTGATTTTTGATATCAACACCCCCAAACGGTCATATTCTTTGGTGAGGCTATATATACAACATCTAGAGGATTCATTTCCTCTCTCTTGATGATTTGAAAACCTCCTTAAGCATTGAAGAAAACTTGCAACCCATTTTGTGCTTAAGATTTGATTTTTCCCAAACTTGCCTTGCTCTTGCAAATTTATTGAGTTGGGATTCTTAGAGCTTTCACTTGCAACTACCATCATTGAAGAGCAATCAAGGACCTACAAAGAGCATCAAGCTTTCAAGAAGAAGCCAAGCTATTCAATCTTCACTTCTTGTATAGGTGGCTAGGGCATTCCTTATTTTAATTCCCTAGAGAGCAACCGCTTAGAACTCGGCGGAGAAGGAGAGTCTTTGTAAAGGTGTAAGGGCATCCTCATTTAATATCCCTTGAAAGTGTAACCGCCTCGGAGCCGGGCATCGTGGAGGTCTCCAATAGTGGAAATCCTTAAGGACGATCTTAAGAAGAGTGGAGTAGGGCTTTGCCCGAACCACTATACATCGGTGTGTTCTTTCTTGTCTTGCATTTTCATTATTAATTTTTGGTTTGGCATTTCATTTTGTTTCTAATTATTTGCACTAACCAAATATTTAATTAAGTGAAGAAAATTCCAATTAGGTTCACAAGTAATTTTCAAAAGGGATAATTTAGTGTTAAAATTCAATTCACCCCCCCTCTTGTTTATTTCAGAGTTCATCCAAGATATTGTCAAGATGGACAGGAATGCCATGGAAGAGCAACCTAAAACTCCAATGGAAAGAGAAGACACTAAGCACGAGCCCACTATACCTATACAAACACTTTGACGAAGTAGAATGGTGATCATACAACCTGATAGATTAGTCTACTTGGGTGAAAAACATGATATAATTTTAGATAAAAATGATAATGATCCCCTTAATTACAAAGAATTGATTTTAGACATCGATGCTGGAAAATGGATGGAAGCAATGAATCCAAAATGGACTCCATGTACACTAACGGGGTCTAGACTTTAGTTGATCCACCAGAGGGCATTAAGCCTATTGGATGCAAATGGATCATCACGAGGAAGAAAGGCCCTAACGGTAAGGTAGAGACCTACAAAGCACGGTTAGTGGGGGATATAGTCAAAATGCTAGAATTGAGTATGAGGAAACCTTCTCACCCGTAGCCATGCTACCATTAGGATTTTATTAGCTATCTCAACACATTATGACTACGAGATATGACAGATGGATGTCAAATCTGCTTTCTTGAATTGAAACATTCAAGATTATATCCATATGATCCAGCCAGAAGGTTTTGAAGCTGCCGGAGAAGAAAGTCAGAAAGTGTGCAAGTTGCAAAGATCCATTTATGGATTAAAGCAAGCCCCCCATAGTTGGAATCTTCGTTTTGATCAAGCAGACAGAGAGTTTGGCTATACTCAAAACTTAGATTAGGCTTGTGTTTACAAAATGGTCAATTGGAGTGCTCTGACATTTCTTGTTTTCTATGTAGATGACATTCTTATTATTGGGAATGATACTGAAATGTTGTATAATACAAAAGTATGACTATCTAGTACCTTTACTAAGAAGGATTTGGGTGAAACGTCTTATATTCTTGGTTTAAAATTGTTTAGAGACCGTAGGAATAGGACACTTGGACTATCACGAGAAGCTTACATAGATAAGATATTGTCCAAGTGTCATATGGAAGATTCCAAGATAGGGTTTATATCATTTAGGCATGGAATCAAGCTCTCTAAGAAGATGTCTCCTACGACATCTGAAGAAATGAACAGGATTCCTTACGCTTCGGCAGTGGGAAGCTTGATGTTTGCCATGTTCTGTACAAGGCCAGATATTTATTTCTCTGTAAGTGTGGTTAGTAAATATCAATCAAACCTAGGTCTAGAGCATTAGACAACAGTTAAGCATATATCTTTAAGTACCGCAGAAGAACTAAACATTACTGTTTATTATATGGAGGAGAGGAATTAATCATTTCTGGATATACAAATGAGGATTTCCGGTCTGATGTCGATGAATTGAATCCTCATCAGGCTGTATCTTCACCTTAGCTAGTGGATCAGTTTCATGGAGGAGTTGTAAGCAAGACACCAAAGCGGACTCCCCGACTGAGGCAGAATACATCGTTGCGAGTGATGCAGTGAAGGAGGCAGTATGGCTGTGAAAGTTTATAGACGAACTTGGAGTCGTGCTCTCCATTGAGAGACCTATTACGCTCTATTGTGATAAGAGTGGGGCGATCGCTCAAGCAAAGGAACCAAGGTCTCATTAGAAGTCAAAGCACGTCCTTCCCAAATATCATGTGATACGGGAGATTATCGACATAGGGGATGTGGCCATAGCTAAAGTAGCATTAGTGGATAATGTGGCAGATCCTTTGACCAAGTCCCTTAGTCAAAAGGTATTTGACAAGCATCTGGAGGGAATGGGTCTAAGATACATGCATGACTGACTTTGAGGGCAAGTGGGAGATTGTTAGAGTATATGCCCTGACAAGCTAGTAGAATGATATTTATTAATTAATAAAAATTTATTTCATGACATGAATGGGTAATTATATTAATGAATGTGTGTGATGTGCTTATTTATTAACACGTGTCCATCCATAGGTAACATTATAGAAATGACATGCTCAAAGGACTCACAGATCCAAGGGAGCAAGGAGATGCGACATCTCGGTTCTATGCAAGCCTTAATAGTTCCTAATTGGAAAAGAAACTAGACATCTCTTTCTATATACAAGTAGCACAATTCCTGCCTACATGAATGTGTCTTGAGGGGACTTATCTCGGTCATCTGGTTAGTGGACCCTAAGCAAGAAGAGTGGATGCGACGATTAGATCTCTCAACCAAACCGGATCAAATAAAAAACAACTTGTGGACAAGAAAGTACAAAGTTGTTCTTCCAGACAGAACCCTTCACATGTCCTTAAACTTGAGGGATCTTATTGGTCTGTCGGCCCGTTCTAAGGTCCTAGTCTATCTCATAGTGATTCTAGTTTAGAGTCACATTCGGATAGAGCTATATCCTAGAGCAAACCCTTGAGACCAATAGTGATACTTAACAAGGGATTCTTTGCCCTAAAATATAAGGATTGACATCTAAGATTTTGTCAGAGCAGTAGGCCTATTAAATAGCTTGGCCAGGAGGATTTGATAAAATCTTTATTGGAAAGTTTTATGAAACATTGAATTATTTTCAAAGGATTTTACAAATGCATTTGGAGGCCGAACACCACTTGACAAAAATGGTATACCAAGAGTGGGCCAAGGGGCTATATGGTGTCCACCTCCCATATGACTCAACTCAATAGTTGTAGTTATGAAGAAAGGACTTGGACATACATGATGCATTAGGGGTAAGATGATCTGATGGTATCTTTAGGGTTACGTCTCGATGAAGGCCACTGATCTAATGCGAGTGTAGTTTAACTACAGAGCGAGATCGCAGTGGAACCAACCATCGGGTTCGGTAGGATCGATAGTCGGATCCCTACGATGATCCCAATCATAACTCGAATGACCCGGTAACATCCAAACGGATCAGGGTTCCACATTTTATGTAATTGCGCGGACGAATATGATCCGTTAGATTAATGTGGATATTAATTAAGTATATGTACAGATGTTGATATATGTATATATACATGTCTTTGTTAAGTGAGTAAGGAGAGACAGTAAGAGAATTTTTCGAAGACAACTTGGAGCCGAAATAACTCCCATTGGATGTGAGTTATTAATTAACTAATTTGTTAATTAATTATTTAATTATACATTATTATGTTTCTTTATTCTTTATTTCTTTCATTATTTTTCATTATCATTGGCTCTAGGGATAGATACGGCGCGTACCTGATGGGATGTCATTACCCTGATGGAACCGTTGAATCTATTTCCAAGCTATGCGCCGTTACTGCCCCGTAGACACTAGGTGTACTTGTGTTTACAGCAGCCGATGAGCAATGAAGCATGCTATGTATAACACTAGGTGTACTTCTGTTATACATCTAAAGTATGGATCATATGCACAGTGCTCGATAGATTGAGTTTGGAGCCCTACTTTATTTCATATAAATATATTTGTTGACTTAGTGAAACCCAACTAGGAAGTGCATGTGTTTTTATATATATCGCATTTATATAGGATGTACATGTGTGATGGAAACACATGTGAGCCGAGGATAGAAATCAGCCTACCCATGTAGTGTAGACGGGTAAGTCACACTGTGGTTACTCGCCACGCTGTTTAGTACACTCACATATCAGTCTTGAGTCAAGTGTCTTGACTTCGTTAGATTATATTTGGGCTCGTGCCCCTGGTTAGAGTATATATATGTACATACTATATCTATTGGGATATATCTCTTAGATCATGTTCCTGTATCTATTTTAGTTATATCATTCTTTCAGACATAGTCAGTGACACTTACTCTTACCTGATCATCATTTAGATCATAATCTACTCTGTGATCTCCAGTTGCACGATTGTTCTAACTGTCTCAGATTTTTTTCCGATTCATCGGTCATTAGACCAGGGCATACTCTCTAGCTAGGTTTTTCTGGTCTATTGTCATCGATTACAGTTTGTTCATTCTTTCAGTCTTGGATTTGGCTGAAGTTTTTTTTTGTTCATCACCTCCTCCGGATATACCTTGAATCTTTGTCATCCATTTCACTTAAAATTCCGTAATCTTAATCATATTCTTTGTGTTAGCTGTTAGACCAGGGCTTGCCTATCAGTAAAGTTTTCTGGTTTAACTATTAGGTACATTTTTTTCTATTCTTTCAGTCTTCCGACTTGGCCAATAATTTCCCTTGTCATTATTCTGACCATGGTCTACCTTTTTGTTTTCCGAGTGTACAGTTGTGTCGTTTCTTTATACATGTCATGTTTGCTGAGTTCATTTGTAGTTTTGTTATCTTTTTGTACATACCCGATTCGTTGAGTTACTTGTTTAGATTACGACCCATTTCTTGGTATAATTCATTCTATTTACATTCTTTTGACCTGGTTGGTGGCGTTTCTCTCGCCATTGTTGTGAACATAATCTGTCTTTTTGTTCTCGAATTATACAGATCTCTTGTGTGTATCTGATTCTGTCGGTTGATTAGATCAGGACCCATTTCTAGTGGAGTATTCCTGATTTAATCAATTGCATTTACTTTCTCTCAGATTTACCTGATTAGTGGCTCATATTTGTCATTCTCATGGCAACGGTCTATTTACCCTTTAATTATGTATCCATTCTTTTGTTGTATCATAGATTCATGTTATTGTGGGACCCGATCCCGCGAGAGGGGGTGGGGCGCGAGCCGCCACGCACTCTCTTGGTCTCTCGTACCCACGCGATTGGCGTGTGCATTTTTATTATTGATTTTAATTCATCTTTTATGTGAACTTGGGATCACTAAGGCAATCCGAATTCCACACCAAAGAGAGTGACAGAGTCGCCACCTAGATGTGGGATCTAGGACCCATAATTAACCAGAAATCTAGACTCGCTACCTGGTTACAAAAATGGAAGGTATGGGGAGTTATCCGCCACATGCACCATTCCTGCCCGATAATCGGTCTTCAATTCCAATAGTTAACTCTTTTGAATTTCTTTTAAATGGCTCATTTAACTCTATGTTAGTGTGCAAACTATGTGACATGCATCCTAAAATCTAATTTCAATGTTAATCCTAAATGTGTATCTTGATTTCTTAATTTGTCTGGATTCAATCTAAGTGAAAGTTCTCCTAAAATTCTAATTTCATGGAAAGTCCTAAGTGATTTAATTCAGAATTTACAAGAAAATTAATATACAAAACCCCACAATTTGTTGTGGAGCCGACTCGCGGTTGTTATGCCATCAGACATCCAAGCTGCCTACGTACCCAAGCCTCACTGGGATCAGAGTCAACGTAGTTCAGTGCACCTAAGCTAAGCTACTTATGCCTAACTCAACTAAGACACCGACCTAGACGGGATTGACTGTTTCAACAGTTTTAAGAGAAGTTATTTAATTCAAGTTGAGAATTTTATTATCTTAGGATTTCATCTAGGATGCTATATGATCCTATCTAAATGCAAATTGTTCCTTAGACTAATGCAGGTTAGCCTACATCCTAGTTTACTAGGCTTGTCCTAGGGAAAGATTGGGTGACTAGTGTAACTAGACCTATGGCACGGTTGCTATACATAGCAAACGTACGTGATGAGGCTGGACTCCTAACTCTAGGACTCCCTAAAACTTAAGACTCCCTAAAACCTAGGACACGACCTGACACCAGTGTTCCTAAATTGGGCTCTAATGGTTCTTATGACGGAAACCGTGATCCAACGGTTCCTAAAGACACGAGATGAATCGATTTCAGTTCTTGAAGTTAATGAATTTCAGATTTTAAGGATTTTCAGTTTATGGACAATTAAGGAATACCAATGGTTCTAGGGTTCACCAATTTCGGCCCAGAATGACATCCAAGGAAGGGAATTGTGCGCTCTTTCCTTGTGCAATTTAATACTTATGTTATAGCATCTTATTGCCTGGCATATCTCAGGATTTCCGTGGACAATGAACCTCGGAGCCAACAACATGCTATAGCTTATATATTCAAATTGTCAAAGATCGAGTGCAATTGGGATACGATTATGGATGCACTGGCCATTTTTCCAGGGAGATCTAAAGATCCTAAAATTTCTGTTTCAATAGATTAAGGAGTGAACGTGTGAGAGAGTTTTAAGGTTCTTTAGAAGCTTTAAGATGATTTTTTAATTAATTTCCGTTTTTCAGTGGATTTTATCAATTTTAAACCGTATGAGTGATTTTACAAGTGAAATTATTGCAAATGAATTTGAAATGAATTAAAACTTCTACAGCAGCAAGACATGATAGGATGTAGCTTACTGAAAGATTTTTGCAGATTTTTACATTAACTTCATATTTAATTTTGATTTAACAATAACGAGACTAGATTGCAAAAATAACACAGAAACTACTAGAAATAGAAATCTAAATTCATTGAAATTTCTACAGTAGTGAGATATAAGTAAAAATAGCATACTGTGAGATTTTTATGAATTTTAGAAACTATTTACTATCAATGTCGGATTTGTCAATTTTCAGACCAGATTATAAATTAACACTACATCCCATAGGAAACAAGATCCAAATGAATTGAAAAGTTTACAGAAGAAAGAAAGATAAAATATAAGACTACTGTAAAAAGTTTGTAAATTTTAATGGTGATCTGATGTCAGTACAAATTCTCACAAAATCTGATAATTTTCAAAGAAAGCATAAAATAATATACCAAAAAAATCCAAAAATTCTCAATAATTCAAGGTGGAATGTATCACCATCATATTATTTTCTCATGAAATTTCATTATTTTTGGTATCTGTTTAGTATATATTTTATTTTTCTTCGTCGAGAAGATATTTTTGAAGAGTTTTCCATTTTTAAAACACGATTTTCGAGAAAATTACGACTCCGGAAAATGTCCTTTAATCTTGTTCTGATATGATGAACACAAGAAAATTTTAAAATTCCAAAAAATAGATCATCCTGAGATAGCTATTTCTTCACTCAAATTCTAAAAAACCTTTGATCCAATGTCCGATCCGATCCGATAGTTATTTTAGTCTATTTAAGTAGATCATTGTATTAAATTTCGGGACGAAACAGAATTGAAACATTCATGTAGATCGTGATTTTGAGCACACACATATAATATTGAATTAAATTCAATTAAATGCTAAAAATCGTGCAAAAATACATAAAAAAATATCAAATAATCCTGGAAAAATCTGAGAATAGTGCACCTACCTGTGATGGAGATTTTGGGTATCCTTTGAATAGGACAAGATTTGAAGGCGGGGATATGGAGGATTTCTCTAGTAGTTTTCTTTGAGTCTTCTTCCTCTTTTTTTCTCCTTTTCTGAAAAAAGAGAGCATGGGTATTTATAGGTGAGGGATGAGCCAGGTTGCCATCTTTAGGGCCTAGAGGTGTAGGCTGGAGATTGAGTGATGGAAAAAGGAAGGGGAAAGAATGGCCAAGATCGGATTTTTCTAGAATATTCTCCCTCTTCTTTGGCATCTTCCATTTAAGCCATGGCTATATTAAAAATGGCAGGCACTTATGCGGCTAGGATCAAGTACTAAAGATTTAGGAGCAATTCAAGGTCCAAGATGATGCCATTTGTCCTTTGAATCTTTGTAGATTTTGGAAGCAAATTTCAAGGTAAGGGAAATGTCCAATTTGGTTGCCTTTGTAGAGAATGACAACGATTTGGATGGTTGCGATTAACTGCAATCTCCATGTGATCGAAAGAACGGGCGAGATCGGGTCTCCAAATATCCTGAAATCTATGCAATGATATGGAATAAGATTGGGTGGTTCAGATCAATTTCAATCGAAAAAATGGACGAGATGATGCCTCCAAATCTCTTAGAATCTTGTAAAAGATTTTTCAAATATTTTGAATGTAAAAATCAAAAAATGCGTTTTTCAGGAGATTTTGAAGTCCGATTTCGATAATTCTTTCGCCATTAAAATCGTTGATTTTTCCTCTTTCATCCATAACTCACTCAATTCAACTCTGAATTCATTGAAATTTGTTCCATTTCGAAGGAGTCGAAGTGTAGTTTAAAACGGAAGACACAGAGATGAAAAACTCCAAGTATCTTAAGAGTTATGATGGAAATAGTTAGACTCGCGCTTTGGCCTAGCAGTTTACAGACCTACCTCCGATTCATTGACCATATGTCACTCAATTCGACCGTAATTTATTCAAATTCATGCCATTTGGAAGATGTCGAAGAGTAGTTGAAAAGGAAAGAAGCGGAGATTAAAAACTCCAAGTATTTTAAGAGTTATGATAGAAATAATTAGACTCGCGCTTTCGCCTAGCAGTTTAGAGACCTACATCCGATTTAATGACCTTAACTCACTCAATTAAACACGTAATTCATTGAAATTTGTTTCATTTCGAAGGAGTCGAAGTGTAGTTTAAAACGGAAGAAACAGAGATGAAATACTACTTGTATTTTGAGAGTTATGATGGAAATAGTTACATTCGCGCTTTGGTCTAGCAGTTTGCAGACATACCTCCGATTGAATGAACATAACTCACTCAATTCAACTCCGAATTCATTGAAATTTGTTCCATTTCGAAGGAGTCGAAGTGTAGTTGAAAAAGGAAGAGACAGAGATGAAAAACTCCAAGTATCTTAAGAGTTATGATGGAAATAGTTAGACTCGCGCTTTGGTCTAGCAGTTTACAGACCTACCTCTGATTCATTGACCATATGTCACTCAATTCGACCGGAATTTATTCAAATTCATGCCATTTGGAAGATGTCGAAGAGTAGTTGAAAAGGAAAGAAGCGGAGATTAAAAACTCCAAGTATTTTAAGAGTTATGATAGAAATAATTAGACTCGCGCTTTCGCCTAGCAGTTTAGAGACCTACATCCGATTTAATGACCTTAACTCACTCAATTCAACACGTAATTCATTGAAATTTGTACCATTTCGAAGGAGTCGAAGTGTAGTTTAAAACGGAAGAAACAGAGATGAAAAACTACTTGTATTTTGAGAGTTATGATGGAAATAGTTACATTCGCGCTTTGGTCTAGCAGTTTGCAGACATACCTCCGATTGAATGACCATAACTCACTCAATTCAACTTCGAATTCATTGAAATTGGTTCCATTTCGAAGGAGTCGAAGTGTAGTTTAAAACGGAAGAAACAGAGATGAAAAACTCCAAGTATTTTGAGAGTTATGATGGAAATAGTTAGACTCGCGCTTTGGTCTAGCAGTTTACAGACCTACCTCCGATTCATTGACCATATGTCACTCAATTCGACCGGAATTTATTCAAATTCATGCCATTTGGAAGATGTCGAAGAGTAGTTGAAAAGGAAAGAAGCGGAGATTAAAAACTCCAAGTATTTTAAGAGTTATGATAGAAATAATTAGACTCGCGCTTTCGCCTAGCAGTTTAGAGATCTACATCCGATTTAATGACCTTAACTCACTCAATTCAACACGTAATTCATTGAAATTTGTTTCATTTTGAAGGAGTCGAAGTGTAGTTTAAAATGGAAGAAACAGAGATGAAAAACTACTTGTATTTTGAGAGTTATGATGAAAATAGTTACATTCGCGCTTTGGTCTAGCAGTTTGGAGACATACCTCCGATTGAATCACCATAACTCACTCAATTCAACTCCGAATTCATTGAAATTTGTTCCATTTCGAAGGAGTCGAAGTGTAGTTGAAAAAGGAAGAGACAGAGATGAAAAACTCCAAGTATCTTAAGAGTTATGATGGAAATAGTTAGACTCGCGCTTTGGTCTAGCAGTTTACAGACCTACCTCTGATTCATTGACCATATGTCACTCAATTCGACCTGAATTTATTCAAATTCATGCCATTTGGAAGATGTCGAAGAGTAGTTGAAAAGGAAAGAAGCGGAGATTAAAAACTCCAGTATTTTAAGAGTTATGATAGAAATAATTAGACTCGCGCTTTCGCCTAGCAGTTTAGAGACCTACATCCGATTTAATGACCTTAACTCACTCAATTCAACACGTAATTCATTGAAATTTGTACCATTTCGAAGGAGTCAAAGTGTAGTTTAAAACGGAAGAAACAGAGATGAAAAACTACTTGTATTTTGAGAGTTATGATGGAAATAGTTACATTCGCGCTTTGGTCTAGCAGTTTGCAGACATACCTCCGATTGAATGACCATAACTCACTCAATTCAACTTCGAATTCATTGAAATTGGTTCCATTTCGAAGGAGTCGAAGTGTAGTTTAAAACGGAAGAAACAGAGATGAAAAACTCCAAGTATTTTGAGAGTTATGATGGAAATAGTTAGACTCGCGCTTTGGTCTAGCAGTTTACAGACCTACCTCCGATTCATTGACCATATGTCACTCAATTCGACCGGAATTTATTCAAATTCATGCCATTTGGAAAATGTCGAAGAGTAGTTGAAAAGGAAAGAAGCAGAGATTAAAAACTCCAAGTATTTTAAGAGTTATGATAGAAATAATTAGACTCACGCTTTCGCCTAGCAGTTTAGAGACCTACATCCGATTTAATGACCTTAACTCACTCAATTCAACACGTAATTCATTGAAATTTGTTTCATTTCGAAGGAGTCGAAGTGTAGTTTAAAAAGGAAGAAACAGAGATGAAAAACTACTTGTATTTTGAGAGTTATGATGGAAATAGTTACATTCGCGCTTTGGTCTAGCAGTTTGCAGACATACCTCGGATTGAATCACCATAACTCACTCAATTCAACTCCGAATTCATTGAAATTTGTTCCATTTCGAAGGAGTCGAAGTGTAGTTGAAAACGGAAGAGACAGAGATGAAAAACTCCAAGTATCTTAAGAGTTATGATGGAAATACTTAGACTCGTGCTTTGGTCTAGCAGTTTACAGACCTACCTCTGATTCATTGACCATATGTCACTCAATTCGATCGGAATTTATTCAAATTCATGCCATTTGGAAGATGTCGAAGAGTAGTTGAAAAGGAAAGAAGCGGAGATTAAAAACTCCAAGTATTTTAAGAGTTATGATAGAAATAATTAGACTCGCGCTTTCGCCTAGCAGTTTAGAGACCTACATCCGATTTAATGACCTTAAGTCACTTAATTCAACACGTAATTCATTGAAATTTGTACCATTTCAAAGGAGTCGAAGTGTAATTTAAAACGAAAGAAACAGAGATGAAAAACTACTTGTATTTTGAGAGTTATGATGGAAATAGTTACATTCGCGCTTTGGTCTAGCAGTTTGCAGACATACGTCCGATTGAATGACCATAACTCACTCAATTCAACTTCGAATTCATTGAAATTTGTTCCATTTCAAAGGAGTCAAAGTGTATTTTAAAACGGAAGAAACAGAGATAAAAAACTCCAAGTATTTTGAGAGTTATGATGGAAATAGTTAGACTCGCGCTTTGGTCTAGCAGTTTACAGACCTACCTCCGGTTGGTTGACCATAACTCAGTCAATTCAACTCGGAATTGATTCAAATTCATGCCATTTCGAAGATGTCGAAGCGTAGTTGAAAACGGAAGAAATGAAGATGAAAAACTCCAAGTATTTTAAGAGTTATGATGAAAATAGTGAGACTCGCTCTTTCGGCTAGCAGTTTACAGACCTACATCCGATTGAATGACATAACTCACTAAATTCAACTCGGAATTCATTGAAATTTGTTCTATTTCGAAGGAGTCGAAGTATAGTTTAAAACGAAAGAAGCGGAGATGAAAAAAGCGAAGTATTTTAAGAGTTATGTTAAAAATAGTTAGACTCGCACTTTGGTCTAGCAGTTTACAGACCTACCACCGTTTGATTGACTATAACTCACTCAATTCACCTCGAAATGGATTCAAATTCATGCCATTTCGAAGATGTCGAAGGGCAGTTGAAAACGGAAGAAACGGAGATGAAAAACTCCAAGTATTTTAAGAGTTATGATGGAAATAGTTAGACTCGCGCTTTCGCCTAGCAGATGACAGACCTACCTCCGAGTGAATGATCATAACTCACTCAGTTCAACTCAGAATTCACTGAAATTTCTTCCATTTTGAAGGAGTCGAAGTGTTCTTTTAAACGGAAGAAACCGAGATGAAAACACCCAAGTATTTTGAAAGTTATGGTGGAAATAGTTAGACTCGCACTTTGGTCTAGCAGTTTACTGACCTATCTCTGATTGATTGACTATAACTCACTCAATTAAATTTGAAATGGATTCAAATTCATGCCATTTCGAAAATGTCGAAGTGTTGTTGAAAACGGAAGAAACGGAGATGAAAAACTCCAAGTATTTTAAGAGTTATGATGGAAATAGTTAGACTCGCGCTTTCGCCTAGCAGTTTACATACCTACCTCCGAGTGAATGACCATAGCCCACTCAATTCAACTCAGAATTCAATGAAATTTCTTCCATTTCGAAGGAGTCGAAGTGTTGTTTAAAACGGAAGAGACGGAGATGAAAAAAGCCAAGTATTTTGAGAGTTATGGTGGAAATAGTTAGACTCGCACTTTGGTCTTGCAATTTACAGACCAACCTCCAATTGATTGACCATCACTCACTCAATTCAACTCCGAATTCATTGAAATTTGTTCCATTTCAAAGGAGTCGAAGTGTAGTTTAAAACGGAAGAAACAGGGATGAAAAACTCCAAGTATTGTGAGAGTTATGATGGAAATAGTTAGACTCATGCTTTGGTCTAGCAGTTTACAGACCTACCTCCGGTTGGTTGACCATAACTCAGTCAATTCAACTCGGAATTGATTCAAATTCATGCCATTTCGAAGATGTCGAAGCGTAGTTGAAAATGGAAGAAACGGAGATGAAAAACTACTTGATTTTTTAGAGTTATGATGGAAATAGTTACATTCGCGCTTTGGTCCTGCAGTTTACAGACCTACCTCCGGTTGGTTGACCATAACTCAGTCAATTCAACTCAGAATTGATTCAAATTCATGCCATTTCGAAGATGTCGAAGTGTAGTTGAAAACGGAAGAAACGGAGATGAAAAACTCCAAGTATTTTAAGAGTTATGATGGAAATAGTTAGACTCGCGCTTTCGCCTTGCAGTTTACAGACCTACCTCCGAGTGAATGACCATAACTCACTCAATTCAACTCAGAATTCATTGAAATTTCTTCCATTTCGAAGGAGTCGAAGTGTTGTTTAAAACGGAAGAAACTGAGATGAAAAACTACTTGTATTTTGAGAGTTATGATGGAAATAGTTACATTCGCGCTTTGGTCTAGCAGTTTGCAGACATACCTCCGATTGAATGACCATAACTCACTCAATTCAACTCCGAATTCATTGAAATTTATTCCATTTCGAAGGAGTCGAAGTGTAGTTTAAAACGGAAGAAACAGAGATGAAAAAAGCCAAGTATTTTGAGAGTTATGGTGCAAATAGTTAGACTCTCCCTTTGATCTAGCAATTTACAGACCAACCTCCAATTGATTGACCATCACTTACTCAATTTAACACGGAATTGATTCAACTTCATCCCATTTTGAAGATGTCGAAGTGTAGTTGAAAACGAAAGAAACAGAGATGAAAAACTCCAAGTATCTTAAGAGTTGTGATGGAAATAGTTAGACTCGCGCTTTGGTCTAGCAATTTAGAGACCTACCTCCGATTCATTGACCATAAGTCACTCAATTCGACCAGAATTTATTCAAATTCATGCCATTTGGAAGATGTCGAAGAGTAGTTGAAAAGGAAAGAAGCGGAGATTAAAAACTCCAAGTATTTTAAGAGTTATGATAGAAATAATTAGACTCGCGCTTTCGCCTAGCAGTTTAGAGACCTACATCCGATTTAATGACCTTAACTCACTCAATTCAACACGTAATTCATTGAAATTTGTTCCATTTCGAAGGAGTCGAAGTGTAGTTTAAAACGGAAGAAACAGAGATGAAAAACTACTTGTATTTTGAGAGTTATGATGGAAATAGTTACATTCGCGCTTTGGTATAGCAGTTTGCAGACATACGCCCGATTGAATGACCATAACTCACTCAATTCAACTCCGAATTCATTGAAATTTGTTCCATTTCGAAGGAGTCGAAGTGTAGTTTAAAACGGAAGAAACAGAGATGAAAAACTCCAAGTATTTTGAGAGTTATGATGGAAATAGTTAGACTCGCGCTTTGGTCTAGCAGTTTACAGACCTACCTCCGGTTGGTTGACCATAACTCAGTCAATTCAACTCGGAATTGATTCAAATTCATGCCATTTCGAAGATGTCGAAGCGTAGTTGAAAACGGAAGAAACGGAGATGAAAAACTCCAAGTATTTTAAGAGTTATGATGGAAATAGTTAGACTTGCGCTTTCGCCTAGCAGTTTACAAACCTACCTCCGAGTGAATGATCATAACTCACTCAATTCAACTCAGAATTCACTGAAATTTCTTCCATTTCGAAGGAGTCGAAGTGTTGTTTAAAACGGAAGAAACCGAGATGAAAAAACCCAAGTATTTTGAGAGTTATGGTGGAAATAGTTAGACTCGCACTTTGGTCTAGCAGTTTACAGACCTACCTCCGATTGATTGACTATAACTCACCCAATTAAATTTGAAATGGATTCAAATTCATGTCACTTCGAAGATGTCGAAGTGTTGTTGAAAACAGAAGAAACGGAGATGAAAAACTCCAAGTATTTTAAGAGTTATGATGGAAATAGTTAGACTCGCGCTTTCGCCTAGCAGTTTACAGACCTACCTCCGAGTGAATGACCATAGCCCACTCAATTCAACTCAGAATTCATTGAAATTTCTTCCATTTCGAAGGAGTCGAAGTGTTGTTTAAAATGGAAGAAACGGTGAAAATCCGATATAGGGGGTCCCAAGTTATAATAGAAATGGCAACTATGAGGAGGGAGAATACGGTTGTTTAAGAAAACTAGAATTTACCAATTTGAAAAACTTAAACCGATTAAGAGATCAAAAACAATATTTTAAGCATATAAGTTAAATCTAATGGTGCAATGCAAATGAAAGAGCAAAGAGATAGAAAGAGTGCACCCGAGATTTAAAGTGGTTCGGTCCTCAAACCCGAGGCCTACTCCACTCCACCAACCAAACCCGTTGATGGCTTCACTATTTGATCTTCTTAACCTTGGCGAAGATCGGTGCCAATTACAATTGCTTTAACCTTGGTGGCAATCCTCACCACGGAGAAAAAAGGGCTCCGCTTCTCCGAATACTCGCCCGAATACAAATCTTGAAAGATGAAAGAAAGAACTAAAAAATCCCTTCACAAGGGTTACAAAATATGTACAATTGAGAGCCTATGATCCAAATCCTAGAGTTGGTGATGAGAGGCACAATTGAAGCTTGATTCACTCTTGGGTATTCAAATGAAGTTTAAGAGTGTTAGGATTTATCGTTTGTATATTTAGAACACCCATATTTATAGGAAAAACAAAATATGACCGTTCAGTGGCATTACGGTAATTCCAGCAAAATTCCAAACGGCTCTTTTTCAGACCGTTGGAGTGTTCTCGGAGTTCCGAGAATATTTCTCGGAGTTCCGAGAATTCTCGGAGTTCCGAGAAAAAATCTCGGAGTTCCGAGAAGCCACACAGAAATTGGAAAAAGTCTACTGGACCATTTCTCGGAGTTCCGAGAATAATTCTCGGAGTTCCGAGAATTCTCGGAGTTCCGAGAAAACCTCTCGGAGTTCCGAGAAGCCTATGCAGAGTAGATTTTCAACTCTGTTTTTGGGCTTCCAGTTCTCAACCAAGATGGGATTGCTATGAGGGTTCCAAGGTGTTGGAACTCCACAAATACAATCACTTGTCTATTTAGGGTGTGTGAGATTACCTTAATTATGCCTCTAAAAACCTAATCTAGGTTTGGATCAATTACATTAAAAAATTGTCTTCAATATTAATTTCTTCATGTCTTCAAGTCTTCATGACTTCTTGCTTGATGACTTTGGCCTTCCAATTAGTGGTCCAATGTGGGCTTCTTGGCCTTCAATCCAAGCATCCTTGATCTTACTTTATCAAGATCTACAACTTAGACAAACAAACACATTAGTGATAAATGATCACTTGTGTATTGGAATCATCAAAACAAGATGGGAATGCCAAGGTAAAAACCATTGGGCTTACAAACGGAAATGAAAAAAGCCAAGTATTTTGAGAGTTATGGTGGAAATAGTTAGACTCGCACTTTGGTCTAGCAGTTTACAGACCTACCTCCGATTGATTGACTATAACTCACTCAACTAAATTTGAAATGGATTCAAATTCATGCCATTTCGAAGCAGTCGAAGTGTTGTTGAAAACGGAAGAAACGGAGATGAAAAAAGCCAAGTATTTTGAGAGTTATGGTGGAAATAGTTAGACTCGCACTTTGGTCTTGTAATTTACAGACCAACCTCCAATTGATTGACCATCACTCACTCAATTCAACTCCGAATTCATTGAAATTTGTTCCATTTCAAAGGAGTCGAAGTGTAGTTTAAAACGGAAGAAACAGGGATGAAAAACTCCAAGTATTTTGAGAGTTTTGATGGAAATAGTTAGACTCACGCTTTGGTCTAGCAGTTTACAGACCTACCTCCGGTTGGTTGACCATAACTCAGTCAATTCAACTCGGAATTGATTCAAATTCATGCCATTTCGAAGATGTCGAAGCGTAGTTGAAAACGGAAGAAACGGAGATGAAAAACTACTTGATTTTTTAGAGTTATGATGGAAATAGTTACATTCGCGCTTTGGTCCAGCAGTTTACAGACCTACCTCCGGTTGGTTGACCATAACTCAGTCAATTCAACTCAGAATTGATTCAAATTCATGCCATTTCGAAGATGTCGAAGCGTAATTGAAAACGGAAGAAACGGAGATGAAAAACTCCAAGTATTTTAAGAGTTATGATGGAAATAGTTAGACTCGCGCTTTCGCCTAGCAGTTTACAGACCTACCTCCGAGTGAATGACCATAACTCACTCAATTCAACTCAGAATTCATTGAAATTTTTTCCATTTCGAAGGAGTCGAAGTGTTGTTTAAAACGGAAGAAACTGAGATGAAAAACTACTTGTATTTTGAGAGTTATGATGGACATAATTACATTCGCGCTTTGGTCTAGCAGTTTGCAGACATACCTCCGACTGAATGACCATAACTCACTCAATTCAACTCCGAATTCATTGAAATTTTTTCCATTTCGAAGGAGTCAAAGTGTAGTTTAAAACGGAAGAAACGGAGATGAAAAAAGCCAAGTATTTTGAGAGTTATGGTGGAAATAGTTGGACTCGCCCTTTGGTCTAGCAATTTACAGACCAACCTCCAATTGATTGACCATCACTTACTCAATTCAACTCTGAATTCATTGAAATTTGTTCCTTTTCGAAGGAGTCGAAGTGTAGTTTAAAATGGAAGAAACAGAGATGAAAAACTCCAAGTATTTTGAGAGTTATGATGGAAATAGTTAGAATCGCGCTTTGGTCTAGCAGTTTACAGACCTACTTCCGGTTGGTTGACCATAACTCAGTCAATTCAACTCGGAATTGATTCAAATTCATGCCATTTCGAAGATGTCGAATCGTAGTTGAAAACGGAAGAAACGGAGATGAAAAACTCCAAGTATTTTAAGAGTTAAGATGGAAATAGTTAGACTCGCGCTTTCGCCTAGCAGTTTACAGACCTACCTCCGAGTGAATGACCATAGCCCACTCAATTCAACTCAGAATTCATTGAAATTTCTTCCATTTCGAAGGGGTCGAAGTGTTGTTTAAAACGGAAGAAACGGAGCTGAAAAAAGCCAAGTATTTTGAGAGTTATTGTGGAAATAGTTAGACTCGCACTTTGGTCTAGCAATTTACAGACCAACCTTGATTGACCATCACTTACTCAATTTAACTCGGAATTGATTCAAATTCATCCCATTTTGAATATCACGAAGTGTAGTTGAAAACGAAAGAAACAGTTGAAAAACTCCAAGTATCATAAGAGTTATGATGGAAATAGTTAGACTCGCGCTTTGGTCTAGCAGTTTATAGACCTACCTCTGATTCATTGACCATAAGTCACTCAATTCGACTGGAATTTATTCAAATTCATGCCATTTGGAAGATGTCGAAGAGTAGTTGAAAAGGAAAGAAACGGAGATTAAAAACTCCAAGTATTTTAAGAGTTTTGATAGAAATAATTAGACTCGCGCTTTCGCCTAGCAGTTTAGAGATCTACATCCGATTTAATGATCTTAACTCACTCAATTCAACACGAAATTCATTGAAATTTGTTTCATTTCGAAGGAGTCGAAGTGTTGTTTAAAACGGAACAAAACGAGATGAAAAACTACTTGTATTTTGAGAGTTATTATGGAAATAGTTACATTCGCGCTTTGGTCTAGCAGTTTGCAGACATACCTCCGATTGAATGACCATAACTCACTCAATTCAACTCCGAATTAATTGAAATTTGTTCCATTTCGAAGGAGTCGAAGTGTAGTTTAAAACGGAAGAAACAGAGATGAAAAACTCCAAGTATTTTGAGAGTTATGATGGAAATAGTTAGAATCGCGCTTTGGTCTAGCAGTTTACAGACCTACTTCCGGTTGGTTGACCATAACTCAGTCAATTCAACTCGGAATTGATTCAAATTCATGCCATTTCGAAGATGTCGAATCGTAGTTGAAAACGGAAGAAACGGGGATGAAAAACTCCAAGTATTTTAAGAGTTATGATGGAAATAGTTAGACTCGCGCTTTCGCCTAGCAGTTTACAGACCTACCTCCGAGTGAATGACCATAGCCCACTCAATTCAACTCAGAATTCATTGAAATTTCTTCCATTTCGAAGGGGTCGAAGTGTTTTTTAAAACGGAAGAAACGGAGATGAAAAAAGCCAAGTATTTTGAGAGTTATTGTGGAAATAGTTAGACTCGCACTTTGGTCTAGCAATTTACAGACCAACCTCCAATTGATTGACCATCACTTACTCAATTTAACTCGGAATTGATTCAAATTCATCCCATTTTGAATATCACGAAGTGTAGTTGAAAACGAAATAAACAGTTGAAAAACTCCAAGTATCATAAGAGTTATGATGGAAATAGTTAGACTCGCGCTTTGGTCTAGCAGTTTATAGACCTACCTCTGATTCATTGACCATAAGTCACTCAATTCGACTGGAATTTATTCAAATTCATGCAATTTGGAAGATCTCGAAGAGTAGTTGAAAAGGAAAGAAACGGAGATTAAAAACTCCAAGTATTTTAAGAGTTTTGATAGAAATAATTAGACTCGCGCTTTCGCCTAGCAGTTTAGAGATCTACATCCGATTTAATGATCTTAACTCACTCAATTCAACCCGAAATTCATTGAAATTTGTTTCATTTCGAAGGAGTCGAAGTGTTGTTTAAAACGGAACAAAACGAGATGAAAAACTACTTGTATTTTGAGAGTTATTATGGAAATAGTTACATTCGCGCTTTGGTCTAGCAATTTGCAGACATACCTCCGATTGAATGACCATAACTCACTCAATTCAAATCCGAATTAATTGAAATTTGTTTCATTTCGAAGGAGTCGAAGTGTAGTTTAAAACGGAAGAAACAGAGATGAAAAACTCCAAGTATCTTAAGAGTTATGATGGAAATAGTTAGACTCGCGCTTTGGTCTAGCAGTTTACAGACCTACCTCCGATTCATTGACCATATGTCACTCAATTCGACCGGAATTTATTCAAATTCATGCCATTTGGAAGATGTCGAAGAGTAGTTGAAAAGAAAAGAAGCGGAGATTAAAAACTCCAAGTATTTTAAGAGTTATGATAGAAATAATTAGACTCGCGCTTTCGCCTAGCAGTTTAGAGACCTACATCCGATTTAATGACCTTAACTCACTCAATTCAACTCAGAATTCACTGAAATTTCTTCAATTTTGAAGGAGTCGAAGTGTAGTTTAAAGCGAAAGAAACAGAGATGAAAAACTCCAAGTATTTTGAGAGTTATGATGGAAATAGTTAGACTCGGGCTTTGGTCTAGCAGTTTACAGACCTACCTCCGGTTGATTGAACATAACTCAGTCAATTCAACTCGGAATTGATTTAAATTCATCCCATTTTGAAGATGTCGAAGTATAGTTGAAAACGAAAGAAACAGAGATGAAAAACTCCAAGTATCTTCAGAGTTATGATGGAAATAGTTAGACTCGCGCTTTGGTCAAGCAGTTTACAGACCTACCTCCGATTCATTGACCATAAGTCACTAAATTAGACCGGAATTTATTCAAATTCATGCCATTTGGCAGATGTCGAAGAGTAGTTGAAAAGGAAAGAAACGGAGATTAAAAACTCCAAGTATTTTAAGAGTTATGATGGAAATAGTTAGACTTGTGCTTTCGCCTAGCAGTTTACAGACCCACCTCCGATTGAATGACCATGACTCACTCAATTCAACTCGGAATTCATTGAAATTTGTTCCATTTCGAAGGAGTCGAAGTGCAGTATAAAACGGAAGAAACAGAGATGAAAAACTCCAAGTATTTTGAGAGTTATGATGGAAATAGTTAGACTCGGGCTTTGGTCTAGCAGTTTACAAACCTACCTCCGGTTGATTGACCATAACTCAGTCAATTCAACTCGGAATTGAGTCAAATTCATGCCATTTCGAAGATGTCAAAGCGTAGTTGAAAACGGAAGAAACGGAGATGAAAAACTCCAAGTATTTTAAGAGTTATGATGGAAATAGTTAGACTCGCTCTTTCGGCTAGCAGTTTACAGACCTACATCCGATTGAATGACCAGCACTCACTAAATTCAACTCGGAATTCATTGGAATTTGTTCCATTTCGAAGGAGTCGAAGTGTAGTTTAAAACGGAAGAAGCGGAGATGAAAAAAGCCAAGTAATTTAAGAGCTATGGTGAAAATAGTTAGACTCGCACTTTGGTTTAGCAGTTTACAGACCTACCACTGTTTGATTGACTATAACTCACTCAATTCAACTCGAAATGGAATCAAATTCATGCCATTTCGAAGATGTCGAAGGGTAGTTGAAAATGAAAGAAACGAAGATGAAAAACTCTAAGTATGTTAAGAGTTATGACGAAAATAGTTAGACTCGCGCTTTCGCCTAGCAGTTTACAGACCTACCTCCGAGTGAATGACCATAACTCGCTCAATTTGACTCAGAATTCATTAAAATTTCTTCCATTTCGAAGGAGTCAAAGTGTTGTTTACAATGGAAGAAACGGAGATGAAAAAAGCCAAGTATTTTGAGAGTTATGGTGGAAATAGTTAGACTCGCACTTTGGTCTAGCAGTTTACAGACCAACCTCCAATTGATTGACCATAACTTACTCAATTTGACTCGGAATTGATTCAAATTCATCCCATTTTGAAGATGTCGAAGTGTAGTTGAAATCGAAAGAAACAGAGATGAAAAACTCCAAGTATTTTAAGAGTTATGATGGAAATAGTTAAACTCGCGCTTTCGCCTAGCAGTTTACAGACCTACCTCCGAGTGAATGACCATAACTCACTCAATTCAACTCAGAATTCATTGAAAAATCTTCCATTTCGAAGGAGTCGAAGTGCAGTATAAAACGGAAGAAACGGGGATGAAAAAAGCCAAGTATTTTGAGAGTTATGGTGGAAATAGTTAGACTCACACTTTGGTCTAGCAGTTTACAGACCTACCTCCGATAGATTGACTATAACTCACTCCATTAAATTTGAAATGGAATCAAATTCATCCATTTCGAAGATGTCGAAGTGTAGTTGAAAACGGAAGAAACGGAGATGAAAAACTCCAAGTATTTTAAGAGTTATGATGGAAATAGTTAGATTCGCGCTTTCGCCTAGCAGTTTACAGACCTACCTCCGAGTGAATGACCATAACTCGCTCAATTTGACTCAGAATTCATTGAAATTTCTTCCATTTCGAAGGAGTCAAAGTGTTGTTTACAATGGAAGAAACGGAGATGAAAAAAGACAGGTATTTTGAGAGTTATGGTGGAAATAGTTAGACTCGCACTTTGGTCTAGCAGTTTACAGACCTACCTCCTATTGATTGACTATAACTCACTCCATTAAATTTGAAATGGATTCAAATTCATGCCATTTCGAAGATGTCGAAGTGTAGTTGAAAACGGAAGAAACGGAGATGAAACACTCCAAGTATTTTAAGAGTTAGGATGGAAATAGTTAGACTCGCGCTTTCGCCTAGCAGTTTACAGACCTACCTACGAGTGAATGACCATAACTCACTCAATTCAACTCAGAATTCAGTGAAATTTCTTCATCCCATTTTGAAGATGTCGAAGTGTTGTTGAAAACGAAAGAAACGGAGATGAAAAACTTCAAGTATCTTAAGAGTTATGATGGAAATAGTTAGACTCGCGCTTTGGTCTAGCAGTTTACAGACCTACCTTCGATTCATTGACCATAAGTCAATCAATTCGACCGGAATTGGTTCAAATTCATGCCATTTGGAAGATGTCGAAGAGTAGTTGAAAAGCAAAGAAACGGAGATTAAAAAATCTTAGTATTTTAAGAGTTATGATAGAAATAATTAGACTCGCGCTTTCGCATAGCAGTTTAGAGACCTACATCCGATTTAATGACCTTAACTCACTCAATTGGACACGTAATTCATTGAAATTTGTTACATTTCGAAGGAGTCGAAGTGTAGTTTAAAACGGAAGAAACAGAGATGAAAAACTCCAAGTATTTTGAGAGTTATGATGGAAATAGTTAGACTCGGGCTTTGGTCTACCAGTTTACAGACCTACCTCCGGTTGATTGATCATAACTCAGTCAATTCAACTCGGAATTGATTCAAATTCATGCCATTTCGAAGATGTCGAAGCGTAGTTGAAAACGAAAGAAACGGAGATGAAAAACTCCAAGTATTTTAAGAGTTATGATGGAAAAAGTTAGACTCGCGCTTTGGTCTAGCAGTTTACAGACCTACATACGATTGAATGACCATAACTCACTTAATTCAACTCGGAATTCATTGAAATTTGTTCCATTTCGAAGGAGTCGAAGTGTAGTTTAAAACAGAAGAAGCGGAGATGAAAAAAGCCAAGTATTTTAAGAGTTATGGTGGAAATAGTTAGACTCGCACTTTGGTCTAGCAGTTTACAGACCTACCACCGTTTGATTGACTATAACTCACTCAATTCAACTCAAAATGGATTCAAATTCATGCCATTTCGAAGATGTCGAAGGGCAGTTGAAAACGGAAGAAACGGAGATGAAAAACTCCAAGTATTTTAAGAGTTATGATGGAAATAGTTAGACTCGCGCTTTGGTCTAGCAGTTTACAGACCTACCTCCGGTTGGTTAACCATAACTCAGTAAATTCAACTCGAAATTGATTCAAATTCATGCCATTTCGAAGATGTCGAAGCGTTGTTGAAAACGGAAGAAACGGAGATGAAAAACTCCAAGTATTTTAAGAGTTATGATGGAAATAGTTAGACTCGCGCTTCCGCCTAGCAGTTTACAGACCTACCTCCGAGTGAATGATCATAACTCACTCAATTCAACTCAGAATTCACTGAAATTTCTTCCATTTCGAAGGAGTCGAAGTGTTATTTAAAACGGAAGAAACCGAGATGAAAAAACCCAAGTATTTTGAGAGTTATGGTGGAAATAGTTAGACTCGCACTTTGGTCTAGCAGTTTACAGCCCTACCTCCGATTGATTGACTATAACTCACCCAATTAAATTTGAAATGGATTCAAATTCATGCCATTTCGAACATGTTGAAGTGTTGTTGAAAACGGAAGAAACGGAGATGAAAAACTCCAAGTATTTTAAGAGTTATGATGGAAATAGTTAGACTCGGGCTTTCGCCTAGCAGTTTACAGACCTACCTCCGAGTGAATGACCATAGCCCACTCAATTCAACTCAGAATTCATTGAAATTTCTTCCATTTCGAAGGAGTCGAAGTGTTGTTTAAAACGGAAGAAACAGAGATGAAAAAAGCCAAGTATTTTGAGAGTTATGGTGGAAATAGTTAGACTCGCACTTTGGTCCAGCAATTTACAGACCAACCTCCAATTGATTGACCATCACTTACTCAATTTAACTCGGAATTGATTCAAATTCATCCCATTTTGAAGATCACGAAGTGTAGTTGAAAACGAAAGAAACAGAGATGAAAAACTCCCAGTATCTTAAGAGTTATGATGGAAATAGTTAGACTCGCGCTTTGGTCTAGCAGTTTATAGACCTACCTCCGATTCATTGACCATAAGTCACTCAATTCGACCGGAATTTATTCAAATTCATGCCATTTGGAAGATGTCGAAGAGTAGTTGAAAAGGAAAGAAACGGAGATTAAAAACTCCAAGTACTTTAAGAGTTTTGATAGAAATAATTAGACTCGCGCTTTCGCCTAGCAGTTTAGAGATCTACATCCGATTTAATGATCTTAACTCACTCAATTCAACACGTAATTCATTGAAATTTGTTTCATTTCGAAGGAGTCGAAGTGTTGTTTAAAACGGAAGAAACCGAGATGAAAAACTACTTGTATTTTGAGAGTTATGATGGAAATAGTTACATTCGCGCTTTGGTCTAGCAGTTTGCAGACATACCTCCGATTGAATGACCATAACTCACTCAATTCAACTCCGAATTCATTGAAATTTGTTCCATTTCGAAGGAGTCGAAGTGTAGTTTAAAACGGAAGAAACAAAGATGAAAAACTCCAAGTATCTTAAGAGTTATGATGGAAATAGTTAGACTCGCGCTTTGGTCTAGCAGTTTACAGACCTACCTCCGATTCATTGACCATATGTCACTCAATTCGACCGGAATTTATTCAAATTCGTGCCATTTGGAAGATGTCGAAGAGTAGTTGAAAAGAAAAGAAGCGGAGATTAAAAACTCCAAGTATTTTAAGAGTTATGATAGAAATAATTAGACTCGCGCTTTCGCCTAGCAGTTTAGAGACCTCAATCCGATTTAATGACCTTAACTCACTCAATTCAACACGTAATTCATTGAAATTTGTTCCATTTCGAAGGAGTCGAAGTGTAGTTTAAAACGGAAGAAACAGAGATGAAAAACTACTTGTATTTTGAGAGTTATGATTGAAATAGTTACATTCGCGCTTTGGTCTAGCAGTTTGCAGACATACCTCCGATTGAATGACCATAACTCACTCAATTCAACTCCGAATTCATTGAAATTTGTTCCATTTCGAAGGAGTCGAAGTGTAGTTGAAAACGGAAGAGACAGAGATGAAAAACTCCAAGTATCTTAAGAGTTATGATGGAAATAGTTAGACTCGCGCTTTGGTCTAGCAGTTTACAGACCTACCTCCGATTCAATGACCATATGTCACTCAATTCGACCGGAATTTATTCAAATTCATGCCATTTGGAAGATGTCGAAGGGTAGTTGAAAAGGAAAGAAGCGGAGATTAAAAACTCCAAGTATTTTAAGAGTTATGATAGAAATAATTAGACTCGCGCTTTCGCCTAGCAGTTTAGAGACCTACATCCGATTTAATGACCTTAACTCACTCAATTCAACACGTAATTCATTGAAATTTGTTCAATTTCGAAGGAGTCGAAGTGTAGTTTAAAATGGAAGAAACAGAGATGAAAAACTACTTGTATTTTGAGAGTTATGATGGAAATAGTTACATTCGCGCTTTGGTCTAGCAGTTTGCAGACATACGTCCGATTGAATGACCATAACTCACTCAATTCAACTTCGAATTCATTGAAATTTGTTCCATTTCGAAGGAGTCGAAGTGTATTTTAAAACGGAAGAAACAGAGATGAAAAAATCCAATTATTTTGAGAGTTATGATGGAAATAGTTAGACTCGCGCTTTGGTCTAGCAGTTTACAGACCTACCTCCGTTGGTTGACCATAACTCAGTCAATTCAACTCGGAATTGATTCAAATTCATGCCATTTCGAAGATGTCGAAGCGTAGTTTAAAACGGAAGAAATGAAGATGAAAAACTCCAAGTATTTTAAGAGTTATGATGGAAATAGTTAGACTCGCTCTTTCGGCTAGCGGTTTACAGACCTACATCCGATTGAATGACCATAACTCACTAAATTTAACTCCGAATTCATTGAAATTTGTTCCATTTCGAATGAGTCGAAGTATAGTTTAAAACGAAAGAAGCGGAGATGAAAAAAGCGAAGTATTTTAAGAGTTATGGTAAAAATAGTTAGAGTCGCACTTTGGTCTAGCAGTTTACAGACCTACCACCGTTTGATTGACTATAACTCACTCAATTCAACTCGAAATGGATTCAAATTCATGCCATTTCGAAGATGTCGAAGGGCAGTTGAAAATGGAAGAAACGAAGATGAAAAATTCCAAGTATGTTAAGAGTTATGATGGAAATAGTTACACTCGCGCTTTCGCCTAGCAGTTTATAGACCTACCTCCAAGTGAATGACCATAACTCACTCAATTCAACTCCGTATTCATTGAAATTTGTTCCATTTCGAAGGAGTCGAAGTGTAGTTTAAAACGGAAGAAACAGAGATGAAAAACTCCAAGTATCTTAAGAGTTATGATGGAAATAGTTAGACTCGCGCTTTGGTCTAGCAGTTTACAGACCTACCTCCGATTCATTGACCATATGTCACTCAATTCAACTCCGAATTCACTGAAATTTGTTCCATTTCGAAGGAGTCGAAGTGTTGTTTAAAACGGAAGAAACCGAGATGAAAAAACCCAAGTATTTTGAGATTTATGGGGGAAATAGTTAGACTCCTACTTTGGTCTAGCAGTTTACAGACCTACCTCCGATTGATTGACTATAACTCACTCAATTAAATTTGAAATGGATTCAAATTCATGCCATTTCGAAGATGTCGAAGTGTTGTTGAAAACGGAAGAAATGGAGATGAAAAACTCCAAGTATTTTAAGAGTTATGATGAAAATAGTTAGACTCGTGCTTTCGCCTAGCAGTTTACAGACCTACCTCCCAGTGAATGACCATAGCTCACTGAATTCAACTCAGAATTCATTGAAATTTCTTCATCTCATTTTGAAGATGTCGAAGTGTAGTTGAAAACGAAAGAAACAGAGATGAAAAACTCCAAGTATCTTAAGAGTTATGATGGAAATAGTTAGACTCGCGCTTTAGCCTAGCAGTTTTTAGACCTACCTTCGATTCATTGACCATAAGTCAATCAATTCGACCGGAATTGATTCAAATTCTTGCCATTTGGAAGATGTCGAAGAGTAGTTGAAAAGGAAAGAAACGGAGATTAAAAACTCCTAGTATTTTAAGAGTTATGATAGAAATAATTAGACTCGCGCTTTCGCCTAGCAGTTTAGAGACCTACATCCGATTTAATGACCTTAACTCACTCAATTCAACACGTAATTCATTGAAATTTGTTCCATTTCGAAGGAGTCGAAGTGTAGTTTAAAACGTAAGAAACAGAGATGAAAAACTCCAAGTATTTTGAGAGTTATGATGGAAATAGTTAGACTCGGGCTTTGGTCTAGCAGTTTACAGACCTACCTCCGGTTGATTGAACATAACTCAGTCAATTCAACTCGGAATTGATTCAAATTCATCCCATTTTGAAGATGTCGAAGTATAGTTGAAAACGAAAGAAATAGAGATGAAAAACTCCAAGTATGTTAAGAGTTATGATGGAAATAGTTAGACTCGCGCTTTGGTCTAGCAGTTTACAGACCCACCTCCGATTCATTGACCATAACTCACTAAATTAGACCGGAATTTATTCAAATTCATGCCATTTGGCAGATATCGAAGAGTAGTTGGAAAGGAAAGAAACGCAGATTAAAAACTCCAAGTATTTTAAGAGTTATGATGGAAATAGTTAGACTGGCGCTTTTGCCTAGCAGTTTACAGACCCACCTCCGATTGAATGACCATGACTCACTCAATTCAACTCGGAATTCATTGAAATTTGTTCCATTTCGAAGGAGTCGAAGTGTAGTTTAAAACGGAAGAAACAAAGATGAAAAACTCCAAGTATCTTAAGAGTTATGATGGAAAAAGTTAGACTCGCGCTTTGGTCTAGCAGTTTACAGACCTACATACGATTGAATGACCATAACTCACTTAATTCAACTCGGAATTCATTGAAATTTGTTCCATTTCGAAGGAGTCGAAGTGTAGTTTAAAACAGAAGAAGCGGTGATGAAAAAAGCCAAGTATTTTAAGAGTTATGGTGGAAATAGTTAGACTCGCACTTTGGTCTAGCAGTTTACAGACCTACCACCGTTTGATTGACTATAACTCACTCAATTCAACTCGAAATGGATTCAAATTCATGCCATTTCGAAGATGTCGAAGGGCAGTTGAAAACGGAAGAAACGGAGATGAAAAACTCCAAGTATTTTAAGAGTTATGATGGAAATAGTTAGACTCGCGCTTTGGTCTTTTTTCATCTCTGTTTCTTCCGTTTTAAACAACACTTCGACTCTTTCGAAATGGAAGAAATTTCAATGAATTCTGAGTTTAATTGAGTGGGCTATGGTCATTCACTCGGAGGTAGGTCTGTAAACTGCTAGGCGAAAGCGCGAGTATAACTATTTCCATCATAACTCTTAAAATACTTGGAGTTTTTCATCTCCGTTTCTTCCGTTTTCAACAACACTTCGACATGTTCGAAATGGCATGAATTTGAATCCATTTCAAATTTAATTGGGTGAGTTATAGTCAATCAATCAGAGGTAGGTCTGTAAACAGCTAGACCAAAGTGCGAGTCTAACTATTTCCACCATAACTCTCAAAATACTTGGCTTTTTTCATCTCTGTTTCTTCCGTTTTAAACAACACTTCGACTCCTTCGAAATGGAAGAAATTTCAGTGAATTCTGAGTTGAATTGAGTGAGTTATGATCATTCACTCGGAGGTAGGTCTATAAACTGCTAGGCGGAAGCGCGAGTCTAACTATTTCCATCATAACTCTTAAAATACTTGGAGTTTTTCATCTCCGTTTCTTCCGTTTTCAACTACGCTTCGACATCTTCGAAATGGCATGAATTTGAATCAATTCCGAGTTGCATTTACTGAGTTATGGTCAACCAACCGGAGGTAGGTCTGTAAACTGCTAGAAGTATTTTGAGAGTTATGGTGGAAATAGTTAGACTCGGGCTTTGGTCTAGCAGTTTACAGACCTACCTCCGGTTGATTGAACATAACTCAGTCAATTCAACTCGGAATTGATTCAAATTCATCCCATTTTGAAGATGTCGAAGTATAGTTGAAAACGAAAGAAATAGAGATGAAAAACTCCAAGTATGTTAAGAGTTATGATGGAAATAGTTAGACTCGCGCTTTGGTCTAGCAGTTTACAGACCCACCTCCGATTCATTGACCATAACTCACTAAATTAGACCGGAATTTATTCAAATTCATGCCATTTGGCAGATATCGAAGAGTAGTTGAAAAGGAAAGAAACAGAGATTAAAAACTCCAAGTATTTTAAGAGTTATGATGGAAATAGTTAGACTGGCGCTTTTGCCTAGCAGTTTACAGACCCACCTCCGATTGAATGACCATGACTCACTCAATTCAACTCGGAATTCATTGAAATTTGTTCCATTTCGAAGGAGTCGAAGTGCAGTTTAAAACGGAAGAAACAGAGATGAAAAACTCCAAGTATTTTGAGAGTTATGATGGAAATAGTTAGACTCGGGCTTTGGTCTAGCAGTTTACAAACCTACCTCCGGTTGATTGACCATAACTCAGTCAATTCAACTCGGAATTGAGTCAAATTCTTGCCATTTCGAAGATGTCGAAGCGTAGTTGAAAACGTAAGAAACGGAGATGAAAAACTCCAAGTATTTTAAGAGTTATGATGGAAATAGTTAGACTCGCTCTTTCGGCTAGCAGTTTACAGACCTACATCCGATTGAATCACCATCACTCACTAAATTCAACTCGGAATTCATTGGAATTTGTTCCATTTCGAAGGAGTCGAAGTGTAGTTTAAAACTGAAGAAGCGGAGATGAAAAAAGCCAAGTAATTTAAGAGCTATGGTGAAAATAGTTAGACTCGCACTTTGGTTTAGCTGTTTACAGACCTACCACCGTTTGATTGACTATAACTCACTCAATTCAACTCGAAATGGAATCAAATTCATGCCATTTCAAAGATGTCGAAGGGTAGTTGAAAATGGAAGAAACGAAGATGAAAAACTCCAAGTATGTTAAGAGTTATGAGGGAAATAGTTAGACTCGCGCTTTCGCCTAGCAGTTTACAGACCTACCTCCGAGTGAATGACCATAACTCACTCAATTCAACTCAAAATTCATTGAAAAATCTTCCATTTCGAAGGAGTCGAAGTGTTGTTTAAAACGGAAGAAACGGAGATGAAAAAAGCCAAGTATTCTGAGAGTTATGGTAGAAATAGTTAGACTCGCACTTTGGTCTAGCAGTTTACAGACCTACCTCCTATTGATTGACTATAACTCACTCCATTAAATTTGAAATGGATTCAAATTCATGCCATTTCGAAGATGTCGAAGTGTAGTTGAAAACGGAAGAAACGGAGATGAAACACTCCAAGTATTTTAAGAGTTATGATGGAAATAGTTAGACTCGCGCTTTGGTCTAGCAATTTACAGACCTACCTTCGATTCATTGACCATAAGTCAATCAATTCGACCGGAATTGGTTCAAATTCATGCCATTTGGAAGATGTCGAAGAGTAGTTGAAAAGGAAAGAAACGGAGATTAAAAAATCTTAGTATTTTAAGAGTTATGATAGAAATAATTAGACTCGCGCTTTCGCATAGCAGTTTAGAGACCTACATCCGATTTAATGACCTTAACTCACTCAATTGAACACGTAATTCATTGAAATTTGTTCCATTTCGAAGGAGTCGAAGTGTAGTTTAAAACGGAAGAAACAGAGATGAAAAACTCCAAGTATTTTGAGAGTTATGATGAAAATAGTTAGACTCGGGCTTTGGTCTAGCAGTTTACAGACCTACCTCCGGTTGATTGAACATAACTCAGTCAATTCAACTCGGAATTGATTCAAATTCATGCCTTTTCGAAGATGTCGAAGCGTAGTTGAAAACGAAAGAAACGGAGATGAAAAACTCCAAGTATTTTAAGAGTTATGATGGAAAAAGTTAGACTCGCGCTTTGGTCTAGCGGTTTACAGACCTACATACGATTGAATGACCATAACTCACTTAATTCAACTCGGAATTCATTGAAATTTGTTCCATTTCGAAGGAGTCGAAGTGTAGTTTAAAACAGAAGAAGCGGTGATGAAAAAAGCCAAGTATTTTAAGAGTTATGGTGGAAATAGTTAGACTCGCACTTTGGTCTAGCAGTTTACAGACCTACCACCGTTTGATTGACTATAACTCACTCAATTCAACTCGAAATGGATTCAAATTCATGCCATTTCGAAGATGTCGAAGGGCAGTTGAAAACGGAAGAAACGGAGATGAAAAACTCCAAGTATTTTAAGAGTTATGATGGAAATAGTTAGACTCGCGCTTTGGTCTAGCAGTTTACAGACCTACCTCCGGTTGGTTGACCATAACTCAGTAAATGCAACTCGGAATTGATTCAAATTCATGCCATTTCGAAGATGTCGAAGCGTAGTTGAAAACGGAAGAAATGGAGATGAAAAACTCCAAGTATTTTAAGAGTTATGATGGAAATAGTTAGACTCGCGCTTCCGCCTAGCAGTTTACAGACCTACCTCCGAGTGAATGATCATAACTCACTCAATTCAACTCAGAATTCACTGAAATTTCTTCCATTTCGAAGGAGTCGAAGTGTTGTTTAAAACGGAAGAAACCGAGATGAAAAAAGCCAAGTATTTTGAGAGTTATGGTGGAAATAGTTAGACTCGCACTTTGGTCTAGCAATTTACAGGCCAACCTCCAATTGATTGACCATCACTTACTCAATTTAACTCGGAATTGATTCAAATTCATCCCATTTTGAAGATCACGAAGTGTAGTTGAAAACGAAAGAAACAGAGATGAAAAACCCCAAGTATCTTAAGAGTTATGATGGAAATAGTTAGACTCGCGCTTTGGTCTAGCAGTTTATAGACCTACCTCCGAGTGAATGACCATAGCCCACTCAATTCAACTCAGAATTCATTGAAATTTCTTCCATTTCGAAGGAGTCGAAGTGTTGTTTAAAACGGAAGAAACAGAGATGAAAAAACCCAAGTATTTTGAGAGTTATGGTGGAAATAGTTAGACTCGCACTTTGGTCTAGCAATTTACAGGCCAACCTCCAATTGATTGACCATCACTTACTCAAGTTAACTCGGAATTGATTCAAATTCATCCCATTTTGAAGATCACGAAGTGTAGTTGAAAACGAAAGAAACAGAGATGAAAAACCCCAAGTATCTTAAGAGTTATGATGGAAATAGTTAGACTCGCGCTTTGGTCTAGCAGTTTATAGACCTACCTCCGATTCATTGACCATAAGTCACTCAATTCGACCGGAATTTATTCAAATTCATGCCATTTGGAAGATCTCGAAGAGTAGTTGAAAAGGAAAGAAACGGAGATTAAAAACTCCAAGTATTTTAAGAGTTTTGATAGAAATAATTAGACTCGCGCTTTCGCCTAGCAGTTTAGAGATCTACATCCGATTTAATGATCTTAAGTCACTCAATTCAACCCGAAATTCATTGAAATTTGTTTCATTTCGAAGGAGTCGAAGTGTTGTTTAAAACGGAACAAAACGAGATGAAAAACTACTTGTATTTTGAGAGTTATTATGGAAATAGTTACATTCGCGCTTTGGTCTAGCAGTTTGTAGACATACCTCCGATTGAATGACCATAACTCACCCAATTCAACTCCGAATTCATTGAAATTTGTTCCATTTCGAAGGAGTCGAAGTGCAGTTTAAAACGGAAGAAACAGAGATGAAAAACTCCAAGTATCTTAAGAGTTATGATGGAAATAGTTAGACTCGCGCTTCGGTCTAGCAGTTTACAGACCTACCTCCGATTCATTGACCATATGTCACTCAATTCGACCGGAATTTATTCAAATTCGTGCCATTTGGAAGATGTCGAAGAGTAGTTGAAAAGAAAAGAAGCGGAGATCAAAAACTCCAAGTATTTTAAGAGTTATGATAGAAATAATTAGACTCGCGCTTTCGCCTAGCAGTTTAGAGACCTACATCCGATTTAATGACCTTAACTCACTCAATTCAACACGTAATTCATTGAAATTTGTTCCATTTCGAAGGAGTCGAAGTGTAGTTTAAAATGGAAGAAACAGAGATGAAAAACTACTTGTATTTTGAGAGTTATGATGGAAATAGTTACATTCGCGCTTTGGTCTAGCAGTTTGCAGACATACGTCCGATTGAATGACCATAACTCACTCAATTCAACTTCGAATTCATTGAAATTTGTTCCATTTCGAAGGAGTCGAAGTGTATTTTAAAACGGAAGAAACAGAGATGAAAAACTCCAAGTATTTTGAGAGTTATGATGGAAATAGTTAGACTCGCGCTTTGGTCTAGCAGTTTACAGACCTACCTCCGTTGGTTGACCATAACTCAGTCAATTCAACTCGGAATTGATTCAAATTCATGTCATTTCGAAGATGTCGAAGCGTAGTTGAAAACGGAAGAAATGAAGATGAAAAACTCCAAGTATTTTAAGAGTTATGATGGAAATAGTTAGACTCGCTCTTTCGACTAGCAGTTTACAGACCTACATCCGATTGAATGACCATAACTCACTAAATTCAACTCGGAATTCATTGAAATTTGTTCCATTTCGAAAGAGTCGAAGTATAGTTTAAAAGAAAAGAAGCGGAGATGAAAAAAGCGAAGTATTTTAAGAGTTATGGTAAAAATAGTTAGACTCGCACTTTGGTCTAGCAGTTTACAGACCTACCACCGTTTGATTGACTATAACTCACTCAATTCAACTCGAAATGGATTCAAATTCATGCCATTTCGAAGATGTCGAAGGGCAGTTGAAAATGGAAGAAACGAAGATGAAAAACTCCAAGTATGTTAAGAGTTATGATGGAAATAGTTACACTCGCGCTTTCGCCTAGCAGTTTATAGACCTACCTCCAAGTGAATGACCATAACTCACTCAATTCAACTCCGAATTCATTGAAATTTGTTCCATTTCGAAGGAGTCGAAGTGTAGTTTAAAACGAAAGAAACAGAGATGAAATACTCCAAGTATCTTAAGAGTTATGATGGAAATAGTTAGACTCGCGCTTTGGTCTAGCAGTTTACAGACCTACCTCCGATTCATTGACCATATGTCACTCAATTCGACCGGAATTTATTCAAATTCATGCCATTTGGAAGATGTCGAAGAGTAGTTGAAAAGAAAAGAAGCGGAGATTAAACACTCCAAGTATTTTAAGAGTTATGATAGAAATAATTAGACTCGCGCTTTCGCCTAGCAGTTTAGAGACCTACATCCGATTTAATGACCTTAACTCACTCAATTCAACACGTAATTCATTGAAATTTGTTCCATTTCGAAGGAGTCGAAGTGTAGTTTAAAACGGAAGAAACAGAGATGAAAAACTACTTGTATTTTGAGAGTTATGATGGAAATAGTTACATTCGCGCTTTGGTCTAGCAGTTTGCAGACATACGTCTGATTGAATGACCATAACTCACTGAATTCAACTCCGAATTCATTGAAATTTGTTCCATTTCGAAGGAGTCGAAGTGTAGTTTAAAACGGACGAAACAGAGATGAAAAACTCTAAGTATTTTGAGAGTTATGATGGAAATAGTTAGACTCGCGCTTTGGCCTAGCAATTTACAGACCTACCTCTGGTTGGTTGACCATAACTCAGTCAATTCAACTCGGAATTAATTCAAATTCATGCCATTTCGAAGATGTCGAAGCGTAGTTGAAAACGGAAGAAACGCAGATGAAAAACTCCAAGTATTTTAAGAGTTATGATGGAAATAGTTAGACTCGCGCTTTCGCCTAGCAGTTTACAGACCTACCTCCGAGTGAATGATCATAACTCAATTCAACTCAGAATTCACTGAAATTTCTTCCATTTCGAAGGAGTCGAAGTGTTGTTTAAAACGGAAGAAACCGAGATGAAAAAACCCAAGTATTTTGAGATTTATGGTGGAAATAGTTAGACTCCTACTTTGGTCTAGCAGTTTACAGACCTACCTCCGATTGATTGACTATAACTCACTCAATTAAATTTCAAATGGATTCAAATTCATGCCATTTCGAAGATGTCGAAGTGTTGTTGAAAACGGAAGAAATGGAGATGAAAAACTCCAAGTATTTTAAGAGTTATGATGAAAATAGTTAGACTCGCGCTTTCGCCTAGCAGTTTACAGACCTACCTCCGAGTGAATGACCATAACTCGCTCAATTTGACTCAGAATTCATTGAAATTTCTTCCATTTCGAAGGAGTCAAAGTGTTGTTTAAAATGGAAGAAACGGAGATGAAAAAAGCCAAGAATTTTGAGAGTTATGGTGGAAATAGTTAGACTCGCACTTTGGTCTAGCAGTTTAGAGACCAACCTCCAATTGATTGACCATAACTTACTCAATTTGACTCGGAATTGATTCAAATTCATCCCATTTTGAAGATGTCGAAGTGTAGTTGAAATCAAAAGAAACAGAGATGAAAAACTCCAAGTATTTTAAGAGTTATGATGGAAATAGTTAAACTCGCGCTTTCGCCTAGCAGTTTACAGACCTACCTCCGAGTGAATGACCATAACTCACTCAATTCAACTCAGAATTCATTGAAAAATCTTCCATTTCGAAGGAGTCGAAGTGTTGTTTAAAACGGAAGAAACGGGGATGAAAAAAGCCAAGTATTTTGAGAGTTATGGTGGAAATAGTTAGACTCACACTTTGGTCTTGCAGTTTACAGACCTACCTCCGATTGATTGACTATAACTCACTCCATTAAATTTGAAATGGAGTCAAATTCATGCCATTTCGAAAATGTCGAAGTGTAGTTGAAAACGGAAGAAACGGAGATGAAAAACTCTAAGTATTTTAAGAGTTATGATGGAAATAGTTAGACTCGCGCTTTCGCCTAGCAGTTTACAGACCTACCTCCGAGTGAATGACCATAACTCACTCAATTCAACTCAGAATTCATTGAAAAATCTTCCATTTCGAAGGAGTCGAAGTGTTGTTTAAAACGGAAGAAACGGAGATGAAAAAAGCCAAGTATTCTGAGAGTTATGGTGGAAATAGTTAGACTCGCACTTTGGTCTAGCAGTTTACAGACCTACCTCCTATTGATTGACTATAACTCACTATATTAAATTTGAAATGGATTCAAATTCATGCCATTTCGAAGATGTCGAAGTGTAGTTGAAAACGGAAGAAACGGAGATGAAAAACTCCAAGTATTTTAAGAGTTATGATGGAAATAGTTAGACTCGCGCTTTCGCCTAGCAGTTTACAGACCTACCTCTGAGTGAATGACCATAACTCGCTCAATTTGACTCAGAATTCATTGAAATTTCTTCCATTTCGAAGGAGTCAAAGTGTTGTTTACAATGGAAGAAACGGAGATGAAAAAAGCCAAGTATTTTGAGAGTTATGATGGAAATAGTTAGAATCGCGCTTTGGTCTAGCAGTTTACACACCTACCTCCGGTTGGTTGACCATAACTCAGTCAATTCAACTCGGAATTGATTCAAATTCATGCAATTTCGAAGATGTCGAAGCGTAGTTGAAAATGGAAGAAACGGAGATGAAAAACTCCAAGTATTTTAAGAGTTATGATGGAAATAGTTAGACTCGCGCTTTCGCCTAGCAGTTTACAGACCTACCTCCGAGTGAATGATCATAACTCACTCAATTCAACTCAGAATTCACTGAAATTTCTTCCATTTCGAAGGAGTCGAAGTGTTGTTTAAAACGGAAGAAACCGAGATGAAAAAACCCAAGTATTTTGGGATTTATGGTGAAAATAGTTAGACTCCTACTTTGGTCTAGCAGTTTACAGACCTACCTCTGATTGATTGACTATAACTTACTCAATTAAATTTGAAATGGATTCAAATTCATGCCATTTCGAAGATGTCGAAGTGTTGTTGAAAATGGAAGAAATGGAGATGAAAAACTCCAAGTATTTTAAGAGTTATGATGAAAATAGTTAGACTCGCGCTTTCGCCTAGCCGTTTACAGACCTACCTCCGAGTGAATGACCATAACTCGCTCAATTTGACTCAGAATTCATTGAAATTTCTTCCATTTCGAAGGAGTCAAAGTGTTGTTTACAATGGAAGAAACGGAGATGAAGAAAGCCAAGTATTTTAAGAGTTATGGTCGAAATAGTTAGACTCGCACTTTGGTCTAGCAGTTTACAGACCAACCTCCAATTGATTGACCATAACTTACTCAATTTGACTCGGAATTGATTCAAATTCATCCCATTTTGAAGATATCGAAGTGTAGTTGAAATCAAAAGAAACAGAGATGAAAAACTCCAAGTATTTTAAGAGTTATGATGGAAATAGTTAAACTCGCGCTTTCGCCTAGCAGTTTACAGACCTACCTCCGAGTGAATGACCATAACTCACTCAATTCAACTCAGAATTCATTGAAAAATCTTCCATTTCGAAGGAGTCGAAGTGTTGTTTAAAACGGAAGAAACGGGGATGAAAAAAGCCAAGTATTTTGAGAGTTATGGTGCAAATAGTTAGACTCACACTTTGGTCTAGCAGTTTACAGACCTACCTCCGATTGATTGACTATAACTCACTCCATTAAATTTGAAATGGAGTCAAATTCATGCCATTTCGAAAATGTCGAAGTGTAGTTGAAAACGGAAGAAACGGAGATGAAAAACTCCAAGTATTTTAAGAGTTATGATGGAAATAGTTAGACTCGCGCTTTCGCCTAGCAGTTTACAGACCTACCTCCGAGTGAATGACCATAACTCGCTCAATTTGACTCAGAATTCATTGAAATTTCTTCCATTTCGAAGGAGTCAAAGTGTTGTTTACAATGGAAGAAACGGAGATGAAAAAAGCTAAGTATTTTGAGAGTTATGGTGGAAATAGTTAGACTCGCACTTTGGTCTAGCAGTTTACAGACCAACCTCCAATTGATTGACCATAACTTACTCAATTTGACTCGGAATTGATTCAAATTCATCCCATTTTGAAGATGTTGAAGTGTAGTTGAAATCGAAAGAAACAGAGATGAAAAACTCCAAGTATTTTAAGAGTTATGATGAAAATAGTTAAACTCGCGCTTTCGCCTAGCAGTTTACAGACCTGCCTCCGAGTGAATGACCATAACTCACTCAATTCAACTCAGAATTCATTGAAAAATCTTCCATTTCGAAGGAGTCGAAGTGTTGTTTAAAACGGAAGAAACGGGGATGAAAAAAGCCAAGTATTTTGAGAGTTATGGTGGAAATAGTTAGACTCACACTTTGGTCTAGCAGTTTACAGACCTACCTCCGATTGATTGACTATAACTCACTCCATTAAATTTGAAATGTAGTCAAATTCATGCCATTTCGAAGATGTCGAAGTGTAGTTGAAAACGAAAGAAACGGAGATGAAAAACTCCAAGTATTTTAAGAGTTATGATGGAAATAGTTAGACTCGCGCTTTCGCCTAGCAGTTTACAGACCTACCTCCGAGTGAATGACCATAACTCACGCAATTCAACTCAAAATTCATTGAAAAATCTTCAATTTCGAAGGAGTCGAAGTGTTGTTTAAAACGGAAGAAACGGAGATTAAAAAAGCCAAGTATTCTGAGAGTTATGGTGGAAATAGTTAGACTCGCACTTTGGTCTAGCAGTTTACAGACCTACCTCCTATTGATTGACTATAACTCACTCCATTAAATTTGAAATGGATTCAAATTCATGCCATTTCGAAGATGTCGAAGTGTAGTTGAAAACGGGAGAAACGGAGATGAAAAACTCCAAGTATTTTAAGAGTTATGATGGAAATAGTTAGACTCGCGCTTTCGCCTAGCAGTTTACAGACCTACCTCCGAGTGAATGACCATAACTCGCTCAATTTGACTCAGAATTCATTGAAATTTCTTCCATTTCGAAGGAGTCAAAGTGTTGTTTACAATGGAAGAAACGGAGATGAAAAAAGCCAAGTATTTTGAGAGTTAAGATGGAAATATTTAGACTCGCGCTTTGGTCTAGCAGTTTACAGACGTACCTCCGGTTGGTTGACCATAACTCAGTCAATTCAACTCGGAATTGTTTCAAATTCAAGCCATTTCGAAGATGTCGAAGCGTAGTTGAAAATGGAAGAAACGGAGATGAAAAACTCCAAGTATTTTAAGAGTTATGATGGAAATAGTTAGACTCGCGCTTTCGCCTAGCAGTTTACAGACCTACCTCCGAGTGAATGATCATAACTCACTAAATTTAAACTCAGAATTCACTGAAATTTCTTCCATTTCGAAGGAGTCGAAGTGTTGTTTAAAACGGAAGAAACCGAGATGAAAAAACCCAAGTATTTTGGGATTTATGGTGGAAATAGTTAGACTCCTACTTTGGTCTAGCAGTTTACAGACCTACCTCCGATAGATTGACTATAACTAACTCAATTAAATTTGAAATGAATTCAAATTCATGCCATTTCGAAGATGTCGAAGTGTTGTTGAAAACGGAAGAAATGGAGATGAAAAACTCCAAGTATTTTAAGAGTTATGATGAAAATAGTTAGACTCGCGCTTTCGCCTAGCAGTTTACAGACCTACCTCCGAGTGAATGATCATAACTCACTCAATTCAACTCAGAATTCACTGAAATTTCTTCCATTTCGAAGGAGTCGAAGTGTTGTTTAAAACGGAAGAAACCGAGATGAAAAAACCCAAGTATTTTGGGATTTATGGTGAAAATAGTTAGACTCCTACTTTGGTCTAGCAGTTTACAGACCTACCTCTGATTGATTGACTATAACTTACTCAATTAAATTTGAAATGGATTCAAATTCATGCCATTTCGAAGATGTCGAAGTGTTGTTGAAAACGGAAGAAATGGAGATGAAAAACTCCAAGTATTTTAAGAGTTATGATGAAAATAGTTAGACTCGCGCTTTCGCCTAGCAGTTTACAGACCTACCTCCGAGTGAATGACCATAACTCGCTCAATTTGACTCAGAATTCATTGAAATTTCTTCCATTTCGAAGGAGTCAAAGTGTTGTTTACAATGGAAGAAACGGAGATGAAAAAAGCCAAGTATTTTGAGAGTTATGGTGGAAATAGTTAGACTCGCACTTTGGTCTAGCAGTTTACAGACCAACCTCCAATTGATTGACCATAACTTACTCAATTTGACTCGGAATTGATTCAAATTCATCCCATTTTGAAGATGTCGAAGTGTAGTTGAAATCGAAAGAAACAAAGATGAAAAACTCCAAGTATTTTAAGAGTTATGATGGAAATAGTTAAACTCGCGCTTTCGCCTAGCAGTTTACAGACCAGCCTCCGAGTGAATGACTATAACTCACTCAATTCAACTCAGAATTCATTGAAAAATCTTCCATTTCGAAGGAGTCGAAGTGTTGTTTAAAACGTAAGAAACGGGGATGAAAAAAGCCAAGTATTTTGAGAGTTATGGTGGAAATAGTTAGACTCACACTTTGGTCTAGCAGTTTACAGACCTACCTCCGATTGATTGACTATAACTCACTCCATTAAATTTGAAATGTAGTCAAATTCATGCCATTTCGAAGATGTCGAAGTGTAGTTGAAAACGAAAGAAACGGAGATGAAAAACTCCAAGTATTTTAAGAGTTATGATGGAAATAGTTAGACTCGCGCTTTCGCCTAGCAGTTTACAGACCTACCTCCGAGTGAATGACCATAACTCACGCAATTCAACTCAAAATTCATTGAAAAATCTTCAATTTCGAAGGAGTCGAAGTGTTGTTTAAAACGGAAGAAACGGAGATGAAAAAAGCCAAGTATTCTGAGAGTTATGGTGGAAATAGTTAGACTCGCACTTTGGTCTAGCAGTTTACAGACCTACCTCCTATTGATTGACTATAACTCACTCCATTAAATTTGAAATGGATTCAAATTCATGCCATTTCGAAGATGTCGAAGTGTAGTTGAAAACAGGAGAAACGGAGATGAAAAACTCCAAGTATTTTAAGAGTTATGATGGAAATAGTTAGACTCGCGCTTTCGCCTAGCAGTTTACAGACCTACCTCCGAGTGAATGACCATAACTCGCTCAATTTGACTCAGAATTCATTGAAATTTCTTCCATTTCGAAGGAGTCAAAGTGTTGTTTACAATGGAAGAAACGGAGATGAAAAAAGCCAAGTATTTTGAGAGTTATGGTGGAAATAGTTAGACTCGCACTTTGGTCTAGCAGTTTACAGACCAACCTCCAATTGATTGACCATAACTTACTCAATTTGACTCGGAATTTATTCAAATTCATCCCATTTTGAAGATGTCGAAGTGTAGTTGAAATCGAAAGAAACAGAGATGAAAAACTCCAAGTATTTTAAGAGTTATGATGGAAATAGTTAAACTCGCGCTTTCGCCTAGCAGTTTACAGACCTACCTCCGAGTGAATGACCATAACTCACTCAATTCAACTCAGAATTCATTGAAAAATCTTCCATTTCGAAGGAGTCGAAGTGTTGTTTAAAACGGAAGAAACGGGGATGAAAAAAGCCAAGTATTTTGAGAGTTATGGTGGAAATAGTTAGACTCACACTTTGGTCTAGCAGTTTACAGACCTACCTCCGATTGATTGACTATAACTCACTCCATTAAATTTGAAATGGATTCAAATTCATGCCATTTCGAAAATGTCGAAGTGTAGTTGAAAACGGAAGAAACGGAGATGAAAAACTCCAAGTATTTTAAGAGTTATGATGGAAATAGTTACACTCGCGTTTTCGCCTAGCAGTTTACAGACTACCTCCGAGTGAATGACCATAACTCGCTCAATTTGACTCAGAATTCATTGAAATTTCTTCCATTTCGAAGGAGTCAAAGTGTTGTTTACAATGGAAGAAACGGAGATGAAAAAAGCCAAGTATTTTGAGAGTTATGGTGGAAATAGTTAGACTCGCACTTTGGTCTAGCAGTTTACAGACTAACCTCCAATTGATTGACCATAACTTACTCAATTTGACTCGGAATTGATTCAAATTCATCCCATTTTGAAGATGTCGAAGTGTAGTTGAAATCGAAAGAAACAGAGATGAAAAACTCCAAGTATTTTAAGAGTTATGATGGAAATAGTTAAACTCGCGCTTTCGCCTAGCAGTTTACAGACCTGCCTCCGAGTGAATGACCATAACTCACTCAATTCAACTCAGAATTCATTGAAAAATCTTCCATTTCGAAGGAGTCGAAGTGTTGTTTAAAACGGAAGAAACGGGGATGAAAAAAGCCAAGTATTTTGAGAGTTATGGTGGAAATAGTTAGACTCACACTTTGGTCTAGCAGTTTACAGACCTACCTCCGATTGATTGACTATAACTCACTCCATTAAATTTGAAATGGAGTCAAATTCATGCCATTTCGAAGATGTCGAAGTGTAGTTGAAAACGAAAGAAACGGAGATGAAAAACTCCAAGTATTTTAAGAGTTATGATGGAAATAGTTAGACTCGCGCTTTCGCCTAGCAGTTTACAGACCTACCTCCGAGTGAATGACCATAACTCACGCAATTCAACTCAAAATTCATTGAAAAATCTTCAATTTCGAAGGAGTCGAAGTGTTGTTTAAAACGGAAGAAACGGAGATGAAAAAAGCCAAGTATTCTGAGAGTTATGGTGGAAATAGTTAGACTCGCACTTTGGTCTAGCAGTTTACAGACCTACCTCCTATTGATTGACTATAACTCACTCCATTAAATTTGAAATGGATTCAAATTCATGCCATTTCGAAGATGTCGAAGTGTAGTTGAAAACGGGAGAAACGGAGATGAAAAACTCCAAGTATTTTAAGAGTTATGATGGCAATAGTTAGACTCGCGCTTTCGCCTAGCAGTTTACAGACCTACCTCCGAGTGAATGACCATAACTCGCTCAATTTGACTCAGAATTCATTGAAATTTCTTCCATTTCGAAGGAGTCAAAGTGTTGTTTACAATGGAAGAAACGGAGATGAAAAAAGCCAAGTATTTTAAGATTTATGGTCGAAATAGTTTGACTCGCACTTTGGTCTAGCAGTTTACAGACCAACCTCCAATTGATTGACCATAACTTACTCAATTTGACTCGGAATTGATTCAAATTCATCCCATTTTGAAGATATCGAAGTGTAGTTGAAATCAAAAGAAACAGAGATGAAAAACTCCAAGTATTTTAAGAGTTATGATGGAAATAGTTAAACTCGCGCTTTCGCCTAGCAGTTTACAGACCTACCTCCGAGTGAATGACCATAACTCACTCAATTCAACTCAGAATTCATTGAAAAATCTTCCATTTCGAAGGAGTCGAAGTGTTGTTTAAAACGGAAGAAACGGGGATGAAAAAAGCCAAGTATTTTGAGAGTTATGGTGCAAATAGTTAGACTCACACTTTGGTCTAGCAGTTTACAGACCTACCTCCGATTGATTGACTATAACTCACTCCATTAAATTTGAAATGGAGTCAAATTCATGCCATTTCGAAAATGTCGAAGTGTAGTTGAAAACGGAAGAAACGGAGATGAAAAACTCCAAGTATTTTAAGAGTTATGATGGAAATAGTTAGACTCGCGCTTTCGCCTAGCAGTTTACAGACCTACCTCCGAGTGAATGACCATAACTCGCTCAATTTGACTCAGAATTCATTGAAATTTCTTCCATTTCGAAGGAGTCAAAGTGTTGTTTACAATGGAAGAAACGGAGATGAAAAAAGCCAAGTATTTTGAGAGTTATGGTGGAAATAGTTAGACTCGCACTTTGGTCTAGCAGTTTACAGACCAACCTCCAATTGATTGACCATAACTTACTCAATTTGACTCGGAATTGATTCAAATTCATCCCATTTTGAAGATGTCGAAGTGTAGTTGAAATCGAAAGAAACAAAGATGAAAAACTCCAAGTATTTTAAGAGTTATGATGGAAATAGTTAAACTCGCGCTTTCGCCTAGCAGTTTACAGACCTGCCTCCGAGTGAATGACTATAACTCACTCAATTCAACTCAGAATTCATTGAAAAATCTTCCATTTCGAAGGAGTCGAAGTGTTGTTTAAAACGGAAGAAACGGGGATGAAAAAAGCCAAGTATTTTGAGAGTTATGGTGGAAATAGTTAGACTCACACTTTGGTCTAGCAGTTTACAGACCTACCTCCGATTGATTGACTATAACTCACTCCATTAAATTTGAAATGGAGTCAAATTCATGCCATTTCGAAGATGTCGAAGTGTAGTTGAAAACGAAAGAATCGGAGATGAAAAACTCCAAGTATTTTAAGAGTTATGATGGAAATAGTTAGACTCGCGCTTTCGCCTAGCAGTTTACAGACCTACCTCCGAGTGAATGACCATAACTCACGCAATTCAACTCAAAATTCATTGAAAAATCTTCAATTTCGAAGGAGTCGAAGTGCTGTTTAAAACGGAAGAAACGGAGATGAAAAAAGCCAAGTATTCTGAGAGTTATGGTGGAAATAGTTAGACTCGCACTTTGGTCTAGCAGTTTACAGACCTACCTCCTATTGATTGACTATAACTCACTCCATTAAATTTGAAATGGATTCAAATTCATGCCATTTCGAAGATGTCGAAGTGTAGTTGAAAACGGGAGAAACGGAGATGAAAAACTCCAAGTATTTTAAGAGTTATGATGGAAATAGTTAGACTCGCGCTTTCGCCTAGCAGTTTACAGACCTACCTCCGAGTGAATGACCATAACTCGCTCAATTTGACTCAGAATTCATTGAAATTTCTTCCATTTCGAAGGAGTCAAAGTGTTGTTTACAATGGAAGAAACGGAGATGAAAAAAGCCAAGTATTTTGAGAGTTAAGATGGAAATATTTAGACGCGCGCTTTGGTCTAGCAGTTTACAGACCTACCTCCGGTTGGTTGACCATAACTCAGTCAATTCAACTCGGAATTGATTCAAATTCAAGCCATTTCGAAGATGTCGAAGCGTAGTTGAAAATGGAAGAAACGGAGATGAAAAACTCCAAGTATTTTAAGAGTTATGATGGAAATAGTTAGACTCGCGCTTTCGCCTAGCAGTTTACAGACCTACCTCCGAGTGAATGATCATAACTCACTCAATTCAACTCAGAATTCACTGAAATTTCTTCCATTTCGAAGGAGTCGAAGTGTTGTTTAAAACGGAAGACACCGAGATGAAAAAACCCAAGTATTTTGGGATTTATGGTGGAAATAGTTAGACTCCTACTTTGGTATAGCAGTTTACAGACCTACCTCCGATAGATTGACTATAACTAACTTAATTAAATTTGAAATGAATTCAAATTCATGCCATTTCGAAGATGTCGAAGTGTTGTTGAAAACGGAAGAAATGGAGATGAAAAACTCCAAGTATTTTAAGAGTTATGATGAAAATAGTTAGACTCGCGCTTTCGCCTAGCAGTTTACAGACCTACCTCCGAGTGAATGACCATAACTCGCTCAATTTGACTCAGAATTCATTCAAATTTCTTCCATTTCGAAGGAGTCAAAGTGTTGTTTACAATGGAAGAAACGGAGATGAAAAAAGCCAAGTATTTTGAGAGTTATGGTGGAAATAGTTAGACTCGCACTTTGGTCTAGCAGTTTACAGACCAACCTCCAATTGATTGACCATAACTTACTCAATTTGATTCGGAATTGATTCAAATTCATCCCATTTTGAAGATGTCGAAGTGTAGTTGAAATCGAAAGAAACAGAGATGAAAAACTCAAAGTATTTTAAGAGTTATGATGGAAATAGTTAAACTCGCGCTTTCGCCTAGCAGTTTACAGACCTACCTCCGAGTGAATGACCATAACTCACTAAATGAACTCAGAAGTCATTGAAAAATCTTCCATTTCGAAGGAGTCGAAGTGTTGTTTAAAACGGAAGAAACGGGGATGAAAAAAGCCAAGTATTTTGAGAGTTATGGTGGAAATAGTTAGACTCACACTTTGGTCTAGCAGTTTACAGACCTACCTCCGATTGATTGACTATAACTCACTCCATTAAATTTCAAATGGAGTCAAATTCATGCCATTTCGAAAATGTCGAAGTGTAGTTGAAAACGGAAGAAACGGAGATGAAAAACTCCAAGTATTTTAAGAGTTATGATGGAAATAGTTACACTCGCGTTTTCGCCTAGCAGTTTACAGACCTACCTCCGAGTGAATGACCATAACTCGCTCAATTTGACTCAGAATTCATTGAAATTTCTTCCATTTCGAAGGAGTCAAAGTGTTGTTTACAATGGAAGAAACGGAGATGAAAAAAGCCAAGTATTTTGAGAGTTATGGTGGAAATAGTTAGACTCGCACTTTGGTCTAGCAGTTTACAGACCAACCTCCAATTGATTGACCATAACTTACTCAATTTGACTCGGAATTGATTCAAATTCATCCCATTTTGAAGATGTCGAAGTGTAGTTGAAATCGAAATAAACAAAGATGAAAAACTTCAAGTATTTTAAGAGTTATGATGGAAATAGTTAAACTCGCGTTTTCGCCTAGCAGTTTACAGACCTACCTCCGAGTGAATGACCATAACTCACTCAATTTAACTCAGAATTCATTGAAAAATCTTCCATTTCGAAGGAGTCGAAGTGTTGTTTAAAACGGAAGAAACGGGGATGAAAAAAGCCAAGTATTTTGAGAGTTATGGTGGAAATAGTTAGACTTACACTTTGGTCTAGCAGTTTACAGACCTACCTCCGATTGATTGACTATAACTCACTCCATTAAATTTGAAATGGAGTCAAATTCATGCCATTTCGAAAATGTCGAAGTGTAGTTGAAAACGGAAGAAACGGAGATGAAAAACTCCAAGTATTTTAAGAGTTATGATGGAAATAGTTACACTCGCGTTTTCGCCTAGCAGTTTACAGACCTACCTCCGAGTGAATGACCATAACTCGCTCAATTTGACTCAGAATTCATTGAAATTTCTTCCATTTCGAAGGAGTCAAAGTGTTGTTTACAATGGAAGAAACGGAGATGAAAAAAGCCAAGTATTTTGAGAGTTATGGTGGAAATAGTTAGACTCGCACTTTGGTCTAGCAGTTTACAGACCAACCTCCAATTGATTGACCATAACTTACTCAATTTGACTCGGAATTGATTCAAATTCATCCCATTTTGAAGATGTCGAAGTGTAGTTGAAATCGAAATAAACAAAGATGAAAAACTTCAAGTATTTTAAGAGTTATGATGGAAATAGTTAAACTCGCGCTTTCGCCTAGCAGTTTACAGACCTACCTCCGAGTGAATGACCATAACTCACTCAATTTAACTCAGAATTCATTGAAAAATCTTCCATTTCGAAGGAGTCGAAGTGTTGTTTAAAACGGAAGAAACGGGGATGAAAAAAGCCAAGTATTTTGAGAGTTATGGTGGAAATAGTTAGACTCACACTTTGGTCTAGCAGTTTACAGACCTACCTCCGATTGATTGACTATAACTCACTCCATTAAATTTGAAATGGAGTCAAATTCATGCCATTTCGAAAATGTCGAAGTGTAGTTGAAAACGGAAGAAACGGAGATGAAAAACTCCAAGTATTTTAAGAGTTATGATGGAAATAGTTACACTCGCGTTTTCGCCTAGCAGTTTACAGACCTACCTCCGAGTGAATGACCATAACTCGCTCAATTTGACTCAGAATTCATTGAAATTTCTTCCATTTCGAAGGAGTCAAAGTGTTGTTTACAATGGAAGAAACGGAGATGAAAAAAGCCAAGTATTTTGAGAGTTATGGTGGAAATAGTTAGACTCGCACTTTGGTCTAGCAGTTTACAGACCAACCTCCAATTGATTGACCATAACTTACTCAATTTGACTCGGAATTGATTCAAATTCATCCCATTTTGAAGATGTCGAAGTGTAGTTGAAATCGAAATAAACAGAGATGAAAAACTTCAAGTATTTTAAGAGTTATGATGGAAATAGTTAAACTCGCGCTTTCGCCTAGCAGTTTACAGACCTACCTCCGAGTGAATGACCATAACTCACTCAATTTAACTCAGAATTCATTGAAAAATCTTCCATTTCGAAGGAGTCGAAGTGTTGTTTAAAACGGAAGAAACGGGGATGAAAAAAGCCAAGTATTTTGAGAGTTATGGTGGAAATAGTTAGACTCACACTTTGGTCTAGCAGTTTACAGACCTACCTCCGATTGATTGACTATAACTCACTCCATTAAATTTGAAATGGAGTCAAATTCATGCCATTTCGAAAATGTCGAAGTGTAGTTGAAAACGGAAGAAACGGAGATGAAAAACTCCAAGTATTTTAAGAGTTATGATGGAAATAGTTACACTCGCGTTTTCGCCTAGCAGTTTACAGACCTACCTCCGAGTGAATGACCATAACTCGCTCAATTTGACTCAGAATTCATTGAAATTTCTTCCATTTCGAAGGAGTCAAAGTGTTGTTTACAATGGAAGAAACGGAGATGAAAAAAGCCAAGTATTTTGAGAGTTATGGTGGAAATAGTTAGACTCGCACTTTGGTCTAGCAGTTTACAGACCAACCTCCAATTGATTGACCATAACTTACTCAATTTGACTCGGAATTGATTCAAATTCATCCCATTTTGAAGATGTCGAAGTGTAGTTGAAATCGAAAGAAACAGAGATGAAAAACTCCAAGTATTTTAAGAGTTATGATGGAAATAGTTAAACTCGCGCTTTCGCCTAGCAGTTTACAGACCTACCTCCGAGTGAATGACCATAACTCACTCAATTTAACTCAGAATTCATTGAAAAATCTTCCATTTCGAAGGAGTCGAAGTGTTGTTTAAAACGGAAGAAACGGGGATGAAAAAAGCCAAGTATTTTGAGAGTTATGGTGGAAATAGTTAGACTCACACTTTGGTCTAGCAGTTTACAGACCTACCTCCGATTGATTGACTATAACTCACTCCATTAAATTTGAAATGGAGTCAAATTCATGCCATTTCGAAAATGTCGAAGTGTAGTTGAAAACGGAAGAAACGGAGATGAAAAACTCCAAGTATTTTAAGAGTTATGATGGAAATAGTTACACTCGCGTTTTCGCCTAGCAGTTTACAGACCTACCTCCGAGTGAATGACCATAACTCGCTCAATTTGACTCAGAATTCATTGAAATTTCTTCCATTTCGAAGGAGTCAAAGTGTTGTTTACAATGGAAGAAACGGAGATGAAAAAAGCCAAGTATTTTGAGAGTTATGGTGGAAATAGTTAGACTCGCACTTTGGTCTAGCAGTTTACAGACCAACCTCTAATTGATTGACCATAACTTACTCAATTTGACTCGGAATTGATTCAAATTCATGCCATTTTGAAGATGTCGAAGTGTAGTTGAAATCGAAAGAAACAGAGATGAAAAACTCCAAGTATTTTAAGAGTTATGATGGAAATAGTTAAACTCGCGCTTTCGCCTAGAAGTTTACAGACCTACCTCCGAGTGAATGACCATAACTCACTCAATTCAACTCAGAATTCATTGAAAAATCTTCCATTTCGAAGGAGTCGAAGTGTTGTTTAAAACGGAAGAAACGGAGATGAAAAAAGCCAAGTATTCTGAGAGTTATGGTGGAAATAGTTAGACTCGCACTTTGGTCTAGTAGTTTACAGACCTACCTCCTATTGATTGACTATAACTCACTATATTAAATTTGAAATGGATTCAAATTCATGCCATTTCGAAGATGTCGAAGTGTAGTTGAAAACGGAAGAAACGGAGATGAAAAACTCCAAGTATTTTAAGAGTTATGATGGAAATAGTTAGACTCGCGCTTTCGCCTAGCAGTTTACAGACCTACCTCCGAGTGAATGACCATAACTCGCTCAATTTGACTCAGAATTCATTGAAATTTCTTCCATTTCGAAGGAGTCAATGTGTTGTTTACAATGGAAGAAACGGAGATGAAAAAAGCCAAGTATTTTGAGAGTTATGATGGAAATAGTTAGACTCGCGCTTTGGTCTAGCAGTTTACAGACCTACCTCCGGTTGGTTGACCATAACTCAGTCAATTCAACTCGGAATTGATTAAAATTCATGCCATTTCGAAGATGTCGAAGCGTAGTTGAAAATGGAAGAAACGGAGATGAAAAACTCCAAGTATTTTAAGAGTTATGATGGAAATAGTTAGACTCGCGCTTTCGCCTAGCAGTTTACAGACCTACCTCCGAGTGAATGATCATAACTCACTCAATTCAACTCAGAATTCACTGAAATTTCTTCCATTTCGAAGGAGTCGAAGTGTTGTTTAAAACGGAAGAAACCGAGATGAAAAAACCCCAGTATTTTGGGATTTATGGTGGAAATAGTTAGACTCCTACTTTGGTCTAGCAGTTTACAGACCTACCTCCGATAGATTGACTATAACTAACTCAATTAAATTTGAAATGGATTCAAATTCATGCCATTTCGAAGATGTCGAAGTGTTGTTGAAAACGGAAGAAATGGAGATGAAAAACCCCAAGTATTTTAAGAGTTATGATGAAAATAGTTAGACTCGCGCTTTCGCCTAGCAGTTTACAGACCTACCTCCGAGTGAATGACCATAACTCGCTCAATTTGACTCAGAATTCATTGAAATTTCTTCCATTTCGAAGGAGTCAAAGTGTTGTTTACAATGGAAGAAACGGAGATGAAAAAAGCCAAGTATTTTGAGAGTTATGATGGAAATATTTAAACTCGCGCTTTGGTCTAGCAGTTTACAGACCTACCTCCGGTTGGTTGACCATAACTCAGTCAATTCAACTCGTAATTGATTCAAATTCATGCCATTTCGAAGATCTCGAAGCGTAGTTGAAAATGGAAGAAACGGAGATGAAAAACTCCAAGTATTTTAAGAGTTATGATGGAAATAGTTAGACTCGCGCTTTCGCCTAGCAGTTTACAGACCTACCTCCGAGTGAATGATCATAACTCACTCAATTCAACTCAGAATTCACTGAAATTTCTTCCATTTCGAAGGAGTCGAAGTGTTGTTTAAAACGGAAGAAACCGAGATGAAAAAACCCCAGTATTTTGGGATTTATGGTGGAAATAGTTAGACTCCTACTTTGGTCTAGCAGTTTACAGACCTACCTCCGATTGATTGACTATAACTCACTCCATTAAATTTGAAATGGAGTCAAATTCATGCCATTTCGAAAATGTCGAAGTGTAGTTGAAAACGGAAGAAACGGAGATGAAAAACTCCAAGTATTTTAAGAGTTATGATGGAAATAGTTAGACTCGCGCTTTCGCCTAGCAGTTTACAGACCTACCTTCGAGTGAATGACCATAACTCGCTCAATTTGACTCAGAATTCATTGAAATTTCTTCCATTTCGAAGGAGTCAAAGTGTTGTTTACAATGGAAGAAACGGAGATGAAAAAAGCCAAGTATTTTGAGAGTTATGGTGGAAATAGTTAGACTCGCACTTTGGTCTAGCAGTTTACAGACCAACCTCCAATTGATTGACCATAACTTACTCAATTTGACTCGGAATTGATTCAAATTCATCCCATTTTGAAGATGTCGAAGTGTAGTTGAAATCGAAAGAAACAGAGATGAAAAACTCCAAGTATTTTAAGAGTTATGATGGAAATAGTTAAACTCGCGCTTTCGCCTAGCAGTTTACAGACCTGCCTCCGAGTGAATGACCATAACTCACTCAATTCAACTCAGAATTCATTGAAAAATCTTCCATTTCGAAGGAGTCGAAGTGTTGTTTAAAACGGAAGAAACGGGGATGAAAAAAGCCAAGTATTTTGAGAGTTATGGTGGAAATAGTTAGACTCACACTTTGGTCTAGCAGTTTACAGACCTACCTCCGATTGATTGACTATAACTCACTCCATTAAATTTGAAATGGAGTCAAATTCATGCCATTTCGAAGATGTCGAAGTGTAGTTGAAAACGAAAGAAACGGAGATGAAAAACTCCAAGTATTTTAATAGTTATGATGGAAATAGTTAGACTCGCGCTTTCGCCTAGCAGTTTACAGACCTACCTCCGAGTGAATGACCATAACTCACTAAATTCAACTCAGAATTCATTGAAAAATCTACCATTTCGAAGCAGTCGAAGTGTTGTTTAAAACGGAAGAAACGGGGATGAAAAAAGCCAAGTATTTTGAGAGTTATGGTGGAAATAGTTAGACTCACACTTTGGTCTAGCAGTTTACAGACCTACCTCCGATTGATTGACTATAACTCACTCCATTAAATTTGAAATGGAGTCAAATTCATGCCATTTCGAAAATGTCGAAGTGTAGTTGAAAACGGAAGAAACGGAGATGAAAAACTCCAAGTATATTAAGAGTTATGATGGAAATAGTTACACTCGCGTTTTCGCCTAGCAGTTTACAGACCTACCTCCGAGTGAATGACCATAACTCGCTCAATTTGACTCAGAATTCATTGAAATTTCTTCCATTTCGAAGGAGTCAAAGTGTTGTTTACAATGCAAGAAACGGAGATGAAAAAAGCCAAGTATTTTGAGAGTTATGGTGGAAATAGTTAGACTCGCACTTTGGTCTAGCAGTTTACAGACCAACCTCCAATTGATTGACCATAACTTACTCAATTTGACTCGGAATTGATTCAAATTCATCCCATTTTGAAGATGTCGAAGTGTAGTTGAAATCGAAAGAAACAAAGATGAAAAACTCCAAGTATTTTAAGAGTTATGATGGAAATAGTTAAACTCGCGCTTTCGCCTAGCAGTTTACAGACCTGCCTCCGAGTGAATGACTATAACTCACTCAATTCAACTCAGAATTCATTGAAAAATCTTCCATTTCGAAGGAGTCGAAGTGTTGTTTAAAACGGAAGAAACGGGGATGAAAAAAGCCAAGTATTTTGAGAGTTATGGTGGAAATAGTTAGACTCACACTTTGGTCTAGCAGTTTACAGACCTACCTCCGATTGATTGACTATAACTCACTCCATTAAATTTGAAATGGAGTCAAATTCATGCCATTTCGAAGATGTCGAAGTGTAGTTGAAAACGAAAGAATCGGAGATGAAAAACTCCAAGTATTTTAAGAGTTATGATGGAAATAGTTAGACTCGCGCTTTCGCCTAGCAGTTTACAGACCTACTTCCGAGTGAATGACCATAACTCACGCAATTCAACTCAAAATTCATTGAAAAATCTTCAATTTCGAAGGAGTCGAAGTGCTGTTTAAAACGGAAGAAACGGAGATGAAAAAAGCCAAGTATTCTGAGAGTTATGGTGGAAATAGTTAGACTCGCACTTTGGTCTAGCAGTTTACAGACCAACCTCCAATTGATTGACCATAACTTACTCAATTTGACTCGGAATTGATTCAAATTCATCCCATTTTGAAGATGTCGAAGTGTAGTTGAAATCGAAAGAAACAAAGATGAAAAACTCCAAGTATTTTAAGAGTTATGATGGAAATAGTTAAACTCGCGCTTTCGCCTAGCAGTTTACAGACCTGCCTCCGAGTGAATGACTATAACTCACTCAATTCAACTCAGAATTCATTGAAAAATCTTCCATTTCGAAGGAGTCGAAGTGTTGTTTAAAACGGAAGAAACGGGGATGAAAAAAGCCAAGTATTTTGAGAGTTATGGTGGAAATAGTTAGACTCACACTTTGGTCTAGCAGTTTACAGACCTACCTCCGATTGATTGACTATAACTCACTCCATTAAATTTGAAATGGAGTCAAATTCATGCCATTTCGAAGATGTCGAAGTGTAGTTGAAAACGAAAGAAACGGAGATGAAAAACTCCAAGTATTTTAATAGTTATGATGGAAATAGTTAGACTCGCGCTTTCGCCTAGCAGTTTACAGACCTACCTCCGAGTGAATGACCATAACTCACTAAATTCAACTCAGAATTCATTGAAAAATCTACCATTTCGAAGCAGTCGAAGTGTTGTTTAAAACGGAAGAAACGGGGATGAAAAAAGCCAAGTATTTTGAGAGTTATGGTGGAAATAGTTAGACTCACACTTTGGTCTAGCAGTTTACAGACCTACCTCCGATTGATTGACTATAACTCACTCCATTAAATTTGAAATGGAGTCAAATTCATGCCATTTCGAAAATGTCGAAGTGTAGTTGAAAACGGAAGAAACGGAGATGAAAAACTCCAAGTATATTAAGAGTTATGATGGAAATAGTTACACTCGCGTTTTCGCCTAGCAGTTTACAGACCTACCTCCGAGTGAATGACCAAAACTCGCTCAATTTGACTCAGAATTCATTGAAATTTCTTCCATTTCGAAGGAGTCAAAGTGTTGTTTACAATGCAAGAAACGGAGATGAAAAAAGCCAAGTATTTTGAGAGTTATGGTGGAAATAGTTAGACTCGCACTTTGGTCTAGCAGTTTACAGACCAACCTCCAATTGATTGACCATAACTTACTCAATTTGACTCGGAATTGATTCAAATTCATCCCATTTTGAAGATGTCGAAGTGTAGTTGAAATCGAAAGAAACAAAGATGAAAAACTCCAAGTATTTTAAGAGTTATGATGGAAATAGTTAAACTCGCGCTTTCGCCTAGCAGTTTACAGACCTACCTCCGAGTGAATGACCATAACTCACTCAATTCAACTCAGAATTCATTGAAAAATCTTCCATTTCGAAGGAGTCGAAGTGTTGTTTAAAACGGAAGAAACGGAGATGAAAAAAGCCAAGTATTCTGAGAGTTATGGTGGAAATAGTTAGACTCGCACTTTGGTCTAGTAGTTTACAGACCTACCTCCTATTGATTGACTATAACTCACTATATTAAATTTGAAATGGATTCAAATTCATGCCATTTCGAAGATGTCGAAGTGTAGTTGAAAACGGAAGAAACGGAGATGAAAAACTCCAAGTATTTTAAGAGTTATGATGGAAATAGTTAGACTCGCGCTTTCGCCTAGCAGTTTACAGACCTACCTCCGAGTGAATGACCATAACTCGCTCAATTTGACTCAGAATTCATTGAAATTTCTTCCATTTCGAAGGAGTCAAAGTGTTGTTTACAATGGAAGAAACGGAGATGAAAAAAGCCAAGTATTTTGAGAGTTATGATGGAAATATTTAAACTCGCGCTTTGGTCTAGCAGTTTACAGACCAACCTCCGGTTGGTTGACCATAACTCAGTCAATTCAACTCGTAATTGATTCAAATTCATGCCATTTCGAAGATCTCGAAGCGTAGTTGAAAATGGAAGAAACGGAGATGAAAAACTCCAAGTATTTTAAGAGTTATGATGGAAATAGTTAGACTCGCGCTTTCGCCTAGCAGTTTACAGACCTACCTCCGAGTGAATGATCATAACTCACTCAATTCAACTCAGAATTCACTGAAATTTCTTCCATTTCGAAGGAGTCGAAGTGTTTTTTAAAACGGAAGAAACCGAGATGAAAAAACCCCAGTATTTTGGGATTTATGGTGGAAATAGTTAGACTCCTACTTTGGTCTAGCAGTTTACAGACCTACCTCCGATAGATTGACTATAACTAACTCAATTAAATTTGAAATGGATTCAAATTCATGCCATTTCGAAGATGTCGAAGTGTTGTTGAAAACGGAAGAAATGGAGATGAAAAACTCCAAGTATTTTAAGAGTTATGATGAAAATAGTTAGACTCGTGCTTTCGCCTAGCAGTTTACAGACCTACCTCCGAGTGAATGACCATAACTCGCTCAATTTGACTCAGAATTCATTGAAATTTCTTCCATTTCGAAGGAGTCAAAGTGTTGTTTACAATGGAAGAAACGGAGATGAAAAAAGCCAAGTATTTTGAGAGTTATGGTGGAAATAGTTAGACTCTCACTTTGGTCTAGCAGTTTACAGACCAACCCCCAATTGATTGACCATAACTTACTCAATTTGACTCGGAATTGATTCAAATTCATCCCATTTTGAAGATGTCGAAGTGTAGTTGAAATCGAAAGAAACAGAGATGAAAAACTCCAAGTATTTTAAGAGTTATGATGGAAATAGTTAAACTCGCGCTTTCGCCTAGCAGTTTACAGACCTACCTCCGAGTGAATGACCATAACTCACTAAATTCAACTCAGAATTCATTGAAAAATCTACCATTTCGAAGGAGTCGAAGTGTTGTTTAAAACGGAAGAAACGGGGATGAAAAAAGCCAAGTATTTTGAGAGTTATGGTGGAAATAGTTAGACTCACACTTTGGTCTAGCAGTTTACAGACCTACCTCCGATTGATTGACTATAACTCACTCCATTAAATTTGAAATGGAGTCAAATTCATGCCATTTCGAAAATGTCGAAGTGTAGTTGAAAACGGAAGAAACGGAGATGAAAAACTCCAAGTATATTAAGAGTTATGATGGAAATAGTTACACTCGCGTTTTCGCCTAGCAGTTTACAGACCTACCTCCGAGTGAATGACCATAACTCGCTCAATTTGACTCAGAATTCATTGAAATTTTTTCCATTTCGAAGGAGTCAAAGTGTTGTTTACAATGGAAGAAACGGAGATGAAAAAAGCCAAGTATTTTGAGAGTTATGGTGGAAATAGTTAGACTCGCACTTTGGTATAGCAGTTTACAGACCAACCTCCAATTGATTGACCATAACTTACTCAATTTGACTCGGAATTGATTCAAATTCATCCCATTTTGAAGATGTCGAAGTGTAGTTGAAATCGAAAGAAACAAAGATGAAAAACTCCAAGTATTTTAAGAGTTATGATGGAAATAGTTAAACTCGCGCTTTCGCCTAGCAGTTTACAGACCTGCCTCCGAGTGAATGACTATAACTCACTCAATTCAACTCAGAATTCATTGAAAAATCTTCCATTTCGAAGGAGTCGAAGTGTTGTTTAAAACGGAAGAAACGGGGATGAAAAAAGCCAAGTATTTTGAGAGTTATGGTGGAAATAGTTAGACTCACACTTTGGTCTAGCAGTTTACAGACCTACCTCCGATTGATTGACTATAACTCACTCCATTAAATTTGAAATGGAGTCAAATTCATGCCATTTCGAAGATGTCGAAGTGTAGTTGAAAACGAAAGAATCGGAGATGAAAAACTCCAAGTATTTTAAGAGTTATGATGGAAATAGTTAGACTCGCGCTTTCGCCTAGCAGTTTACAGACCTACCTCCGAGTGAATGACCATAACTCACGCAATTCAACTCAAAATTCATTGAAAAATCTTCAATTTCGAAGGAGTCGAAGTGCTGTTTAAAACGGAAGAAACGGAGATGAAAAAAGCCAAGTATTCTGAGAGTTATGGTGGAAATAGTTAGACTCGCACTTTGGTCTAGCAGTTTACAGACCAACCTCCAATTGATTGACCATAACTTACTCAATTTGACTCGGAATTGATTCAAATTCATCCCATTTTGAAGATGTCGAAGTGTAGTTGAAATCAAAAGAAACAGAGATGAAAAACTCCAAGTATTTTAAGAGTTATGATGGAAATAGTTAAACTCGCGCTTTCGCCTAGCAGTTTACAGACCTACCTCCGAGTGAATGACCATAACTCACTCAATTTAACTCAGAATTCATTGAAAAATCTTCCATTTCGAAGGAGTCGAAGTGTTGTTTAAAACGGAAGAAACGGGGATGAAAAAAGCCAAGTATTTTGAGAGTTATGGTGGAAATAGTTAGACTCACACTTTGGTCTAGCAGTTTACAGACCTACCTCCGATTGATTGACTATAACTCACTCCATTAAATTTGAAATGGAGTCAAATTCATGCCATTTCGAAAATGTCGAAGTGTAGTTGAAAACGGAAGAAACGGAGATGAAAAACTCCAAGTATTTTAAGAGTTATGATGGAAATAGTTACACTCGCGTTTTCGCCTAGCAGTTTACAGACCTACCTCCGAGTGAATGACCATAACTCGCTCAATTTGACTCAGAATTCATTGAAATTTCTTCCATTTCGAAGGAGTCAAAGTGTTGTTTACAATGGAAGAAACGGAGATGAAAAAAGCCAAGTATTTTGAGAGTTATGGTGGAAATAGTTAGACTCGCACTTTGGTCTAGCAGTTTACAGACTAACCTCCAATTGATTGACCATAACTTACTCAATTTGACTCGGAATTGATTCAAATTCATCCCATTTTGAAGATGTCGAAGTGTAGTTGAAATCGAAAGAAACAGAGATGAAAAACTCCAAGTATTTTAAGAGTTATGATGGAAATAGTTAAACTCGCGCTTTCGCCTAGCAGTTTACAGACCTACCTCCGAGTGAATGACCATAACTCACTCAATTTAACTCAGAATTCATTGAAAAATCTTCCATTTCGAAGGAGTCGAAGTGTTGTTTAAAACGGAAGAAACGGGGATGAAAAAAGCCAAGTATTTTGAGAGTTATGGTGGAAATAGTTAGACTCACACTTTGGTCTAGCAGTTTACAGACCTACCTCCGATTGATTGACTATAACTCACTCCATTAAATTTGAAATGGAGTCAAATTCATGCCATTTCGAAAATGTCGAAGTGTAGTTGAAAACGGAAGAAACGGAGATGAAAAACTCCAAGTATTTTAAGAGTTATGATGGAAATAGTTACACTCGCGTTTTCGCCTAGCAGTTTACAGACCTACCTCCGAGTGAATGACCATAACTCGCTCAATTTGACTCAGAATTCATTGAAATTTCTTCCATTTCGAAGGAGTCAAAGTGTTGTTTACAATGGAAGAAACGGAGATGAAAAAAGCCAAGTATTTTGAGAGTTATGGTGGAAATAGTTAGACTCGCACTTTGGTCTAGCAGTTTACAGACCAACCTCCAATTGATTGACCATAACTTACTCAATTTGACTCGGAATTGATTCAAATTCATCCCATTTTGAAGATGTCGAAGTGTAGTTGAAATCGAAAGAAACAAAGATGAAAAACTCCAAGTATTTTAAGAGTTATGATGGAAATAGTTAAACTCGCGCTTTCGCCTAGCAGTTTACAGACCTACCTCCGAGTGAATGACCATAACTCACTCAATTTAACTCAGAATTCATTGAAAAATCTTCCATTTCGAAGGAGTCGAAGTGTTGTTTAAAACGGAAGAAACGGGGATGAAAAAAGCCAAGTATTTTGAGAGTTATGGTGGAAATAGTTAGACTCACACTTTGGTCTAGCAGTTTACAGACCTACCTCCGATTGATTGACTATAACTCACTCCATTAAATTTGAAATGGAGTCAAATTCATGCCATTTCGAAAATGTCGAAGTGTAGTTGAAAACGGAAGAAACGGAGATGAAAAACTCCAAGTATTTTAAGAGTTATGATGGAAATAGTTACACTCGCGTTTTCGCCTAGCAGTTTACAGACCTACCTCCGAGTGAATGACCATAACTCGCTCAATTTGACTCAGAATTCATTGAAATTTCTTCCATTTCGAAGGCGTCAAAGTGTTGTTTACAATGGAAGAAACGGAGATGAAAAAAGCCAAGTATTTTGAGAGTTATGGTGGAAATAGTTAGACTCGCACTTTGGTCTAGCAGTTTACAGACCAACCTCCAATTGATTGACCATAACTTACTCAATTTGACTCGGAATTGATTCAAATTCATCCCATTTTGAAGATGTCGAAGTGTAGTTGAAATCGAAAGAAACAGAGATGAAAAACTCCAAGTATTTTAAGAGTTATGATGGAAATAGTTAAACTCGCGCTTTCGCCTAGCAGTTTACAGACCTACCTCCGAGTGAATGATCATAACTCACTCAATTCAACTCAGAATTCACTGAAATTTCTTCCATTTCGAAGGAGTCGAAGTGTTGTTTAAAACGGAAGAAACCGAGATGAAAAAACCCCAGTATTTTGGGATTTATGGTGGAAATAGTTAGACTCCTACTTTGGTCTAGCAGTTTACAGACCTACCTCCGATAGATTGACTATAACTAACTCAATTAAATTTGAAATGGATTCAAATTCATGCCATTTCGAAGATGTCGAAGTGTTGTTGAAAACGGAAGAAATGGAGATGAAAAACTCCAAGTATTTTAAGAGTTATGATGAAAATAGTTAGACTCGCGCTTTCGCCTAGCAGTTTACAGACCTACCTCCGAGTGAATGACCATAACTCGCTCAATTTGACTCAGAATTCATTGAAATTTCTTCCATTTCGAAGGAGTCAAAGTGTTGTTTACAATGGAAGAAACGGAGATGAAAAAAGCCAAGTATTTTGAGAGTTATGGTGGAAATAGTTAGACTCGCACTTTGGTCTAGCAGTTTACAGACCAACCCCCAATTGATTGACCATAACTTACTTAATTTGACTCGGAATTGATTCAAATTCATCCCATTTTGAAGATGTCGAAGTGTAGTTGAAATCGAAAGAAACAGAGATGAAAAACTCCAAGTATTTTAAGAGTTATGATGGAAATAGTTAAACTCGCGCTTTCGCCTAGCAGTTTACAGACCTACCTCCGAGTGAATGACCATAACTCACTAAATTCAACTCAGAATTCATTGAAAAATCTACCATTTCGAAGGAGTCGAAGTGTTGTTTAAAACGGAAGAAACGGGGATGAAAAAAGCCAAGTATTTTGAGAGTTATGGTGGAAATAGTTAGACTCACACTTTGGTCTAGCAGTTTACAGACCTACCTCCGATTGATTGACTATAACTCACTCCATTAAATTTGAAATTGAGTCAAATTCATGCCATTTCGAAAATGTCGAAGTGTAGTTGAAAACGGAAGAAACGGAGATGAAAAACTCCAAGTATATTAAGAGTTATGATGGAAATAGTTACACTCGCGTTTTCGCCTAGCAGTTTACAGACCTACCTCCGAGTGAATGACCATAACTCGCTCAATTTGACTCAGAATTCATTGAAATTTCTTCCATTTCGAAGGAGTCAAAGTGTTGTTTACAATGGAAGAAACGGAGATGAAAAAAGCCAAGTATTTTGAGAGTTATGGTGGAAATAGTTAGACTCGCACTTTGGTCTAGCAGTTTACAGACCAACCTCCAATTGATTGACCATAACTTACTCAATTTGACTCGGAATTGATTCAAATTCATCCCATTTTGAAGATGTCGAAGTGTAGTTGAAATCGAAAGGAACAAAGATGAAAAACTCCAAGTATTTTAAGAGTTATGATGGAAATAGTTAAACTCGCGCTTTGGCCTAGCAGTTTGCAGACCTACCTCCGAGTGAATGACCATAACTCACTCAATTCAACTCAGAATTCATTGAAAAATCTTCCATTTCGAAGGAGTCGAAGTGTTGTTTAAAACGGAAGAAACGGAGATGAAAAAAGCCAAGTATTCTGAGAGTTATGGTGGAAATAGTTAGACTCGCACTTTGGTCTAGTAGTTTACAGACCTACCTCCTATTGATTGACTATAACTCACTATATTAAATTTGAAATGGATTCAAATTCATGCCATTTCGAAGATGTCGAAGTGTAGTTGAAAACGGAAGAAACGGAGATGAAAAACTCCAAGTATTTTAAGAGTTATGATGGAAATAGTTAGACTCGCGTTTTCGCCTAGCAGTTTACAGACCTACCTCCGAGTGAATGACCATAACTCGCTCAATTTGACTCAGAATTCATTGAAATTTCTTCCATTTCGAAGGAGTCAAAGTGTTGTTTACAATGGAAGAAACGGAGATGAAAAAAGCCAAGTATTTTGAGAGTTATGATGGAAATAGTTAGACTCGCGCTTTGGTCTAGCAGTTTACAGACCTACCTCCGGTTGGTTGACCATAACTCAGTCAATTCAACTCGGAATTGATTCAAATTCATGCCATTTCGAAGATTTCGAAGCGTAGTTGAAAAGGGAAGAAACGGAGATGAAAAACTCCAAGTATTTTAAGAGTTATGATGGAAATAGTTAGACTCGCGCTTTCGCCTAGCAGTTTACAGACCTACCTCCGAGTGAATGACCATAACTCGCTCAATTTGACTCAGAATTCATTGAAATTTCTTCCATTTCGAAGGAGTCAAAGTGTTGTTTACAATGGAAGAAACGGAGATGAAAAAAGCCAAGTATTTTAAGAGTTATGGTCGAAATAGTTTGACTCGCACTTTGGTCTAGCAGTTTACAGACCAACCTCCAATTGATTGACCATAACTTACTCAATTTGACTAGGAATTGATTCAAATTCATCGAGATGAAAAACTCCAAGTATTTTAAGAGTTATGATGGAAATAGTTAGACTCGCGCTTTCGCCTAGCAGTTTACAGACCTAGCTCCGAGTGAATGATCATAACTCACTCAATTCAACTCAGAATTCACTGAAATTTCTTCCATTTCGAAGGAGTCGAAGTGTTGTTTAAAACGGAAGAAACCGAGATGAAAAAACCCAAGTATTTTGGGATTTATGGTGAAAATAGTTAGACTCCTACTTTGGTCTAGCAGTTTACAGACCTACCTCTGATTGATTGACTATAACTTACTCAATTAAATTTGAAATGGATTCAAATTCATGCCATTTCGAAGATGTCGAAGTGTTGTTGAAAACGGAAGAAATGGAGATGAAAAACTCCAAGTATTTTAAGAGTTATGATGAAAATAGTTAGACTCGCGCTTTCGCCTAGCAGTTTACAGACCTACCTCCGAGTGAATGACCATAACTCGCTCAATTTGACTCAGAATTCATTGAAATTTCTTCCATTTCGAAGGAGTCAAAGTGTTGTTTACAATGGAAGAAACGGAGATGAAAAAAGCCAAGTATTTTAAGAGTTATGGTCGAAATAGTTTGACTCGCACTTTGGTCTAGCAGTTTACAGACCAACCTCCAATTGATTGACCATAACTTACTCAATTTGACTAGGAATTGATTCAAATTCATCCCATTTTGAAGATATCGAAGTGTAGTTGAAATCAAAAGAAACAGAGATGAAAAACTCCAAGTATTTTAAGAGTTATGATGGAAATAGTTAAACTCGCGCTTTCGCCTAGCAGTTTACAGACCTACCTACGAGTGAATGACCATAACTCACTCAATTCAACTCAGAATTCATTGAAAAATCTTCCATTTCGAAGGAGTCGAAGTGTTGTTTAAAACGGAAGAAACGGGGATGAAAAAAGCCAAGTATTTTGAGAGTTATGGTGCAAATAGTTAGACTCAAACTTTGGTCTAGCAGTTTACAGACCTACCTCCGATTGATTGACTATAACTCACTCCATTAAATTTGAAATGGAGTCAAATTCATGCCATTTCAAAAATGTCGAAGTGTAGTTGAAAACGGAAGAAACGGAGATGAAAAACTCCAAGTATTTTAAGAGTTATGATGGAAATAGTTAGACTCGCGCTTTTGCCTAGCAGTTTACAGACCTACCTCCGAGTGAATGACCATAACTCGCTCAATTTGACTCAGAATTCATTGAAATTTCTTCCATTTCGAAGGAGTCAAAGTGTTGTTTACAATGGAAGAAACGGAGATGAAAAAAGCCAAGTATTTTGAGAGTTATGGTGGAAATAGTTAGACTCGCACTTTGGTCTAGCAGTTTACAGACCAACCTCCAATTGATTGACCATAACTTACTCAATTTGACTCGGAATTGATTCAAATTCATCTCATTTTGAAGATGTCGAAGTGTAGTTGAAATCGAAAGAAACAGAGATGAAAAACTCCAAGTATTTTAAGAGTTATGCAGGAAATAGTTAAACTCGCGCTTTCGCCTAGCAGTTTACAGACCTACCTCCGAGTGAATGACCATAACTCACTCAATTCAACTCAGAATTCATTGAAAAATCTTCCATTTCGAAGGAGTCGAAGTGTTGTTTAAAACGGAAGAAACGGGGATGAAAAAAGCCAAGTATTTTGAGAGTTATGGTGGAAATAGTTAGACTTACACTTTGGTCTAGCAGTTTACAGACCTACCTCCGATTGATTGACTATAACTCACGCCAATAAATTTGAAATGGAGTCAAATTCATGCCATTTCGAAGATGTCGAAGTGTAGTTGAAAACGGAAGAAACGGAGATGAAAAACTCCAAGTATTTTAAGAGTTATGATGGAAATAGTTAGACTCGCGCTTTTGCCTAGCAGTTTACAGACCTACTTCCGAGTGAATGACCATAACTCACGCAATTCAACTCAAAATTCATTGAAAAATCTTCAATTTCGAAGGAGTCGAAGTGTTGTTTAAAACGGAAGAAACGGAGATGAAAAAAGCCAAGTATTGTGAGAGTTATGGTGGAAATAGTTAGACTCGCACTTTGGTCTAGCAGTTTACAGACCTACCTCTTATTGATTGACTATAACTCACTCCATTAAATTTGAAATGGATTCAAATTCATGCCATTTCGAAGATGTCGAAGTGTAGTTGAAAACGGGAGAAACGGAGATGAAAAACTCCAAGTATTTTAAGAGTTATGATGGAAATAGTTAGACTCGCGCTTTCGCCTAGCAGTTTATAGACCTACCTCCGAGTGAATGACCATAACTCGCTCAATTTGACTCAGAATTCATTGAAATTTCTTCCATTTCGAAGGAGTCAAAGTGTTGTTTACAATGGAAGAAACGGAGATGAAAAAAGACAAGTATTTTGAGAGTTATGATGGAAATATTTAGACTCGCGCTTTGGTCTAGCAGTTTACAGACCTACCTCCGGTTGGTTGACCATAACTCAGTCAATTCAACTCGGAATTGATTCAAATTCATGCCATTTCGAAGATGTCGAAGCGTAGTTGAAAATGGAAGAAACGGAGATGAAAAACTCCAAGTATTTTAAGAGTTATGATGGAAATAGTTAGACTCGCGCTTTCGCCTAGCAGTTTACAGACCTACCTCCGAGTGAATGATCATAACTCACTCAATTCAACTCAGAATTCACTGAAATTTCTTCCATTTCGAAGGAGTCGAAGTGTTGTTTAAAATTGAAGAAACCGAGATGAAAAAACCCCAGTATTTTGGGATTTATGGTGGAAATAGTTAGACTCCTACTTTGGTCTAGCAGTTTACAGACCTACCTCCGATAGATTGACTATAACTAACTCAATTAAATTTGAAATGGATTCAAATTCATGCCATTTCGAAGATGTCGAAGTGTTGTTGAAAACGGAAGAAATGGAGATGAAAAACTCCAAGTATTTTAAGAGTTATGATGAAAATAGTTAGACTCGCGCTTTCGCCTAGCAGTTTACAGACCTACCTCCGAGTGAATGACCATAACTCGCTCAATTTGACTCAGAATTCATTGAAATTTCTTCCATTTTGAAGGAGTCAAAGTGTTGTTTACAATGGAAGAAACAGAGATGAAAAAAGCCAAGTATTTTGAGAGTTATGATGGAAATATTTAGACTCGCGCTTTGGTCTAGCAGTTTACAGACCTACCTCCGGTTGGTTGACCATAACTCAGTCAATTCAACTCGGAATTGATTCAAATTCATGCCATTTCGAAGATGTCGAAGCGTAGTTGAAAATGGAAGAAACGGAGATGAAAAACTCCAAGTATTTTAAGAGTTATGATGGAAATAGTTAGACTCGCGCTTTCGCCTAGCAGTTTACAGACCTACCTCCGAGTGAATGATCATAACTCACTCAATTCAACTCAGAATTCACTGAAATTTCTTCCATTTCGAAGGAGTCGAAGTGTTGTTTAAAACGGAAGAAACCGAGATGAAAAAACCCCAGTATTTTGGGATTTATGGTGGAAATAGTTAGACTCGCACTTTGGTCTAGCAGTTTACAGACCAACCCCCAATTGATTGACCATAACTTACTCAATTTGACTCGGAATTGATTCAAATTCATCCCATTTTGAAGATGTCGAAGTGTAGTTGAAATCGAAAGAAACAGAGATGAAAAACTCCAAGTATTTTAAGAGTTATGATGGAAATAGTTAAACTCGCGCTTTCGCCTAGCAGTTTACAGACCTACCTCCGAGTGAATGACCATAACTCACTAAATTCAACTCAGAATTCATTGAAAAATCTTCCATTTCGAAGGAGTCGAAGTGTTGTTTAAAACGGAAGAAACGGGGATGAAAAAAGCCAAGTATTTTGAGAGTTATGGTGGAAATAGTTAGACTCACACTTTGGTCTAGCAGTTTACAGACCTACCTCCGATTGATTGACTATAACTCACTCCATTAGATTTGAAATGGAGTCAAATTCATGCCATTTCAAAAATGTCGAAGTGTAGTTGAAAACGGAAGAAACGGAGATGAAAAACTCCAAGTATTTTAAGAGTTATGATGGAAATAGTTACACTCGCGTTTTCGCCTAGCAGTTTACAGACCTACCTCCGAGTGAATGACCATAACTCGCTCAATTTGACTCAGAATTCGTTGAAATTTCTTCCATTTCGAAGGAGTCAAAGTGTTGTTTACAATGGAAGAAACGGAGATGAAAAAAGCCAAGTATTTTGAGAGTTATGGTGGAAATAGTTAGACTCGCACTTTGGTCTAGCAGTTTACAGACCAACCTCCAATTGATTGACCATAACTTACTCGATTTGACTCGGAATTGATTCAAATTCATCCCATTTTGAAGATGTCGAAGTGTAGTTGAAATCGAAAGAAACAGAGATGAAAAACTCCAAGTATTTTAAGAGTTATGATGGAAATAGTTACACTCGCGCTTTCGCCTAGAAGTTTACAGACCTACCTCCGAGTGAATGACCATAACTCACTCAATTAAACTCAGAATTCATTGAAAAATCTTCCATTTCGAAGGAGTCGAAGTGTTGTTTAAAACGGAAGAAACGGGGATGAAAAAAGCCAAGTATTTTGAGAGTTATGGTGCAAATAGTTAGACTCACACTTTGGTCTAGCAGTTTACAGACCTACCTCCAATTGATTGAATATAACTCACTCCATTAAATTTGAAATGGAGTCAAATTCATGCCATTTCGAAGATGTCGAAGTGTAGTTGAAAACGGAAGAAACGGAGATGAAAAACTCCAAGTATTTTAAGAGTTATGATGGAAATAGTTAGACTCGTGCTTTCGCCTAGCAGTTTACAGACCTACCTCCGAGTGAATGACCATAACTCACTCAATTCAAGTCAAAATTCATTGAAAAATCTTCAATTTCGAAGGAGTCGAAGTGTTGTTTAAAACGGAAGAAACGGAGATGAAAAAAGCCAAGTATTCTGAGAGTTATGGTGGAAATAGTTAGACTCGCACTTTGGTCTAGTAGTTTACAGACCTACCTCCTATTGATTGACTATAACTCACTCCATTAAATTTGAAATGGATTCAAATTCATGCCATTTCGAAGATGTCGAAGTGTAGTTGAAAACGGGAGAAACGGAGATGAAAAACTCCAAGTATTTTAAGAGTTATGATGGAAATAGTTAGACTCGCGCTTTCGCCTAGCAGTTTACAGACCTACCTCCGAGTGAATGACCATAACTCGCTCAATTTGACTCAGAATTCATTGAAATTTCTTCCATTTCGAAGGAGTCAAAGTGTTGTTTACAATGGAAGAAACGTAGATGAAAAAAGCCAAGTATTTTGAGAGTTATGATGGAAATATTTAGACTCGCGCTTTGGTCTAGCAGTTTACAGACCTACCTCCGGTTGGTTGACCATAACTCAGTCAATTCAACTCGGAATTGATTCAAATTCATGCCATTTCGAAGATGTCGAAGCGTAGTTGAAAATGGAAGAAACGGAGATGAAAAACTCCAAGTATTTTAAGAGTTATGATGGAAATAGTTAGACTCGCGCTTTCGCCTAGCAGTTTACAGACCTACCTCCGAGTGAATGATCATAACTCACTCAATTCAACTCAGAATTCACTGAAATTTCTTCCATTTCGAAGGAGTCGAAGTGTTGTTTAAAACGGAAGAAACCGAGATGAAAAAACCCCAGTATTTTGGGATTTATGGTGGAAATAGTTAGACTCCTACTTTGGTCTAGCAGTTTACAGACCTACCTCCGATAGATTGACTAGAACTAACTCAATTAAATTTGAAATGGATTCAAATTCATGCCATTTCGAAGATGTCGAAGTGTTGTTGAAAACGGAAGAAATGGAGATGAAAAACTCCAAGTATTTTAAGAGTTATGATGAAAATAGTTAGACTCGCGCTTTCGCCTAGCAGTTTACAGACCTACCTCCGAGTGAATGACCATAACTCGCTCAATTTGACTCAGAATTCATTGAAATTTCTTCCATTTCGAAGGAGTCAAAGTGTTGTTTACAATGGAAGAAACGGAGATGAAAAAAGCCAAGTATTTTGAGAGTTATGGTGGAAATAGTTAGACTCGCACTTTGGTCTAGCAGTTTACAGACCAACCCCCAATTGATTGACCATAACTTACTCAATTTGACTCGGAATTGATTCAAATTCATCCCATTTTGAAGATGTCGAAGTGCAGTTGAAATCGAAAGAAACAGAGATGAAAAACTCCAAGTATTTTAAGAGTTATGATGGAAATAGTTAAACTCGCGCTTTCGCCTAGCAGTTTACAGACCTACCTCCGAGTGAATGACCATAACTCACTAAATTCAACTCAGAATTCATTGAAAACTCTTCCATTTCGAAGGAGTCGAAGTGTTGTTTAAAACGGAAGAAACGGGGATGAAAAAAGCCAAGTATTTTGAGAGTTATGGTGGAAATAGTTAGACTCACACTTTGGTCTAGCAGTTTACAGACCTACCTCCGATTGATTGACTATAACTCACTCCATTAAATTTGAAATGGAGTCAAATTCATGCCATTTCAAAAATGTCGAAGTGTAGTTGAAAACGGAAGAAACGGAGATGAAAAACTCCAAGTATTTTAAGAGTTATGATGGAAATAGTTACACTCGCGTTTTCGCCTAGCAGTTTACAGACCTACCTCCGAGTGAATGACCATAACTCGCTCAATTTGACTCAGAATTCATTGAAATTTCTTCCATTTCGAAGGAGTCAAAGTGTTGTTTACAATGGAAGAAACGGAGATGAAAAAAGCCAAGTATTCTGAGAGTTATGGTGGAAATAGTTAGACTCGCACTTTGGTCTAGCAGTTTACAGACCAACCTCTAATTGATTGACCATAACTTACTCAATTTGACTCGGAATTGATTCAAATTCATGCCATTTTGAAGATGTCGAAGTGTAGTTGAAATCGAAAGAAACAGAGATGAAAAACTCCAAGTATTTTAAGAGTTATGATGGAAATAGTTAAACTCGCGCTTTCGCCTAGAAGTTTACAGACCTACCTCCGAGTGAATGACCATAACTCACTCAATTAAACTCAGAATTCATTGAAAAATCTTCCATTTCGAAGGAGTCGAAGTGTTGTTTAAAACGGAAGAAACGGGGATGAAAAAAGCCAAGTATTTTGAGAGTTATGGTGCAAATAGTTAGACTCACACTTTGGTCTAGCAGTTTACAGACCTACCTCCAATTGATTGAATATAACTCACTCCATTAAATTTGAAATGGAGTCAAATTCATGCCATTTCGAAGATGTCGAAGTGTAGTTGAAAACGGAAGAAACGGAGATGAAAAACTCCAAGTATTTTAAGAGTTATGATGGAAATAGTTAGACTCGTGCTTTCGCCTAGCAGTTTACAGACCTACCTCCGAGTGAATGACCATAACTCACTCAATTCAAGTCAAAATTCATTGAAAAATCTTCAATTTCGAAGGAGTCGAAGTGTTGTTTAAAACGGAAGAAACGGAGATGAAAAAAGCCAAGTATTCTGAGAGTTATGGTGGAAATAGTTAGACTCGCACTTTGGTCTAGCAGTTTACAGACCTACCTCCTATTGATTGACTATAACTCACTCCATTAAATTTGAAATGGATTCAAATTCATGCCATTTCGAAGATGTCGAAGTGTAGTTGAAAACGGGAGAAACGGAGATGAAAAACTCCAAGTATTTTAAGAGTTATGATGGAAATAGTTAGACTCGCGCTTTCGCCTAGCAGTTTACAGACCTACCTCCGAGTGAATGACCATAACTCGCTCAATTTGACTCAGAATTCATTGAAATTTCTTCCATTTCGAAGGAGTCAAAGTGTTGTTTACAATGGAAGAAACGTAGATGAAAAAAGCCAAGTATTTTGAGAGTTATGATGGAAATATTTAGACTCGCGCTTTGGTCTAGCAGTTTACAGACCTACCTCCGGTTGGTTGACCATAACTCAGTCAATTCAACTCGGAATTGATTCAAATTCATGCCATTTCGAAGATGTCGAAGCGTAGTTGAAAATGGAAGAAACGGAGATGAAAAACTCCAAGTATTTTAAGAGTTATGATGGAAATAGTTAGACTCGCGCTTTCGCCTAGCAGTTTACAGACCTACCTCCGAGTGAATGATCATAACTCACTCAATTCAACTCATAATTCACTGAAATTTCTTCCATTTCGAAGGAGTCGAAGTGTTGTTTAAAACGGAAGAAACCGAGATGAAAAAACCCAAGTATTTTGGGATTTATGGTGGAAATAGTTAGACTCCTACTTTGGTCTAGCAGTTTACAGACCTACCTCCGATAGATAGACTATAACTAACTCAATTAAATTTGAAATGGATTCAAATTCATGCCATTTCGAAGATGTCGAAGTGTTGTTGAAAACGGAAGAAATGGAGATGAAAAACTCCAAGTATTTTAAGAGTTATGATGAAAATAGTTAGACTCGCGCTTTCGCCTAGCAGTTTACAGACCTACCTCCGAGTGAATGACCATAACTCGCTCAATTTGACTCAGAATTCATTGAAATTTCTTCCATTTCGAAGGAGTGAAAGTGTTGTTTACAATGGAAGAAACGGAGATGAAAAAAGCCAAGTATTTTGAGAGTTATGGTGGAAATAGTTAGACTCGCACTTTGGTCTAGCAGTTTACAGACCAACCTCCAATTGATTGACCATAACTTACTCAATTTGACTCGGAATTGATTCAAATTCATCCCATTTTGAAGATGTCGAAGTGTAGTTGAAATCGAAAGAAACAGAGATGAAAAACTCCAAGTATTTTAAGAGTTATGATGGAAATAGTTAAACTCGCGCTTTCGCCTAGCAGTTTACAGACCTACCTCCGAGTGAATGACCATAACTCACTCAATTCAACTCAGAATTCATTGAAAAATCTTCCATTTCGAAGGAGTCAAAGTGTTGTTTAAAACGGAAGAAACGGGGATGAAAAAAGCCAAGTATTTTGAGAGTTATGGTGGAAATAGTTAGACTCACACTTTGGTCTAGCAATTTACAGACCTACCTCCGATTGATTGACTATAACTCACTCCATTAAATTTGAAATGGAGTCAAATTCATGCCATTTCGAAAATGTCGAAGTGTAGTTGAAAACGGAAGAAACGGAGATGAAAAACTCCAAGTATTTTAAGAGTTATGATGGAAATAGTTACACTCGCGTTTTCGCCTAGCAGTTTACAGACCTACCTCCGAGTGAATGACCATAACTCGCTCAATTTGACTCAGAATTCATTGAAATTTCTTCCATTTCGAAGGAGTCAAAGTGTTGTTTACAATGGAAGAAACGGAGATGAAAAAAGCCAAGTATTTTGAGAGTTATGGTGGAAATAGTTAGACTCGCACTTTGGTCTAGCAGTTTACAGACCAACCTCCAATTGATTGACCATAACTTACTAAATTTGACTCGGAATTGATTCAAATTCATCCCATTTTGAAGATGTCGAAGTGTAGTTGAAATCGAAAGAAACAGAGATGAAAAACTCCAAGTATTTTAAGAGTTATGATGGAAATAGTTAAACTCGCGCTTTCGCCTAGCAGTTTACAGACCTACCTCCGAGTGAATGACCATAACTCACTCAATTCAACTCAGAATTCATTGAAAAATCTTCCATTTCGAAGGAGTCGAAGTGTTGTTTAAAACGGAAGAAACGGGGATGAAAAAAACCAAGTATTTTGAGAGTTATGGTGGAAATAGTTAGACTCACACTTTGGTCTAGCAGTTTACAGACCTACCTCCGATTGATTGACTATAACTCACTCCATTAAATTTGAAATGGAGTCAAATTCATGCCATTTCGAAGATGTCGAAGTGTAGTTGAAAACGGAAGAAACGGAGATGAAAAACTCCAAGTATTTTAAGAGTTATGATGGAAATAGTTAGACTCGCGCTTTCGCCTAGCAGTTTACAGACCTACCTCCGAGTGAATGACCATAACTCACTCAATTCAACTCAAAATTCATTGAAAAATCTTCAATTTCGAAGGAGTCGAAGTGTTGTTTAAAACGGAAGAAACGGAGATGAAAAAAGCCAAGTATTTTGAGAGTTATGGTGGAAATAGTTAGACTCACACTTTGGTCTAGCAGTTTACAGACCTACCTCCTATTGATTGACTATAACTCACTCCATTAAATTTGAAATGGATTCAAATTCATGCCATTTCGAAGATGTCGAAGTGTAGTTGAAAACGGGAGAAACGGAGATGAAAAACTCCAAGTATTTTAAGAGTTATGATGGAAATAGTTAGACTCGCGCTTTCGCCTAGCAGTTTACAGACCTACCTCCGAGTGAATGACCATAACTCGCTCAATTTGACTCAGAATTCATTGAAATTTCTTCCATTTCGAAGGAGTCAAAGTGTTGTTTACAATGGAAGAAACGGAGATGAAAAAAGCCAAGTATTTTGAGAGTTATGATGGAAATATTTAGACTCGCGCTTTGGTCTAGCAGTTTACAGACCTACCTCAGGTTGGTTGACCATAACTCAGTCAATTCAACTCGGAATTGATTCAAATTCATGCCATTTCGAAGATGTCGAAGCGTAGTTGAAAATGGAAGAAACGGAGATGAAAAACTCCAAGTATTTTAAGAGTTATGATGGAAATAGTTAGACTCGCGCTTTCGCCTAGCAGTTTACAGACCTACCTCCGAGTGAATGATCATAACTCACTCAATTCAACTCAGAATTCACTGAAATTTCTTCCATTTCGAAGGAGTCGAAGTGTTGTTTAAAACGGAAGAACCGAGATGAAAAAACCCAAGTATTTTGGGATTTATGGTGGAAATAGTTAGACTCCTACTTTGGTCTAGCAGTTTACGGACCTACCTCTGATTGATTGACTATAACTCACTCAATTAAATTTGAAATGGATTGAAATTCATGCCATTTCGAAGATGTCGAAGTGTTGTTGAAAACGGAAGAAATGGAGATGAAAAACTCCAAGTATTTTAAGAGTTATGATGAAAATAGTTAGACTCGCGCTTTCGCCTAGCAGTTTACAGACCTACCTCCGAGTGAATGACCATAACTCGCTCAATTTGACTCAGAATTCATTGAAATTTCTTCCATTTCGAAGGAGTCAAAGTGTTGTTTACAATGGAAGAAACGGAGATGAAAAAAGCCAAGTATTTTGAGAGTTATGATGGAAATAGTTAGACTCGCACTTTGGTCTAGCAGTTTACAGACCAACCTCCAATTGATTGACCATAACTTACTCAATTTGACTCGGAATTGATTCAAATTCATCCCATTTTGAAGATGTCGAAGTGTTGTTGAAATCGAAAGAAACAGAGATGAAAAACTCCACGTATTTTAAGAGTTATGATGGAAATAGTTAAACTCGCGCTTTCGCCTAGCAGTTTACAGACCTACCTCCGAGTGAATGACCATAACTCACTCAATTCAACTCAGAATTCATTGAAAAATCTTCCATTTCGAAGGAGTCGAAGTGTTGTTTAAAACGGAAGAAACGGGGATGAAAAAAGCCAAGTATTTTGAGAGTTATGGTGGAAATAGTTAGACTCACACTTTGGTCTAGCAGTTTACAGACCTACCTCCGATTGATTGACTATAACTCACTCCATTAAGTTTGAAATGGAGTCAAATTCATGCCATTTCGAAGATGTCGAAGTGTAGTTGAAAACGGAAGAAACGGAGATGAAAAACTCCAAGTATTTTAAGAGTTATGATGGAAATAGTTAGACTCGCGCTTTCGCCTAGCAGTTTACAGACCTACCTCCGAGTGAATGACCATACCTCGCTCAATTCAACTCAGAATTCACTGAAATTTCTTCCATTTCGAAGGAGTCGAAGTGTTGTTCAAAACGGAAGAAACCGAGAAGAAAAAACCCAAGTATTTTGAGAGTTATGGTGAAAATAGTTAGACTCGCACTTTGGTCTAGCAGTTTACAGACCAACCTCCAATTGATTGACCATAACTTACTCAATTTGACTCGGAATTGATTCAAATTCATCCCATTTTGAAGATGTCGAAGTGTAGTTGAAATCGAAAGAAACAGAGATGAAAAACTCCACATATTTTAAGAGTTATGATGGAAATAGTTAAACTCGCGCTTTCGCCTAGCAGTTTACAGACCTACCTCCGAGTGAATGACCATAACTCACTCAATTCAACTCAGAATTCATTGAAAAATCTTCCATTTCGAAGGAGTCGAAGTGTTGTTTAAAACGGAAGAAACGGGGATGGAAAAAGCCAAGTATTTTGAGAGTTATGGTGGAAATAGTTAGACTCACACTTTGGTCTAGCAGTTTACAGACCTACCTCTGATTGATTGACTATAACTCACTCCATTAAATTTGAAATGGAGTCAAATTCATGCCATTTCGAAGATGTCGAAGTGTAGTTGAAAACGGAGGAAACGGAGATGAAAAACTCCAAGTATTTTAAGAGTTATGATGGAAATAGTTAGACTCGCGCTTTCGCCTAGCAGTTTACAGACCTACCTCCGAGTGAATGACCATAACTCACTCAATTCAACTCAAAATTCATTGAAAAATCTTCCATTTCGAAGGTGTCGAAGTGTTGTTTAAAACGGAAGAAACGGAGATGAAAAAAGCCAAGTATTCTGAGAGTTATGGTGGAAATAGTTAGACTCGCACTTTGGTCTAGCAGTTTACAGACCTACCTCCTATTAATTGACTATAACTCACTCCATTAAATTTGAAATGGATTCAAATTCATGCCATTTCGAAGATGTCGAAGTGTAGTTGAAAATGGAAGAAACGGAGATGAAACACTCCAAGTATTTTAAGAGTTATGATGGAAATAGTTAGACTCGCGCTTTCGCCTAGCAGTTTACAGACCTACCTCCGAGTGAATGACCATAACTCACTCAATTCAACTCAGAATTCAGTGAAATTTCTTCATCCCATTTTGAAGATGTCGAAGTGTAGTTGAAAACGAAAGAAACAGAGATGAAAAACTCCAAGTATCTTAAGAGTTATGATGGAAATAGTTAGACTCGCGCTTTGGTCTAGCAGTTTACAGACCTACCTCTGAGTGAATGACCATAACTCACTCAATTCAACTCAGAATTCATTGAAAAATCTTCCATTTCGAAGGAGTCGAAGTGTTGTTTAAAACGGAAGAAACGGAGATGAAAAAAGCCAAGTATTCTGAGAGTTATGATGGAAATAGTTAGACTCGGGCTTTGGTCTAGCAGTTTACAGACCTACCTCCGGTTGATTGACCATAACTCACTCAATTCAACTCAGAATTCAGTGAAATTTCTTCATCCCATTTTGAAGATGTCGAAGTGTAGTTGAAAACGAAAGAAACAGAGATGAAAAATTCCAAGTATCTTAAGAGTTATGATGGAAATAGTTAGACTCGCGCTTTGGTCTAGCAGTTTACAGACCTACCTCCGAGTGAATGACCATAACTCACTCAATTCAACTCAGAATTCATTGAAAAATCTTCCATTTCGAAGGAGTCGAAGTGTTGTTTAAAACGGAAGAAACGGAGATGAAAAAAGCCAAGTATTCTGAGAGTTATGATGGAAATAGTTAGACTCGCGCTTTCGCATAGCAGTTTAGAGACCTACATCCGATTTAATGACCTTAACTCACTCAATTGAAAACGTAATTCATTGAAATTTGTTCCATTTCGAAGGAGTCGAAGTGTAGTTTAAAACGGAAGAAACAGAGATGAAAAACTCCAAGTATTTTGAGAGTTATGATGGAAATAGTTAGACTCGGGCTTTGGTCTAGCAGTTTACAGACCTACCTCCGGTTGATTGAACATAACTCAGTCAATTCAACTCGGAATTGATTCAAATTCATGCCATTTCGAAGATGTCGAAGCGTAGTTGAAAACGAAAGAAACGGAGATGAAAAACTCCAAGTATTTTAAGAGTTATGATGGAAAAAGTTAGACTCGCGCTTTGGTCTAGCAGTTTACAGACCTACATACGATTGAATGACCATAACTCACTTAATTCAACTCGGAATTCATTGAAATTTGTTCCATTTCGAAGGAGTCGAAGTGTAGTTTAAAACAGAAGAAGCGGAGATGAAAAAAGCCAAGTATTTTAAGAGTTATGGTGGAAATAGTTAGACTCGCACTTTGGTCTAGCAGTTTACAGACCTACCACCGTTTGATTGACTATAACTCACTCAATTCAACTCGAAATGGATTCAAATTCATGCCATTTCGAAGATGTCGAAGGGCAGTTGAAAAAGGAAGAAACGGAGATGAAAAACTCCAAGTATTTTAAGAGTTATGATGGAAATAGTTAGACTCGCGCTTTGGTCTAGCAGTTTACAGACCTACCTCCGGTTGGTTGACCATAACTCAGTCAATTCAACTCGGAATTGATTCAAATTCATGCCATTTCGAAGATGTCGAAGCGTAGGTGAAAACGGAAGAAACGGAGATGAAAAACTCCAAGTATTTTAAGAGTTATGATGGAAATAGTTAGACTCGCTCTTCCGCCTAGCAGTTTTCAGACCTACCTCCGAGTGAATGATCATAACTCACTCAATTCAACTCAGAATTCACTGAAATTTCTTCCATTTCGAAGGAGTCGAAGTGTTGTTCAAAACGGAAGAAACCGAGATGAAAAAACCCAAGTATTTTGAGAGTTATGGTGGAAATAGTTAGACTCGCACTTTGGTCTAGCAGTTTACAGACCTACCTCCGATTGATTGACTATAACTCACCCAATTAAATTTGAAATGGATTCAAATTCATGCCATTTCGAAGGAGTCGAAGTGTAGTTGAAAACGGAAGAAACGGAGATGAAAAACTTCAAGAATTTTAAGAGTTATGATGGAAATAGTTAGACTGGCGCTTTGGTTTAGCAGTTTACAGACCTACCACCGTTTCATTGACTATAACTCACTCAATTCAACTCGAAATGGAATCAAATTCATGCCATTTCGAAGATGTCGAAGTGTAGGTGAAAACGGAAGAAACGGAGATGAAAAACTCCAAGTATTTTAAGAGTTATGATGGAAATAGTTAGACTCGCTCTTCCGCCTAGAAGTTTTCAGACCTACCTCCGAGTGAATGATCATAACTCACTCAATTCAACTCAGAATTCACTGAAATTTCTTCCATTTCGAAGGAGTCGAAGTGTTGTTCAAAACGGAAGAAACCGAGATGAAAAAACCCAAGTATTTTGAGAGTTATGGTGGAAATAGTTAGACTCGCACTTTGGTCTAGCAGTTTACAGACCTACCTCCGATTGATTGACTATAACTCACTCCATTAAATTTTAAATGGAGTCAAATTCATGCCATTTCGAAGATGTCGAAGTGTAGTTGAAAACGGAAGAAACGGAGATGAAAAACTCCAAGTATTTTAAGAGTTATGATGGAAATAGTTAGACTCGCGCTTTCGCCTAGCAGTTTACAGACCTACCTCCGAGTGAATGACCATAACTCACTCAATTCAACTCAAAATTCATTGAAAAATCTTCCATTTCGAAGGAGTCGAAGTGTTGTTTAAAACGGAAGAAACGGAGATGAAAAAAGCCAAGTATTCTGAGAGTTATGGTGGAAATAGTTAGACTCGCACTTTGGTCTAGCAGTTTACAGACCTACCTCCTATTAATTGACTATAACTCACTCCATTAAATTTGAAATGGATTCAAATTCATGCCATTTCGAAGATGTCGAAGTGTAGTTGAAAACGGAAGAAACGGAGATGAAACACTCCAAGTATTTTAAGAGTTATGATGGAAAAAGTTAGACTCGCGCTTTCGCCTAGCAGTTTACAGACCTACCTCCGAGTGAATGACCATAACTCACTCAATTCAACTCAGAATTCAGTGAAATTTCTTCATCCCATTTTGAAGATGTCGAAGTGTAGTTGAAATCGAAAGAAACAGAGATGAAAAACTCCACGTATGTTAAGAGTTATGATGGAAATAGTTAAACTCGCGCTTTCGCCTAGCAGTTTACAGACCTACCTCCGAGTGAATGACCATAACTCACTCAATTCACCTCAGAATTCATTGAAAAATCTTCCATTTCGAAGGAGTCGAAGTGTTGTTTAAAACGGAAGAAACGGGGATGAAAAAAGCCAAGTATTTTGAGAGTTATGGTGGAAATAGTTAGACTAACACTTTGGTCTAGCAGTTTACAGACCTACCTCTGATTGATTGACTATAACTCACTCCATTAAATTTGAAATGGAGTCAAATTCATGCCATTTCGAAGATGTCGAAGTGTAGTTGAAAACGGAAGAAACGGAGATGAAAAACTCCAAGTATTTTAAGAGTTATGATGGAAATAGTTAGACTCGCGCTTTCGCCTAGCAGTTTACAGACCTACCTCCGAGTGAATGACCATAACTCACTCAATTCAACTCAAAATTCATTGAAAAATCTTCCATTTCGAAGGAGTCGAAGTGTTGTTTAAAACGGAAGAAACGGAGATGAAAAAAGCCAAGTATTCTGAGAGTTATGATAGAAATAGTTAGACTCGGGCTTTGGTCTAGCAGTTTACAGACCTACCTCCGGTTGATTGAACATAACTCAGTCAATTCAACTCGGAATTGATTCAAATTCATGCCATTTCGAAGATGTCGAAGTGTAGTTGAAAACGGAAGAAACAGAGATGAAAAACTCCAAGTATTTTAAGAGTTATGATGGAAATAGCTAGACTCGCGCTTTCGCCTAGCAGTTTACAGAATTACCTCCGAGTGAATGACCATAACTCACTCAATTCAACTCAAAATTCATTGAAAAATCTTCCATTTCGAAGGAGTCGAAGTGTTGTTTAAAACGGAAGAAACGGAGATGAAAAAAGCCAAGTATTCTGAGAGTTATGATAGAAATAGTTAGACTCGGGGTTTGGTCTAGCAGTTTACAGACCTACCTCCGGTTGATTTTACATAACTCAGTCAATTCAACTCGGAATTGATTCAAATTCATGCCATTTCGAAGATGTCGAAGCGTAGTTGAAAACGAAAGAAACGGAGATGAAACACTCCAAGTATTTTAAGAGTTATGATGGAAATAGTTAGACTTGCGCTTTCGCCTAGCAGTTTACAGACCTACCTCCGAGTGAATGACCATAACTCACTCAATTCAACTCAGAATTCAGTGAAATTTCTTCATCCCATTTTGAAGATGTCAAAGTGTAGTTGAAAACGAAAGAAACAGAGATGAAAAACTCCAAGTATCTTAAGAGTTATGATGAAAATAGTTAGACTCGCGCTTTGGTCTAGCAGTTTACCGACCTACCTTCGATTCATTGACCATAAGTCAATCAATTCGACCGGAATTGGTTCAAATTCATGCCATTTGGTAGATGTCGAAGAGTAGTTGAAAAGGAAAGAAACGGAGATTAAAAAATCTTAGTATTTTAAGAGTTATGATAGAAATAATTAGACTCGCGCTTTCGCATAGCCGTTTAGAGACCTACATCCGATTTAATGACCTTAACTCACTCAATTGAACACGTAATTCATTGAAATTTGTTCCATTTCGAAGGAGTCGAAGTGTAGTTTAAAACGGAAGAAACAGAGATAAAAAACTCCAAGTATTTTGAGAGTTATGATGGAAATAGTTAGACTCGGGCTTTGGTCTAGCAGTTTACAGACCTACCTCCGGTTGATTGAACATAACTCAGTCAATTCAACTCGGAATGGATTCAAATTCATGCCATTTCGAAGATGTCGAAGCGTAGTTGAAAACGAAAGAAAAGGAGATGAAAAACTCCAAGTATTTTAAGAGTTATGATGGAAAAAGTTAGACTCGCGCTTTGGTCTAGCAGTTTACAGACCTACATACGATTGAATGACCATAACTCACTTAATTCAACTCGGAATTCATTGAAATTTGTTCCATTTCGAAGGAGTCGAAGTGTAGTTTAAAACAGAAGAAGCGGAGATGAAAAAAGCCAAGTATTTTAAGAGTTATGGTGGAAATAGTTAGACTCGCACTTTGGTCTAGCAGTTTACAGACCTACCTCCTATTAATTGACTATAACTCACTCCATTAAATTTGAAATGGATTTAAATTCATGCCATTTCGAAGATGTCGAAGTGTAGTTGAAAACGGAAGAAACGGAGATGAAACACTCCAAGTATTTTAAGAGTTATGATGGAAATAGTTAGACTCGGGCTTTCGCCTAGCAGTTTACAGACCTACCTCCGAGTGAATGACCATAACTCACTCAATTCAACTCAGAATTCAGTGAAATTTCTTCATCCCATTTTGAAGATGTCGAAGTGTAGTTGAAAACGAAAGAAACAGAGATGAAAAACTCCAAGTATCGTAAGAGTTATGATGGAAATAGTTAGACTCGCGCTTTGGTCTAGCAGTTTACAGACCTACCTCCGAGTGAATGACCATAACTCACTCAATTCAACTCAGAATTCATTGAAAAATCTTCCATTTCGAAGGAGTCGAAGTGTTGTTTAAAACAGAAGAAACGGAGATAAAAAAAGCCAAGTATTCTGAGAGTTATGATGGAAATAGTTAGACTCGGGCTTTGGTCTAGCAGTTTACAGACCTACCTCCGGTTGATTGAACATAACTCAGTCAATTCAACTCGGAATTGATTCAAATTCATGCCATTTCGAAGATGTCGAAGCGTAGTTGAAAACGAAAGAAACGGAGATGAAACACTCCAAGTATTTTAAGAGTTATGATGGAAATAGTTAGACTTGCGCTTTCGCCTTGCAGTTTACAGACCTACCTCCGAGTGAATGACCATAACTCACTCAATTCAACTCAGAATTCAGTGAAATTTCTTCATCCCATTTTGAAGATGTCAAAGTGTAGTTGAAAACGAAAGAAACAGAGATGAAAAACTCCAAGTATCTTAAGAGTTATGATGAAAATAGTTAGACTCGCGCTTTGGTCTAGCAGTTTACAGACCTACCTTCGATTCATTGACCATAAGTCAATCAATTCGACGGAATTGGTTCAAATTCATGCCATTTGGAAGATGTCGAAGAGTAGTTGAAAAGGAAAGAAACGGAGATTAAAAAATCTTAGTATTTTAAGAGTTATGATAGAAATAATTAGACTCGCGCTTTCGCATAGCAGTTTAGAGACCTACATCCGATTTAATGACCTTAACTCACTCAATTGAACACGTAATTCATTGAAATTTGTTCCATTTCGAAGGAGTCGAAGTGTAGTTTAAAACGGAAGAAACAGAGATGAAAAACTCCAAGTATTTTGAGAGTTATGATGGAAATAGTTAGACTCGGGCTTTGGTCTAGCAGTTTGCAGACCTACCTCCGGTTGATTGAACATAACTCAGTCAATTCAACTCGGAATTGATTCAAATTCATGCCATTTCGAAGATGTCGAAGCGTAGTTGAAAACGAAAGAAACGGAGATGAAAAACTCCAAGTATTTTAAGAGTTATGATGGAAAAAGTTAGCCTCGCGCTTTGGTCTACCAGTTTACAGACCTACATACGATTGAATGACCATAACTCACTTAATTCAACTCGGAATTCATTGAAATTTGTTCCATTTCGAAGGAGTCGAAGTGTAGTTTAAAACAGAAGAAGCGGAGATGAAAAAAGCCAAGTATTTTAAGAGTTAAGGTGGAAATAGTAAGACTCGCACTTTGGTCTAGCAGTTTACAGACCTACCACCGTTTGATTGACTATAACTCACTCAATTCAACTCGAAATGGATTCAAATTCATGCCATTTCGAAGATGTCGAAGGGCAGTTGAAAACGGAAGAAACGGAGATGAAAAACTCTAAGTATTTTAAGAGTTATGATGGAAATAGTTAGACTCGCGCTTTGGTCTAGCAGTTTACAGACCTACCTCCGGTTGGTTGACCATAACTCAGTCAATTCAACTCGGAATTGATTCAAATTCATGCCATTTCGAAGATGTCGAAGCGTAGTTGAAAACGGAAGAAACGGAGATGAAACACTCCAAGTATTTTAAGAGTTATGATGGAAATAGTTAGACTCGCGCTTTCGCCTAACAGTTTACAGACCTACCTCCGAGTGAATGACCATAACTCACTCAATTCAACTCAGAATTCAGTAAAATTTCTTCATCCCATTTTGAAGATGTCGAAGTGTAGTTGAAAACGAAAGAAACAGAGATGAAAAACTCCAAGTATCTTAAGAGTTATGATGGAAATAGTTAGACTCGCGCTTTGGTCTAGCAGTTTACAGACCTACCTCCGAGTGAATGACCATAACTCACTCAATTCAACTCAGAATTCATTGAAAAATCTTCCATTTCGAAGGAGTGGAAGTGTTGTTTAAAACGGAAGAAACGGAGATGAAAAAAGCCAAGTATTCTGAGAGTTATGATGGAAATAGTTAGACTCGCGCTTTCGCATAGCAGTTTAGAGACCTACATCCGATTTAATGACCTTAACTCACTCAATTGAACACGTAATTCATTGAAATTTGTTCCATTTCGAAGGAGTCGAAGTGTAGTTTAAAACGGAAGAAACAGAGATGAAAAACTCCAAGTATTTTGAGAGTTATGATGGAAATAGTTAGACTCGGGCTTTAGTCTAGCAGTTTACAGACCTACCTCCGGTTGATTGAACATAACTCAGTCAATTCAACTCGGAATTGATTCAAATTCATGCCATTTCGAAGATGTCGAAGCGTAGTTGAAAACGAAAGAAACGGAGATGAAAAACTCCAAGTATTTTAAGAGTTATGATGGAAAAAGTTAGACTCGCGCTTTGGTCTAGCAGTTTACAGACCTACATACAATTGAATGACCATAACTCACTTAATTCAACTCGAAATTCATTGAAATTTGTTCCATTTCGAAGGAGTCGAAGTGTAGTTTAAAACAGAAGAAGCGGAGATGAAAAAAGCCAAGTATTTTAAGAGTTATGGTGGAAATTGTTAGACTCGCACTTTGGTCTAGCAGTTTACAGACCTACCACCGTTTGATTGACTATAACTCACTCAATTCAACTCGAAATGGATTCAAATTCATGCCATTTCGAAGATGTCGAAGGGCAGTTGAAAAAGGAAGAAACGGAGATGAAAAACTCCAAGTATTTTAAGAGTTATGATGGAAATAGTTAGACTCGCGCTTAGGTCTAGCAGTTTACAGACCTACCTCCGGTTGGTTGACCATAACTCAGTCAATTCAACTCGGAATTGATTCAAATTCACGCCATTTCGAAGATGTCGAAGCGTAGTTGAAAACGGAAGAAACGGAGATGAAAAACTCCAAGTATTTTAAGAGTTATGATGGAAATAGTTAGACTCGCGCTTCCGCCTAGCTGTTTACAAACCTACCTCCGAGTGAATGATCATAACTCACTCAATTCAACTCAGAATTCACTGAAATTTCTTCCATTTCGAAGGAGTCGAAGTGTTGTTTAAAACGGAAGAAACGGAGATGAAAAAACCCAAGTATTTTGAGAGTTATGGTGGAAATAGTTAGACTCGCACTTTGGTCTAGCAGTTTACAGACCTACCTCCGATTGATTAATTATAACTCACCCAATTAAATTTGAAATGGATTCAAATTCATGCCATTTTGAAGGAGTCGAAGGGTAGTTGAAAACGGAAGAAACGGAGATAAAAAACTCCAAGTATTTTAAGAGTTATGATGGAAATACTTAGACTCGCGCTTTGGTTTAGCAGTTTACAGACGTACCACCGTTTGATTGACTATAACTCACTCAATTCAACTCGAAATGGAATCAAATTCATGCCATTTCGAAGATGTCGAAGGGTAGTTGAAAATGGAAGAAACGAAGATGAAAAACTCCAAGTATGTTAAGAGTTATGACGGAAATAGTTAGACTCGCGCTTTCGCCGAGCAGTTTACAGACCTACCTCCAAGTGAATGACCATAACTCGCTCAATTTGACTCAGAATTCATTGAAATTTCTTCCATTTCGAATGAGTCAAAGTGTTGTTTACAATGGAAGAAACGGAGATGAAAAAAGCCAAGTATTTTGAGAGTTATGGTGGAAATAGTTAGACTCGCACTTTGGTCTAGCAGTTTACAGACCAACCTCCAATTGATTGACCATAACTTACTCAATTTGACTCGGAATTGATTCAAATTCATCACATTTTGAAGATGTCGAAGTGTAGTTGAAATCGAAAGAAACAGAGATGAAAAACTCCAAGTATTTTAAGAGTTATGATGGAAATAGTTAAACTCGCGCTTTCGCCTAGCAGTTTACAGACCTACCTCCGAGTGAATGACCATAACTCACTCAATTCAACTCAGAATTCATTGAAAAATCTTCCATTTCGAAGGAGTCGAAGTGTTGTTTAAAACGGAAGAAACGGGGATGAAAAAATCCAAGTATTTTGAGAGTTATGGTGGAAATAGTTAGACTCACACTTTGGTCTAGCAGTTTACAGACCTACCTCCGATTGATTGACTATAACTCACTCCATTAAATTTGAAATGGAGTCAAATTCATGCCATTTCGAAGATGTCGAAGTGTAGTTGAAAACGGAAGAAACGGAGATGAAAAACTCCAAGTATTTTAAGAGTTATGATGGAAATAGTTAGACTCGCGCTTTCGCCTAGCAGTTTACAGACCTACCTCCGAGTGAATGACCATAACTCACTCAATTCAACTCAGAACTCATTGAAAAATCTTCCATTTCGAAGGAGTCGAAGTGTTGTATAAAACGGAAGAAACGGAGATGAAAAAAGCCAAGTATTCTGAGAGTTATGGTGGAAATAGTTAGACTCGCAGTTTGGTCTAGCAGTTTACAGACCTACCTCCTATTGATTGACTATAACTCACTCCATTAAATTTGAAATGGATTCAAATTCATGCCATTTCGAAGATGTCGAAGTGTAGTTGAAAACGGAAGAAACGGAGATAAAACACTCCAAGTATTTTAAGAGTTATGATGAAAATAGTTAGACTCGCGCTTTGGTCTAGCAGTTTACAGACCTACCTCCGAGTGAATGACCATAACTCACTCCATTCAACTCAGAATTCAGTAAAATTTCTTCATCCCATTTTGAAGATGTCGAAGTGTAGTTGAAAACGAAAGAAACGGAGATGAAAAACTCCAAGTATCTTAAGAGTTATGATGGAAATAGTTAGACTCGCGCTTTGGTCTAGCAGTTTACAGACCTACCTTCGATTCATTGACCATAATCAATCAATTCGTCCAGAATTGGTTCAAATTCATGCCATTTGGAAGATGTCGAAGAGTAGTTGAAAAGGAACGAAACGGAGATTAAAAAATCTTAGTATTTTAAGAGTTATGATAGAAATAATTAGACTCGCGCTTTCGCATAGCAGTTTTGAGACCTACATCCGATTTAATGACCTTAACTCACTCAATTGAACACGTAATTCATTGAAATTTGTTCCATTTCGAAGGAGTCGAAGTGTAGTTTAAAACGGAAGAAACAGAGATGAAAAACTCCAAGTATTTTGAGAGTTATGATGGAAATAGTTAGACTCGGGCTTTGGTCTAGCAGTTTACAGACCTACCTCCGGTTGATTGAACATAACTCAGTCAATTCAACTCGGAATTGATTCAAATTCATGCCATTTCGAAGATGTCGAAGCGTAGTTGAAAACGAAAGAAACGGAGATGAAAAACTCCAAGTATTTTAAGAGTTATGATGGAAAAAGTTAGACTCGCGCTTTGGTCTAGCAGTTTACAGACCTACATACGATTGAATGACCATAACTCACTTAATTCAACTCGGAATTCATTGAAATTTGTTCCATTTCGAAGGAGTCGAAGTGTAGTTTAAAACAGAAGAAGCGGAGATGAAAAAAGCCAAGTATTTAAAGAGTTATGGTGGAAGTAGTTAGACTCGCACTTTGGTCTAGCAGTTTACAGACCTACCACCGTTTGATTGACTATAACTCACTCAATTCAACTCGAAATGGATTCAAATTCATGCCATTTCGAAGATGTCGAAGGGCAGTTGAAAACGGAAGAAACGGAGATGAAAAACTCCAAGTATTTTAAGAGTTATGATTGAAATAGTTAGACTCGCGCTTTGGTCTAGCAGTTTAAAGACCTACCTCCGGTTGGTTGACCATAACTCAGTCAATTCAACTCGGAATTGATTCAAATTCATGTCATTTCGAAGATGTCGAAGCGTAGTTGAAAACGGAAGAAACGGAGAGGAAAAACTCCAAGTATTTTAAGAGTTATGATGGAAATAGTTAGACTCGCGCTTTGGTCTAGCAGTTTACAGACCTACCTCCGGTTGGTTGACCATAACTCAGTCAATTCAACTCGGAATTGATTCAAATTCATGCCATTTCGAAGATGTCGAAGCATAGTTGAAAACGGAAGAAACGGAGATGAAAAACTCCAAGTATTTTAAGAGTTATGATGGAAATAATTAGACTCGCGCTTCCGCCTAGCAGTTTACAAACCTACCTCCGAGTGAATGATCATAACTCACTCAATTCAACTCAGAATTCACTGAAATTTCTTCCATTTCGAAGGAGTCGAAGTGTTGTTTAAAACAGAAGAAACCGAGATGAAAAAACCCAAGTATTTTGAGAGTTATGGTGGAAATAGTTAGACTCGCACTTTGGTTTAGCAGTTTACAGACCTACCTCCGATTGATTGACTATAACTCACCAAATTAAATTTGAAATGGATTCAAATTCATGCCATTTCGAAGGAGTCGAAGTGTAGTTGAAAACGGAAGAAACGGAGATGAAAAACTCCAAGTATTTTAAGAGTTATGATGGAAATAGTTAGACTCGCGCTTTCGCCTAGCAGTTTACAGACCTACCTCCTATTGATTGACTATAACTCACTCCATTAAATTTGAAATGGATTCAAATTCATGCCATTTCGAAGATGTCGAAGTGTAGTTGAAAACGGAAGAAACGGAGATAAAACACTCCAAGTATTTTAAGAGTTATGATGAAAATAGTTAGACTCGCGCTTTGGTCTAGCAGTTTACAGACCTACCTCCAAGTGAATGACCATAACTCACTCCATTCAACTCAGAATTCTGTAAAATTTCTTCATCCCATTTTGAAGATGTCGAAGTGTAGTTGAAAACGAAAGAAACGGAGATGAAAAACTCCAAGTATCTTAAGAGTTATGATGGAAATAGTTAGACTCGCGCTTTGGTCTAGCAGTTTACAGACCTACCTTCGATTCATTGACCATAATCAATCAATTCGACCAGAATTGGTTCAAATTCATGCCATTTGGAAGATGTCGAAGAGTAGTTGAAAAGGAACGAAACGGAGATTAAAAAATCTTAGTATTTTAAGAGTTATGATAGAAATAATTAGACTCGCGCTTTCGCATAGCAGTTTTGAGACCTACATCCGATTTAATGACCTTAACTCACTCAATTGAACACGTAATTCATTGAAATTTGTTCCATTTCGAAGGAGTCGAAGTGTAGTTGAAAACGGAAGAAACGGAGATGAAAAACTCCAAGTATTTTAAGAGTTATGATGGAAATAGTTAGACTCGCGCTTTCGCCTAGCAGTTTACAGACCTACCTCCGAGTGAATGACCATAACTCGCTCAATTTGACTCAGAATTCATTGAAATTTCTTCCATTTCGAAGGAGTCAAAGTGTTGTTTACAATGGAAGAAACGTAGATGAAAAAAGCCAAGTATTTTGAGAGTTATGATGGAAATATTTAGACTCGCGCTTTGGTCTAGCAGTTTACAGACCTACCTCCGGTTGGTTGACCATAACTCAGTCAATTCAACTCGGAATTGATTCAAATTCATGCCATTTCGAAGATGTCGAAGCGTAGTTGAAAATGGAAGAAACGGAGATGAAAAACTCCAAGTATTTTAAGAGTTATGATGGAAATAGTTAGACTCGCGCTTTCGCCTAGCAGTTTACAGACCTACCTCCGAGTGAATGATCATAACTCACTCAATTCAACTCAGAATTCACTGAAATTTCTTCCATTTCGAAGGAGTCGAAGTGTTGTTTAAAACGGAAGAAACCGAGATGAAAAAACCCCAGTATTTTGGGATTTATGGTGGAAATAGTTAGACTCCTACTTTGGTCTAGCAGTTTACAGACCTACCTCCGATAGATTGACTAGAACTAACTCAATTAAATTTGAAATGGATTCAAATTCATGCCATTTCGAAGATGTCGAAGTGTTGTTGAAAACGGAAGAAATGGAGATGAAAAACTCCAAGTATTTTAAGAGTTATGATGAAAATAGTTAGACTCGCGCTTTCGCCTAGCAGTTTACAGACCTACCTCCGAGTGAATGACCATAACTCGCTCAATTTGACTCAGAATTCATTGAAATTTCTTCCATTTCGAAGGAGTCAAAGTGTTGTTTACAATGGAAGAAACGGAGATGAAAAAAGCCAAGTATTTTGAGAGTTATGGTGGAAATAGTTAGACTCGCACTTTGGTCTAGCAGTTTACAGACCAACCCCCAATTGATTGACCATAACTTACTCAATTTGACTCGGAATTGATTCAAATTCATCCCATTTTGAAGATGTCGAAGTGTAGTTGAAATCGAAAGAAACAGAGATGAAAAACTCCAAGTATTTTAAGAGTTATGATGGAAATAGTTAAACTCGCGCTTTCGCCTAGCAGTTTACAGACCTACCTCCGAGTGAATGACCATAACTCACTAAATTCAACTCAGAATTCATTGAAAACTCTTCCATTTCGAAGGAGTCGAAGTGTTGTTTAAAACGGAAGAAACGGGGATGAAAAAAGCCAAGTATTTTGAGAGTTATGGTGGAAATAGTTAGACTCACACTTTGGTCTAGCAGTTTACAGACCTACCTCCGATTGATTGACTATAACTCACTCCATTAAATTTGAAATGGAGTCAAATTCATGCCATTTCAAAAATGTCGAAGTGTAGTTGAAAACGGAAGAAACGGAGATGAAAAACTCCAAGTATTTTAAGAGTTATGATGGAAATAGTTACACTCGCGTTTTCGCCTAGCAGTTTACAGACCTACCTCCGAGTGAATGACCATAACTCGCTCAATTTGACTCATAATTCATTGAAATTTCTTCCATTTCGAAGGAGTCAAAGTGTTGTTTACAATGGAAGAAACGGAGATGAAAAAAGCCAAGTATTTTGAGAGTTATGGTGGAAATAGTTAGACTCGCACTTTGGTCTAGCAGTTTACAGACCAACCTCTAATTGATTGACCATAACTTACTCAATTTGACTCGGAATTGATTCAAATTCATGCCATTTTGAAGATGTCGAAGTGTAGTTGAAATCGAAAGAAACAGAGATGAAAAACTCCAAGTATTTTAAGAGTTATGATGGAAATAGTTAAACTCGCGCTTTCGCCTAGAAGTTTACAGACCTACCTCCGAGTGAATGACCATAACTCACTCAATTAAACTCAGAATTCATTGAAAAATCTTCCATTTCGAAGGAGTCGAAGTGTTGTTTAAAACGGAAGAAACGGGGATGAAAAAAGCCAAGTATTTTGAGAGTTATGGTGCAAATAGTTAGACTCACACTTTGGTCTAGCAGTTTACAGACCTACCTCCAATTGATTGAATATAACTCACTCCATTAAATTTGAAATGGAGTCAAATTCATGCCATTTCGAAGATGTCGAAGTGTAGTTGAAAACGGAAGAAACGGAGATGAAAAACTCCAAGTATTTTAAGAGTTATGATGGAAATAGTTAGACTCGTGCTTTCGCCTAGCAGTTTACAGACCTACCTCCGAGTGAATGACCATAACTCACTCAATTCAAGTCAAAATTCATTGAAAAATCTTCAATTTCGAAGGAGTCGAAGTGTTGTTTAAAACGGAAGAAACGGAGATGAAAAAAGCCAAGTATTCTGAGAGTTATGGTGGAAATAGTTAGACTCGCACTTTGGTCTAGCAGTTTACAGACCTACCTCCTATTGATTGACTATAACTCACTCCATTAAATTTGAAATGGATTCAAATTCATGCCATTTCGAAGATGTCGAAGTGTAGTTGAAAACGGGAGAAACGGAGATGAAAAACTCCAAGTATTTTAAGAGTTATGATGGAAATAGTTAGACTCGCGCTTTCGCCTAGCAGTTTACAGACCTACCTCCGAGTGAATGACCATAACTCGCTCAATTTGACTCAGAATTCATTGAAATTTCTTCCATTTCGAAGGAGTCAAAGTGTTGTTTACAATGGAAGAAACGTAGATGAAAAAAGCCAAGTATTTTGAGAGTTATGATGGAAATATTTAGACTCGCGCTTTGGTCTAGCAGTTTACAGACCTACCTCCGGTTGGTTGACCATAACTCAGTCAATTCAACTCGGAATTGATTCAAATTCATGCCATTTCGAAGATGTCGAAGCGTAGTTGAAAATGGAAGAAACGGAGATGAAAAACTCCAAGTATTTTAAGAGTTATGATGGAAATAGTTAGACTCGCGCTTTCGCCTAGCAGTTTACAGACCTACCTCCGAGTGAATGATCATAACTCACTCAATTCAACTCATAATTCACTGAAATTTCTTCCATTTCGAAGGAGTCGAAGTGTTGTTTAAAACGGAAGAAACCGAGATGAAAAAACCCAAGTATTTTGGGATTTATGGTGGAAATAGTTAGACTCCTACTTTGGTCTAGCAGTTTACAGACCTACCTCCGATAGATAGACTATAACTAACTCAATTAAATTTGAAATGGATTCAAATTCATGCCATTTCGAAGATGTCGAAGTGTTGTTGAAAACGGAAGAAATGGAGATGAAAAACTCCAAGTATTTTAAGAGTTATGATGAAAATAGTTAGACTCGCGCTTTCGCCTAGCAGTTTACAGACCTACCTCCGAGTGAATGACCATAACTCGCTCAATTTGACTCAGAATTCATTGAAATTTCTTCCATTTCGAAGGAGTGAAAGTGTTGTTTACAATGGAAGAAATGGAGATGAAAAAAGCCAAGTATTTTGAGAGTTATGGTGGAAATAGTTAGACTCGCACTTTGGTCTAGCAGTTTACAGACCAACCTCCAATTGATTGACCATAACTTACTCAATTTGACTCGGAATTGATTCAAATTCATCCCATTTTGAAGATGTCGAAGTGTAGTTGAAATCGAAAGAAACAGAGATGAAAAACTCTAAGTATTTTAAGAGTTATGATGGAAATAGTTAAACTCGCGCTTTCGCCTAGCAGTTTACAGACCTACCTCCGAGTGAATGACCATAACTCACTCAATTCAACTCAGAATTCATTGAAAAATCTTCCATTTCGAAGGAGTCAAAGTGTTGTTTAAAACGGAAGAAACGGGGATGAAAAAAGCCAAGTATTTTGAGAGTTATGGTGGAAATAGTTAGACTCACACTTTGGTCTAGCAATTTACAGACCTACCTCCGATTGATTGACTATAACTCACTCCATTAAATTTGAAATGGAGTCAAATTCATGCCATTTCGAAAATGTCGAAGTGTAGTTGAAAACGGAAGAAACGGAGATGAAAAACTCCAAGTATTTTAAGAGTTATGATGGAAATAGTTACACTCGCGTTTTCGCCTAGCAGTTTACAGACCTACCTCCGAGTGAATGACCATAACTCGCTCAATTTGACTCAGAATTCATTGAAATTTCTTCCATTTCGAAGGAGTCAAAGTGTTGTTTACAATGGAAGAAACGGAGATGAAAAAAGCCAAGTATTTTGAGAGTTATGGTGGAAATAGTTAGACTCGCACTTTGGTCTAGCAGTTTACAGACCAACCTCCAATTGATTGACCATAACTTACTAAATTTGACTCGGAATTGATTCAAATTCATCCCATTTTGAAGATGTCGAAGTGTAGTTGAAATCGAAAGAAACAGAGATGAAAAACTCCAAGTATTTTAAGAGTTATGATGGAAATAGTTAAACTCGCGCTTTCGCCTAGCAGTTTACAGACCTACCTCCGAGTGAATGACCATAACTCACTCAATTCAACTCAGAATTCATTGAAAAATCTTCCATTTCGAAGGAGTCGAAGTGTTGTTTAAAACGGAAGAAACGGGGATGAAAAAAACCAAGTATTTTGAGAGTTATGGTGGAAATAGTTAGACTCACACTTTGGTCTAGCAGTTTACAGACCTACCTCCGATTGATTGACTATAACTCACTTCATTAAATTTGAAATGGAGTCAAATTCATGCCATTTCGAAGATGTCGAAGTGTAGTTGAAAACGGAAGAAATGGAGATGAAAAACTCCAAGTATTTTAAGAGTTATGATGGAAATAGTTAGACTCGCGCTTTCGCCTAGCAGTTTACAGACCTACCTCCGAGTGAATGACCATAACTCACTCAATTCAACTCAAAATTCATTGAAAAATCTTCAATTTCGAAGGAGTCGAAGTGTTGTTTAAAACGGAAGAAACGGAGATGAAAAAAGCCAAGTATTCTGAGAGTTATGGTGGAAATAGTTAGACTCGCACTTTGGTCTAGCAGTTTACAGACCTACCTCCTATTGATTGACTATAACTCACTCCATTAAATTTGAAATGGATTCAAATTCATGCCATTTCGAAGATGTCGAAGTGTAGTTGAAAACGGGAGAAACGGAGATGAAAAACTCCAAGTATTTTAAGAGTTATGATGGAAATAGTTAGACTCGCGCTTTCGCCTAGCAGTTTACAGACCTACCTCCGAGTGAATGACCATAACTCGCTCAATTTGACTCAGAATTCATTGAAATTTCTTCCATTTCGAAGGAGTCAAAGTGTTGTTTACAATGGAAGAAACGGAGATGAAAAAAGCCAAGTATTTTGAGAGTTATGATGGAAATATTTAGACTCGCGCTTTGGTCTAGCAGTTTACAGACCTACCTCAGGTTGGTTGACCATAACTCAGTCAATTCAACTCGGAATTGATTCAAATTCATGCCATTTCGAAGATGTCGAAGCGTAGTTGAAAATGGAAGAAACGGAGATGAAAAACTCCAAGTATTTTAAGAGTTATGATGGAAATAGTTAGACTCGCGCTTTCGCCTAGCAGTTTACAGACCTACCTCCGAGTGAATGATCATAACTCACTCAATTCAACTCAGAATTCACTGAAATTTCTTCCATTTCGAAGGAGTCGAAGTGTTGTTTAAAACGGAAGAAACCGAGATGAAAAAACCCAAGTATTTTGGGATTTATGGTGGAAATAGTTAGACTCCTACTTTGGTCTAGCAGTTTACAGACCTACCTCTGATTGATTGACTATAACTCACTCAATTAAATTTGAAATGGATTGAAATTCATGCCATTTCGAAGATGTCGAAGTGTTGTTGAAAACGGAAGAAATGGAGATGAAAAACTCCAAGTATTTTAAGAGTTATGATGAAAATAGTTAGACTCGCGCTTTCGCCTAGCAGTTTACAGACCTACCTCCGAGTGAATGACCATAACTCGCTCAATTTGACTCAGAATTCATTGAAATTTCTTCCATTTCGAAGGAGTCAAAGTGTTGTTTACAATGGAAGAAACGGAGATGAAAAAAGCCAAGTATTTTGAGAGTTATGGTGGAAATAGTTAGACTCGCACTTTGGTCTAGCAGTTTACAGACCAACCTCCAATTGATTGACCATAACTTACTCAATTTGACTCGGAATTGATTCAAATTCATCCCATTTTGAAGATGTCGAAGTGTTGTTGAAATCGAAAGAAACAGAGATGAAAAACTCCACGTATTTTAAGAGTTATGATGGAAATAGTTAAACTCGCGCTTTCGCCTAGCAGTTTACAGACCTACCTCCGAGTGAATGACCATAACTCACTCAATTCAACTCAGAATTCATTGAAAAATCTTCCATTTCGAAGGAGTCGAAGTGTTGTTTAAAACGGAAGAAACGGGGATGAAAAAAGCCAAGTATTTTGAGAGTTATGGTGGAAATAGTTAGACTCACACTTTGGTCTAGCAGTTTACAGACCTACCTCCGATTGATTGACTATAACTCACTCCATTAAGTTTGAAATGGAGTCAAATTCATGCCATTTCGAAGATGTCGAAGTGTAGTTGAAAACGGAAGAAACGGAGATGAAAAACTCCAAGTATTTTAAGAGTTATGATGGAAATAGTTAGACTCGCGCTTTCGCCTAGCAGTTTACAGACCTACCTCCGAGTGAATGACCATAACTCGCTCAATTCAACTCAGAATTCACTGAAATTTCTTCCATTTCGAAGGAGTCGAAGTGTTGTTCAAAACGGAAGAAACCGAGAAGAAAAAACCCAAGTATTTTGAGAGTTATGGTGAAAATAGTTAGACTCGCACTTTGGTCTAGCAGTTTACAGACCAACCTCCAATTGATTGACCATAACTTACTCAATTTGACTCGGAATTGATTCAAATTCATCCCATTTTGAAGATGTCGAAGTGTAGTTGAAATCGAAAGAAACAGAGATGAAAAACTCCACATATTTTAAGAGTTATGATGGAAATAGTTAAACTCGCGCTTTCGCCTAGCAGTTTACAGACCTACCTCCGAGTGAATGACCATAACTCACTCAATTCAACTCAGAATTCATTGAAAAATCTTCCATTTCGAAGGAGTCGAAGTGTTGTTTAAAACGGAAGAAACGGGGATGGAAAAAGCCAAGTATTTTGAGAGTTATGGTGGAAATAGTTAGACTCACACTTTGGTCTAGCAGTTTACAGACCTACCTCTGATTGATTGACTATAACTCACTCCATTAAATTTGAAATGGAGTCAAATTCATGCCATTTCGAAGATGTCGAAGTGTAGTTGAAAACGGAAGAAACGGAGATGAAAAACTCCAAGTATTTTAAGAGTTATGATGGAAATAGTTAGACTCGCGCTTTCGCCTAGCAGTTTACAGACCTACCTCCGAGTGAATGACCATAACTCACTCAATTCAACTCAAAATTCATTGAAAAATCTTCCATTTCGAAGGTGTCGAAGTGTTGTTTAAAACGGAAGAAACGGAGATGAAAAAAGCCAAGTATTCTGAGAGTTATGGTGGAAATAGTTAGACTCGCACTTTGGTCTAGCAGTTTACAGACCTACCTCCTATTAATTGACTATAACTCACTCCATTAAATTTGAAATGGATTCAAATTCATGCCATTTCGAAGATGTCGAAGTGTAGTTGAAAACGGAAGAAACGGAGATGAAACACTCCAAGTATTTTAAGAGTTATGATGGAAATAGTTAGACTCGCGCTTTCGCCTAGCAGTTTACAGACCTACCTCCGAGTGAATGACCATAACTCACTCAATTCAACTCAGAATTCAGTGAAATTTCTTCATCCCATTTTGAAGATGTCGAAGTGTAGTTGAAAACGAAAGAAACAGAGATGAAAAACTCCAAGTATCTTAAGAGTTATGATGGAAATAGTTAGACTCGCGCTTTGGTCTAGCAGTTTACAGACCTACCTCTGAGTGAATGACCATAACTCACTCAATTCAACTCAGAATTCATTGAAAAATCTTCCATTTCGAAGGAGTCGAAGTGTTGTTTAAAACGGAAGAAACGGAGATGAAAAAAGCCAAGTATTCTGAGAGTTATGATGGAAATAGTTAGACTCGGGCTTTGGTCTAGCAGTTTACAGACCTACCTCCGGTTGATTGACCATAACTCACTCAATTCAACTCAGAATTCAGTGAAATTTCTTCATCCCATTTTGAAGATGTCGAAGTGTAGTTGAAAACGAAAGAAACAGAGATGAAAAACTCCAAGTATCTTAAGAGTTATGATGGAAATAGTTAGACTCGCGCTTTGGTCTAGCAGTTTACAGACCTACCTCCGAGTGAATGACCATAACTCACTCAATTCAACTCAGAATTCATTGAAAAATCTTCCATTTCGAAGGAGTCGAAGTGTTGTTTAAAACGGAAGAAACGGAGATGAAAAAAGCCAAGTATTCTGAGAGTTATGATGGAAATAGTTAGACTCGCGCTTTCGCATAGCAGTTTAGAGACCTACATCCGATTTAATGACCTTAACTCACTCAATTGAAAACGTAATTCATTGAAATTTGTTCCATTTCGAAGGAGTCGAAGTGTAGTTTAAAACGGAAGAAACAGAGATGAAAAACTCCAAGTATTTTGAGAGTTATGATGGAAATAGTTAGACTCGGGCTTTGGTCTAGCAGTTTACAGACCTACCTCCGGTTGATTGAACATAACTCAGTCAATTCAACTCGGAATTGATTCAAATTCATGCCATTTCGAAGATGTCGAAGCGTAGTTGAAAACGAAAGAAACGGAGATGAAAAACTCCAAGTATTTTAAGAGTTATGATGGAAAAAGTTAGACTCGCGCTTTGGTCTAGCAGTTTACAGACCTACATACGATTGAATGACCATAACTCACTTAATTCAACTCGGAATTCATTGAAATTTGTTCCATTTCGAAGGAGTCGAAGTGTAGTTTAAAACAGAAGAAGCGGAGATGAAAAAAGCCAAGTATTTTAAGAGTAATGGTGGAAATAGTTAGACTCGCACTTTGGTCTAGCAGTTTACAGACCTACCACCGTTTGATTGACTATAACTCACTCAATTCAACTCGAAATGGATTCAAATTCATGCCATTTCGAAGATGTCGAAGGGCAGTTGAAAAAGGAAGAAACGGAGATGAAAAACTCCAAGTATTTTAAGAGTTATGATGGAAATAGTTAGACTCGCGCTTTGGTCTAGCAGTTTACAGACCTACCTCCGGTTGGTTGACCATAACTCAGTCAATTCAACTCGGAATTGATTCAAATTCATGCCATTTCGAAGATGTCGAAGCGTAGGTGAAAACGGAAGAAACGGAGATGAAAAACTCCAAGTATTTTAAGAGTTATGATGGAAATAGTTAGACTCGCTCTTCCGCCTAGCAGTTTTCAGACCTACCTCCGAGTGAATGATCATAACTCACTCAATTCAACTCAGAATTCACTGAAATTTCTTCCATTTCGAAGGAGTCGAAGTGTTGTTCAAAACGGAAGAAACCGAGATGAAAAAACCCAAGTATTTTGAGAGTTATGGTGGAAATAGTTAGACTCGCACTTTGGTCTAGCAGTTTACAGACCTACCTCCGATTGATTGACTATAACTCACCCAATTAAATTTGAAATGGATTCAAATTCATGCCATTTCGAAGGAGTCGAAGTGTAGTTGAAAACGGAAGAAACGGAGATGAAAAACTTCAAGTATTTTAAGAGTTATGATGGAAATAGTTAGACTGGCGCTTTGGTTTAGCAGTTTACAGACCTACCACCGTTTCATTGACTATAACTCACTCAATTCAACTCGAAATGGAATCAAATTCATGCCATTTCGAAGATGTCGAAGTGTAGGTGAAAACGGAAGAAACGGAGATGAAAAACTCCAAGTATTTTAAGAGTTATGATGGAAATAGTTAGACTCGCTCTTCCGCCTAGCAGTTTTCAGACCTACCTCCGAGTGAATGATCATAACTCACTCAATTCAACTCAGAATTCACTGAAATTTCTTCCATTTCGAAGGAGTCGAAGTGTTGTTCAAAACGGAAGAAACCGAGATGAAAAAACCCAAGTATTTTGAGAGTTATGGTGGAAATAGTTAGACTCGCACTTTGGTCTAGCAGTTTACAGACCTACCTCCGATTGATTGACTATAACTCACTCCATTAAATTTTAAATGGAGTCAAATTCATGCCATTTCGAAGATGTCGAAGTGTAGTTGAAAACGGAAGAAACGGAGATGAAAAACTCTAAGTATTTTAAGAGTTATGATGGAAATAGTTAGACTCGCGCTTTCGCCTAGCAGTTTACAGACCTACCTCCGAGTGAATGACCATAACTCACTCAATTCAACTCAAAATTCATTGAAAAATCTTCCATTTCGAAGGAGTCGAAGTGTTGTTTAAAACGGAAGAAACGGAGATGAAAAAAGCCAAGTATTCTGAGAGTTATGGTGGAAATAGTTAGACTCGCACTTTGGTCTAGCAGTTTACAGACCTACCTCCTATTAATTGACTATAACTCACTCCATTAAATTTGAAATGGATTCAAATTCATGCCATTTCGAAGATGTCGAAGTGTAGTTGAAAACGGAAGAAACGGAGATGAAACACTCCAAGTATTTTAAGAGTTATGATGGAAAAAGTTAGACTCGCGCTTTCGCCTAGCAGTTTACAGACCTACCTCCGAGTGAATGACCATAACTCACTCAATTCAACTCAGAATTCAGTGAAATTTCTTCATCCCATTTTGAAGATGTCGAAGTGTAGTTGAAATCGAAAGAAACAGAGATGAAAAACTCCACGTATTTTAAGAGTTATGATGGAAATAGTTAAACTCGCGCTTTCGCCTAGCACTTTACAGACCTACCTCCGAGTGAGTGACCATAACTCACTCAATTCACCTCAGAATTCATTGAAAAATCTTCCATTTCGAAGGAGTCGAAGTGTTGTTTAAAACGGAAGAAACGGGGATGAAAAAAGCCAAGTATTTTGAGAGTTATGGTGGAAATAGTTAGACTAACACTTTGGTCTAGCAGTTTACAGACCTACCTCTGATTGATTGACTATAACTCACTCCATTAAATTTGAAATGGAGTCAAATTCATGCCATTTCGAAGATGTCGAAGTGTAGTTGAAAACGGAAGAAACGGAGATGAAAAACTCCAAGTATTTTAAGAGTTATGATGGAAATAGTTAGACTCGCGCTTTCGCCTAGCAGTTTACAGACCTACCTCCGAGTGAATGACCATAACTCACTCAATTCAACTCAAAATTCATTGAAAAATCTTCCATTTCGAAGGAGTCGAAGTGTTGTTTAAAACGGAAGAAACGGAGATGAAAAAAGCCAAGTATTCTGAGAGTTATGATAGAAATAGTTAGACTCGGGCTTTGGTCTAGCAGTTTACAGACCTACCTCCGGTTGATTGAACATAACTCAGTCAATTCAACTCGGAATTGATTCAAATTCATGCCATTTCGAAGATGTCGAAGTGTAGTTGAAAACGGAAGAAACAGAGATGAAAAACTCCAAGTATTTTAAGAGTTATGATGGAAATAGTTAGACTCGCGCTTTCGCCTAGCAGTTTACAGAACTACCTCCGAGTGAATGACCATAACTCACTCAATTCAACTCAAAATTCATTGAAAAATCTTCCATTTCGAAGGAGTCGAAGTGTTGTTTAAAACGGAAGAAACGGAGATGAAAAAAGCCAAGTATTCTGAGAGTTATGATAGAAATAGTTAGACTCGGGCTTTGGTCTAGCAGTTTACAGACCTACCTCCGGTTGATTTTACATAACTCAGTCAATTCAACTCGGAATTGATTCAAATTCATGCCATTTCGAAGATGTCGAAGCGTAGTTGAAAACGAAAGAAACGGAGATGAAACACTCCAAGTATTTTAAGAGTTATGATGGAAATAGTTAGACTTGCGCTTTCGCCTAGCAGTTTACAGACCTACCTCCGAGTGAATGACCATAACTCACTCAATTCAACTCAGAATTCAGTGAAATTTCTTCATCCCATTTTGAAGATGTCAAAGTGTAGTTGAAAACGAAAGAAACAGAGATGAAAAACTCCAAGTATCTTAAGAGTTATGATGAAAATAGTTAGACTCGCGCTTTGGTCTAGCAGTTTACCGACCTACCTTCGATTCATTGACCATAAGTCAATCAATTCGACCGGAATTGGTTCAAATTCATGCCATTTGGAAGATGTCGAAGAGTAGTTGAAAAGGAAAGAAACGGAGATTAAAAAATCTTAGTATTTTAAGAGTTATGATAGAAATAATTAGACTCGCGCTTTCGCATAGCCGTTTAGAGACCTACATCCGATTTAATGACCTTAACTCACTCAATTGAACACGTAATTCATTGAAATTTGTTCCATTTCGAAGGAGTCGAAGTGTAGTTTAAAACGGAAGAAACAGAGATAAAAAACTCCAAGTATTTTGAGAGTTATGATGGAAATAGTTAGACTCGGGCTTTGGTCTAGCAGTTTACAGACCTACCTCCGGTTGATTGAACATAACTCAGTTAATTCAACTCGGAATGGATTCAAATTCATGCCATTTCGAAGATGTCGAAGCGTAGTTGAAAACGAAAGAAAAGGAGATGAAAAACTCCAAGTATTTTAAGAGTTATGATGGAAAAAGTTAGACTCGCGCTTTGGTCTAGCAGTTTACAGACCTACATACGATTGAATGACCATAACTCACTTAATTCAACTCGGAATTCATTGAAATTTGTTCCATTTCGAAGGAGTCGAAGTGTAGTTTAAAACAGAAGAAGCGGAGATGAAAAAAGCCAAGTATTTTAAGAGTTATGGTGGAAATAGTTAGACTCGCACTTTGGTCTAGCAGTTTACAGACCTACCTCCTATTAATTGACTATAACTCACTCCATTAAATTTGAAATGGATTCAAATTCATGCCATTTCGAAGATGTCGAAGTGTAGTTGAAAACGGAAGAAACGGAGATGAAACACTCCAAGTATTTTAAGAGTTATGATGGAAATAGTTAGACTCGGGCTTTCGCCTAGCAGTTTACAGACCTACCTCCGAGTGAATGACCATAACTCACTCAATTCAACTCAGAATTCAGTGAAATTTCTTCATCCCATTTTGAAGATGTCGAAGTGTAGTTGAAAACGAAAGAAACAGAGATGAAAAACTCCAAGTATCGTAAGAGTTATGATGGAAATAGTTAGACTCGCGCTTTGGTCTAGCAGTTTACAGACCTACCTCCGAGTGAATGACCATAACTCACTCAATTCAACTCAGAATTCATTGAAAAATCTTCCATTTCGAAGGAGTCGAAGTGTTGTTTAAAACAGAAGAAACGGAGATGAAAAAAGCCAAGTATTCTGAGAGTTATGATGGAAATAGTTAGACTCGGGCTTTGGTCTAGCAGTTTACAGACCTACCTCCGGTTGATTGAACATAACTCAGTCAATTCAACTCGGAATTGATTCAAATTCATGCCATTTCGAAGATGTCGAAGCGTAGTTGAAAACGAAAGAAACGGAGATGAAACACTCTAAGTATTTTAAGAGTTATGATGGAAATAGTTAGACCTGCGCTTTCGCCTTGCAGTTTACAGACCTACCTCCGAGTGAATGACCATAACTCACTCAATTCAACTCAGAATTCAGTGAAATTTCTTCATCCCATTTTGAAGATGTCAAAGTGTAGTTGAAAACGAAAGAAACAGAGATGAAAAACTCCAAGTATCTTAAGAGTTATGATGAAAATAGTTAGACTCGCGCTTTGGTCTAGCAGTTTAGAGACCTACCTTCGATTCATTGACCATAAGTCAATCAATTCGACGGAATTGGTTCAAATTCATGCCATTTGGAAGATGTCGAAGAGTAGTTGAAAAGGAAAGAAACGGAGATTAAAAAATCTTAGTATTTTAAGAGTTATGATAGAAATAATTAGACTCGCGCTTTCGCATAGCAGTTTAGAGACCTACATCCGATTTAATGACCTTAACTCACTCAATTGAACACGTAATTCATTGAAATTTGTTCCATTTCGAAGGAGTCGAAGTGTAGTTTAAAACGGAAGAAACAGAGATGAAAAACTCCAAGTATTTTGAGAGTTATGATGGAAATAGTTAGACTCGGGCTTTGGTCTAGCAGTTTGCAGACCTACCTCCGGTTGATTGAACATAACTCAGTCAATTCAACTCGGAATTGATTCAAATTCATGCCATTTCGAAGATGTCGAAGCGTAGTTGAAAACGAAAGAAACGGAGATGAAAAACTCCAAGTATTTTAAGAGTTATGATGGAAAAAGTTAGCCTCGCGCTTTGGTCTACCAGTTTACAGACCTACATACGATTGAATGACCATAACTCACTTAATTCAACTCGGAATTCATTGAAATTTGTTCCATTTCGAAGGAGTCGAAGTGTAGTTTAAAACAGAAGAAGCGGAGATGAAAAAAGCCAAGTATTTTAAGAGTTAAGGTGGAAATAGTAAGACTCGCACTTTGGTCTAGCAGTTTACAGACCTACCACCGTTTGATTGACTATAACTCACTCAATTCAACTCGAAATGGATTCAAATTCATGCCATTTCGAAGATGTCGAAGGGCAGTTGAAAACGGAAGAAACGGAGATGAAAAACTCTAAGTATTTTAAGAGTTATGATGGAAATAGTTAGACTCGCGCTTTGGTCTAGCAGTTTACAGACCTACCTCCGGTTGGTTGACCATAACTCAGTCAATTCAACTCGGAATTGATTCAAATTCATGCCATTTCGAAGATGTCGAAGCGTAGTTGAAAACGGAAGAAACGGAGATGAAACACTCCAAGTATTTTAAGAGTTATGATGGAAATAGTTAGACTCGCGCTTTCGCCTAACAGTTTACAGACCTACCTCCGAGTGAATGACCATAACTCACTCAATTCAACTCAGAATTCAGTGAAATTTCTTCATCCCATTTTGAAGATGTCGAAGTGTAGTTGAAAACGAAAGAAACAGAGATGAAAAACTCCAAGTATCTTAAGAGTTATGATGGAAATAGTTAGACTCGCGCTTTGGTCTAGCAGTTTACAGACCTACCTCCGAGTGAATGACCATAACTCACTCAATTCAACTCAGAATTCATTGAAAAATCTTCCATTTCGAAGGAGTGGAAGTGTTGTTTAAAACGGAAGAAACGGAGATGAAAAAAGCCAAGTATTCTGAGAGTTATGATGGAAATAGTTAGACTCGCGCTTTCGCATAGCAGTTTAGAGACCTACATCCGATTTAATGACCTTAACTCACTCAATTGAACACGTAATTCATTGAAATTTGTTCCATTTCGAAGGAGTCGAAGTGTAGTTTAAAACGGAAGAAACAGAGATGAAAAACTCCAAGTATTTTGAGAGTTATGATGGAAATAGTTAGACTCGGGCTTTAGTCTAGCAGTTTACAGACCTACCTCCGGTTGATTGAACATAACTCAGTCAATTCAACTCGGAATTGATTCAAATTCATGCCATTTCGAAGATGTCGAAGCGTAGTTGAAAACGAAAGAAACGGAGATGAAAAACTCCAAGTATTTTAAGAGTTATGATGGAAAAAGTTAGACTCGCGCTTTGGTCTAGCAGTTTACAGACCTACATACGATTGAATGACCATAACTCACTTAATTCAACTCGGAATTCATTGAAATTTGTTCCATTTCGAAGGAGTCGAAGTGTAGTTTAAAACAGAAGAAGCGGAGATGAAAAAAGCCAAGTAATTTAAGAGTTATGGTGGAAATAGTTAGACTCGCACTTTGGTCTAGCAGTTTACAGACCTACCACCGTTTGATTGACTATAACTCACTCAATTCAACTCGAAATGGATTCAAATTCATGCCATTTCGAAGATGTCGAAGGGCAGTTGAAAAAGGAGGAAACGGAGATGAAAAACTCCAAGTATTTTAAGAGTTATGATGGAAATAGTTAGACTCGCGCTTTGGTCTAGCAGTTTACAGACCTACCTCCGGTTGGTTGACCATAACTCAGTCAATTCAACTCGGAATTGATTCAAATTCATGCCATTTCGAAGATGTCGAAGCGTAGGTGAAAACGGAAGAAACGGAGATGAAAAACTCCACGTATTTTAAGAGTTATGACAGAAATAGTTAGACTCGCGCTTTCGCCTAGCAGTTTACAGACCTACCTCCAAGTGAATGACCATAACTCGCTCAATTTGACTCAGATTTCATTGAAATTTCTACCATTTCGAAGGAGTCAAAGTGTTGTTTACAATGGAAGAAACGGAGATGAAAAAAGCCAAGTATTTTGAGAGTTATGGTGGAAATAGTTAAACTCGCACTTTGGTCTAGCAGTTTACAGACCAACCTCCAATTGATTGACTATAACTTACTCAATTTGACTCGGAATTGATTCAAATTCATCCCATTTTGAAGATGTCGAAGTGTAGTTGAAATCGAAAGAAACAGAGATGAAAAACTCCACGTATTTTAAGAGTTATGATGGAAATAGTTAAACTCGCGCTTTCGCCTAGCAGTTTACAGACCTACCTCCGAGTGAATGACCATAACTCACTCAATTCAACTCAGAATTCATTGAAAAATCTTCCATTTCGAAGGAGTCGAAGTGTTGTTTAAAACGGAAGAAACGGGGATGAAAAAAGCCAAGTATTTTGAGAGTTATGGTGGAAATAGTTAGACTCACACTTTGGTCTAGCAGTTTACAGACCTACCTCTGATTGATTGACTATAACTCACTCAATTAAATTTGAAATATAGTCAAATTCATGCCATTTCGAAGATGTCGAAGTGTAGTTGAAAACGGAAGAAACGGAGATGAAAAACTCCAAGTATTTTAAGAGTTATGATGGAAATAGTTAGACTCGCGCTTTTGCCTAGCAGTTTACAGACCTACCTCCGAGTGAATGACCATAACTCACTCAATTCAACTCAAAATTCATTGAAAAATCTTCCATTTCGAAGGAGTCGAAGTGTTGTTTAAAACGGAAGAAACGGAGATGAAAAAAGCCAAGTATTCTGAGAGTTATGGTGGAAATAGTTAGACTCGCACTTTGGTCTAGCAGTTTACGGACCTACCTCCTATTAATTGACTATAACTCACTCCATTAAATTTGAAATGGATTCAAATTCATGCCATTTCGAAGATGTCGAAGTGTAGTTGAAAACGGAAGAAACGGAGATGAAACACTCCAAGTATTTTAAGAGTTATGATGGAAATAGTTAGACTCGCGCTTTGGCCTAGCAGTTTACAGACCTACCTCCGAGTGAATGACCATAACTCACTCAATTCAACTCAGAATTCAGTGAAATTTCTTCATCCCATTTTGAAGATGTCGAAGTGTAGTTGAAAACGAAAGAAACAGAGATGAAAAACTCCAAGTATCTTAAGAGTTATGATGGAAATAGTTAGACTCGCGCTTTGGTCTAGCAGTTTACAGACCTAGCTCCGAGTGAATTACCATAACTCACTCAATTCAACTCAGAATTCATTGAAAAATCTTCCATTTCGAAGGAGTCGAAGTGTTGTTTAAAACGGAAGAAACGGAGATGAAAAAAGCCAAGTATTCTGAGAGTTATGATGGAAATAGTTAGACTCGGGCTTTGGTCTAGCAGTTTACAGACCTACCTCCGGTTGATTGAACATAACTCAGTAAATTCAACTCGGAATTGATTCAAATTCATGCCATTTCGAAGATGTCGAAGCGTATTTGAAAACGAAAGAAACGGAGATGAAACACTCCAAGTATTTTAAGAGTTATGATGGAAATAGTTAGACTCGCGCTTTCGCCTAGCAGTTTACAGACCTACCTCCGAGTGAATGACCATAACTCACTCAATTCAACTCAGAATTCAGTGAAATTTCTTCATCCCATTTTGAAGATGTCAAAGTGTAGTTGAAAACGAAAGAAACAGAGATGAAAAACTCCAAGTATCTTAAGAGTTATGATGAAAATAGTTAGACTCGCGCTTTGGTTTTAGCAGTTTACAGACCTACCTTCGATTCATTGACCATAAGTCAATCAATTCGACCGGAATTGGTTCAAATTCATGCCATTTGGAAGATGTCGAAGAGTAGTTGAAAAGGAAAGAAACGGAGATTAAAAAATCTTAGTATTTTAAGAGTTATGATAGAAATAATTAGACTCGCGCTTTCGCATAGCAGTTTAGAGTCCTACATCCGATTTAATGACCTTAACTCACTCAATTGAACACGTAATTCATTGAAATTTGTTCCATTTCGAATGAGTCGAAGTGTAGTTTAAAACGGAAGAAACAGAGATGAAAAACTCCAAGTATTTTGAGAGTTATGATGGAAATAGTTAGACTCGGGCTTTGGTCTAGCAGTTTACAGACCTACCTCCGGTTGATTGAACATAACTCAGTCAATTCAACTCGGAATTGATTCAAATTCATGCCATTTCGAAGATGTCGAAGCGTAGTTGAAAACGAAAGAAACGGAGATGAAAAACTCCAAGTATTTTAAGAGTTATGATGGAAAAAGTTAGACTCGCGCTTTGGTCTAGCAGTTTACAGACCTACATACGATTGGATGACCATAACTCACTTAATTCAACTCGGAATTCATTGAAATTTGTTCCATTTCGAAGGAGTCGAAGTGTAGTTTAAAACAGAAGAAGCGGAGATGAAAAAAGCCAAGTATTTTAAGAGTTATGGTGGAAATAGTTAGACTCGCACTTTGGTCTAGCAGTTTACAGACCTACCACCGTTTGATTGACTATAACTCACTCAATTCAACTCGAAATGGATTCAAATTCATGCCATTTCGAAGATGTCGAAGGGCAGTTGAAAAAGGAAGAAACGGAGATGAAAACTTCCAAGTATTTTAAGAGTTATGATGGAAATAGTTAGACTCGCGCTTTGGTCTAGCAGTTTACAGACCTACCTCCGGTTGGTTGACCATAACTCAGTCAATTCAACTCGGAATTGATTCAAATTCATGCCATTTCGAAGATGTCGAAGCGTAGGTGAAAACGGAAGAAACGGAGATGAAAAACTCCAAGTATTTTAAGAGTTATGATGGAAATAGTTAGACTCGCTCTTCCGCCTAGCAGTTTTCAGACCTACCTCCGAGTGAATGATCATAACTCACTCAATTCAACTCAGAATTCACTGAAATTTCTTCCATTTCGAAGGAGTCGAAGTGTTGTTCAAAACGGAAGAAACCGAGATGAAAAAACCCAAGTATTTTGAGAGTTATGGTGGAAATAGTTAGACTCGCACTTTGGTCTAGCAGTTTACAGACCTACCTCCGATTGATTGACTATAACTCACCCAATTAAATTTGAAATGGATTCAAATTCATGCCATTTCGAAGGAGTCGAAGTGTAGTTGAAAACGGAAGAAACGGAGATGAAAAACTTCAAGTATTTTAAGAGTTATGATGGAAATAGTTAGACTGGCGCTTTGGTTTAGCAGCTTACAGACCTACCACCGTTTCAATGACTATAACTCACTCAATTCAACTCGAAATGGAATCAAATTCATGCCATTTCGAAGATGTCGAAGGGTAGTTGAAAATGGAAGAAACGAAGATGAAAAACTCCAAGTATATTAAGAGTTATGACGGAAATAGTTAGACTCGCGCTTTCGCCTAGCAGTTTACAGACCTACCTCCAAGTGAATGACCATAACTCGCTCAATTTGACTCAGATTTCATTGAAATTTCTACCATTTCGAAGGAGTCAAAGTGTTGTTTACAATGGAAGAAACGGAGATGAAAAAAGCCAAGTATTTTGAGAGTTATGGTGGAAATAGTTAGACTCGCACTTTGGTCTAGCAGTTTACAGACCAACCTCCAATTGATTGACTATAACTTACTCAATTTTACTCGGAATTGATTCAAATTCATCCCATTTTGAAGATGTCGAAGTGTAGTTGAAATCGAAAGAAACAGAGATGAAAAACTCCACGTATTTTAAGAGTTATGATGGAAATAGTTAAACTCGCGCTTTCGCCTAGCAGTTTACAGACCTACCTCCGAGTGAATGACCATAACTCACTCAATTCAACTCAGAATTCATTGAAAAATCTTCCATTTCGAAGGAGTCGAAGTGTTGTTTAAAACGGAAGAAACGGGGATGAAAAAAGCCAAGTATTTTGAGAGTTATGGTGGAAATAGTTAGACTCACACTTTGGTCTAGCAGTTTACAGACCTACCTCTGATTGATTGACTATAACTCACTCCATTAAATTTGAAATGGAGTCAAATTCATGCCATTTCGAAGATGTCGAAGTGTAGTTGAAAACGGAAGAAACGGAGATGAAAAACTCCAAGTATTTTAAGAGTTATGATGGAAATAGTTAGACTCGCGCTTTCGCCTAGCAGTTTACAGACCTACCTCCGAGTGAATGACCATAACTCACTCAATTCAACTCAAAATTCATTGAAAAATCTTCCATTTCGAAGGAGTCGAAGTGTTGTTTAAAACGGAAGAAACGGAGATGAAAAAAGCCAAGTATTCTGAGAGTTATGGTGGAAATAGTTAGACTCGCACTTTGGTCTAGCAGTTTACAGACCTACCTCCTATTAATTGACTATAACTCACTCCATTAAATTTGAAATGGATTCAAATTCATGCCATTTCGAAGATGTCGAAGTGTAGTTGAAAACGGAAGAAACGGAGATGAAACACTCCAAGTATTTTAAGAGTTATGATGGAAATAGTTAGACTCGCGCTTTCGCCTAGCAGTTTACAGACCTACCTCCGAGTGAATGACCATAACTCACTCAATTCAACTCAGAATTCAGTGAAATTTCTTCATCCCATTTTGAAGATGTCGAAGTGTAGTTGAAAACGAAAGAAACAGAGATGAAAAACTCCAAGTATCTTAAGAGTTATGATGGAAATAGTTAGACTCGCGCTTTGGTCTAGCAGTTTACAGACCTAGCTCCGAGTGAATTACCATAACTCACTCAATTCAACTCAGAATTCATTGAAAAATCTTCCATTTCGAAGGAGTCGAAGTGTTGTTTAAAACGGAAGAAACGGAGATGAAAAAAGCCAAGTATTCTGAGAGTTATGATGGAAATAGTTAGACTCGGGCTTTGGTCTAGCAGTTTACAGACCTACCTCCGGTTGATTGAACATAACTCAGTAAATTCAACTCGGAATTGATTCAAATTCATGCCATTTCGAAGATGTCGAAGCGTATTTGAAAACGAAAGAAACGGAGATGAAACACTCCAAGTATTTTAAGAGTTATGATGGAAATAGTTAGACTCGCGCTTTCGCCTAGCAGTTTACAGACCTACCTCCGAGTGAATGACCATAACTCACTCAATTCAACTCAGAATTCAGTGAAATTTCTTCATCCCATTTTGAAGATGTCAAAGTGTAGTTGAAAACGAAAGAAACAGAGATGAAAAACTCCAAGTATCTTAAGAGTTATGATGAAAATAGTTAGACTCGCGCTTTGGTTTTAGCAGTTTACAGACCTACCTTCGATTCATTGACCATAAGTCAATCAATTCGACCGGAATTGGTTCAAATTCATGCCATTTGGAAGATGTCGAAGAGTAGTTGAAAAGGAAAGAAACGGAGATTAAAAAATCTTAGTATTTTAAGAGTTATGATAGAAATAATTAGACTCGCGCTTTCGCATAGCAGTTTAGAGTCCTACATCCGATTTAATGACCTTAACTCACTCAATTGAACACGTAATTCATTGAAATTTGTTCCATTTCGAATGAGTCGAAGTGTAGTTTAAAACGGAAGAAACAGAGATGAAAAACTCCAAGTATTTTGAGAGTTATGATGGAAATAGTTAGACTCAGGCTTTGGTCTAGCAGTTTACAGACCTACCTCCGGTTGATTGAACATAACTCAGTCAATTCAACTCGGAATTGATTCAAATTCATGCCATTTCGAAGATGTCGAAGCGTAGTTGAAAACGAAAGAAACGGAGATGAAAAACTCCAAGTATTTTAAGAGTTATGATGGAAAAAGTTAGACTCGCGCTTTGGTCTAGCAGTTTACAGACCTACATACGATTGGATGACCATAACTCACTTAATTCAACTCGGAATTCATTGAAATTTGTTCCATTTCGAAGGAGTCGAAGTGTAGTTTAAAACAGAAGAAGCGGAGATGAAAAAAGCCAAGTATTTTAAGAGTTATGGTGGAAATAGTTAGACTCGCACTTTGGTCTAGCAGTTTACAGACCTACCACCGTTTGATTGACTATAACTCACTCAATTCAACTCGAAATGGATTCAAATTCATGCCATTTCGAAGATGTCGAAGGGCAGTTGAAAAAGGAAGAAACGGAGATGAAAACTTCCAAGTATTTTAAGAGTTATGATGGAAATAGTTAGACTCGCGCTTTGGTCTAGCAGTTTACAGACCTACCTCCGGTTGGTTGACCATAACTCAGTCAATTCAACTCGGAATTGATTCAAATTCATGCCATTTCGAAGATGTCGAAGCGTAGGTGAAAACGGAAGAAACGGAGATGAAAAACTCCAAGTATTTTAAGAGTTATGATGGAAATAGTTAGACTCGCTCTTCCGCCTAGCAGTTTTCAGACCTACCTCCGAGTGAATGATCATAACTCACTCAATTCAACTCAGAATTCACTGAAATTTCTTCCATTTCGAAGGAGTCGAAGTGTTGTTCAAAACGGAAGAAACCGAGATGAAAAAACCCAAGTATTTTGAGAGTTATGGTGGAAATAGTTAGACTCGCACTTTGGTCTAGCAGTTTACAGACCTACCTCCGATTGATTGACTATAACTCACCCAATTAAATTTGAAATGGATTCAAATTCATGCCATTTCGAAGGAGTCGAAGTGTAGTTGAAAACGGAAGAAACGGAGATGAAAAACTTCAAGTATTTTAAGAGTTATGATGGAAATAGTTAGACTGGCGCTTTGGTTTAGCAGCTTACAGACCTACCACCGTTTCATTGACTATAACTCACTCAATTCAACTCGAAATGGAATCAAATTCATGCCATTTCGAAGATGTCGAAGGGTAGTTGAAAATGGAAGAAACGAAGATGAAAAACTCCAAGTATATTAAGAGTTATGACAGAAATAGTTAGACTCGCGCTTTCGCCTAGCAGTTTACAGACCTACCTCCAAGTGAATGACCATAACTCGCTCAATTTGACTCAGATTTCATTGAAATTTCTACCATTTCGAAGGAGTCAAAGTGTTGTTTACAATGGAAGAATCGGAGATGAAAAAAGCCAAGTATTTTGAGAGTTATGGTGGAAATAGTTAGACTCGCACTTTGGTCTAGCAGTTTACAGACCAACCTCCAATTGATTGACTATAACTTACTCAATTTGACTCGGAATTGATTCAAATTCATCCCATTTTGAAGATGTCGAAGTGTAGTTGAAATCGAAAGAAACAGAGATGAAAAACTCCACGTATTTTAAGAGTTATGATGGAAATAGTTAAACTCGCGCTTTCGCCTAGCAGTTTACAGACCTACCTCCGAGTGAATGACCATAACTCACTCAATTCAACTCAGAATTCATTGAAAAATCTTCCATTTCGAAGGAGTCGAAGTGTTGTTTAAAACGGAAGAAACGGGGATGAAAAAAGCCAAGTATTTTGAGAGTTATGGTGGAAATAGTTAGACTCACACTTTGGTCTAGCAGTTTACAGACCTACCTCTGATTGATTGACTATAACTCACTCCATTAAATTTTAAATGGAGTCAAATTCATGCCATTTCGAAGATGTCGAAGTGTAGTTGAAAACGGAAGAAACGGAGATGAAAAACTCCAAGTATTTTAAGAGTTATGATGGAAATAGTTAGACTCGCGCTTTCGCCTAGCAGTTTACAGACCTACCTCCGAGTGAATGACCATAACTCACTCAATTCAACTCAAAATTCATTGAAAAATCTTCCATTTCGAAGGAGTCGAAGTGTTGTTTAAAACGGAAGAAACGGAGATGAAAAAAGCCAAGTATTCTGAGAGTTATGGTGGAAATAGTTAGACTCGCACTTTGGTCTAGCAGTTTACAGACCTACCTCCTATTAATTGACTATAACTCACTCCATTAAATTTGAAATGGATTCAAATTCATGCCATTTCGAAGATGTCGAAGTGTAGTTGAAAACGGAAGAAACGGAGATGAAACACTCCAAGTATTTTAAGAGTTATGATGGAAAAAGTTAGACTCGCGCTTTCGCCTAGCAGTTTACAGACCTACCTCCGAGTGAATGACCATAACTCACTCAATTCAACTCAGAATTCAGTGAAATTTCTTCATCCCATTTTGAAGATGTCGAAGTGTAGTTGAAAACGAAAGAAACAGAGATGAAAAACTCCAAGTATCTTAAGAGTTATGATGGAAATAGTTAGACTCGCGCTTTGGTCTAGCAGTTTACAGACCTACCTCCGAGTGAATTACCATAACTCACTCAATTCAACTCAGAATTCATTGAAAAATCTTCCATTTCGAAGGAGTCGAAGTGTTGTTTAAAACGGAAGAAACGGAGATGAAAAAAGCCAAGTATTCTGAGAGTTATGATGGAAATAGTTAGACTCGCGCTTTCGCATAGCAGTTTAGAGACCTACATCCGATTTAATGACCTTAACTCACTCAATTGAACACGTAATTCATTGAAATTTGTTCCATTTCGAAGGAGTCGAAGTGTAGTTTAAAACGGAAGAAACAGAGATGAAAAACTCCAAGTATTTTGAGAGTTATGATGGAAATAGTTAGACTCGGGCTTTGGTCTAGCAGTTTACAGACCTACCTCCGGTTGATTGAACATAACTCAGTCAATTCAACTCGGAATTGATTCAAATTCATGCCATTTCGAAGATGTCGAAGCGTAGTTGAAAACGAAAGAAACGGAGATGAAAAACTCCAAGTATTTTAAGAGTTATGATGGAAAAAGTTAGACTCGCGCTTTGGTCTAGCAGTTTACAGACCTACATACGATTGAATGACCATAACTCACTTAATTCAACTCGGAATTCATTGAAATTTGTTCCATTTCGAAGGAGTCGAAGTGTAGTTTAAAACAGAAGAAGCGGAGATGAAAAAAGCCAAGTATTTTAAGAGTTATGGTGGAAATAGTTAGACTCGCACTTTGGTCTAGCAGTTTACAGACCTACCACCGTTTGATTGACTATAACTCACTCAATTCAACTCGAAATGGATTCAAATTCATGCCATTTCGAAGATGTCGAAGGGCAGTTGAAAAAGGAAGAAACGGAGATGAAAAACTCCAAGTATTTTAAGTGTTATGATGGAAATAGTTAGACTCGCGCTTTGGTCTAGCAGTTTACAGACCTACCTCCGGTTGGTTGACCATAACTCAGTCAATTCAACTCGGAATTGATTCAAATTCATGCCATTTCGAAGATGTCGAAGCGTAGGTGAAAACGGAAGAAACGGAGATGAAAAACTCCAAGTATTTTAAGAGTTATGATGGAAATAGTTAGACTCGCTCTTCCGCCTAGCAGTTTTCAGACCTACCTCCGAGTGAATGATCATAACTCACTCAATTCAACTCAGAATTCACTGAAATTTCTTCCATTTCGAAGGAGTCGAAGTGTTGTTCAAAACGGAAGAAACCGAGATGAAAAAACCCAAGTATTTTGAGAGTTATGGTGGAAATAGTTAGACTCGCACTTTGGTCTAGCAGTTTACAGACCTACCTCCGATTGATTGACTATAACTCACCCAATTAAATTTGAAATGGATTCAAATTCATGCCATTTCGAAGGAGTCGAAGTGTAGTTGAAAACGGAAGAAACGGAGATGAAAAACTTCAAGTATTTTAAGAGTTATGATGGAAATAGTTAGACTGGCGCTTTGGTTTAGCAGTTTACAGACCTACCACCGTTTCATTGACTATAACTCACTCAATTCAACTCGAAATGGAATCAAATTCATGCCATTTCGAAGATGTCGAAGGGTAGTTGAAAATGGAAGAAACGAAGATGAAAAACTCCAAGTATATTAAGAGTTATGACGGAAATAGTTAGACTCGCGCTTTCGCCTAGCAGTTTACAGACCTACCTCCAAGTGAATGACCATAACTCGCTCAATTTGACTCAGATTTCATTGAAATTTCTACCATTTCGAAGGAGTCAAAGTGTTGTTTACAATGGAAGAAACGGAGATGAAAAAAGCCAAGTATTTTGAGAGTTATGGTGGAAATAGTTAGACTCGCACTTTGGTCTAGCAGTTTACAGACCAACCTCCAATTGATTGACTATAACTTACTCAATTTGACTCGGAATTGATTCAAATTCATCCCATTTTGAAGATGTCGAAGTGTAGTTGAAATCGAAAGAAACAGAGATGAAAAACTCCACGTATTTTAAGAGTTATGATGGAAATAGTTAAACTCGCGCTTTCGCCTAGCAGTTTACAGACCTACCTCCGAGTGAATGACCATAACTCACTCAATTCAACTCAGAATTCATTGAAAAATCTTCCATTTCGAAGGAGTCGAAGTGTTGTTTAAAACGGAAGAAACGGGGATGAAAAAAGCCAAGTATTTTGAGAGTTATGGTGGAAATAGTTAGACTCACACTTTGGTCTAGCAGTTTACAGACCTACCTCCGATTGATTGACTATAACTCACTCCATTAAATTTTAAATGGAGTCAAATTCATGCCATTTCGAAGATGTCGAAGTGTAGTTGAAAACGGAAGAAACGGAGATGAAAAACTCCAAGTATTTTAAGAGTTATGATGGAAATAGTTAGACTCGCGCTTTCGCCTAGCAGTTTACAGACCTACCTCCGAGTGAATGACCATAACTCACTCAATTCAACTCAAAATTCATTGAAAAATCTTCCATTTCGAAGGAGTCGAAGTGTTGTTTAAAACGGAAGAAACGGAGATGAAAAAAGCCAAGTATTCTGAGAGTTATGGTGGAAATAGTTAGACTCGCACTTTGGTCTAGCAGTTTACAGACCTACCTCCTATTAATTGACTATAACTCACTCCATTAAATTTGAAATGGATTCAAATTCATGCCATTTCGAAGATGTCGAAGTGTAGTTGAAAACGGAAGAAACGGAGATGAAACACTCCAAGTATTTTAAGAGTTATGATGGAAAAAGTTAGACTCGCGCTTTCGCCTAGCAGTTTACAGACCTACCTCCGAGTGAATGACCATAACTCACTCAATTCAACTCAGAATTCAGTGAAATTTCTTCATCCCATTTTGAAGATGTCGAAGTGTAGTTGAAAACGAAAGAAACAGAGATGAAAAACTCCAAGTATCTTAAGAGTTATGATGGAAATAGTTAGACTCGCGCTTTGGTCTAGCAGTTTACAGACCTACCTCCGAGTGAATTACCATAACTCACTCAATTCAACTCAGAATTCATTGAAAAATCTTCCATTTCGAAGGAGTCGAAGTGTTGTTTAAAACGGAAGAAACGGAGATGAAAAAAGCCAAGTATTCTGAGAGTTATGATGGAAATAGTTAGACTCGCGCTTTCGCATAGCAGTTTAGAGACCTACATCCGATTTAATGACCTTAACTCACTCAATTGAACACGTAATTCATTGAAATTTGTTCCATTTCGAAGGAGTCGAAGTGTAGTTTAAAACGGAAGAAACAGAGATGAAAAACTCCAAGTATTTTGAGAGTTATGATGGAAATAGTTAGACTCGGGCTTTGGTCTAGCAGTTTACAGACCTACCTCCGGTTGATTGAACATAACTCAGTCAATTCAACTCGGAATTGATTCAAATTCATGCCATTTCGAAGATGTCGAAGCGTAGTTGAAAACGAAAGAAACGGAGATGAAAAACTCCAAGTATTTTAAGAGTTATGATGGAAAAAGTTAGACTCGCGCTTTGGTCTAGCAGTTTACAGACCTACATACGATTGAATGACCATAACTCACTTAATTCAACTCGGAATTCATTGAAATTTGTTCCATTTCGAAGGAGTCGAAGTGTAGTTTAAAACAGAAGAAGCGGAGATGAAAAAAGCCAAGTATTTTAAGAGTTATGGTGGAAATAGTTAGACTCGCACTTTGGTCTAGCAGTTTACAGACCTACCACCGTTTGATTGACTATAACTCACTCAATTCAACTCGAAATGGATTCAAATTCATGCCATTTCGAAGATGTCGAAGGGCAGTTGAAAAAGGAAGAAACGGAGATGAAAAACTCCAAGTATTTTAAGTGTTATGATGGAAATAGTTAGACTCGCGCTTTGGTCTAGCAGTTTACAGACCTACCTCCGGTTGGTTGACCATAACTCAGTCAATTCAACTCGGAATTGATTCAAATTCATGCCATTTCGAAGATGTCGAAGCGTAGGTGAAAACGGAAGAAACGGAGATGAAAAACTCCAATTATATTAAGAGTTATGACAGAAATAGTTAGACTCGCGCTTTCGCCTAGCAGTTTACAGACCTACCTCCAAGTGAATGACCATAACTCGCTCAATTTGACTCAGATTTCATTGAAATTTCTACCATTTCGAAGGAGTCAAAGTGTTGTTTACAATGGAAGAAACGGAGATGAAAAAAGCCAAGTATTTTGAGAGTTATGGTGGAAATAGTTAAACTCGCACTTTGGTCTAGCAGTTTACAGACCAACCTCCAATTGATTGACTATAACTTACTCAATTTGACTCGGAATTGATTCAAATTCATCCCATTTTGAAGATGTCGAAGTGTAGTTGAAATCGAAAGAAACAGAGATGAAAAACTCCACGTATTTTAAGAGTTATGATGGAAATAGTTAAACTCGCGCTTTCGCCTAGCAGTTTACAGACCTACCTCCGAGTGAATGACCATAACTCACTCAATTCAACTCAGAATTCATTGAAAAATCTTCCATTTCGAAGGAGTCGAAGTGTTGTTTAAAACGGAAGAAACGGGGATGAAAAAAGCCAAGTATTTTGAGAGTTATGGTGGAAATAGTTAGACTCACACTTTGGTCTAGCAGTTTACAGACCTACCTCTGATTGATTGACTATAACTCACTCAATTAAATTTGAAATATAGTCAAATTCATGCCATTTCGAAGATGTCGAAGTGTAGTTGAAAACGGAAGAAACGGAGATGAAAAACTCCAAGTATTTTAAGAGTTATGATGGAAATAGTTAGACTCGCGCTTTTGCCTAGCAGTTTACAGACCTACCTCCGAGTGAATGACCATAACTCACTCAATTCAACTCAAAATTCATTGAAAAATCTTCCATTTCGAAGGAGTCGAAGTGTTGTTTAAAACGGAAGAAACGGAGATGAAAAAAGCCAAGTATTCTGAGAGTTATGGTGGAAATAGTTAGACTCGCACTTTGGTCTAGCAGTTTACGGACCTACCTCCTATTAATTGACTATAACTCACTCCATTAAATTTGAAATGGATTCAAATTCATGCCATTTCGAAGATGTCGAAGTGTAGTTGAAAACGGAAGAAACGGAGATGAAACACTCCAAGTATTTTAAGAGTTATGATGGAAATAGTTAGACTCGCGCTTTGGCCTAGCAGTTTACAGACCTACCTCCGAGTGAATGACCATAACTCACTCAATTCAACTCAGAATTCAGTGAAATTTCTTCATCCCATTTTGAAGATGTCGAAGTGTAGTTGAAAACGAAAGAAACAGAGATGAAAAACTCCAAGTATCTTAAGAGTTATGATGGAAATAGTTAGACTCGCGCTTTGGTCTAGCAGTTTACAGACCTAGCTCCGAGTGAATTACCATAACTCACTCAATTCAACTCAGAATTCATTGAAAAATCTTCCATTTCGAAGGAGTCGAAGTGTTGTTTAAAACGGAAGAAACGGAGATGAAAAAAGCCAAGTATTCTGAGAGTTATGATGGAAATAGTTAGACTCGGGCTTTGGTCTAGCAGTTTACAGACCTACCTCCGGTTGATTGAACGTAACTCAGTAAATTCAACTCGGAATTGATTCAAATTCATGCCATTTCGAAGATGTCGAAGCGTATTTGAAAACGAAAGAAACGGAGATGAAACACTCCAAGTATTTTAAGAGTTATGATGGAAATAGTTAGACTCGCGCTTTCGCCTAGCAGTTTACAGACCTACCTCCGAGTGAATGACCATAACTCACTCAATTCAACTCAGAATTCAGTGAAATTTCTTCATCCCATTTTGAAGATGTCAAAGTGTAGTTGAAAACGAAAGAAACAGAGATGAAAAACTCCAAGTATCTTAAGAGTTATGATGAAAATAGTTAGACTCGCGCTTTGGTTTTAGCAGTTTACAGACCTACCTTCGATTCATTGACCATAAGTCAATCAATTCGACCGGAATTGGTTCAAATTCATGCCATTTGGAAGATGTCGAAGAGTAGTTGAAAAGGAAAGAAACGGAGATTAAAAAATCTTAGTATTTTAAGAGTTATGATAGAAATAATTAGACTCGCGCTTTCGCATAGCAGTTTAGAGTCCTACATCCGATTTAATGACCTTAACTCACTCAATTGAACACGTAATTCATTGAAATTTGTTCCATTTCGAATGAGTCGAAGTGTAGTTTAAAACGGAAGAAACAGAGATGAAAAACTCCAAGTATTTTGAGAGTTATGATGGAAATAGTTAGACTCGGGCTTTGGTCTAGCAGTTTACAGACCTACCTCCGGTTGATTGAACATAACTCAGTCAATTCAACTCGGAATTGATTCAAATTCATGCCATTTCGAAGATGTCGAAGCGTAGTTGAAAACGAAAGAAACGGAGATGAAAAACTCCAAGTATTTTAAGAGTTATGATGGAAAAAGTTAGACTCGCGCTTTGGTCTAGCAGTTTACAGACCTACATACGATTGGATGACCATAACTCACTTAATTCAACTCGGAATTCATTGAAATTTGTTCCATTTCGAAGGAGTCGAAGTGTAGTTTAAAACAGAAGAAGCGGAGATGAAAAAAGCCAAGTATTTTAAGAGTTATGGTGGAAATAGTTAGACTCGCACTTTGGTCTAGCAGTTTACAGACCTACCACCGTTTGATTGACTATAACTCACTCAATTCAACTCGAAATGGATTCAAATTCATGCCATTTCGAAGATGTCGAAGGGCAGTTGAAAAAGGAAGAAACGGAGATGAAAACTTCCAAGTATTTTAAGAGTTATGATGGAAATAGTTAGACTCGCGCTTTGGTCTAGCAGTTTACAGACCTACCTCCGGTTGGTTGACCATAACTCAGTCAATTCAACTCGGAATTGATTCAAATTCATGCCATTTCGAAGATGTCGAAGCGTAGGTGAAAACGGAAGAAACGGAGATGAAAAACTCCAAGTATTTTAAGAGTTATGATGGAAATAGTTAGACTCGCTCTTCCGCCTAGCAGTTTTCAGACCTACCTCCGAGTGAATGATCATAACTCACTCAATTCAACTCAGAATTCACTGAAATTTCTTCCATTTCGAAGGAGTCGAAGTGTTGTTCAAAACGGAAGAAACCGAGATGAAAAAACCCAAGTATTTTGAGAGTTATGGTGGAAATAGTTAGACTCGCACTTTGGTCTAGCAGTTTACAGACCTACCTCCGATTGATTGACTATAACTCACCCAATTAAATTTGAAATGGATTCAAATTCATGCCATTTCGAAGGAGTCGAAGTGTAGTTGAAAACGGAAGAAACGGAGATGAAAAACTTCAAGTATTTTAAGAGTTATGATGGAAATAGTTAGACTGGCGCTTTGGTTTAGCAGCTTACAGACCTACCACCGTTTCATTGACTATAACTCACTCAATTCAACTCGAAATGGAATCAAATTCATGCCATTTCGAAGATGTCGAAGGGTAGTTGAAAATGGAAGAAACGAAGATGAAAAACTCCAAGTATATTAAGAGTTATGACGGAAATAGTTAGACTCGCGCTTTCGCCTAGCAGTTTACAGACCTACCTCCAAGTGAATGACCATAACTCGCTCAATTTGACTCAGATTTCATTGAAATTTCTACCATTTCGAAGGAGTCAAAGTGTTGTTTACAATGGAAGAAACGGAGATGAAAAAAGCCAAGTATTTTGAGAGTTATGGTGGAAATAGTTAGACTCGCACTTTGGTCTAGCAGTTTACAGACCAACCTCCAATTGATTGACTATAACTTACTCAATTTTACTCGGAATTGATTCAAATTCATCCCATTTTGAAGATGTCGAAGTGTAGTTGAAATCGAAAGAAACAGAGATGAAAAACTCCACGTATTTTAAGAGTTATGATGGAAATAGTTAAACTCGCGCTTTCGCCTAGCAGTTTACAGACCTACCTCCGAGTGAATGACCATAACTCACTCAATTCAACTCAGAATTCATTGAAAAATCTTCCATTTCGAAGGAGTCGAAGTGTTGTTTAAAACGGAAGAAACGGGGATGAAAAAAGCCAAGTATTTTGAGAGTTATGGTGGAAATAGTTAGACTCACACTTTGGTCTAGCAGTTTACAGACCTACCTCTGATTGATTGACTATAACTCACTCCATTAAATTTGAAATGGAGTCAAATTCATGCCATTTCGAAGATGTCGAAGTGTAGTTGAAAACGGAAGAAACGGAGATGAAAAACTCCAAGTATTTTAAGAGTTATGATGGAAATAGTTAGACTCGCGCTTTCGCCTAGCAGTTTACAGACCTACCTCCGAGTGAATGACCATAACTCACTCAATTCAACTCAAAATTCATTGAAAAATCTTCCATTTCGAAGGAGTCGAAGTGTTGTTTAAAACGGAAGAAACGGAGATGAAAAAAGCCAAGTATTCTGAGAGTTATGGTGGAAATAGTTAGACTCGCACTTTGGTCTAGCAGTTTACAGACCTACCTCCTATTAATTGACTATAACTCACTCCATTAAATTTGAAATGGATTCAAATTCATGCCATTTCGAAGATGTCGAAGTGTAGTTGAAAACGGAAGAAACGGAGATGAAACACTCCAAGTATTTTAAGAGTTATGATGGAAATAGTTAGACTCGCGCTTTCGCCTAGCAGTTTACAGACCTACCTCCGAGTGAATGACCATAACTCACTCAATTCAACTCAGAATTCAGTGAAATTTCTTCATCCCATTTTGAAGATGTCGAAGTGTAGTTGAAAACGAAAGAAACAGAGATGAAAAACTCCAAGTATCTTAAGAGTTATGATGGAAATAGTTAGACTCGCGCTTTGGTCTAGCAGTTTACAGACCTAGCTCCGAGTGAATTACCATAACTCACTCAATTCAACTCAGAATTCATTGAAAAATCTTCCATTTCGAAGGAGTCGAAGTGTTGTTTAAAACGGAAGAAACGGAGATGAAAAAAGCCAAGTATTCTGAGAGTTATGATGGAAATAGTTAGACTCGGGCTTTGGTCTAGCAGTTTACAGACCTACCTCCGGTTGATTGAACATAACTTAGTAAATTCAACTCGGAATTGATTCAAATTCATGCCATTTCGAAGATGTCGAAGCGTATTTGAAAACGAAAGAAACGGAGATGAAACACTCCAAGTATTTTAAGAGTTATGATGGAAATAGTTAGACTCGCGCTTTCGCCTAGCAGTTTACAGACCTACCTCCGAGTGAATGACCATAACTCACTCAATTCAACTCAGAATTCAGTGAAATTTCTTCATCCCATTTTGAAGATGTCAAAGTGTAGTTGAAAACGAAAGAAACAGAGATGAAAAACTCCAAGTATCTTAAGAGTTATGATGAAAATAGTTAGACTCGCGCTTTGGTTTTAGCAGTTTACAGACCTACCTTCGATTCATTGACCATAAGTCAATCAATTCGACCGGAATTGGTTCAAATTCATGCCATTTGGAAGATGTCGAAGAGTAGTTGAAAAGGAAAGAAACGGAGATTAAAAAATCTTAGTATTTTAAGAGTTATGATAGAAATAATTAGACTCGCGCTTTCGCATAGCAG